>NC_141769.1:29712500-31037500 GCF_051362555.1 Lingula anatina | reverse complement strand
TGACAGGAACCGCGCGCCACAGGGGTCATGGTGGTCCTCTGCTGTTTCCAGCATGGCAATGTAGGTGTAGATGATGTACAAGGTGCGCATATAAAAAGGTCTTATGAAGCGTGCAACTACAATTAAGAGAATTAATTGTATTTATGTAGCAAATGGTTTGTTTTAGTGGTGCTATTAACTTTTTGGTAATACATCAACGTTTTGTTTGGGTCTTGTGTCTGCACATTTTGACCTTAAGTAGTTGACCAAGACAAGGTGATAACAGATGTCCAGGGTTAAGGAATGTCTTAGCTGCTGTGTATCAAGGCACACACAAGTATATTCTATGAAAGATGTTTTGGAGATTAATTCCATCGAGCTGCATTCAGTGAGAAGTCATTCAGCTTTGTAGCTGCGGATATATTTACCCGCAGTTTTAGCAGCTATACTGTATTATTACTTACGTTTCTTTATTGTTATTTGTACACCCTCCACCCTCCCCTACCACCTGCCTTCATCCTTGGGTGTTTTTAACACTTACAATTAGAAAACTAGCTATAGTCTTTAAATTGTTTTTATTATTTTTAATTTTAATTAATTATTTTTATTTTCTGTAATTTTGGGTTTATTTTTATTGTTTTAGATTCACGGTATACTATTTTTCAGGTCAGCTGATAATTTGAATGAACCTGTTATTTATTTAGATAAGATACATTGGTTATCAAATGTTTAAGTTGCATTTACAATATTAGAATTTCAATTTATGTGAGCACAGGAACAAGTAGCAATATATATCCCCCGGCTTCAATACTCTCAACATCAATACCCCCCCCCCCCCCCCCCCAATACACACACACACACACACACACACACACACACACACACACAGCATAGAATATGTGACATTCACAACAGATTATCCGATATTAAAACTTCTCTGTAATACAATGTTTTCAAAAGTGCGCTTTTCCTGGACCCAAAAGTGACACATTATTATAAATGCCTTGAGAAAATAAGGAAACAATCACAGAATCGTTATGTGGGTTTTCGCGGCTTTTCCAAGACGTCCGCGCCGAAAGCGCCATCTATTTCCGTTGTGTCGAGAAGTTAATGTGTTGTGTTGCGATTTTCTTTGGTGTTGTGTCGAGAAGTTAAATGTGTCGTGTTGAAATTGTGTTGTGTGTTGAGCGATTTTGTTGTGTGTTGTGGCACTTATACGCTTCCATACCATAATAACCAAAACATCAACAGTAACAGTGACAATCGGGAAAACAGCAGGTATTACTTATTAAAGACTGATATGTCGGCGAATGGGTTCGAACGCACTTCCTTCCGCTCCGGAGGAGGACACCCTAACCATTACGCCATCCGGTCGGATATGGTGTGGTTGCAGCAATAACAATTAATTTGTAAATCTGGTAATAAGCAGCAAGACATACCATGCATTGGTGGATCATATCTACAACCTGGAAACAAAACCTGCTGACCTGTATACCAACATATCGCGTAAAGGGTGTGGCAACTGAAAGCCCGGGCACGAGTTCTGAATGCAGAAACACACAGAAAACCACTCGTTAATGCATAAAATCAACTATGGCCAATGAAGTAATGTTTATACTGATAAAGGATGATGAAAACTGTTCTCTCCGCGCCGTCTGCTCACTGCCATTACAACTAATAAAACGAGTCTTTCTGTCCAGCGGGCGGAAAGAGACGGTGAAAGGGGTCAGCCAGACACTGGCCCACGGTAATTTGACTCTAATTTAGAGACAGATTGACTCCATGAGAGCCAAGGGGTGATTGACTCTGATAAGAGAGTCTAAAGACTCTGGTAGTGGGGTATTTGACCCTTACATAGGAGTCAAATGAACTCCATAAGGGTCAAGGGGTGCTGGACACTAACTAGAGAGTCAAATGACTCCAATTTTATTCACAGTGTTTAGTTTCCCGAACATTCAACAGTGCATTGCATGTCCATGAAAATCAGCACCACTTGGCTGTACGTGTGGAGTGAAAATAAAACCAATTTATTTAAAAAGAATATCAAAGAAAGAATGCTAGCGGCTTGTGTTCAAGATACAAACTGCTCTACATTTTACTATGTAAGATATTCAAAGGTTTTATCATGCATCTCGATTTATTTTTCAGGAGTTGCCATTGGCTCAGATGTCATTTCTACCACATTAGCTGCATCTAGTTTACCAGTACTAAATGCGGCAGCAGCAGCAGGAGCAGGTGCAGTTGGTGTAGGTGCGGGTGCGGTGACATATTATGTTACAAAAAGGAAAGAAACCGTGGCGGAGCAATACCGAGCAGTACTGATATCAATTTTGAACATTTTGTTAAATGAAGAAAACGCTGGTATATCGTGCAACTGTAAACTTGAGAAAAAAATTCACGAAATAGCAAAACGTGAACAAATTATTGATCAAGATCTGCTTTCTGTCCACGAAACAAAAATTTTCAAACAAAGCAAAATGATCACTGACGAAACACACCACCAGCTGTCTCAACGCCTGCATGCTGTATGCATTATTCACCGAATGAGAGGATTACTTTTGAATGAAATATTTATCCTCGTGGTTGGTCAACAGAATCACGGCAAGACGACCCTCGTCCAGCAGCTGACAGGAGTGGAAGGTCAAGCTGCAGACAGTGGCTATAGCAATCTTACTGAGAAGCCAACTCTGTACAAGTACACCGTGGGGCATCATGTCATTAACGTTAGTATAACATTTAGAATTTCGCCACTTGTTCACGTTTTAACATCTTTCTTAGTGTATCAAGATCGTAACTTAAACTGCGTATCTGTTAATTTAATTGCTTACTTATATTGTTTAAGCATATTTTCAACGCATTCTCACTATGTGTGTTCTATAGCATATACTGTGGGCTATTGCTTAAATACAGGTGGTGTTTAATTACTATGATAGAATGTTTTATGTAAAATATAAATGAAACCCGTTTTTAACTTTTGTTTATATAAGTATCTTAATTAAATAATTATAATTTCGATATTCTTATGAATTATAATAGTCTTTTAATAAGGTATAAAATGGGTAATTACATCATGTTTACCTGTTCAATAACGTCATCACTTTATGCAGTCGTCCAACTACATTTGAGAATCCAAAGATAGATCCGTGACACACACTAGAGACCAGCTTTTATCGATCGTCCTAATTTTGGTTTTGGGAAGTATGATTGGACATGGCCTCGGAGGAACCAATTAGTTCTTGAGGTTAATCCAGATCTGGATCCGAATTTAACGCCATGTTAAATGGTTCATAACATTTCGAGATAGGGCCTTTTTAACATAATTGCTCAAAACTCTTTTAAAATTGGACGGAATATAATGAAAACTTATACAAAGTTAAAGTATGTATAGGCAATAAATTCTGAGTTTTTATCCCATTCCTGAACACTTTCTCATCTTGCCCCCGCCAGTTGCAAGGAGATAGTCTTTGGTTCCATTTGTATGTTTGTCCGTTTGTCTAAGAACAACATTATGGAAAATATGGATTTTGGTGAAAATATGGAAACAATCGGGCTAGTAACAACTAAATATGATTAGATTTGAATGATAATCCATTTTTAAATTAAAAATTTATTATCCAAAAGTTCTGGAGGGATTTCAGTGAATTTTTCAGGATATGTCAGAAATGGAATAGATTTTGGTGGAGATTAATTAATTTCTGAACGCAGTTCTATGGGAATTGATTAGCTTGTTGGTAAATTGATTATGAAAGAAATCTTACTTTCTGAATTAATAAATTAATTGAGAGATGATTACTAATTAATGAATTACAATAATAATTGTGATTCCTGGTCAGCAGTCTGAGCCCCCAGTTTTTAAGCTCCCTGTTCGTGTCTTTCTAGTTTCTTATTCCTTTATTTCCTCTTTTAGTTGGTAGATATGCCAGCCACAACCGCCATTAAAGAAACAATTTCCAAGTTATCCACTGAGTTTGGAAAATCAGCTGATCTGTTGGTATGGGTTTTCAGTTTTAATGGTATGACCGACAGGAACTTTGAGGATGAAAGGAAGCATATCCTGTCGGTGGGGCGACCAGTCCTTCTCTGCTTTAGCAAATGCATGCTTGCAGCAAGCGACCGTTCTATGAAAAACGGAGGAAATATTGCGGACTTGCTACCGAAAGTTAAGGATGTACCCAACGTTGAGAAAGTCATTCCTATGGAACTGACGGAAGATGGGCAGAAAATTCTGGCAAATAAGAAAATAAGAGGTGTACGATCATCGGAAGACGTTGGCAAATGGATTTCTCTGTGGAAGGAACGCTACCTTAAGACCCAGATGCAATGAAAATTTTAAGTTTTGGTTACATTGATTCTAAAAAAGCATATTCATTTCATTAATAGAACGGTACAATATCTAATTAAACAGTACACAATATTAAAAAAAACAGTTCTTAAAACTGGCATCTCTCGAACTTGTACGTGCAGATTTTGATTCTAAAATGCAAGCTCATAAGCCGTCAATAAATTGAAGTCCGCTGAAATTTATCTGCGCTGCTTTTTCCATTGTACAAAATCATGAGGGTGTTATCACTTAGTATGAAAGTTGCAATATCTGCATCCTTAGTTCTTTAAAGTTGGACACACCCACTTATTTATGATATGACTTACATTTGAAGGCATGCCCTTGATCATTCAGCTATTATATGGATATATTCAATTAATTACAATGACTGATAATGAAAAGGGCGCCTATTATGTCTTGCTAGTATCAATATTTTTCAATTTTGAATTTTTGGTTCCAGTATTTCCCTAACCTAAATTTTGATTATTTCTCTTAATAGTATTTTAGATTGTGATATGATTGTGTACGTGTATATACTTATTTAAATCATGAATAATTTTGTCCCTTTTGTTTTGCACGAGAGGTGTAGTGTTTTAATTTACACTGATGCTCATAAGTTAAGCAACACCCCGATTTTTTCAAAAGTTTCTTCTATCATGATCATTATTTCATTTGTTGGTGGGGTTATGCATATTTCTTTCATATTTTATAAATAGCTTATTCAAGTTGAATATTTCTGTTAAATATATACACGACATAGCTTATTGTAATAATCAAAATAACTTTATTAACCAAACGGTACTAAAATATGCCAAACTATGTGTCAAAAAAGTATGCTCACACAGCAAAAAGTACGTGCTGATTAAAACAGCTTATTATGAAAAAATAAAGTTCGATCATCTAAGAATTAGTTTTAATAAAAGAAGACTGTAGATAATAGATGATTAATCGTCTATTATGCAATAAATATCGGGTATGCCTTCCCTGGTTTTGAACAACAGCTTCACATTGTCTCCTGCAACTTGCCACCAAATTCTGCCAATCTTGCTTTGAGAGCCGGTTCCATTCTTCATTTACTGCCTGCTGGACCTCTCTAATGTTTCTAACTGAAGGTTGTCTCTCATTTACTACCCTGTCAATCATATCCTAAGCATGTTCTATTACATTGAGAATTGGTAAATATGCAGGCCAATCCAAATGTGGGATACCGCGCTGTTGCAGCGCGTCTTGGACGGACCGTGCTTTCTGGATGGGCGCATTGTCCTGCACCAAAATGATTTTTCTTTCTGGATTTGCTTGAATGTGTGATTGTATGCACCCCAATGGTATTTCGTCTCTGTATTGTTGACCAGGGCACCTCCCTTGAATGACGTACGGTGCCAATTTTTCATTGTTTGGCTGATATGAACTGGTCCTGGTGGCATAATCGAACCAGATATCTTCATCTCTTGCGTCGGTTAATATTATTCTACCAGAAAGAGGCTTGTCCAATATTATGATGAGTTTGGCGCCATTTTGCTACCAGCTTGGACACTTGACTTGGTGCTACTTTTTTGCTGCCTTGTAATCTGTCTCTTTGGCACCCCATCACGATGGCTTCCCATTATTTGCCATCTGGTTACCTCGCTGAGTCCTCTTATAACCGTTGGTTGGTCCAAAATAACAAATTGTGCCCATGAAACTATCCAAACTGGAAGCTCCTCATGGCATGGCCAAACTGTGTTTTTCGCAAGTGGGACCCCCATTGCATATTCTATCGTGTCCAACAGTAAATAGTACTCTAATGTCACGGTCCAGTAAGTCAAAGTAAAAACAAGAGAAATATCTAGCTATGGTACAAATTTTGCCTCAATAAAAATTTTGGTTGCTGAGAAATTCGAGAAATAAGAAAGTGTTGCTTAACTTATGAGCATCAGTGTATATTATCAAGTAAATATTTGCATCACATATCGTTGCGCGTGTGCACTGCTGTTGGGTCTTTTTGATTGTGCTTCAGTTGAGGTGATTGTAGGCCTATATAGAATTTCGAAATGTTTGCATATGCTTATATGAGTGTGTGTTTCGATCTTGCAATTGATTAATTAGATTTTGTGTATGTGTGTTTTGGGCTTATACATTAATTGTCTTTATGCTTCGCGTTAAATATAAGAGCTTATTCTGAATAAATATGATTTGAACCAATTGGATTATTGACTTAAGTAATGCAGATCTGTCAAAATGAATTTTAATCGTACATTAGATTGCTTTTTATTTTAATTATTCTTTATATTAGGCCGTATCAGTACCTGTATTATTTTTATCTCTGTCTACATTCTTGTTGCAGTTTTAGGATATCATTCATACACTTTTAGTATCCTGTCATATATATGCATGCTATAGAGTTGCATTTAAAGATAATATTAGCCTTTGTAACATATGTAGTTTGACAATGTTTGCATGGTTTTCAGTGTTGGCTAGTTTTTATAGAACTGTTAACTGTTTTATTTTGCTATTATCTAACATTCAGTATTATTTGACTGGGCGAGACTACAGTACATCTGAAAGAATGGTACCAGTCATTTTGGAAATTATTGTATTTTCTTCCGAGTGTGTGTACGCAATTAACGTTTTCTCTCTCATGTATCACAATATTATCGCTTACATTCGCCATAATCGTTCATGATCGCCATCATAATCTTTTCAGGATTTGAACACCATAGCAGCCACATTAACTATAACTACCGGTTATATAAGTATCCCAAAGTTTTTCATGCTAGGGGAACATCTGAACATTTGAGGGAACGTCAACTCTCAGTAGGTCATTACACAGTCCGTAGTTGCTTACAGTTACCGGTACAGTACATGTATATTCGAGTTGTACAGATATAGGCCTATAACTTGGATTACTTTCAAAGACGGCACAACGTAGACCACTGATTGTCTACCTGACGTCAATGTGTACGACCAAATTGCTTAACATTGACCTTTAAACGCCTAGAAAAGAAGGCAGAAAACTACCACTTAGACCGATATATTTGAAATCAATCGGTAAAGGACTCTGAAATAATGTGTTAAGCTATATATTGTGCTTTATTGATATTTACTATGTGGTTTATTAGTATTCACTACATGCATGTACTCTAGAAGTGTTCAGATAATGTAGATGGCAATCTTTAAAATGCTAAAAATAATAAACGCTTTTTGGTTGTGGGAGAGTGAAGTTTCTTATTTACCTTGGTATTCTGTACATAATATCAAAAATGAAGGGATACAGACTATTGGGTCACTGACCCTCATTTCTGCCTTAAGATCAGCTATACAGGTAATACCGGACTGTCATTTTAATTATTACCTCGTTCTTGCATATTATATATGTATTTCTCTTACAAAAAAAATCAATTTTGTTGTCATGGTGGAAAAAAACTTCTCTGTTTGTTGTGATTCATTTCCATTGTCAGGCCCGTAGATAACAATTTCAAATCGGCGTTGTTTAAAAAAAATGGGACCTTTTACACTCAAATTTACATCGAGCAGACGTTTTTCTGGGTCCGGTTCGTTAGAACTTCCAACCCCCTCCCACCCACACACACCCCTGGCTTCGGGCCTGACTTTTTTTTTTGACTGACTATTAAACTCTTATTTAAACCATGTATATCGAACTTTTCACCCGTCTTGTGTCATTTCAAATTCTTTTGTAGATGTAAGGCACTCGAGCAATGCACCGATTTTAAATGAAGCTTCCTTCATATCATTAATCAATAACTCGAGTATTTTAAGCGACGTGTAGAATGAAATCCCACCAGCTACAATGCTGCCAACGACGGGAATTAATCGAGAAATCTCTTCCACGGCTGTTTGAACAGCAAAACGTTTACCGAGCTCTATCAGGGTCTTTTTGTCCAGCGCAAGACATGCGCAGTCTTTCAGTATTTCTTCTAGAGCTTTTGGGTTTACACCCGAGCTTCTGCGCAAACGCTTTAGGGCTACCTCGTCAAGTCCAAACTGTTTTCTGAAAAAAGAGAGAAAGATTTCATTAGAGTTCGTTTTTTTATATTTATTGCACTTGTTAATATTGAGACATGAAAACTTTTTACGATATATTGGTGCTTACCATTGTACTTTTCCCACTGGCTATAAACATAGAATGAAGAGTTATTGACTTTGAGAGCAATAAATAAATAAATAAATAAATAAATATTTAACACACCTGAAGAAAATAATTTCTTTCAACAAAAGGGACACATCCAATACTGCCGACACGCCGGGAACAGGCACCGCCCCACCCACCGCCGACAGCGCAGCGATATTTTTAGACCTCTTTAACATCCAGTCAGCCTTTGATTCTAATATGTCTTCATAGTAGGACCCGTGTATAGTGTACACGAATGCCTCACTTTTCTTCTTCTCCAATTTTGTGACTATTCCAAACAGTGCTTCTTGAATCGACTTATTGTAGAACGTTGCAGATGACAAGTTACGTATTTCAACATCGTCGACCTCTTCAATAAACTTCCTGTCGGTTGATTTCCCTCCAATGGGGATTCTGTTTGCTACTCTCTTCACTTTTGCTTTACCTCCCTTAAAATGTCCTTTCAATTTTTTCCCGATGCCTCCAAAGAACGCATCAACATGTTGAATTCTCAGTGCCTTTTCAATTCGCCCACTTTTGGCAAGAGCTTCATCAACATCGAAGATTATCATTTTAGGGCTAACTGTATCAGGTTTTGTGCTTTCCTTCGTATCGTCGCAAACAGGTTCGGCCCCAGTATCATGGCGTAGGTCACTAATTGTCTCCACGTCCCCACACTTTGCAGACGTCTCATAATCACCATCGTTCCCACCATTCCCAGCATCACGGTTAACATCATCTGTGATACTACTGGTATACTCAAACTCATCAGTGGTTGCAGAATCTTCGTCATTGCCAGTTGCTCTTTCACTTTCTTTTTCAGATGGATTGGAATCGTTCCTTGGTTCTTCACCTATTGTTATAATGGACGATGGAGACGACTCGGTTGTATTTTCACTTTGAAGGCTTGTTGTTCTTTCAAGATCCTGTAGGGGTTCTTTGTAAGATGGTTTTCGGTCCAACGTTGAATCTCGATTTATTATGGTCATGTCATCATTTGGCAGTGAACTTGTTTCGTCAGCAGAGGAGAACTGCATCGTCGATGGTCTTTCAGGGTCAACATTTGTTACGTCTTCTGATATTAACAATTGGTTTTCAACAACCAGACATTCGTTGTTATCGCCATCACCTGTATCATGGTGTGATGATGACTTTGGTAGTTCACCTTTGTTTTCAATGTCAGGCGTTAAAACTGGTTTGCTTAAAGCCAGCTCGCTGGATGGCGATGGTTCTATTTCAGTTGTATCTTTTTCTGTTAAACTCGAAAAATCTTGCTCGTTATTTGGATCCTGACTGGATGCTGGCAATGGATGTCCACCAGACAGAGTAGTAGACGTTGGTTCTTCGACTGATTGGCTCCCATAGGATATGGTTCCAGTATGATTAACAGCTGTATCTTGGTCTTTCACCGCGCCTGACTCGGTTACAGGTGTATTCGGGTGTTCCGTAAAAATCTCAGAAATATCTCTGTGACTATCAGACCCCACCTCGTCACTAGAGTGACACTGAATTATGTCATCTCCCTCCCCTGGCTGAGGTAACAACATATTGTCATCGGATCGAGTATTCAATTCTGTCACAGGAACAATATGCCCTTTTTTGCCAAAACAGCAATCAGTGGGAGTGACGTCCCCAGGTACATGCTGGGAATAAGATTTCTCAAGCTCCTTGGCATCATCTGTTTCGTTCGAAGCTATGTCAGCCGCAGTGGAGCTCTTTTCGCCGGACAGACACATTATACCAGACTCTAAGCTGTGAGGGCTGTCAGGATTTTCCTGTCGCACCTCATTACCTTCAATCCTATTTTCGCCTACGACTTTGACATAAAGCACCTTTATGTTTTCTGCTAGGGAATTCGTTATGGAGGTAGACCAATCATCAGCCGTGATAGAAATATCATCCAGTATGAAGACAGCCAATTGGATCGGGTGTGACAAGCAGAATGTTTCAAGGCGTAATGCACGTTCTGTTTTAGTCACAGTCTCTGGCACGTGAACTTCCCAAAGTGTTGCTTTTGAGTTTTCAGGAAATTGATGCGAGGAGACACAAAACTCATCCTTGTCCGCTTCTTTTGGTACCACAGACTCTGCTGTTTCAGTCACCGTCTTTTTTTCTGGTGATTGACGGGACAAAGTTTTGATAGGTGACATACCTCTGGTCTTTATCTTTTTTAGTTGCTTGAATATTTCTTCGTCGTCTGCGTTGAGAAGAAGTGTTATCAATAACTTGAGGTGATCTTTGTTGTACCCATATATGGCGATATCGATTCTTTCGTTCCTCCATTCGTCAAGGCTGTTCCTTAACGCAGTCACCGCGTCGTCTGCCTCCTTTTTGGACGCTGAATGCCTAAAAAGCGATTTGAGGTCTCGGAACACGTCCTTGGTATGGTCACGGACTGCGTGAAGTCGCTGTCTGGCCATCTGGAACCGTTGTCACCTGAAATGTAACGGAGTATAAAAATGATTTCCCATGATGAACTCCCGGTTAGCACTGAATCGTCTTTAATGAATCACTTTGACAATGATAGTGTCCGAGAACAAAAAAATAATAATAATAAAGGCAGATCGTTTGCTTTTTTCGATAATCTCAACTTGAAGATAAATATCAAATGTTATACTTGTATATCCATACGGTAAAACAACCTACAATCGTATTTACAAGATCGATTTATAAAATATGTTCGAACCATGAAATAGGCCGCTCACTCATTTGTCATGTAATGGCAGTATATTTTCTAATTACATATATTTGTCAGAGTTTTCATGCAGAATTAGATGTCGTATTTCGTCAGATTTTAATAAAATCATTTTTTCGATGTTCCCGAATACCAAAAAGTTACAAGACTGTTCCAATAAAAACAAATATTTACTTCCTTCATTTTAAAATGGTTGATAAGCCTACAAAACATTCATCCTTTTAGAATGTTGGAATGCCCCAACTGCTAAATAAATAAATAGATAGATAGATAGATAAATGAACACAGAAATCAATTCATAATACCTTGTATAATCTACCTGTCCAGATTTTGTCCATTTATTTCCATTAATCAACCAAATAAAACAACTTTTTAGTTAAGAAAACCAAACAGAAATATAAAAAGTCTCACGCTTTTTTCACAGGTAACCCTTCACCCTGTACAATATTGCCAGAATATTTATCCCATCCTTTAAGCTATTTTAACATTATCGCTCTCGTATAAAGACATTAACAGCCTAGATTTAAACATTTACATCTGCAGTCACTCGATTATCACCATCCGAGTTGACTGAGCGTGCTATTCTATTGCATTAAAACATTACGTGCACATTACCTACGCCTTGCTAATTTATGTCAGACTTACTGTAAAGCATCTAAACCGCAACGTAATGAAACCGGTTACCTCATGATTAATGTTTCAGCAGTTACAAGTGGGTTTACGTATTTGCCAATGCAGTACATGTAATATGATCTATATTTATGCACAATTCTGTCTCTGTTACTGCCAAGAATGCGCATAACATACATACTGTACTAAAACAGTTGCGTACGCATAAATCAAGTCATAGCTCTTGTAAAATTTGCGCTTTAATCCCTGAAATATAATCACTTTATGGCAATTTATGACACTATTATGTAGGCATTTGAGTGTTGGACTGCATGTGCGTTTGTGTATGTGTGTGTTTGAGAGAGAGAGAGAGAGAGAGAATGTGAGTGCGTACGAGAGAGCTAGAGAAACAGTACACCTATTATAAACACACATGAAAAGAAAGCATGAGAAAAGGCACCTACCTTGCTTCAACCACTCTTCAGATCTCATTTCTTTAACCTCGACCTCAAAAACACTATTTCTCCCCTGCACACGTCTCTACAATATCCCACAGAGCGAGAGTTTATGTATGTGCTCTGCGTCTCATTTAAAATAAATGTGACCCCAGCGAATTCAATACCGACACGTTCTCCAACAGGGCGCAATGAATTAAACCAGCTATTGTAAGAAACACTTTAAATTGTTGCCTGAAGGATAACTTGATTTTCATTAGCTTTTTGGATAAGCGACATATTGATTCACTAGTATATTTACCATCGTATTTTTATCCATTGTGGTATGACATTTATTTATCGATATATTTTTATTTATCTGTAACTTTTTGACCCATTTAAAGTTTAAATCAGTTGTTTTTTTACCTCCAAGTGAGTACCTTTTTAAAGATCATATGAAGGAAACGCGAAACACTTCGATATCGTTATTAAGATTAAAAAAAAAAACAATTTACTATATGTGCAGATGATTGGATAGATCTATTTGCAATTCAAATGCATAAGTTGTGCTGAAACTGTTAACACAATGGCCGGGTGAAATGCGTCGAGAACAGTTTACAATATTCAGCTTGTTGCAAAATTATGTTTAAAGGGTATTGCAGGCTGGTCTTATATATTTATCAATTATACCATATATTTGAATGGAAGCTGATGGGGCTGTTTTTGGGCGACCTTCTGAAGGTCTATAGTAAAAACGTGCCATTTGTTATTTAATTGTGGTGGGGACATAGATTGGTTTTCATAAGGTTGTCAGCATTATCTATATTTCTATCCAAATTGTCATAACAAACATTGGCGCCACTTGACTGTAGTTCGTACATATAGTGCTGATATAAACTATATTACATTCTACATGTAAAATAATTTATATCAGCACTATAAATAATATCACATTCTACATGTAAAATAATTCATATCAGCACCAAAAAAACTATAAACTATGGTAATAAATGTCACTGAATTTGAAAAAAAAACTTACAATTATGTACATTAATTTATAAAAGTCTATATTTGTAGGGTTGATTTAAACAGTAATTTGTAACAGTTACAGCTGTTATTTGATATGAGTTATTCACTTTGCAGTCTGATATGAAATATATAATGCTGGTTTTATTGTAGACATTATTGCTTCCCGTAAAGCAATCGTAACTATCGACTTTAATAGAAAAAAAGAACCATTACAAAATTAACAAGTCACACCGTCGGAAATAAGTGAGAGGGTTTTGCACATAGTGATCCTGTTGGCGAAATTCTATTGTTTTCAAATGGTTGTGCTTATATCCGTCAATCAAGTGAGGAAAGAGATAAAACCATTTATTTATAGATTTCTGAGGTACTACGCTGTAGTTAGTGGGCATGACGCACGTGCAGGACACATGGCTGCTCTGGAAAATGTGGACTACACCAGGAATAATTTATTCTGACTTTGTGGCGACAAAATTCTGTATACATTATTTTTCTTTGAAATAACTTGAAATAACCGTGCGTGTCGATAACGACGTGGCTGGTTTGCAGCATGCGCACCTTGCGGTGACATTAATCGTCAGTAAAAACTTAAACTTTAAAGCAATGCAAATAATCAAAAATAAGATCGACATGATTATTTTATTCCCAATACTAAAGTCACAATTGAACCTACAAATTTCACACATAAGACCAGTGCGTGGCTTACAGTGCACTACATGTGCAATATCAAACGTATTTGCTCGGGCAAATTGGAAAAGGGCCGTCGGCAGGGAAATAATGACCGTCAGGAGCTTCACATCTGCAGAACTCATCACCCTCACAGCACTGTGGGCTGCCGTTAAAGTTCAGGCTCCATGGACACGTTGGTTTAGGACATAGAGGGACGCCAGTGTCTAATGGGAAAGGGTTTCTGATGCCCTTTGGGATGAAGCATGCACAGTTGGCTCTTGCCACACAGCAGGCCAGGCTACCGTCACTGTAGTACTGCCACTTACAGGTTGGTGGCTCGCAATTTGGGATGAGGGCTCCTTGGCGGAGGTCGTTTTCACTTCCCACGGGAGGTGTGCACGTGCATTCTGGACTCCGTTGTTTTTTGCAGCACTTCAGCGTGCCGTCGGGGTTATAGGCCCACTTGCAGACGGGTTAACACAAGGGCACGCCACTGCTCTCCATTACGCCAGCAAGAACGGACAATATGATATTGTGACTTTGCTCTGCGGACGCGGCGCCGATCTTAACACAAAAGACGAAGACGACAACGCTCCAATCCACTATGCCGTGCAGAATGGCTACCTTAACGTCGTAGAAGAATTGCTCAAGAAGGGTTGTGACCCGAATATCCGTGACAAGGACAAGCAGTCTGCCCTTCACCTGGCCGTCCTGAGGAAAACAGGCCCACAAAAAGAAGTAGCCAAATGCCTTATAGGGTTAGGCTCTCCCAATGCTCAAAACGACGACGGCAGTGCGCCGTTGCACATTTGTTGTCTCCTCGGTCGCTTTGAGACGGTTGATATATTAAAGAGCGCTGCAAAAACAAACTTAAATCTGACAAATAAGCGCGGAGAGACGCCGATGCATCTGGCCTGCAGGCACGACTACATCAATGTCGTTAAGCTCCTCCTGAAAGCCACAAACGAACGCCCCCCACCGGACCTAACTATACGGGACTTGGACAACAAAGTTGCTGTACAGTATGCTGGTAATAAGGATATTATAGAGATGGTGATGCGGCAGATGCGGCTGACCACACCATCCGTGGAGTTCACAAAAGTCCCTACGGAAGAAGAAATGGCCGCTGCGGAGATCAAAGGTTTACACGGCCGAGTAACCAAATTAGGAACCGAACTCGAACAAATTGGCAAAGACCATAAAAACGTACAAAGTGCTCACGCCAAGCTTCAGTCCGATACTAAGGAAGGCATAGAAGCGCTGAGTAAACGGATAACCGGCCTAGAGATCAAACTAAGCGAGCACATTGCCCTGGATGACAAAGTGAAGCACCTGGAACACAAGCTGGACCGGTTGAATAGAGAAATGAGTCATCTTAAGAAGTACCAAGACAAACGAGTCCAGAGAATCGGCAAAGAATTAGTGGAACTCAAGGAAAACCAAGTGACGACGACATGGAAAGACCTAGGTGAACCACTGGCTACTACCATTATGGACGTTGTTGCCGACATGTTGGGGGCAGACTGGGGCAAAGTGTACTCGAGGCTTATGTTTGCCGTAGGCCGTGGGAACAACGTCATTCCTAGGATTAAACAGCTCGAACGCAAGTATAAAGACGATCCGTACCGGCAAGCTTTAGACGCGTTGAGTGGATGGAGAAACGCGAGTGGATTATATTTAAATGCTCTGGAACTGCTGAAAGCATTGGACGCCAGCGGGAGAAGGGATATAGTTGAAGCTATCCAAATCATGGTTAAGGAAACCCGAACAAAGTTTGGGTCCACACTGAGTTTAAAAGAGACATAGATAATGTTCACATCGGATTATCTTATGTTGCCGTCTTTTTTTAGCATAAAGATATCTGAAGTATAATAAAAACATTGAAAGAGAAAATCAAAATTTTCCTTACTATCTTCTCACACAATCATTTCATGAGATTATCAGAATCAAAATATTTGAATTTTTGTCTGTTATTTTATTATTTCGAGTTGTGGCGTGAATATACTGCTTATTATGCCAACTTGTTTTAACTAGATACATGTTTTTTTTTTTTTTTTGCATTTTTCTCTGTATTACTTTGATTTTAAGTGAATAAATTAGTTATAGAGTAGTTCGTGATCCTCAACCATCTTTTATATGCTATTAATTTCTTTAAGATACTGAAATGGATTAAGAAACATGCGGTGCATTTTCACGCGAAGAATGCTATGTACATGTATATAGAATTATTAATATATCAAAGACCAAAAGATATACCGATGAACATTTTATAAAGTCTTGTTTTATCATGCATTAAAATGTCAAAATTAAACATTTCACAAAGGCCTATTGTTTAATGTTTTCTGATGAAAAATTTCTCTAGTCTACTGATAATAATCATAAGTTCATAAACGTTTCAGTATCTACAAAAAAAAAATAAATAAAGAAAGAAAGAAAGAAAGAAAGAAAGAAAAGCATAAACATAGCACACGTTCAAACCGTAACCTTCCTCAGTGTGTGTTATAATGAGACTGTACACAACTCATCAATGTATCAGTAATTGTACCAGCCAATAAAATTATTAAATTATTTTTGACTTTTTATTGATGTTAAACACTTCAGAAATCAGTATCTGTAATTGTGATGTTCCTACAAATCAAAATAACCTCTTGATTAGCATCATAGTCCAATGAAATTACATTATGTGAAATTAGGCTGTGATATCTTCACTTTATGCGACCACCCAATTTAGTTCTAGGCTACAATTGTACTGCCGGAAACGCAAATATTGCATTGCGTTTGCTGTAAGCAGGTTGGTGCAATTGCCACCGATCGCTATGCGTGCGTGCGGTCGCAATTTGCGTTGCTTTCGAGTAATAGAGCCTGTGCCATGCCAATAAAACTGTCCGCACTGCCCGAAATCTTGGACCGATGATTCACTCCCTTACACGGCTTCTTACAGGTTGGTCATTAATGGTAGTGTGAAGGCCCTTCTGGGGGATATATGTCATTCAGGCAGTGAAGGTAATGCTATGTATGCCATACAATAAGAAAATGATCCTGAACTAGGGTTGCGACACGAGGTTGATCTGACCTGGGTCTGTTGGCTTACTCCCTGTTACCGTCAACCGCAGATTCAGCCTGTGAGTCACCAAAGGACTTATATCTAGTATTGTGACAGTAACTTGCATACCAAAGCCTGCATTTACCAGTAATAATATATACATTGGTCAAAAAGGTTGGCCCACCTCCAGTATTAGGTGCTTTTGTTTACAAACGATCACCTCACAGGTGTAAATTGTTATTAACAGTGATTTTTATTTCAGATACCATATATATAGCATGATTAATGGTTCAGATAAATGGTTGTTGACAATATCCGTATTTTATGTTATTTTTTAAAATTTATAACATATACCCCCTTCAAACCCACCTTTCACTGTGATTTCCTTAAAAATAAAGAAATGTCCATAAAATTAAAAAGACGCCACCAAATCTCTCCAAATTTTCACACAATTAGCATGAGAACATGCTTGTTAAAAGTCACGTATCTAATCGCGAGTGTACTTGCGTAGTGCAATTATCTCCTGTAGGCGGCAAGACAAGCCATCAACAAGGTTAACAATTCTGTTTTGTGGGGTATTGTTCCAGTCTTCCTAAAGAGCTTGTAGGAAATGATCCAGGTTTTTAGGGGGTTTGTTCTATTCTGCATTTCACACACCAATTCATACCACAGGTGCTCAGTAGGGTTAATATAAGGACTACAATTTGGTGGTTCTTTCCTCAAAACATTGTGTTTCTGCAACAAATCACTTGTCAAACGCGAACTGTAAGTAAGTGTGCTGTCATGATTAGGCCTGGAGTTAACCCTGAAGTCAGCTCTTGCAGATGGAGTGAGATATGAGCTAAGAATGTTACACTCAGTGATCCCAGAGGCACCGGAACCTGGTCAACCATCACTGGAATAAAGCTGGTTTTGCTGAAGAACCAAGGTATTTCGTATCTCATCGATGGTCAAATAAAGGTCCGTAGACATGTTGCAGAATAGTTCTTGGAAGAGTATGTGCAGGGTAATATCGCCTGTGATGTCAGATCAGTCCACGTTTGGCGAGCAATACAAGCCCATGGCATTCGTACATTGTTCCTTCTGGAACAGAACGTTACTGGGGAATTTTCCTGTAACATTCTCAACAGATATGTTACTCCATTTGGAAAAGGTGACTTCAGGGGTGCTAATGACCTCATCTTGAAAACGCACTTGCTCGCAGTTCTCTTCTGGTGGGTTAAGCGCAGAAACTCAATGTTCTGAGGATGGAGCAACCATCTTTAAGCCCTCATATACATGAGCACCCATGTCATGAATGGGAGTGCGCAATGAAGAGGAGCACCAATTTCCTTGAAATCGGGACCAACTCCACCAAGCTCTTAAGAAGACAGGGTCAATATTCCTCAAAACAGAATTGTTACATTCGTGAAAGTAAGCTACGCCGCCTATAGGAGATAATTGCAGTACGGGGTATACACGAACGCTATTAAACACGTGACCTTTAATGAGCACACCCTAATACTAATTTTGTGTAAATTTGTTGACATTTGGTAGTGTCTTTCCAATTTAATTGACATTTCTTGACCTTTGTGGAAATCACAGAGAAATGTCGGTTTGGGGGGTTTACATGTTATAAATGTTAATAATTGGTATAAAATGTAAATATTTTCACCCCTATTTTGTATTTTCTAGACCATTTATCATGTTAGATATGGTATCTGGAATAAAAAGCACTGTTTATAACAATTTGCACCTGTGAGGTGATCATTTGTGAAGAAAAGCACATGGAATTGGGGGTGGGACAACCTTTTTGACCAATGTTGTATACAGTGCACCTCCCTCTTACTTCCAATTGCAAAATACGGCGTTTGGGCATGATTAAGATTTATCAGTGCAAATTCTTGCGGTGCGATCCTCACAATGGCTATTCACCTTGGTGTTGCAAGTATGCTGTCGACTGCATCAATCACAGCCCCAATTTCCCCGGGGCATTTGGGTGGCCAAATAATTTTCACCCCCCCCCCCCAAAAAAAAAAAAAAATAATAATCAGAATTATTATTTTTAACAGATACAAAAAATATTTTTATTGCAAAACAGCTAAAAGAAGAAATGTAAATCAATACAGAATGATGACTTTGACTTAGAATTGCTAAAAATTACAGTAGACTTGGTTGAAACTTTTACATTTCTAATGGCAAATGTCTCTTCACTTATTTTGAGCAGTATACATTAGTAACAACGACGTGACAAAAGTTATAAAACGTAGCCAGGGGGGTTCGGGGGGTTCGAAAGAACCCCCCTTTTTGCAGGGAAAAGGTCTCCTCTGGGTGAAATTAAATTAAGGTACATGAAACTTTTATGGTAAAAGGTCCACTTTTTCAGAAAAAGAACCCCCTTTTGAAATTTCTGGCTACAGGCCTGAAATATCTTGGTAGGTATTTGTCTTATTACTTCTTTATAGTAATATCTCTACAACTGATTAAAATGTACAACTCGTCTCTCATATTAAGTTTGCTACGTAAGTGACATAATGTTTGGTCTTGGGTATATTTTGTCATCTAACAGTTAAAGTTTTGTGTTCAGGTAATGAAGTATATGTTAGCTAGTGAGTAAGGCTAAATGTCGTTGAGAAGAATGTTGTAAAAGAAAGAACAGTGTTATTAATAAAGTCACTTGTTTATAAATAACAACTGGACTTGGATTATTTGTTTTGTCGTTAAGTTTATAAGAAACTCGAGACAAAGCATTGGCATAACGTCAACCACAGTTGCCATGGAATTAGCGCCTGCGCATTACACGTTTTAAGCGTTGAACCAAACATTTCTTTGCTCAAAACAGAAAGTAGCTGTAACTTTTTGTTTCTTAGCTGAACGCCCTCTGATTGCTTGCTTGATTGATCAGACATCTTAACAGGTATGTGCATATTATACATTAAGAAAGTTATAGTATGTTTTAGGTAGTATATGTATGTTGTTTACATTATAAGGAGAGTACATGTACATGTATGAAGATCTTAAAAAACTACTTTGGTAAATTCCGGTGCAAGAACTATGTATTTTGGTGACTCTTAACAGTGGTTGTGTACTTGGTAGAATAAGGTTTGCTGTAAATAAATGATACCAAAATAACGCCTCCAGCCCCCAGGCTAACCCAGAAGCGTTATTATATTCAATACATGAAATCCATTGCTCTTCAAAAACACTGTTGCGTTTTAAATAGCTTTTAATAGCTTGTAAGAATTAAAGAAGTTTAATGTTTTGTATTACACAGGGATACAAGCGAAGGATGAAATTTAGAAAAAAACAACAACTTTTACTACATGTCTTTTAAACCTTAGAGTTGGTAAACTAAAAAGAGAAAATGGATAAATACGGGATCGGTAAACGATACTCTTACAGAATATGGTACATGACCCGATCATTCAGTCGACTGGGTTGAAACGCCCGTTTTGTTACAAAACGGTCTCCCGCTGCGAATTGCAACATAGTTCAATAGCTTTTCACACGCAGCGGGTTATATTTATTTTGTCGCAGATTGGTCATTAATGGGAGTGTGTCTGGCCCTTCTAAGGGATATTTGTAGTTTTCTAGAAGTGAAAGTAAGATTCCGTATGCCAGACAAAAAGGTAAGTGGTCCTGATTTATAGGATTGTGACACAAGGTTCAACTGACCTTGCTAGTATGCTATCCGAGCTTTTCCGTGTCATGCCAGCAGGACTATTGGCACTGTCTGGAATTTTGAACCGAGGCTTTACTCCCTGAAATGGCCTCTTACAGTTTGATGATTAATAATAGTGTGAGTGGCCTTTCTATAGCATATATGTAGTGCACCGACAGTAATGTTCCGCATGTCAGACGAATAAAACATACCAAAGTATGCATCTTATAAACTTAGGGTAAGAGCTACTAGTGGTCTCATACCAGCCTCCAGTTGGTATTTTTTCCTAACATTTTGGAAGCGATCCATTTTGGAGGTAATTATAGAACGAACATTTTGCTTTTTTTCAAGATGCAGATCTTGTCGCAGTTTGTGGAGAATGTGTCTTTTGAAAACGGATTAAAAAGTTCTATGTGGTGTCAGTCAGCCTTTCTCGTCTTCAGCGCCTGTCCATCCGTCTTATAAGGACAAACAATGATCGTTATCAGTCCATCCACAACTTGCATTAGTAAAGTTTGAAAAATAATTATTTCTTAATTATGTTTCGTTTCCTGGAGATGTTTTAAATTGGCTGACCGGGTTAGAACTGATAAAAAATATAAAAGTGTCAGAATTTATCGAAGGACTCCCGAACAACGCTCATCGGTCTAGCAGGAGGCAGACAGATCGCGCAACGAAGATGGTCGCTCAGAGGACGTACAGGTCGCTTGCAGCTTTATAGGTAAAATCAAGATTCGGTCGTTCAAAAGACGCACAAAGAACGCAGGTGCCTTTGCACTGAGACACAATTTAATTGCTTTGGCGACCGTTGAGCGTCCTGGCCACATTTTTGATTGCAGAAGGGACGGAGAAAGGACGCCGTCCTTTGGAAATGGGCCTTAAGCATTTACATCTTTTCGATTATGTCATGATTTCGATTTTGGGGTAAAATGCAAAATCGGTTTAAATTTCTCCTTTACTTGAGTACCCATGAGCACCGTTTTAACGCCAATTAGATGACACTATTGTGCACTACAAAACCCCGCCAGTTATTTTTCTTTCAAGCCTTAGTTCAGATTTTATTGTTAAAAAAATACAGCCATCAGTAAATGATGCATTGTCATCAGGTTCTCATAACTCATGACAAAAACATTTAAACCAAAATGACGGCACTTGATAGGCCTTTTGCAGCTAGATGACTAGAGGTTGTCTTCTTTTGCTTACTTAAGAGCTCGCTGTTCACCGCTTTTTTGTTCTTTTTATTTTAAAAAGCAGGAACAACGTATATGTAAAAATAGTCAACACGTTCCCTTCTACAAATTTTCTACTTCATCAACTACATGTAAGTCATTTTTGAGGGGAATACAGCAGTCCAATCTACATCAAAACATGGTAAATATGACGAAAATATCCTTCTATATAAGATAAAGATGTTTAAAATAACAATGGTGTTGAAAACTAGTGATCTTGCATTATAATAAGCACACATTCATGAATGCAACCGGAGGATAATTTAAATAAAATAATTTTTGGCATATTCCGGTATAGGTACTAGTTATTAATCTGACCGGTACCTTCTACGGTGGTTGTGTACTTGGTATCAGCTGAGTTAAGTCTATTGTAAATGGATGAGAACCAAATGATACCTCCAGCTCCGAGGCTTATATTCGAAATCTGTGACGGACGTTTCCGACTATTACTATCGAAAACCCGAAAGTCAGGTTCCCAAAGTTGCTTATGGGTTTAAGTGATAGTCTCTAGGAAAAGGTTGTTTTAAAGCTGTTTCCACGTTTCTACGTGCGTCCACTTGATCTTTTTATGTACAGACACAGATGTGTCTGTACATATAGCCGTCATCTGCGTCTGTCGTCGCCGTCGCCGTCGTTGCCGTCGTCGCCGTCGTTGCCGTCGTCGCCGTGCACTTTTACCGATAACACGATAAGTGGAAAACCGTTTTACCTTTTGGCTTGAAACTTACAGAACTGATGAATATTTATAATACTCAGGTCAAGTTTGAAAATCAGCGTGATTGTGTCATTTTTAGTGAATTTAGGCTATTTTTTCTCTTTTTTCAGCATATATACAGCACCGATAACACCATAAATGGAAAACCATTTTACATTTTGGCTTGAAACTTACCGAACTGATGAATATTCATAATACGCAGGTCAAGTTTGAAAATCAGCATGATTGGGTCATTTTTAGTAAATTTAGGCTATTTTTCTCTTTTTTCAGCATATATACAGCACCGATAACACCATAAATGGAAAACCATTTTACCTTTTGGCTTGAAACTTACCGAACTGATGAATATTCATAATACGCAGGTCAACTTTGAAAATCAGCATGATTCGGTCATTTTTACTGAATTTAGGCTATTTTTTCACTTTTTTTCAGCATTTTTGCAACACCGATAACACAATAAATGAAAAGCTGTTTTACCCTTTGGCTTGAAACTTACAGAACTGATAAATATTCATAATACACACGTCGAGTTTGAAAATCGGCATGATTGGACCACTTTTATGGAAGTTAAGCTGTTTTTTTCACTTTTTTCAGCATATATGCAACACTGATAACACGATAAGTGAAAAACAGATAGGCCAATTGTCATAATACTCATAGGAGTGGCCAATCTTACTAAAACGAAGGTTGAGTTGGAAAATCAGCATAATCGGTCCATTATTTTAGAAGTTATGCTGTTTTTTCACATTTCCTCACATTCAATTCTTATGCATGTTAACAGTCTCATTATTTAACTAATAAGATACGTAAAAGTGTTTGTTTGGCATTTCCTGCATCTTTACAACATTGTTAGTTGATTTTGTAAAAATGATAGTAAACCTGTTATCATGTATTGTGTAATAAAGTGTCAAAAATGGAAATAAACACATATCATTGCAGTTTGTCAGATTCAATCATCCACTATGTTCAGAATCTCATAATGGAGGAAATTGGACATATAACACTGTCTTATTGATATTTTCCCATCTCATCAATTTTCTTAGTTGGTCATATAAAAATGGCAGTAAACTGTTTATTTTGTTTTATGTTTAAAAAGTCTTTAAAATGGTAATAAACCCATTTCAGAACAGTGCTGTCTTGTTTCACTTTTTTCAGCATTTATGAAGCACCGATAACACGATAAGTAAAATACCGTTTTACTTTTTGGCTTGAAACTTACAAACTGATTAATATTTATAATACGCAGGTCAAGTTTGAAATTCAGCATGATCCGGCCAATTTTAGGGAAGTTATGATGGTTTTTTTTTTTTTCAAAATTTTCAGCATTTTTGTAACACGGAAAACAGGATCAGTGTAAAAATGTTTTTCTTTTTGGATTGAAACTGATGAATATTCATAATACGCATTTCAAGTTTGAAAATTGGCTTGATTGGACTATATTTACAACTGTTATGCTGTTTTTTTCCTTATTCAGCATATATGCAACACTGATAACACATTTTAAGGAAAACCCAGCAGCCTTTTGTCTTGCAACTCACAGCAGTGATTAGTTTGACTAGTATACAGATCAAGTTTGAAAATAAGCTTGATCAGTTAAGTTTTGATGAAGTAATTAGCCTTTTTGTATATAAGTGTTTTTTTTTCTTCAGATTTAATTCTTAGGCATGTTAACAGTCTCAATATGGAACTAATTAGATATGTAAAAGTGTTGTTTTGATATTTTCTGCTTCTTAACAATATTGTTAGTTGATTATATAAAAATGATGGTAAACCTGTTATCATGCATTGTGTAATAAAGTATCAAAAATGGAAAGGAACTCATCATTGCAGTTTCTCAGATCCAATCATTCACTATGTTCAGAATCTGCAAATGGAGCAAATTGGACATTTAAAATTGTTCTATTGATATTTTTCCTATGTCGACAATTTTCCTAGATGATCATTTAAAAATGACAGTAAATTGATTATTTTGTTTTATGTAAAAAGGTGTTGAAAATGGAAAGAAAATCATTTCAGTACAGTTATCTCGTTACATTTTGGCATTTTGAACTTTGAACTTTGAACTTCCATGGTCTTGAAGACCTTCCCATATCACATTTTCTGAATATCCATGATACTTTTATTTTTTTTATAAAAAATTGATGGTCATTATGCTGTTAAGTATTGTGTTATATTGCATGAAAGTTGAAGAAACCTGTATTTTGGACACTGCTGCCAGGATAGCGATTAAGGGAAAACCATGTTACTTATGATACTCAAATTTACTGAAAAGTTTCATAAGACTGAAGTGCAGCTTGTGTTGGAAAACCAGTGTGATTGTTTTCTGTTTTGGAAGCAATGCAGTTCTATAGAGTGAACTATGGTGCAATAAATGTATATGGCAGTATATTAATTCAGGGTCACAAACTAATTTGCTTAATTAATTTTCAAGTGGCCATTAAATGAGATTACATAAAACACACGATGAGATTTCATTGTAAAGTCCCCTGGGTATATCTCTCTTAACTGTGTCACATAATTAGGAATCAATGATTATTGTGCAGGTAAATGTTAGTCATGTTAGTAATTAGACAGCTAGATTTAAAGTTTGAATAGCAGCTTTATTGGAATTTTTTGTTTTGTTTTATTTTACATTTTCTTTTAATTATTTTTCAAACACTAGCATCTTCAAGATATCACTTTCAACTCCCATCCACCAGAAGCACTGTGCATTTTCTGTTTTTCCACATAAGGAGTTGTGTTGGTTTTTATGTCTTTAAACATTGTGTAATTATATTATTTTATGCACTGTTATCTTTTTTCACATATTGGGATTTTCATTATGTGAATTTGAACTCTCACATATGGTCCTGAAACTGTAATCTTATTGACCATGTTATTCTGTTGTACATTTTGTGAAATTTTATCTTTCACATACTGGAATTTTCATTGTGGGACTTATAACTCCCAAGGACATGTAACATTTAACTTTTATCGATACTATCTGTTGTGCAATATTTGTAACTTGACTGTTCTTTTTGGCAAATAATTAATTTTCTTTCTAAAAAGTGTTTTTTTTTGTTTTTTTTTTTTTGTTATAATCTCTTAAGATATTATTACAAAGTATAGCCATCTATTGATGTCACATGGTCTGATGAAAAGTTCAGATATCAGAATAATAGCTATGACTGCCCTTTTTGTAGTAAAACAAAATATATTATATTTCTGCGAGTTGTTTACACTGTTTAAACTCAAGTTGGATGATTCATATTATGGTTATGCACCTAGACTGAATGGCAGCTTTAGTGGAATATTTTTGTAATTTTTTCTTTAATTTTTAATTTTTCAAACTGGCATTTTTAAGATGTTTTCACTTTTCAGCATATATGCAACACTGTAAACACATTTCAAGAAAAAAACGATAGGCCTGTTGTCATGAAACTCGCTGGGGTAATGGATCTCACTAAATTGAGGTCAAGTTCGAAAAGCGGCATGATCGGGCCACTATTTTAGTAGTTATGCTTTTTTCCCCACTTTTCAGCATACATGCAACACTATTAACACAATATAAGGAAAACAGATAGGCCAATTGTCATTAAACTCACAGGAGTGGTCAATGCTGCTAAAACACAGGTTGAGTTCGAAAATCAGCATAATCGGGCCATTATTTTAGAAGTTATGCTGTTTTTTCACATTTCCTCACATTCAATTCTTATGCATGTTAACAGTCTCATTATTTAACTAATTAGATACGTAAAAGTGTTTGTTTGACATTTCCTGCATCTTTACAACATTGTTAGTTGATTTTGTAAAAATAATGGTAAACTTATTATCGTGTATTGTGTAATTAAGTTTCAAAAGTGGAAATAAACTCATGTCATAGCAGTTTGTCAGATTCAATCATTCACTATGTTCAGAATCTCAGAATGGAAGAAATTGGCTATTTAACACTGCTCTATTGATATTTTTCTTAGTTGATCATATAAAAATGGCAGTAAACTGTTAATTTTGTTTTATGTTTAAAAAAAAACATTTCAGAACAGTGCTGTCTTGTTTACATTTTGGCAGTTGTGACTTTGAAGTTCCATGGGCCTGAAGACCTTCCCATATCACATTTTCTGAATATCCATGATACTAATATTTTATTATTAAAAATTGATGGTCATTATACTGTTAAACGTTATGTAATATTGCATCAAAAAAACTATTTTGGGCACTGCTCCCATGATGACCATTTAAGAAAAACCAGGTCACTTACTGTTCTCAAACTTGCAGGAAAGAAACATGCGACTAAAATACAGCTTCAGTAGGCAATGCAGTCTGTTTGGTAATTCTTACTGCCAGTTAAACAGTTTTTTTGTGAAAATATAATTTTTCACAAGATATGCTTGAAGACCTGTGCTAGTCACATTTTCTGAAAATCCATGATACGTTTATTTTATTTTCAAAAGTTGACGGTCTTTATGCTGTTAACCATTATGTAATATTGCATCAGAATAGAAGAAAACACAATTTTGGGTGCTGCTGCCATGATGACCATTATGGGAAAACCATGTTATTTATGATTGCCAAACTTTCAAAAAAGAAATACAGGGCTAAAATGCAGTCTGAGTTGGAAAAGTAGTCTAATTGGCTTCTTTTTCTGGAAGTTATACATTTTCAAAGTGTGAACTTGAACTCCCATGGGCCTGAAGCCTTATGCTTGTTACACATTTTACTTACATTGGTATTACCTGTTGAGCATAATTAAAATTTAATGTTGAATTTGCAGTTTAACATAATGTACTTTTGCATCAGAATTGACAGTAGCCTATTTTGTGCATAGTTATTTCCTGTTTTTTGTCTGTACATTTGACAGCTTTGCTGCCTTGTTTTATATTAAACGTTGCTGTATTCTTTTAAAGTTTAAAAAATTGGTTTAAAGAACTTGCTTTTAAAGATAGAGTTAATATTCGCTACAGCATTGATCGTGTTCCCATCTTTGCTACAAACCTGTGAAAGCAGTTATGCTTTAGTAGTAACACATAGTATTGCACGAGTAGTTTTTGTTTTCCCTTGTTTAAATATGTACAGTGTAAACAGATCTCACCTTACACGCTGTTGTTGTGTAACGTGATGAAAATTGGCTTCAGCGAGCACCTGCTTGATATTTCTTTAGATTAAAAGCTGCATGAAACGCCCCTTTGAAAAGACATTCAAATGATTAATTAAATTGAAACCTTTTTAGTTCATAGTACTTAAAGTTTATTTCTCCGCAGTACTTTTAATAATAGCGATTTTATTCTTTATTCCCTTCTAACATTATTGACCGTGTTCCTAAGCCCCCAATCTTTGCTACAGAGTACCTCTGTACAAACGTGTAAAAGCAGCTACACATGTATACTATAGATATAGTGGCCTTATGCTTAATTGATATCACATTAAATTACAAAGATGATTTTACACCTCAATTAAAATACAGACAGTCAAAAGAGAAGAAAAAAAGAATCCTGGGTTGCATCTATGCTTTGAAGTCCAAATTCAGTACCAAAGTCATGTTGTCACGCCACATGTTGATTTAATTATTGGTATGGACCCCTTTGTCTTTACAAACAGAAGGTGAAAGCAACGTTCATGACATCTTGACTATGTACAGTATAATTAACTCTCTTTTTGCTCGAATAATTTATTTTTACATGTTCCTACTTGCTCTTTTTTATATCTAAAGCTGCATGAAACGCCCCTTTATAAAATATTTAAGATATTTCTGTACCCTTTTTAAGTAAATCCCGTTTGGATCATAATACTGAAAGCTGGATGGTCTCACAACTTAAAAGTTGAATTTTCCAAATCAACTTTAACTGTATTGTCTTTTAGACAAGCTATCTGGCCATGGGACTGTGGTTCCAATTTGTATTTTGGTGCATGGTATTTACCAGTGCATGTGTTGCTAGCCTCATTATCGTCTCTCTTATCTATATATACTTTTTGTAATTATTGCATGTGATTACCTTATGTAAAGCTTGACATATATCTAAACGTGTAACACTGCTGAAGATGTGAAGCATTTTCTTTCGTGAGAAGCTCTAAAAGCTAAACGTACGATGCATACACATTTCTAAAAGCGTTTAGCTGCTAATTGTAGTTTTATGTCTGTTTAAAAGCTAAACATTGTTAAAATGTAGGGAACACTTAGAAAGGCAAATATTAAAAAAATAATCATAATGTTCAATAACTTAAAACGTGAAAGTAACAAGTGTCAACCATTGCTTTATAAAACTGTGTATTGTACTTGGACTTAGCTATCAAGCATCATTATGGGAATGAGCATAAAAAAGAAGTGCTGTCACAAAATTGAAGTCAAATCTCTAAGGGTCTCTGGAAAACACACTTGCTTCTCGTCGCCTCTCCATAGAATAATGCCCTTCTTGAATATGCATTGAATTGAATATGGGGGAGGGTTATTTTGATGAAATCGTGGTCCCATAAGGGTGCATATCGAGCAAATAGAGGACGTTCTTCTGCTGAAGGAAGTCTATGGCAACTCTTGCACGGTGATGACGTGCGTTGTTAACTTGTAGAAAGGTTCACTAACCTACATACTTTGGAAGAATGGTAGTGCCAGCTGTATCAGTATCTCAGCCCTGTAGACGAATCCAGTGAGATAACCATTAATAACGTAAAGGGGTGTGCGTTGGTGTATAGAAAACCCACCCTATACCATTACACTGCCAATACCCCAGTTGTAAGTTCGCTGGTCGAGTCTAACTGGACTCGCCTGTATACGCGAGTTCTGCCATTGCTATTCTGGGTTGTAAATCTGAACTCAGCAAAGGCAACTTGTGGCCATTCTTGACGTGTCTAGCGTCTGTGAATGGTTGTCAAT
This sequence comes from Lingula anatina, assembly GCF_051362555.1. NCBI lineage: Eukaryota > Metazoa > Brachiopoda > Lingulata > Lingulida > Lingulidae > Lingula > Lingula anatina. Next base: position 31,008,188 of record NC_141769.1, on the reverse strand, counting down.
GTCATCCAAGCACTTTAGTACCTTGCCATGCAGTCCTACTGGTGGCACTGTCTGAAGTCTGTAACCGAAGTTTTGCTCCCTTAAACGGTCCTGGCAGTTTGGTCATTAATGGTAGTGTTTCTGGCCCTTATGGGGGATATTTGTAATTTGTTATAGAAGTGAAAGAAAGATTTTACAGTATATGTCAGACAAAAAAGAAAATTGCCTCGAACTAGAATTGTGACACAAGTCCAACTGACTTGGGTCTGTGGGCTTATTCCCTGCTACAGTTAACCATTGACTCAGCCTGTGAGTTACTGAAGGAATTACATGTAGTCTTATGGCAGTGCCTTGCAAACCAAAGCCTCCCTCTTACTACTATTTACACAACATGACGTTTGGACATGGCTTAAGATTGTGTCAGTCAAAGTTCATGCAGTGCGAATGTCAAGATGGCTTTTCACATGTGTGTTTGCAAGAATACTACATGTTCATCATAATCCAAAACTTCACCCGGTCATTTGGGAGGCTAAACAATTATACCCAATTTTTCAACCCCCAAAATCATGATCATTATTTTCAACATTAAAAATTATCTTTATTGCGATACAGCTAAAAAGGAAATGACGTCCAATACAGAATAAGACTTTGTCTTGCAACTGCTTAATTTAAAAAACAGTATGCCCTGTTCAAATATTTGCATCTTTAATGGCGGGTATTCCTTAATTTTCTTTTGGGCTGCGTATATTGGTAGCAGAAAATTTTGAAAAGTCGTAAAAAGTAATAAAAAAGTAAAACATGTGTTTATATCGGAGAGTGTATTCTAGCTAAATTTACACTGATAAAGTTTTCTTAATTTTAAAGTAAAGTTTTCTTTTGGGATTTGCAAAGAGTTGGTTATAACATCCAGGTACTTCTTTATGGTTTTATCTTTACAATTAAATAAATACTAAAACTCGTCCCTCAAACTTTGTTCCCTACACAAGTGATATAATCTTTGTCCTCTCGGTATATTTTGTTACCTAACATTTAAGGTGTGAGTAACTGGTAGTGAATAATGTAAAGTGTCGTTGAAAAGGTTTTTGAACAAGAAAAATCATTGTTATTAATAAAGTCACTTGTTTATTAATAACAACTGGAATTGAAGTATTTGTTATGTTGCAAGTTTATAAGAAAGTGGCGACAAAGCATAGGCATAACGTGTTACCCCAGTTGCCATGGGATTAGCGCCTACGCGTTAACCGTGGAGTTTACACGTTTAAAACGATGAACCAAACATTCCTTTGCTCAAAACAGAAAGTGGCTGTAACTTTTTTTACTAGCTGGACATCCTCTGATTGCTTGACCGATTGATCAGAAATCTTTATAGGTCTGTGCATATTATACATTTAGAAAATTACAGTATGTTTTAGGTAGTATGTGTATGTTGTTTACATTATCAGAACAGTATGTAGATCTTTTAAAACAATTCTTGTATAAGTGCTTTTTTAATAAGCTGACCTTTTACAGTGGTTGTATACTTGGTAGAATTAGGTTTGCTTTAAATGAATGATACCCAAAATAATACCTCCATCACCAAGGGTAACACTAGAATCTTCATTGTTTTCAATATCTTAAATTCATTGCTCTGCAACAGCGCTGTAGCGTTTTAAATAGGTTTTTGAAATTTGTAAGACTTAAAGAAATTTAATATTGTCTTAATCAGGGGTACGTTTATAAAATTTAGATAAACTCGTTTACTACGTCTATCTTTTAAATCTTATCTTGGCACAATGAGCTGCATTTATATACATGTGTTACCATGCATTCTCCTTCTTCCTCTTGGTTGTCTGTCGAGAGGCTGGTTTAGCGTCTCCCACCTCATCTATCTCGATCTCCAGCCCGTCATTTCACCTCACCAAAATTTTTTGTCCTGCCTTTTTCTTTTTTCTAACGCCAGTGGTCGAACATTTTCATTCTCTTTCATCCTTTGCCTTGTTTTCCCATTTAACTTGCCTTCAGTGATATCCCCAAGCAGTCCATGATGTCTCATAACGTGACCAATCCATTTCTTCTGCCGATTATAGATAATTTCTATCAAAGCCGTCCTTTTGTTTATCCTAAGCAATACTTCCTCATTTGTCACTCTTTATGTCCAACTTATCCTTTCTGTTCTCCTCCAAAACCACATCTCTGCACTTTCCAACCTCCTGATATCTTCATTCTTCAATTGAAATTATTTCAACTTCTTTACTGAAGAAATTCTTCATTCAATCCTTTAATTTCTTCAGTGTAGAAAGAAGACACTAGGCATAATGAAAACATATAGTCATGGGCGTCTGCAGAAATATGCCGGGGGGGGGAGTCAAAATCATTGAAGGGGGAGATAATGATTGGCTGGGTACCCGCAATTAACGTGCCCGCCAAAATTCCAGGGGGGTTAAGCGACCCCACTGACCCCCTGCGGACGCCCATGCATATAGTTATTGTTGAGGACATATTGTGTCAGTAAAAAAACGTGCATCTCGTAATACCCTTTTGGTGCACTCTAATTTTGTTAGTATTTATAACTTGCAATTATTATTCAAAAGGGTCGTTATTTTTAAAACTTTCGTTACTAAATAACAAAATACCCCACGGTCACTGGCGGTGATGTCTGGTCTCATAACAACAACCCAAAATAACGCCAAAATAACGCCAATAGTGTAGACGTCTTAAGACGTAGACGGTTAATATCTAAGAAACGCGGTTTTCCCCTATTCTGATTGAATGTGGCAATCAAGTTCCTTAATGTCACAAAACGTTTTCTACGAGGAAAACTTGTTAACATTCATTCTTCTCTTGTGGTTTTCTTCCCAGGTAATTTTGCCCATGTGACTGATTGGTTATGGCATTGCCTAACCCACTCAATAGTCATCATGTAAAACCCAACAATTCAACGGGTCGAAACTCCCTCTTACAGCATGTGATTAAAAAATGTATCCCTGACACTTGTGGAGCCGCAAATAAAAATATAATTGGTTTTGGGATACTCCAATGTGCAAACAAAGTACTAATTACGTCCCCAATGTACGCACACTGGACAAAAGAATTAAGTGTCACCCCTACTGAGCCAATACTATGGGGGAGACAAATGACTGTGGAATGATATGCTAACATCAAATTTCACAAAAAATCACAAAATGAAAACAAAATATACATTCTACCAAAATATGTAGTTTCAAGTCCAAAGTTAGTACTTAGTGGCATAGCCACGTGACGTAATAATAGGTGCCAGTCTACGAAGCAAGGTTTCATATAATTGTCTGATGCGTTCAGGGCTTATGCTGGCCCAAGCATGAAACACTGAATATAACAGAGTTTCTCTGCTGGTTAGACGGGCATTTGTGAAAAGTTTTGACATATCATTCAACACATTTTCTATTATGTTTGCATCCGGACTCTGGGCAGGCCACATCACCCTGCGAATGTCCTGTTGGTCAAACCAATCATCAACTGCCCTGGGCCTGTGACAAGGAGCATTGTCATCCTGGTGAACAAATGGATAATTCCTGTCACCAAACATGTTAGTAATAGATGGGAGCAAGCCTGACTCCAAAACATCTATATATTTCTAGTGATTCGTGTTTCCATTAACCACTATCAATTCGCCCAAGCCATGGATGCTGATGCAGTCCCACACCATGATGAATATGCTGCTCCGGGTTCGAAAATTCAGTGCATGTGGTTCAAATGCTTTAGCAGCATTTTGCCAGCATAGTACCCGTCTGTCATCAGAGGTCAGACCAAAGCGACACTCATCAGAAAAAAATATATAGGACCAATTGTCATGAACTGTCCAGTTCCAGATCCTGTTGACCCTAGTTTACTCTACGTTGCCTGTTTTGTAACGATATAAGAGGTTTCAGTCTTGCTACCCTGCTGTACACTCTCAGAGCATGTAACCGACGCCTAGCAATTTTCACAGACACATTCTTATGTGTGAAATTGTTCCACTGTGTTGTCAACTGACAAGCAGTGTCGAACTTTGACAACCTGAACATCAAAATCAGTCGTCGGTCTTCACGGCCAGTATTTTTTTCTTGGACGACCCATCAGGGCAATTTGTCTCTTGATCTAGTGTTTCTATACCGAGACCAGACCCTCTGCACGGTTCTGACTGAACAATTCAATTGTATCGATATTCTGACATTGCTTATATTCCGCCTCTTCAGGTTAATAACTTGCACCTTTAACCGTTAGATAATTGCCTGTATCTTGCCATATTGGAGGAAGACAGGAATAACATTTGCTGTACATGTACAAGACCAACAATACAATTCCATGGTATAGCGGTTTTATACTCATTAGTCACATTATAAGTAGACCAGGGATTATAAGTACCCAAGATCTGCCTACTTTTATTACTCTGAGGTAGGGGGGTGACACTTCTTTTGTCCAGTGTGTGTACACGATAATCAATCTCCTAGGTGTTACGTAGTATTAAAATTAAATATGAAATTATTAAAGTTAATAAAGAAAAACGCTTGGTTTAAAAGAAAACCTCTACCAGTCCTTTTGTGATCTTTCGAGGTAAAAGGGAGTCAACGAATCGCAAAGGGGAAGGGGATCAAAAACCATAGGCCCTCCTCGCCTCTCGCCTCTCCTGCAAGTTCGATAGCTACCGACATAATTTTAAACAAATACTTTGAATATTTCACCAAATAGTGCCTTTTTCTCTGTGAACCAAAAACACTAGAATTCTGACCAAAAAACACCCTTAGTCCTGCTTTGTCTTTCAATGGTGCATCCTCAAGGACCCGTATATTTTAAATAGGTTTGAATTTGTCATCTTCCTTAATACTACTACATGCATGTTCAACTTTGTCAGCAGCAAAGCTTTTCACAATGTTGCACAGCCATTGAACACCTGGTAATTTATTTCCAAGATTTTAGTAGACTTGAATTTCAACCTGTAACAAGGTGAAAGAATATCTAATTCAAGATGATCACAATCAAAACTAATATCAGATATTTTAGGCCTCTGCTTCACCCAATTTTCCTGTATGCACAGGACACTTATAATTTGACACCAAAACTTCGTGGGAGATCCTGTAAATTAAAATGAGATGTCACCGTCACCTTTGTTATTTTTAGTCACGAGAGACGGATTACTTTTTCTTTCAGTACCTATGTGCCTTTTTTGGTTGGGGTTCTATAGGTAATGTCCACTGTATATGTACATGTACTCCTTATTTGATAAAAGGTATAACAACACTTCATTTTTGCAGGAAAAGTGCCATTAAATGGATTTTTCTGGGGTAAACGATAATTGAATTCTCTTCGGAATAACAGTCCTTTTCATCCCCAGAAATGCACTGCATGACGTCACGCTTAGCCCACTGCGCATGCGTGCACTTTTAATGAGTTGCTAGATAATAATAATAATTTATTAAGCCAATAAAATACAAATGTATAAAATCGGGAATCTTTTGCCCTGTAGTAGCGCCATTGAAATATAAAAAATGAAAATTAAAATTACATGTTAGAGTTAAAAATAGTTACTGCCGAAGGATAAAAGCTATTTAAAAATCGCTTACTACCCTTAAAAGCTAAGAGTCTCGAATTGCTAGGTAAAAATTTAAAAAGGGTATGGGCTGGATGGGAACTGTCAGTCATTATTGATAATGTTTTCTTTTTAGTCCTGTCTAGATATATAGTATGGACGGGAGTTAGATCTGTTCCAATTACAATCCCTGCAGTTTCGACGATCTTTTCCAACTTGTTCCTCTCCTCCACAGTTGCACGTCCATACCAAACAGTTACTGAATAAGTTAAAATACTCTCTAAAACACACCTGTAAAAGTTCGTTAAAATAAACACATTTCTGGTAAAAGCTTTCAATTTCCTTAAGAAATACATTCGTTGACGTGCCTTTTTCAATAGCTTCGTGATGTTATCGCCCCAGGTTAACCTATTATTCAGCTGAACCCCTAGTAATTTATAATTAGAAACCTGTTCGACCGCTTTACCGTTAACTTCCAAGGGATTTTTACTTATCTGATTTCTTCTGAAGTCTATGATCATTTCTTTTGTTTTGCTCACATTTAATATCAAGTCATTGTCTGTGCACCAATTTACTAAACTTGTAACCGACTGCCTGTATGACATCTCATCATTATGGTGTATCAAGCCGACTAAAGTTGTGTCATCGGCAAACTTCATTAAAAATGTATTTTCCTCCCTCGCCACACAGTCGTGGGTGAATAACGTATATAAACAAGGTGATAAGACGCAGCCCTGGGGTGTGCCAGTGTTTAAAACTATAGTGTCCGAGAAGTTAAAACCGACTTTTACTGACTGTTTTCTGTTTAAAAGAAAATCTAAAATCCAATCGCAGAGTGCTGGTGGAAAGTTAAGATCATCCAAAAGTTTAAAATACAATTTGCTTGGTACAATAGTATTAAATGCTGAGCTATAGTCAACAAATAAAATTCTAACATAGGCATTTTTACAATCGAGATGTTCGAGAACTTTGTGTAAACACATAGAAAGAGCATCGTCTACACTTCTGTTACTGCGGTAGGCAAATTGGAGTGGATCAAAGCTATTTGGCACTAAAGTTTTAATAAAAGACAGAACAAGTTTTTCGAATATCTTCATAGGCACCGGTGTCAAAGCAACAGGACGGAGATCATTTAAATTCTCTACAGTTTTACTTTTTGGCACAGGTATGATGGTTGCTGTCTTCCATATTTCAGGCACTCTGCACATTTCAATTGACCAGTTGAATATTTCCGCGAACACATCTGAAAGCTGGGCTGCGCATTCCTTTAAAAGTCGTGATGTTATACCGTCAGGGCCTGGAGCTTTCCTGGTGTTTAAAGCCGAGAAATAACACTTGACTTGCCATGATTGAATAGTAAATGGCGGCACGCGCTCCCCTAGGGTTGGTGTGTGGACCTGAGTGTGGTTGGTCCTATCAAAACGAGAATAAAACTCATTCAACTTGTTAGGGAGTGTGGAGTCCTCTGTATCAACGGCACGTCTGGACCCTTTATACTGTGTGACCAGAGCGATATTGTCCCAGAGATCCTTTGCACTATTGGACTGGAATTTCTGTTCGATTTTCGAATTCATCTTTTTCTTTGCTTTTTTGATGGCAATTTTTAGGTCCAATTTTGTTTTACGATATGCTGCAACATTTGTTTCTTTCTCACGGTACGCTTGGTCTTTAGCTTTTATAAGATTCTTTATGTTCTTGTCAACACACAGTTTAGTGTTCGGGTATTGCTTAATAGTCCTAGAAGGAATGCAGATCTCTTCACAAAACTTGATGTACTCAGTTACCACTAAAGTGAAGTCATGGATGCTGTTGTCCGATTTAAGGGCTGCCCAATCAGTGGATTCAAAGCAATCATGCAAGCTGTCTATCGCAGACTTTGAGAAAGATTTCACGTTTCGGGATAATGGTTTCGCACTTTTCAACGCAGTTTTGTAGACAGGTATCAGTAATACAGTGCAATGGTCCGAATTTCCAAGGCTCGATCGCTTGATTGCTTTGTAGGCATTCTTCGTCGCACAATAACAATGGTCCAGTACGTTATTGCCCCTTGTGGGGAATGTAATGTATTGGCGGTAATTTGGTAGAGCTGATTTCAGGTTAGCCTTATTAAAATCACCTAGGATAATGGAAACTGAGTCTGGATGGGAGTTTTCCTTTGACGAAATGACTGATGACAAAGTCCTAATAGCATGATTATTATCCGCCTTGGGGTGAATATAAACGCCCGTGATGAAAATGCATGGAAACTCCCGAGGCAAGTAGAATGGCCTGCATTTGATGGTAATATACTCAAGGTCCGGCGAGCATAAATGGGTCTCAATTTTAACATCCATGCACCATCTGTCATTCACAAGAAAACAAACTCCATTGCCATAGGAAAATGAATGGGTTCTCGATTCGTGGGTAATTCGTGATAATTGACAAACTAACGGCCTGATGCCGATAGACAGCAACGCTGTGCTATGCTTCAAGCACCTCCTGACCAAACATCGCTAGGGTTTTTAAAAAAATTCTGTTGTACACACGTACTAAGAAGTTTGCCGTATATGCCTAGCCTACCCTCAGCAAAACGCACATATTTTCAGAAATAGTGATTTTAGACGGTAGATTCACTCAGAAACAAAGGCAAACTAATTCGTTGCCGATAGCACCAGCAGATAGCAGCACCATACAGAGTCTGATTAAAAACTTTCATGGCAATTGAAGAACTTTTACCACTGTACAATGGAGTCCAAAAAAGCACTTGGCACAAATGTGAAACTGCCCAGTGCAAGGCCAAGAATTCAAACAGTATTTTCAATCATATCATCAGATTCTACATAAATTGACTGACAATATCACTACTCAGTATTTAACTAATCTCTTAATCCAAAATTCCTATCATCATTTAATAATTATGCAAATTTCCTCTTTCAGATTGCTATTTATTTTAAATTTTAATGCTGCAACTGTTCCAAAATAATCTTGTAGTAAAGGAAAAATGCAAATAAGAAGAGGAAGACCAATTTTACCCACATTATTCAATTATTTTAATATAAAAAGGATAAGATCACGATTTAACAAATTAAAATAATCTTTCATGAACTCTTTCATGAATAACATATTAAACAAAATTAAAGTTATAAATTAGTGGTAATGGCTTATTCTGGAATATAAGACCCCTGCACATCATCAGTACCTGACTTGGTACAGTATAGTTACTACTTGGATACAGAGTTAGATTTAATAATGTAACAATAAGAACAATATATATTACAATAAACTTCTCTGCACATGTCAGACGCTTGTTACCATGAACTAACACTACTTGACAATGGGCTGAGCACTTATCACAGAGTCTGTGTGCGATGCCATTATTGTGCTGTGATTGGCTAGTTGAGTCACGTGAAGCCCTACTGTAGCGCCCTCGCGTATCCCGTGAATGCTGCGCATTTCTGGCCATGGGCGGTAAATGGCAATGACGATATGTTTGTGTTGTTTACAATGTATTTATTGTGGAATTTTGAATCTCATATAAAGACTCATGTGCCTTTAATGTGTACAGGTACATACAAATATACTTGTTTGCGAAACAATATGTCAGTGGCTTCAATTATAGACTTATTAGAGAAATATCACTGAAAAATAAAGAAATTTAACGTTCTTTTCTTACCGGAAAACTTGAGGTAATCCCGACCGGGGAAACCTCACAAAGGGAGCATCATTCGATTAGTCTGCTTACTTAACAACCGAAGTACATTAAATATGAGTGGGTCATCCGAGGAAAACTTAAAAGAAAATGTTGGTCCATTCCGACCAATTCTTATCCATTTAATGAACAGACACAGATGTGTCTGTACATATATCCGTCACCTCCGTCTGTCGTCGCCGTCGCTGTCGCCGTTGCCGTACACTTTTACCGATAACACGTTAAAGTCATAATAACTCTTCGTTTTGGCCAAAAATACGATTTTCCTGAAAAAAAACGGCAATTTTCCCGTACTTACCAATGGTCAACGACCCCATTCCTGCATTCAAAGTTAACCCCTGTTTTTTTCCTTAACGTACGTTTTTTGTTAAAATCTTTTTATAGATTTTTAACTGACGGAGCCCTCTTTGACATTACATAGTCACTCGATATCGAGCGATAGTTTCTGGTGACCTACTTAAAACCGCGGGAAAAGCAGACAACAACAAAACTATATAACAATAATATAAGATTCATAAGATATATTCGTCTTATTGCTCAAAATGCATTTACCGGTATATCTACAATGTGTGCAATTCTGGGCTTTTCGTTATCCGACGCACTGTACAAAAACTCGCAACTTGCAACGCGTTTCCCGCCATGTTATTTTGGTCTCGAATGAACGCGAGAATCCGCGTGACACCTCAACGTCATTGTGAACGGATGCCTTGACGACCGTGAAGAAAGGCATCGAAATCCCTAGTGACAAGCACAGATTTTAGTTTAAGTACAATAACAGTCGTTTTAGTTGGAAAATGCAATAGAATATATTTCCATGCGTTGTTTACAATGTATTTCTTGTGGAATTTTGAATCTCAAAGGAAGAGTTATTATTGTTTTAAGTGGAAAATCGTTTTTTCCTTTGGCTTGAAACTTACAGAACTGTTGAATATTCATAATATGCAAGTCAAGTTCGAAAAGCAGCATTATCGGGTTATTTTTATGAAAGTTATGCTGTTTTTTCACTTTTTGCAGCATATAGCTTTATTCGTTGTATCAAATGCATCTACATGTGTAGATGAAAATGTACAATAGGAATACACTTATAAATAAGTATGAATTATATTGTCCGGTGGCTTAAGGCAAAAATCGTGACACGGCGGATAAAAGCACCAAATTTTGCATGTGGGTACCTTTTGACATTCTAAATCAAATAAGAGCCGTAGCCCACGGAAAAAAACCATTTGGCCAAAAATCCAAAATGGCCGCCAATTTGTTGAATACTTTAGAAATATGTACATACCTATGTTGATTTTTATCAAATGAATTATTTTCTCAGAGTTTTCCACACCCTTATTACCCATTTTATTCATATATGTCAGATAGCAAACAAGTTCCCTTGGACTTTTTGAAAAAATCCAAGATGCCTGTCATTTGCCATAGAAACAGCCATAGGAATACTAGTGCAAAACTATTATCAGCTAGAACGATACGTTGTCCACTATCAAATTAAGTTTGTTTCTCAGATCTTTGTTACCCACATAATATGTTTGTGGTGAGTAACTACGAAGTGTTCTTGGGCTTTTTGGAAAATCCAAGATGGCTGCCATGTGCCACAGGAATTCTAGTGTACGTGGGATTCAACTAATGGCAACTGGAAAGATTAATTTTTCACTATCAAATTAAGCTGGTTTCTGAGTGTTTTCCCCATCCTTTCTACCCACACAATATGTATGTGGTGAGTAACTAACTGTATTCTTGGGCATTTTGAGAAAATCAAAGATGGCCGTCATATGTAATAGGAATACTTCTAGTATTATAAAGGGTTGGAACTAATGCCAGCTAATTCACTATCAAATTCAGTTTATTTTTTAGTGTTTTACACATTATTATTACACTGTGATACATATCTAGCAGGTAATAAATGTGCATATTTGATCATTTTGAGAAAACCCAAGATGGCCGTCACTGGCCATAGGAATACTACTGGAATTACAACTGCACATCCATGGCTTTTCATCTACTACCAGGGTGAATTTGTGTTTGCTCATCAAGTTTTGCCCATCCTTATTAGTCCTATGATATATATCTGGTGGGTAAATAGTGTGCATCCCTGGATATTCTGAGAAAAAGATACCTACAATTTAACATAGGAATACTAATGGGTGGGTTTCAATTGCTGCTAGAGAGGCATATGGTTCATTATACAATTACATGTACATTTCCATGGGTTTGTTTTAAAAATAATATATGTTTTTCATTCCATTTATTATTACCCCTATGATGTATACCTGGTCTGTAGCATGTGTGTATGTGTGTATCTTTGGGTATTCTGAAAAAAATTCAAGATGTCTGCCTTTTGTTAGGGGTGGGCAAATGAAAGCTTTTTTAAGAAATTTAAAATTCAGACAAGTGGATTCTATGGCCATTTTGGCTGCTGAATACAAATCTAATAAGTATTTTCATTTTAAATTACATCTGATATTGGTATTAGGTGATTTTTCAAAATGGCCACCAAACGCTCCCTCAAATCACATATTTCTCATGTAAATCTTTAAATATCAGTTCAAACATGGCTTTTTATATGTCTAACCATATGATTTCATGATCAATGAGCATAAATAGATACATCATTTTGGTTGGGTCACTTCATTTTGGGTTAAAAAGAGGATTTTTTGGTCATTTTGAGGTAAAAATCACCCCAAAATCACCATTTCTGTGTACATAAATACAAATGTTTATATGCAACTGTGGCTTTTAAATTCGGAAAAACAATAATACAACAAATATGGTCAGTATTGTTCAAGGATCACATGAAACTGAAAATTTTTGACATATAGAATAGCATAATGTTAGTTACATTTGGGAATATTTACAGTAGAACACTCAGTAGCAGAGCATTAAGGATATTGTTACTTTTTATTACCATCCAGATACCGAAAATGAGTTTTTTCCTGCATCTAATTATTCAATAATGTATCTGTCTTTGTGCTGCTTTGAAACAATGAAAAACTCTTGAAAATATGAAATAACGGCGTTTATATTTTTTGATGCAATGTATAAGCATAAGCAACTCAAAGCTTTAATCATCTATTTAACAGCTTTCTTTTTTGAGATTAGTTAGCAATGCATATGGGGCTTAACTTCATCCCCGAACAAGATTTTATCACAAGGATTGGCCAATGGACCACAAGGGCATGTGCTACAATCCCATGCCAACATTATGGTTTAAATGCTTTTGTTATGGAGTCATGAGTCCGTAATGACAGATCTTCTAAAAACAAAGGTATTATTTTGCTTTATCAACGATCAAATCTGAACTAAGGCTTAAAAAAATCGCTGGCAGGGTTTTGGGGTACTAAATGGTGTCATTAAATTGGATTTGAAATAGTGATCACGGGTGTTCAGGTAAAACAGACATTTGAGAAACCGATTTTTCAGTTTTTACCCCCAAACTGCAATTATACCGTCACCCATAAGATGACATGTGTAAATGTTAATTAATGTAATCACTGAACACTGAAAATTTATTTATCACCGAAAAGAATGTATGTAAGGCAGTAAATAAGGAGTTTTGGGTGAACGGTGACAATATCCTTATTGTCTTCATTTATAACCTAGTCACACTAGAGGCGGAATGAGCTAGAATGTAGTCGGAATAAAAATTTCTTGTTTGTTCCTGGATATTTGAAGTATCTTAAAATTCTAAGCGCATTCTAAATGTTTGGGTCTATTCTTGCGTCCTGTTAAATGTTTTGCTCATTCTCAAAATGGCAAGGCGCTTCAAATCTTGTAAGAATGTTCCACATTGTGCCCCCAATGAGCAGGAATGCAACTCAAATGCATCTTGATGGCAGGCTGGGATTCAGCCAACAATGAAACCACACTCGTATGGCATTTGAAGTGCATTCTAAATATTCTCACTATATTTAGGGTGAACGGCATTAGCATTAACGATATTCCTAATGTGTTCCAACTACATTCGAGCTGCATCTGAGAGCTAATACAACCGAAATGTGCACGAATCATTCCAGGTGGGTTCGAAGCGCATTCTGAGGTATTCTTGTTGGAATTTAGGTCAATTTGATATTACCCAACGAATGTGGCGCGAATTTTGAAAATTCGTCATTATGGCTCATTCTGCTTGATTACTTCAGATTCCAAATAAGTGTGACAGGGGGCTTTACAGTGCCTTCTGGTCTCAGTGTATTTCTTGTTGATGCTTTCATGGTTGTGGTGAGATACTCTTAAACTACACAACTGAAACTAAGTACTATTCCAAGGTCAAGAGCTTAGAGGTTGTAAGAGGTTGATGTCACCTGACAAAGTTTTACCTGTTCTGAAGAAAAGGAAAATTATACAGCATAAAATTTGTTGGTACACATCCATGAAGGTATTTTCAGCATTGTTTTTATACCAAACTGTAATCCATGAATTCAGCATGTACATAATGGCCATTATTTATATTTATCTTTGGCTCGAAGTGTGTACTTTATGTATATGTTTGTTTTAAATAACATATTTATACAGATGTCACCCTAACAATATTGCCAATGTCTTGAATATGCTCATATTTGAACTCAGCAACCCTCAAAACATATGGAAAGACATATTACACATCATTTTTATGTACTTTACTGTGAAAATATGGCCAAAAAGCCATTTCCCGCCTTTTTTCACAAACAAATAGCAGATACCAATATAAATCTTTAGCTTTGGTTAAAAATATTGTCAGATTTGTGTTCAGCAGCAAAAATGGCCATAGATTCCACCTGTTTTAAAAAATTTTTGTCATTTGCCCACCCCTACTTTGTCATTAGAATATTCGAACACATAATCAAATAATGCTAGAGATACACTGAGTACGATTTAAATGTAGTTCACTTTGGGTCGTTTTTAAATGTTTTTCATATCCTGTTTATCTTTGTGTGTTTTGAAAGTGTATGTATCCTTGAGATTTATTCGGAGAAAACCCAAGATAGCTGCCAGTTGTCATGGAAATATATCATTCAAATGCACATGGTGTCAATTAATAGAACAGTTCAGACATTGATTCCAACATGAAATAAAGCCGTTTGATGTTTAAACATGTTGACATCCTTATTAACCTTACTTTTTATAAATCTGGTGTGTAGCAAGTGTGCATCTTTCTTATTTGAGAAAATTCAAGATTGCTGCAATTAACAATAGGAATAGTACAGTCAACTACTGCCAGAGAGACATTGGCTTCAATATAAAATGAATTTTGTTTCTCGGTATTTCCGACATTCTTTTTGGACTTTTAGATATCTATCTGGTGGGTAACAAGTGTATACCCTTAAGTATTTTGAAAAAATATCATGATTACCCTCATCTGCCTTAGAAGTGCCTATAAAGTCTAATGCACCAGTTTTCTTATGGGGAAAAAAAGGCCATCTTGGATTACCCCAAAATGATAAAATATGGACATTAATTACCTAACAGATATGTATCATGGGATAATAATACTAAAAAACAGAATAACAACTAAATTAAGCTTCATTTTATTTGTAAGCCTATCTCTCGCAGGTATTAACTGAACCCCACCTTCTATGGCTAATGGCAGCCATTTTGTTTTTTGTTTTGTTTTCAAAAAGGATACACATAACATTCTTATCAAATATATATTATGTGAATTAAAAAGATGTGGAAAATACTCAGAAACAAACCTAATTTATCAATTAATATTATATCTCCATGGCAGAGGAAGCCCTATGTGTATTTTAGTATTCCTTTGATATGGGGGCCATCTAGGATTTTTCTCGAATTGCCTGTGAATAAAGGTTAGTTACTCACCACAAATATATTATTTGTTTAATAAGAAACGAAATTAATTAGATAGTTGGCATTAGTTAGTTGAAAACCCTTGTACATGTTCTAGTATTCCTATGCCATACGGCGGCCATCTTGGATTTTACAAGAAGTCCAAGGACACTAGTTTGTTATCTGACACATGTGCATAATATGGGTAATAAGGATTTGGAAAACATTGAGAAAATACCTAATTTGATAAAAAATCAACATAGATATGTATATATTTCTACAAAATTTCACAAATTGGCAGCCATTTTGAATTTTTTGGCCAAACGGTAAATTTTTTCCGTGGGCTACGGCTCTAATTTGGTTTAGTATGTCAAAAGGTACCCACATGAAAAATTTGGCGCTTTTATCCGCTGTGTCACGATTTGGCCAATTTTTTCCCCTAAGCAAACGGACGTCTCTATCTTTAATTGTATCTAGGTATCTTTCCTTCACATATTTGTTCTTGTATTGACAATAAACTTGCAATTTGGACTTGGTGTTGGTTATGTCTGTCTGCCATTCTTGTGTTATTCTGTCCCTGATTCTTTCCCTAAACCATTGGATAAAGATTTTATCATATGTTTGGTCTAGCCACACATCACCAAAGCCGTTCTCAAAAAGTATTTGTCTCACACCTTCACACCGTGCCATGTTTTCCTGCTTTATCTCTGTAAGATTGGATGTTTTTAAAAGATTGTATATCGCTATATTTCTTCCAGGTAGGCCTGTTTCAATAAACTATTATCTTCCAGGTTTGATATTTTTTTTCCAAAATTCTATAAGTTGTATTTGGATTTTAAAGGATAGTGGTGGCCTACCGAGTTCTCCTCTGACGGCTTGGTTTGTACTTTTAGAATGTACGCCTAGAAGTTCTTTGCAAAAGCGTAGGTGGATTTTTTCTACTGGAGATCTGTCGGTGATTTTTGAAAGGCCCCTAACTTCAGCAGCATAAGTGGCGACTGGCATGTTTAGAGTATCGAATAGTTTTTCTTTTAGTGAGGACGACATTCTACTACAGAGCGGCATACAACTTTTCAGACTAAAAAGAGCTTTCTGTGCCCTTTCGTATAAGTTCAATTGAGCAGCTGTGAAATTACCTGATGTTGTGAAGAGAATACCAAGGCACATGTAGCTGGGAACTATTGACTGTTATAGAGAAAGAATTTTTCTTTGCACTGCACCTGAATGCATATATGCAACACCGATAACACGATAAGTGAAAAACATTTCACCTTTTGGGTTGAAACTTACATAACTGATGAATATTTATGATACGCAGGTCAAGTTCGAAAATCAGCTTGATTGTAATATTTTTACTCAATTTATGCTTTTTTTCTTTTTTTCAGCATATATGCAGCACTGATAACGCATTTTAAGGAAACCCAAACAGCCTTTTGTCTTGCAACTCACAGGAGTGATCATTCTGACTAGTATACAGATCAAGTTTGAAAATAAACTTAATCAGTTGAGTTTTAATGCAGTTATTAGCCTTTTTAATATAAATGGTTTTTCTTCAGATTTAATTCTTAGGCATATTAACAGTCTCATTATTGAAATAATTTAATGCCTAATAGTATTCTTTCAACATTTTCTGCTTCTTAACAAGATTGTTACTTGTTTATATAAAAACGATGGTAGACCTGTTATTGTGTATTTTGTAATAAAGTGTCAAAAATGGAAATTAGCTTATATCATTGACGTTTGTCAGATTCAACCATTCACTATGTTCAGAATCTCAGAATGGAGCAAATTGGACATTTAAAACTGTTCTTTTGATATTTTTCCTATGTCAACAATTTTCTTAGTTAACCATTTAAAAATGACAGTACATTGATTATTTTGTTTTATGTAAAAAGGTGTTGGAAATAGAAAGAAAATCATTTCAGTACTGTTATCTCTTGTTTACATTTTGGCATTTTGAAGGTATGATTCTGAACTTCCATGGCCTGGAAGACCTTTCCATGTCACATTTTCTGAATATCCATGATACTTTTATTTTATTATCAAAAATTGATGGTCATTATGCTGTTGAGCACTATGTAATATTGCATCAAAATTGAAGGCAATTCTATTTTGGGCACTGCCTCCATATTGATCATTAAAGGAAACCATGTCAATTACTCTTCTCAAACTTACTGAATAGTTTCATGGGACTGATGTGCAGCTTGTGTTGGAAAATCAGTGTGGTTGTTTTCTGTTTTGGAAGCAATGCAGTTCTATAGAGTGCTTTATGGTGCCACAGTATATGGATGGCGGTCAGTATGTTATTGCCCCTTGGGTAATCATTAGCTAAATTCAGGGCTTTTTAGTCTGATTAAGTCTTTTGCCTAATTAATTTTCAAGTGGCCATTAAATGAGATTATATAAAACACACAATAAGATTTCCTTGTGAAGTCCCATAAGCTTAGCTCTCTTAACTGGGTCACATAATTAGGAATCGGTGATAGTTATGCAGATAAATGTTGTTTAATATTGCAAATAAGTTTATACAAAAGAAAAATTACATCAATAACGCAGTAACGCTAACATTAATGCTAAAGATGAATAACAGTGCCATATTATTCTCAATTTCAATAGGGTTATTCACATCATGTTATTAGTTATACAGCTAGATTAAAAGTTTTAATAGCAGCTTTACCGGAATTTTATTTGAATTTTTTAAAAATTATTTTTCAAACACAAGCATCTCCAAGATGTCACTTTTAACTCCCATCCAACAGAAGCTCTGTACATTTTCTGTATTTCCACATGAGCAATTGTATTGGATTTTATGTCTTTAAAGGATCTGAGACTGTGCATAAAAATCCGTTTCTCGAATTCTGAAGATTCAGCACTCAATCTATACACTAGAGGTATTTTTTAATCGAACCCCGCCATTTAGAAATTATAAAAAACAATCTATTAGTAGTAAAAAAGCGTTTTAGTAAACCTCACCTCAATATGCATAAATGAAGCAAAAGATCTGGGTCACGTGGTACTGTGACGACAATGAGGATAAAGTCTATGAGACTCAACTGAGCTGCATGGTGCATACAGAGAGAGAAGTTTAGGAAAATTGTGTTAAACAGAGTTGAGCAATTTTCGTTATGCCTCAGTGTGTTGCCGTGTGATTCACCAAAATTGCAGCACTCGTTAACGATCTTTTCTTTGTCTATGACGGGTTGTCTATGAATGGTTGTTAAAGAATTGAATAGACAGAAAATGGTTTTACACAGCTTCACGAGGATTTAGACCCCTCGGGTAAGAGATTTGAATGAGTATAAATTTTTATCAGAAGCCAGAAAAGTCTTACAGGTAGACAATGCAGTTGAGTTTGACAGCTCCACCGGTGGAACGATTGTCGTAATCAGACTGAATGGCAGCTTTTTTTCTAATATTTTTCTAATTTTTCCTTTCTTAATTTTCCATTTTTCAAACTGGCATTTTCAAGATGTGACTTTTCACTTCCATCCACCAGGAGCCCTGCACTGTTACTCTGTAACATCTTCGGTATTTTTTTAACTTACAAGAATGCTTCTTAGGATTGACATACAGCCCAATTTAGAAAACAGCTCTATTGAATAGTATATTTATTTATTTAATTGAGTTTAAGCATTTTTGGTGAAATTTTCACTTATTCTCATTCTGGCATTTCCAAAGTATAAACTTTAACTCTTATCAGCCTGAAGCCATTTCCAGACCCTACCACGCTAACTGTGGATCGGTGTATCTGCAAGGGAATTCTCGCTAAATTGCAGTCAATGTAAGTGGCTTAGCTGTCTGTCACGCCCACTGAAACTGACATGCCAGAATCCTAAGCCGCTTAAGCTGAAAGCAATTTAGTGAGAAACCTCTTAGAGTTGGATTGATCCTGTTAAATTGATCTAGCTATGGGAACTCAGTCTAATGCTTTTTACACATTTTACTTTCATCCTAAAGCCTAGGTCCCAACTACGTTTTGGACGCACAGTTTTTAGGTTCCTTGGACGCAGCTAGATCGCAGGGAATGAATCAAGTAAAGCCTAGGTCCCAACCGAACGTACGGGCTGCTACGTGTGGTCTACGGCCAAAAATGGGGAAAACGTGGGAGTTCGTGCGTGAGGAGCACGTCCATCGTGCGACTTTTGGAGGACTCAAAGAGCACGTAGAAACTTTTCGACATGATCAACAGCCGCTACGTGCGATCTAGGTACGTTCTAGCCGGACGCAAGGAACCAAAAAACCGTACGTCCAAAACGTAGTTGGGACCTAGGCTTAACTTTTCGACATGATCAACAGCCGCCACGTGCGATCTAGCTACGTCCTAGCCGGACACAAGGAACCTAAAAACGTGCGTCCAAGACGTAGTTGGGACCTATGCTTAATCAACTGTTGCGCAGAATTTACATTTGATGTTAGGTATGCAGTTAAGCATAATACATTATTGCATCAGAATTGACAGTAATGTGTCAAGCATTTCGACCGGTCCAATCAATCCGACAAAAATATTATTATAAAATTAATTTTTCTGGGCTAAAACATTTAGTCCAAAGGTCAAAACCATGCGACAAATTTTTTTTCTTGTTCCGATTGATCGACCACATCGTCGGCAAGACTCGGTAAATTTTCGAGTCAGTGAAATAGATGCTGCATGCCTCGGCCCTTTGTCAATTGTTGTCCTTTCAATAGCTCTCGTCAATGAGGAAGAAACAATTAATTGAAGATCTAATCTAGAAGCGAGACGCACCTGCCATTTCCTTTGTCCCCGATGACAATATATATTATATATATCCTTGTAAGAAAATGCAGTTACTTATATGGCTGTGAAAAGCGGAGATTCACAGAGAGTCCCACTGGACATTTATCTTACCTGTGAGTCACTGTATTTCCCCAGATGCATGAAACGTTGATATTATTTAGCGTAATAAGTTAAGAACTCCATGCCTGTGACCCCCTCCCCCACAATGGGACCGTCTTCATTAACATGTGGTTTGTGCTAGGTATGCTGGAGTAGACCAGATAAAAGCCGTCTCTCATTTCTGCTTTTGCTCAATCCTCATGTCAAATTATAAAAGCATTTTGAAAATTTTTGAAAATTATGGCAATTAAATTCTTTTTTTAATTAATTAGAGTGGTATCAGTGGGGTTTTCGGTATGTACCGTGGATCATGCACAGCGAGTGTATATATGTAAGAAAATTGGACGAGTGCCAACAAGATATGTCTATCGGCACAGGTAGGCTCCGTAGATTGCCTTTTCTTAATATGTTTCAATATGGCATATTTTTTTAATTGAATACTTAAAAGTAATTTTAGAATTTTTATCTAAATTTGGTTGGTTTTAGTTGACATATTAAAATTCGAATAGGGCATAAATAGATCACATTACTGGTTTAAGGCCACTAAAGCTACCGTTTTCAGTGACCGGGCATTGTTTAAACACTTGTCTCCGGGAAAAAATCGTCCCACTTGTGAAGCGCGTCATCAAAATGATCGCAGGTGAGGGAAATAAATAGATAAAATTATGATTGTCGTATAGAGTCCTGGAGTTAACCCCAGTGTGCAATGCAGAGGAGAACCAACCCCATAAAAACGTGGACCAACTCCCCCAAGCTGTTTAAGGAAGAATGGGATAATTCCGGGACTTTTCTCATGAAATTTGCGGATGATACTACGCTTGTGGGGCTAGTTACTGATAATGACGAGAGTACATATAGAGAATCTGTTGAGTCGGTGTTAAGCTGGTGCGAGAGTAATGATCTTATCTTGAACGTATCTAAAACCAAAGAAATGATAGTGGATTTTAGAAGGAATCAGAATGTAAAGGTACCACTCACCAAAGGTAATGTTGAAGTTAGTAGGGCAGAGGATCATTGAGAACTTTTACTGATAGCATGCCTATTTTACTCTGTATATTGCTCCAAAAGGAAAATGATTTCCGATTTTTATAATTGGCTAAATAAACTCTTATCTTATCTTATCCCACGAAACAGAATTTTTACCCTTGTTGAAGGCTTGTCGCGCCATCTACAGGAGATAAATGCAGTTCGCGGTAGACGCACACGCTATTAGCACGTGACCTTTATGCTACCTTAATGCTAATTTTGTGTAAATTTGGTGACATTTGAAGGCGTCTTTTCAATTTAATAGACATTTCTTTACATCTGTAGAAATCACAGTAAACCATTGGAGTAGAGGGTACTGTTATACATTTGACTAAATGGTATAAAATGTGTATATTTTCACCACTATTATGTATTTTTTTAAACCATTAATCATGTTAGACATGGTATCTGGAATAAAAAGCACTAGTTATAACACTTTACACCTGTGGGCTGATAATATGTAAATAAAAGTACATGGAAATGGGGGAGGGACAACCTTTTTGACCAATGTTGTATATTTAGCCATCAAACATGTCCTACTGCTAAACACATCCAGGCTAAAAGGTAGTACCATGCTTATGTGCAAAACAAGCTTAGGAGCTAAATGCATTGAAAAAATGAGGCAAAGCAGGCACTTGGATGTTTTTACAGTGTACGTTATAATTGTGTACCTGTGTCTTGTACGAAAAATAAAAATATTTTAGGTCATTTTAATGTCTTTTCATGCAAGAATGTTGTCTAACAACTGGGGTTGATAGAGTGTTGTTATCTGACGTTGAGTCAACTTTCAAACCCAATGTTAATCCAACGTATTATCAACGTTATGGTTCAACGTTGTTTCAACGTTAAAACAACATAAATTACCCGCTGGGATAATGCCCCTTGGAAACACTAAACATACTGTTACGAGTTATGGATTGTTTCTTTCAAATGTAAGAATGTTTGCGTCGTTTATAAGCAAAGAAAGGAAGTGTCATGATAAATTACCAAAGATATACACGTCGCTAACTATTATGCCGCACTCCACCTATAATACTCTCTATGTTAAGAGAATTTACATACTAATGTACATAGTATGGGTACTACATATGATTGCAACTTGTACACTACATTGTGTGAATAATTCATAATTTTTATATCATCTACAGGTCTACGATTCAAAACAAAATCGCAATGATTATTGATATAGTTACTGGGGTATTGGTACTTGTCATCAGCACCTTTTGTTTATGGAAACTCATACGCCCAAATCTGAAGCGAAAGCTAAAACCTGATTTAAGTCCAAATCTGAAGCGAAAGCTAAAACCTGATTTAAGTCCAAGTTCAGGACCAAATCCAAGTGAAGGCCAAAAGATGCCAAATGTGCAAGAGACAGCGCATTGGCAACGAAGCATAATTAGTTGTAAATGTGCATATAACTACCAGGAAATACTCCAACTTCTGACCAGACAGGAGCAGGGGTTTCACGACTTTGAGCAATATCAGCTGTCGAGGGAATTGGACATCCATGGTGTCAAGATGCGGTATTTCATTGCTCGGGCCAGATCCAAAGAAATTTTTATTTCGATTGCAGGTAATATGACTGCTACGACATATACACAGTAATAACAGAATAAAGCAAATGCATTGTTTTAATTGGGCACTCTTAGTGTGTTGTTTGATAGACACGGTTTGTTAATTGATGCGACTTATTATGGCGGTGTAAGTTTTAAAAATACAAAACTGAAGATTATCTCATCTTAAAGTTACAGGTATCAAGAATATTGTCGCTAAAGACAAAACATTTTGTGAACACCAGGAAAGCCTATTTGAAGGACGCGTATCATCAATCATATTTGATTTAGCAAGCAAAATCCCCTATGTGCACCTATTAGAAGAGTTAAAGGACAAGAAGCTCATCATTAGTGGACATTATATTGGAGGAGCTGTGGCACAACTTGTCACTGTGCTTATGAGATGTCATATGAGAAGGAAAAAGCAAACAAATGAGGAAACTACATGTACTACATTACGGTGTATTACATTTGGAGCACCACATTTTGGAGATGATGCTTTTATTGGGTTTACCCAAGGCACTCAAGACGATGTTCTGCTCGAAAACGTCGTGATGAATGGTGATGGTGGTTGGTTGGAAAAAATGATCCCAAAACATAATGGTGTTTTTGACAAAGTCGTGCATGTTGCACAGGCTTATGGGGATACAAGCTTACCACGCGCCAAAGAAGTCAAAGATGTGACAAAAGGTAAAGTGAAATTCAGTGTTTTGAAATATATTTTTAAATATATTTTTATTCACTTTGTTTCTATTCCGTGGTGAAACAAAAATCAAAGATGCCTTTTTTCTCGCCGTAACACGAACCTCATATTTGGCTTTCAAAAACCTCAATTTATTTTGTTTGATATCAACTGCCTGGTCAGTTTAAACACTTTTTTTTAAGTTATGCTCCCACACAAGTATATTCAAAGAAATGCATGAAGTGAGAGTTGGGGAATTAATGTACCTTTCTGGTAGGACGTTCTTGATATTTGGTAGGAGAAACAGAGTCACTTTTTTCATGAAAGAAATTACCTTTGATCAATTCTGTTTCTTTTTAGTTATTTCAGCTGCAGAGAAAATATTTGAATCGGGCGAACCTACAAGTAGTAATAGTACACCAGTACGGTTGGGTCAGGTATATCCCCTTGGAAAGCTCACTTCAATAGGCAAAGGTGAGGAAAAGGAGGCTTTAATTATCATTTATTACTTAACTCCGTCGTAATTAATTTGATGTCAAGTTTGCAATTTTTGAAATATAAAGACTGTAAAAGACTACCTTACACAATGCATGAAATGCCGCGTCACAATATACTCAAACATCACATTGCATGAAGAATTACAGTACACTATAAAACCTTATATTAAGGGTTATCTTAAACTAAACACTTTACAGAAACAATTCCATTAAACCCAAACTTGTGGTAAAAGTCCCTCAGGGACGTAAAACTAATGTAGCATCTTATATTATGCCTTAAACTATTGTAAACGTAACGAGTGGAAAGAGTAGGTGGGCTAGAAGTTCAGAGTAAAACAGGTATCCATTCGGAGTGTTTCACTATATGAGTTTACTCGACAATAGATATTTTGCTAACTTATTTTGGGCATCTGTTTCAGATGAGGTACGTACAAAAAAGAGTATTGAAGCATATGGGAACAGCTTTAACAATTACTTCCACGGCGACTTGCAGAAATTTGATCCCACTGATGTGGAGCCAGAGAACATAGTTGGTCATCAGCTGCAGCCAGACCTCGATGCAGGTACGGTTTTCTTTGTTTTGTTTAAATCACAGATGATATTTATGTAGCCAAAAGTTCACGAGCTCAATGAAGCAACGTTTTTACTCGGAAAGAATTTTAAAAGACTAAGTCCATTCGACCAAAAACTGTCCTTTATTTTAAAAATTGACAGAAAGATAATATAATACAGAGCTATTAATAGGGGTTTGATAAAAACATCATCATGGTTTCATTTTGCATATGGTACAAAATTACATTATGATAAAGTCAAAACAAAAAATGTCACAGCTGAACAAAGCTTTATGGTAACGCTCTGATAACATTGTTGAGAAGATTAAACGTTTCTTTAAAACGTTACAATACCGTTAACTGATGGATTTTTGTAATCTGTCACTCTCAATCAAGTTGTTGCATCCACAGGCATTATAGTGCACATTTGATCTTAAGACTAAAACGAACTGAAACTCCAGTTAGTAAGTCTATATTTGGTCTGACTTCAACTGAAGTGGTAAAGCAATTATCTCCCATCACACATTCAGTCCAAACTTGGGCTGACTTTCCAGGTGAAGATGTCAGTCCAGTTTTGGTCTTAAATTGCACTTTAAGACCAAATTAGGCGCACAAGGGAAGATTTATAAATTGAGACTTTAAACTGAGATTTTCTTCAATCCGCCACTCCTTTATAATATTAACTTGATTGCCAAGGTCGAGTTACAACTCCGTTTCCACTCCAGATATGCTGTATGGTATGATTGGATATTTCCCGAATATTTAGGCTGTAATATTTTCATCCACAGTATTTGCCCCGTCTGTTTGCCTCGCATCAGCAGGACACTTCAGTTTCCCTGGTCCTCTGAATGATCCTCAGACAAGGGAGGGTGAACATCAATGGAAGTGGAAGAGGTGGAGGCTCTAGTAGTAGTGTTAGCTTGTTGTGTATTTTGATTCTGACGCTGAGGACAGTTACGTTGTATATGATCCATCCTTTGACAGTAACGACAGCGGTTAAATGAGTGTGGGAAACTGTTACTGACCCGATTATTATTGTACCATTGTTGTTGCTGTTGTCGCCGCTGTGGTCGCTGTTGTTGTCATCGCTGTTACTGTTGCTCTCGCTCTCTCATCCATGAAATCATCTCTTGTTGGGTTGCAGACAAAACTCCTATCTGTTTGGATAAATCGTCAGTTCGGTTGGCTAACATGGACTCTCTTTGACTGGCCTGTAGCAATTGACATCGAACGACTTGGGACTGTTTTCCATCTTCTTCCATCCGTATGGCCTCTTCTCTGAGTTTACTGAAGGTTGTTCTTGATTTAGACCGGAAAATTCTTCTTCACAAATGACCTTTTTTTCTAACTAACATTAAAGTCAATTCTAACAATTTACGAGAAAAGTCTCTGATATTTTCCCGTAGCCAGCAATTTCAGAGGGGAGGGGGTCGTTTTCTAAAAAAGTGGACCTTTAACCATAAAATCCTCAAGTACATAGAGCAAAATTTACCCTTAGTGGACATTTTCCCAGCAAAAAGAGTGGCTATGGGCCTGAACTAATTTATCAATAATCTTTTTCATCTTCAGCTATCAACCTTATCCCCTCCCTTCCAAATGGGTAATAAGGATTTTGGTTGGGTCTGAATTTGGAATTGTTCGTAAAATCTTGGTGTATTTTTAGACGGATCGCTTTGTATAAACAAACATATTGCCAGTGTATGCAGATCAGCAGTTTTTAACATTAGGAACATAAGTGCAATTCGCAATCAGTTGTCTGACTCTGCTGCAGCCACAGTCATAAATTGTTTAGTTACATCTCGATTAGATTACTGCAACTCCATTTTCTACGGTTGTCCAAAGAAACAAATTGCCAGACTGCAGCGCATTCAAAATATTTCGGCCAGATTATTAACTCGGACATCCACAAGCATACACATCTCCCCAGTTTTAAAAAGTTTACACTGGCTACCTCTACAAGCCAGAATTTTATTCAAATTTTTAGTTTTTACTCACGATGCTTTTTATGGATTGGCACCAATCTACATCAATGAATTAGTTAGTCACTATGTTCCAATGCGAAATCTGCGGTCTGTAGACCAATTGCTACTTAACCCAGTAAAAATGCGATTAAAAACCTACGGTGATACATCTTTTAAAGCTGCAGGTCCAAAGGAATGGAATCTATTACCGCTGGAAATCCGAGCAATTCAGTCTACCAAACATTTTAAAAAAGAACTCAAAACATACCTTTTTACGAAATATTTTGATTAACTCTTAATTGTTTTTATAAATCTTGTATTAATTGCTTTTAATTGTATGGAATAATGGCTGTTTTACCTAGATTTTATTTACGATATTTTATGTTGTATTATTTATGATATTTTATGTAAAGTCTACTGAACATTTTAAATGGATTTTAGACTTAAAATAAATTTGTTATTATTATTATTATAAAATACTTTGAGTATCTTCAATCCAATTCAGCACTTCTTGCGAAGCTTCACCAAAATTCTTAAGTTTGCGTGTAGGGGGTGTACTTACTGTTACATTGATGGACTGGGCCTCTTTCATTCTACTCATCTCTGCTTCAATGTGGGATATCTTTTCTTCTGTGTCGGCGTCTGGAAGCCTTATCATGTCAGGTATGGTATCTACACACATTGGACAATAGAAATGTCACCCCCTAAATCAGAGTAATCAAAGTAGGCAGATCTTGGTTAGTTTAAATGCCTGGTCTACTTATAATGTGACTAATGAGTATAAAACCGCTGTACCATGGAATTGTATTGTTGGTCTTGTACATGTACAGCAAATGTTATTCCTGTCTTCCTCCAATACGGCAAGATACAGGCAATTATCTAACGATTATAAACGTCAAGTTATAACCTGAAGAGGCGGAATATAAGCAGTTTCAGGATATCGATACAATTTAATTGTTCAGTCAGAACCGTGCAGAGGGTCTGGTTTCGGTATGGAAACACTGGATCAAGAGACAAATTGCCTCTGATGGGTCGTCCAAGAAAAACTATGGCCTTGAAGACTGACGACTGATTTTGATGTGGTCTGTCTAGAGACCGGATGCAAAGATAATAGAAAATGTGTGGAATGATATGTCAAAACGTTTGACAAATGCCCGTCCAACCAGCAAACAAACTCTTTTAGATTCAGTGTATCATGCTTTTCATGAATTAGCCCTGAACGCATGAGACAATTATATGAATCCTTGCCTCGCAGGCTGGCAGCTGTTATTAGGTCACGTGGCTATGTCACTAAGAACTGATTTTTGACTTGAAGTTGCATATCTTGGTAGAATGTATATTTTGTTTTCATTTTGTGTATTTTTGTGAAATTTGATGTTAATAAAATGATACCAGGAGCACATAATTCCACAGTCATTTATCTCTCCCAAAGTATTGGTTCAGTTGGGGTGACACTTCTATTGTCCAGTGTGTGTAGAATAAAAAAAGCACTGTTTATAGCATTTTACACCTGTGAGGTGGCCATTTGAAGATAATTGCATATGGATTTTAAACCAATGTTATATATAGGACGCGTAGGGCTCTTGGGGAAACAAATTGGTTGAACATATGGTTTACAAGGGTAAAAGACATAGGTTGGTTTTTACAGCATTTAAAGAACAGTACAGAATTTTACAATACTTACTTGTACACAACATTACCGGTGGCAGAAGTGGGAGATCTAGAGAAGGTTTTCAATCTAGCTTCGGCGCCAGCACCTGACAGTGCAGCTTCAATACAAATAATTAGAATACTGTCATTAATTCACTTTCCCACGTTTATTGACATTTAACATACATTCATTTATTCCAAAATGTATTTTAAAAGTTGGTTTAATGAACAAAATGTCAAACGTAAAAAAAATTGAATAATGCTTCAAGTCCTCGAAGCACACTACTTATTCCCCCATTTTTGTGGCTTAGTATCTTATTATATTTCAAGTACTTGTACCAGGACGAATTCCTAACATTTTCCTTCTGCAATGTTTATTTCTTTTCTACAGTACATTGGCGTTTCCCTATTGTGGGAATGAACGTCTGATGACAGTTGTAATTTTTTCCTACCACCGAAGTTTACACTTTATTTATTCACTCTCTTACAATTCTTATATATCAGAAATACCTTAACTTCACTATCATCTTACAATGTTCACAAGTACACCTTGGTTGGCGGGGATTTGAACTTCTTTCACATCTTGTTACCATTATTTTGCTCTTTGCCAACTTTTTCTCCATTGTATGGGGGATGTGTGTATGATCATTTAATTTTATGTTGTTATTTTCCCCCTCTTGTGCCTCGTATCATTTTTATAAATGGCAATTTTTAGTCAAATGACCTTATTTATTTTGATCAAAATCCGGGCTTCGTTGTGCTTGTGCACATTTGGCTACATAAAATATTTAGATTGCAACTGAAAGAAAATGTGTCACCCCAGGTTCTTGAAATAAAGTTTTCAGCCGATATACTCAAGTTGTTCTCCTGCTAAATTTAAAGTTTTGATTTAACTTCAACTAAAAACTATACATGTGAATAACGTTTTTTGCGAGTTCTATATTTACTTTCAGAGTATAGAAATAAAAGTATACTGCAACTAAAAGTCTCTGGCAGAGGTTTTGATGTTTTGGATTTGGACACTTTTAGATGTAAGTTTGGATAGTACATGTAGTATTGATAGTGTATTGGTGCCAATAATCGGGTAGTGATTTGATGCCTTATACTATGCTTACAGTCACTAATATATCAAAATGATTTTCATATCTTGTGAGTTTATTATTATTATTATGTTGAAACGTTTACGTTTTCATTCGTGAAATAAAATATCTCTGCTTTTCATTTATGTTGATCGAGTAAATGATAATAATAATGAAAAAAATGTTAGTGCATATCATCGAAAAAGAAAACGGGTGTTGTATAAACATACGTAAGAAATAAATGCTGCTCGAGGGGTTCTGTTCATGCACCGGTATGGGATGTTTTTTGGGCTGCTGATGGTAGCCAGCCGGTTTTTCTGTTATCTGACACTATGCTGCAGTTTTCCAAGTCAAATTTTACTTGCAGTGGACAATGCTGCCCCTCTCCGCTTGGTTAGAATTTTATAAACTGGCGTGAACCCAACTTTATTTTATTTATCTTTTAATGCACTATCCGTTTTATTTTCACATTTCAAACTTCATTATTTTATTATAATCATTACTACATGTTTAGTATAAAAAGGATGGATGTGGGTACTTTTTGTTACTCATTATGTTACTAACGTGAATTTGCATTCCTTTCAGATACCGACAGTGAGCCCAGAAATGTAAAAGTAATCAAAGCAACCAAAACAGAGACTGAATTAACGTTAGAGATATCCTTTCCCGTGGATCCTTTTATACATATACAGTTACCGGTGCATTTTGCTTGTGAAACTCATTTCGGGGAGAATTTGGAACTACCCTACGCCGGCCAGGTAAACCACGTGACAAATTGAATGCTTATTGCTTTACACTTGGCGATATATAGCGTCGTTTATTACAGTGAAAACCATACTTTCCCCTGTTATATCTGTATTACTGAGGTTAAATTATTATTTGAACTTACTACTATACTGTTGTCTTCCAATCCAATACATTTTATATAAGGCCTCATGAACGGATAAGGCGTTTCCTAACACACGCCTCAGATTCCCGAGCGCAAACGCCAATATGAACGAGCCTCACTCAGATTAACAACCACAACTTGAAGTTAACGAGCACTATTTTAGCGTTTCCAAGCTCTAGCCATTGATCCGCTTATCTACCCGTTCGGTATGTTCCGTATGAGCGGAAGGTTGTCGAGAACGCATTATATGCTTTCATTTTGTCACACGTACTTGCTAGCTTTCAATTTTGTTTACAGGATCTGCTTAATGCATGCCCTTGCATGACACCTGACGGGAAGGCTGACGTAGTGGAGGTCCTGAATAAAGCAACCAAGCGGGAGACTCTCTCCGCTCGTTATTTTAATGCATCCGAAGACGACTATTACAAAAACAGTAAAGTGACAAAGTTGATAGGAAAGGTAACAGGTAAATGGAATATTTTATATACCCTATATTTATATACTTAACAATATGCTTGGCAGGACCCATCGTTAATTGTTAACGAAGCATAGACTTTGTTGTTAACTTTGGCTTTTATGAACGTACACAGTATATTACGTACTGACACTGTATGTTTCTGTAAATATTCTGATCACCGTGTCTGTTACTGTCGCCAATGCCATTTCTGCTCGAAATTCACCAGTAATTTTCACGTACAGCTCGACGACGAGTGTTGCATCTGGCTTAAACTACGGCCTCTGATTGGCTACTACTCTGCCCTTGCGATATTTTACTCATACTTGTAAGGGGCCCTTGTGGTCACTTCACTTAGTCCTGTGTTGGACGATGACGGACAAGGCTGAACATGCCTCAGCCCCCTCGACCCAAGTCAGCCCCAGCCACTTCGTGCAGCAGCAGCAGCACTAACAACACTACCACCACCAGCAGCAGTTTAGATACTGAGAATCCCCCCTCCAAAACACCCAAAATTTTCTGAGCCCTTGAGCGGGCCCCAAACCCCACACCATGGGGCGACGATCGGCTTCACATCTGAGGCCTGTTGTCCCGGACCCCCACCTCCCCACCCCCATTCAAATAATCCTGGATCCGCCCCTGCCCTGATCATGTAATGATGATGATGATGATACCTTAATACTTCATGTGCCTTCACAGATTAAGAAAATAGTCATTGCCAAAGAGGGCAGGAAATTTACGTTAGAAGTGTAGATTTTTAAACTTTTGTTTTTACATTCTGTATTTTGAGCAACTTGTTCAAATTCGAGATCGCGATTTTTCAGTTTTTGGATAATTGCTGTTTCATGAAAATTTTGAGAAACGACTTGTTTTCATTGTTGTTTTATTCGTGGTGGGCGCTAGATGCCGATATTCAGATACTGGGCCCTTCTTAGCTATAGTGAGTGACGGGAATGCAACAGACCGTGGAACACACTCGTACCTGACGTGCTTGTATGTCGAATACAGCACGGCCGAGGCTTTTGTTCTACGTGCTAGTCGTGGTTTAAGTCAATGATAGCGAAGTAGCCAATGGACAGCCGTGGTATAAGTCCGCTGTTTGCCCTCCAAAACACCGTCAGTCAATTCTGAGATCATAACCCTATTGAAATTGCAGGGATTGTAATTGGAACAGATCTAACTCCCGTCCATACTATATATCTAGACAGGACTAAAAAGAAAACATTATCAATAATGACAGACAGTTCCCATCCAGCCCATACCCTTTTTAAATTTTTACCTAGCAATTCGAGACTCTTTGCTTTTAAGGGTAGTAAGCGATTTTTAAATAGCTTTTATCCTTCGGCAGTAACTATTTTTAACTCTAACATGTAATTTTAATTTTCATTCTTTATATTTCAATGGCGCTACTACAGGGCAAAAGATTCCCGATTTTATACATTTGTATTTTATTGGCTTAATAAATTATTATTATAATTATTATTAAATATGTGGTAACGTTACACAAACGTTATGTGTGTGCTGGGATTGTGTTAAGGGTAACATTTATTTACTTTTTACAGAGGTTACAACCAAAAAACCTGATCGCCTGCTCAAAGGTAAGTTTGACAGATATATACATGAAGAATAACTACAATCGTACTAAGTATGCTTCCAGATGCGATTGCTGGATTAGCTGATGTTTTCCAGGTACTGTTACGCACGTGTTACATATAGGTACCTATACTATATAATATATTATTTAGATAAACGATGTTGTTAGCCCATGTAATAATATCACTCGTTAAATACCTACTCTTTTCTGTAGAAACCGTAAGGCAACCAAACAGTGAGATCGCACGTGAAGTACGGCAAATCGATGAAACGAAGCTTCTTCTAGAAATTCGGGAAAAAATTGAAAACATCAAAATTAGATGCAACAGGACAAACAAAGAGATAAATAATGGCGTTCTCTGTTTTCTTATGGCAGTGGTTGGAACCGTGGGAGCAGGTACATGATATTTCTAAATTTCATGAAATTGACAATAAACGGGTGAAGTGTAATGTACACATTTGCTGACATTGGGTTAGAAAATATATGGACTTTGATCTATACACTTTGTTTATGTAGCTCATTACTTAGACACAATTTCAGTTTCTTAATTGAATGTGAATTCCATTTCGACATAACGAGAAAGAAAGCATGATAAGGGGATAGGTATATTGTGGTGTATTTTCTTAGCTTCATGCCTGCTAAACCTGTTGGTGAGTAATTATTTGTAGCAGCTTCAGTAGGTGTGCCAGACACCTATGTCGTTTAAGCTGAAAGCAATTTGGTGAGAAACCCCTTGGAGTTGGATCAATCCTGTTAGAACGATCTAGATATGGGAGCCGGGCATTAGATACAATCTTAAATCAATATTCAAAGCTGTTAAATTGACAATAAATGGGTGCACAGCATAAAAACAGAAGTAACGGAAGGGCCAGAGCAGTGAAAAAAACAACAACGAAAAGAGGCATTTTTGCTCTGAATGTGGTTAGTTTTATACTTGTAGCTAGACAAGTTTTCGATATAACAAATGGGAAATGAGCTATTTTTGTCAAATTTGGTCATATTAACATACCTATCCCCTTACATATTTGTGGTCAATATACTTACTATGCATAGCACCTTGTCACTGCTGTAAGATATAGAGAAGTGTTATCATTTAGCTCATCCTTCTTTCAGTGGTTGCCCCCCCCCTTATCGTTCCTAGTGCGTTGGGATATGGGTTGGCATATATTTATCTGACCACGGGAAAAACAAAAGTGGAGCATCGATACCGCTCGGTACTGACTTCCATCATGACCCTCTTGTTGAACATGAACTCAACAATCACTTCTCAAGATTGCAACTGTAAACTTGAGAAAACAATTCAAGAAGAAGCAATATCTAAAGAATGTATTGATGAAGAGATGTTGTCTATCGACGAAGCAAAAATAAAGAAACTTGCTGTAAAAGAGATTACCGACGATACACGTAGCGAGTTGTCTAAGCGCCTTCATGCCATTTGCATAATCCGCCGAGTAAGAGAAATATATTTGAAGGAAATAATTATCCTAGTGATCGGTCAACAGAATCACGGCAAGACGACTCTCGTCCATCAGCTGGCAGGAACCACAACCCCATCTGCAAAGATAGGCATGTGTAGGCATACTGAAGAACCAATTTTATACAGGTGCACTTTGGACCAAGAAGAGATTAAGGTTAGTCTCAAACTTTATGATTTTTTTCTCTTTACTGGAGTCGTGTTGATTAAACGTGTATGCTGTTTTACCTTATCTCTAGATGGAAAGCCTTATTATGTAATGAGATGTGTAAGAAAAGTGGTTTATTATACCACCAGCGTAGGCGCTGGCGGTACACATGGTTTTAGTCCCATTCGGTCCGTTTCGCCGGCTCCGCCGCCAAGTCACCAGTTACTGCTTCTCCTCCTAGACTACAAGGGCCTGCATACCCATCTCTTGGATATAGGTCACGTATAATCTCAACTCGATCCACGTAAAATGTGAGCTTTGTCGGTGCTTGGGTCTAGGTGTGGCGCTCATTGCAATGCACCCATGTTAAAAATTGGCAAAATTAAATGCTAATTATCTGCCATACCGAAGGAATTATGGGAAATATTTCTATAGACGGCTGACCGAATGTCATATGTGGAGATTTCAAATATGTTGTTGGATTTGACCTTTTCAAATTTTCAAAAAAAAAAAAAAAGGAATTTTTTATGAAAAAAAATCTCCGCTGATATTCAGAAACTACACAGACCTAACCTATAATATTATTAGCAGGTGTTACCCTTCAGGTCATCTTCATCTCTGTGAGTTTGGGGTCAATCGGTGCATTTTCACAGGAGCAGCGGCCATTAGATGCCGAAACAGAAAACTAAACTCTAATTCTGGAACCGTTAATGCTAGAGACCTCTTGTTTTTTGGCATTTGATAGAGCATGTCAAGCCCAACACTGGAGGTGGTCTCTTTTTTTCCATACGGTTTACGAATTATGCTGTATCGAAAAGTACGTTGTGGTGGGGAAAGTAAAATGTGCAATACGGTAATATGCATGAAATTTTGAATGTCTGGAAAAGATAACATAAGGCTTGGCAACTTCTGGTCAAAAATGACATTCCATGAAGTTTCATTTATTTCATGAAGTTTGAACATATGGAACTTCTGAGCACCTCCCACTTCAAGAATTTCAACAAAAATGACATTTTCTTTATTTCAATAAATTCCTTCTGTAGGAAATTTATGGCACATTACTGTAACTCCAAATATTTAGTCTCTTATATCTCCAAAACTGGCAGGGATATTTCCCTAGTTACTATTGAAGTTGAATAGGAAGTCATATACTCGCAATTTAACTGTGACCTTGAATTGACCTTTGACCTACTTTTCACCATGAACTGAACTTTGCAACATTTAAGTCTCTTATATCTCCAAAGCTGGCAGAGATAGGACCATAGTTCTTATTGAAGTTGAACAGGAAGTCATATGCTGGAAATCTGTGTTGATTGACCTTTGTCCTTCTTTTCACCATCAACTGAACTTGGTGTCCGTCCCCTCTCTCTCCAAAACTAGCAGAAATAGGCCCATAGTTACTATTGAACTTGAATAGGAAGTCATATACTGACAATTTAACTGTTACCTTAAAATTGACCTTAGACCTACTTTTCACCATGGACTGAACTTTGCAAGGTTTCCTTCCCTCATATCTCCAAAACTTGCAGAGAAACCCCCATAGTTACTATTGAATAGGAAGTCATATACTGGTAATCTAACTGTGACTTTAAAATTGACCTTTGACCAACTTTTCATCATGAGCTGAACTTTGCAACCTTTCTTTCTGTTATATCTCCAAAACTAGCAGAGATATGCCCATAGTTGCTATTGAACTTGAATAGGAAGTCATATACTGGCAATCTAACTGTGACCTTGATATTGACGTTTGACCTTTTTTCATCATGAACTGAGCTTTGCAAGGTTTCTGTCCCTTATATCTCCAAACCTTAAAGAGATGTTCCCATAGTCACTATTGAACTTGAAATAGGAAGTCATATACTGACAATCTAACTGTAGCCTAGAAATTGGCCTTTTACCTACTTTTGAATTGAACTTTGCAACTTCCTATCTCTTATATATCCAAAACTGACAGAAATACGCCCATAGTTTCTATCGAACTTGAATAGGAAGTCATATACTGGCAATGTTCCTGTTAAAATTGACCTTTGACCTACTTTTCACCACGAACTGAACTTTGCAAGGTTTCCGTCCCTTCTATCTCCAAAACTGGCAGAAATAGGCCCATAGTTACTATTGAACTTGAAGTCATATACTGATAATTTAACTGTTACCTTAAAATTGACCTTAGACCTACATGTACTTTTCACCATGAACTGAGCTTTGCAAGGTTTCTGTCCCCTATATCTCCAAAACTGAAAGAGATGGGCCCATAGTCACTATTGAACTTGAAATAGGAAGTCATATACTGACAATCTAACTGTAACCTAGAAATTGGCCTTTTATCCACTTTCGAATTGAACTTTGCAACTTCCTATCTCTTATATATCCAAAACTGACAGAGATATGCCCATAGTTACTATCGAACTTAAATAGGAAGTCATATACTGGCAATGTTCCTGTTCAAATTGACCTTTGACCTACTTTTCACCACGAACTGAACTTAACAAACTTTACATCTGTTATATCTTTCGATACCATAGATCATAATATTCTTCTTCACAGGTTGCAGCATCGTTTTAGAGTGAATGGACTTGCACTTAGTTGGTTTACCTCTTACCTGAAAAACAGAACACAAAGGGTTTCAATAGAGTCGGTTTTATCTCAGCCAGTTAACTTGGAGTATGGTGTCCCACAAGGGTCTGTGTTAGGTCCGATCCTATTCTCATTATACATGTTACCTGTAGAAGATATCATACTAAAGCATGGTCTGAACACTGTTATTTTTGCAGATGACACACAAGTATATATTACATGCAAGAGCAGCCAGTCTGCAACAATCACTTCTATGGAGACTTGTCTTGCAGAGATTCGAGAATGGATGAAAGTGAACATGTTGGCTTTAAATGATAGTAAGACTGAGTTGATATGGTTTACATCAAGGTTCAAGGCAAATAGAAAAAATGTAGCAGATGCCAACATTTGCATAGGAGATGTTCTTATAAAACCTTCTTGTTCTGTAAAAGATCTTGGAGTTACCCTCGATGAAAATGGCACTATGGGCAAGCGTGTATCTGAAGTGTGTAAATCAGCATCTTAAACACTATGGCGCATTGGAAAAATAAGGAAAGTGTTAGATAACAAAACCACTGAAAAATTAGTACATGCATTTATATCATCAAGATTAGATTACTGCAATAGTCTCCTCTTGGTATTTGTGACAATCAGATTAAAAAGTTACAAGTTATTCAAAACTCGGCTGCAAGACTGGTTTGTCAAATTAAGTACAATAGTACACACCATATCACTCCCATTCTGAAAGAATTACACTGGCTGCCTGTGAAGCAGAGGATTGATTTTAAAGTACTTTGTATTATTTTTAAGGCTATCCATTCACAAGGACCATTATATTTATCTGATCTTATCTGTTTTAACTTACCACGGCGGTCCACACGTTTTAATACTGAGAATGATTTTATTTTAGAACATTCTGTTTTAGAGAAGGGGTGCCTAAAAAGTTATGGAGATCGTGCTTTTATAATCTACGCCCCAAAAGTGTGGAATGGTCTACCAAATTTTATTAGAAAAACAGAAGACTTTGACAATTTTAAATCTCTTTTAAAGACCCACATTTTTAATTCTGTCTATATCTCTTAGATTTTATTTTAATGCATATATGTTTTTTTAATAAGATTGATTTTTAGTAGTGTAAATTTTAAATGGTTTCCAATGAGAGTTTATGATTAAAATATTGTAGTCATTTTAATGATTTTAGTATATTAGCCATTATTGTAAGGCGCCTTGAGATAGAATGTAATATTATTATTATTATTATTATTATTATTATTATTATTATTATTATATTATATCTCCAAAACTGGCAGAAATATGTTATAGTTACTATTGAACTTGAATAGGAAGATATATACTAGCAATGTAACTGTGACCTTAAAATTGACCATTGACCTTCTTTTTGCCATGAATCGCACTTCACAAATTTGGATTTAAACTTTTCCTCTTCTCCATGGTTTTGTTTTAAATTGTAATTTTCAATAAAAAATATTTAGAACTCTAGACTGCATTTTAGATCTTGTCAAGCACAACACTAGAGGTGGTGTCCTTTTTTTCTTTTACATACGAATCCGCTTACTCCAGCTGGTGGTATAGTTTTTCATGTATTATGATTTCTTTTAGTTGGTAGATATGCCTGGTTCAACGTCTACCATCAAGCCAATTGCCGCTCTCACCGATGATTTTGGAAAAGCAGCCGATCTGTTCATATGGGTTTACCAGTTTAGTGGTACCGCCGACCAAGTTTTTATCCACGAACTGGAACATGTCAAATCATTGAATGGGCCATTCCTTCTCTGCTTCAGCAAATGCTCTTCCGTAGCAGACGATCCTGGAATGAAAAACGGGGGAAGTATTCAGGACATGCTTCCCAAACTGACAGACGTCGGAGATGACCAAGTCATTCCTATAGAACTGCTGGAAAAAAGGCAGAAGGAGTTGAAAGACCAGGGAATAACAGATGTAAAATCAGCGGATGATGTTAGAGAATGGATTCTGGAGTGGAAGCGTCGCTACCAAAGCAATCAGATTTGATAAGAAAGTTAGATTTTAATTACATTCGTTTCTAAAAAAGTACGTATTCAATTTATTAAACTGTGCATCCAGCTGCGCAACATACTGTATTTATACAAACAATGCTAGATATTTGCGTGCACAGACAGGTTTGGTTTTAAAAGCGAAGTTACTCATCAGCAATTAAAACTGCACACGATGAATACGTTACAGTGCCAGATAATAATGTGGACACCAGTTGTATACTGCTAGTTTCATTATTGCCCACATTTGAATCTTAGTGCCGAGTTTAGTCTTTATACTTTCTCTAAAAGTATTTTACAGAGAGGGGGGTGACAAAGGTATTGCATTTTGTTTAATTAGACGGTATGAAAGTAATTAGATAACTGTCTGTGGAATTATTAATTCAACAATCCATGTATATCTACCAGACTAATGAACCTTTTTAGGAAGGTGAGCAGGTCATCTTGTCAATGTAATATTTTGTAGAAAGGTCACGTGGTCTCAATACAGTCCTTCTGGGAATAGACTGATAACGGTTCAGTAATCTTCTGGGGGCTATGTTGGCCCAGGCTCTGAAGATACTTTGGGTTAGACCGTACTTGAAAAGGGGAGACCCTTTGTCATATGATATCCAATCTAACTCCACGGGTTTTCAATGAGGCCAATCCACCCTGTTGATGCAGTGCTGGTAAAATTATTCTTAAACAGCCCTGGTTCTGTGAGATGTGACGTTATCATCCTGGAAAATGAACGGATGGTTTCTGTCTCCAAAGATGTTTTCTGCAGCGACGGTAGAATTTCAATGTGACGCTCGTGGTTTAGGTTTCCATGCATCAAACTTTAGTAACCAATGCACCCCGAACCATTACTGATGTGGACTTCCTAACGAGACAATCCATATTTTCACGCGAGAAGGTGTGGATGATGTTCCCCATACCGTTTGTCCACTTGCGTTGTTAATGGTGAGTATGGTCTCATACGATCCAAGTAATGGTTCTTGCAGCCCATGTCACCTGTTTTTCGTGTGTTTACCAAGGTGATAAGTGGTTTCATCTTGAAAGAATTAGTTCGAATTCCTGTAGCATGGAGCCTTCTTTGTACATTGCTTTTGCTAACCTCAAAATGCAAATTGCACGACAACTACAAAGCCGATTCGATGCATGGTTCAAATCTTCTAAGCCCGGACAGCATAAAAAGATGCTTGTGGGCTTTGACGCTAGACCTCTTGGGGCGACCACTTCTTGCAACCACCATTTTTTTCTCCTGTACCCCCTGTAGTTACATGTAGTAATGAGCTTGTGAACATGTATATACACTGTATTATATACTTAGTTAAACGATGCATAATTTTGTGCTGTTTAATTGCACGAATGTATGCATCGTTGGCGGCTGTATTTTTATTTTTGTTACTAGTTTTAGATTTGCATCATACTTCGTTTCGCGGGTGCACTGATCTTGGATCTTTTTGATTTTTTAAAAAATAAGATAGAATTGACTTTATAGTGTATATGGAATTTCGTAATTTTTGTAGCAAAGCATATATTTCCGTCTTGCAGTTGAATGATTTTGTGTGTGTGTGTGTTTGTCTGTGTTTTAGGCTTGTACACTGTATTTATGCCCCGTACTGTAATATTTAAAAATATTACAGCCTTTTATGAATAAATGTTTGGATCCTTGGTTCGATTGGTCAACCAATTGAGTTATTGGGTAATGTGATGTACATTTGCTTAAGGGAAGTTTAATCGTAAATGGAGTTACTTCTATTATTAATAGTTCGTAAGAACCCATGTAGACGGCATCAGTTCATGTATTAGTTTTATCACAGTCAACATTCTGAGGATTTTATTCATACACTTTTAAAATCCTGACATGTGCATGCTATACAGTTACACCTAAAGATAATATTAGCACTTGTAATGCACAGTGACAGTGTTTTGATAGACAGTGAAGTAGAACTTTTACTTAGTGTTTATTTCATTATGCTAATATGTAATATTATTTAATGCTATCCTGGGCTAAACTTCTGAAAAATATCTAAATAGTCGTTTTGGAAATTATTTTAGTTTCTTCCGACATTGCATATGGTCATTAACGTTTTCTCCCTCCGTTATATAGGTCTCATAATATTATTGCTTACGTTCGCCGTGATCGTACTTTATTACTTTCAGAACTTAAACTATAACTAATGTAAGGATTTAATTGTAACTAATATAAGGATTTTAAAGTTTTTTGCATGCTGAAGGAAATTTGATAAAAAATCAAAAGGTATATAATATATACATACACATATACCGTTAGCTGCTTACAGTTACAGTACACGTATGTACGAGTGGCATTAATATTTACTTGGATCGTATTCAAAAACGGAATAACGTAGACCAGCGATTGTCTGTCTGACGTCATTGTACGACCAAATTGCTTAAAATGGACTTTAAAATGCCAAGAAACGAAGGCAAAAATGCAATATTTTGACTGACATATTTGAAACCTATCATTCAAGGATTAGAAATAATATATGTGAAGCTATATATTGTGCTTTATTGATATGAACTGTGGTTATTAATGTTCACTACATGCATGTACTCTTCGGTAGAAGTGTTCAGATGATGTAGATGGGAATCTTTCAAATGTTAAATAAACGCTTTTGGATTATGAAAGAGTGGAATTTTTTATTAATCTCTGTAACACTAGACAAAAAATAAACCTATTGGGTTACTGACCCTCGTTTCCCGACCTAAGATCAGTAATACAGTTAACAATGCCGGAACGTTAAATAAGATATATTTTCCTCCAACCAAAATTTCAATATTATTGTCATGGTGGAAAAACTACTCATATTTGTCGTGATTCATTTTCACTGGCGGGCCCGTAGATAGCAATTTCAAATTAGGGCTGTTTTAAAAAATTAGACCTATTACCCTCGTGTAAATCAAATTTACATCAAGCAGGCCTTTTCTGGGCGCCGTTCGTTAGAATTACGACCCCCCCCCCCCCACCCACCCACACACACACACACACAAACACAAACACACACACCATTCCCTGGCTACGGGCCTAAGTAGATCGGTTTTTAACCTGACTATTTAGAACTTTTATTTAAACCTAAAATATCAAACTTTTCACTCACGTCTTGTTTCATTTCAAATTCCTTCGTGTAAGTTCCTAAATTGCCTGAAAGACACTCGAGCAATGCACCGACTTTAAATGAAGCTTCCTTCATATCATTAATCAATAACTCGAGTATTTTAAGCGACGTGTAGAATGAAATTCCACCAGCTACAATGCTACCGACGACGGGAATCAATCGAGAAATCTCTTCCACGGCTGTTTGAACAGCAAAACGTTTACCGAGCTCTAACAGTGTCTTTTTGTCCAGGGCAAGGCATGCGCAGTCTTTCAGTATTTCTTCTAGAGCTTCCGGGTTTACACCTGAGCTTCTCCGCAGACGCTTTAGGGCTACCTCGTCAAGTCCAAACTGTTTTCTGATGGAAGAGAAAAAAAAGAGCAAAACTTTAGGCAATTTCTGCTTTGATTATATTCGTTTTTTTATATTTATTGCACTTGTTATTATTGAGACATGAAAACTTATTGATTTATTTGTAAAAACCATTTTAATTTTTTTCACTGGCTATAAACAAAGAATAAAAAAATAAAAATAAAAATAAATAAATAAATAAATAAATTGATTAATTAATATAAATATATATATATATATATATATATATATATAACACACCTGAAGAAAATCAACTCTTTCAACAAAAGGGTCACATCCAAAACTGCCGACACTCCGGGAACAGGCACCGCCCCACCCACCGCCGACAGCGCAGCGATATTCTTAGACCTCTTTAACATCCAGTCAGCCTTTGATTCCAATATGTCTTCGTAGTAAGACCCGTGGATAGTGTACACGAATGCCTCACTTTTCTTCTTCTCCAATTTTGTGACTATTCCAAACAGTACTTCTTGAAGCGACTTAGTGTAGAACGTTGCAGCGGACAGGTTACGTATTTCAACATCGTCGACCTCTTCAATAAACTTCCTCTTGGTTGATTTCAATCCAATGGGGATTCTGTTTGCTACTCTCTTCACTTTTGCTTTACCTCCCTTAAAATGTCCCTTCAATTTTTTCCCGATGCCCACGAAGAACGCATCTACATGTTGAATTCTCAGTGCCTTTTCAATTCGCCCACCTTTGGCAAGAGCTTCATCAACATCGAAGATGATCATTTTAGGGGTAACTGTATCAGGTGGTGTGCTTTCCTTCGTATCGTCACAAACGTGTTTGGCTCCAGTGTCATGGCGTAGGTCACTAATCGGTTCCACGTTCCCACACTTTGCAGACCTCTCACAATCACCATCGTTCCCACCATTCCCAGCATCACGCTTCACATCATCTGTGATACTACTTGTATGCTCAAACTCATCAGTGGTTGCAGAATCTTCGTCACTGCCAGTTGCTCTTTCACTTTCTTTTTCAAATGGATTGGAATCGTTGCTTGGTTCTTCACCTATTGATATAATGGACGAAGGAGAAGACTCAGTTATGTTTTCACTTTGAAGGCTTGTTGTTTTTTCAAGATCCTGGGGTTCTTTGTTAGATGGTTTTTGGTCCAACGTTGAATCTCGATTTATTCTGGTCATGTCATCATTTGACAGCGAACCTGTTTCGTCAGCAGAGGAGAACTGCATCGGCGATGGTCTTTCAGTGTCAACATTTGTAACGTCTTCTGAAATTAACAATTGGTTTTCAACAACCAGACAATCGTCGTATTCGCCATCACAAGTATCATGGTGTAGTGATGGCAGTTCATTTTTGTTATCAGTGTCAGGTTTTAAAACTGGTTTGCATAAAGCCAGCTCACAGGATGACGATGGTTCTATTTTAGTTGCATCTTTGTCTGATAAACTCGAAAAACCTTGCTCGTTATTTGGATCCTGACTGGATGCTGGCAATGGATGTCCATCAGACAGATTAGTAGACGCTGGTTCTTCGACTGATTGGCTCCCGTAGGATATGGTTCCAGTATGATTAGCAGCTGCATCTTGGTCTTTCACCGCGCCTAACTCGGTTACAGGTGAATTTGGGTGGTCCGGAGAAATCTCAGAAATATCTCTGTGACTTCCAGAACATATCTCGTCACTGTGGTGACACTGAATTGTGTCATCTCCCTTACCTGGTTGAGGTAACGACGAATTGTCTGCGGCTTCAGTATTAAATTCTGTCACAGGAAAAATATGCTGTTCTTTGCCAAGCCAGCAATCAGTCGGAGTGACGTCCCCAGGCTCATGATTGGAATTAGGTTCCTCATGCTCCTTGGCATCATCCGTTTCGTTCGAAGCTTTGTTAGTCGCAGTTGAGCTCTCTTCGCCGGACTGACTCATTATACCAGACTCTAAGCTGTGAGGACTGTCGGGATTTTCCTGGCACACCTCATTTCCTTCAACCCTATTTTCGCCTACGACTTTGACATAAAGCACCTTTATGTTTTCTGCTAGGGAATCCGTAATGGAGGTAGACCAATCATCAGCCGTGATAGAAATATCATCCAGTAGGAAGACAGCCAATTGGATCGGGTGTGACAAGCAGAATGTTTCAAGGCGTAATGCACGTTCTGTTTTAGTCACAGTCTCTGGCACGTAAACCTCCCAAAGTGTTGCTTTTGAGTTTTCAGGAAATTGATGCGAGGAGACACAAAACTGATCTTTATCCGCTTCTTTTGGTACCACAGTCTCTG
Organism: Lingula anatina; assembly: GCF_051362555.1. NCBI lineage: Eukaryota > Metazoa > Brachiopoda > Lingulata > Lingulida > Lingulidae > Lingula > Lingula anatina. The sequence continues at coordinate 30,964,520 of NC_141769.1, read as the reverse complement.
TTGTTTCAGTCACCGTCTTTTTTTCTGGTGATTGACGGGACAAAGTTTTGATAGGTGACATACCTCTGGTCTTTATCTTTTTTAGTTGCTTGAATATTTCGTCTGCGTTGAGAAGAAGTGTTATCAATAACTTGAGGTGATCTTTGTTGTACCCATATATGGCGATATCGATTCTTTCGTTCCTCCATTCGTCAAGGCTGTTCCTTAACGCAGTCACCGCGTCGTCTGCCTCCTTTTTGGACGCTGAATGCCTAAAAAGCGACTTGAGGTCTCGGAACGCGTCCTTGGTATGGTCACGGACTGCGTGAAGTCGCTGTCTGGCCATCTGGAACCGTTGTCACCTGAAATATAATGAAGTATTAAAATAATTTCCCATGGTGAACTCTCGGTTAGCACTGAATCGTCTTTAATGAATCACTTTGACAATGATGGTGTCCGAGAACAAAAATAATAATAATAATAAAGGCAGATCGTTTGCTTTTTTCGATAATTCGAACTTAAAGATAAATATCAAATGTTAAACTTGTATATCCATACGGTAAAATTACCTACAATCGTATTTAAGAGATAGATTTATAAATTTGTTCGAATCATGAAATACTGTAGGCCGCTTTTCCTTTTGTAATATAATGGCAGTACACTTTCTACAGAATCAGATGTCGTATATCATGAAATTTTGATAAAATCATTTTTTCGACATTACAGAATACCAAAAAGTTACAACTGTTCCTATAAGAACAAACATTCCTTTCCTGTATTTTAAACGGTTAATAAGCCGACAAAACATTCATTCTTCCAGAATGTTGGGATGCCCTCCCCTCCTCTAAATAAATAAATAAATAAATAAATAAAATAAGTGAAAACAGATTCACAACGCCCTATATGATCTACCCTTTCCAGATTTTGTCCATTTATTTTCCATTAATCAACCAAATAAAAACATAACTTTTTAGTAAAGAAAACCAAACAGAAATATGAAAAGTCTCACGCTTTTTCACAGGTAACCCTTCACTCTGTACAGTATTGCCAGAATATTTATCCCATTCTTTCAGCTATTTTAACATTATCACTTTCGTATAAAGACATTAACAGCCTAGATTTACACCTGCAGTCACCTGATTATCACCAGCCTAGTTGACTGAGCGTGCTTTTCTATTGCATTAAAACATTACGTGCACATTACCTACGCCTTCTTATTTATGTCAGACTTAATGTAGGATATCTATACCGCAACGTGGTGAAACCGGTTACTCCGTGATTAATGTTTCAGCAGTTACAAGTGGGTTTACGTATATACCAATGCAGTACATGTAATATGATCCATATTAATGCACAATTCTGTTTCTGTTACTGCCAAGATTGCGCATAACATACATACTGAAACAGTTGCGTACGCTTAAATCAAGCCATAGCTCTTGTAAAATTTGTGCTTTAATCCCTGAAATATAAGCACTTTATGGCAATTTATGACACTATTATGTACGCGTTTGTGTATTTGTTTGTGTGTGTGTGTTAGAGAGAGAGCGAGAATGTGAGTGCGTACGAGAGAACTAGAGAAACAGTCCACGTATTATAAAAGCACATAAAAAGAAAGCATGGGAATTAAAAGGCACCTACCTTGCTTCAACCACTCCTCAGATCTTCATTTCTTTAACCTCGACCTCAAAAACACTATTTCCTCCACTGCGCACGTCTTTACAATATCACACAGAGCGAGAGGTTATGTATGTGCTCTGCGTCTCATTTAAAAATAAATGTGACCCCAGCGAATTTAATACCGGCGTGTTCTCCAACAGGGCGCAATGAATTAAACCAGCTATTGTAAGAAACACTTTAAATTGTTGCCTGAAGGATAGCTTGATTTTCATTAGCTTTTTGTATAAGCGACATATTGATTCACTAGTACATTTACCATCGTATTTTTATACATTGTGGTATGACATTTATTTATCTACATGTATATATTTTTATTTATCTATAACTTTTTGACCTATTTAAAGTTTAAATAAATGTTTTTTTCTACCTCCGAGTGAGTACCTTTTTAAAGATCATATGAAAGAAACGTGTGTATTGACTCTTTGATATCGTTATTAAGATAAAAAACAATTTACTATGTGTGCAGACGATTGGATAGATCTTCCATTTGCAATCCAAATGCATTAGTTGTGCTGAAACTGTTAACACAATGGCCGGGTGAGATGCGCCGAGAACAGGAAACGATATTCAGCTTGTTGCAAAATTATGTTTAAAGGGTATTGCAGGCTGGTCTTATATATTTATCAATTATACCATATATTTGAATGGAAGTTGATGGGGCTGTTTTTTGGGCTACCTTCTGAAGGTCTATAGTAAAAACGTTCCATTTGTTATTTAACTGTGGAGGGACCATAGATTGGTTTTCATAAGGTAATCAGCATTATCTATATTTCTATCCAAATTGTCATAACGAACATTGGCGCCACTTCACTTGACTGTAGTTCGTACTTATAGTGCTGATATAAATTATATTACAATCTACATGTAAAATTATTCATATTAGCACCAAAAAACTATAAACTATGGTAATTAATGTCACTGAATTTGAAAAAAAAACTTACAATTATGTACATTAATTTATAAAAGTCTATATATGTAGGGTTCGTTTAAACAGTAATTTGTAACAGTTACAGCTGTTATTTGATATGAGTTATTCACTTTGCAGTCTGATATGAACACTGAGCTATATAATGCTGGTTTTATTGTAGACATTATTGCTTCCCGTAAAGCAATCGTAACTATCGACTTTAATAGAAAAAAAGAACCATTACAAAATTAACAAGTCACACCGTCGGAAATGAGTGAGAGGGTTTTGCACATAGTGATCCTGTTGGCGAAATTCTATTGTTTTCAAATGGTTGTGCTTATATCCGTCAATCAAGTGAGGAAAGAGATAAAACCATTTATTTATAGATTTCTGAGGTACTACACTGTAGTTAGTGGGCATAGCGCACGTGCAGGACACATGCCTGTTCGGAAAATGTGGACTACACCAGGAATAATTTAATCTGACTTTGTGGCGACAAAATTCTGTAAACATCATTTTTCTTTGAAATAACTTGAAATAAATGAACGTGTCTGGTCTGCAGTATGTGCACCTTGCGGTGCCATTAATCGTCAGTAAAACCTTAACTTTAAAGCAATGCAAATAATAAAAAAAAACAAAAAGATCGACATGATTATTTTATTCCCAATACTGAAGTCACAATTGAACCTACAAATTTCACACATAAGACCAGTGCGTGGCTTACAGTGCACTACATGTGCAATATCAAACGTATTTGCTCGGGCAAATTGGAAAAGGGCCGTCGGCAGGGAAATAATGACCTTCAGGAGCTTCACATCTGCAGAATTCATCACCCTCACAGCACTGTGGGGTGCCGTTAAAGTTCAGGCTCCATGGGCACGTTGGTTTAGGACATAGAGGGACGCCAGTGTCTAAAGGGAATGGGTTTCTGACGCCCTTTGGTATGAAGCATGCACAGTTGGCTCTTGCCTCACAGCAGGCCAGGCTACCGTCACTGTAATACTGCCACCTACAGGTTGGTGGCTGGCAAGTTGGGATGGGGGCTCCTTGGCGGAGGTTGTTTTCACTTCCTTCGGGAGGTGTGCACGTGCATTCCGGGCTCCGTTGTTTTTTGCAGCACTTCAGCGTGCCGTCGGGGTTATAGGCCCACTTGCAGGCGGGTTTACACAAGGGCACGCCGCTGTCTGCAGGGAAGATATTCACCTGGCCGTCTGGGATGAAACAAGCGCAGTCGTCGCGTGCTTCACAGCATCTAAGTCGACCAGATTCTTCGTACTGCCAATTGCACGTGGGGGGTTCGCTTGTGGCGCTCACAACCGCAAGGTAGACGCTCAGCAATACAACAAGCGCAATTCTTTTCATGGTGAGGTTTGAAATAACCGTGGAACTAAAATTAAAGAAATAAAAATTGGTTTGTTGTGGTTTAATGAGTTTTTGAATTGGAAATAAAACCGCCCTAATTTTATAAACTTCGAAACACTTCCACGCAAAATGAGCATCTTTTAAAGGAAGAAGTTAATTTAAGAACATTTTGACGTCTCTATACACGACGTCGTGTTTATATGATATTAATGTACCAGTAGCAGTAACTCATTATACCCAAGTCAACTCTGTGTCACTTCTTAAAACACATTTAACCGATTTGATGGTGAATAATGACAAAAGACTACACTTAAAGAAATGAAATAAGGAAACCTAACTGAAAGTCTCACGTTTGAAATAATTTCATACTTTCTCATGAATGTTCATTAAATCATGTTGTAGAAACGTTTGTCTCGTGTAGAAAAAAAAAACAATATTCACGTTCTCGAACAATGAGAGCTGAAATATCACGAAAGAAGCAGACGTCGAATTTGAGATAAAATACATGTGCCAGTCCGTATGAACACACTTCTCTTGCTTACCTCTGTGCAGTGTATCGCGGGACGATAGCTGATATTGTCTCCTGTCGTTAGAGGTTTTATACAGTGCAGACACACATGCGTATACACATTAAGGGGATATCATTAATCGCTCACTCCCATACAAGGAAATTGTATTTGAAGATCGTGCGCTGAAAAAAAACTTTGGTAAATAATGCGTTTGACAAATGACGCTATTTACCAGCACGATATGAGTAATATCTTTTTTGTTTATAGTCCTATTTAGTCTGACGTTCTTTATATTACCAGTACATGTACTATTATTTTAAAAAAAAGATGATACCCCTTGTATTGAATTTATTCTCTCTCTCTCTCTCTCTCTCTCTCTCTCTCTCTCTCTCTCTCTCTCACACACACACACACACACACACACACACAGAGAGAGAGAGAGAGAGAGAGAGAGAGAGAGAGAGAGAGAGAGAGCATTTACAGTATGAGGGGTTTTATACTAGTAACCTTCCTTTAATTCCCACTGCCCATTACCCTGTTCTGTGTCGACCTCAGCTATTGACGGGACAGTAATATGTTACATATTGTTTGTCTGTACCGATATGACACCATTCCCCGCATGTTATTTACAGTCTACCAGCGCGCCATATATGTATGTTATTTGCTCGGGCATATTGGGGTAGAACTTTACGGGATTATTTAATCCTTTTTAAAAGTGGAAATAAAAACGACTGCAACTGTATAGAAAAAAGTTGAATCATGCATTCTGAACGCTGCCCCCCCCCCCTGCTGCATAAAAAACAAACTAAAGTATTGAGTGCTGCCATCTGAATATACTGTCAAAGAGGTAACCTTTTTTAAGAATTTCATATTCATTGAAATAAAGATACTATTATGTAAGGATATACGAGGGACCTTAAATCACTGTAACTGCTCTTTAAAATGAAATATCACCTTGTCAGAACATACGCAACAGGCAAAATTTCAAACCGGAATATTTATCAGAATTTTGTCCAATTTAGATGTCATGATGCAGACTAAAATAGAACTTTTCATCACGCCCATCTAGTTTGGGTAACCTCATTATTTAGCTGTAGTTATATTTAACGCTAGGCAAAGACTTGCTGCATGTTAATTTGAAGATTGGTCTCGTGATATGGAATACAAATGACAATCCTACATCACGCACGACGGTGACGAAGGCCACGAAAAGTAACAAACAGCCTTCCAGATATTACAAAACGAGTATTGTTTGCACATCGTACGACCGATATATGATTTCCTGATCGTAAACCAAGTCTTTTAAAATTTAATTAAATTTTTATTTTATTTACATATGCGGGGATGTTGCCAAAATACAGTACATAAGTAGCTTTCCCAGCCGGGAAAGTTTTAGAAGACAAATGATTTGCGCAAACTCATCAATGTCTTGTGAGCCAAATTCAGCATGCGTTTTATACGTAGTGACACGCTCAGATAAACATAGATATATGTGATTTATATGTCAGTCAACCGTACCAGGCAATATGGGCCCGTTGTCTTTGGCCTTTGTGAAGGCGAAAGATGGATAATAGTTTCTCTCTGTGGATGTAATTTTTGTCTCTGTCATGGAAGTAGAACATGTACAGGGGGCCAAATAATTAATGTTCGTTCCCCCACTTCCTACACTTCGGCTTAAATTCCGCAATTGCCCGCGCTTGTAGCCTACTAACTTTCACTTTTTGGATCGCCATTTTTGGATCGACTTTTCACCTGAAAGACCTGTTCATTGGCAAATAAATTTTCCCTCTTGCTGAGTTTTTTTATTTTAGCAAATAATACCTATTATTATTATTATTATTATTATTATTATTATTATTATTATTATTATATTTTTTGTAAAAAAAATCAAGTATAGAAAGTAATGGAGTAACTTATGAAAGAAACAGAGTTTTAGAGAAATATTGGTTTTATTACTAAAGAGATCGATTGCTTTGGTAGTCAAAAACATAACAAAAAGCAGCTCAATGTCTTTTTTCTTTGCTACAGTGAAAACTTACATAAACAGATAATAGATATTCAGATATTGAAAATCGTCCATAATTCTCTAGACGATTGGTGCGTGTCAGTAATTGTCCTGTACATTCTTCATGTACGTCAGGTGCTTTTCTTAGTGTCTTTACTCATAACAGGACGTGGGACTCGCTATTCAGAGATCACCCTGTTCCGGAGACTCCTTTTCACCTCTCCGCCATGGACGATCATTTGTGGGAACCAGTCTCCACATTTCCTCCAGAACGGCACATACACGTCATAAGACAGGCACCGGCACTGGTCCACAAACAGACAGCAGTACTCGCCGTTCAAATACTTGTTATTCATATACATTGCCGAGTATTGATCCGTGGTCCATTTACACGTGACCGCCGTGTTCTGGTCATGTTGGGGGTTCTCAACGACGCTGCACAGGGGCACGCCGCGATCAGCGGCCCAAGGTTCGTCAAGGGGAGGATAGCAACCGCAGATAGAGCCATCGTCCGGCTGGTCGATGCAGCATTTGACGGGGGATTTTTTCCAAGGGCAGGCCGGTTTTTCGCCCCAACTGCTGGTGACTAAGACTAGTATGAGGCAAACTACGAAGGCCGTCGTGGAAAACTTCATTTTGATTGTTGCCTTCTGAAAAAAAGGAAACAAAAAGAAATTGTTATACGGGTATGTAAAATCTAAATATTAAACAATTTACTGGGGCAAAACATTCCGTTAAAACGAAGCTTTAAGTGTGTCGATACTTTGCTCTAAGTTCCAAATGTCAAGATTGCTTTATCCGTTCTTTCCATACTCCAGATGATGATCATAACGAGTTTCTGCGCCGTTTCCTGGATTTATGAACCTACTCACTAGGCATTACGATTTTTAAATGGGCAGCTGAAGAAATTGATTCTTAATGCAGTGCATCTAATGTATATTTTTTTAAATGCTTCTAAATCACAAAATTCGGTTGATTTTTAACAATTTGAGCAAAGCGAGTTTTATCTTTTGAACGAAAACCGTATAGTTCTGCTTCCATTAAGAATGCTAGCTACGATAGTGAGAGTGCGCAAGACGGCATCTGTATTTAACAACTATCACAATTCTCTAATGCATTTAAACAGTTCTTTTCTCTATACGAATCAACATCAAGGAAAAACCTTCTGGTTCTGTATTAATAGATTCATAGCGACGAGAGGCTGACATACAGTCACAAAAATGTTCAAATGAGAGAAACAAATCATCTGTTGAAAATTCCCTGCACCTAGCCAAGAAAGTATAAGATAAAATGCCTAGAATAAGCACCTAACACCTTGATTTTAATTTTGGGAAGTTTCACTTTTTTCTTACCTTTATCAATGTCGAAGAACAAAAATGCTTCAGGGTAATATTTTTCTCCGTATCTGTATAAAGTCACAAGTAGTTGGTATGTAATCTTCCAATGCAATGAAAAATGTGTACCGGGTAGCTGTAACGCTCTCTCTTTTAGCTTTGGATGTCCCCAAAAAAGTCCCAGTTGAAGGTACGTTCACAACGTTCTTCTTTTTATAGGCAAACATATTGACGGAACTAATTATTCATCATACCTCCATTCAATTAACACAGATCGATTTATTGCTTTATAAATACCCTGTAAGCGAAGGAAGAAATGTGCATTATATTCTGATTCTGTTCGTCTATGTCTCTGGAAAATAAAGGCGGAGTCAGCACATCATAAAACATCGTTGTCTGACAGTGGTTGAGCCCTTGACTTTTCATAGAGACTTATGAAGGTTAGCTGCATACCTCATAAACACTTCATCATTTGACAGGTAGTGTCTGCACATGACTGCATGGTCGCAACGTTTAAAAGACAACCTCTCCCGGTGACGCATTCGCCTTTGTTGCTAAGGAACCTCGCGACAATGCGAGCAAGAGTCGAGCGGCACGTATTGAGAAATTAATAAAGGATAAATGTTCCCGCTCATTACTTTTCAATTAAATGATATCCACTTGCAATTTTTTTTTAATTTGTAAAGTCGTGTAATGCGTCATGTTTTATTTTAATTGCGCACATTTGATCCTGAATTTAACGCTGGTGTTTATGACAACTGTATTTATGGTAATTGCCTAAAAAAGAATTCGTTTTTTTAATCGTCATTTACCCTTTTTACAAGTTTGTTCGTGCTTATTTATCTTTAGCCATGGGGTGAGCTAGATAAATGATTCAGTTTTCAGTGACGATTTAGTTGTAACTTTTATGCTTGTGCATGTACAATAGTATCAACTTTGATTTTCGCATAAAAGGTAAACTTATATAATCAAAGCAGGGCCGTAGCCTCCGGGGGGGGGGGCAGGGGGGGCAGCTGCCCCCCCTGGGATTTAGAATTTTCCACACTGGTAGGGGGACACCCCCTCTCCCTTCGGGGGCTTTGCCCCCTCGTGTCCGCTTACTGCCCCCCCTGGCATTTTGCTCAGGCTACGGCCCTGCAAAGTCTTTACGTTATCTCTTATTGTTTATAGAAACACTTGGTTTTGAATAAATCAAGCATGCAGTATTTCAGTGCATTGTATGCGCAGTGTGTGTGTGTGTGTGTGTGTGTGTCAGAGAGAGAGAGAGAGAGAGAGAGAGAGAGAGAGAGAGAGAGAGAGATTTCCTTTGAAAACGCACAAGGAAATAACACTATTTTATTCCAAATTAACATAATTATTTGTCAAACACAAAAATAATTATGAACCTATATGCCATCTTAATAATATGCAAATGTGACGAGGCTTCTCTTGGCACTACATGGAAATATGACCACAAATTTCAATATAACCCTACAAGATTATTTACATTATCCATAATTTGAGATCCATTACAAATAACTCTCTCATCGTAGGTGATGTCTTTACAACTGAAACTACCAGAGAGAGGGAAATAAACCGTGTAAGATGCACCTATCGGCCTTTATGTCCTTCTTTTTAAATGTAAAGGAGGAACCCATGCCGTAATGTCCCCCACCCCTGTTTACAATATTCAGTACTATAAGCTCTTATCTTTCCTAGTCCAAGCTGTCACCCATGAGACAAAATTGTTTCTGTACATTGCGATGAAAATGACCATATGCATTTATTGCAATAGGTAATGGAACACTCGTGCGACAATTGCGGTAGATGCGATTTTGATTGCATTTGGTGCATGAGTACGACGCCTGCCTTACACGTGTCACATGAAAGAACGAAAGTTGTAAAATACTTTTAAAGACAAGCTGGCGTCCATCTGGTCAGAGGAAACCAGTTCAAACCAAACCCTTGAACTTAAAAATGGAAATACCGTCTTTCTCAGTACCTTGGTCATTCTCTGTATACAAGTCCGTTCACTTTGCATCTTGTTGACAAGGGCTGAGGTCAACAATTTCAAACATTAAAGATGCAGAGCACCCAGATTATCAAACCACCCCTCCCTTCCGCATTCACCACCCTCGCCCCCGGATATTTTAATTACATCAAGTTTGGATATTTTGTTACCCGGACTAGGTCTACTGCGGTTCTCGGTGTGCTGGTCATTTTACCGATTTGGGCTATAAGGCATACAAATCCTCCGATGGCTTTAAAAAGGGGGTGCTCGCTCCTCCGGACACGTCTCTCGACCCACTAGTAAAAACACCCCTTTAGAAATATTACTTCTTATTTTTTTCAAATTGGATGTACCAATATTAAATAGTGTAGTATAAACTGATTTACTGTATTTAGGGTTGTGCCAAGGCTCTGCATACATAATCCCAATACTTGGCATCGAGGGAATTTATACAGTATTTAGTCGCACAGATTATTTTGAAATTGTATGGTGAAAATTTCACTTCAGAATAATAAGGTGACATATGAACCAGAGGTTCTTTGAAGACATTTTTTCTTTAAAAAAGAGTCTGTATATAAGATTGACTGCAAATCAAAACGAATGTATGTGTATTCAACATATTTCTAACAACGTTTTAATTGCAAATAGCCTTAAACTGAAAATGATTCTAACTGATAAGACTTTTATTAGTCACCGTAGAAAGTTTGTTTTCAAAAATGCAGTGGTTTCCAATCCATAACTGAGTGGCAATTTGTATCAAACCAATCCACAAATTTAAGTATTCGCACTAGAAAAGAAAACGTGCTCTTCTCACAGTGTCTTTTCGATAACTTTTGCTCTAGGAATCTAATTCAGTTTTATGAATCTTGAGCAGTTCTTCCATTCATATTGTCCTCAATTGAAACGTCTATCGCATTTTCGGCACTGGGTCCCCGCAATGTCTGTACAGTCCAAAGTCCATGGTGATGGGTAAGCAGCGGCATGCTCCCGTGTATTGGCAACAAATTCCTAGCTTGATATATTCATCGTACCTCCATTGGCACATTGGTTCCTTCGGATCCCTGTTGGGTTTTTCAACGGCGGTACACTCTCGCGCCATCATGTCTGCTGGCAGTTCTATTCGGCTCTGGCAAATGCATCCTGGGATTGCGGATTTGTCGCAGCATCTGCCTATCCCGAGGGCGTCTCGCCTCCAAGGGCACCTCCGAAAACGGCGTATCTCTGCGGATAGTGTCGTCTGCAGTAGTACCATACATAGCAGACCCAGGGTAACAACCACACGCCACATGACTGGAAAATAAAAATAACATTGGCATCTTCGATGGTAGATTTATCAAATGACGATATCTGTAGTAATTATTTTTGAAATATGTATTATTAAAATTCATCAGCGAGCGAAGTTGAAGAAAACGGACATTCCATGTGATTTTAATTCTAAGTATTATGCATTTTGTCAAGCAAGTCCAGGTCTTATACTTTTTTATTTTATTCCTAGCGCTGTATTGTAATTTGGGCTTGTGTTCTAATTGTGGATTCAGTGCAGAATATACAACAGAAATGAGGTTTAGGCCTACAGACGGCAAAATTATCATGAGGTTAACATTTCAAAGTAGTCTAGGCGAATGTCACCAATATTCTTTACAGTCAACGTGTGAAAGCAAATGACTAATTCGCATACAGTTTCATTTTGTGGATAATCCTCTCATTTTAATGCACAGTTCAAAGAAAAAACGGAAAACTTACCGAGTCTGACCGAAACACACGAAGCCTTTCCTCGAAATGCTTCAGCCTAAAAACAAAGTTGCTAAAATACGCTTCCAAATGGCGATATATAACACCTAATAAGACAATCGAGTGCCTATTTATGGACCACACGCCCTCTGTCTTTGTCTTGGGGAAGATAATACATCATTTTGTACATAACGCTGTTATAGCTACGGGTAGGGACAAAACGATATGCGGACAAATTGGTTTCAAATTTAACACAAACAAGTGGCCTCCCTTTTTTCTCTATTCAAATACATGTACCTTGCAGATAGGGAACGTTGGTTTTGGAAGCAAACGGAAGTCAAGTGATAGATAATGCTCTCGATATGCTTGCATTTTTTGACGGGCGGGGGGGGGGGGGGGGGGGGGGGGGGGGGGCAAGGGGGAGCAGGGTCTGTGCTGCGCTTATCTTGTTTGCAGACATTTCAAAAAACATTTCCTTAGGCCTATCAGTATTCAATAAATCAACCATCGACAAACCAATTTTATTTTCTTTTTTAGTTGTTTGGTCGTACACTTTCCTTTGAAGTGCACATCATAGACCATAGTTGCCATGGTTACATAGTGAAGGCAGCTATGGCGCCCACAACTTTATGCAACCTTTCCTTGTTATTACTTTGTGGTCTAGTCATGTTTCTCAACAAACCGTGGAAGACTACATCCATACAAAAAATATAGACTAAACAAAACCACATATACCTCAACTATGTGACTACACTGCACTGAGGTTTGAAGTGAATCTGGTTTGTTCTACACTGACAAGTTATTATAAGCACACTCGGTCTACTTTGACAAACCGTACAATCATTTCTAATCGTAAACAGTCAACCTGATCCCTATACTGCCCACACCCACTGTCACTGTTACTGAGATTGGCTGAGTGCCTCCAATGCATTTCCACGTTCTGTAGACATACATGTAACTGATACGGTTGGTAGGAAGCAAGGACGTCACGACTTCAGTGAAAACGTACCGATTTCCAGTCATCATAATCTTTTACAAAGACCAATTTGATGGGGCAAGGCTATTTTGCATTAAACCAGTTATCAACTAAAACCCATATATATATATATATATATATATATATATATATATATATATATATATATATATATATATATATATATTGCCAAGTGCGAAGTGAATTTATTTACCGGGTATTTGCAATTGTAAAGCTATCCCGAGAAAACAGCCACAAAAACACAGCATCAACGTGATCATATACATGCAAATTGATACAAATTTAACTACTGGAAGATGCAATTTGATAGCACTCTCTACCATAAGTCTCTGGGTTTACCGGCATAATACTTACATTTGAAGAGGGTGTTGTCTTCATCTGTATACTTAAATCACAGGAACAATTAGACCCCTGACATTTGATGTCCGCTTAAAGTGACATATGGAGCGTAAATTACACGCAATTTAAAAATAAAATTGCTCGATGCTAGAACTGTTTATTTCACCAATTAATTCAGAAGATAAGTGGCATGGTCAAGCAAGTACAACCTTTCTATTCGTATTTATGCTGGACAAGATATAAGGGAAACGCGCTTAAAAAGTTTCGCATATCAATACTTTATGTAATAGTCATTACTTTATATAATTGGCAGCATGTACATGCAACGCATGCGTTTACAGATCATCAGTTTTATATTATTGGATACGTGTATAAAGATGGTGCCGATCATGTGAAATGAATAAACAGCATCGGTGTTAAGATAAAATTTAATCAAAATCTAATTACGTTTGAATGTCAGCCAAAAAAAAAAAAAAAAAAATTACATGTAGGTGCATATGTTTTTATCCATTTATTGGAATGAACAATGGCTCCAACGCATTTACAAAGCTCTTTAACAAGCATCAATTAAAGTTTTTAGGTTGGTAAGAAATATGTCCGTCAAGGCTAAGAGTAGGCCTATCTCCGATGTTTGACATTCTTGTGTATAGCCTCGATACTGGTAAACGTACAAAAGCACATGCCATAGAAGATTGCACTTATAAAATATTGAGCACGCAGGATACGCACTTTTTTCATAATACAAATAGATTCAAAACAATTATATTGAAAAGTAAGCTGTAGTTTAATCTCATGCTTATATAATCATTCATTCATTCAGTCCTGCTTGGATGTTTATCCTCAACATTTCCAAAAAACCAACCCTTAAACTACCTTTGCATAATATTATTTAAGGCTACCATTTTAGCACAAGTGTATCGCATTATCCTTGGTTACATTCCTTAATAAAACCAACCTATCTATTAATTATATTCATTTTGTTTCCATGAATGCGGAACAGAATCCACACCGTTGCCATGGATGTATTTTTCCACACGTGCAATCCTCGAGCTTGGCGCAACAGCTGACGGTGTAACCAAAACAAGCCTCCTCTTCCCAGGGACAGCTCGGTTTTGGGGCCACGTGCTGCGTGCACCTGGGCCACTCTTTGTCTATAATTAATCCCCAAATACCTAGGGAGACATTAAAGAAATACATAGATGTGTGTTGAGATGATTCTTACTATACTCTGTACATCGATATTCGTTCAATTTTTTAAAAAACTGTACATTTTGCAAATTACCCTTTACTCGTAAACATTTTTTTATATCTGTCTTTATGTGGCTGACAACCGTTGGCCTACTGTTAGGTACACTATTTATTTATCAATCACCATAAAGTTAAAAATTAAGATGTGTATATATGCAGAGAAGAAGCATAACTTTAAAAATTATAATCTACATTATCTGCATTTCGTAGACAGGAGGGCTAGAGGTTTCGAAAGAACCACCCTTTTTGCTGGGAAAAGGTCCACTCTGGGTAAAATTTGATCTATTTTGGTAAAAGTTCCACTTAATCAGGAAAAGAACACCCCCTTTGAAATTGATGGCTACGGGCCTGGTGGTGGATGAGTTTAACGAGGAGTTAACGTCTTTAAACTGCATTATTATACGTTTAAATACGTTGAATGGTCTCATTAAAAATACATAATGTGGGGTACTAAGGGCTGACCGACCGCGGGACAAGCATATTTTCAATCTCTTTCTTTTCATGTTAAGTATCCAGTGTTTTCATTTTAACGGAAAGTTCATCTTTTTCGAGTAACAAATACCACACCCCTCTCAGGTGGAAATAAAAATACTGAACTTTAAATGTATAGGACTGAGGTTCGGTTAGTATTGTAAATCCCACAAAATGTCTCTTTATCGCATCTTCACCTTCTGTATTACCTGGTGGTATGCAGAGACATTTTTCCTTAGAACTCGAAATGTCACAGCATCCTGGGCCGCTGTCTCCAGGTCTTTCTTTGAACGGACATTTTGGCATACGTTTTCCTTCGATTTCCTTTTTATGGGGATGGGACTTGACTGGAAGAGCTTGGTTCCATAGTAAAACCAGGAGGCATGTGACAATTATAAAGCACCGCATCTCCGTTGTGAATCGGTTTCTGTGCTGGAAACGCAAGTTTTATGCAACTGAAAATATCAATTTCAGATGTCAGTTTTTCATTTGCGCCTTTCATCACTGAGAAGAAAAATTGTTTTCTTTGTATGAAAAAAGAACGTCTTTACGATCCAGATGTTATCTCCCCAGACCATGACGCTGATCATTATAAAACAAAGTTTGGTAATAACCTCCAAATATGCAATACTTCATTATTACAATTGTATTCTACCAATATCTATAATGGCTACTGACATTTCATAAGAACACAGTCTCATGAATAAGACTCACCTTTAGGAGAGAAAGAATCAGTTGACTCAGGGGCTCGTGCTCATCAGAATCTACAGATATAAACGTCTTCCTTATTTTATTACAACTCTTGTGTGTTTACATAAATGTATTTTAATATATTATAACTAGGGTCTCTCCTCAATAGTACCATAACTATTAATTTGACATTCAAATTGTTGACGTTAGTGGACTAATATGCAGTAATGTTAAATAACGGCGTAGACTTAAAGGGATACCTGTTTTCAAATTGTCCCCTCAGTACTAACGCCCATGTTTATTAGGCTTTTATTACAGAATTCTGGTCTACCTAGACCATCAGTGGCTACCTAGACCTTTGGTACCAATTGATGCTTGCAAACAGAGCGATGCAAATCAGCTGGCAAATACATTAATTAACATCATTTTCTAGACACCAGGACGAAGTCTTTATGGATAAATAAAGAAGACATGCGCAGTACCATACCAGTCAGCATGTCCCACATTATGTCTATAATATGGCTAAGGTATCTCATGACAGATATACACTCGTCCTTCGATATCGTTTAAAACTATATTTCATCGTACGAGTTTAATTTATGTTTACACATTTTTTTAACTTCTGAATAATTAATATTGAAGCCCGTCAACCATGCTAAATGTGCCAATTTTCGCTAGTCGTCAGTAAAAAGCATAACCCTGTGACCTTGCGGAACATTTTATGTCTTTTAACTAACAGGAAGGCCCTAATTTGACCTTGACCGCTTTGAAGGGTCTGGCCTGTCTACTGGGCAGTACTCACAAGTGCTCTTCTAGCTTTCTTGTAATTGTAACGGTCATTGGCACAACAAAAGATGCGTCAATTTGACTGCTCCTATTGGCTGGCCAACTTACCGCATGGATAGGAAAAAAGTTTCAATCTAAGTGTTTTTAAACATCATGACATAATGGCAATAAATATTAAGCTAAAGGACCCAAAAGTAATTACCTTGGGATATTTGGGGTTAATAACATACCCAGTATCTTACAAATATGGAATAGCATGTTCATTTCTAAGCTCTAAGCGTATTTCCCGGCCAGACCTTGAAGACAACTAGGCTACGAGTGCACTTCTTCATTATCTCTATCCCTGCAGGAACCGATTGCAACTTCTGGTGAGCCACCACCTACAGTGTAATTTGTACTGGATATTACATTACAATAAAGCAGAAACGGGACAAAAAAAGGCAGTTGTCTTCAGACGATTTGTAAAAATTTATTCAGATACGTTACCGATACATACGTTACCAAATAGCGTGTTGATTGTTGTTGTTTTTTGTTGTCCATCATTGCAACTACTGTATGTGAGCCCACACGTGGTTCTACGTCATATTTTTCTTTGCTCGATATCCCTCGATACATACGTTACCTATATTTCTATAACTGTTATCTGCTTACAATTTTTGTGCTGAATTTTACATTACAATAAAATAGAAACAGGACAAAAGGCGGAGGTCGTCTTGAAACGAATTGTGGAAAAATTGTTCACATGAAACATACAGTGTACGTTACCGATACATACACCCAATTGTAATTAAGTTTCTATTCTAGAATTCCTTTCAGCCACACACGTTTGTAAATATAATTATAACGTACAGTTTACCTGTGTTGGATAATACATACAATACAAAAGCATGATTTTCCTAAAACATTATCTTTCAAAACGTAGGACACGCAATAGGGATTTTTTAACCATTATCTCATGAAGTCACAAGCAATATCTTAATCAAAGATGAAGTCTCATTTCATCCTATGAAGTCGATTTGTCAGTAAAATCAGGTATTTATCACATGAAGTGGTAATATACCATGAAGTATCTTAACAAACGTTTCCAATACGTTGATTGATTCAACTGATGCTATGAGCGCTGAAATCAGTGTGTTATTGTCTAGTTTCCGTGGACTACGATACTGACCTCCAAATGTCGTCAAATACAGTATCTTACATAGCTAGAATAACGACTCAGCGAAATTTGCAAAAATATGAGTTCGCAAGCTCCAAACTCCGACGAAATGTTTTCATCGTCAATGACAATTATTCAGTACAACTTGATCGGCTGGAAAGTACTGTAAACTGCCCTTTGAACTCAGTCCGTTCCCGGTGTTGAGCAACACAGAGTCCTACCATTCTAGATCTTAGCGAATATAAATGTTACCATATGGCATATCAGGGTCCGGTTTGTGTCCGTCACAACGTCCTGTACCACAAGGATCGTGCGCGGGACAGACTCCTTCGACGGTGGACGCCCGGAAGTAGTAGTACGCAGACGTCTCCACAATCGACAAACCTATTCCCGTAGTAAGAACCGGCCCTTTACTACCAAACGGGTGACTGCTGTTCACCGCCCCTAGGTCGTAGAATTGGATGGGGACAATATCAGAGCATGAACTGTTGCCCACGATTTTCACGATGCGACAGTTCAACGGGCTTGCCGTGAAATCTACGAGGCTACTTCCATTACACACGACCCAGTTGTTGATGGTGGATTTGACCATGAACTGCTGATTTCCTATGGAACTCCAGAGCCAGAAGTCTACAGCATTGAAATCCGTCTCGTTCAGAGGAGGAGTGATGGAGATAGGAACATCGCCCTCGTTCACCGTCCAATTTGGTCTTGGGGTCAAGGCACCTGTCAATTCCGGACCAAAATTTGTGAAGTTGTAACTCCAGACGAGCGTCCATCCTCCTCCGTCAGAGTCCATATCACAGAAAACCTACATCAAGAAAATGAATGTGTTTAACGTCTTTGATATTACGGTGATATGACGGTGTTTGATATTATTTCAAAATCAAATGATCACACATATTTGGCATTACTAGTTATGTCTTTCAGCGACAATAATAATTAATTATGATGGTGTGGTATATCAGTATATTGCTGACCAACTGGAGTTCGGTTAGCTTACAAGTACACTTCTTCTGTACATGGTCCCATACCATAATACAAAAAAGGGTAAGCAGTCGTTTTTTGTGCATGTTACACCTAAGTCTTACTGTACTGTCAGCAGACATAACTTAAAATTGCTAAACGAGCATAAATAACATGAAGAATAATACATATAACACAAAATTCTGTCGGTGCAATATTATGCACGCATAACATTAATGTCCACTTATGTCGTAGACATATGTGAAGCTTATACTGCACCTGAAAAGCCTGGCCCCCTGTTGAGATCCAGTATACGCCGCTTTCTGCTTCCGGTCTACTCTGTAAGATATCTGTACAGTTTGTCCCTGGGTCGGCTTCAGAATCGCCGAGATTTGATGCGGCGCCGTCCGTCTGCAAATGTAAGTTTAGATTAATTAAATGTTCTTTTAATAGAAACATTCACTTGTGTACACGCACGTGATTGGGTTGATGCGCAAGTTAAATTGCCTGATTTGAATTTTGCGTCTTTCAAAAAATTCTTATGTATAGAAAATTACAGCTCAATGACTCTGGAAACCGCGTTGAACAATGCAACGGACCAGTGCGCTGTTATAGAACACAATGTACACTGTTACTGTTGAAAGTAAGGTTAAACAAATGAGACTTAAAGAGCAATATCGCATAAGGTTGAACGTGACAAATAAGATATTAATCTTATCTTACCTTAATATTAAAACAAAACAGAGTAAAAACATAAATATTTAAACTTAAAACCCTGAACTCACGTTTGACCTATCGGCTGGCATATCACAAAAGAACCTCATAATAATACAGCTGCTGTCAACCTGGGCGTCTTCTATATCAGCTGCTGTTAACTCTGTTCCGAACACTGTGCACATACTTGACTCTGTACAAAACTGCACAGATTTGGCTTCAGTCGATTCGAATCTCAGCCGCGCGCAGGCCTGCATGCTCTCGTGGGGTTCCTCTGTGAGAACGCTAGCGTTCGACCCCGAGGAGCCGTGGATACGCACTCCATGCGAAAGCGTTGCTTTACATGACTGAACTTTCACGCCACTGACAATCAGTGGGAGAAAAACGCACACGAGTTCTGAAATTAAAATTGGCATATGTACTGCTTATGTACAATAGTTTGCACGACAAATGGTCGATTGTGCAAAAACATTGTAATGAATATCACTAATATCACTAAAAGAAAATAAATTTACTAAATAATTAATCTATCGTTCTTACTTATACACAAAGTGAAAACAAACCGTTCCTGATATAATCACGGGTATTAAATATGCCGTTCTAATCAGTATCAAAATTAGTTTTGCCTCCTAAACTGCATTTCTCTCTATAAATCCCCTTGGAACCTACCTAAGACGATAAAACCTGCGATTTTCTGTGAAATACACAGCATTTCAGCGTTTCGCAAATTTAAAACACTTCAAAGACTTGGTATCTGTAGACAAAATATTTTCCATTCCCTCTTCTATTCAACATTGGTTAAATACTTTTCCCCATCTGTATATTTCCCAGGACCTTCACAAAAAAGACTGACGGTAGATGAATTAATAATTATGCAAGCAGTTTCTATTCTATTTTATTTTTGATATTACAAGGCAACGCAGCTCCACAGACACCCTATTGTTTCTGCTGTTTTTTTCCTCATCGTGTAAATATATCGAATCGTTGGGCATTTTCTTATACTTGTCATAATAACTAAGACAAAGGAGATGAGCAAACTTTAAATCAATAACACGTCATGCAAGCTTGTATCCATTACTTCATTGGATAATAAATAACATGTAGGTGTTGAATATGATAAGCGCTCTACCGAGAGGAATTGATTTTTTTTCGTCTGCAGACATCCAAAAATCAAGGGGGAACCGTAAAGTGAATAAATAATTACGCAAATGTTGCGTTTTTGAAAGAAGCACAAGAGGTTGGTAGGCCGGTGGCAGCATGTCTATTTTTGGTACTTAAGGCACCATCACTTAAACGCCAGAAGGTATCTATCGTATATACATGTACATGTATTAATCACACATACCAAATTGATTATTTTACCTGTAGAATCGCTTTTAGCTGTTGACTGAAATTGTTCCTTTCAATAGAAACACCACAGTATTGTTTTAGCATTCAGACCACTGTCTTCTTTATCAAATACATTAACCAAAGTGTACAAGGCAAAACTTGTCCGATAAAGAGGTGTTTGCTATTCACTTGACTGCTCAATGATAACAAGTGATGATATCTTCTACTTCGAAGGTGATACTCTTGAAATTCTGTCTATTTAGGTCCTTCATTCTTATCTAATGGCTACTTGAGGTGACGTAAAGGTCTTCCCAAGATTATACTTATTAGTACTTTTACAATTACAGTTACGACTGTTACTCATGTGATTTAGACAATTCTACAATTAATTAAAACTTAAAATTTTAAACCATATTGTGTGGGTTGGAATGTGAATAAGGCTTCTAACAACTTCGAAATATAGTATCTCTCTCTCTCCCTCTCTCATTCTCTCCGTGTGTGTGTGTGTGTGTATTTGCGTGTGAGTGCGCGCGCTAGTGTGCGTATGTGCTCATGTGCACGTTTGCCTGATGAAATAAGCTCGTATCTAGTTTTCAGCACTCGACGTAATCGTCATCCTTTCATCACAGCCACTTAGATATCAATTACGTGTTTGTCCCCCGTGTAGACATAAGATGGTAACCAGGCAGGCCGGGTAAAGGTTACGAGAAAGATACACAGTGAAGTTGTCTACTGCTGACCTCTATATCGTGTCAAACACGGGTTATGCGTTACGTCGTACTAGCATACAAATGTACGCCCTGTACTTTGCATGGGTCTTAAGCTATAATCACTTATTAGTAAACATATCCAGACCCAATGTCGGATGGGATAAGAAGTCGGTGTACTTGTATAGAGTTACATGCAGAGTTACATGCAGTCAAGTAAGGCTACAGGTAGCATCAGCAACTTGCTATGAAGGGAAATTACGTACTTTTTCGTGTTAATACACTCCGCTTCTTGGAGCCGTATGTGCCGTATGGCAAATTTTATAACTTTACTAATTTATTTACTGTTTATGCGTTTATGCCCTCTTTAACCTGCTATCTTAGTAACATGTGGATTAAAAAATTCAGAAATATTGTGCGACATATCTTAACAAACACATTTAACATGCAGCTGAGGGTACCATCATTCTCTTCGTAAAGGAAGGAATAGGACTCTTTGTATGCACTGGCCACAGGCTTTATGGTACCATATAGACAAACAAGCAAACAAACAAACAAACAAATAAATAAAAAAAACTATTTGATTGATAGGTAAACAATGATAGATGTTAAATGTATATATACTTTGAATAATAGCGGCATAACTATAATATTTAATGAATAAACTAATGATGATTACATGTACCACATTAATGGCAAGGACAGCTATTTCATGTGAGTTTGTAACTTTTCTGAAAAAAATGAACGTCATTTTGTGGAAAAGCATACATAATAGAGCTGGGTGTTTACGATAAATATGAGTTATCCAGTCATGTTCCCTTATAGAGAAAATCAAAACATCTAGCAGCAGTTAGATTACTTTATATCATTGAGAAAGAATTAGCAGATTAAAATTTTCAGTGTATGTGGCACCGACTCTCTTCAAGTACACTATGACGCGTGTACAGCCCTGTGTTTCAAAACAACCTTTAAGACCATACATTTTTAGAATTTGAACTCGGAAATTCTCTTTGAACAGATCAGCCGATAGTTGCCCTAGAATGCTGTCAGGGTATGTATTACATGGGTACAATGATACTTTATCATGTCAGAGATATTCCTACCCATGCGGCACACCGGGATCTGGGCGGAAGATAAATGTGACGTCAGTTATCTTTCATAGTATAGGTTGTCAAGGGACAGGACAACGTGTCGAACCATCTCGTATTATTTAGGATTGCCTTTACCTATATTGTTATATGAAATCCGCAATTGATCCTCCCCACTTTTTTGTAGAATATTTTTCGGTAAAAGAGGACAAAGGCGTCAATGAGAAAATGTTAGCACAAGATCGAGCTTTTGCTTATTGCTAGTTTTGATTAAATATAAGGCGCGAATTCAATTTTTCGTTCTCGATTAATACAACGACTATCATTTTTGCTATCTTAGTGTTGTGTTTCAAGTAACTTTCCCCATTTCTGAAAGAAAACTTTTCCATCATGTCAATCTGCTTTAAACTATGATAGATTTTGACCCACTTAGGTCAGGCTAATCCTAACCATTATAAATAAATGGAGCGTGGACTTTCTGTTACACGGACCTGCAGTTTCGCTACACCGGTTTACACCCCACAGCGATTCTCTGCAACCGATTGCTAGAGTAGGCAAAAAATAATAAAATAAAATAAAATAAAAATTAGTAAAAAAGCAAAAAGCGTTCTCCAGGCAGTAAATGAATTGTTAATGTGAAATCTTGTAGACATGGTGCATCACCGTCACGAGGGATAGCAGCATTTTGTCTGGAACCAAGATATGGGGACACCTTGTGTACTGAATTATGTGTCCGGAATATATTCCAGAACAAACACTGTTTGTCACCTGTCTTTGCTGCTTATACAAACGATTCTGATAAACATGGCTGAATATCTGTTAAAATGATGAATACCCTGGTTGTTAAATGATAAATGATTGAGCGATTGATTGAAAATGTATCGACCATAACGTCGCTGACTAAATGCTGTGTTATATCAATTCCCCAACAGTCAGGACAGACATCTTTTTTTCTTGCCAAGTAGGGGAGACTGCATATTTTGCAGGATCTCTGTTGTTGTGAAGGAAATTCATTTTAAAAGAAAATGTACTTTATGAACGAATCTAGTGTCGAAAGTGAAGATTTATCAGTCTCGAATCTGTACTGCCGATACCCGTATTTGGACTTTATCGAATCGCGGTTTGTTCCCACAGTGTGGCCTTCACGGGGAAATCGAGGGAGAAATACACACTGGCCTAATGCAAAACTTAAACATTTTCAGTTGCTGCTGTGCGATTTCTATCAAGCCGTATTCGATATAAGATCCTTAAGAAGGGCATAGTATGGACACAAAAACGAACAAACTCTAAAAGGTCAATTTTGTCAAAGTAATAAGGATGAAAGGTGTGAATAGTTATGTCCAATTTAAAACCACAGTTGGTTTTCACCCTTGGAACACTTGCTAACATGAGGGCTAAGAAGTTCATTGCTGACAAAGAGAAGGCAATAGAGCAGTGCAAGAGAGGGAAACTCGTCATGGCTGGATTAAATAAGAAGTGTGCACCATGAATTTGTTGAAATTTGGACTTTTAACTTTGCTTTGTACCCTTCATCATGCACAAGCGCAAGAAGGTATTATTTAGTTTTTCTATTGTTGAAAACGAATTATCATTTAAAATTTAAAAGGGAAATACGTTTTGATAATCAAAAGATTTTATCATAGTGTACTGGTGTACTGACACTACAAAAAAATTTTTTTTTCTCAGATACAACCTTCTCTCAGATGCAATTTTTTTTTTTTTTTTTTGAGTAGCAGTCAAAATGACACTTTTAACTTAGATGAGAAGTAATGTTAGCAAAATTGACAAATAACTTAAATATTTTAATTAATAAGACTCTAGTAATCTAAAGTTTTTACCAAGACAAATGTCTTTCCAGACTGTCGCTCTGCAGCTGACGTCGCCTTCCTTGTGGATGAATCAGGAAGCATTAAAGCAGCTCAATTCCGGAAAGTTTTGCAGTTCATTCACATCATGGTGAACACGTCTTTCAATGTCAGCAAAGACGGCGTTCGGGTGGCTATGATTACTTTTGGAAATGGTTACAAAATACAGTTTACTTTGCGAGACACCACGAGCAAAACAGATGTTTTGAATAAGATAGATGCTGTAGCGCAGCAAGGCGGAGGGACAGCCACTCATCAAGCTATACGTTTAGCAAGGTTGGCACATTTAAACCCCCTTAAGCCTGGTCCTGGTGCTAGAAAAGGAATTCCGCAAGTCGCCATTGTGATAACTGACGGAGTTTCCGACAACCTCACCGAGACCAAAAAGGAAGCAGAATTAGCTCAGAAGCAAGGTATAGAGATATTTGCTATTGGTATTGGTAACAGCACAGACTACAACGAGCTTCAAGCCATGGCTAGCGATCCCGATGACAATCATGTTTACAACGTGGACAATTTTACTGCGCTCATCAGTATCGGTGATAGGGTGTCCAGAAGCATTTGCCAAGGTATCAATTTGGAATTATATTTTTCAGGTTGTTGACCGTTAAATAAACCATTAAAATTTATCCCCTAGTCTATGTTGATCTGTTCAGCTCTCAGATCCATAAAGTAAAGTACTTTCGCACTTAGCATAATGCATATTTAACACAAGAATGCAAAGCGCCCTTTGTAGAGAGAAAGAGAGTGTCTCTCTCAGCAGTCTGAATTAAATTTGTGACCATAGCTCACTTTCCGAGCTCTACTCAAGTATAAACCTTCGAGATATCTAACATCATTTATGGTAATCAAATAAACGATATTTTCTTTCTACCTGTGGCGCAGCCAAGCGGATCTGCAGGTTGTAGATTTTATATTCTTTTAACGTTTTGCAAACTGAGGCCATATAGGCGCATAAGGTCTTTTAAAATTTAAGTTTAAGAATGTGTCAACGAAAAAAGTCGTTTTTGATTTTTTTTGTGCAATAATGATGATATTTCATATTTTCTCGTGCTGCCAAATTAGATAAGAAGATTTTTAAATGTTAATATTACATGTACGTCTACGTTGATAGTAACTTTGTTATTTTCTTATTTTATTCGTACCCTTCCATAAATGAAGGCTACTAAAAAGTCCACACTCAGTCTATTATACTTCTTAAATTTTCCTCTGTAAAAATTTCCATTCCGTTGATTTGAACAATGATCATAATTATTTGTGTGTAATTTCATATTATTATTATTATTATTATTATTATTTATTACAAATATCAAAGATTTGTTAAAATGCTGGTCGTGCGTCTTTCTGTTAGAAATTGATACCGAGGCTGTTTTGATTTTTTAAGGTGAAATGTGAAAAACGTGCTGTCTAAAATCTTAGAATATTTAAGAATGTTTGTCGAAGAGTTTTTAATATAAACTATTAAATAATTAAGAATGATAAAACTGACATCTCCTTCATTCCAGCGGTGGAACAAAAACTGAAAACAAGCAGCCACAGTCATGTTGCCCTACTCACTACCAGTGCTTCAGCCATTATCCAGAGTTCCTCACTGCCATATACTACAATGATATCACCCGAGGAGTCAACAGGTAGTTATTTATCTTAGTTTACAGTAGACATACATATGTATCAATCTATCAACTTAAACCACCACTGAGAGGCCGTGTTTGTGAGTGTGTCTTTCGTATGTCATCTATGACTGTGAGATGTGACAACTTTTAAGTAATTTTTTGACTCTGGTCCTAGATGATATTTTGATATTAACCGTGCTTAGAATGTCCACCAGTTCGTAATAATCTAACTTTTTTATTAGTTTTGACAAGCGCTGTAACACTTTCAAGATTTTTTTGTTTTCGTATAATTAAAAAACACCTTTTTCTAAGACTGCAGCTCTGCAGCTGACGTCGCCTTCCTTGTGGATGAATCAGGAAGCATTAAAGCAGCTCAATTCCGGAAAGTTTTGCAGTTCATTCACATCATGGTGAACACGTCTTTCAATGTCAGCAAAGACGGCGTTCGGGTGGCTATGATTACTTTTGGAAATGGTTACAAAATACAGTTTACTTTGCGAGACACCACGAGCAAAACAGATGTTTTGAATAAGATAGATGCTGTAGCGCAGCAAGGCGGAGGGACAGCCACTCATCAAGCTATACGTTTAGCAAGGTTGGCACATTTAAACCCCCTTAAGCCTGGTCCTGGTGCTAGAAAAGGAATTCCGCAAGTCGCCATTGTGATAACTGACGGAGTTTCCGACAACCTCACCGAGACCAAAAAGGAAGCAGAATTAGCTCAGAAGCAAGGTATAGAGATATTTGCTATTGGTATTGGTAACAGCACAGACTACAATGAGCTTCAAGCCATTGCCAGCGATCCTGATGACAGCCATGTTTATAGCGTTGATGATTTTACAGCGCTAAGCAGTATCGGTGATAGAGTGTCCAGGAGCATTTGTAAAGGTACGTTACATAAGCCTCACAATTTATAAATATATAGGTGTCATTATTTCCAATGGTACAGCGTGCAAAGCTTTAAAATAAATATTCATAAACTTGTTAAAAAAGAACTATCGGCTGAATATTCAAACATAGTTCTACGTCCAGTTATCCGTTGAATAGAGTGTTTATATGACGCCTTGCATAAATATGACAGTAATTGTATCTTGTATAGTAAAGTATAGTAAAAATTTCATGCGACTGCTTTGGTAACAACATTACCGTATATCATCATAGTAACACAGTATGGAATATTCCTTTTCAAGCTGTTGGTGAAGCACTGAAGGCAATACACAGCTCTCTGCCGACTAAGGATCCTCGCTTCTCATCCTCGACAGAGACCTCCACTGTGACAAAAGGCATAACCAGTGCATTACTGGACCTTACCACAGAGACACCGACTAAGGAGACTTTAACAACAGAAGCCCCTAAAAAAATTCCTTCTCTGATTAGTGTAAAAACCGGAAGAGAATTCCAACTGTCTACATCGGCTGTTACCACGGTATTCCTACCGACGACACCACCTGGTACAACAACTGAAGTACTACCCACGACACCACCTGGTACAACAACTGAAGTATCACCAACGGCAACAGCTGGTACACCAACTGAAATACCGCCGACCACAACACCTGGTACAACTGAATTACCTTCAACGACACCACCTGGTACAACAACTGAAATACCTCCGACGACAGCACCTGGCAC
Source organism: Lingula anatina (assembly GCF_051362555.1). Classification (NCBI taxonomy): domain Eukaryota; kingdom Metazoa; phylum Brachiopoda; class Lingulata; order Lingulida; family Lingulidae; genus Lingula; species Lingula anatina. The sequence continues at coordinate 30,937,425 of NC_141769.1, read as the reverse complement.
AACAACAGAAGTACCGCCGACGACAACACCTGGTACAACAACTGATTTACTGCCAACGACACCACCTGGTACAACAAAAGAAGTACCACCGACGACAACACCTGGTACAACAACTGAAGTACCGCCGACGACAACACCTGGTACAACAACAGAAGTACCGCCGACGACAACACCTGGTACAACAACTAAATTACTGCCAACGACAACAACTGGTACAACAACTGAAGTACCGCCGACGACAACACCTGGTACAACAACTGAAGTACCGCCGACATCAACGCCAGGTACAACAACAACAAATGTACCACCGCCAACAACGACTGGATCAACATCAAATGTGCTGCCAAAGACAACATCTGGAACAAAAACAACAATAACAAAAGTGCCGCCGCCATTGACACTTGGTACTTCAACTGAAACACTGCCAACATCAGCCCTTGGAACAACCAAAACACTACCGACTTCAGCGCCTGGAACAACGACCGAAACAATATTGACATCAACACTTGGTGAAACCTCTGAACTACTGCCGACATTAACACCTGGTACAACAACAGAAATGACAACGACGGCCGCCACAACAACAGTGCGATTGTCATTACCTCCTGTCATTGTTACAGATACCGCAACAACGAGAGTGGGACAGGCTTTGCAGGCCACAACAACAAAAACGACTCCATCAGGATCAGCTAGGACAACAACACATATACCATCGTCAACACTCGTCACCACAATAGTGTCGAAACCAACGAATGAGGGATCTGCTGCAGGGCTGGCAACTTCACCATTACCCCGCATTGGTATGTTTTTATATTAATTTATATGCTTCTTGATATCCAGTAGGATCGTTTTTACTTTTGTTTATAAAATAAAGTACCATAAAATACTGTCATTGATTAAGATTCAGTGGGATAACTGTCGTTAAGTGGTACAATTGCAGATATGGGTCAGAGTAAATTTCAAAACTTAACGAACCATAGATCTATACTTGGTGATAGATACTGATGTACCAGAGAATGTGTACCGGTATATGCATGTATAAAGACATAATGTCGTTAATATATTCAGATATTCTCAATGCAGCTATTTATGTGTCAGGCATATTTTTTTCTTCGTAGGGCATAGAGGAAGGACGTTTGTGTTCAATTTTGGTGAGAATAAACCATCTGACACTTCAAGTACCTTAAAGTTGAGCATATTGACAGTACAACGAAACCTCGTTACAGTGGACGTATATGCCCCTGCGGACGTGTTATACAAAAGAGTGAGTATTATAGAATTGATGACTTTTACTGAATAAGATGCAACATTTCTTTTGATTTATTAACTTTTTTGTTGTAGATTTGGTAGCAAAGATACGTAAAAGGCGTTGGCTCATTATCGAGAGCTTAACTGATGCTTGATTGATCCATGGATTAGATAATAGGACCACGTGTTGTTGTTGGTGCATAAACATCTAGCAGATCTAAGTGAGCGTCCGGTATTAGTGTTAATAGTTTTACATTTGAACATCACAACTGGATGAATCATAATTTACATCTCTTTTTGATTGATTGATTGATTGATTGATCGTTCAATTTCAGATCACGGTTCGATACCTATCACCTGTGGAGGTACACATTCCCCGCAGTATGCAGCTAGAGGAAACAGAAATATCCTCGAAAACCGTACGTGTTCAAGCAACCGGCGCTGTGTATGTGTTTGTCATGAACCAGGCTTCCCAGAGTTCAGACGGTTTTTACGTCATTCCAGAAACGTCCCTGGGCCGGCAGTACCTGATTCCGTCATGGCAAGGGGCAACTGGGAGGTCACAGATAGGTAAAAATGACAAAATAAACACGTGACTTCAGTAGGTATTGATGCAGATTGTTGACAGGTTCTCAACTCAGAAATGAAAACCTTGTCTTGGCAGTAAATGTGGAAAACTGGTTGTTGTTAAGTTACAATAATGTCTGCGTTTTGTTGGCAGGCCACATAGACGAACTGCCTGCCATTCTGTGTACATATGTATGGCACAATTAACATCTGGTTATTAGGCTGCCATTTCTGTGAAGCATTCTGCATCATTGGTGATACAGTAAACCTTTCCACTATTACGCATTCCATGAACCAATAATTATATCCCTTCACCCATTTCAGTCTTATATTTTGTATTACTTTTATCGTAGGTGTGTCGAGCACCAAGGCCAATACTGTCGTGCGAATTTCTCTCCCACCAAAGAAACAGCTGCCTGTGACGGTCACCTTCAACAATACTTTATACTCAAGCGGTGACACAATCATCATTCCTCTAAAACAATACGACGCGGTCCAGATACAAAGTGCGCATGACCTGTCGGGTACCATGGTGACAGCCAATTATCCCGTGGCAGTGAATTCTGGGAATTCAGGCACGAACGTTTACGGGAACCATCACGGCGATTCCTTTCACGGCCAGAGTGAAGACCATCTTGAGGAAATGATACCCCCGGTTAAAACACTCGGCAAACAATTTGCGGTGAGTCCATTGCAGGATCGCAAGGCCGGATATACCATTAGTATTCTAGGTAACTGTTTACTATTTACCCGCTTCGATCTTCAAAGTATGCACAGAGATTTGATATTAAGTAGATACTATCTGCAAGACATTTTGCCTTAATATATGACTAAATTATTGTCAAGAAAATTTTCGAGCAAAAATCATCTCATAGACTGAATTGTATTATAGGCCAAGAGCTTTTATGTATTTTACAATGGTGTCTAGACTGCCAATTTCAAACTGAGTCTGTTCTGCATTTAAGCTGCCTTTGAAAACACAAAAGTCACTATATCATCGGATCACCATTCTACTGAAACTATCGCGCTCCACCCACAAAGTTTTATCCGTGTAAATGGCACAAGTTCGGAGCACCTGTATGTGGAGAGCGACACCGGGGTCCTTGTAACACAGTATAGCCTGTCAGGTCAGTTACTTACTACCTGCTCTGATAATTTGTGACGTTGTCTAATTGCTAATGTCTTCTCTGTGTTGATAAAAAGATATTGTCGCCGATTTCAAGCAGTCCACTGTTGATGTCCGTTGCTCTTTCTTGAATTTCTTGCTTTCAGTTCTTGATTTATCCGGTAACTAATTTTGAAAGACATTCACTCTTGATTCTGTTTCCGTTTACAACCAACTTAGATGGCATGCCAAGTCAGGCCTTTATGATAACTCTCTCGCCAGCCGAGCAGTGGCAGTCCTATTACGTCATCAGCCCCCCGGAAACCACTCGGGACGACTCTGAGGAAATTAACGACGTTTATGTGAACATTGTCATCGAGAGGAGATATAGCGAAGGACTGCGTATAGACGGCTATCAGCTAGACAGTTCGAACATCGTCGGAGCCTGGTCTCCTGTACCAAACTCTCCGTACGTTTCAGCCGCGCTGAAAGTCACTGAAAAAGTTCATGCCCTGTACCATACGTCCCCTACAGTTGTCTTCTCAGCCAATGTGTACGGTTTCACTCGCTCTGGAGGATTTGGCTTTTCGGCAGGTAGCCGGTTCGCTCCCTTGGGACAGTATTGCAGGCCAACTGGGTACTCGCTACCGGGTGACAATGCTGATAACGATTGTGATGGCTCAATTGACGAGGAGAAATCCAATGGCATTGACGACGATGATGACGGCCTTGTGGACGAGGATCTTGCAGTAGATATTCCATTTGGGACCTTTAATACAACCTCAAAACCAAACCCGGCTGCTGTGATAAACAATCACGGAATATTCTTTTTGGACAATGCGAGTGTTGTAACCAAAGTCACTTTTGGTATAACCGTTGGAGCTAGTTTTATCCTGCTGTTGTGTTGCCTTTTGCTTTTCATATTATTATACAGGCGACGGCGCCGTGAGAAGCACACCTTCTTTGTCGAAGAACTAAACAACAACAACACGGACCAAACAACTCCAGGTCCCAGTGAATCTGATTTCACCATGACGTCCAAAGCGACGTATAAACCTCTATCGACGGACAGGTCAGTCCCTGTGAAAACAATATCCCAGGGACGAACTGTCACGCCAGACGGTTTGGAGATGCAGGATTTCGACGGCTATGGAAGCACGCCACCATCTTACTCCATCGCGCTCAAGAGCGAAGTTACATTCACATCCAATAGAAGAAACCATCGCCATCATACTCAGCGGCCATCTTGGAATTACAGAGATTCGGTTGCTGCCAAAAACTTGATGTTTTGACTTCAAAACTGGATAAAATTACATAATTCAGCACTGCAAGGCCATTTCTTTTCAAAATAGGCTGTATTTTAATGCTCATTCCTGACGACTTCAAAACAAAAATGAAAAAATCCCGATGAAATATCACCAATAGAGATTAAACTTAAAGTAGTGTTTCTTTTTTCTTTGTGGCCATCTTTAAAAACGCAGTGAATAAATCAAGCATGGAAGAGAAATGTTAAACTTATCTTATCTTTATTTGCTTTGAGATGGTGATCTGTACGTGTTCACCTTACCGATATATTATCACTTTACGTATCTGTGAGTGAGCATTAGAAACTAAATGTTGTTATCTGTATAGCGTAAACAAACCTTTCGTTCAGGGAAAACGCGTCAAAATGTGCTTCTGAAACAGAAGTGAATATAACTCACGCATGTTAGCTTATTATGTTAAAACAGTTCACATGAATTAGTCTTGATAAAATTTAAGTGTTGATAATACTGGTTTGTCTTTCTCTGTTCACGTGAAGAGATAAGCCCCATCTGATTAACCTTGGACTCAAAAGGTTTGTGTTTGATACTGGAGTAGATAATTGTTGTCTCGTGTTTTAACCCATGTGTTGCTTTTAAGGACAAGTTATCATACACGTATGCTCCATATGAAACGTCCCATGCGAAAATTTGTCTCATTTAACGTTCAGTTCTCAATCTATTCTAGAACATTTGGTGTATTTTTTTACAGTTCTAATGTTGTTCTGTAATGGATGTAAAAATCCGAGAACTGTTTTTGGGAAGTCCTTCAGAATGTCCTAGGACAGATTAAGAATTTTTCAGTAAAAGAGAAAGACATTATGTTCAAAGACAGACCGAAAGTGAGCGTTACATGGGCCAAATTTTCGCAGGACATTTGATTAATTACAGGTATTTTGATAAAGAGAATATGCAAAGTAGTTATATGCCATGGTATGTAATAGAAAACATCGATAGCAAGATCAATTTATTGTGGGCGGTCCTTCGTGACACTTTTTCAGACTTTAAAATATGTTTTTCGACATTTCATTATTGCCATTTTACACTCTCACACTGTATCTTGCCTCTGATGTGGTACAATTCGCGCTACAGCTTATGGAATACAAACAGTAACTCAATACAACGTATGCGAAATAACCAAAACAGATTCAAGTGCACCAAAAACTAAGTTCAGCACGGACCCTTGATACCCACCGTGGAAGACCAACTTGTGGTTTCCCAGCCCAATATACAAACTTATCACCTGTCGCTGGCTCGGTTATAGCCTCCGTTTGTGATTGGTTTTATCGCTGTGATTGTGTTACGTACAATACCCTGAATGTCGCATGTACATGTAATTGACCGTGGCTCTTAGTTTTTTCTCGATAATATCACGCACATTGACGCTTGTTTAAGGTTATCCAGTATTCTTTTGAAAAAAATATTGTAAAAACTGTATCTTCAAGTTGTTAAAATGTTATTGGGGGCCATGAAAAACCATCTGCAACCTCATTTAAAATACGATAGTATATACGGCATTTCTGGTGCTTTTAAACAATCTAATGTTTTTAATAGTGATACCATTTTACCACATTGTTAATTTATTAGAACCTGACCACTGAACAATTAAAACTGGGGTCCTGTGGATATGTAATTATATTAATATTAATAAAGTCAACGTCAGCTTTCTGAATCTCGGGGTGATGGGCCCATAACGAGCGTTTGTATGATTATACTGCTATAAAAGCCGATAGGGTGACGAAACAAATCACAAATTTAAGATTCATTTGCGGCCTTGGGTGTTTGACAGCACTGGGCTGACAAAATGAAGCCGTGGTATCTTATTGTTGCATTTTGGTGCTTTCATGTTTTCTTTTACGCAGGTAAGTTTACTATTACAAATTAATAATAAATATGTTTTCTCATTGCAAGTTACATTCAAGAAATATCCTGTCTTGATGATTTATGGATTTTCGAATGACAAACGCCTAGAGTAAAATTTTCATCGATAATAATTCAATAAAAAGTTTCCATCTGTTTATATCACTAATGATGCCCTTTATGCTATTGCCCTTTTCTTTTTTTATAAGATCATTGCATTAGATTCATTTTTAAGATACATATTTCAGGTGGTTACTCACAAACTGGCACATTCAACTGCAGTTGTGAAAATGGCGAAGGTGATATCGCTTTCCTGGTAGACGACTCAAGCAGTATTGATGAGAACAGTTTCAAAAAGATGCTTAGATTTTTGAACAGCATCACCGACTCATTGACCATCGGCAAAACCCAAACACATGTTGCATTAACACTCTTCAGCAATGGCTACAGAGACGCTTTTAGTTGGACAGAAGACCACGGTGACGTTACAGAAGGAATAAGGCAAATCGTGCATAACGGCGGTGCTACCGAAACGCATAAAGGGTTATCTCATATTCGAACGAGTTTATTTAATCCTCAAAATCCACATTATAAAAACAATATAAAACATAATGTGCCTAAAGTGGTTATTCTTCTCACTGACGGTGAATCAAGCGACAAACTTCAAACCATACACGAGGCAGATTTAATTCGGAAGGAAGGGATGCAAATATACTGCATAGGAATTGGAAACGCTACCATGGTCGACTTCAATGAACTAGCTTCCATTGCCAGCAAACCAAATGACACTCACGTATTTAGCGTACTGAACTTTGATTCGCTTTCTGATATAGTGTGTGAAATCTCCAGCGCTCTTTGTCAAGGTTAGAATTTGGTTATACAACCCTAAAACCGTATGCTGCAGCTGCACAATATAAAGATTGTTAGATTTGCCAAAGCATTAACTTGTAATTTACAAATAACTAATTATTTCTAGTGTTTGGAGTAAGTTAACAAGTATTAGCATCAACTGCAATAAGTGAAATATCGATAATTCTGATGAACGGTGACATTGCTTAGAGAATTTTTACTTTTCTGTGCGATTGTCTGCTCGTTTAGCATAGATTCTGTTAAAATGCCAAATTAACTGAGTGGCTTTGCAGATCATGTCAGTCAGTAGCCATAAATCGCTCCAAAATAAACATAATACAAAACTATCCACGAGCAACATATTTAATCCTAATTTTCCTGACAATTGCAGCTGTGGGCGGAAGCGATTTGACAACAACGGATGCCGCCTCAATAACAACGGCTTTCGAAACCAAAGTCTTAGAAGTGACGCCGGCAGAAACAGGAACAACAAGTGGATTTAAGTCTCCTCGTGAACGTATCACCACTGAGGTGAAATCGAACCAAAGTGCCCAAGCGAGGATTGGGACCAATGACAAGGGCCACTTTCTTGAAGACGAAACGACCTTAATTATTTTCTCCGTGAGCACTGGTTTCGCCGTGCTGCTGTCCTGCTGCTGCTGCGGTTTCCTTGTTCTGCTATTTTGCTGTAAAGAAAAAAAGAAGACTGGCGTGGCGACTGAACCTAGCTCTGATGAGGAGACGAGAATTACTTCAAACATCACCTTGAATCTTCAGGCAGCCGATTCCGGGGAATACACTTTGTCTGGTGTACAAAGGAACGCGTCTGTCACCTCCACCTCCAAACAGGGGGACAAGATCACCGGACAGATGGTACCAATGAAACCAACAGCCAGGGGCACATACGTCACCGACGACGGGTTGGAAATTGTCGATTTTAACGACTTCTGCTCCACTCCCCCAACTTATTCCGTTGCCCTGCAGTATCACGTGACCGTCCACAAGGACAACGCCGCGCCACGTGACAGCAAGACGAAAAACATTTCGAAAGCAGACGACAAGAAAAGAGAAGAGTTAAATAAAATGAATCTTTATGAAATATAACACTTGCGATTGCATAATGATATGATAAAGTTCCTTTTGTTATTATTATTATTATTATTATTATTATTATTATTATTATTATTTGTGCATGTGCCAAGTTGTGAAAAAAAGCACCCTGCTTTGCTGGATGAGCTTCATTGTCAAGCATTAGCATTCAGCTCCGTTCATTCGTGACACACCTTAGCTTGCTTTTTCGGCTTAAAATGTACCTTTAAAGACGGCCCATCGTTTTTGTCCAAGGTCACAACAGTCAATATTTAAGTGCCATTTAAGAGGCCCATATTTCATTTACTTTATAGATGGTGATCAAGCACATGCTCTGGCATAAACCCCTTTGTGTTCATTTTCCCTTTGCTTACTGTTTTTTTTTTCCAAAGACGATGGATGATGTTTTAACTCCTATAAATTAAGGATTAAACTTAAATTTATACAAGAATTCTTTATCAGTGTATGAATTTCCTCACTCCTTTGCCTTCTGTACATTTACTGTCGAGCATGCTTGCAAAATCACAAATAACACTTTGGATTTCTAGATTTTAGGTGAAATCCGAGTAGATCAATCCTAAAATAATTCCTATCTAGATTGTTAGAAAGGTATATGCTGTCGGTCCCAGCAACTTCACACTTACGAAGTTGCATGATCGAAAAATAATTTAAATGGCGGTCCCCCCCCCCACCCTCTTCACTGTCCCTGCTTTGGTGACATTGTCAACGTGGAGATGTTATCACTCGCATTTGACAGTACTTCCAGTAGATACTAGCAGTGTGTGATAAGGAAGGCAAATACGACATATGACAGACAACTTGAAGAGATACTACTGTTGACACCAGTTTGATACGTGACGCCGCAGTATCCAGTTTGTCGTGGTTATTATGGTACAGATTCGAGCTGGTATAATACATAGAATAAATCAGTCGCAAAAACGTTGATGTCATCTTTGTGAAGGGGTCTGAGCAGGGGAATACTGGCCCCGATTTGTTTTGCTCATTTTTTGCCAATTTGGTTTTATTCGTAAGCTCAATCCTCCAGAATGACAAACCATTATTGCCATGAATAATTTTTTATTTATTTTTTCTCTGTTTATTTATGATCAAAATAAAACAAAAAGGTAGTAAATGTAGACTTTCATAAGTTGCCCCTTACACGTTTGTAAGTAATTCTCACCCTTAATTATAAAAACATTGACTTACTTCTATATAATTACAGCCTGCAGATTGTAAAATGTCTATGAGCTGCATCGAATGTATCACATCTCAAGCAAAAGCAAACTAGTAAAATGTCATTTACTAGATAACAGCGTTTTAGGCATAATCCTTGGAGAGAAGTAAATAACAACTTCGTGAAATCCTTCGGATTTTCTCAAAAATAAAGCTTTTTAACGATTAAACTGTCTCGCTGGCATTTGCAGCGCGGGACGGCGTCGTGAGACCAACCCCCGGCTTTGTTACCCACGTCTGCCTCAGTATTCATCTTAAGTAGGTGGCCCAAGCTGCATGTGGACTGATGAAGGGACGTGACAGACATATCACCGCTTCTCTCTTCTCTTAGCTTCGTCTTCTCCTGAGAGGCCATTCGCCACTTTGCGTTTCTCTTAGCTTTGTCTTCTCTTGAGAGGTCATTTAAAAACAGACTTTATAAGATGCAGAAGTTGCTGTGGCACTGATCGCGTAGTAGTTGTTGGCTTCGGTGTGGTGGACGTGGTAGTTGAGGGCATGGTTATGAAGGTCTCGTTCATCTTAAGAGCACCTTGTATAAAGCTATTGTTTCGAAACTTTTCCACCTGTTTTTGCTGAAATGTAACAAAATATGTAATCAATGCGGTTTTTAACAGGAAGTAGACGAAAAACAATTTTAATATAAGTGGGTGATTGACAAACAGGCAGGCAGAGACGATGAAAAAGAGAGGAAAAAAAAAAGAAAAAACACAAAGGTAGTTCGTGATCAAATCTATACACGTACTCGTGTTTGAATTCTAAAAATTAAGGCTCTTTTCTAGTGAAACTGTCGTTCAAAGTATATGGATCAAACGTCGTGGTGACTCTTGGTGAATGCAAGATTTACAAATTTTAATTTAAAACACGCCTCCTCCTGGCTTTGAATAGAATACAGAATAACCTGGTAATTATACGGGTGCGAGGCAAACGAGAGGAGGCGTGTTGACCCACTAATCTGATTGCATTCAGCAAGAGTCCCCGCGGAGTTGGATCGATCTACGTAGTACGATAGTTTCATTGTAAATTAGCCCTTAATTACCATAAAAATTCCCTTTTCATCCAGGTCTACTTCGATTCGTGTGTACAATGGAAGTTGTTCCACTCTGAGCACAGAGTATTTCCCAGCCAGACTGTTTAAACCATCGGTTGAAAACCTCGTCTTGGCTGTGGCTAAAAGTTTAATCCTGTAATAAAGGTGAAACTTGTCATTTTGCTGATGTCTTTTTATGTAGAATGCTGGAAGAAAACATTGGCCTTTGATATACTTATGTGTGCATTGTCTTCTATGAAATAGCAAATGCTGAATAAAAATCTTCCAAATAAATGCACACTTGCACTGATCCAACAAAAATCAACTGCATTTTTGATAAGCATAAATTATAACAAGCGTCAAATTATATCAAGTCAAAACGCAAAACGTTGCTTTACATTTCGGCTACAACGTAATACCGTTGTTTACGTTTGAGGCGGTGGGGTGCAAGAAGGGCACACGGTCCTATATACAAAATTATAGTCAACTAGATAGCCTATTCATAGACATCCGCCAAGGCAGCTCAATCAACAGGTTGCGCTGCTATTGATTGTGTTAGTTGTTCGATCGCAATGAGCGGAGAAGCAAAAAAGGGCAGAGCTAATGACGCACGCGTGACAGAAAAGATAATGATAAATATACGCAAACGACCCCTGTGCAAATAGGGTGGATGGGAAATCTTTTTTACCATTTCTTAGATATCCTGAAAATTTTATCGAAATTCATCCATGACTTTAGACAAACGGGGGTGAGAACATATAGGGCCTAACCTCCTCTTGGAGGAGGGAAACATATCTGTATCGGTCGAGCACAAAGGAGGTTCCCACTGGCAGACATGGCATATATCACTTACCGAAGGGGATTTACAGGGTTACTTTTTTCTCGCTTGTGTTTGATCATTTTATATCTTCCTATCTCTCCGGGAACTCTACTTAACCCTGGTGCGCCTTTACTTCGTATTCTGGAAGAAAACAACAGGCATTAATGTAGGCATATCTTACTTGAAAATTAAGAAGAAAAAAATTAATAAACAGATTTTCGTTGATAAGAACCGATTCTATTATATTGAGACCATAATGATCTACATTGATTAATTTCTTTCAAGTGTATGATATTCATACTTATTGCGGTAATAAAAGTTATGCCCCAATTCAATTGCATGAATACAGCTAAATAAAGAAGCTTAAAATAAACAGCACAAGTTCAATATGGTCATAGCTTTAAAATTATCCATTTAAGAAACACAGCAGATAAAGCATGAACAGAGTAAAATGGAAATAAAACGGGATCTGGAACCGGAACTGTGTTGAGGAGGAGGGGGGGGGGATTAGGGTCATACATGCCAAGGTGTGGGTTTTCACATAATTTTCACCCCAAGTACTGGTAGTTCTTACTTCAATACTAACGAGAGATGTATGGCAACAAGACTTTCTTGCCCTCAATATACTTGTTAACTTGGTCACGTATAAAACGACGTGTTAGCTGAATAAGAGGCGGGTCTAAGCTGCACCAAGGACTCAATACTGAATACAGACTCCTAGCTGCGCATGAGCTATTATGTAAGCACTATATCGTTATGTATTATTAACAGTTTCAGACTACCCCCACCTCAGGCGTGTTTTTATCGTCTCTTTTGTATTGACAGAATAAACAGCATAATTTTTGGAAAAATGGTCCGACTTAGCCTTTTTTCGAACTCGACCTGTACTTAAAGAACATCCATCAATCTCTGAAAGTGCACGGCGACGGCGCCGATAGACGCGGGTGGTGCCTACCCTCTACCAGGATCGCAGTTATTATTGTGAACATTTTTGGCTGAAGCGACATCAGGCCAAAATGACTGTCTATTTATTTAGAGACAAATCTGTGAATATCTGTAGAAAATCAATCTGTCGCCCTGGTAGAGGGTAGGTGGTGACGATATGTGCGATATGTACAGGTATATGCATATACAGGTATATGTGTATATGCACTACGTGCCTGTACAAAAAACAAAGCGAACCCGCTGGATCTTGCCTGTCATTGTATCCTCATTAGTATAACTTATTATTGCTTAAACGTGAAGCTGTTTAGGTAATGCAAACGATGTAATGCTCTGTGGTACTGTATCGTGTCCCGCATAAAATAAATCTACTGATTCCTTTAAATAATTCAAATTCACTTTAGGAAAAAGCATCCGCTTGGTCTACAAATATATATCACGTTTTGAAGAATGACTGCTTGAAAAAGGCGACATAGGTAACAAAGTCGATCTACATAACTTCATATATAAAAGGAATCAATGCGTTCCATTAATTTATTCAGATTAATTTTTGAAAAAGAAAGCATTTTGGCTATGATCAAAATTAACAAGTACTGCGTTTTCCAGAGTGACTACTTGTAGAAGCATGGAGACAGGGACGAGTAAATGGTAATTAGAAAATTTTTAACGTTCATTGCTGCTTGCTGTATAGCCATAGCATGCTGCAATAAAATAGAACTTTTGCTTATCAATACCTTGCAGACATATCATCGTCCTCGCCGCCCCAACCGAAGTAGAGGTTAGGGTAGCCGTTAACCCTGTGCATGTGCTCTTTGGTCAGCGCAGTCACACCGCCAAAAATGTACGAGTATTGAGGTCTGGAAATATGGAGACAAAAACGTCTTTTTAAGAAAACAAAGCAAACTGAATTATAATCGAAGAAGACAAATGACAGAGTTCCGAATTCTACGCCGATAGTTTTCTAATAATATATCTCTTTCCTTTTCTTAGAATCAAATGTAAAATCCAAGCTTAAACGTTCTTGTTCATGTAAAAGCTGGAGAATAGAAAAAATCCCCACCTCCCTCTTACTTATTTGTATTCACCCGTGACTTCTTCCTATTTATGTGTTATATGTCTCTTACTTGTAGTTAAACTTGTCAATAAGGACAGACATGTGCCTCGGCTTTGCGGGGCAACTATACATATTCAGCTCGTTTTCCGCTATCAGGTCTACGTCATGGAAAATAAAGCAGTCGTAATCCTCGATTTTTCCTGCCTCTACAAACCCTACGTTCATCAACATTGCACGGTTAAAGTGGAACCCAACACGCTGAAAGTGAAAAGAAATAAACTTTCAGAGTTTAGCCTAAAAACTGGAGTCAAAGATAAAGCGATTTTTTTCATTCACATCGTAGTTTTCTCACATTTGTAAAATGATGGCTTTTACCTTTTCCAAGTGTCGTCTTATCGGTCACATTTAAAAGAAAAAGTACTCTGAGATTAACATGCCAATTTAACTGATATCCCTCAGTACAAAATCAAGTTTGCAAACTCGAAAGGCATTTTTAGTACGAAGCAATAAAATGATAATAATATTTGGTCTAGACTCGGGGATACGTCCTCTTCACCTTTCACTTTTATTTCACCAAAAAGGCAAATACACTATTTCTATATAATAATGTGATTACTAAAAAATGTAGTGATGTTTTCAAGACCAATTTATAAAAGTTATTTTAAAGGTGCATTCGGGAGGATTTTTTTTTTTTTTTTTTTTTTTTTTTTTTGCTAAGAATGAAAGATAAACATTGATTTAAACAAAAAAAAAAAAAAAAAGAAGAAGCTACCGGACCAACCTGATCAATTATATATATTCCGTAATTCAACTGTTGTTTCTGGAGAAGTGGATGCATGTTGTTAAGAAATACCCGTAACTGTTCGTAGCGCTCTCTGAACGGAATAATTATTGCCACATGGGTCCGTGGAACGCAGTCTTTAGGCTTCCAGCGTCCGCCAGGAAGAATGCCGCTACCACTGAATTTTTGGTGCAGGTCTTCCCAAGATGGCGGCATCATGTTGACCACCCTGCGTCCCTCTACAGGTGAGAAAATGTATTATTTTTTCTAGCTGACATATATTGTTGGTTTCAATGTTTACATCTGTTGGTAAGTATAGCATCATTAAGATGTAATGACAATCAAATCATACAATTTATTTTCTTAGTGTTTCATTCATGAGTTTTGGCGTATTTTTCTTTTGTGTACGCTATACATGTATGTTCTTTTTTAGTACATAATATAGATATAATATAGAAACTTCAAGGGCTCATACTCAATAAAACTATCGATTTACGTAGATTGACTCAGCGGGACTCTCACTGAATGCAAACAGATTACCAGATTAGGACCCCTCATCTTGTTTCCATTCTACTCAACGGCATGAGGATGCGTGCTGATACTTTAATCTGATTTCATTCAGCGAAAGTCCCCTTGATGTTGGTCGACTTAAGTAGATCGACAGTTGCATTGACATTCTATTGCATTGCATTGATGGTCCCTTAAAGAGAACACTCACCGAGTCCTGCAGGCAACTCCCCACACCTTCCGTCCCAACTGGTGCTTGGCCCTTCTGTCGTGGTAAAGTTTGTCCCGGCCGTGGATGATGATATTCCAGTTGGTTTAACTGTCTTCAATTTAGCGTCAGGAGGTTTTGATGTCGTGGTTAACGGTGTAGTTGACTTAATTGATTGCGGTGATGTTGTTGGTGAAGGTATTGAAGTTGATGTTGATGATGGCAAGGCGGATGTTAATACAGAGGCACTGGTGGACGCTAATGGTGATGATGATGATGATGATGAAGATGATGATGGAAGAGGAGAAGATACCAGTAATCGTCCTACTATGCCAAAGGGTGTATCACTTGATGTTGGGTCAAAATTCCTTTTAAATGTCACTGTCGATGATTTCACGTATGTGAAATAGAGACTTACTGTAAATTGAGACAGCAAAAGTATAGAAACCGAAACAATCAAGTATCTCAGACATTTTCGCTGGTCTACATGAATCCGCGGTGGTCGCGTCGCCATATTCTCCCGCGATTGGTGCTAACTGTCCGCAGTGTGCGATATCCCACTTGCATAGACCCAGATCGTAAAATGTCTCTGACTAATTAGGGGAAAAATTAGTTAACTCCATTTACAAAAAAAATTAATGTCATGTCTGCTGATGATAAGTTTTCCGTCCCTTTGATTTCCGTCGTATTCTCGTTCTCTGTTTTTAAAATGCAACAGTTTATCTCATTTCACTTGGATGTTCTTCTACTTCATATAGATACATGTAGTAGTCTGGATCTGAAATGAATAAGGAGGCATATTCATAACTTAGAAGGTAAAGCTATCTTAAGTATCTTTAATATATACCATAATTCCAACTTTTCCTAGGGCAGAACGCCACCACGAGCCACCGGTGATAATTCAAAATCAGTTCGAAGAAGACCTTGCGATATAAGGCCGTAACGTCGCGATCTCCATTTCAATGCAAGATCCAGTACTAGAATTAAATTCCTAATTATCTCAGTCCTAATTATTTACGTTGTATTCTATAAAATGAAATGTTCCACACATTTCATTACTGTACTGCAAGGGATTCCCTCAGTTAACCTCATTCTGAATCAGTATTGTGTTTCATCACCAAGGCTCTGTATTGTCTGGCACAGCTGGGCAAGCAAGGGGGTCAAGACAACAGTGGGACAATACCAACAGACGTCAGTGTCTAATGTGGTTATGTAACAGTGGCCAACCCTATAACTAAAGACCTATGTCTTCATCATTTGCAAGGCAAGAAGTTATAATGACTTCTTGGGCAGGGTCACAGAATAGAAATGTGCACAGCTTGACAAATATCTGTGAAAATATCTGGTGAAATATATTTCTCTGTGATGCTGGTACACACTGTATTAGCATGATAAAGAACAGTATCTAGTATTACAATGATTCCGACAGCCCTTGCAAATCTTGCTTGTCATTTTGGCTTTCATAAAATATCACTACTCTCAAGTGAAAAACACGCACAATAAAGGCGGATGAATTAATAAACAAACGCATTTAATCCCACACACTTGTTGTGGCTGTGACAGGGCACGGTGCCGTTGGATATGTGATACGGCCAGCAAATGGACACGCCCTAATTGCCTGTACATATATGTACAACTAAGGCGATTAATCGATCCCCTTTTGTGTAGCTATATAAATATCGAGGTCTCTTTCATATGGAATCATTTTTGAAACCCACCCAGTGAAGTAATTTTAAATAACGCTGCATATGAAAGACGTGGGCAATTAACTTAAAAGCACTGGGTTTAAATAATTAAAGGTGAACCACGTAACTCTTGTCTGGCAACTCACGTTTAACTAAGTTTTATCAAAAGGCGTTTCAGCCGGCCTTTGCATATTCCTCTTCAAATGCCTTGACATTTTCTCACACTCCTGAGATATGCATGTGAATTTTTAAGAACATTTAAGACTGAGAGCTGGACAGTTAACAACTACTTCTACTACCACAAAATACTTTCTATAAGGTAAAAGATATTACTTCTCCTCTGTAGGCTACTTAATTCGCCTCTCTCCAACTATCTTTTTACACGCATTGATTATGGAATACTATGGTTGAAAATACAAATATTCAAACCCATTCTTTTAAAACAAAAATGCTCTCATGTTTTCCACCGTAGAGTGAAGTTTCAAGACAAGTAGCTGTATGCCTTGACTTGGACACCCTATGTTTGACGGGACCAATATTGGTCTCGATGATCAACTTTGCCCCCACCTTATATCAAAATGACCATCGTCGATTTAGTAAAATGTCAACTGTAGGGCTTGATTTAACCGTGGTTGATACAGGTTATGTAGAGGTATATTAAATATGCACACATGATCGATTGAAAAGCTTATGCCAACAACTATTCAAAACTATAGGCCTAAATCTTTACAAATCTTCGGGGCATTTGAAGGGGAAACTTTTTATGATAAGCAGCTGTAACAATTTCAGTAACAGTCATCAGCCTCTCACTCTTGTGTGTCGTCTTTGCGCTCATTTAATGTATTTCTTTTACAGACACACCCTATTACTTTTAATTTTGGAAACTATCATCACTCACCTTTATCGAGAAACGTTTAACATAAGCTAGTATTGATCCGAGTCGAGGCGACATAGGCAAATCTTTCTATACATGCTCAACTTGAAACGTGCTACTGTGGCCTATATAAAACCCTATGACTAGCTAACAGCGACGGTTTATATAGCGAAGCTTACCAAACAATGGACAAAGGCAAAAGGAGACGCTTGGCCGACAGTGTTTGACCTTTGTTTGAAATAGTACAGGCCAATTTGGACAGTGTGCTCTGAAAGTTACTGGACAAACCGAAAATGCACAAGCCAGACTTTGGCCAGCTTTATTACGAAGTTACTGGCCAAATATTCAAAGTGCAGGCCATGTGGTAATGACTCATGATGGAGATGTTATCATATGCAAATAAAGAAAAAAAATTAAAAACCTTTTTTAAACCTAGAACTGTGTTTATTCTTTAGTCTACAGATTTTGCACATTCTAATCTAAATTTAACATAAATATTCATATTTATTTACCCCACTTTACCTAGAGATACTTTAATTAGATTTTTAATAAAATTTTCTGTACTTATATTTCTAAAGTTTTCTGAACTTGTACTCCGTGAACATAATTTGTTTAATGAAATTTATATTTTGTATCTTTAAGTTGCATCATCACACCAAGAAATATTCATACAATAGATGCAAGGATTTAAGCTTCATGCTCTTTACTATATATTTGTACATAAATATATATATTTTTTGGGGGAATCGGCCGGGGTGAAATTGTCCTGATACCGATGAAGAGATAAAAGTCAGTATAAAGATCAATTTTGTCTTAAAAACTGCTCCACATCCTTCTCAGTCATTTCATTGTCTTCATCTGAATCACTATAACAGTCATCAAACCCCACATCACTGTCACTGCATCCCTTTTTACAATTCTTGGTGTTTTTGGTTTGGTACCTGCAATTTTTAAGTGTCAAGTTTATTAAAGACTGCCAACACAATCATTGAGTCAGACATAATCAATTACTGGTACATGTGATAAAGAGCTAAACATTTAACAACGTTAAAATCAACAATTGGGACAAACAAGTAGACCATACAGATATGGGGTCTTAATAAATATATATATAGAAATACTCGTTTCAAAATAAATATTAAAATGAGGTTAAATTAAGCACTATCATAGCAGGGGCGGATTTAGGGCGTCTTCTGGGTCTTCCGGAAGACGGTCAGATTTTCAAGTTTACATTGCCGGGCATCTGTTTTCTGTCGGAAGATGGTCAAAAATGGAGAATGGATCAACAAAGATAATTTGGAAGACTGTCAGAAAATATATCTGGATCCGCCCCTGCTATCATTATTAGAGAACTTGTGATATTCAGGGTGAACTCCGTAAGTCGCACTGACGGAGATGCAGTCGGTGAACTGCTGAAAACCTAACGAGATTGTTAAAAGATTCAATTGTATCCGAGTTGAAATAAAATTCATTATTTTGTATTATTTGTATAGTATTGCACTGTACTGTAATAGCGTGCGCTAGGTAATTCAAGTTCTCGTACCCTACACACGTTGCACGTCGCACGCATTTAACCCCCTCCCCCCCCTTTTTTTTTTTTTTTTTTTTTTTGTTCCGCTCAGGAAAAAAAATCAGAAAACGTCAAAAACATGCGTTGGGTTAAAGAGCTCAGATTATTAGTTCGTTTCTGCTTTGATTTTGTTTACTTACCACTTCAAGTTGAAGCCGATTCTGCGACGCTCTCACTCTCAGTCTCTTCTACTTGGCGTTTTGAATTGTTTAAAAACTTCTCCATGCAGCTTGATGATCCACGTGCATCACGTTTTCTCCCGGAAGCGTCAACTGCGCAAAATCGCAAGACGTAATATATAAGTGAAACGAAACAGACAGCATTTCCTATACTTCGTCAAAACCCGGCGCGCAAACGAAAGCTAGATGCTTTCAAAAACGACAGCGAGACTGTGAATACGTCATTACGGAATTCCCCAACTTCAAGCAATCACGATTATGAGAGTGAAAACGAGGTTAGCAGTAAGGGTAATCCCATGAACTTCCCTGTAAATTTTGGCATACGAGTCGGACTTAAATTGAGTCTAAATTTTGCCGATAAACTTAACACAGTAAGTTGACATAAATCGCCAAAATGGCGACTTGCACCATAATTTTCACTCGCCAGATTTAATTTTAACTCGCATTGGCGAGCTGGCGAGTGCGAGTGTCAAACGCTGGCCGGTTATTTGCCCTAGCTCTCACTGGCCTAATATTGTATGAACGCAGTGGCGTAGACTACGACGTGTTCAAACCGCCGTTCTGTTCACTGCGTGTTTTGATTGTTGTTTAAAGTCATTTTTATGGCTGAATGTGGACACTTTTTCAGTCGATTTAAAAGTTAAAGTTATGATCAATCAATTTATACATATTATAAACTTATTCTAGTAGGTTCAATTTTCAATATCTGTCAGATTTTTTCATTTGCGACTTTTCCGGAATAAACTTCGGGCCTACCTAACAACCACACGCGATTATGATCATTATCACAGTCTCCACACGGATTTGACACATTTAACGCCTTTCACCTCCAACATTACCGTTGTTCCGCACACCCACCGATAAATTCCACAACTAGGTCCATAGCTGGGTGGGTTTCCCCTCATGATGACAGATCGGTTGACAGGTGCCCTAACACTACCGAAAACGTTTGGTGTCTTTTGATATGAAAGAAGTCCTTCACCTGTGGTAAATTACTGCGCATAATGTTTTTCTTTCTGCTGGAGCGCCTTGCATATAAATACATACTATTGATTTAATTTTCTAAATTAAGAGACGAGGAGAGCATATTTGAGTTTTCACGGCTGTTTGGTTTCCAAATAAATGCCTAATTCCTCGATGTATAAAAGGACTATTTATCGGAAAGTATTATTATTATTATGCAATAGCGTGGTTGCAAGACTTGTGCAGTTTCGCCGGGAAGAGACGGCAAATGTAACGAATAAAAGGGTTTTATCATTTATATTCTTTTTTAAAAAATCACACACAAACACAGAAGAGAGAAAAGTAAAGAAGAACGAATACACAAACATATACACATACCTACACCAAGGAGTTATAACAAAAGGAGATTACACACAAGCCTGTTACAGTGGGCGGAGCTAGGGCCTCCTGTCGTCTGGGTCGCTCTCCTCCGCTTGGAGATTGATTTTATTTGCGTTACTTCGCGTAAGAATTCGAGATCAGTAGTGTCAAAGCGGCGCTGTATGCTGACGATTTTTTTCACAGGTAGTTATTTGGACGAATGTGCTGGGAGGGAACGATATCATAGAAAGCGATTATAAGGTGGTGACTGAGGATGGTCGCCATGAGTTTTTTTAGTCGGTGATAGATGGCTTTTCTTTTGCACAACACAGTGAAAAATCACCAAGATAAGTCAAAAGAAAACGTCCCAACTGTGGTTTGTGAAAATGACATTCAAGTGAACGTCTGTCCTCACTGCCAAAGGGCATAATATTAATACATAAACGTTTGGACCCCCTGCCCTTTGATCCCATAAACATATACATTGAGACAGTGCCTAAGCTTTGTGACTGGTTTTAAATTCCTTTAAGTATTTTTTCTCTCACTCGGTATAATTTTAATATCATAATGCATTAAAGTGAAATTTTAATCAAAGGTTGAGGCAATGCCACGACATGTCAGTTTACTAAATACTCGTTATAAATTTCTTTATCTTGGAAATCTCCCTTTTTATTTTCAGGATTATTTTGACACATAAAACACTTCTTATTTGTCGGTAAACAAGTGCACAGTGCTAAACATTAAGAATAATTTTTATTCATTCATAAATATATTTATGTACAAAATATATCAGAAATTTTAGTATTAACTGAGCTCTTTAAAGTGAAACAAATAAAGATGAGAATTTTGAATTTCAAACTATTATTTACTATATTAAGTTAAAATATATTTTAAGTCAACTCTATACTCAAGCATCATGATAGTAGCATCTGTGAGTAAAACCATTTTATTATATCAATAGAAGAACAAAAACAAAATTTTACACATAAGCAGTAATTAATGAAGTCATAAGAATGATTAAGTTGCTATAGTTTTCCAAGTTTTATGCAGTCTGTGTTGGAATTTTTTTCAACCGTGCAAATAGAAATAATTATATTCTTTTTTATCTGACTTGCTGATACCAGTCTGTGCCAGATACTATTCCACTCACAGGCCAGCAAGGTCTGAGAATCTAATGGGCTGAATGAAAAAAAAAACCCTAGAAGATTAAGTGGCTAATTCTTACAAATAGGATAAAAAAAATGGGATTTTCAAAAGGTTATTATAAATCAAGACAACACTTAGTAAGAACATTTATAAAATAAACTGGAGTACATGTTACAGCTGAAAAAATTAACTGGGCCAGTAAGTGACTGCTTTAAAGAAATTTCACTGAAACAGTTCAAATTTTACTGGCAATCAAGTAGACTGTTATACCATGGCACTCAACAAATTATATATAGGTTTTGAATTTTTTTCCACGTGACAGTAACATAAAATTTATGTCAACTTTTGAAATGTATAGAGTCAGTTAGGTGACTGAAAATATTTTAAAATGTCATGAAGGTGCACTATTAATTTAATGCAATCTCTGTTGGCCAGTCTTATCCAGTTTCTTCTCCAAAAAGGACAACTCAAGGGAGAATTTCTTCAGGGCCTTTTCTTCTGCCTGCCAATGCCATGCCACTCAGAAAAGAGAGAAACCTGTAGGTTAGAAAAAAAACATAATAATAGCATTATGAACTACTAGTATCCATGTAGACATTATGGAATTACGCAGTGAAGTTTAATGTGTCTTGTTATGACTTGACTGAAATAATGTTCACCACATAAATGAACAATTTACAACTAAATTTATGTAGAATATCAAGATTCATGATCACAAGCTAATAACCCCAAGAAATTGAAAGAAATTGTACATATTACAAGAAATTATTTAAATCCGCCCTGGTTCCTACTCTTCAATAAGGACAATAAGGGGATTTCAGAGAGGCTGGATGCTAAAAGGAAAATGCCCAAGGTTGTTGTATTTTGAAAAAAAATTTAAAAGGGTACTGTTGTTAGTGAATGTTTAATGCATCTTAGGCATTATGACAAAAGTAACTTACCCCAGACACGCTGACCTCCTTTTTTCATTGACATTTTAAAATTTTTTCCAGCCTGACCATAATTCATATATTCAATGCAGCCTTCTCCCATATCTATAATAGAAGAAAAAAAAACTTGAGTAGTGTTAAGATATGCATGTAAAATTCATTATCAATTTTGAGAGAATTTCTGTTTCAACACTGCAAGATGAAATATTTACTTTCAAGTAATGAATAAACCTTAATAGGCAGTGTTTTATTTACAATTTGGAACTAGAGAGTCAGATGACTCGCTGACACTGCAGATTACGAGTCATTTTTTATTTTCAGGAGTCAAAATTTTCCCGCCTTTTTGGAATGGGTAATTTTAACTAGTAATGATGCGTACAACCATATATTATGTAAACAGATTGTATATGAATTGAGGTTGTTTATTTGTAATTGTTATATCCCAGACTAAAAGTATAGAATTCTATCTACAGGAACTGAAGAATACAAAAAAAAAAAAAAAACAGCTTTTGTATAAGTGTATTCAACATATGACAACAAACACACTAATAGTCATACAACTTCAAAATGATATGGACAAAAGTATGCATTTTGATTTGTTTTTTCTAACAAAAACCGTTAAAACAAAGGCTTACTAACATGATTAAACCTAAAGGTAGATATATGAACAAAAAATCACCAAGATAAACAATAAATTAAAATTGATATGGATAAACTTTGTGTTGACTAGTATGTAAAAAAATTTTCAAAAATTATATGGACATAAATGGAAAACAATTTATATAGGAGGGAATAAGATTGTCAAACACAAAAAAGTAGATAAATGAAGACAAGGAATTTCAATAGATAATTACTATGGCAATAACAAATTATATTCCAATCTGGAAAAATTATGTTTTGACTATTAAACATAAAAACACAATACTAGACATTTCACCTGTGATTTTATACACGTAGTGTAACATATTTTAACCATTTAGAGTAATCTCTGTCACCAGTTTGCGGACTAAACTGTTTTTTATGTCAAACCAATTACATTTGGATCTTAAAACACAATAAAATATTTAAATTGAATTAAAAAACCCGTATTGTGCCTATAGCAGCATTGTACTAGTAGTGTACTATCGGTGGCAAGTTGACATACTTTTTTGCAACACAACAACGATCGGAAATAGGCCTACTAGTACATGTAGGTTTTTAATCGGCAATATTACAACAATTTTGAAAGTAATTAGTTGTGGCTGTCATACATTAGGGTCAAATGACGCACTAGATCATATTTTTTTGCGTCAATTTTAGGATTCATGCGTTTTTTACGCATGACGCAGAGGTAAATAAAACACTGATAGGGTTCTATTCTTTTGTAACCACCGAGGCAAAGCTTTTTTCTTAAAATGAACTGAAACATCCAAGCTTGCCACCTAACATGCCAAAGTAGTGAAGTATAATTAAAGTAGAGAAGCAAGTACCCCTTAATTAGAGGTGTCTTACACAATAAGGTGTGTCTTACACACCTTGGCTCAAAGGGAGATGTGTAGTGAGCTAACAGGTAAAGTAATTGGTGGAGCCTAACACCCCATTTCCATAGATTGGATCGACCTACTTTGGATCGACCTAACTCCCTGGGGGTTCGCGCTGAATAGCTGTCAGCCGGGCGGACACGAAAGTTAATTGCCCCTTACGGCTTGTAGTGGGCGGGGACGGACACTTAAGGGGGATTATCTGACGGTAGTCTGGTGAGACTCCCCGCGGTGATAGATCGATCTAAAGTTGTGAGAATAGACCCTAGGAGAACTTAAAACCTTAAGACTTTAAATTAAGAAGCACCAGGATTCATGTGTGTTCTTTTTTCAAAGGTTTAATATGAATTAAAACATATATATGTAAAAAGAAGACTAAATAAGTTTAAAATAACTATACCAAAGACACTGTGAAGTCAAACTTCCCGTTCGACCGCCATGATGGAAAATGCTGTGTGGAGGCAAAACTTTTCCAGTCAAAATAACTGAGCACCTTACTTTAACAACAAAGTTACCACTCCAAAGCCACTTACCATGGTGAGAAGAAAAATTATGACCAACTGTCATGATAAGTCCTCTTAGTTTTAAACACGAAAAAGGTAAAGGCAAAAATGGTACATTTACCCATAACACTAAAGTAAAAAATGGGTATTCTGAACAAAACAGGTTATTTTTTTCTAGAAATATTGGAGCAATACCCATGCAATATATACCAAGCCACGACCAAGATGTTCAAGAATCTAAACACACCAAAATCTTTTATAATCACGCATTTGAAAAGTGCAAAAAAAACGTTCAGGCTTTTGGCCGTAACAAGCGTAACACTTTTTGATCTGGACTCATGAAAATTGACCCTTGTCGTATTCAAGCTAGACCACATGTAAAATCGTAAAAACCAACAATACTGCTCAAGAAAATGTATTGTACACACACCAATTAGTTAAATTTTATGACTCATGTGATACAAGTATCAAAAAGTAGGAGGAAAATGTCTTTTGGAGTTTTTTTTTTTTTTCGAAACATAAACAAGATGGCGGCTTATGCATCTGCTTGTTATTAGGCTACTGAAAGTGCACCTAAGTTTTATTCTATGCTATTGCCACAAATAACTAAACAATTGCAACTGTATAAAGACCAAACTTTCTTCATCTGATACTATATTTATAAGCACTTGTTATGAGTGGGAAATATTTTTCGTGCAATATTTATTCTCCACACACCACCTCGCGAGATCGACGTGGAGCTGGACACTTACACAGTGAGACCCCACGGCATAAAAGTTGCAATTTATCTTCATATTTCTTGTAGTTATGCATTTAAAAGCACTTACCTGTTTTTTGATAACCTTATCCAACGTTATATCCTCTGCACTCTGTAATTCTCTCACTTTAAGAAACATTTGACTGCGTTTCTGTTTGTATCCTCTCCAAACGACAGACGAAGGCACCTATTCTGACAAACGAGATTTAAACGAGAGTAACAGAAAGCGTAACAGAGATAGGAACCCATTGTTCTCTGGGTTCTATTCATTCCGACCAATGAGAGACCGTAATACGGGCTCCGCCCCCACGCGTGTAATCTCCTTCTGTTATAACTCCTTGCCTACACACAATAGATGGGAAGTAATTAAATATATTCATAAAATAGGTAAATTCCACTTTTTCGGAAAGATTTTTTCAAACACCCCTTTTTTGATCAAATTCTTCCTGTTTAAGATTTCCGAAAGCAATTCCTTTTTCTAAAGTTTTATATTCTATATACATGTAAGTTGATGGAACTACAGGCGTTTTAAATATGATAAAAGATATGTTTATTTTCACGGCTTACAGTAGGCCTAATATTTTTAGGATCTTGAAGTTCACTATTAAGTCAACGTCTGTGCCAAATGTTGTTTCTATCTTGTCTAGAAATCAGTAGGTGTAGGGCCTAAAATTTCGGGAATTTACTCCTCGAGTATCGGTATCCGGTGTTGTTCATCTCAAGGAAGTACATGATGTATGTTAAAATGCCATACAGATTTTCAGCGCAATCTGCTGTGCTGCTGAATAGAGATTCCGCAGCAGTGAATTTCGTATTACTTTTAGGCCTACCTTTGACTGATTAAATAGGCCTACATCTGTTTTTTCATGAATTTCGAATACAATAAATATATTCACTTTAATCAACTTGAAGAGTTTATTCATTCACTTGACATCAGTGCAGGCACTGCTTGTAGTGATAACCCTAATGGGCAAAAGGGTTTACACGTGTCTTGTTGTTCTTATAAAAAGTCCTAACCCCTGTAACGCCTTTAAATGGTAGGCCTACCCTCTAATATCAGAGGCCTCTAAATTAATATACAAAATTAAAGTATAGGGGTGATACAATAATGTTGTAACAGACTACTAGCGCGCCCCGTGATCAGAGAGTAAATAGATGGTTCGTGCAGGCCAGAAATGCCAGTGAGCTGTCCGGGTGCCTTCCTTTTTCTATATTTTAGAATCAAAGAGGCGATCCTGTAAAAATCATGAGATGACGTTTCAAGCCTATAAATAATCTCCTCTTGGCTTTGAATCATTTGAACTATATTTCAAAAATAAAAATTTCACAAGGACCGTAGATTTTGTAACATAATACATGGGTTCGTTTCAAGGTTGCTGTCCTCAAAACCAAAAGACCAATTATCACAGTGCTACTAGTCGCGTAAGTGGGTGAAATGTTGAAAAAATGGATTGCGAACGGTGCCATTTGGTACGGTTTAGAACTATGGTTCAGCTTGTCCAAATTCTAATTTCAAGAGGGGAATATTAGTGTGATTTTTTCAGAAATCGAAGGGGGGGTCAGGACCCCTCTGACACACCCCTCCCCCTAAAACCGCCACAGTGTTGACGATATTCACAGATATAACTCTGTCTTATTCATGACACAAATCGCTCGTCCTGGAGAATGCACATATTTCACCCGAGGCCCTAGTAGAGGGTGATGACTAGACACCACACTGACACGTTCTCCTCCCAAGATGAGGTGTACAGAGTTAACTAGTTCAGGGTTGCGGAGGGGGGGGGGGGGGGGGTAGAGAAGGGTGAAGCTCCCAAACCTAGAACACATTGATTAAGTACCTGAGTCCTGACATTGTCTCTCTTACACACAATGCAAGATAAAATATACGTACCGAGGTACTAAAAAGCTAGGCTTTCTTCATCCCAAATGTCCCCTTCAAATATGGACCTGGTACTGAAATGCCCCGATCTGAGTGTGCAATTCACGGGCCTTCCCATGAGGTTGTGCACTGTTTTCTGGTGTCTTGACATTAAATATATCATTTCTGTCATCAATTTCATATCAACAATAGTAGGCACTACGTAAATGCTTTCAAATTAGCGTAATCTCTCTAAATACAACTTCTTGCTTTATCAAAACGCAGTCAGCATATAGGGTACAACATATTGCACAAAAACAGCTTACATAATGGTCTTCACCTCTCTGTTAATGATCACAAACCATCCAATTTAAGGCTTTTTGAAAAACAGACCTAGTTTTTTTGGTATTTTTAAATAAGTCTTAAACTTAATTTTTTTTTAATATCCTCAGAGTAGGCCTACCAAATGTTTCATTTCATTTTAATTTTAAAGCAATTTTATCAATCGTATCCTCACTTATTGAATTTAACAATTAATATTGTACAATCCAACATTTTTTATTAATAAAGAACTTTCTGCAGCATTTAATGCCATCTGTCATTTGTTACATCTTGAAAATATTACTGTTCAGAGTTTCCGAATATGAATAGGCCCTACGGGTAGAATATCATGGGCGTCCTTCAGGCTGGAAAAAGGAAGCCATGACCTATCGATTAAAACCATATTATATGGAAACCGATGTTTTGGAGAGTATTTATATCTTTTATTATTACATCATTTTTCTAAATCTGTATCTTGCTATGAAAAATTAGATTGAAAATCCCCGACAGTGGCTGGGTCACAAAAATTGTAAAGTTTTCGATGGGAACGCTTTAATACGTTCTTAAAAGTGAGAAAAATCTTGCTGCAAAGCTCTGTTGAATTTTTGGTTTCTTGTCTATGTTGAGAAATTGGTTTGAATGGATTACGAAATGCACCTGACATGAACAACTGATTATTAAAAAGATGTTTTATTACAAAATTTGAAGCTTTTAAGACTGTTTCAACTTGTTATATTTTATCGACAAGCTTATAAGCAACACATTTCACGTAAGGTAAAAAAAAGGCAGATACTGTCGATTTTTGGGGCATTTGGCATCATTGTCTCCAGAAGTCTCCAGAAGTGGTTTACCGTCTTCTGCGGCAGGTGGCGACACTGTGGTTTCGCTTTCCTTGGGCAACTCCGGATAGGGCTTTTTGAAGTTATGGCCACAATCTGAACAATTAAACTCCAGAAAAGAAACAAAATGCATGAAGATACGACATCTGGAATTCATGGATAATGAGCAGTTCATTATGGTTGTTTTTTTCAAAGTCAAGTTCTGTTTTTAAGAAAAAGTAAAGGTACTAGTTTAAAAAAAATCCTTAAAATCAGAAACAGGGATGGGAACGGAGAACAGTTAGAAAAGCTGACAAACCCAAAAGCTGAAATTCCCCCAGTATCTAAACATGTAAACACCGTCCTTCTAACCTGTCACTTTTATTTTAAAAGGAAATTAACCTCCAAGATGAACAAAATTTTCATGTCTGAAAATCACTTGTTGGTGCTTAATGTGGTAGATGAACCACAGTGTACCGATCACATCAAGCTGAAAACATTCAAAAACCGTGGTCGTGATTGGCATCAACCAATTGTTTAAATACGCAATGAATTTGTCACGTACTTGATGTTCCCTGTTCCCTTCAGTCTAGAAAGAAAGCTTAAGAGCAATTGTCTTTGTAATATTTCAAAAACTACTTTTTGAAATCTTTTACAGAAGATTAGTTGTCACAAACTGTTTGCCTTTAAGCCACTGACACTGTTTAGTTAGGGCCGCTTTTTAGCAACGGGTTTCTTCCCTGGAGATGGCACTGTTGCTGCGCGTTTTCCTCTTCCTCGGCCTTTTGCATTTTGAACTTCCTCCTCTTCATCTGTATCTGAGTCGTCGTCCTTGACCTTTCTTTTGGTGGCACGCCCCTTTGGTTTCTTTGCTCCTTCCTCTTTCACGGTTTTCTTCGAGTTTTTCGACTTTCCTTTTAGGTCCTCCGTCGAGGAAGCACAATCTTTATCATTTTTCTTGGCTCCCTGTGCTTTTCCCTGTTTAACCTCTTTTCCTTTCTTTGAATCCGCACCCGCAGTTGCTTTGTAGCGCTTCAAGGCCTGTAAAAATATATAGATACCATCAGTGCAAAAATACAATGAATGGTTTCTTTCACTTTCTTTAAAACGCCTTTTTTTAATATTGACATGTGCAGCGTGTTACCGTAAGAGAGATTTGGCGATAAACACGAAAGAATTCCTTTTGTAACAGTCATCTGGCTATTATTTTACTTTTTTTTCTCGTCAACGTTGGCTAATAATTGAACATAAATCACTGACAGCCACAAAGAATCAGTCATTCGACTAACAGTTTCGTACATGTAGGCGCGGGGGGTGGGGGTAGGGGTCCGGGGTAGGGGGTCCAAAGACACGCCCATCTGACAGGAAAAGGTCTGATCTAAATGAAAAATTCAATTTATAGGTTCTATATCAAAGATTCTCAAGTTGGGTCAACTCAGAGGATAAAAAGTCCACTTTTTCAAAGAAAAAAACTCTGAAATTGCTTACTATAGGCCAGTAATAACATGCGCCCCTTTCCTAAAATAAATTTACGATTTCCCCATCACTACTTACCTCTGTCCAGCCGCCGGCTCCTTTCCAAAATGACCAGTGATAGCCGTCCGTATTGATAGCAAACTCTAGGGATTCGATCAACTTTTCGAATAACTTATCGTCCGGTATAGGGTCCAAGCGCAACACCTACGTACACAATAAAGGTGCAATGGAAGTTCATCAATAAGCTCTTTCAATTTTATTTCCATTGAAAATCACTGAGGTACAGTTTGAAACTAACGCGGCCTCACATTTAAGGAAGTGACATGTAGCATTAAGCGTTTTATCTCTTATAATAGTTGCCAAGATGTTTCTAAACCAGGGTCAAAAAAAGGAATTTCCTTGTTCCATATATAAAGAGTTATTTACGTGTGGTATATATGAGTTATTTACGTGTGGTATACATGATACCTGCACATCAGGTATAATGAAATATATATTACCTTAAACCAATCTTCATAGGATTTCATGGTCTCAATTTTGCTACAAGCAGCCTTCATTTCAGCAACCATTTTAGTCGTTGGAAATCCAAAGTTTTCGTCATACCGCTTCACAACGTTATCTCTTGTCATACTTTTTGGCATAGCAATGTCCAAGAATAAAACCTGTAAACCAGTAATTTCAATGTTTATCGGTGATAATTTTTGCACTTATAAATATCTGAAATATAGAATTTTACTTGCGAAAGAGGGGCACATAGATTAAGAGCCACTTCACCTAGTTGCATAGAGTTCAAATCATAACAAATAGTGCACAAAAACTTCACTTCAGCATTTGATCTCCCATTAACTAAAAACAAATTTTGCTGTAATTTTTAAAATTTTTTCAAAAATACAAACCTGGAACGCCAGTATCTTCCTGCTTACAGCTGTCGCTTGCAGTGTCTTTTCTAACCGATAGTTTTGCGGCGTGTCCATAAACCCCAGCTTGGCGTCATCTTTGACATACCACATTACGTTACGTCTCCAACTCTCTGACAAATAGGCGTCCGAAGCATCTTGCCATCTGAATGCATTGGTTAATATATAGACAAATATTAAAGCTGTTTTTTTTGGTCTTTTTTCTCTCCTCTTTAGCTTCATTATCATGCCTAGGGTAAACGCGTGTATGAGTGAAAAAAGTAACTACCCATCTCGCACAGCGGTTAAGGCGTTCATTTTACACTAACGAGTTTCAGTCTGTACTTACGTGTATTTATTTGAAGCCGACAGCAACATCAGCCACTCTCCAATGTGAGGGCATGCCTTCTTGCTGCGATGATCTTCATCGGTGATAAATTCCTACAGATGAAGGTTTATATAATCAATTATGCACGAATCTGAGAACATACTGTTTAGAGTGTTAATATTTTCATAAATTTGGGTCAAACTTTTATTATTATTATTTATGATTTTTCTGGATAACTAAATTATGATAACTGGGATGGAAGTCGCGTGCAGAGTTTTAAAATTCTCCTCTAGGCAAATAAGATCAGAACTGTCTATGTGAAACATATAAGCCTATTCTGTGCATGTTTTGACGCCACAAACCAACACAATTCTTCCATTTATCCCCAAGAGACGCTGAACTTACTTTAAGTTTCTCTTCCAACATGTCTTGCATTTTCGGATACTCCTTCAACGCCCATAGGAACAAGCGATGGAGGGCGAAGTATCCACTCAGGTGGTTATCACTAGCGTGCTGCGTCCCTTTAGAAAACTCGACCACCGTTGCAGCCATGAGGTTTGGTATCACGCGCAAAATTATCGTCTCCATGGGGGTGCTGTCCCTCTTACACCCCGGCAATATTTTAGACACCGCCCTCATCGTTTCTTCAAACGTGGCTTTGATTTCTTCGCCGTGCTTTGGATGAATGTAAAGTGGCAGAAAGAACGCTAGGTCCTCCTTCATGATGCTCTGAACGTTTCCTACAGACTTTTGCATACTGTAGAAAGAATCACCGGTTAGAAACTCGCACGGGGTGGTCAGAGACGGGCGATGGTCTGGACCTGATTTAATTAAACCGTAGCCATAAAGTTCCTCCCGGCACTTGGGCTTCACAACCTGGGATGGAGAAAAATAGCTTGAAGTAATCACACTCACTCGTGCTGTTTTTTTTTTGTTTTTTTTTTTTTTGTTTGTTTTTTTTTTGTTTTTTTTTCTTTTTTTTAATAACACGTAAGGGCTGGTTCAGAAAAATTATAAATGAATTGTTTGAAATGATTTGAACCAATTTGCATTAATTTTTTTAAAAATCATTTTTGTGTAAAACCTGTGAAATTCTGAGTGAAAGAATGGAATTTGTAACATTTACAAATGATAATACTGTGTATGATAATCATCCAGTTGTATTTTACACAAAGGAATATAATACTGGATGGATTTCAAATCCGAGAGGGAGACACAATGTCTAACAGACAAAATTATGTAAACACTGATAATGTTTGATGGATTTTATGATAATTCTCATGTAAAGATATCAAAGTAAAAAAAATCTTCCAAATCAGACTGAAAGATGGATATTATCTACTTTCTTTTAAAAGAATTCACTTGAGGTAAACATACTATACCTTAAACGGCGCCTTTGAAATATAGCACACTATATGTGGTTTACCGTCTTCTGCGGCAGGTGGCGACACTGTGGTTTCGCTTTCCTTGGGCAACTCCGGATAGGGCTTTTTGAAGTTATGGCCACAATCTGAACACTTAAACTTCTGGTTGCGTTTCAGGTTTGCTTCGTTTGTTCCTCCTAAAGCTGTCAAATTGAATAAATTAGATGTAGATGACACTAAAACCGTGGTTTTTGTCGCAAGGCATTGTTGTGGGATACCCTAGTGCAGGATATTTATAAAGGATGAGCGCATTTTTTTCATCAAATATCCAAACCATCATAATCTAGCTTTACTGATCTGCAGCCCGATGCGTGATTCAGTTCGTATGAAATTTGTATTTAAAATAACTACTGGTGAAGATTAGACACAAAATAAAGAAGGTTTTTATTTCGAAAAATTGAATGACAAAGGCACAATGATCAAATAAATTTTAAACCACACAAAACAAAACCAAAAGTTTATCCCGCAAATAAGTTTTCAGAAAACCCGATTTATTCATACCTGAATTGGCAGACTGAACCTCGATGAGAAACGACAGCATATTCAACAGCACTGTCTGTACGGTGTACCCGGGAGACCACCCCATGGCCTTGTCGTTCGCCCATTCCCGGTGCCAATCGGCAAAATCCGAGAAAATCGACAAACAGACTTGCGTTCCCTTCTTTCCATTTTTGGTGGCTCCTCCGTGATACTGAAAACCACGTGGTACAAACTCTGCACTTGGAGACCGATAGGGGTAGTTTTCAGGAAAGAATAGGATAAGGTGGTACACGTTATCATCGAGTTTAAAGTTACAGTGCCACTCAAACATGTCGCTATCTAGAGGAGCGGCTGACACGTTGGCCACTGGGGACTTCTTTAACTCTTCCAAGTCCTGCAGTAGCCTTTTCATAGCGCGTTTGCGTTGCGGCTCTCCCATCTTCAAATTATGCAGATCCAATTTATATAGCGAATGGTTTTTCTTTTTTTCAGCTACAATTCTGAAACTGAAAAAGTTAAAAGAAAAATTACTTCTTTTTTCAAAGAAAATCTCGGATAGGATACGTTTAAGTAATTTCACTTACAATAAATTCAAGATGTCTTTCTGAAATAAATGAGTATGGCGAGAGAACCCAAGTACCGTTGCCCATCGGCAGTACGATATTTAAAGGTGAATAATGTGCACGTGCCCCCTCCACTCCCCCAACCCCCCTCCCACCACCCCTTCGACCCTCAATTACCATAAGGCGTTCACTAGATGTGGTATCCAAAACGTTTCAGGAATGTATTCCTGACACCCCTTTCCTCCCCTCCAACCCCCGTTCCTGAAGGCTGTATCCACATTCGACAGTACTACCGTTCTTTATTTCAGACTTTCTGTTAGACCAGCATCAGCTGCATTCAGCAAAAATCGATATCAAATGCCATTTTATCTTATATGTCATGAGCTATTTCATCTTATCTTCATACATAAATAGGCCACTTTGTCCTTCAAAATATATCTACTTCATTATGCCTATGAGGGGGTTTTTCCTAATGAAACTGTCGGTCTACGTAGATCGATCCAACTTCGCGGGGACTCTCGCTGAATGCAATCAGATTAACAGATTAACACGCCTCTTGTTTCGCTTAACCACTAGTTTTTTTTTTTTCTGTGCTCTGCTCAACGCCAGGAGGAGGCGTGTTAATATGTTAATCTGAATGCCTTCAGTGAGAGTCCCGAGGAGTTGGATCGATCTTCATAGACCGAAAGTGTCATTGGGAATGAGCCCTATGGTATATGTGCGAAATAAGCCTTCCTGTTTCATTATCATATTTTTGAGAGCCCTTTTAAAATTGGCTTTAGATTATTCCATTTAAATCCGACACAGTACTAGTAAAAAACAACAATTATAATGGATTTGGAATTTTTTGATTATTAAATAAGGGTCCTATTTAGATATTGCACTGATTGCTGATTGATAAGGCAGTGGGCTGCTCCTCAACACAACTCAACACAACAACACATAGGCCTACTCCTCTAGTCTCAAGTCTAATCCGGTTCATAAAATCACGATCAGGCTTTGATTTCCCTTTTTCACTGTAGTACCCACCTTCTGTGGCGATTAACAGGTTTTCGTCTGTTATAAACTACGATCTGCCGCTTTATATAGCCTAGGAATAAACAGCGTGTACGGGCAGGCCAGAGCTTGTACCGGTGACAGAATAACAAAAACGCCCACACGAAAATTTTTACTTTGGGGCGACAGGTAGAGCTGTCCAAGACAAGCCATGCAAATGTGTTTGGTGTGGCACGAGAAATGGCTTCAAAATCTCAGCAAGTGCAACAGTAGCGTAAAATGAAGAAAGAAGTTGAACCCTATATGATGTGTGACAAATTGCAACCAAGACGAGAGATGTCTTATCTACAAGGAGGCTAAATGTCACAAGCAAATAATGTGATCAGCTAAAGAATACAAGTTGTTTATTTACGTTTCAAACAGGCTCCCCAACTATAGGCCTAGACCGGTTGTCCATCTGCAGGGACGGGCCCCCGAAAATCTTTCGTAAATTAGAGGGCGAACGGTACCATTTGTCAAAATTCTAATTTCAAGGGGGAACCAGAAATCGAAGGGGGGGGGGGGAGGCAGGACTCCACCCCCTAACCCCCCTCTAAATCCTCCAATGAGCTGTTTAGTTCTTAAGATTGGGTCTGAGTCATCTCAATCCAAAGGATCTCCACCCCACTCCAAATAACTGTAAAAATCAGAGTCAAAATGGCCGTGGTGGCAAAATGGATTGAATATTGAGAAGATACTTTGATATTCCTTTAGAGATTAATTGCAAATAATGGAAGTTTAACCCTCATTTTGTTTGGACTAATGGTCGATAGTCGTTTCAAAATTCAGTTATCGGGATTTGACAGTCAGTTTTGACTTCTCGAAAACAAAGCGGTTTAAAGCAATTCAAGCCAAGATTTTGAACGCATTCAAAGTGCATGAATCGCTTCTTGGTGAACTTATCTGAGGAAAATTAAAAATTTTAAAGCACATTATTAGTATATACGGTAAAATCGTTGAATATACGTTTTGTCGGGAAAATTTTGGTTTGGAAGGCTTCAAGTTTAGATTGGGTGCACGAAACTGGGAAATAAAATTGCAAATTTTGCAAACTTCTAAAGGTTTTGATGCATTGTTAATTTTTCTGGTAAGATGAAACAAACAGTGAAGCAAGCCATGTTGTTTTAAATGATTTTTAAACAGTTTGATAGATTCAAATCCATTGAAGCCGTCTGCTCAACATGCTGTATTACGCATGCGCAGGCGCTTTCTGTCTCTGGTTGCTATTACAGCTCAACTAGCACAACAGTATTGTCCAAAAAAGTTATATAAAATTTATGTCGTTTTACAACATATAATATCAGGCAAAATATCATTAATCTGTCGTGATCGTAGGTGGGTCCTGCCAAAGGGAGAGAGGGAAGGGGATGAAGAGAGGGGGGATGAAAAGAAGAGAAAACATGGGAGGTGGAGTCAAACTATTTTGTCCATTTCTTGTGATCCTCCAATACAGAACATTTTGTTACTAAATCTTAAAAACTAAATGACAGTTTATGATATACCTTATAGCTTTTTTATGAAAATGCTTACAGGATGTTTTCTCGTGTCGGATTTATCCAACCGTTCTTTCTTAATACGGGTTAATATCGAGGTAATTTTAGGCCTGCATACTAAGACCTGTAGGCCTATATATTTCCCTAGAGGCCTATCTGAATTCAAAACCAGATTTGCAACTATCTCAAATAAACAAATAAAATAATAAGATATCGGTTGAGATATCAGTACCATTATCAGAGGTCGGAACCTGTTTATTTAAATTGATACGTGTGTTTTGAAGAGAAGGCGGTACAAAGCTTTCATGACAAACGTGCAACATAAATTGAAATTTTGATGTCTAGAGACTGAATGATCATTAAACCAACGACAACACTGACCTTAATGACCCATATTAGTGGGGCCGAGCCTCATGGACCTCACGTAGACCCTTATATATATTGAGTGAGTTTAACTCCCGAAACTGTTTAAGACTTAATGTTGGTTTATGTTTTATAAGATAAATGCCTATCCCTTCTTTTCCTTATCCATCCTAACTTTCGCTTTTCTCTTTTTTTTTCTATTTTTATATCCTTTGGCCTCTCCATGTGACTTATATCAGGTATTCAAAACGTCTCCACTCCAAATGCCGGCCAGGGCAATGACTTGGAACGTAACCAAAGCTACCGTTAAATAACCCAGCAACTATGTCAAGATGCCCATTTTATAAAGCTTAATAAAGCGACCACTTACAAAATATCTAATGTCATTGACAGAATCACAGTCCAGCTATACTTGTTATTTTGCGTACTCGTGGGCAAACCTTAAATTGCACTAATACCGCATACCTCAAACCGCGGCACTACAGGTCAGTACATTGTTATATTCCTTATTTACCCCTTGTTATAAAAGTAACACTTGTATAACCCACTTGTAAACGTGTTTACTGTATGGTGTACTGGTATATCTTATATTTTACATATAAAACAGCTTCCAAATTTATAGTTATAATACATCCCATAAAGCAAGAACAAATATATATAATAAGTGTCTTATAAATCCAAACAAAAGGGTGGAGGTTTTTTTTTAAGCAGTGAAGCACATGACACTACAATGAATGAATGAATTTAATTTCAAAACCAGGCGCCTCTATCGAGTTAAACAGTGTGGTCTGCAATATTATATGGATGACAACATTTTTAAATCTAATTCTAATATTCGGCTGAGTATTAGCATGGTACGTCTACTCAAAGTGTCCATCTGTTATCGTAAAATTTTTGGTACATCTGAGTATTGAAGGCGCTCGTTTAAATTTTATATCACTCTCTTCATTTTGAGATATATATTACTAATTCTTTTATTTTTTAAAGTTATCTACTTGTAAATTGCCAACCAAAAAAAGGCTAGTCACGAAAACCTTGCGGGAAGGTCAAATGACATTTTCGCCATTTTACTCCCCCTAGATGACTAGACAAGCCAAGCGGAGAACATAATTTAAAACGCTTCATAAATACCAGAAAGAACAACCTATTTGTAAAAAGATGCCCAACATTCCTTCAGTATCGATGAACATTAGTGCAAGAAAGTCAAGCGCCGATGAGAAAAAAAAAGGAAAATTTTGCTTTTAGACAGCATGGATATCTTACGAAAGGCAACTCTTCCTGCTTGAATATTTGTGTTGCAATCACTATGACTTTCGAAACTGTTCATTGTGATATTTCACCAACTGCCGGGTAACATCGGTTTTTCTGATCCAAATGCACATTGTTATTGTTGGAACCCCTGGTATAAAAATTTATACCTTTTCTTTGAACAATTTAATCAGAATAATTTGCTATATTTGAAAATAAGCATCCAAAAGGGAAAACAGTCATATATAATCTTTTCCAAAGTCTCAGTTCCATCGAGCTGAAACATGCACGGCATTCTTTTTAACATATTTTACGAGACAAAACATAATTTTCAGCTGCATTTTTAAAATAAATCTCGTACAGCGCCGACGTTATATTTGACCTCGGCCATTTTCTGATAGCCGAGACCCTGGGTCATATCCTAACAAAGAATCCATATGACCGCTGCACGCTCGGGAATACATGATGTAAACTTTTTTATTTGTACAGCAGTATCTGTGTGTGCTCAAGCGCACTACATGAGTTCAGTAGAACACTTCGCTGTGACCTGCCAAGGTGACTCATGTACTTGCCCTATATACTCTAGTTCCGATCTTTCAGTCCCTTACTTCAGTGCTTTCTTTCAGGCTGCGACCAGAGGCCTGCTGTGTCGTGACTTGTGTGTGTGTGTGTGTGTGTGTGTGTGTGTGCAACATTGCTCTCTAGATATATGTGCAATTTTATTTAGAAAGAGAAATATCTTTGATTATCTGGTTTAAAATCTCTCTATGGCCCAGGCACAAGTTTTTTTTTTCTTGGGTCTGTAATAAATCTCAAATACTTTGTCAGTACCAGCAAATGTGAATAATTTTTGCCGTCTGATGACGCGTTTCATGCTGATTTTCGGTCTTAGTGTTTTTAGTGTGAATGTTTCCTTGTCCTGAAATCTGTGTGTATACAACTGATGATAATGCCAATGTTATTGCGACCAGGTCTCAGCAAGGTGCAACGATTTGGCCCGTTTTGTAAAGGTCTCATATTTCGTTGATTTCAACACAGGGATTTTCGATCTAAAACCGGTGTTATCTCCGTCGTTCTAATCAGCTTGTCCGCAAACAAGTGGATGAGTTTAAACAAAGTGTATGAAACTGACAGGATTTCACTAAATTAAGTATTTGTTTATTTTACTCCCAAGCATTTGGCGTAAAATATGTTCCTGTGGTGAATTAAATTTTTATGAGCTAAGGGCGGGGCGCATACTAACCCCCGTCCTCACCCATGGTGTCGATATTGCTTTGGATTTTGAAGAGAGTTGAAATGAGTTTCTTTACACTACAGACAATTACAACAAAAGTCAAATATTATATTGCGGTTTGCACATACACATTTTTCATCGTTAATCTGTGTTAAGCCCCCTGACCAACGTACGTTTCCCTCATTTCCATAATTCATAGGCCAATCAACTGCGAATATGACGTTTAAATTTTCTAGGGTTGTCTGCCTTGTAATTACAGACTAGTCGCGTCTGAGAGACTTTTCCAAAGGCCCTACATGTGCCCTAGGCCAGTTAAATGAGACCTAAGGCCGGTGTTCCGTCGTTATTTAACCATCCAAATTATATGTGGAAGTTCACGTTCGTTACTTTTTCATTACGTTTCTAGTGAAGCATTTTAGTGATGCACAAGGAATGTTTGAGGAGAAATATTAATGTCACGTGCAGTTTGAAGTTTAACAAGTGTAGATCATAAGTGCGCATGCGTAAAGCTCAAGTCAAGATCTAGATATATTCATGTGTATAAAATAGTAAGTCAAAGGATATATATCCTTGGTAAATCTAGACCTCTTCCAATAACATCGTCTAAGATAAAATTTATGAAATTATATAAAAATTGATTTGAAACGGGGTAACTGTTAAAGGAGTGGGGTGGGGTTAAATTTTTGTGTAGGAGTCCATTGGAAATTTTCCTCCACTAAAAGAGTGGTGGTAAGAGTGGAGTCACTGTTAGTCATATGAATCTAAGTGTTAATTTTGCTGGGGACCAAGGCGACACTAATCAACGCTTAAGGCCCTGTAGTGTTGGTACATGTAGTGCATGAACTAGCCGTGGCTGGTAAAGTTCATTGAACTGACAACTGAGGAATAGGTTAATGTATTAGTAACTACCAGCAGGCCCACCACTATTACTCACTCCCGTACTCTCTGTCGCCTACGGGTCTATGACAATTTAGAAAAAAAATGAATATGACAGGATTCTATGTTTAAACTTCCACATTGAAATAATATAAGTCAATTAATTTTCATATGGCAGGATTCCGTCATGCTGCGTTTTGAAACGATATGTACCATTCTCGTATTTCTACCATATAATATCTTATTGATAGGAGCTATATTCAGGGGCGGATCGTGGATCCAGGATTATTTGAAGGGGTGTCCGTTTTCTAGGAATGACAGGCTGTGGATGAGAAGCCGACTCCCGCCCTCCCCCACCCCTCCCCCACCCCACCCTTGGCGTGGGGTTCGGGGTCCGCTGAAGGGCCCCGAAAAATTTGGTATTTTAGAGGGCGAACGGTGTCATTTGGTACGGTTTAGAACTATGACTCAGCTAGTCAAAGTTCTAATTTCAAGAGGGGACTATCGGTGTGATTTTTTTTTGGTCAGGACCCCCTGACCCTCCCCCCCCCCTAAATCCGCCACTGTAGCCTACTGTACAGTATACTTATTATGATCATCGGTTTTATTAGCACATCATCAGCATTAGCCATCCTATGTAGAGGCTTTTATTCACAGTTTTTCAAAACTTTTTAACATTCAAACAAATTTAACGAAGTCATACTCAGAGGTTTATGCAACAAAAACCTGAATCCGACAGTACTTGACATATAATAAAATCGTTCGTTAAGAAAAAATGAAGGACAATGAGGAATAAAAATGTTGTCGTATTCTCTCCATCTACATTGTTATGTGGCTAAGACGAAAAAATAGCAGGAAAAAAGCTTCAAGTAATTTTAAGATCTTTGAACTGCCTTACCGTAGGCCAACCCTACGCAGAGTCAATCTCAGTAGTAGGCTAGGCATATATATATATATATATATATATATATATATATATATATATATATATATATATATATATATATATATATATATATATATATATATATATATATATATATATATACTTTATATAGGCCTATATGTGCACCTATCAATTTTGATGGACGAATAACATCATATTCTAAAATATGAAACCCAATGCACACAGATTGAAAAAATTAAAAGGATAAAAAGAGACCTTGTCATCCTCAAAACACCTGCCGCCGTGTCCTGCGTTTATTTAGCAATGTTAGTGAGTCCAAATAAGCAATACAATCACCTACACATGAAAGTTGCGATTTCTAATGCCATTCAGTATGATAGGTTAATATACGTGCAAGGGTCGGGTTGTCAATTATTTGCCTTCATTTTACATTTATGTATAGTTACTCCGATGATTTATATTCTTAGCGGAACCGCATCCCGCTCCGGTTTTGAGTCAAGATAATAATTCCTGTTTTATGAATGAACTGTGCGTTGTGACCTTTTGACACACTTTTGTTGTTATGAAAAATACAATCAAAATAAACCAAATATTATTCTTTATAGTTGTGCTGAGTTTTCCCTTTCTATGATGTTGAGTCATCATCTCTGTATTTTCTTGCTTGTGTAGCTCATAAATCTCAAATCTCAAAGTTAAAGACAGAAAATGTGAAATTTTAGTACAATGCAAATGTTTTTTATCCGCCATAATGTTACCCGATGAGGACAAACACTTGCAAGCAGGTGTCAGCACTTGCGCGTGACGTCAATTGACCATATATGGAAAATGCTAATGAGTTCCGAAATAACAACATTGTACCGAGCGAGGGAAATCGTACTACGCTAAGACCAATTCACAGTTTTATCGCGGATCCTATTGACTTTTACACTTGTCAAGCATTGCTCAAGTGACTTAACACCTCAGGAATATATTTAGCACACATTTTTTGAGGTAGTGTACGCGAAGAAGCCAGAAATAACGGCAAGGGAATGACCAGCGCGCTGACCTCTATAAGACATGATGGACGTAAGCTAAAAGGTGAGGCATCACTCGGTCATGGTTTCTCTCCCATACCCTCAGCCTTTTCTTAACCCCTGCGTTTCTTTGGCTTGCCTTGTCAACGCCAATTTACTCCTTATGTATTGTCAATTCCGATGATGTATGATTTGGAGGGGGTTGGCGATGTTTAAGGGCTCAAACTTTCGGAATTTTCAGTTGTTTACTTTACCATGGGGCTCGCCTGCGCTTTCAGGCAACAGCGGTCATCAAATAAAAGGCCGGCCATCTTGTTTGTAATGGATGACCTGAGTATCAAGCGCGCGAGGCTAGCGCTGCGTTGCTTTAGCCAGGATTGCGTGTAAAATGTGTTGCAAGTGGGGGCTTCTGTATGCAAGACGAC
Organism: Lingula anatina; assembly: GCF_051362555.1. Lineage (NCBI taxonomy): Eukaryota > Metazoa > Brachiopoda > Lingulata > Lingulida > Lingulidae > Lingula > Lingula anatina. Next base: position 30,895,590 of record NC_141769.1, on the reverse strand, counting down.
TTCACTTATGGTGGGACAATGGTTTCACAGATTGCTGGTGCGGATATCGTCCGACTTGAAATTTCCACACCGATTGACCTCCATATTCTTGTAGATTTCATCATGAATAGAAAAGGTCATTCATTGAATATGACATTTCCTGTCCTGTGTAGTAAAAAAGTCATTCCACCTTGTTTTAGCCAGGAAGTGGTCGCTTTGTATTTATTTGTCAACATTTAAGGTCAGTTTTTAGAAAGGCTAGTAATCCCAGTTCTTTTATATTGTTTAATAAGTCTTGTATAATTTGGTGCATTCTTTATATTTCTGCTCATAGGAAATTTGGAGTGTTCAAAGATTGTTTGATTTGTATGTAGATCTATATGACAACTTTAAGGTTTCTGTGTCATATCAAAAATCTGGTGATTAACAGAATGAAAAGCGCTAAATTTTTATTTTATTTTTTTTTTCATTTTTTATTTCAAATCTTATTTAAAGGTATCTGTTCTGGTATCTTGCTTCCATTAGCAAATTTTCTTGAAAAAAAGCTAATTTGTACAATTGGAGGATTTTTGTTTTTGGTCTGAACTTTGAAAGATAATAGCTTTGCAGGATATTTTGATACAGAAAGTGTGGTTTTGGGACATTTTTAGATGTGGATAGTAGGCCTATACTTTAAAACAATTTATAAATAGTTAAAATTGTGTACATATTAAAAAACAAGGGTTGCGTGAAAAAGATTTTAATGATGCGCTGCCTGAATTTCCAGTGCAAATATTTGCAAACTGAAAAAATATTTATCAAAATGATTCCTTTCAAGTTATCATACTTCTCCGATTTGTGTGCTGAATACGATGAATTATTTTCTTGCCCTTTTGAAAATAATTTTGAAGGAAGTTTGATATTGTTATTATTGTTGTTGTTGTTTTGGTTTTATTGGCTATTCATGGTAGCCTGAATTTTTACCATCTCAAGTCTTATACTCACCATGTATTTGAAATATGGAAAAAATTTATATTCACCAAAGTTATTTAAGAATGTATAACAGATTGTTGTATATAAGTAAGTTTTATGCAGCAATAAGGTTGATCACTAAGAGTGAAACATCGATACTAGTAAGGAGTTTTTACCACGTTTCTTCATAGTTCAGCAGCATAAAGGAATTAATTCAATCTTGCATCAAATGATAAAGGGTGTTAAAAATACATTGCCAATATCTAAAAGTATATATCTGCTGTTTCTTAAATATTACCACTTTGTTGGCATGAAAGGGGTCAGAATTGGCAGTCATCCAAATTTGTACAATTAGTAAATAGAAGGCCATCGATCTTAGTTTTATAGACTTAGTGAGAAATGTAAGCTGTCTTGTAGTTATAACTTATCAGCATTTAATGACAGACTAAAACAGTCTTTCTTTTTGCTGCCAAATATAAGTACTAATAAGACAAGAACCTTAAGTAAAGAAGAACGGCATATACAAAACGGCACACATAACATATTAAATGTATATGACCTATTCTTTTTGTGCTATCACAAACAGAGTGGCCCAAAAATCAATAAATGATATTCAACAGAAAAGAGCACAACAGAAAGGGTCACTTGGTGTGTAACTATAAATAATAACTTCAGGGGGCTTTATTGAAAACTGTTGTCATCTGTATCAGATATCAAATTTGGGGTCATCTCAGGTAATGTTTACTGAAGAACATAAAATAGGTTTGTTTTGTTGGATAAATTACTTAGATCTGAGAAAGAAAAGAAAAAAGAATTGTTTGGTAACAAAAGTCCTTGCTGAAGCAATATGGTGAGCATTTCAGATGTTTCTTCCTTGAGGGGAGTGTTAATAACAACCATAAAAATGTCAGTCTTTTTAGGTTGTAGCCTTCAATGTAGAGGCTTCCTTTAAAGTTCTTTGTGGTTTTCTTGAAGAGATTTACATACTAGATTTTAAAAGTAGATTAGCGGGGTCATTTGGTTGGTTTTTGTACCATGTACACCATCTTTTAAATCAAACCATAGGAGCAAATTATCTAATGGAGGGTATTCAGACGATACAATATACGATATGCGATGGTTCATTTCAGATTCCCCCACTGAAAAATGTCCCTTCAATAGTGATTGTAACTGTTGATAGCTATCAGCATATTTTTGATGATCTTGATAGAGGTGATATTAAGCATGTTCCCTTGTTGAAAGGGATTTTTGAAGAGGTAAAAAATTTGTTATGCCTTTATTGATAAGTAAATATATAAGTGTATATTTTCTTGTTGTGACTTTATTAGTGTTGTTTAAAGCATTCAACAGTAAATTCAGGAAACTTTTTGTGTAATATCGATATTGTAAATAAGATGGTTCTTAGAATTTATTGTTTCATTTATAATATTTGGTGGTTGAATTTAGATAATTTTCGTTTAATGTGATGAACTACTGTAAATATGAATATTTATAGTCAAAATCTTTCTGCAATTTTTTTTTTTTTTTTTTAATTTAAGATGGCTTAGGTTTTGGACTACCGTTACTACTAGTTTGCCTTGAAAGAAACTCCACAGCTTGCACAGGGTTTCTTTATTTCAGCTCTCCTTGTCTATGACATTTTCTGTTGCAGCATCCCTTAGCAGTGTGTCCATAAAGCCGACTTGTGTTCTTCCTGTCTTCTCTCTCTGAAGGTTACCGGAGAATAAAGTACTTCTCTTTGGGCAATACAGAAACCTGCATTGTGCAAGATGCATTCATCTTTACTGCATCTTTATGGACAGTCTTGAGGGCTTTCGGACCTGTTACTTGTGTGTCATTTGATTTTCAGGAAAAATATACCTTATTCACACTTGTTAACAAGTAAAGTACGGTACAATGAATCTCGATATGACTACAGTCAAATAAACCCACTTTTACTTTTGGAGTTCCCTTACTTATATGTCCCTCATCTATTGTACTTCCTGTTTGATTCCTATAGTTCATACATAAAATGATGTGTTTACTTTAAAAAAAGCAACCAACCTGCCCACTCCCCATAAGGAATATCTGGACAGCGGAAGGTCATTTTTGGGTGCACTATGGGATTCAGCAGGTCAAAAGGCCTGTGAAGTCGGACAAATTATTTGCTTTATAGTGTATATATTTTACTATGAAAACAACCTCCATAAAGACCACAGTTTGAAATTGACCATGTTAGAAGTCCAGTGGTGGAGTTGTTAGATGACGAGTAACATAAGAAAAGTTGACTGTGCACCACAACCATAGTTAGGTGATAACCACAGTCCTAAAAATGCTAACTAGTGTGAATGGGTTGAAGCCAATTCACATTTCTTCTTCAGCCAGTTCTTCTCCTAGCAGGTTGTCATTCTAAGTATTCTGGTTGGTTGTGTTTCTTTCTTTTTTTTTTTTCTTGATTTATTTTAGGGTCAGTGATTATGTAACTCAATAATACAAATTCCTCTGTGATAATGAAAAGACAAATTTTTATTCTCCTTGGTCAGTTTGAATTAGGGTCTTAGCGTGAGCCTCACCAATTTGCTTATTTTAAGGTATTTTTAAAATACAAACCTTCACTTGTACTCATAATCTTAAATCAATAATGCTTTTTTTTTTTCACTTTCAGCCTATTGAGTAGGATATCAGCCACATCTTCTGATTCATCCCAGTGTAAGAGTGAAATCCTAGGCCCCGTAATGGGCCGAATGCATTGAGGTGTGGGCATGAAGAAAATACATATTCATGAAGCTGTGGTACTATACATAGGGGCGCTGGCGGCCATAGGTAAGTTATCAGTGCTTCATTGGATCAATTACTTGGAACACTGTCAGCTCTTTTTTCACTGCAGGTTGTTGACTATGAGGGTTGATTTAAGTTAATCCAAAGTAGCCTTTTGGTTTTGAAGCCAGTGTACCAGAACTACCAGTCCTAACTATTTTTGAAGAGATTTTATTCTGAAAATAACATGGAAATGCTGGTTCAGAAAAACAGTATAAATGAATTGTATGGAAGCATTTGAACCAACAACAGATGAAGTGAGGGCTCACAAAAAAGATAAGCATTGTAAAGTTATGATAGAAATAATGAATTAAATATATTAAAAATACAGTAATGATACCTAAGAATAAAATAAGATCAGTTCATTTTCCACTGATATGGGTTTCTGAAAAATGTGATAATAATTTTTAAAAAAGCCACTGTCAGATGAAGTCAAGGCCTAATTAACAGACACGATGGGCACAGACTCATTGTGTGTTAGTATTAGCGTAGATTAAAGTGTAATTAATTAACCCATCTCGTGTTTTTGTCGTAACCACACTTGTTTTGGTTTGGAGAATCATATATATATATATATATATATATATATATATATATATATATATATATATATATATAGATGTGGTTGCTGTCAGTTTTTATTAGTGTGTGTTAACTTGGCAGAGAATTACAGATGATTATTTATGCGCATAAGTTCTTCCACTTTACATATTTGATCAGGCAGTTTGCTTTTTGTGTGGAATGTGCTAAAATTGGTATATAAAGTTAAAAACCCAACACAATTTAAACAAAGGAATTGAGCCCCCGAGACCCTAAAACAATAATAAAATAATAGAAATAAGTAAATAAGCTAATAAAATGCTGATTATGAAGTTCATAAGATAAATAAATAGCATTAATATTATGTTAATGAATAACAGAAATGTTCACTTAAGCCAAATGAATCATCAATTGTATACTTGAACTTCCCATTTTCAAATTTATTCATTGATAGACTGTTAAAGGATTAGGCAGGCTTCCTTTCATGAAGGTCAGTCATATTTTGCTCTGGGCCTTGCTAGACCTCGGCTCTTCTTGATGTGAATGCTCTCTAAGTGTTGAAAATGTTGATAATTTTTGATACCATTTTGGAAAATAATCTTGAATGGTTCAACTTTCTCAGTGGTTGGTAAACAAATTATGCTGGTATGTGTGTCCATGGCAGGGATGCTTATAGAATGCTAATTTCTGGACTATTTACCTGTGTTTTTCAGGCTTTTGTGATATTTGTTCTCATTGATAACAATAAACTTGTAAACATAAAGGTCATATTTGTGAGAGAAAAGATCCAGTTGGGGACTGTCCACAAGATGGCAGCTATAACCATACTTGCTGTCATATATTAATGGCTTCTGTTCTTGAATAAGATTTATACATATACGTACAATGAACTATGTAGTTGAATTATTGATTTACTACCGATATTCTAGTATCGTGACAGCAACTCAGTATGCATGTAAAATGGGCAGAGTGGGTTTTTATGATGGTCAGAATCTCTGTTATTTCCCATATAAGGAAGGGGCATTAAAATGAGATTTGAAATTTATGGGATGGAAGTGCTAAATTTAGGCTTCTGGTATAAATACAAGATTGCGGCCTTAGACGCAATCCCATTTATGACGTTACATAATAAGTAGGGAGTCGCCCTGGCGCCGTTATACAGCCACTTGTGCCTCTACCGCACTTCTTACATCATCTTGACCAATCGTTACGCGTCCTAATTGACATGTGACCCACATGTGCGCGTTGAAGATCTTAGCAGTAGCGGTCAGATCGTATCCAGCCTCCGGCACGAGCGGTCAACTATAGAGAGACGTGCAGCCGTCGACAACGCTTACTACTATACGTACAACAATAGAGGACAGTGTTTGAGTACAGCTAAAGTAGCAGATCGGTAAGTCTCTCACTTTATTTCGTTCAATATCAGTTCGTTACGTTATCATGGTCTACAGTTGGCATTATATCTCTTGTCGTTACTTAACACCGATGGACGTTGAGTTTTTTCCTCCGATCGTCGATCTTACCACTCCAGGATCTCAGCACCGGACTCAGAACTGTATGGTAGTTCGTTTAGTCACATTAGATACCCCGCTCGTTAGCTCTTAATAGACATGCAGGTGAAGCTTATTATTAATACACGTCCACTAGTATATTTTACGCATCCGTAGCTAATGAACCTCACCCCCGATAGTCATCCCTCTCGTTATTAGAACGCTCACCTTTACACTATCACTACAGATTAGTCGTTAGTAACACATTACATAGCCCCTTTTTACGCTTAAACTTGCCTTCCTATACGTTTTTCAGTTCAGATATGTTTACGCCATTCCCACGCACCACATCTGTGGACACATGCATGTTTAATTAGATGGCTCCAAAGTCTTCTCTAATCTGTAACCTAAGCTTACATCACTTAGGTCATTACGTAACTTTCACCGGACGAGCTAATTAGCGTCACATTAACCCAGCTCTTCAATAGAACCGACTTTAATACTTAACAGATGCTCATAGCCTAGTCACATCTTTTTGTCTCTACAACACCCCCTCCTACTACCAAGTCTTAGCACGCAATACCCTCACTTCACCCCACGCATTATTCCTTCATTCTTTGCAGCTTAGTACACATACGTTCAGCATGAAACCAGACAATCGGGAAGTTGTAGTTATGGGACATAGTTTCATCCGTCGACTTCGGGACGACAGTGACCTTCCCAACAATCTTGGTATTGCTGGATCTAGAGTACGCTACTTAGCGCGTGGTGGCGCTAACGTCCACAGCATGTGGCAATTTCCCGATCTTTGGAGCGCCGTTTCCTCAGCCGACTTCATATATTGTCAGTTGGGTGAAAATGACATTCGCCTTGGCCACGATCCCACACCAGTCATCCGTTCCATCCTGTTCTTAATTGATGAAATCCTCCGCCGTAACCGTCGCATTCACTTATACTGGGGCCAGCTTTACCCTCGAGCATACAAACAGAGGGGTTACCTGAAGCAGGAATCGGACCAGGAATCTTTCAATGGCCAAGTCGACGTTATCAACGACGAACTACGAAGACAACTTTCAACCAAGTCACGAGCACACTTCTGGAAACACGTGGGAATCCAAGATGCGTGGAAAGACGTCCTCTGCTCCGACGGAGTTCATCTGAACACACGGGGACGAAAACGTCTCTGGCGATCGATACGGGGCGCTGTAATCCATTCGCGACGTCATCTGCGTGAGTATACCACGCTCCTTGCATCAAGTCGCCTACTAACTATATTTAGTTTTATTGTTTATTCAGGTTATAATAATTATACGCATTCCGTTACGTTACACACGTTGCCATCATTTTATTCTTTTGATTCGCTTCTGTTTAAATAGTTGCGTACGTTTCACGTTTTCATGGCCTTTCGTTACATCGTAGCACATTCTGCAGTCGCTATCTCCTATCACCGCCACATACGTTTTATATTATCTCGTCTCATTCGTTACATGGTTTACACGTTTCATACTACATTAATTTATACGTTTTCAGATTACGTTCCGCACACTGAAACACGTTATACTTACGTTCGTTATTTCACTACATGCTACATCCGTTATTAAGCTACATACGTTACACGTTATTACCGTTAGATTCGTTACATTTTCCCGTTATACTCACTACAGACATGCCACATTAAGTTACACGTTTTCAGATTACTTTCCGCACAATGAAACACGTTATACTTACGTACGTTAATTCGTTACATGCTACATCCGTTACTATGCCGCATGCGTTACACGTTATCACGGCTAGATTCGTTACTGTTCCCGTTATGCTCGTTACACGTTATCGCAATAGTTCGTTACATTTTATCACGTTCCACTATTTACACATCCGTTCACGTACGTTGCTCGTCATATTAGCGGAACCTTTCCATCTTTTTACTCCTCTCACATAAAACAAACTCACACATACAGACACCCTCCCCCACTCACCCACATAGCTGGCAGGGCTAAAATCTCTGCTCAGGGAGTCACAACAATTCATTCTCTATTTCAGACCATGAGCCAACTTCCTCACATCCCTGCACCTCCCATGGAAGGATTCTCCTTCCTTCAAGCCTTGCAGGAACACGGGGAATACGCGACCGCCGTTATGACGGACGCAAACGTGCAGGTCGCGCATCAACACAGGCAAAACAGCTCGCCACGAGCAGCAGCCGCCGCCTCAAACCCAATTCCCTCTAGCGGATCGCTGATATCAGATGCGCACACAAGCAATACAGCTACTCAGGGTGTCATAAACAGCCCACCACCTGGCACCTCACAGGGTTACATGGGTAATCCTATCCAGGGTCAGGTGTCCCTGCACGGCCAAGCACCTTTACACACCGGGAGTCAAGAGGCTGTAAGGGCAGTGCCGAGTAACATGGGTTACTCTGCCCCATCTCAGCTGCCTACCACGCAGGGTTTCGTGGGTAACTCCGGACATGTCCAGCCTTCCACGTCGTCGCAGAGTAACTTGGGTTTCTTTGCCACAACACACTCTCCCTTCCCTCAGGGTTACATGGGTAACCCGGGTTACATGGGTAACCCAGCCCAGTCTCAAGTTCGTCAGTCGTCACAGGGTAACACGGGTTACGCCTCTAATCCCGGTCCTTCGTCCTCTCAGGGTTACATGGGTAATCCTTCTTCTAACCAGGCACAGTTTCAGCCACCCACTCACCTCCACTGCCCGGCTCAGGACCAGGGCTCTCAAGGTAAGAGCCACTATTCACTTTTAGACCAGCATGTCCCCAAGAACCTCAGGGAAAAAATCTGGGCTAAAGAGTTCGTGGATATGAAATCGCTCCTTCCCCCCTCGTCAAATACGCTTACTTCTTCAGAAATTTCTACGCCCCAACAACTCGTTACACAGCCCAATGTCGACGACGACGGGAATATTTCGTTTAAGTTGGCTCCTGCACACAAACGTTCGTCTCCGATAACCCCGTATCAATGGCAGTGCGCATTCCACGTTTTTAGTGTCATTCACCTTCAGCGCTTCCCAACGGAAGCAGTGAGCCTCCTTCATTACGCAAACCGCATTCTCGAAATGCAGGCCAACAAATTCCCTAATTGGCGTCGCTACGACGAGAAGTTCAGAGCACAACAAAAGTCCCCTGGATTCAACTGGGAGGACCCTAACGGAGTTATATTGGCGGAGGTCACTTTCATTGCGAGACGTGATCAAGACCAAGTCCCACAATCAGCCTCCAGACCTGGCTTCTGTTTTCGCTGGAACGAGGGACAGCCATGCAACCCGCTCACGTGCCGTTTCCCCCACCAATGCATGGGCTGCAGGGGCAGTCACCCCCGTTCCTCTTGCCCCCAACTTTCGTCAAAGCCCTCTCCATTCAAAATGTCCCGCCAACGATCCCACTCCTTTCGAGCCTCCGGCCCTTCCCCCTACCAACCCAGACCCAGCTTCCGAAGATTCTAGTTCCCCTCTCCAGCAGGCCATTCTCCAAAACAAGCCGTACAATCAGGACCAGTCCATCACCACCCCCGTAAAACCCCAGATCCTCGAACGTTACCTCACAAATTACGACATCGTCACGTCTCAATTTCTAGTTACGGGGTTTTCAGAAGGTTTTAAAATCCCCTTTTCAGGTTCCCTCCCTCAAAATTCTACTAAAAACTTACAGTCCGCCTCCGACACTTCCCAAGCGTTAGACGACAAAATTCTCACCGAAGTCCAAGCGGGTCGTTTATTGGGCCCTCTCGCCACCCCTCCTTTTCCAAATTTTAAAATCTCCCCTGTCGGCGTCGTCCCCAAAAATTCCCCAGGCAAATTTCGCTTTATCCACCACCTCTCCCACCCCGAAGGCCATTCGGTTAATGACGGCATTAACCCAGAACATTCTTCAGTGCAATACGCCACAGTCGCCGACGCCATACGCTTAGTCAAGACCGTTGGAAAGGGAGCCTTCATGGCAAAAACAGACATTGAAAATGCTTTTCGTATCATTCCGATTCATCCAGACTACCGCTTTCTGTTAGGCTTTCGACATCGCCAGTTTTTCTATTTCGACAAAACATTGCCTATGGGTCTTTCGTGTTCATGCAGCCTCTTCGAAAAGCTTAGTTCGGCACTGCAGTGGATCGCAGCTACAAAGCTAGACATTCCCCACATGACTCACTTACTAGACGATTTCCTTGTCGTAGAAAGCTCTTACCAAGGTTGTTCGAACAAGTTGCAACAATTTCTTCATACGTGCAAGGACATCGGGATACCCATCGCTGCAGACAAAACAACTGACCCGGCCACGACCATAACGTTCGCGGGCATTGAGCTAGACTCTGTAAAGCAAGAGGCCCGACTTCCCGCCGAAAAAATCTCAAGGTGTTTAGAGTTAATTCAGTCTCACCTCCGCAGTAAGAAAATCACATTGAAAGAGCTTCAGTCGATCATTGGTCTCTTAAATTTCTGCTGCTACATCATTCCCGCTGGCCGAGCCTTCCTTCGCAGACTCATAAACTTGACAATAGGGGTCTCTAAACCATACTTCAAAGTCCGTCTTAACAGCGAATCTCGAGCCGACCTGAATATGTGGAGAAGTTTTCTACTCGAGTTCAACGGAAGAGGTTTCTTCCACGACGACGCATGGGAAGGTTCGAACACCCTTCACCTGTACACCGACGCTTCTAGCCAACATGGGTTCGGCGCGATACTCAACTCTCTGTGGTTCTGGGGACCCTGGGCTGATCACTTGAAGCAATTAAACATAGCCGTTCTTGAAATGTATCCTATAGTGGCAGCTTTCAGCCTATGGCGTGACACTTTCGCTCACAAAAAAGTCATCGTTCATTCAGACAATCAAGCGCTAGTATACGTTCTAAACAAATGTTCGACAAAAGAAAAAGTTATTCTCCGCTTACTTCGCAAACTAACCCTTGTTGCGTTATCCTACAACATTCTATTCAAAGCCGAACATATTCCAGGTTCTGACAACGTCGCAGCTGACGCTCTTTCTCGCTTCGATTTTCAGACTTTCCGCTCTACGCAAACGACAGCCACACCCCATCCCGTTCCGCTGCCCAGTCATCTGTCACCCGAGATCTTACTGGCCGACTAAACAATACAATCAACGCAGCCTTGGCCCCTTCAACGCGACGTTCGTACGGAAAAATCGACAACCTATTACAGGATTTTCAGGCGTCCACCGGTTTAGTACCCTTCCCCGCAGACGCTACGATAACGGCGCTCTTTGCTCAATATTTGGCGATCCGCTATAAGCCCAACTCCATAAAAACTTTCATGTCAGCTTTAAGCTACAGATACAAAATGCGAAATATGACGGACCCCACAGCCACTTACCTGGTGCGTCAGACGCTTCAGGGCTTACAGAGACTACAGCCTTCTCAGGACACACGCCTGCCAATCACTCTACCTATCCTTGAAAAACTCGTATCCGCCGCCTCACACGCTTTCGATTCGAGTTACAATGCAATCCTGTACAAGGCCATGTTCTCTTTAGCCTTTTTCGGCTTACTGCGCATTAGTGAGATCACGGCAGGACCATCGCCTCATACGCTCTTACGGGACGATCTACGTTACGATCAGACCAGCCATCAACTGACTCTAACCTTTGGATCGTTTAAACACTCATCAGTCACCTCTAACTTCCAGATTTCAATCATCTCGCAACCTACGATATGCCCGGTGTCCATCTGTAAAGCTTACCTCCAAGCCCGCCCGGCCTCCACCTACCCCCACCTCTTCGTAAATCAGGACGGGTCTCCAGTGAGGCGTTCCCAATTCAACAGAGCCTTACAAGTATGCCTTGCGTCCGCTTCAATCGCTAACACGAACATAAGAAGTCATAGTTTTCGTATCGGGGGCGCAACCTTAGCTGCTAGCAGGGGTATGTCCGACCAACAGATCCGTTCGTTGGGGCGATGGCGCTCCAACGCTTTCAAGAAATACATCCGCTTTTAGAACCATTGACTAGACTCTTTTCTTTCCCGATTACAGGAGATTTATGTATTTATAAGCGATAGCTTACTTTACATCAATTTTATACGTTTATTTCGTTATAGAACTCATATACTGAAACGCAAGGGTATGTACGACCAACTGACCCTTCGGGGCGACGACGCTCCGATTACGTTAAAGATATACATACGTCTATAGGAGCATGGACTTGTCACTTCCCCTCTACTGATTGCAGTGGTTTAAGCATTTTTAAAAGACAGCATAGTTTTACAACAACTTTATACGCTTATATTGTTATAGAGCAAAGGACTGATACGCAAAAAATTTTACCAAAGGACTTTACAACACAGTTCCAGGTACTTCAAAACTAAATTAAATATCCTTTTCCTCTCATATACGCATCAATGTTCAATAATTAAATTGTTCATATCTCATTATAGGTGTTTTTTCTTTATTTACATTTTTTGGGTGGCGGAAAAACCCCAGGTACATGCTACACATGTCCTGGCGTTTTCATGGCGCTATTTTCCAGCCACCTTTAATAATTACGTCATTTCCAGCTGTGCCTCATTCGTACATAAACGCAGTTCGCGATCTACGTATGCATAACGGGTCGTCTGGGTGACTCCCTACCGCCACTATGTCAATGACCTAATTATCAAACATAGCAAAAAATGTCTCTTTTCATTCATTTTTCTACTTATTTGCATAAGGAATAAATACAAGATTGCGGCCTTAGACGCAATCCCATTTATGACGTTACATAATAAGTAGGGAGTCGCCCTGGCGCCGTTATACAGCCACTTGTGCCTCTACCGCACTTCTTACATCATCTTGACCAATCGTTACGCGTCCTAATTGACATGTGACCCACATGTGCGCGTTGAAGATCTTAGCAGTAGCGGTCAGATCGTATCCAGCCTCCGGCACGAGCGGTCAACTATAGAGAGACGTGCAGCCGTCGACAACGCTTACTACTATACGTACAACAATAGAGGACAGTGTTTGAGTACAGCTAAAGTAGCAGATCGGTAAGTCTCTCACTTTATTTCGTTCACCTCCTCCCTCCCCGTCAGCTTCTTTTCTAAGTCCTTTTTCCTCCTTTCCGCTTAGTCTGTCTTCAAAACGTTTTTCCGCTAGTTCAAATCCAGTCCTTAGCGGCGCTATTTTCCAGCCACCTTTAATAATTACGTCATTTCCAGCTGTGCCTCATTCGTACATAAACGCAGTTCGCGATCTACGTATGCATAACGGGTCGTCTGGGTGACTCCCTACCGCCACTATGTCAATGACCTAATTATCAAACATAGCAAAAAATGTCTCTTTTCATTCATTTTTCTACTTATTTGCATAAGGAATAAATGCCTTTTTAAAAGTATTGGTTTCAAGGTGGCTGATTCTCAGTTATTCTTGCTTAACCAACTACATGTCTGAACCATAGCAACATGTTAGTATCATGTAGGTGTCATGTGCCCATAAAGGTGAAAGAGAGAGAAAAGGCAATGGTGATTTTCTGAATTTTATGATTAAAGCATAATTTAAGAGATGAGACCTTTGAAAGATTAATGTAATTTCTGCCTCTGAGATGTTCCTGCCATAATTGAAATAGTTTAAAAGCCCTTTGTATATACTGGCCCTACAGGCTTGATGGCAACTTTGGTGGTACAAAATCTATGAAAGCACTTATGAAGTGTTCAAAAAAATTTCATCTTATAAACTCAAAAACTCACTTTATGACAAACCACAGAATACTCAGAGGAAACATCGCGCATCCTGCTCACCTTTTTATCCAAAATGGCACCATTTTAATTGCTTAAATTGATAGTGTCCATTATTATCCAATCACCTTTAGGCCAGTGTGCTCTGCTTTGGGGCCCAAAGGCCAATTAGGCTGAAAGGTTTTGGGCAGGGACTGAAGTGGACTGGTTTTTGAGAAAAGATGAAAAATCATAATCTGTAATCAGAACCAATTTTACCATTGCTTTTCTTTGTCTAGTTAGATTTTATTTTTATGTAGCATGAAATATTCTGTGGTTTTTACAGTCATTTGAGCCTCAACATTTCTGTCATGTAAAAAAGAGGCAGTTTAGTTTTTAAAAATGTCGACATATGATATCAGTTAGACTTGTTTAGAAAACAAATTGGCATACTTGGACTTGTAAAAAATAGATCTGTAGAAAGAAAAGTTGATATGTAACCAGTGCAGCAGTGATTGATACTGCCCTTGGCTTAAAATCAAATAAAGTACAATTGGTTTACTGTTCTTTGAAATTCAGTACATGAAAAAATTGTTAATCATAATATAACTTGAACAAGTACCCTAGAAGTAAAGAAAAATAAACATATTTTAACCTCACAGGGCTGAGTCAGTCTATGGTCTTTTTGCATCACTTGCTTCAGTAAATGCAGCCTAAATTATTCCACCAGCACGTCACCGCAAAATGTGAGGACATAATTGGTTGGTCCTCTTTTGGGTCTTGACCTCATCGTGGAATGTGGAGTTAGTTTTCAGGTCATAGGGGTGATGTCAAGAATGAGAGATTGTGAGGGTTGGAATATCTTGGGAGGAAAAAACACCATAGGTAGCTTTTACGCTTGCACTGGATGAGAATGGTGATGAAATTTTATATCAAAATAATCATTGAATTATGGAAAATGGATTTTTTTTTGGACAGGACCAAAAACAGAATAATGGCAATACAGGCCCGTAGCCAGCAATTTCAAATGGGGGGTTCGTTTTCTGAAAAAGTGGACCTTTTATCATAAAACCTTCATGTACCTAGATCAAATTTTATCCAAAGTGGACCTTTTCCCAGCAAAAAGGGCAGTTCTTTCGAACCCCCCCCCCCTGGCTACGGGCCTGGCAATATGACCCCCACTGTTGGATGGCAGGTTAAAAATAACGAAATATGTACAAAAAGGTGGTAGATGGATTCTACATAAAGGTCATAAAATTAATCTAGGGAAAAGGGAACATTGTTAGCCTATTGAACAGATTACAGAACAGACTGGAATAGTGAAAAAAAATGTGAATTTTCATTAAGGTGTAGGCAAGTTGGGACTAGAATAAAGCTAGATATGATTAAGCTAATTTGGTATAGAATTAGTCCAGGCATGAATAGCAGCAAATATGACCAAGCATAATAGGCAAATTTCAAAAAGCAGAGAATCAAATGTCTGTCTATTTATCTAAAGACACAAATTATCTGGGAATATCTTGTGAAAAGTCAATCTGTCCCCTTGGTAGAGTGTAGGACAAGGCCAGGTAGGGCTAGAATTAGGTCAGGCATGACCATGCCAGTTTGGGCTGTTTAACCCCGCTTTACACTGTTATATACGGATAATATAGTTATGGAATATTAAGTGGGTGTGGCGTTTTGATGGATTCCTGTTAATTATCTCATCAAACCAGTGTCACACGTTACTGTCCCATGCATAAACAACCCCTTTTGGAACTAAATAGCAAACAGTTTGAATTGCAATCTCTGTCACTTTTTATTTGAAGTGTTGATGAAAAAAAAGCAAGGGAATGAAGGGTAACACCTTCATCTGTCTTTCTTGATTTTTTTACATGTAAATCAACATATCAATTGTCAACATTCCACAGCCCTTTTCTACTCTTATTTGTCAAGGAATTTTCACGAAATGGTTCAACTGAAAACCTTTTTTTTTTCAGGACAAAAGGGCCATTTACAATGCAATATAAATGTGTAATTGTTCAATTTGTGAGTAAATGTTGCAAAACAAGTTTAGAATATTTACAGCTTATTGATGGTGAATTGTGTGTCATGTGCAAGAAAAAATTGTGAAGCTCCCCTTGCTCATTACAATAGCCACCAGTACTGTTTCAGCCAACTGTTATTACTAGAATCATATATACTGGAGACAGTTCAAATGTGTACATCAAGAATATTTTTTTAAATGGGGTCATGGTTTTACTAGCATGGCAAATAGAGGTAGGTCAAGGTATGCACATTACTGTCAGTGTGTGCCAGTTACGTAAATAGAGAGCCTAAGGTTATTGACCTGGAGGTATTCAGCTGTGTGTGTGTGTGTGTGTGTGTGTGTGTGTGTGACTCTCTCTCTCTCTCTCTCTCTCTCTTTGTGTGTGTGTGTGTGTGTGTGTGTAAGTGTATGTGAAACTGTATGTTTGAAACTGTATGTGTGTGAGTATGTGTATGTGTGTGTGAATACATGTAAGTGTAACTGTATTTGTGAAACTGTGAGTGTGTGTGTTTATGTGAGTGTATGTGTGTGTGTGTGTGTGTGTGAAACTGTGTGAATGTGTGTGTGTGTGTGTGTGTGTGTGTGTGTGAAACTGTGTGAATGTGTGTGTGTTTATGTGTGTGTGTGTGTGTGTGTGAGTGTGTGTGTGTGAAACTGAGTGAGTGTGTGTGTGTGTGTGAGTGTGTGTATTTGTGGAGGGGGGGGGGGGGGGTCACAGAGAACCACATGCTTGGAACACTGCACCCTTTAACTTATTCTGTTGGCTTGGCCCACGTTTCACCAAAGAACTTTGGGCATAAGAATGTCCTTATTTTCAGACATAGTGTACTGAAAACTGCAATAAGTCTGTTGAAGAACACTGAACTAAAAAAGTTACTGTTGGTCTAAAACATCAGCTATTCCTACTTTTTGTGTAGAGTGACTAATACCAGTATTTAAGTGTACTACTACGGATTTAGCCTGCATTTAAGTAGACCAAAATTTTCGCTCTTATAGCTCAGGCCAACTTAAGACTCTGGGTCTTTTGTTAAATGTGGCCCTGTGCTATGAATTACATAACCTTTGTGACCCACTAGTGCTTAGTCCTTTAGAAATATGGACCCTAGTTGTGTAACAACATAGCCTATATAAATACGATGGCAATTTTCCATTATATCCAAGCTGGTCAAGTTTTCCAAGTTCTGCTTCATACAAAACATAGCTTGCATTAGTAATATCTTGAATTTAAATAAGTTGGTTTATTTTGAAAGGTCATACAGCCCGGCCATTGAGTCGGAATGACCATTACATCGCTGGTCAAAAGGAAGGGGTCAATTTACGGTCAAACGTGGTGAGGAGGTTTGACAAAATCATAATGGAGATCAGAAGGAGAGTAAACATTATTTGAGAGTAATTTCTCTGTATTTATAGAGCGGTTACTGAGTGCGAGGTCAGGAACTCATACTGGCTGTATTAAAACTGAGATTACTGATGACCAAATCGCTTGACATGGGATTTAGAATTCCAAGGTCGACCCATAGCAAAATTTTAGGCTTATTTGCAAACTGTGGCTGCAAATTTTCTGCAAATTTGCAAGGATTTTGCCATACAAATGAGATTTGTTTTAAATTTGAAAGAATATATATATGAAGACTTCTTGCAATTTTGCTGCAAACCTTAGATGCTCTTGTAAATTTGCTACAAACTTTGCGTTTTACTAAGGGGATGTGTTGGAAGCTGATCAGATTGTTTTGATGTAAATTGAGTTTGTTTTAAGTATAGGTTAGTCATACTTTTACCACATACTGGCATTAGAAACATATTGGATGGCACCTTTGGTGCATTCAGGACGAGTTGATCCACGGAATCATATATATCCACAGATCAGATATGGCCAACCTGCTACAGTAATTTGGTCTGCTGATCTGTTGGTCTGAGAATCAGCATTGGTTGTGAATATGGCCCACGTATTGTCTGTATGTATGTATGTCCACTTGATGTTTTAACTTGTTGTGGAAGAGAAAATGTGAAGAATGCTTGTGTATGCACACGCACATGCATGCACGTTATTTTGTTATAGGCTGAAAAGGGAATCAGAAATTTGAGTAACTGTAAAGAAATTTCGTTTTGAAATACACTAAATAGCTGTGTTGACATTTATTTTTGTCTTTTAGTTGCATCGTTCTGTTTAGTTTGATGGAAGAGGTCAGAGTGGAATGTACTATTGGTTGACCTGATGCCAATTTCAAGAGCAATAAGCTATCCTAGTGAGGCCTGTGCCAAGTGTCCTCAGCCTGACTTCTTTCTTTTTCATAGAATGGTTGAGATTGTAACTTTTGAAAATAAAGATGTAAATTATATAAATTCTTGAAATCAAAATATGAAATTTACCAAAGAAAACATGGTGTATTTTTTTTTCTGAAGATTATAGCTTACTTTGCCATTTTGCATCAAAAATCGATTAATCTTGATCCTGTGGTCCCCTTGATGACTGATATTGCTTCAAAACTAAATAAAAGTGAAAAAAAAATCTTGGATATTGTTTAAATTGGTGCGCTTAGCACATAATTAACAGTCATTGTAAGTGTTAAGAAATCCATCCCTGTATGGAGACCTTCAGCCAGCTCTGTGTACAGTCCATGTTCTATGTTACAAATTGAGCAATAAATTTCAGCCCAGCTGTATGGATTTTTGCCTAGTTGTGTGTTTACACAGTATTGATATCTTCACACTTTCTATTATTTCATGCGTGCAGATTGCCAACCCCCCCCCCCCCCCCATTACACACTTTTTAAATATGTTTGATGATATGGTTTTGCTTCTTTTCAGTGTATAATATAAAATGAGTGGGTTGTTTTAGAATAGGACATAAGTTAGAATAGCATATGACTTCTTCATTGAAGATTTAGGTAACATATTTGTGATAATACCTTTTTCAATCAATTAATATGTGCATATCCCAAATAATTTTTGGCATGTAACCAGGCTTGTGGAACTTATTATGATGAGTGCCTTGCCTTCTTCAGCATATTTTGTTAATGTGCAGGTTTTGCTAATTGTGCAAAATAAACACTTGAACTTTGGTGAATGTAAATAAGGATTTTTTTTCTTGCATTACATTTTTTTTTGCCAATTTCTAATTATTTAGTGATATCTTGTTCTTGCTGAAAATTTAAACTATAAGTTTAAGTTGTATACGTTGTGTGAGATCTTAGAGTTCTCACATACCCAGAGAGATTGCTTTGTTTCATGGAATGAATGCATCTCAATTAACAACTTCGTCTTCTTTTTCAATTTCAGCCCCTGAAGTTGCATCGAAGTGTGCCATCACCTATCCTTATTCCTCTCCCTACGTCTCTCCTGTCTACGAGCAGCTCACGCCATCTGGAGGGTGCGTAAGTTCTAATATCACTCCTAGTCGCAAGGAAGTCCACGTGATCAACCTACAGGGAACGTTGCTCGGAGGAGACCATCCTGTTATAACTCTACATATTCTACCTCTAGAGTTCACCGGTAAGGTTTTATTTGTAATGAATAGGTATGAATTTAACAGATAAGGCCTTGCTCACAACAAGTTGGTCCATGGACTATATAGTCTGCCGAACAAAAACGGTACACAACTGAACCCCCCACCTACCCCACCCCCCCCCACCCCCACGTGTGTCGTTCCAGCAGGGGCAGAGCTATTAAATTTTGGCACATTTTCAAGTAGGTCTTGCCATATTTGATCTAGGAACTAGTTAGTTTGCGCATCAACTAGTTGTGAACACAGCCTTGGTCACATGCTCTAAGTCCTGTTTGTATGTATGCAGCCAGTGCAGGTATGAATTGAGCAGATAAGTCACATATTTTAAGTCCTGTTTGTAGTGAACAGGTATGGATTTAGCAACACCTGGAGTGCAAGTGTGTGATGAATATAGGTCCTTACCTAGAAAGTTTTGTTTTTGTTTTGAGTCCCTCCTAGGTTGTGTTCAGAAACAAAGCAGTGAAACCTATCAACTCCCAACATATTTATTTTTCTTGTTTACAAATGTGGTTAATCAACTGATTATTATGGAAGTCCTGATTTCAAGAAATTTTCATTCTGGCCCTTTCACATGTATTTGGATGGAACTTAATGAATCCCAGATTACATCATCGGCTTGAATAGTATTCGAGCTGTTGTTGCACAGCATGGCACACAGCAGCATCCCATATTAGAAGGGGATAGAGTTGATTGTTTATCTAAGTTATTCCTGCTCCCGGCACCTGCCTGTTTAATATAAGAGATTTTTAAGTGGTGTAGTTTTAGTCTAGTTATATTTGTATTAACTTGATTGTGATTAAGACTTCATGAAGGTGATAAGTTAGATAAGGGAAAGGTAATAGGAGAGGATGTGTGCTTGTTTTTTAAGAGGGGTTGAGGTTATTGGATAGTGAAAGATTCAATATTTAAAATGTTTTGACAAGTGATTAAAGTAGTAAGTCACATGGTTAATTATTTAGAGATGAAAGTCTTGCAAAAATATCAGGATATTAAGGTGTTGTAATTATGTCCTCCACGCCACCTTTATAGGCCGGTTAAGGTCCTTGGCGCCTGGATTTTCAGGATTTTTAAAAGTCCTCTTTCATCCATGCTGTCTTGTACTAAAGTTTCATTAAAATTTTGAGAGATTTAACCAAACCTGTGATTGTTTTTGTTTATTTTTCAGGCCCCCACTCAGGTCCGCTTGTGTTTGTGTTGAGTTCTGCCAAACCAGTGACATGGCACTTGCAAACAGGGAACATTGCCAATCGCTCAAGCATATTCTGGGTAGGTCACTTTTTCACATAAATTGATAAATAAATTAAAATAAAAATAGGTAATTAAAGCTTCCCTGATTATATTTGGCGAGAGATGTGTAAGATGAAAAGATTACTGCAAAAGTTGCATCAGAGGACATAAAATTGCATTGTAGATCAATTGCAAAAAATTTATACCACTGTTTGTAACGAAACTTCTTGTGGAGTCAATAACACTATGATTACATACCAGCTATTTATAATCATTATAAATAGCACAATATTCCCAAAAGACCACATTATACCCTAGGCGTCTTTGTGTTGAACACTGAAACTGAAAAATAGCATGAATGCTGAAATCAGGTTGCTTGTTTATAATTGTATATACTGAATTAATCAGAAAAATGTTTTACAGACACACATTACAGGCTCTCTACAAAACTTATTTCACACACATGCCTGTGCGTACGTGCGTGTGCGCACACACCCACACACACACACACACACACAATGAGTGCTATTATAAATTATATGCTGTAAAAGGATCACAAATGCTATATAAAAATATAATTTTTATGATTTTAAAATTATGTATTTGGAAGATTGATCATTTTTGCCCATTGAAAAAATTGCCATTACAGCAGGGCAATACAAATGCCTCTTTCCATGAAAACATAAGCAAACAAATCAATAAATGAAAAAAGTAATCTATTGTTGTAAACAGTATTTTGATGAACTTCAGATGGAGTATTTGTATAGTTTTAAACAGCAAATTGTCGTCAACCTGCTTCTGACTTTTGATATTTTGCTAGACAAGGCAGAAAAAAAAATCAAGTTTGTTTTTGTGAATAGCTGTTCACACAGAGAGAGAGAAGAGAGAGCTTGATCATCATAATGTGGGCTTGACAGAGCGAGAGCTATTTTCCTACAGGCAATTACAACTGGTGGGCAGGGGGTATTTCAGGGCAACAGATAACGTATCCTGAATAGAATGACCATTTGACCATGATAACATTTCTGTTGCTATGGTGACGGGTGTGGAGAGCCAGTCACGAGGCCAGTCAAAAGGTCAGGCTGGAGGCCCTGCTGCGTACTCATAGCTTGGCACAGTTACTGGGCGATGGTTTGAATGGAGAAATACTTAACTGAGATAATACTGCTCGAGCCAAAGCACTTTAAAATGAGAGAGTTATATATAGAGGGTTAAATTAATAAAAACTTGGGAAATGATGATGAAGAAAGGGAGAGTTATTATATATCCAAGGCTGTGTATGCATAGAAAGGAAGAGGGCGAAAATATCTGTGACATGCTCCTTTATAATGGGAAAAATATCTCAAGATAACTTTGCTTATGTGAAAAAAGTTACTGAAATGGTACTTTTGTTTACTTTGTGGTATTATTGTACAGATTTGAATAAAGATGTCAAAGTGTAAGGGATATTTAATTATTCAAAATTTTATTTTGAAATTTAAAAATTTTTAAATTGTTTTGGTGAGAACTGTCATGTAAACAAATGCCAAACTCTATACTTTGTAAGATGTAAAACAATTTCTATTGTACAAAGTCTCAAAGACCATTTAATTTCTAAGACTTGCCCTTCTCCATTTTGTGAATATCACACAGAAAATAACCAGTGCAAAGCAAGTAAAAATTATTCTTGAAAGAAATTTAATTACTAGTACTTTGTTGCCATCAGTTTGTTTGCACCTTCTTGGTTGTCCATTCACGCTGTCTGAAGTGGAAGCCTTTTTTGCACTACAAAATCAAGTGAAAATGGACAATTTTTAGCTATTCATATTTTCATGTGTATGAAGTTGGACTTTTATTTATTTATTTATTTATTTATTTATTTATTATTTATTTATTTATTTATTTATTTATTTATTTATTTATTTATTTATTTGTTTGTTTATTTATTTGGTCTGTGAATGTTTAAAAAAAACTCAAGCCCCTACCCCCCCCCCCCCCCCCCCAAATAAAATAAAGATAAATAAAAGGATTATTTTGCTTACATGTCTCATAACGATGCCAAGATATGAAGAGAGAGGTTGTAATGTGGGTAGTAACGGTGTGATGTTTGTGGCATGTAACGTATACCTTGAAATACAAGTGATACACATGAACAGCACATTTGTTGCAGCTTGGAAGATGAATGTTAAAATACCATTTCAGTAGAACCAGGCTACAGAACAATACCTTCACATTTTCAAGGCCTCAGAAGTTTGATTCCTAAGAGATGCTGTTAAAGAGCTCTATTGATTAGAAAAATAACCTTCTTTATTAATTGTTATTTTTCCAAGAACACACCTAAGTTTACAAGGTACTTCAGAGAAAGCCTTTAAAAAATTGGCTTTTAGTTAAATTGCTCTTTGCCATTGCCTATTGTACTTTCACAAATATAGCTTAGGTTTTTAAAATTGTAGCTTTAAAAAGCTTTTGTAATGTAACCTTTTGTCACAGGAATGGTGTTTTTAGATTAGTGTTATTAAACACATCATATAAAAGAAATGCTTTATCTGGGTTAAATGAAATCTACTGGAAACAGAACAACACGCATTCTTTCCACAAAACCGCGCTCAGTTTATATTTATCCTAAGACATTACGACTTTGTATTAATATGATATCAATGTTGTGTAAAAATAGTGTTTGTTGGAAGACGATCTTTCCACCGAAAGTTATTTTTTTACCATTCAGTAGATCACTCATTGCTTTCAACTTACAAACATCATCTTTGAACTTTATAATATAATGTTACACAGCACTCTAATTACCTTAGCCAGAGAGGTTTGTTTTTTTTTTTTTTTACTTTTGTTTGTTTGTTCATTAATAGCTTGACTAAAAAAATATGGGAAGATTTTGATAAAATTTTTAAGATCTATAGGTCAAAAGTGAGCCAATTTAGAATTGATTGGATTTTGCTGGTGATCTCATTATTAATTGTTGCCACTTTAAAATCCTCATCCTATAAATATTGATTAACTAACATTTATTTTATCATTGTCTTTTCAGCTGTCTCCGGGATCGCGGATATCAGGTGACACGTATATCGTTAAAAAGCAGAATGAGCGCCGCCAGAATATGCCAGCTGACAGTAAGACCCTACTACAGTGGTCTGAGCGCAAGTTCCATGCCGTGACATCTTTGATGGAGGTCATGAATGGAAACAATGTCTTCAAACAAGTTGGCATTGGTAAGTAGATTAGCTTTCTTAATTTCCTATAGATCTTGATGCATCTTAAGCCAAGAGAAGAAATCAGTGGAGACATAAAACCGCATTCTTTCTACGAGAGAAGAAATGGGTGACTTAAGAAGAGTTTTAGTGATGATTGGTTATTACTAAAAAAATTTATTAATTCTGTGAAGTTGGTGAAGTACAGTTAAACATTTCTCATTTATACCAGACAAAATAATATCACTTGCATTTTGGAAATCATGGGCAGTTTGAATCTTGACTGTGTTATATTGAATGGAATAAAAAAGATGTTCTGTCATAGTAAAAGTTTTCATACAATGAGCTACATCCCACCAACTAACATGAAATTTAATATGCTTCTACTACATTTTAATTTTCCATCTGATATAATTTCATCTTTCTTCTTTTTCAGCTCCCGAATCTCCCAGCAGCTGTATCTTTCAGAAGCCATTTGAATCTTCCAGCTCCGTTGCGGCATACATTCAGCCCCAGCCCATGTCAGGGTGTGCAGAGACCTCTAGGGAGGGAATGTCAAAGCAGTGAGTACACTTTCTGCTACCACAACGTATGGGATTCTGTGATGTGTTTTCACAAATATGACACACAATTCATATCACAGTGAGTTGGGAAGCACACCTTCTGTTTTATTTAGGGAACTGCCCTAACGAAAGAGTCCTATAGGATTCTATAAGTTTCTATAGGATCCCATTGAGCCATATTCCTAAGGAATCCTATAGGACCAAGCTAATAGTTTTAAGTGATGTGTTAGGTTCTAGGATTTGCCTTCAGGCAAGATCCAAACAGTGCATACTCCCTATTTTGCAACTGTTTCATCTGTTTTATTTGCTTGCTTTTGTGTACTGTTTCCTGGATAGTAACGGGCTGTAAATAAAACACTATCTCTGGTCATTTATTAGGTGGAAATGTGAAATGAAATAACTAAGATGTAATTCAGGTATACAGTTGCCTTTGCAAGTCCACATTAAATTTTCCTATGACATAGGGACACTGGGAGGGGCTCTTAGTGTTGGATTGTGATTTAATATATTGTTATGTTCAGAAGCAGTAATTCAAATTTCCAATTATTATGAATATATGCTGGTTTATTTCTTGGAAAAATGCAGTATTTGTGGGTGTTTACCCTGTGATATTAAAATTAGATATTTTTAATCATTAGGGTGTACTTTTAAGTATTTAGGTGAAGTGTGGAGAAAAAGATCAGTGATAGCTGTGTATATTGTTTTTAGTTCCTTAACCCAGAAAATAGTTTTATTCTATTTGACAGAAATGAAATATCAGAAGATAGTTATTGTTATAACTGCTTTGACTCAGTGACCTTAAAGGGATAACAAACTGTTCATATGAGATTCATAATTCACAATAAATACATTGTAAACATTTTATCACCAAAACAGTGGTTAGTGTAATTATTCTGGAATCTGTGCTTGCAGACCATGTGGACCTTCGTAGATGGCTATATCTCCATAATAATAGACTTAGAGTTTTGATTAAAAAAAAACTTTTTAGAAAAAAACAGGGACTGATATTGAATGGATCCATTTACCATTGGTAAGTATGGAAAATGGTATACCCCAGGAAAATCTTTTATTTATTATTTTTTTTGCCAAAGTGAAGTTGTTATCCCTTTAAGGCATAATGTAGATAATTTTGATATGATTATTTAGTTATTTATGAAATGAATTAATAAAATAAATAGCTATCTGATGTTACTAGGTGAAAAATGTCAAAGATGAAAAGTTAATTATTGCATCAAACCTTTTGAAAACGAAAAAAAAGTAAAATAAAATCAGCAACCAAAATTATTGAAATTGAAAAAAGTGAAGTCAACATCTGTTAAGGGCAAACCAGGATGTGTGATATTTTCACTGCTGGTAGTGCACAACAAAAGTTTTCATCGTGAAATGAAAAAATAATTTTCCTAAATAAGAGGGTAAATTGAATTTTTTTCAGTCTATGTAAAGTTATAACCATGCTGGTTATACAAAAACGGATCATCTTTTACAGGATGTGTCCTTCATTGATTAACTGTGTTCTGTTCGCTTTTGCGGTAAAAACGTCATACTGTGACAAGCAGTCCTTTCAACTGAGTCCACATAGTTTATCCCTGGCCAGTATATTTAGTTCCTAGTTAGTTAGCTGTTAAATTATTCTGAAGATAATTATTAACCTGAGATAAGGTGTCCATTGATCTAGTTGTTTACACCAGTACATTGTAACACCAAGTCCCCTTTATCTGAGAACTGTTTCCAGGAACTGGGGAACATTGTCACTTTGGCAACTGAAATTTCAATAAAGTTGTCCCTACACAAAATAAATAAATAAATAAATAAATAAAATTAAACATTCACTAGCCAGTCACTTGAACAAGGTGAAAGCAAGATGTATTCCTAGATGACATTACTGTTGAACTCATAAATCACTGACCTTTACTAAGTCAATTGTTGTGGTTTCCCCATATTTAAATCTTATGTCACAATTCAGTGCTGGGGAATGTGCTTGCCAATGGTGTACTAGATTGCTTTCACAGATAAAATAATGGGCTCCCTAGGGGCCAACGTTAACATGCTTTTGTTTTTCCCTTTTTTAACCCTGGCTGCTTTGCTAACCTTTTGTTTTTTGTTAAAGTACTCTGACTTGGCCTAGTTTTACAACAGGTGAAGGTCTGCCTCTGTTTATTTATTTTTTCAAGCATTTTGCATTTTGGACTGATTGTGACTGTTATGAGATAACGGGGTTTTGGCTGGTTAGGTAATGGGGAACATTGCCATATTTCAATATTGACCTTGCTAAAACAGCTGTGATATAATCAGTTTAGTTTAACACAACAACAACAACAAATAACACTTCTGTCACTTGCTGTCTCAAAAAGGTGGTAAATGTCATATTTTATACGACATGAAAAAGATGTTTGCTGATAGCATTTTTGATAAGCACACGTCTTCACTTAAGCACCCACTCCAGTAGTACAGAAGAGTGATGGGTATAAACTTTAAAAAAGCATATGTGACCTGAACTTGTTGAAGAGCTTGTAAATATTTGAACATAAATGGCAAGCTGTGTTTGATTTTTTGTTCAGTTTCAATTTTTTCAATTTCATTTTTTTCCCAGTGATTTAGTCTGTAGCATTAAGCGTACAAAATTATATAACTTTAGAACATTCATCCCATATGTATGAAAAGGTTCATTACAACTTTGAGTTCTTGATTTAAGAATTACAACTCCTTATATTTTTGTAGATGAGCTTTGAAAAATTTTTGTACATGCGCTTTGAAAAAAACATCAGTCATAGAGTTTTTTGTAAAAATTGTCACATAAACAGTTCTTTTCTTTTAATATAGTGTAAGAGATAAAGACAGAAAGACAAGTGCTGTATGTGCTTTTCTTAGTCCACAAACTTCATTCTTTATGGTCACAACAATTCTAGAAATTCCAGGGAAAAAATATCAAAATATCAATCTCTCCCTTTCTTTCTTACTTTTTTGTATTCACGAGTCCCACTATTCAGCCTCAGTGTCAAGGTATGGGGGGGGGGGGGGGGGGGGGGGCAAGTTTGAGTTTTAAGATTTTGAAATTCCATGTAAAAAATCGGAATTCATCTTTTTCTTTTTCTTCCTCAGGGACATTCACATCATAGAACTCCATTCTTCAGCCCCAGTGGCCAGGGAGGGTGCAAGTGTCACCATCAACATAGTGACGGAGAAGGAGCGCAGCATCAGTAGGGATCTCCTTCTGATTCTGAAAGCTCATCAGGACATCAGCTGGCATATCAAGACCAAGAACCTCGTTGGGCGTCTAGAAATTGTGGTAAGGTCTTAGTTAGTGATCATTGCCTCTGCCATGGAGGTTATGTGTTTGCCTTTGTTGGTTTATCATTTTACTGCATGACTCAAAAAGTTAAAGAGTGATATTAATGATGCATGTTGGCCATGGTTGCTGAAACACTGTAGGTTGAATGTGCAAAGTTATCTAGACCTTTTTTTTTTCTTTTTTTTTCTTGGGTAGATAGAAACTGTCAAACCTTTTCATTTTACGTTCATTGCATATTACACCCTATCCAGGCACCCTAATGTAAAACGTCCATATGTGTTCATTCAGGCAAACCGCAGCATCAGCAGAAATGGAGTAAAAATGCACACCACCATCCAGTATGACGAATTAAATCGTAGTCGAGAGGAGCTGATCAGCTGGTCAGAGAGGCAGTATGGGCCGATCGTCTCGTACACTGAGGTGCAGATCGCCAACAGAATGAACTTACTGGTCAAAGATGTTCAGATTCTGAGTAAGTTGATCAATTGTTCTCTTCCAGAAATACAACTGAGATAATTGATTTCACTAAATATACTTGAGTTTTCTCTCAGAGGAATAGTGATGCTTTTAATATTTTGAATCAGTATATAGGTTTACTTTTCTCTTTGTGCTCTTTATTGTCTGAAGTTCTCTCTCCCAGTAATCACAGAATCTTAAGTGGACAGTGATATTTATTCTGAAAATTTGAAAGTGCCTAGTAAAGAGATTGGCCATTATCAAAGCATTGATGAGTATATCTTGAGATATGAGATATATGTCTTTATAAATGAAATTGCCTTTTCAACTCTTTCCAGACACCACCCCAACCACTCCAACTACTTCAACCACCACCACCTCCAGCACCACTACCTCGAGGTCCCGAATGGCTACCTCATCTCGTTCCAGAAGTCGCGGACCCACGGGACATGGACTTAAATCCCCTTTTATCAACAGAGATTTGACGAAAACGGCTCTCCAGCATGCATTGAAAGTAGCGTGCAATGAGCAGGATCTCGAGGCCACGTTAGACAAGCTGGTTCTGCAGGTATTTAATTTTGGAATGATATAGAGGATGATTTGTTATAAATGGAACTTGTATCATGAGGGTACGTAAATGTGAGCACCAGTTACTAGTACTGCTATACTTTTGTTCGCTATGTGTGGTTATATCAAAAATGAACAGGATTGCGTAGAATTTTTTGAATGAAAATATATTGATACAAGAGTTAACTATGTTTTAGAAATATTCCTTGATGCTGTACTTTTTAGATCATAAGGGGATTATTTGTTATTCAATTTGGCCCGGTTTCACAAAAAAAAAAAAAAAAAAAAAAAAATAGAATAAAAAAAAAAATCTAAGTCGATTCCCGGCTTAGTTGAGTAGGATTTCTATGAGGGTGCTGTAACAAGTTACTGGGGCCTGAGGTCATAGAAATAAATATGATAATATCATTTCAGCCCTGTGGGGTGAGGGCCGAGCAGCTGTCCCTGGTGGATGACAAATGTCGTCCGGAAGAAAATGCCACACATTTCATTTTTAAGACGGGTTACCATCAGTGTCGGACGGTGCTGAAGAGGAACAAAGACACAGGCTTGAGGAGCTATGTCAACTCAGTAAGTATGCAGTCAAGTTTATCCTGGGGACAGTAATTGACATAGCTGGGTTGGACTTGAACAGTCTTCTTGTAGAGTTTTTGTGATAGAGATCAGAATTTGGTTTGTATTTTTTGACTTTGCATAGCTGTTAGTTTGGATGGTATATTGAATTATCAGTTTTTTCAACAAGAATAACACTTTTAATTTTCAAGAACATGGATTGAGATCATGTGAGATCAAAAGTACCAAAGGTCATTTAAGTTAGCTATCTTTTCTCCAAGAGTCAGCTTAAATTTCATTTGATTTTTGCAGGTTATAATACATAGGCGCCAAAGGGATGATGAAATAATAAATTGGCGCAATGGTAGACAGGTGCCAGATGATCACAATGAAGGCTCTGGTTTTTCGTCTCTGGATGGTACATATTACAGTGATGATGAAGACTTGACTATATATGACCTTGTCATACATAAAGAATTTAGATGTATGCCTAGGTATTTTGTGGACAAAAATACGGTGAGAAACATTTTGTTGACATTGCAAAGGAACATTCTAAAAAATACACAAAGTACAAGGATACATCACATTTACCTATAAACAAATGAACAGGAAAGAAATACAACATTTAACTAAAGAAATACAACATACAACTAAATATATAACTTAATAATAAAGACTTATGTGTGCCAAGAGTTCATTTAGGAAAATTATCAAAACTAATTCCTTCATCTATTGATATATAAGAGAAGATTCTGAAATGGTATCTCAGCTATTGGCATGATCTGTAGCCTGAGTTGAGCGGTGTTTTTTCATTGCAGTCCACCAATGTGATCCGAGGGGACAGTTTGCCTGAGCTGGGCTTCAAGCTGTCCTTCTACAAGGATGACCAGTTCATCCAGCCAGAGGTCTCTTCACCGCTGCAGGTTGAACAGGGGGGCACCATCTTTGTTGGAGTGGATGTAATTGGAGGTATGTGTATGGGGAGATGGTTTATGGCCATAATCCAGGAAAAACTTTGTCTGAATATGTGTAAATTGTGTATGCACTGGGATTTGATAATTGCAGTAATTTTGCGAACTCATCAACCACTGAAAGCATTGTTATGTATAATAATAATAATAATAATAATATAAGTGTGCTCCTTGTTCTTTTCAGAGCTGTGTACAAAACGGAGATTAAAACCTAAAATTCAAACGTATATGTAAAAGTTAAAATGTAAATAATTTCACTTGTGCTGTCACCTCTCTGTTTTTATTTGGCATCCTGTCAAATATGGAAGCAGCCATTTCATACTGAAGACAAGCATAATATGAAATAGTTTTCCATTTATACAACACATTCATGAGCTTCAAGAGCCATTTATGTTAAGTTTCAAGTTCCTTTTTCTCTGTTTTTCAGACGCCATTATCCAGCCCATGCTGCTGGGCTGCTGGCTCTCGGACACCGCTTACGGAGAGCGTGACAAGGTAATGCTATTTGACAGGGGCTGCAAGATGGATGATACCTTAAAATGGCTGACCAAAGGGACTGGGAAGAACATTCTGGAGTCTCTCTGGATCAGACAGCAAAGGTTCAGCTTTGAGTTTGCACGGCTGTCGCGGAAAAATATAGCTTTCTTGAACTGCGAGGTGGACACATGTAGTCGAGACGGGAGGAGTAACAGGAATCCGCCAGTGAGGAAGGTAAAAAGTAACACACTTTTATTACCTGATAACTATTCAGTGAGAAAAGATGTCAGACATGTACTGAACATTTTAGTGATTTGCTTTTCATGTATGAACCAAGTGCTTGATAAGATGGTTTATCGTCGTGGTATCATTTCAGTGTATGCCCCCTGGTAAGATGTGTCTGACGTCACGTATGACTGTAGGGGAGGGGCAGGAACCAGCCTTCCAGGCCCCCTCTGAGTACAGCAAAGTGGTGTATGCAGGGCCGATAGTACAAATAGAGAGGGTCAGGAGTAGCACAACTGTCATCCCCACTAAGCCAAGAATACCAAGTAAGTGGAAGTTCTTATGTAGTTTTGAACCTTGTAACAAGGTAATGTGGGGTAAAAGTTTGAAAATTTGCTCAACTTTTAGTGTCTATACTTAATCCACACACACTTCAATACTTAATCCGCACGCACGCACGCACGCATGCATGCATGCACACACGCACACACACACACACACACACACTTTTTCGCGAAAGCAGTGATCCATATAACAAGCAAATTTTCGGAAAAAGGGCTACAACAGTAGACTACATTACAGCCACCATATACATGTAGCTGACTTCAAGACTGTGGGTGTGAACTTTATAATAGAATTGAATCTTTCCTTTAAGTGCTGCATCCATTTCACCACTCCTTACTCTTCTCATTCTGACTTAGAATTTAGCCAATAATTTAGCTAGCTAATGCCCAGTGTATTTTCTGTTCCAGGTCTCCCAATCCCTAGTGACGGGCCAGCCACCCGTTTACACACAGACAGCTCCAAGGGCAAGCAGCAGCCTACTCATATAGTGTATGGCCTGGAGTCAGGGACAGTGGTGGGCATAGCATTTGCAGCATTTGTCATTGGTGTCTTACTGACGGGAGCACTGTGGTACATACACACACATACTGGTGAGTCAGGGAAGCTTTGGTATAGTGGGGCATTCTAGGACAGTTTTTACCGAAGAGTTTTTTCCATTTGATGATTGCCAATGGGAGCATTTGTCAGACATGCATATGCCAAAGCATGCATGCATGCACGCACGCACACACACATACATGCACTCACACACACACACACACACACACACACACACACACACCTGCAACCAATATAGATGGACAATATTGCTTCAATTTTTCTTTTAATGCATTATAAGCCAGTTTTATACATATACACATTAATCTTCAGTGGTCTTTCTTTACCTCCCACATGACATGCAGATGCTTTTGGCATCTCTAATAAAGTATCATCATATGATTGAAAGGTGTTGTGATTTCTAGGTCCCGTGGGGCAGCCTCAGCCCGCAGCAGCTCCAAAGGGCACCCGCAGTGGCAAAGGTTCCTCAAAAGGATCACTAGAGAGTAGCATGGAATGCACCCCTAACTCTTTTACACCAATCGCATCGTAGCACGGGCTTGATCATCGTAAAATGGAGGGAAACGGGTCTCATGGCGCACCCTCAAGTATTATAATATCATGATATTATTTTATAGAGATAAACAGAGGAAAGGGATGAAGGAGGATACAAACAGCTGTCAGATAGGACTGATAAAAAGTTGTTTATCAATGTGTAGACCTTAAAGTGATATTAATGAATGAAAAGAACTCTCAAAATGAATATTTTGAAGGGTCCTAATTGTTACTTGATGACAAGGAGCACAGAAAGCAGAGTAACAATGTAGGATAACTTCATACGGAGAGAATACAGTTACGAAGATAGAAACTTATATATATATACGGGTGAAAGAAGCCACAGGGATTTAAATCTGGTGATTTATAAAGACTGGTATCATACAGAAATGATACCAATTCTGAATGCCAGTGGTTCCCTTTCTTAAAGGAACAATAGATGTGGAATGTTGAGACTAGAGTGAAGGAGGGAGAAATGTTTTTCACAACATAATGACATTTCACACCACTGAGACCTCATCCCCTATTGAAATCCAACACAATTTCTGTCACAGCTAACGCAATGACCGACAAGTCTTCTCACACTTCTCTGTCACACTGGGGCATGCTCTTACATTATCAACTCAAGGTGGACAGAAATGGTTGAAACAAGAACTTTTTTTTTCATCTGTAGTGTTGTCAGCCAGGACTGTTTCAACAGTGGTTGGTGAGGCAAGATTTTACACATACTGGTCTACAAGGTTTGCGGAAGAATGAAGAAGATGAGCAAACTTTGGAGATGCCATACTAGCCCTAGTCATGCCTATTTTTGAACTCTAAAAATGGATTGGGACAAAAATGATGAAATTATTAACACTAAGGAGTCTTTCGACTATAGTATTGCACAGATTAACTGCTACACTGAAGCTGTGGTGTAGTTCATTGAACACCCAATCCCTGTCCTTCTTACAGCAGTGGAACATGACCAGGCTCACGTTAACCAGTGAAAAATCTTCTTTCATTGATAGGGATGGTCACATGGATTAATCTGTAATAGGTCTTTTTATCAGATGTTTATACATGAAAAATCTTTTTTTAGTTAATTTTGTTCAGTAAATAGTTCCTCTGTTAGACGTTACATTTAGGATTTTTTTATAAGCAGGGCTTCTCTATTTTTAGTGGTGCCTGGAAAAATGGCATGTTAAGTTACCCCCTAATTTACTCTCCCACTTAGATTTTGAATTGTTTTTAACCGTATGTGTTCCATCTTGTAATAATGTCAACATTTATTGGTGAACTTTGTTGATATGTTTTATGTATGTAAACTGCCTCCAAAAGACGTGTCATTATTGCATTAAGCCCATGCAGATTCTTGGTTGGATTTATAGTCATACATGAAGCTGTCATGCTAGAGAAATCTGGAGTAACAAAGTGCATTTCATTTGTCGTTTTCCCTTCAGTAGAATCATCAAGCAGCCAAGAAAATCACACTGAACACAAATTAGGTGGTCGTCTTTCTGGTTACAGATTAAGCACTTACCAAATAGCCAGTGGTATTGTTGTCTCCTGTCTGAAGTGCTTTGGAGACCCTGATGACACAGTATGGCTTGTTCTATTAACCATATTCCCTTTTATATCCACATTGGCAAAGGAAAACTCTATGCTGTAATCAGCTATAATACAAAGTTGATGCTGAAGGAAAATGACTAATTGGTGCATTTTGTTCACTCTCTTGCCTTTTGAGTTAATAGGTACCTGAAATGTTGCCCTGTAAAATACACATAGACACCCTTTCCTAAATGTAAGTAATTGAATGCAAAATTTCAGTTGCGATACTGTTCACCAGCTATTTAAGTTGTTCATATTCTTTCTGTTGCTGAATTTTTTTTTTTTTTGTCCCAGTGGTTAAAAATTATATTGGTGTATGAGGAGAGAGTGTAAAAGGTTCGCAAAACATTATTACGGGTACTACGGGTATTTAATTCATTACATGTAGATATGTAGAAGTATAGCCCTGTGTTCTGTACACTGTTCAATGTATATGTGCAAAACCATGTGTCACACTGACCTAAATATGTTATTCTGTAATATACCATATAAATGTGCTTTTACATATACATATATATATATATATTAGTAGCTATGATATTTTATCAGTAGATGTGCACATACATAATTGTCATCATTTGAATCATTATTGAATCAATGAAGTACTGAAAAATAAATTTAAGAGGTGCTTAATTGTGATGCTCTAGTAAGTAGGAAATTGTCAGTAAAAGTGTTGATCATTTCTGGGAGCAGCTTTTCTTAAACTTCTGTATGCATTTTTTCTTTTTTTTTGGGGGGGGGGGGGGGGAGGGGGTTGTAAAAAGGAATTTAATTATGGATTTATGTGGCCATATATTAGGTCCTATGCTATTTAATGATATGAATAGAATTACCACGTTGTAATGTCTGGATAAACTGAAACCTTGCTAAACAAGTGAAAAGCTGCACTATGAGACCAATTAATTTTTGTGCATGATATTTAATGTTTTGTTTGTGGAAAAATTTGCTATTAGTGGTACTTGATTATTAGACCACAAAGCGCAAGTCCATACGTTCATCATGATATAAAAAGCACCATATGATTTAAAAAAAACAGCCTGGTTCCTGGATTAAATTATCTGTGGTGATCAGTTGGAGAGGAAAAAAGAAGAAAATCTTTATTGAAATGACCTTTGAATGTGGTCTGTTCACATCATGTGTGGGCTGGGAATGTCCAGTGGTAAATTGTTAGGATTTCATATTTCATGAAAGTTTGAGAACAAACTGATCACAAAGGCCTCCAAATTCTTTGTAATTGTGGTGTAACTTTCCTGTGATTACCCCCCCCCCCCCCCCAAAAAAAAAAAAAAAAAAAAATCCAGACAGGTTGCTTTTGTTACCTGTGTTAGTTTTCATTTGCAGGTCTAAGATTCCTAATTATTGTTAGTTTTATATGTATAATGTTTATGCTGGAAGCTTCTTGTGTCCATGATGTTGGTTTCACAGTTGCTGCAGGCTTATTGCACTAGCACAAGTTAGTAATACCTCACAAACCAGCTTTTCTCAGGAGAAATATATATAAGTACCAGAACCAGTTATAATTATTATTTTTTATTATCTAAGCACCTCAGGTGGAAAATGCTTATAAAAACCTCGTACAGTAAAAGAACAGGAAATTAGTCAGCTCTTTCTATTCAGTAATGTCTACAATATGGGGCATTAGCGTACAGTAAGCAGAAATAACAGATTACAGCAATTTTAAGCTCTCTCTCTCTCTCTCTCCCCTACCCCTACCCACCCCACCTCCAAAGCAGACTTGTTTTAATTGTCTCTTAAGTGTTGATCTACCTCAATCCTTTTAACAAAACCTCATCTTGGGGAAATTAATCCAAGTCTGCAAAAATGCTTTTATGCCTACCTCTGAACCCCCCCCCCCCCCCCCCATCCCCCTTAAGAGTCAAAGTAAAGTTAAAGCTGGATGTTTTCACTTTTGAAAACAGTGGAAGTGGACATACTTTTCTATTTCATTTCTCACATTCTTCAAGCACGGTGATTTATTTTTGACCATGATGTGTGTTTCAAGTAGTAAATGCCTAGTAGTTCTTCATGTGTAGAAGTTATGTGGAAAAGGCATTAATACACGTGGTGTCACACATTTCATATTTCTATTAAGGTACACAAAAAAAGGTTGGCCCAAATAGGATTGGTAGCTTGATTATTAAAGACGGTGTCATTATCCTAGACCTCAGTTATCAGATTTGCACAATCAACATCAGGGACGTTCTGTAAAAAGTGATGAACTAATTTTAAGATGGTAAGCTTCAGTTAACTAGAGTAAGATTCAGCAGGCTGTGAGGCTAGGTAAAATACATAACCATTAAGTCTTAAAATGTGTCCGCTTGATTTCCAGCTTGTCAATTTCAAGGGAAAAATAACAATTGATTGGTTGTTATTTGAAGAAATAAAAAACAAGTGCAAAGCAGTGGAGATAAGGATAATGGTCAGAAACCAACATCTTGGGACATGCCTACTTCTGTTTTGGTTGCATTTATGAATATATATCAATGTCAAATACTGTACGATTGGAAAAATCAACTTGTAATTATGTACATAAATGTTTAGCTGCATGTAACAGTAGAATTGGACCTATAATTGAGATTTTAAATGCAGGTGATCTTTCTTTATTCAATTCTCAATTGATCGTAGTTTTACCTTCACCTTTGAATTTAAAAATCAGTGGTTTTAATATTGAATAGATTTTTCAGGAGGAAATTAAAATTTTTATGGGGGGAAATAATTAGTTTTAGATCATAATGGGGGAAATTTTGGATGAACTGACGCAGTTCTAATGGGAAGATTAAATATTGAATTTTTTTACATTTTAGTATTGATGATGCCACATAACTTTAAAATTTACATGATTTTAAAGCCATTTTCTTGTCTGCTTTTGTATCAGGTCATAGTCTTATCTTTGTAGTCAATGATATAACGTATTTAAGTTTCATGTAGAGCCTCTGTTTGGGAGTATTTGTGTGTTTTTGTGTGATATTTTCTCTTAGTGGATCAAACAGACATTTTACACTATGTAACAGCTGAATATATAACGCAAATTGTCAAACAGATTTGAACTTCGAAATGTTACTAAGCATGACAATATTGCATGCAGTTGGAGTGAAATGTCGCAAGGCAGTAATATTAATTTACAACGGGGGAAGAGACAAATCGTTTTACCATAACACTTTGCCGAAATATACATATTACAGAGACCTTCTGCCAACCATATCTATTTAGCAAACGTGAGAAGCCTTAGATTAAGAAAATTATGAAGATAAACTGGCCTGCTGGAAGGCAAGGTCCAGACAGGTGGATGCAATTTCTGCTGATTGTTAATTATGTATTATAGACCCTAACTCAGGAGATGACAAACAGCAGCAACTGCACCACAAATACAACGTGTACATGCAGGAGCGGACGTTTAAAATTAATTTAAAGATTGAATGGCTCTTTTAAATAAGTTATGTTTTAATCGGGTTGTCTGTATACCAATATAGTATCAAAATGTATCAATTGTATCTTGTGTATAAGTGATGAATACATGTGAATTAGAGACAATAAAATACTTGTAAAAAAATTGGATTTGTTGTTAAAAGCTTTTTTATATTTAGAAAATGATATTCAATTTAAATAGCAAAGTGCCATGTAATGTCCACAAGTTCTCAAAAGAGATCCAAATTTCTTCTGCCTGCTGAACCATGCCAAAACATTGGTAACAATATTTAGACCTAAAGTGCTCATCATATCGACAAAGTTACACCGCTGATTCTTCAACAGCCGACTCATTTCTTGGAATCATCCCTGGCCACTGATAAATAGTTCAATTTTTTTAGTAAAATTAATAATCCATGTCTTACACCTACTTTCAAATCGCATTCTTTGCATTCCAACTAAAAAAGGAGAAGCATAAAGGCTAAAAATAAGGATGAATTACTGAAATTTCACAATTGTTACAAAGAGCAACTCACATATTTTATGAGGGACTTGTAAAATATGTGCAAATGTTACAAAAGAAGTGGATTTGGTTTCCGGTTAATTACCCATCTACTATACGATCTCTTTGTTTTTGACTGTAGCTAATAGGTAACAACAACTAACTTCAATTTTAAAGATGTCTTTTAATGAAACAAACAAAAATGTTGATGATATATATACATATTAATGATTTCATGTCGGTGAAAAGAAATTTTCTAAAAATTCAAATATGACAAAAAAAAAATTATCCTCTTACCACTCATCAGTAATTAATTAGTAAAAATAAACAATCTACATATTTGACATCCGGTCCTCTTATTTCATATTAGTCACAAAAGTATAACTTA
Source organism: Lingula anatina (assembly GCF_051362555.1). NCBI lineage: Eukaryota > Metazoa > Brachiopoda > Lingulata > Lingulida > Lingulidae > Lingula > Lingula anatina. Next base: position 30,857,820 of record NC_141769.1, on the reverse strand, counting down.
ATTAAAATGTTCTGTAAAGAATTGATGTTTAATAGCCTCTTTAGCTGTTATTCTAGTGGCCGGATTCAAGTCCAACAGTCTTTTCAATAAATCATATGCAGTGTCAGGAATTCCAATTCTTCCACCATTTTCCTTATCAGAACTGCTGGGAGGGGATTTCTTTCCATGACCTTTGCCTCGTTTTGGTGCAGCCTGCAGCTTTTCACAAACCACCTGTAGATCTAGCGGTTTCACCACAGGGCAACATGTCAGTTCTTTCCCTGGGGAGAAAGAGAGGTCAGTAAAGAAATACATAAAACATAACATTATCAAATGAGAAATTTTCATTGTTATATCTGACATGACCAGACCAGATAGGAAATGGGCTAAACATTTGAAACAGATAAAATAAACAATATAATTTAAACAAGGGGGTTGAACTCCCAAGACAGGTGTATATTAAAAGACTTGGCTTTCTTCATCCCAAATGCTCCCATGAAACATAGCATAGGCCCTGAGCTTACTTATGCACCAATAAATTAATAGTGCATGATGACAAATTCATCAAATCTGGGGACAAGATGTCAGTCTCACACTAAAATATAACTCTTTGGCTTAAAATTGTAAAATATTACATCCATTTTTGACAAATCCTTATTTGTCCTGCTCAAACTGTCACTTCAAATAATTCTGGATCCTCCGCTGGTTCTAGACAGTAAGTCCACTCACCATAAGTTCTTGCGGACATCTTCACCTCCTCCGTCCCCATGAGGCTGATCAACTGTGCCAGGGCCACCATGTCATCTGATGCCTTGAAGAAGGGGTAGCGTCCACTCAGGATGGATAAAAAGATGATCCCTGCTGACCAGATGTCCACAGCTGTTAAAAAGTAAATAATTCTTTTGTAAATATGGAGAAGAGATTCGAAGATATAACTAATATTACATTTTTAAGTTGTATCAGCAAATTTCTAAATCAAAACCAATCTTTTAGGGTGGGGTTATCATGCCTGTGATTCACATATACAATACTTACAAAAAAAAAAAAAAAAAAAAAAAAAAAAAAACGTATATCAAAATGTCTCCTTTGTTTATGTGACTTGATTTGATCTGATATATTTTCTCACCTGTTGTTTGATGTTGGTGTTTCATGAGGACCTCAGGAGCTCTGAAGCCTGGAGTGCCAGCTCTTGGAGCCTCCTGGCGGGATCTTAAATAGAGTCAAACTTCTTTGAATAATGAAAAAATTAACATCATAATTATGTGCACTTTCTCACAAACAACATCTAAACAGGTTTATTATTTTTTGTTCAAAATAAATTCAAAACAGATAAAAAAAAATCAAAAAGGTTAACGCCAAAAAAATTTGTTGGAGGAAAGAAGTTTGTTTGTGCCCTTGTCAGGTGGGGATTGGTTAAAAAACACAGTAATAATCATCAGTAGCAATACGTTATATCTCACCTGGCTACACAAACCCTGCACACCTGAGGCAACCCAAAGCACTGGCAGGGAGAGGGAGACACTGTTCCACAAGACAGTCTGGTTCCAAAGCTGGGCTTGGACTTGGCAAGTGCCCGTCTGTTAGCAAGAGTATGTGCCTTCCCTTGACCAAACAGTGATCCCTGGTCGTTTCCATGAACAAGAAGAGTTCTCTTTGCGAGAGCAAATCTTCGTGGAGATTTTGATTTTGTGAAAGCGACCGTGGTGAGATCTGGGGTGGGGGGCGTAAGGTTGTGCCCCATGGTGTGAGAGAGTTTATTCATGATGGCTTTATCCTCCTCGGTGCTCGCCCTGATTCTTGTTATTTTGGGATTGGTTGAGATTTCTTCGAGTTTCTGTGATGATTGGAAGTCCTTTTTGGGAGACATTTTAGGAGTATTCTGAATGAAAATAAAATGGAAATCTATAATTAAAATAAATATGCAGACATTTTCTCCAATATGAAATGCTGAAGACATCTTGACTGTAGGACAAAATTTTGTAGGTTTTTAAACACTTTTTAAGCCTTTTTTGTATTGAAAAAAATAAAAAGTCAAAACAAAAAAGGAGAATTAAATTTACACTACATTAAGACTTAAGTATTCAGCAACATATACAAACAGAGACCTACCTCATTTTCAAGGGAACACCTCCTTGCTTTCCTCTTGTTTGGAGAGGCTAGGGGAGTGGCTGCCTGACGTTTGAGTGGCACTGAGCTGACATCTGATTGACACTGCTTTGATAAAGTGGGTGTGTCAGTAAGTTGCTTGACTGACACAACAGGTTTTTTTTCTTGACTTGTACGGTTGGTCTGAGGGTGGGATTGGAAGAGGATAGGTGTGGCCAAAGCACTTAATGAGTCCTGAGCCAAGCCAAAGTCCACAAGGGCATATCTGAAATTGAGAAATAAACTGAGTATTGATTTGAAAATAATTTACACCATTTACACTAAATTGTTTTCAGGCTCATCCAGGGCTTTCAAGGACTGTCAGCATGGAGGTGCTGTCACATGACTGAATGGTATGATCATGTGACAGCAGGTGTCATATGGGGGGAGAGGTATTGTTTTCAAGAACCTATTTAACCCACGATACTTTAATATGATGTAATTTAATCAGGCCACTTTTAACACAGAGCAAAAAATACATTCATTTAGGGCCTGATTAAATTATTTGTTTTCCTTAAGGGCTCACAGGTGGTATATTCCAATAATATTTTTAAATGCTATTGTGCCTTACTTTTTCAACTTTCTGTTGTATAAGAAGTTACTGGGTTTCACATCTCTGTGGATAATGTTGTACTGGTGAACTTGAGCCAGAGAGACCAGCAGGTTGCGCATGTATTCCCTCATCTCTTCAACATTCATGCTTGTGATGTAGTCCTACAACATGAAGATAGCCAATATCATTACATCGTTCAATAATGTGAGAACCCTTTTATGTTCCACGATAAATGAGAAAAACTGAAAGCAAACATTATAATATCAAGCAAACAAACTGCAAAATGCTTAATCTTTGCTCTATAAAAATTGCACAACAAAATTCAAACATCTTAAATTCTTCTAAATCCTAAGACAAGAGTTGCACTTGAAAAATACAAGCTTCTGATAAAATAGCTTTTTCAGCCAAAACCTGAAAACCACACATCAATAAAAAAAATCTTAAATATCATTCAACTAGTTTTTTATGTAGTATCATGTAAAAACATAATGATAAACAGAACTTTAAAAACTTACCTGAAATACATCATGTTGGAAGTAGGGCATCACTATGACAACGTGATCTCTTTCTCGTAAACACAACTTCACTCCCATGACATTGTTTTTACCTCTGAAAATATTGTTCATCACCATATTATAGAGCTATGCTAAAAACCATCATTTAAAAAAAACTATTCAAACTTTTATGATTGAAAATTATCATAACCTTTTTTCCAATAATCGTACATATAACTAGTATCAAGAGAAGTGCACCCAAATTTCAGGTTAAGAAATTCTCAAATGTTAATTTTTCATTGTATAAATAAACAGAATGGATACTGGATGTGTGTGCTTGTGCGTGTGCACATGTGCACCGTACATAATGCAGGGATGAGACCAGTCCACAATGAAAAAGTAGGAAAATTGGCCAAGGGTCCAGGGTACACAATTCACAAGAATGACCCAAATGACCCTGAAAAAGTCAGAATTTCGACCAAAGTCGGAAAAGTCTCATCATTGATAATGCTTACCCCATTTGTAACAAGCACTTAAGCTCCCGTTCTATCCTCTCTGGTTTGCTAGTTGGTACTAGATGTTTTAAAGCAAAATGCTGTGTCACGTTGGGATGTTGTTTAAGTTTGGCGAGATAGACTTTGCTAAAGGTTCCTGAAAGATGGACAAAATATAAATAAATAAATAAAACCAGGCTTACTATAGAGAGAGCAAAGAAAAATACACCCACTGAAAAATCAGGGTAACCATCAACCATCCTCTTGCCTTATTTAAGTGAAACAATTTATCTTTGTAAAATAACAATTTTTTTATTAAACGTTCATTAATACTATGGATATTAATTATTCAATTTATAATTATCATCTATAGGATTCTTGATCCAGGAATTCAGTGAAACAAGTAACAGATCTTGAATCTTGAAGTAGACAATATGTCTTTTTCTATTTTAATTTTTTGATAAACACCTAGTTTAACATTTTTCAAACATACCTCAGTGTATGAAATTCAAGGAAATTACTAGCCAGACCGCCGGGCAGGTAACTCTGAAAAGTTACCAGCCCGGCCATGTAGTTACCTGCCCTATTTATGATAACCCCTAGAGTTAAGAGAGGTATGCTGAGGGGGTCTGGATGCATTCTTGGGAGAGTAATTTGGAAATGAAAGGGCAATATCATGCCTTATGCATGGAAATTTAGAAATTGTTTGGAATTTCTACTGAATTATACCTTGTCAGTGTTAGATTTAGAGGGGGTCAAGGGGCTCCTGACGCCCCCCTTTTAATTTCTGTAAAAAAAAAACTCACCTCTTGAAATAAGATTTTCACTAGTTGAATCATAGTTTTAAACCATACCAAATGGCACCATTCACCATCTAAAATACCAAAAATTTTCAGGGCCCTTGAGCAGTCGGGGGAGGGCGGGGGTAGTCAATTCAGTTTATGTTCACCTTGCAGGCTGTCTCATTTCTTCGTCAATAATTTATTCATAACTTTTATTCCGATTTCGTGATATAATTTGATCATAATTTTTGCTTTTTTGTATAGCAACAAGTATGACCAAAAATATATATATTGTTGTCAAATAAATCGATCTCTGTGCTAACAATAAAGAAGAAAAAATTTAGCACGTAGGGTCCCTTTGAATATCGCTTTTAAGCTTTAAAAAGCGGTCGGGAACGGTCTTGCACGCCAATGGCCCATAGACAGTCCTGCAGGGCCCCGTATCTCGAAAGCATTGCTTATTGAGAATACTCTGAAGTATCGAATAAAAGTACTGATGGAATAAAAGTACTGGGTGGAAAAAATCTCAAAATTTAATAAAAGTACTGATGGAATAAAAGTACTGGGTGGAAAAAAATCTCGAAATTTAATAAAAGTACTGGATGGAATAAAAGTACTGGGTGGAAAAAACCTTTACACCACTCCCCCCCCCCCCCCCAAAAAAAAAAAAAAATGAAATAAATAAATAAAAGTAAAGAAGAAGAAGAGAAAGAAAAAAGCTAGCTATTGATCATTGTAAAAAAAAAAAAAATTCACCAGGTAAAATTCACTCAGTATTATAATTTATCTTAAAAACGGGATATCTAATTTATTTAAAATATATATATATGTTTGCCATGAGTTAAATTTCATAATCTTCAGGGGCCGAAGACCCAGATATATCGCACCTAAGCCGCCGTCGAGAGCCATACGGAGACGTTATTCATAGTAAATTTATTCTCACTCATCTCAGATATAAGGTTCGTTTTGCATACCTGTAAACTCCTAAGGGTTTGTCTTACACAGAAATGTGATTTAACATCGTTTAAATCATAAATCGGCATGAAATAATTGACGTTTGAAAACAGGCACAACTTCTTTGCTGCACTCAAAATGACCTCCTTAGCTATAAATATGATCCTATCACCTTGCGACATTGCATCATTCGATCGATATACACGAGTAGTTGTCACTGCTGAAGGGAAAGCACGTCTATTTATAGGAACTGAAATCAGGTGACGCATGTACTGTTGTGTTCAGAGAGCGACTTCCGCTTGACCTACTTTTCAGTGCTGTTTGTAGAACAGTCGGTAATGAGTTGAGATTTCTCATTATACTTCAATTTAAGAAAATAAAAAGCGTGACTTGTACTTGTGTAATTTCCCACCGGTACAATATGTATTTAATAAACATACCGGGTGGAAGTTTTTTTGAAAAATTAATAAGCGTACTGGGTGAAAATGGAGCGTACCGGCGGGAAGAAATTCGGAAAATTAATTAACGTACCGGTACGTTTATACTTCAGAGTAGCTATATATATCACATAGAGGCTACAATATCATTTTTATATGGGGCGAGTATGGACGAGTTATTGGATCGAGATGCTTGCGCTCGGTCGCAATGCATGATACTTTCGAGTTACGGTTGTACGAAAAAAAATGTTGCCGCTCGACTAATTGCAAATCGAAGTCACCTTTCCATTGGTCTCAATTTGTTCTCTTTCGTTTGGTTCTGTCGTAATCTTTGTTAGTTTTATTTCTTTCCTCAATTGTTTTTCTTTTGTGAACTTCTCTATCGGACTTGATAGAATTTTTTCATTTTTGACAGCCCAAGATGAAAGCACGTGGGAAAAGAACTACATCTGACGCACGGCGTAAACTCGTACGTTCACTCATAATTTTGGGATTCAAATTCTTTGTAAATTCTCCTTTTATTTGCCTCCATTGCCTTATTACTGTTGATTATAAGCACTTCATGTACCTATAAGTCGATTTAATCAATATCATAACTTTTTATACTTTCACATTTTTATTACTCTCAACCTACAAATTGCTACTCGCGGTATCTCCTCTACACAAAACAATGACGTAACGTTATCTGCTGTGCACTGAAGCTGGTTAAGAACATTGTGCCTCGTTTCAAATTGTCTTTCAACTTCATATCACACAGACAGAACTTCGAAAACGAGGCCACTGAGAGGGAGACTGTTGGTTACATTTCGATACGAGCGTTCGATTGCAAGCTATGGTTAGTTCTTTGCTTCTATGAAAGTGGGTGAAAACAGTGAGTTTATTTGATATTTTGCTGAAATCGCTTGTGAACATAGACAAAATAAAAGGTGAAAATAGGCTGTAAAAACAGCCAGCCCGTCGGGCGGGTAATCTGCAAATCTTACCCGCCCGGCCTGAAAGTTACCAGCCTCGGGCTGGCGGGCAGGCGGCCATTTCATACACTGCATACCTTCTCCTATTTTCTTCAGGACTTGGAACATTTCTTTCACTTTGGGAACATACTGGTACAGATTTTCAATTTCATCTTGCTCCTCAACTGAAAATTGGGAATGCACATGAACAAATTCATAAGCTCCTTCAGTCTATTATTTAAATATAACTCAATGATGCTTTCTTTCTTCTAAATGATTGCTTTATAATTATTTTTATTATCATTTTAAAAAGAAAAATATAACTGACGTTACAAAAAATATCTGTTTATCATCAAATGACAAAAGCCGCAGATACAAAGTACAAGGTAGCACACAACTCACGAGTGAGGAACTCAAGAGGGTCTTCAATCATTTTGTCGTGAGGTAGAAAATAGGACCCAATGCCACCTGGTGGGGACTGATCCTAACAAAAACAAAAGTATTGATACATTTCTAGTTCCACTTACACAGTCGAATACATAATCGATACAAAGATGTGATCTTAAAAGTATAAATTCGTCAAACCTGCTATCAGATTATAGATTACTACATGAGTTTTAAACCAAATTCAAGGCTACGGCTAAATCAATGGAATCCTCTCCCGCCTCAATCAACATGTATGAGCTGTGTATTTGACAAAAATAAATATTCATAGAACAATTTACCAACAATCTCTGAAGCAAATAATCCATATATTTAGATCATCATAATAAAATCTAATTTTCTCAAGCTAAAAAGAGATAAAATACATAGCCTAACTATGAATAACAGAGAAAAAAAGTTACCTCTATATATTTCCCAGTTGTTTCTACGCGATAAATGCCGCGCCAATTTCACAAGGCATTGTGGGTAAATAGGACTCTGCGCATGTGTAACAAGCACAAACAGCATGGAGGGGGAGAAGCAGGTAAGTCCACGTGAACTAACTAATTTCACTGCAAAGGTATGCAATCTGTTCATTTTGATTAACCTCCATATTCGGAAACACATATCTGTTTTAGATTCATGAAATCTATGTAGAATGTTGGGACTTGTAAGATCATAAATGGGGAAAAATTATACTGTTTCATGCGATATGGAAAGTTACACAGTAATGCTAGGTATATCAGAAAAATTTTCAAACTGATCAGAAAATTAAAATACTTATATCATCTGAAAGGTAATGCAAAAACCGGATGAAATCATTTGGAATTTTTTAAATATTCCTACAAGCAACAAAGATATTGAAGTTTTTTAACTGCAAAAATCCACCAAAAGTGTCCACACTTCTCAGCTCAAAACCTGTGCCCACTGACCAGCAGTGATCACTCAGGCGCAGCAGAGCACCCTGTGTGTCTTTGTGTGCTCAGCCTATTGTCTGGCTCACATAGCCTGTGACTAATCAGGGCAGAGCTATTTCCCTGTGGTAATTTTCACATCATGTAATATTGCGGATTAAATTAACTATACTTCGCAACCTTCAAATTTCATGATTTTTCTACATAATATAGCAAATTTCATAAACTTTGCTGGATATAAATTTCAAAAAGATGATACCAGCACTTACCTGAAATTTTTTAGCATTTTGTAGAGGCAAAACTTAAAACAAACAGAACCGAAACTTGTCAAAGACTGCAACATGGGAAAATCATGTGACCGGATTTTACTCTTTGATTTACAACTTATTTAGTTAATGGCTTGTATTAGTTTTTTTACGCAGCGCTAAAAGAGAGATTTATAAAAGGGGTTCCATAGGCGAACTGTCAGCAGGCCGACTTCAGTTTAACACTTCACTGCCCGTGGACAGTTACGACTGTAGCGCCCCTAGCGGATTGTGATCTACCTAGTAATGCTCATCAGTGACAGAGTAACAATTAAATTTATATTCAGTTTAAAAATTTTTAACCATACTTAAACTGCATTGCTTCTATAGCATTCTATACATATTGATGAATTAAACGTAACCTTTTTAAGGCAAAAATATGAGTGACCCCTAACTCTTAAAATTTTAGGAAATTGAAAAGAGATTATACAGTACTACTAGTATATTAATATAATTTTTTTAAACTAATGGGAAGCGTTAAAAATTATAATGATCAAGATAGTTACAGTCTTATATCAGAGTATGTTATTGTATAGATATGGATTGAAGCTTGTTCGAATATGATTGATTTATTGGAAATTAATAAATTACAGAAGAAAATGAAAAGCAAGAGGTACTTTGATGAAGCAGGTCATGAAGGCAAAGTTGAAGAATACACGGTTGATGTAGACACCTTTCTCAAGGAACAGAGAAAAGAAAGAAAGAAGAAAATAAAGGAAATGAAGACAGCTCGACAAGAAGAAACAAAATCTAGCAAAAACAGACATATATTAAAAAAGAAAAATAAACAAGAAACAGATGTTAGAAAAAAGGTAAAAAAGAAATTTTCTGAATTGCTATAATGAATATGGGGTTAACCTATTAAATTAGTAAACTATATTTTTTATTATCAATACATTATGATATAAACTAATGAGCTTCTGTTATTAAGAGTTCTTAACAAAGCTTTCAGTGGGAGATAAATAACCTGCATAGATTATTTATTATATAACATTGGTAAATTTTGATTTCTTTTTTTAAATAGTAATTGCAATGTACATTTTAGGATTTGTCTAAAGTGTTTGATATATATTGTTTTTTATATATACTATATTAACATTAGGTGGACCCATACCCAGGTGATGCTCCAATATCTAAAAAGAAACTACAGAAATATAGAAGAGGAGAAAAGCTAGACACTGTAAGTAACAGGATTGATTCATAATAGCATGTACATTATGGCTGTTGATTAGTAATTTTATTTACATTTGTGTGTCTGGTGGGGAGAGGTGAGGTTAAGACACTAAACAAGTAACCACTCTGTTTTGTATCGACTTTAAAATGTAGAGTGTATGGTTTTGTGGGATAAAAACCAGTTTGTTTTGAATACTTATCTTTTATAATTTTTCCAGTGTATGATATGTTGTGAAATTATAACCAGTTTATTTTTAATATTTTTCTTTCATAATTTTGTCCCATGTTCATGTTTTGGTTGCAGAGGGGCATGAAGACAAAATATCATCAGGATACTTTTTCCAGAAAAGAAGAACGTGTGAAGGAGGCTGTAAGACAAGCAGCACGCTCCGAGTTCCTTCTTAGTGACGAACAAGGGTCAGTTTACAAGGGTTATATTTTAAATGTTACAGTTTTTATTGTTGAAAGAGACTGTTTTATTGGACAGTAATATATAAAATTTTTATGTATAATTGTCTCCAGTACCTCTGTTTTCTTCCAAAATCACCTAAGCCCAAAAACGTGTTGCAGCCTTTTTAAGTGATGAAATTGCCACAATTGCTTTTTTTAAATTGAGTAAATATGCAAGAAATGCATGGAAGTGTTTAACTGGCTTAAGGCATGGCATACTTTTGATTTTGGAACAAGACTAATTTTCTGGGACTTGCCAGTTATTTCTATATTAACATCTTGGGGTAATAGACTGAAGTTACTGGCTTGTCAAGATTATGGAAAGTTTATTATAGATTTTATTAAACTTGTATTAGGCTTTATTTTTGAGAACAAAACGATATAATATTGAGCTAATCATTCTGTGTTATTCAGGTATCTAGAAGCTGATGAAGGCGAGGAGACCTCCCAGATCACACAGCATGACATCAGCAGTGCCGTGGATATCACCAGTGCTCAGAAGGTAAGGACTAAATAATGGACTACTTAACAGCTTAATATAGTGCACAATAGAATTATGAGGCATAATGACGTGTATATTGAGCAGTAGGTTAGCAGTGCATTTTATGTCATACATATGATATATGAAGATCATCAAGATAATTCCCACCCCAGTCTCCCTTATGTGTAATAGTTTGGTCATGATAAGGTATTATTGAAGACTTTTTTCTTTACAGCATTTTGAGTTGGAGGTGAACCAGTTTGGTCTGCTTTTACAGTTTGGTTATAATAAGATATTATTTCAGATGTTTTTCTTTGCAGTATTTTGAGTTGGAGTTGAACCAGTTTGGTCCGTACAGAATGAACTACACCAGGAACGGCAGGTTTCTGCTGATAGCTGGCAGGAAGGGTCATGTAGCTGCCATGGACTGGCAGACCAAGAAGTTGATGTGTGAGATGAATGTCATGGAGACAGCCCAAGATGTCAAGTATGAGTTTTTTTTGCATCATAATTATCATGAGATTTGGTTGACTTTATTTCTATATTCAAGTGATAATTTTTTCCAATCTTTTAGAGCCAGTTTTAAATGTTCTCTTTTATTCTCATGGTACATACTGTTATATGTTGTTTTGGAACATTTTACATTTTTTGACGTTGACCAATAGTCATTAGTTCTACAGTCTATTGAAATGATTCAATAAGAGTTTGTCATATGTAAACATAACAGGTGCCCTATTTATAAAAATCATTTGAATAAAAAAGTGTTCAATAAAATTATTAAATACTCTCTGTTAGGAAATATCTTCAAAGCTGTGTTCAGTGATTCAGAAAGAAGAAAAGTATATTTTTATGTTTTCATTTCATTGATGGGTGATTTGGAAAGCATTTCCAACTTAGAATTGTGTCATGGTATTATAAACAGCACAGAGAGTTTAATATGTTCTCATTCCAGGTGGTTGCACATTGAGACCATGTTTGCAGTAGCTCAGAAACAGTGGACGTATATCTATGATAACCAGGGGATAGAGCTGCACTGTCTGAAGGCTCTGGACTGTGTACTTAGGATGGAGTTTCTTCCTTACCATTTCCTTCTGGCGTCAGCTGTAAGTAGTGGGACTTTCAAGGATATCTTGATAAAGCTTGGAGAATTTTCCATGCATTTTATGGTTATATTTGATGTGTTTTGAGTTAATGCTTGATAGCAGCAGTAAATTGAGAGTATGGCTGTTGCATAAAGATTTATGATGTGCCCTATCCTTCCTTTTAGGAGTGTGGTCTCTTGAAATAGCAGGAGCAGATTATTACTGCCAGGCAGTAGCAGGGTAATGATCAACAATCCTGTTGATTTTAAAGCCCTATTCTAAACAAATTGATAAATATATTTGAGTTTATATATAGTCTTTGGGGAAAGTATCAGATATTTTAAGAACATTAGTGCTGAGATAAAGTTTTAGGAATATTTAAACACGGCACTGAGAAAGCATTGTTATAATAGATCTCTATTCTAATTCAAGTTTTTTGTTTGGTCTAGAATGCCAAGGGCTACCTTTCCTACCTGGATGTGTCTATTGGCCAGAAAGTTGCTGGATTCCAAACCCACCTCGGGCGCCTTGACGTCATGTGCCAGAATCCCCACAATGCAATCATACATCTGGGCCATGCTGGAGGTAATGCAGTCAACTTTGGGATTCTTAACCCATTAGCATTTGTCATTGTTTTTTATGTGAATGTTTAAATAATACCTGTATGCAATCTTAGATCTTTGTGCATCGTTAAGTAAGCAAAGGTTGTTTTCACAAAATTTCAAGTTGGTTTGTAAGCATTTATTCCAGATTTCGAATCTCCATTTCAAGTGCATTGATTATTTTGGAAAGAATTAAAACACAGAAAGATTTTGGAAAGATTAAAATGCAGCATTTGAAACACCGTACCATGGAGTGTTTAAACCCGGAAAAGAGGTTTGGCTTTGAAAATCAGAAATAATTTCAGGCACAGTTTCGCTGTGGTCCCCCAATGTGAAGGAACCTCTGGTGAAGATGTTATGTCATGGTGGGGGAGTGAGATCTGTGGCTGTCAATAACAAAGGAATGTAAGTATTTTCTTTGTAATTTTGCACCTTTTTCTACACAACCACCCTATTTTTCCTTTTATGGATATGAATACATGCTTGTAAAGTAGACCAACTAGTCCTGTTGATAGCTTGAAGGGAAAATATAAGGTATTTTCCAAGTTATATTTAGAAACAGAAAAAATAGCAAACTTTAATTTGCTGTTTTTAATGAAAAAAAATTACCTTGTCTCAACTAGTGATGGACTTGCCTTGTTGATAATTCTTATAAGGCCAGAGTGGCATCTTGGTAGACAAAATAAATTCAGTGATAGACAAAACAGTGTAAATATGAAAATTACTCCAACTAAATATCAGATAGTCTTACTAAGCCTGTAAATTTTGGAATATATGAAAAATTATTAATTATTATTAATTAATTAATTATTAATTATTATTAATTATTAATGTGTAATGCTGTAGGTACATGGCCACATCTGGCGTGGACAGATATCTGAAGATCTGGGACATGAGGATGTTCAAACCTCTCCAAAACTACAGGATATCTGCTGGGGCCGGCCATCTTGCCTTCAGTCAGAAAGATGTCCTCGCAGCTGGCATAGGGAATGTTGTGGAGGTATCAAGTTTTTCTTACTTATTGACTCCAGCACACTTCTTCTGCAGTTTTGCAAATCTAGGCCATTTCTATAGCGGGGTCTGTCAGGTCCATACCTTAAGGTTGTAATTTGAAACTAACATTGACACATTAACTCTGATGAATATTTTAGATTAATGGCAAATGTTCAGGTATAGCATTGATGTTTCTGCCAGCCTGTTAGAATATCCCACCCCCTCCCCATTTGCCCTTGTAATTGATGGTTTGCCTAGTTACATTTTAACATCTGGCCGTGGTCTTACTAATACATGTCATGTTATTTTTTTCACAGGTGTACCAGGACTGTTGTAGACACACCATGACAAAGCCATACCTGTCTCACAGACTGAGGAGTCCTGTGGCCAACCTGCAATTCTGTCCATATGAAGATGTCCTTGGAGTGGGACATGGGAACGGCTTCTCTAGTTTACTTGTGCCAGGTAAAGTGGTGGATTAATAGGAATTAGTGGTAATACTAGACTTAATAAGCTTGTGTGCGTGTGTGTGTGTGTCAGAGAGAGAGAGAGAGAGAGAGAGAGAGAGAGAGAGAGGGGGGGGGGAGGGAGGGAGGGAAGTTTTTCTAATTAAAAGTGATTCAATTAATCGACTGTTGCTGTATAAAGGGATTCTCAACAAAGCAGGGGTTACCAAACATCTGTCAAGAAGAGTTGATGAACCAAATGTTTGTTATTATATCTTACCCCCAGGTGCTGGAGAGGCCAATTATGATGCTCTGGAGACCAACCCATACCAAACAAAACAACAAAGAAGGCAGGCAGAAGTTAAAATGTTGCTGGAAAAGGTATGATAGGGACAGAGAGCTTTTTGTTTGATTTTTTGTCATTATTTTTGTGCTGGTTTTCGTGTTTACCCTTCTAAGCTTTCCAATTTTATTATTTATTTTTCTGTGTTTGTGGGAACTTCTGTATAGTGTATAGAAATAGTTGCAGGGTTAGTGGTGTTGTTATCAGTGCTGGGTGGGATGGAGTTTTCATAAACCCTGAGTTTTTCCCTGCTCCAAAAATTAATTGTTGAGAGCTCTTGAGTTATCAATTTTTTTCACATCCTTGCTCTGAGATTTAGCCAGGGATTTGTTCAAGACAGTGCTCTGGAAAAATATGCCACAAGAGAATGTGTGTAGTGAATTGCTTTTATGACATACTCATTCAGATTATCAACATTTATTGTACTGATTTAGTAACATTATTTATTTTTGCTAGGCTACAAACAAGTTGGGTTTTCATTTCAGATACAACCAGATATGATCAGTTTGGATACAGGTGCTCTGGGGAAAATTGACACTAAAACTCTCCAGGAAAAAATTGAAGAGAGGAACAAACTTCTTGTAAGTGTTGACGTGTCTTTAAGGTCTAACCATCAAGGCAACATGCAGGATGAGTAAAGTGTCTGTGGATGGTTAAAGAATTAAACTTTTTGTACTTTACCACCAGTTATTTCTTACAGTGAAATTATGTACATTTTATATTGCGCTTTTTTATGCCGAACATTTTTTGTAAAAAAAGTGATGTTTGAAAAATTTCATTTCATCATTGTTGTTCCCAATGCAGTTGTAAAGCTTACTATAATATTTGTTATATTTCCAATAGTTCCTGAAGCCCCAGAAAATAGACTTTGAACCAAAATACAAAATGAAAGGCAAAAGTAAAGGAAAGAAGCACATACAGAGGAAGAAGGGTGTCATGGAACAGGAGAAGAAAGAGACAATCAGAGAAATTGTACAGCTTCGGCAAGAAGATAAGAGAGAAAAACTTAAAAATGATAAACGTTACTTTGGACCAAAAAGTGTTCTTGATAGATTTAAGAAAAAAAGTGAGGCAACATGATGGGTTATGTACCAAAAAATGTAAAAATCTTTTTTATTTACGGTTCATTTTTATTTATAACTTAACACATGGGTTAACTCATAAAAATAAACAATACTTTTTGCCTATTGTTGTATAAATGTGGTCTTTCTATCTGTAAACTTCTCGTAACTTTGGCATGCATTTTGTTACATGTGAATATAAAATGTGATGCTGTCTTCAGTCTTTTATAAACAACTTATATTAATAACATTCTGATCAGCTCATAAACCTGCATGTTGGAGTTAATCTGCTGTATTCTAAACATCAAACACATTCGTTTATATAAGCTGCACAGAGAGGGGATTACTGTAATAAAACTAGATATATGTTCAACAAACAGTAAATGATACTGAAGATATAAAAACCCAAGGTGATTCTGAACAGCTCATAGCTGACAATGCGCCAGTCAGAGTCCCGTCTTCCATCTCAGGCTACACAAATAATGCTAAAAAATTACAAACAGTCCAATGCCAAAGTAGTATCAAATATGTGATAAAGCCGTTCTCCGTTTAGACCATTGTATGACAGCAGACAACATTCCAGCCATGGTTTTTGCTCACTTCTTCCTGGCCTTGGGGACAATTCCTTTAACTGTCCTTCCACAAACCTCACTCCATCCTCCTGCCAGATGAGTGTTTCAGGAGAAATGTCATTCAGGAAAGTGACCTAACGAATAACAGGAAATAGAATACTTTTTATCCATTTCATTGATAGAATTATGTACTATAAAATGGCTGAACAGATATATTGCTTAAATATTTATTTGTTTCATTTGACATACATACCAGGAAAAAAAGTAATTGCATTTCAACCCCCCCCCCTCCCCTCCCAAAAAAAATAAATGCTCTTTAAACCAAATAAAGCATATATCACCAATGGTCATATAACACATTTTTCACTCAATGAACCCTTACTGCATGCTGCTTCCAGATTCTGGCCACCAGCCAGCCAGTCCCATCCTCCAGTAAAAACTCCATCATGTACACATATTCAAGCTCCTGCCCATTGACCACTACCTGACCATCTGTGCTGGTCACTTCAGTCCCGGCACTGGTCACCCTGGTTACTGACCACTCGGAACTGGTTGCTGCTGAGATTGACCTTTGGTCACACTGAGGACAGGAATAGTAAGGAACTTTATCCTGTACTCTGCTGGGAACGTGCTCCGTAAGCCATTTGGAGTCTGGAACTGCCCTGGTGGAAATAAGTGCAAGTAGTTTACACAGAAAAAGTGAAAGTGAAAGTAGAAACCACTTGACAGTGCCCAGAAGTGCTCCTTTACACTGGCATCTTTATATACAGCTTCAAATTCACTAATGAATGGTATTTTTATACAGCTTGAAACTGACTACATTTCTATTAAAAATGACACGGGTCAAGAGGTGTGCTTCACAAGAAAACTTTAGACAGAAAGTGGGTCCTAACTTTGAAAACAAAAACAGGCACAATATTACATTTCATTGGACTACTGGTGTTGCCGATCTATCTGTGCTCAAATAAAACCAATTTCATAAATCTTTTTTATTTTTTTAGTGTGTGTGTGTAGGAGAGAGAGAGATAGAGAGAGATGACCCAGTTTTTCCAGACTCCACATACTTACAAGTAATGGCACATAGGGCACGTCAGTCGTATGTATGGAGGCTGCTTGGGTTGGTAGTCCAGGACCTGGGCAAGAACTCGGAACGTGTGGGGAACGCTGTGATGTAAGACTTCTTGTATTGTGGAGATTTCTAAGTGATGGTGCCCGTTGATAACTGAAACGTCAAATAGACATTTATTTGCCATTCAATGACTATTTCAAAATTAAAGATGACAAAAGATGTCTATGTGGTGCCCCTTTTTAAGTTTATTTGGAAATTATTCAATTTATCAAAGTGCCATGTACTTTTACATTATGCTTTAAAGGTAAAATGTAGGAAAATGTATTTTATTTCAGAATTTTCAGATGGGCAGACAAAGCTTTGCTAAATGTATTAAACAAACGTAATACATATATTAAAAAAAATTAAAATATACGTCAGAGACCAATTTTAATACCTGATGCAGTTTTCAAAAGGCATCTGTCCACTTTCCTAGCCTGGTTTGGTGTTTTTCTTGGACTATAGGGGGTACCACCAGCCTGGACACCTCCCACTGTGTCTTTGCCACTAGGACTGCTGTTCAAATCAAGAGACTCGCTCTCATCAATTATGACTACATTTTCTACTCTTGGTTCCGTAGAATGTCCAATACTATGTTCTGCCCTGCTTGACCTCTGGTCTGCTGTGTCTCTACTTTTTCTTGGGCTTTTTGAAACTCCTTTGGATGTACTGGGTTGGGGAAAACTAGGTAATATCACATTTCTGCTGAACATACTGTTAGAGTTTTTGTTTGCTGTCTCCCCCATCTTTCCAGGGCTTGTGGACTTACCCGTAGAAGTACTTGGCTGAGGATTATTGGGACTACCAGGTGCCCCCTCATCTTGCAGCTGAGGACAAACCTGAAAATAGACTCAAATGTCCATATCACTTTCTTCATGCCTGCTTTGAATCAATACCATTGCACAAATCATATTACAACATATTGCTCCAAAAACCTAGTGTACAAATAAAAAATCAGTTAACAACAGCTCATCAATAGTAAATCTCCACCATAAAGACATGCCTACAATTAGACTAAGACAGGTCCTAGAAAAGTTAACAGAACAAGGTTGTTTGCTTTCAATGCCTCGTCCATGTTGGGGGTCTTTGGTACCTGTTGTTCTACTGTGTAAATATGTCTATTTCTGGTATTAGTCAGTCTGCCTGAGAGCACTCTTAGTAAGCGAAGAAATAAAAATGTCACCAAATGTTGACCTGTTCATAAATGACACTTTCAGTAGATCTGTTGGAAAAAAAGGCACAAGTCCTAGAAAGGTCATACCCCATTCATAATGTCTTTTAAACAGGTCACTTCCCCGCTGCCTTCAGCCATGACCATTATTCCTCGGCCATATGATGTCCCCTTGTGCAGACAGAGTTCTATGGTGGGGACAGCACTCAACTCGGGACGGGTGTCTTCATCCTTATACATAGCAGCATGGAGATTCTTCAGCATGATAAACTGACCAGGCTAAGAATACAGAAAAACATTAGTGTAATAATGATTACAGTTTCTATTAATGCGAACCTGAGCCAATGCTAACATATATACTCCTGTAACTAACTCAAATGCTACAGATAATTTAATTTGGCTGACAAAAATGGAAAATTACTTGAAAATATGTCTGTTCATATCAATAAAATGAGAGGCTGCCCACAGAGCTAATGTAAAAAAAAAAAAGAAAAAAAAACAGTAGAAGAGAATCGGTAAAGCTGACAAATCTGACAACTGGTTCCAATAAGACAGAAACCCCAATACTACTGTATATAATTTGTAAATACCCACCAATTTTTTCACACACTACATGCCGACAGTTTTGGTCTCTTGAGACTCATTTGCAGTATTCTGAGAGAACTGAGACATCTACTGTTTAGACCATCTTTTTCTCACCTTTAACTTTTGAGCAACAGGCACATGGTCATCAAATACATAGACATCAACAATGAAGTCCAGGACTCTTTCTGTAAGTTGCTCATCTATGTGAATGTCTTCCTTTGCAATATCACACTTATGATAGGGGCTGTAAATACAAAGAAAAAAAAGACAAAATGGTCCTGAGATCAGTATATTATCTGAAAGTGATGTGGAATCGAAGAACTAATTGCAAGTTGTTGAAGAACAAGAAGGCACTGTCACACAAAAGTCAGTCTTCCTAAAAAAGAAAAAAAAAAAGAAAAAAATCTTGGGTCAGTAAGACATAACTCTAAAACATGTACATTGCTTAACAGTTCAATAGTTATAAAAAATATGTGAGAACAAAGTAAACTGTCATTATGAGGTGTGCAGTAAAAACACATACATGTTCTAGTAGAGCTGACAACACAACTATGCCAAATTCTCTGATCATTTTGCAGGTATGAATTTAAAATGAACCTCTGCAGGCATTATGTTAAACTTAGAATTCTGTTCATTTTGTATGTGCTCCCTTTAACTGATAGTAAACTTACAATTTAAAATAGATATGAACAGAAAATTATTAAGGTTAGGAGAATTTTTTATCAAAGTCATATATCACCAAAAAAAGTGTGATGTGAACAGTCACAAGACAGCAACTCCCCCCCCCCCCCATCTCACAGCACAACATCCTGGCAAGAAGGGCAAAAGTTAGTCCCCAAAAGCTTCAGGTGATGTGACATGATAAATTCCCAATATATATTTTAAGGTGTGAAGACTTACCTGGACATCTTAGTCCCATCCCACACCTGTAGTAAAACACACCTGCCAATCTCCACCTCTATCTCTCCAATACCAACTACCTGAAATATGAAACTATTCGAAATAGCACAGCCATAGTTTAGTACACTTTATCTACAACGTGATTGCTCCGTCACATGACGATAGTTAAAAACTGACAGAAAACTTCTCATAACCCACCAACAACTTGAGAAACTAGTGAAAATTTTAATAATGTGATGATGACTTAAGTCGAGGATTGGTAAGAGGCCTTTATGACAGATTGAGACCATTTTCCTCCCATGTACAATGGCACACACACACACACACACACACACACACACACACACACTTCTGATTACCTGGCACAACAAATCAAAGTACTGGCCGACCACACATTCTCCCAGAGTGCACCTGTTATCCCTTTCTTGACTGAAACATTCCCCTTGTAAAGACCATTCTCTAAGCTCCTCCACCTGAAGTACGCAATTATGCAAGTGATAATAAATATTTATTTTATCATCTCCATTTACAATATTAATCTACAATCAGTTATCTTACTCCTAGTTGTGGACTCACATTGCAAGTGCTGCAATTAAATACTAATATTTTAAGAACAAATTCCTCAAAGTAACTGTTAAGCACACAGGACATTTATTCTATTTAATTATGTACATAGTGTGTACAAAAAGGGTAACAATTAAGATTGTGCATGTGTGCATGTTTACACAGTGCATTAAATTCAACGGAGATACAAAAAGGAGACTAGGTGAATATAACACATAACATAACAAAAGATAACATTACAATACCAAAATCACATTTAATCACCTTAAGGCTGCTCATAATTACACACATACCTTCAGCCTGTCTTGGTCAGTCAGAGTGTACCCCCTGGTGGTGGACTTAGGTTCAATGGGATCCTCCAGGTCAGCAGAGAAAACAATACAGGAGAAGCCTGGCCCGTTCTGTCCTTGTAATTCCCCATTAAAAGTCCCAATCTGCAACGGACACAAATGTTTACTGGGCATATAAAGTATAGAGCAAGCAATCATATTTTGAGCTTTTCTGATCACATTAGCACACTCTGAATGTTTTCTTTTCATACATGTTAAAAATTATTGGGTCTGGCTAAAGCATACATTAAGAATTTTGTATTTTCAATTGATTTTCATTTTCATTTTTTGATTTTTTTATCTAAATACAGAAATCATTTGTCAAAAGCTACCCAAACTGAGTTGAGAAACCATGAAATATCAAAATGTTTTAAATGTCTTCATAAAAACATGCTGACAAATGTTTCCAACAACCTGCACAAAGCATGAATATAACAGACATTAATCCACCAAGAAAAAAAAAAATTAAATCAATACTGGATGATGTTTTAATGAGATAAAGGAGTATTGTCATAATATACACAACAGTCTCACTACCTTCAGTCTATGCATCCTGACTATTTCTCCCTCAGTCTGGACAGGCGGTAAATCTGTAGCGCTCTTTGCAAACAAAATGCATTTGATTTTCTCCTTGTCTGCTAGAGATGGATCCACCAAGGAAAGTACCATGTAGTAGTCTGAATAGCATAAGATAAGTCTGTTTGTCCAAAACTGTGAAACCCACTTCACACACTACATGTATGTCTGTTGATTAATAAAAGACTGAGGACAGTGTTTTTGCTATTACCATAAATTAAGTATCTTCCCTGCAACTAGACAAAGGTATGTTTTAAATTGCTGATTCCAAAAAATCTTTAAATTACACTAACCAAAAGGAACCTACAATCTTTCAAGTAAATAATTTATGCATTATCTTAGCACAAACTGCATTCCTGTAAGAAAAATCTAGCCACAGAAACAAGGCACAAAAACAAAGATGACACCTAAGTTCCAGGAGCATTAGATCCCCTAAAAGTGGAGAGATAAACGTCTCTTGTTTGCCACTTCATTGTATGGATCTTCCAGTGAATCAATGTTCCATTTTTTTAGAACGGCATATCTTCAATTTGGGATTAACTGTATTATAAACTTTACCTGAACCTCGTGTCTTAGTGGGTGGTTTGAAAAACTTGACCACGGCGTAAACATCCACTGTGGCTCCTCTGGTCAGTTTACTCAGAGGGACGTACGTGTACTTCCTGTTCGTTTCACCAACCTGGAACCACAGGACACAAGAATACATGTTAAATTTAACCTCAAATTACAGAGTTCCACAAAAATAAATATCAACATTCTTCTAAATGAATTATCTTTATCTGAACTCTGGTGCATAGAAGTTTCTTATAAGTGTCTGGGGTAGCGCTAGCAATTTTTTTCGCTTAGCCAAATCACCACATTTTTGTCAATTTGTTACCAAAATGGTTATAATTTGGCTTAAACATGTCAAATCAAGCCCTTTTTCTTTAGCCAATTAAGTCAGTTTTAGCATTTGGCTAAATTGGCGAGTGCTAGCGCTACCCCAGAGTGTGCATGTTTGGCTGCATGCAAAGTGCAGTGTATTGTCACTCAAGTTCAAGATTCAACTATAATTTTGTGTCTCAAAACAATTGTTTAATCATACATTTCTTTTCAAACATCTTATATAATTTCAACAGATTTGTTTACTCCAAGAACTGATGCGCTGACCTTCAGCTTTTTAACAGGTCTTTCTGGGGAGACAGTTGTGTTTTGTTTGCTGACAGTTGCTTCTGCTCTTCCTTGACAATCAACAGGGCGATTTCCTGGGTTTTTATCAGTATTATTTCTATTTGATCTGGTCCGTACAGAATGAACTACACCAGAAACGGCAGGTTTCTGCTGATAGCTGGCAGGAAGGGTCACGTAGCTGCCATGGACTGGCAGACCAAGAAACTTATGTGTGAGATGAATGTCATGGAGACAGCCCAAGATGTCAAGTAAGAGGTTCTGCATCATCACAATATCATGAGATTTGGTTGAGTTTATGCGTCTTATTCAATGGATAAATTTTTCCAATCTTTTATAACCAATTTTTTTTTTTACTCTCATGGTGTTATATATTGTTTTGGAACATTTTACATTTTGTGCCAGTAGTCATCAGTTTAACAGTCTATTGAAAAATATTGGTAAGAGTTTGTCAAATGTAAACATAACAGGTGCCCTATTTATGAAAATCAGTTGAATAAAAAAGTGTTCAATAGGAATATTAAAAACTCTTTGAGAAAAAATATCTTCATAGATTTGTTTATTGATTAAGAAAGAAAAAAGAAAACCGTTGCCATAAAACATCATTTGTCTATGCCAAACTTCCCTTTTTTTTTCGTCCCAGTGATGTCCCTTTTTTTCATTCCAGTGATGGGTGATTGAGAAACCGCTTTCAACTTAGAATTGTGTCTTGGTATTATAAACAGCACAGAGAGTTTAATATGTTCACATTTCAGGTGGTTGCACATTGAGACCATGTTTGCAGTAGCTCAGAAACAGTGGACATATATCTATGATAACCAGGGGATAGAGCTGCACTGTTTGAAGGCTCTGGACTGTGTACTCAGAATGGAGTTTCTTCCTTACCATTTCCTTCTGGCGTCAGCTGTAAGTAGTGGGACTTTCAAGAATATCTCAATAAAGTGTGAAGAACATTTCATGTATTTTATGATTGTTTTTTACATAAATATTTATGATATGCCCTAAGCCTATACTTTCTTTGAGGAGCGGGGTACAGTCTCTTGAAATTAGCAGGAGCAAATAATTACTGCCAAGCAGTAGCAAGGTTATGATCATAACAAACCTGTTGATTTTAAAGCCCTATTCTAAACAAATTGATAAATATATTTGAGTTTATGTATAGTCTTTGGGGGAAGTATCAGATATTTTAAGAACATTAGTGCTGAGATAAAGTGTTTGAAATATTTGAACACACGCACTGAGAAAGCATTGTTATAAAAGATCTCTATTCAAGTTTAGGTTTTTTCCCAGCAGGCACTCAACGTTGATTCAACATTGAGGATAGGTTGAGATGATGTTGATCCATCAATATTGATAGATCAACAAGATCTCAACATTGAATCAACCTTTTCTTGTCAACCAATTGTCAATGTTGATGGATCAACAGGGTCTCAACATTGATTTAACCTTTCTTTGTCAATCAATTTTCAATGTTGATAGATCAACAGGATTTCAACATTGAATCAAACTTTTCTTGTCAACCAATTGTCAATGTTGATAGATCAACAGGGTCTCAACATTGATTTAACCTTTCTTTGTCAATCAATTTTCAATGTTGATAGATCAACAGGATTTCAACATTGAATCAAACTTTTCTTGTCAACCAATTGTCAATGTTGATAGATCAACAGGGTCTCAACATTGATTTAACCTTTCTTTGTCAATCAATTTTCAATGTTGATAGATCAACAGGATTTCAACATTGAATCAACCTGTGTTTGTAAACTCTTTGTCAATGTTGACATATCAACTGGATCTCAACATTGGGTCAACCTTAACTTTATTTATAACCTTAATCATAACCTTGATAATAGTTTTAAATGATTATCTCACTAGAGAGGTATGCATAGGGGTAATTACCCCTCATAAAACGCTTGTTTTACCCCCTTTTCATTAAAATTAATTTAGTGAAAAAAAGCGATCGTCATTTTTTTTTTTTAACTTTCCAGATTTGATGTTCAGGTTATCTTTAAGAAAAAGAAAAAAAAACATAGGGTCACCACCCTTACTTTATGGCAAATTGACAAAATTTACTCAAGGTTGAAGAAAAAGCTTGAAAAAGCCAAAAATGCCTGTTTTTCTGGAAATTCAAGTTAGCTGTGAGAAAAAATTAGACTGGTGACCCTTTGTTTTTGTATTCTTAAAATTATCTTAACTACCTGATGTGACGTTATAATTATTTTAGTAAAGCTAATTTGTTGTTTAATTTTTATGAGTAATTACCGTATGTGCCTGCATACTTGTATAATGTAAATTAAGTGCGGGACTGTTATTAAGTGCGAGACTCCGGATAACATAACTGATGCAACACGTGAGTGTGGACAGTGTGTAACACTTTTACAGTACAAAAACTGTACTTTATTAACAGTACTCTGTGAGGCCACACTATCAGGAGGATCGTTCAACAGATAAGGACATGGAAAACGGTGACATTGCGTCTTCAAAACCCCACACTATCAGGAGGAACGTTCAACAGAAAAGGACTCGTAAAACTGTGACATTGCGTATTCAAAACTTAACTGTCTACGAATCTGTTAGAATTTAACTGTATTTGACAAATGTTAAAGTTTATGCAACATGATAGTATTACATGTAGTTAGTGTATGTAGTGTATGTTCGTTGTTTGTAATATATTATATTCATAGTTAAATTAGTTGTTGTTTGTGTTTTTTTATGTTCGGGCTGTTTTGGTCCGTAACACTGAGCATCAAACTGGAAAGTTTAAAAAGAATCTGACGACCCATAGGTGGATACAGGGGCCGGTCCCGGGGTCTGACCCCCCCCCCCCCCCCTTTTCTTTCGGAATTACCTTTTTTTGTAGGTAATTTTCCTTATTTCCCCCCTTTTCAGATCTGAGTCTTTTTATTTCAAGAAATGCTTGATATCTTGGAGAACACCTTCAGCCATCAGGCAAATTTCAATCAAATATCCTGATAGCCTAATTGATATATCAACGTTAATTCAATTTTTAAATTCAACTTAATTTGAAAATTGATTCAACATTGAAGTATCAATGTTGATTCAACATTGATACCTCAAGGTTGATTCAACCTTGATGGTTCAACGTTGATTCAACTTTCATAGTCAACGTCATATCAACATAGTTTCAACGTTGACCGTCAACATTGATTCAACATTGATACCTCAAGGTTGATTCAACCTTGATGGTTCAACGTTGAGTCAACTTTCATAGTCAACGTCATATCAACATAGTTTCAACATTGACCATCAACGTTGATTCAACATTGATACCTCAAGGTTGATTCAACCTTGATGGTTCAACGTTGAGTCAACTTTCATAGTCAACGTCATATCAACATAGTTTCAACATTGACCATCAACGTTGATTCAACATTGATACCTCAAGGTTGATTCAACCTTGATGGTTCAACGTTGAGTCAACTTTCATAGTCAACGTCATATCAACATAGTTTCAATGTTGACCATCAACGTTGATTCAACATTGATACCTCACTTTATCTACAACGTGATTGCTCCGTCACATGACGATAGTTAAAAACTGACAGAAAACTTCTCATAACCCACCAACAACTTGAGAAACTAGTGAAAATTTTAATAATGTGATGATGACTTAAGTCGAGGATTGGTAAGAGGCCTTTATGACAGATTGAGACCATTTTCCTCCCATGTACAATGGCACACACACACACACACACACACACACACACACACACTTCTGATTACCTGGCACAACAAATCAAAGTACTGGCCGACCACACATTCTCCCAGAGTGCACCTGTTATCCCTTTCTTGACTGAAACATTCCCCTTGTAAAGACCATTCTCTAAGCTCCTCCACCTGAAGTACGCAATTATGCAAGTGATAATAAATATTTATTTTATCATCTCCATTTACAATATTAATCTACAATCAGTTATCTTACTCCTAGTTGTGGACTCACATTGCAAGTGCTGCAATTAAATACTAATATTTTAAGAACAAATTCCTCAAAGTAACTGTTAAGCACACAGGACATTTATTCTATTTAATTATGTACATAGTGTGTACAAAAAGGGTAACAAGATTGTGCATGTGTGCATGTTTACACAGTGCATTAAATTCAACGGAGATACAAAAAGGAGACTAGGTGAATATAACACATAACATAACAAAAGATAACATTACAATACCAAAATCACATTTAATCACCTTAAGGCTGCTCATAATTACACACATACCTTCAGCCTGTCTTGGTCAGTCAGAGTGTACCCCCTGGTGGTGGACTTAGGTTCAATGGGATCCTCCAGGTCAGCAGAGAAAACAATACAGGAGAAGCCTGGCCCGTTCTGTCCTTGTAATTCCCCATTAAAAGTCCCAATCTGCAACGGACACAAATGTTTACTGGGCATATAAAGTATAGAGCAAGCAATCATATTTTGAGCTTTTCTGATCACATTAGCACACTCTGAATGTTTTCTTTTCATACATGTTAAAAATTATTGGGTCTGGCTAAAGCATACATTAAGAATTTTGTATTTTCAATTGATTTTCATTTTCATTTTTTGATTTTTTTATCTAAATACAGAAATCATTTGTCAAAAGCTACCCAAACTGAGTTGAGAAACCATGAAATATCAAAATGTTTTAAATGTCTTCATAAAAACATGCTGACAAATGTTTCCAACAACCTGCACAAAGCATGAATATAACAGACATTAATCCACCAAGAAAAAAAAAATTAAATCAATACTGGATGATGTTTTAATGAGATAAAGGAGTATTGTCATAATATACACAACAGTCTCACTACCTTCAGTCTATGCATCCTGACTATTTCTCCCTCAGTCTGGACAGGCGGTAAATCTGTAGCGCTCTTTGCAAACAAAATGCATTTGATTTTCTCCTTGTCTGCTAGAGATGGATCCACCAAGGAAAGTACCATGTAGTAGTCTGAATAGCATAAGATAAGTCTGTTTGTCCAAAACTGTGAAACCCACTTCACACACTACATGTATGTCTGTTGATTAATAAAAGACTGAGGACAGTGTTTTTGCTATTACCATAAATTAAGTATCTTCCCTGCAACTAGACAAAGGTATGTTTTAAATTGCTGATTCCAAAAAATCTTTAAATTACACTAACCAAAAGGAACCTACAATCTTTCAAGTAAATAATTTATGCATTATCTTAGCACAAACTGCATTCCTGTAAGAAAAATCTAGCCACAGAAACAAGGCACAAAAACAAAGATGACACCTAAGTTCCAGGAGCATTAGATCCCCTAAAAGTGGAGAGATAAACGTCTCTTGTTTGCCACTTCATTGTATGGATCTTCCAGTGAATCAATGTTCCATTTTTTTAGAACGGCATATCTTCAATTTGGGATTAACTGTATTATAAACTTTACCTGAACCTCGTGTCTTAGTGGGTGGTTTGAAAAACTTGACCACGGCGTAAACATCCACTGTGGCTCCTCTGGTCAGTTTACTCAGAGGGACGTACGTGTACTTCCTGTTCGTTTCACCAACCTGGAACCACAGGACACAAGAATACATGTTAAATTTAACCTCAAATTACAGAGTTCCACAAAAATAAATATCAACATTCTTCTAAATGAATTATCTTTATCTGAACTCTGGTGCATAGAAGTTTCTTATAAGTGTCTGGGGTAGCGCTAGCAATTTTTTTCGCTTAGCCAAATCACCACATTTTTGTCAATTTGTTACCAAAATGGTTATAATTTGGCTTAAACATGTCAAATCAAGCCCTTTTTCTTTAGCCAATTAAGTCAGTTTTAGCATTTGGCTAAATTGGCGAGTGCTAGCGCTACCCCAGAGTGTGCATGTTTGGCTGCATGCAAAGTGCAGTGTATTGTCACTCAAGTTCAAGATTCAACTATAATTTTGTGTCTCAAAACAATTGTTTAATCATACATTTCTTTTCAAACATCTTATATAATTTCAACAGATTTGTTTACTCCAAGAACTGATGCGCTGACCTTCAGCTTTTTAACAGGTCTTTCTGGGGAGACAGTTGTGTTTTGTTTGCTGACAGTTGCTTCTGCTCTTCCTTGACAATCAACAGGGCGATTTCCTGGGTTTTTATCAGTATTATTTCTATTTGATCTGGTCCGTACAGAATGAACTACACCAGAAACGGCAGGTTTCTGCTGATAGCTGGCAGGAAGGGTCACGTAGCTGCCATGGACTGGCAGACCAAGAAACTTATGTGTGAGATGAATGTCATGGAGACAGCCCAAGATGTCAAGTAAGAGGTTCTGCATCATCACAATATCATGAGATTTGGTTGAGTTTATGCGTCTTATTCAATGGATAAATTTTTCCAATCTTTTATAACCAATTTTTTTTTTTACTCTCATGGTGTTATATATTGTTTTGGAACATTTTACATTTTGTGCCAGTAGTCATCAGTTTAACAGTCTATTGAAAAATATTGGTAAGAGTTTGTCAAATGTAAACATAACAGGTGCCCTATTTATGAAAATCAGTTGAATAAAAAAGTGTTCAATAGGAATATTAAAAACTCTTTGAGAAAAAATATCTTCATAGATTTGTTTATTGATTAAGAAAGAAAAAAGAAAACCGTTGCCATAAAACATCATTTGTCTATGCCAAACTTCCCTTTTTTTTTCGTCCCAGTGATGTCCCTTTTTTTCATTCCAGTGATGGGTGATTGAGAAACCGCTTTCAACTTAGAATTGTGTCTTGGTATTATAAACAGCACAGAGAGTTTAATATGTTCACATTTCAGGTGGTTGCACATTGAGACCATGTTTGCAGTAGCTCAGAAACAGTGGACATATATCTATGATAACCAGGGGATAGAGCTGCACTGTTTGAAGGCTCTGGACTGTGTACTCAGAATGGAGTTTCTTCCTTACCATTTCCTTCTGGCGTCAGCTGTAAGTAGTGGGACTTTCAAGAATATCTCAATAAAGTGTGAAGAACATTTCATGTATTTTATGATTGTTTTTTACATAAATATTTATGATATGCCCTAAGCCTATACTTTCTTTGAGGAGCGGGGTACAGTCTCTTGAAATTAGCAGGAGCAAATAATTACTGCCAAGCAGTAGCAAGGTTATGATCATAACAAACCTGTTGATTTTAAAGCCCTATTCTAAACAAATTGATAAATATATTTGAGTTTATGTATAGTCTTTGGGGGAAGTATCAGATATTTTAAGAACATTAGTGCTGAGATAAAGTGTTTGAAATATTTGAACACACGCACTGAGAAAGCATTGTTAT
Source organism: Lingula anatina (assembly GCF_051362555.1). Lineage (NCBI taxonomy): Eukaryota > Metazoa > Brachiopoda > Lingulata > Lingulida > Lingulidae > Lingula > Lingula anatina. The sequence goes on along the minus strand of NC_141769.1, from coordinate 30,828,516 downwards.
AAAAGATCTCTATTCAAGTTTAGGTTTTTTCCCAGCAGGCACTCAACGTTGATTCAACATTGAGGATAGGTTGAGATGATGTTGATCCATCAATATTGATAGATCAACAAGATCTCAACATTGAATCAACCTTTTCTTGTCAACCAATTGTCAATGTTGATGGATCAACAGGGTCTCAACATTGATTTAACCTTTCTTTGTCAATCAATTTTCAATGTTGATAGATCAACAGGATTTCAACATTGAATCAAACTTTTCTTGTCAACCAATTGTCAATGTTGATAGATCAACAGGGTCTCAACATTGATTTAACCTTTCTTTGTCAATCAATTTTCAATGTTGATAGATCAACAGGATTTCAACATTGAATCAAACTTTTCTTGTCAACCAATTGTCAATGTTGATAGATCAACAGGGTCTCAACATTGATTTAACCTTTCTTTGTCAATCAATTTTCAATGTTGATAGATCAACAGGATTTCAACATTGAATCAACCTGTGTTTGTAAACTCTTTGTCAATGTTGACATATCAACTGGATCTCAACATTGGGTCAACCTTAACTTTATTTATAACCTTAATCATAACCTTGATAATAGTTTTAAATGATTATCTCACTAGAGAGGTATGCATAGGGGTAATTACCCCTCATAAAACGCTTGTTTTACCCCCTTTTCATTAAAATTAATTTAGTGAAAAAAAGCGATCGTCATTTTTTTTTTTTAACTTTCCAGATTTGATGTTCAGGTTATCTTTAAGAAAAAGAAAAAAAAACATAGGGTCACCACCCTTACTTTATGGCAAATTGACAAAATTTACTCAAGGTTGAAGAAAAAGCTTGAAAAAGCCAAAAATGCCTGTTTTTCTGGAAATTCAAGTTAGCTGTGAGAAAAAATTAGACTGGTGACCCTTTGTTTTTGTATTCTTAAAATTATCTTAACTACCTGATGTGACGTTATAATTATTTTAGTAAAGCTAATTTGTTGTTTAATTTTTATGAGTAATTACCGTATGTGCCTGCATACTTGTATAATGTAAATTAAGTGCGGGACTGTTATTAAGTGCGAGACTCCGGATAACATAACTGATGCAACACGTGAGTGTGGACAGTGTGTAACACTTTTACAGTACAAAAACTGTACTTTATTAACAGTACTCTGTGAGGCCACACTATCAGGAGGATCGTTCAACAGATAAGGACATGGAAAACGGTGACATTGCGTCTTCAAAACCCCACACTATCAGGAGGAACGTTCAACAGAAAAGGACTCGTAAAACTGTGACATTGCGTATTCAAAACTTAACTGTCTACGAATCTGTTAGAATTTAACTGTATTTGACAAATGTTAAAGTTTATGCAACATGATAGTATTACATGTAGTTAGTGTATGTAGTGTATGTTCGTTGTTTGTAATATATTATATTCATAGTTAAATTAGTTGTTGTTTGTGTTTTTTTATGTTCGGGCTGTTTTGGTCCGTAACACTGAGCATCAAACTGGAAAGTTTAAAAAGAATCTGACGACCCATAGGTGGATACAGGGGCCGGTCCCGGGGTCTGACCCCCCCCCCCCCCCCTTTTCTTTCGGAATTACCTTTTTTTGTAGGTAATTTTCCTTATTTCCCCCCTTTTCAGATCTGAGTCTTTTTATTTCAAGAAATGCTTGATATCTTGGAGAACACCTTCAGCCATCAGGCAAATTTCAATCAAATATCCTGATAGCCTAATTGATATATCAACGTTAATTCAATTTTTAAATTCAACTTAATTTGAAAATTGATTCAACATTGAAGTATCAATGTTGATTCAACATTGATACCTCAAGGTTGATTCAACCTTGATGGTTCAACGTTGATTCAACTTTCATAGTCAACGTCATATCAACATAGTTTCAACGTTGACCGTCAACATTGATTCAACATTGATACCTCAAGGTTGATTCAACCTTGATGGTTCAACGTTGAGTCAACTTTCATAGTCAACGTCATATCAACATAGTTTCAACATTGACCATCAACGTTGATTCAACATTGATACCTCAAGGTTGATTCAACCTTGATGGTTCAACGTTGAGTCAACTTTCATAGTCAACGTCATATCAACATAGTTTCAACATTGACCATCAACGTTGATTCAACATTGATACCTCAAGGTTGATTCAACCTTGATGGTTCAACGTTGAGTCAACTTTCATAGTCAACGTCATATCAACATAGTTTCAATGTTGACCATCAACGTTGATTCAACATTGATACCTCACTTTATCTACAACGTGATTGCTCCGTCACATGACGATAGTTAAAAACTGACAGAAAACTTCTCATAACCCACCAACAACTTGAGAAACTAGTGAAAATTTTAATAATGTGATGATGACTTAAGTCGAGGATTGGTAAGAGGCCTTTATGACAGATTGAGACCATTTTCCTCCCATGTACAATGGCACACACACACACACACACACACACACACACACACACTTCTGATTACCTGGCACAACAAATCAAAGTACTGGCCGACCACACATTCTCCCAGAGTGCACCTGTTATCCCTTTCTTGACTGAAACATTCCCCTTGTAAAGACCATTCTCTAAGCTCCTCCACCTGAAGTACGCAATTATGCAAGTGATAATAAATATTTATTTTATCATCTCCATTTACAATATTAATCTACAATCAGTTATCTTACTCCTAGTTGTGGACTCACATTGCAAGTGCTGCAATTAAATACTAATATTTTAAGAACAAATTCCTCAAAGTAACTGTTAAGCACACAGGACATTTATTCTATTTAATTATGTACATAGTGTGTACAAAAAGGGTAACAAGATTGTGCATGTGTGCATGTTTACACAGTGCATTAAATTCAACGGAGATACAAAAAGGAGACTAGGTGAATATAACACATAACATAACAAAAGATAACATTACAATACCAAAATCACATTTAATCACCTTAAGGCTGCTCATAATTACACACATACCTTCAGCCTGTCTTGGTCAGTCAGAGTGTACCCCCTGGTGGTGGACTTAGGTTCAATGGGATCCTCCAGGTCAGCAGAGAAAACAATACAGGAGAAGCCTGGCCCGTTCTGTCCTTGTAATTCCCCATTAAAAGTCCCAATCTGCAACGGACACAAATGTTTACTGGGCATATAAAGTATAGAGCAAGCAATCATATTTTGAGCTTTTCTGATCACATTAGCACACTCTGAATGTTTTCTTTTCATACATGTTAAAAATTATTGGGTCTGGCTAAAGCATACATTAAGAATTTTGTATTTTCAATTGATTTTCATTTTCATTTTTTGATTTTTTTATCTAAATACAGAAATCATTTGTCAAAAGCTACCCAAACTGAGTTGAGAAACCATGAAATATCAAAATGTTTTAAATGTCTTCATAAAAACATGCTGACAAATGTTTCCAACAACCTGCACAAAGCATGAATATAACAGACATTAATCCACCAAGAAAAAAAAAATTAAATCAATACTGGATGATGTTTTAATGAGATAAAGGAGTATTGTCATAATATACACAACAGTCTCACTACCTTCAGTCTATGCATCCTGACTATTTCTCCCTCAGTCTGGACAGGCGGTAAATCTGTAGCGCTCTTTGCAAACAAAATGCATTTGATTTTCTCCTTGTCTGCTAGAGATGGATCCACCAAGGAAAGTACCATGTAGTAGTCTGAATAGCATAAGATAAGTCTGTTTGTCCAAAACTGTGAAACCCACTTCACACACTACATGTATGTCTGTTGATTAATAAAAGACTGAGGACAGTGTTTTTGCTATTACCATAAATTAAGTATCTTCCCTGCAACTAGACAAAGGTATGTTTTAAATTGCTGATTCCAAAAAATCTTTAAATTACACTAACCAAAAGGAACCTACAATCTTTCAAGTAAATAATTTATGCATTATCTTAGCACAAACTGCATTCCTGTAAGAAAAATCTAGCCACAGAAACAAGGCACAAAAACAAAGATGACACCTAAGTTCCAGGAGCATTAGATCCCCTAAAAGTGGAGAGATAAACGTCTCTTGTTTGCCACTTCATTGTATGGATCTTCCAGTGAATCAATGTTCCATTTTTTTAGAACGGCATATCTTCAATTTGGGATTAACTGTATTATAAACTTTACCTGAACCTCGTGTCTTAGTGGGTGGTTTGAAAAACTTGACCACGGCGTAAACATCCACTGTGGCTCCTCTGGTCAGTTTACTCAGAGGGACGTACGTGTACTTCCTGTTCGTTTCACCAACCTGGAACCACAGGACACAAGAATACATGTTAAATTTAACCTCAAATTACAGAGTTCCACAAAAATAAATATCAACATTCTTCTAAATGAATTATCTTTATCTGAACTCTGGTGCATAGAAGTTTCTTATAAGTGTCTGGGGTAGCGCTAGCAATTTTTTTCGCTTAGCCAAATCACCACATTTTTGTCAATTTGTTACCAAAATGGTTATAATTTGGCTTAAACATGTCAAATCAAGCCCTTTTTCTTTAGCCAATTAAGTCAGTTTTAGCATTTGGCTAAATTGGCGAGTGCTAGCGCTACCCCAGAGTGTGCATGTTTGGCTGCATGCAAAGTGCAGTGTATTGTCACTCAAGTTCAAGATTCAACTATAATTTTGTGTCTCAAAACAATTGTTTAATCATACATTTCTTTTCAAACATCTTATATAATTTCAACAGATTTGTTTACTCCAAGAACTGATGCGCTGACCTTCAGCTTTTTAACAGGTCTTTCTGGGGAGACAGTTGTGTTTTGTTTGCTGACAGTTGCTTCTGCTCTTCCTTGACAATCAACAGGGCGATTTCCTGGGTTTTTATCAGTATTATTTCTATTTGATCTGGTCCGTACAGAATGAACTACACCAGAAACGGCAGGTTTCTGCTGATAGCTGGCAGGAAGGGTCACGTAGCTGCCATGGACTGGCAGACCAAGAAACTTATGTGTGAGATGAATGTCATGGAGACAGCCCAAGATGTCAAGTAAGAGGTTCTGCATCATCACAATATCATGAGATTTGGTTGAGTTTATGCGTCTTATTCAATGGATAAATTTTTCCAATCTTTTATAACCAATTTTTTTTTTTACTCTCATGGTGTTATATATTGTTTTGGAACATTTTACATTTTGTGCCAGTAGTCATCAGTTTAACAGTCTATTGAAAAATATTGGTAAGAGTTTGTCAAATGTAAACATAACAGGTGCCCTATTTATGAAAATCAGTTGAATAAAAAAGTGTTCAATAGGAATATTAAAAACTCTTTGAGAAAAAATATCTTCATAGATTTGTTTATTGATTAAGAAAGAAAAAAGAAAACCGTTGCCATAAAACATCATTTGTCTATGCCAAACTTCCCTTTTTTTTTCGTCCCAGTGATGTCCCTTTTTTTCATTCCAGTGATGGGTGATTGAGAAACCGCTTTCAACTTAGAATTGTGTCATGGTATTATAAACAGCACAGAGAGTTTAATATGTTCACATTTCAGGTGGTTGCACATTGAGACCATGTTTGCAGTAGCTCAGAAACAGTGGACATATATCTATGATAACCAGGGGATAGAGCTGCACTGTTTGAAGGCTCTGGACTGTGTACTCAGAATGGAGTTTCTTCCTTACCATTTCCTTCTGGCGTCAGCTGTAAGTAGTGGGACTTTCAAGAATATCTCAATAAAGTGTGAAGAACATTTCATGTATTTTATGATTGTTTTTTACATAAATATTTATGATATGCCCTAAGCCTATACTTTCTTTGAGGAGCGGGGTACAGTCTCTTGAAATTAGCAGGAGCAAATAATTACTGCCAAGCAGTAGCAAGGTTATGATCATAACAAACCTGTTGATTTTAAAGCCCTATTCTAAACAAATTGATAAATATATTTGAGTTTATGTATAGTCTTTGGGGGAAGTATCAGATATTTTAAGAACATTAGTGCTGAGATAAAGTGTTTGAAATATTTGAACACACGCACTGAGAAAGCATTGTTATAAAAGATCTCTATTCAAGTTTAGGTTTTTTCCCAGCAGGCACTCAACGTTGATTCAACATTGAGGATAGGTTGAGATGATGTTGATCCATCAATATTGATAGATCAACAAGATCTCAACATTGAATCAACCTTTTCTTGTCAACCAATTGTCAATGTTGATGGATCAACAGGGTCTCAACATTGATTTAACCTTTCTTTGTCAATCAATTTTCAATGTTGATAGATCAACAGGATTTCAACATTGAATCAAACTTTTCTTGTCAACCAATTGTCAATGTTGATAGATCAACAGGGTCTCAACATTGATTTAACCTTTCTTTGTCAATCAATTTTCAATGTTGATAGATCAACAGGATTTCAACATTGAATCAAACTTTTCTTGTCAACCAATTGTCAATGTTGATAGATCAACAGGGTCTCAACATTGATTTAACCTTTCTTTGTCAATCAATTTTCAATGTTGATAGATCAACAGGATTTCAACATTGAATCAACCTGTGTTTGTAAACTCTTTGTCAATGTTGACATATCAACTGGATCTCAACATTGGGTCAACCTTAACTTTATTTATAACCTTAATCATAACCTTGATAATAGTTTTAAATGATTATCTCACTAGAGAGGTATGCATAGGGGTAATTACCCCTCATAAAACGCTTGTTTTACCCCCTTTTCATTAAAATTAATTTAGTGAAAAAAAGCGATCGTCATTTTTTTTTTTTAACTTTCCAGATTTGATGTTCAGGTTATCTTTAAGAAAAAGAAAAAAAAACATAGGGTCACCACCCTTACTTTATGGCAAATTGACAAAATTTACTCAAGGTTGAAGAAAAAGCTTGAAAAAGCCAAAAATGCCTGTTTTTCTGGAAATTCAAGTTAGCTGTGAGAAAAAATTAGACTGGTGACCCTTTGTTTTTGTATTCTTAAAATTATCTTAACTACCTGATGTGACGTTATAATTATTTTAGTAAAGCTAATTTGTTGTTTAATTTTTATGAGTAATTACCGTATGTGCCTGCATACTTGTATAATGTAAATTAAGTGCGGGACTGTTATTAAGTGCGAGACTCCGGATAACATAACTGATGCAACACGTGAGTGTGGACAGTGTGTAACACTTTTACAGTACAAAAACTGTACTTTATTAACAGTACTCTGTGAGGCCACACTATCAGGAGGATCGTTCAACAGATAAGGACATGGAAAACGGTGACATTGCGTCTTCAAAACCCCACACTATCAGGAGGAACGTTCAACAGAAAAGGACTCGTAAAACTGTGACATTGCGTATTCAAAACTTAACTGTCTACGAATCTGTTAGAATTTAACTGTATTTGACAAATGTTAAAGTTTATGCAACATGATAGTATTACATGTAGTTAGTGTATGTAGTGTATGTTCGTTGTTTGTAATATATTATATTCATAGTTAAATTAGTTGTTGTTTGTGTTTTTTTATGTTCGGGCTGTTTTGGTCCGTAACACTGAGCATCAAACTGGAAAGTTTAAAAAGAATCTGACGACCCATAGGTGGATACAGGGGCCGGTCCCGGGGTCTGACCCCCCCCCCCCCCCTTTTCTTTCGGAATTACCTTTTTTTGTAGGTAATTTTCCTTATTTCCCCCCTTTTCAGATCCGAGTCTTTTTATTTCAAGAAATGCTTGATATCTTGGAGAACACCTTCAGCCATCAGGCAAATTTCAATCAAATATCCTGATAGCCTAATTGATATATCAACGTTAATTCAATTTTTAAATTCAACTTAATTTGAAAATTGATTCAACATTGAAGTATCAATGTTGATTCAACATTGATACCTCAAGGTTGATTCAACCTTGATGGTTCAACGTTGATTCAACTTTCATAGTCAACGTCATATCAACATAGTTTCAACGTTGACCGTCAACATTGATTCAACATTGATACCTCAAGGTTGATTCAACCTTGATGGTTCAACGTTGAGTCAACTTTCATAGTCAACGTCATATCAACATAGTTTCAACATTGACCATCAACGTTGATTCAACATTGATACCTCAAGGTTGATTCAACCTTGATGGTTCAACGTTGAGTCAACTTTCATAGTCAACGTCATATCAACATAGTTTCAACATTGACCATCAACGTTGATTCAACATTGATACCTCAAGGTTGATTCAACCTTGATGGTTCAACGTTGAGTCAACTTTCATAGTCAACGTCATATCAACATAGTTTCAATGTTGACCATCAACGTTGATTCAACATTGATACCTCACTTTATCTACAACGTGATTGCTCCGTCACATGACGATAGTTAAAAACTGACAGAAAACTTCTCATAACCCACCAACAACTTGAGAAACTAGTGAAAATTTTAATAATGTGATGATGACTTAAGTCGAGGATTGGTAAGAGGCCTTTATGACAGATTGAGACCATTTTCCTCCCATGTACAATGGCACACACACACACACACACACACACACACACACACACACTTCTGATTACCTGGCACAACAAATCAAAGTACTGGCCGACCACACATTCTCCCAGAGTGCACCTGTTATCCCTTTCTTGACTGAAACATTCCCCTTGTAAAGACCATTCTCTAAGCTCCTCCACCTGAAGTACGCAATTATGCAAGTGATAATAAATATTTATTTTATCATCTCCATTTACAATATTAATCTACAATCAGTTATCTTACTCCTAGTTGTGGACTCACATTGCAAGTGCTGCAATTAAATACTAATATTTTAAGAACAAATTCCTCAAAGTAACTGTTAAGCACACAGGACATTTATTCTATTTAATTATGTACATAGTGTGTACAAAAAGGGTAACAAGATTGTGCATGTGTGCATGTTTACACAGTGCATTAAATTCAACGGAGATACAAAAAGGAGACTAGGTGAATATAACACATAACATAACAAAAGATAACATTACAATACCAAAATCACATTTAATCACCTTAAGGCTGCTCATAATTACACACATACCTTCAGCCTGTCTTGGTCAGTCAGAGTGTACCCCCTGGTGGTGGACTTAGGTTCAATGGGATCCTCCAGGTCAGCAGAGAAAACAATACAGGAGAAGCCTGGCCCGTTCTGTCCTTGTAATTCCCCATTAAAAGTCCCAATCTGCAACGGACACAAATGTTTACTGGGCATATAAAGTATAGAGCAAGCAATCATATTTTGAGCTTTTCTGATCACATTAGCACACTCTGAATGTTTTCTTTTCATACATGTTAAAAATTATTGGGTCTGGCTAAAGCATACATTAAGAATTTTGTATTTTCAATTGATTTTCATTTTCATTTTTTGATTTTTTTATCTAAATACAGAAATCATTTGTCAAAAGCTACCCAAACTGAGTTGAGAAACCATGAAATATCAAAATGTTTTAAATGTCTTCATAAAAACATGCTGACAAATGTTTCCAACAACCTGCACAAAGCATGAATATAACAGACATTAATCCACCAAGAAAAAAAAAATTAAATCAATACTGGATGATGTTTTAATGAGATAAAGGAGTATTGTCATAATATACACAACAGTCTCACTACCTTCAGTCTATGCATCCTGACTATTTCTCCCTCAGTCTGGACAGGCGGTAAATCTGTAGCGCTCTTTGCAAACAAAATGCATTTGATTTTCTCCTTGTCTGCTAGAGATGGATCCACCAAGGAAAGTACCATGTAGTAGTCTGAATAGCATAAGATAAGTCTGTTTGTCCAAAACTGTGAAACCCACTTCACACACTACATGTATGTCTGTTGATTAATAAAAGACTGAGGACAGTGTTTTTGCTATTACCATAAATTAAGTATCTTCCCTGCAACTAGACAAAGGTATGTTTTAAATTGCTGATTCCAAAAAATCTTTAAATTACACTAACCAAAAGGAACCTACAATCTTTCAAGTAAATAATTTATGCATTATCTTAGCACAAACTGCATTCCTGTAAGAAAAATCTAGCCACAGAAACAAGGCACAAAAACAAAGATGACACCTAAGTTCCAGGAGCATTAGATCCCCTAAAAGTGGAGAGATAAACGTCTCTTGTTTGCCACTTCATTGTATGGATCTTCCAGTGAATCAATGTTCCATTTTTTTAGAACGGCATATCTTCAATTTGGGATTAACTGTATTATAAACTTTACCTGAACCTCGTGTCTTAGTGGGTGGTTTGAAAAACTTGACCACGGCGTAAACATCCACTGTGGCTCCTCTGGTCAGTTTACTCAGAGGGACGTACGTGTACTTCCTGTTCGTTTCACCAACCTGGAACCACAGGACACAAGAATACATGTTAAATTTAACCTCAAATTACAGAGTTCCACAAAAATAAATATCAACATTCTTCTAAATGAATTATCTTTATCTGAACTCTGGTGCATAGAAGTTTCTTATAAGTGTCTGGGGTAGCGCTAGCAATTTTTTTCGCTTAGCCAAATCACCACATTTTTGTCAATTTGTTACCAAAATGGTTATAATTTGGCTTAAACATGTCAAATCAAGCCCTTTTTCTTTAGCCAATTAAGTCAGTTTTAGCATTTGGCTAAATTGGCGAGTGCTAGCGCTACCCCAGAGTGTGCATGTTTGGCTGCATGCAAAGTGCAGTGTATTGTCACTCAAGTTCAAGATTCAACTATAATTTTGTGTCTCAAAACAATTGTTTAATCATACATTTCTTTTCAAACATCTTATATAATTTCAACAGATTTGTTTACTCCAAGAACTGATGCGCTGACCTTCAGCTTTTTAACAGGTCTTTCTGGGGAGACAGTTGTGTTTTGTTTGCTGACAGTTGCTTCTGCTCTTCCTTGACAATCAACAGGGCGATTTCCTGGGTTTTTATCAGTATTATTTCTATTTGATCTGGTCCGTACAGAATGAACTACACCAGAAACGGCAGGTTTCTGCTGATAGCTGGCAGGAAGGGTCACGTAGCTGCCATGGACTGGCAGACCAAGAAACTTATGTGTGAGATGAATGTCATGGAGACAGCCCAAGATGTCAAGTAAGAGGTTCTGCATCATCACAATATCATGAGATTTGGTTGAGTTTATGCGTCTTATTCAATGGATAAATTTTTCCAATCTTTTATAACCAATTTTTTTTTTTACTCTCATGGTGTTATATATTGTTTTGGAACATTTTACATTTTGTGCCAGTAGTCATCAGTTTAACAGTCTATTGAAAAATATTGGTAAGAGTTTGTCAAATGTAAACATAACAGGTGCCCTATTTATGAAAATCAGTTGAATAAAAAAGTGTTCAATAGGAATATTAAAAACTCTTTGAGAAAAAATATCTTCATAGATTTGTTTATTGATTAAGAAAGAAAAAAGAAAACCGTTGCCATAAAACATCATTTGTCTATGCCAAACTTCCCTTTTTTTTTCGTCCCAGTGATGTCCCTTTTTTTCATTCCAGTGATGGGTGATTGAGAAACCGCTTTCAACTTAGAATTGTGTCATGGTATTATAAACAGCACAGAGAGTTTAATATGTTCACATTTCAGGTGGTTGCACATTGAGACCATGTTTGCAGTAGCTCAGAAACAGTGGACATATATCTATGATAACCAGGGGATAGAGCTGCACTGTTTGAAGGCTCTGGACTGTGTACTCAGAATGGAGTTTCTTCCTTACCATTTCCTTCTGGCGTCAGCTGTAAGTAGTGGGACTTTCAAGAATATCTCAATAAAGTGTGAAGAACATTTCATGTATTTTATGATTGTTTTTTACATAAATATTTATGATATGCCCTAAGCCTATACTTTCTTTGAGGAGCGGGGTACAGTCTCTTGAAATTAGCAGGAGCAAATAATTACTGCCAAGCAGTAGCAAGGTTATGATCATAACAAACCTGTTGATTTTAAAGCCCTATTCTAAACAAATTGATAAATATATTTGAGTTTATGTATAGTCTTTGGGGGAAGTATCAGATATTTTAAGAACATTAGTGCTGAGATAAAGTGTTTGAAATATTTGAACACACGCACTGAGAAAGCATTGTTATAAAAGATCTCTATTCAAGTTTAGGTTTTTTCCCAGCAGGCACTCAACGTTGATTCAACATTGAGGATAGGTTGAGATGATGTTGATCCATCAATATTGATAGATCAACAAGATCTCAACATTGAATCAACCTTTTCTTGTCAACCAATTGTCAATGTTGATGGATCAACAGGGTCTCAACATTGATTTAACCTTTCTTTGTCAATCAATTTTCAATGTTGATAGATCAACAGGATTTCAACATTGAATCAAACTTTTCTTGTCAACCAATTGTCAATGTTGATAGATCAACAGGGTCTCAACATTGATTTAACCTTTCTTTGTCAATCAATTTTCAATGTTGATAGATCAACAGGATTTCAACATTGAATCAAACTTTTCTTGTCAACCAATTGTCAATGTTGATAGATCAACAGGGTCTCAACATTGATTTAACCTTTCTTTGTCAATCAATTTTCAATGTTGATAGATCAACAGGATTTCAACATTGAATCAACCTGTGTTTGTAAACTCTTTGTCAATGTTGACATATCAACTGGATCTCAACATTGGGTCAACCTTAACTTTATTTATAACCTTAATCATAACCTTGATAATAGTTTTAAATGATTATCTCACTAGAGAGGTATGCATAGGGGTAATTACCCCTCATAAAACGCTTGTTTTACCCCCTTTTCATTAAAATTAATTTAGTGAAAAAAAGCGATCGTCATTTTTTTTTTTTAACTTTCCAGATTTGATGTTCAGGTTATCTTTAAGAAAAAGAAAAAAAAACATAGGGTCACCACCCTTACTTTATGGCAAATTGACAAAATTTACTCAAGGTTGAAGAAAAAGCTTGAAAAAGCCAAAAATGCCTGTTTTTCTGGAAATTCAAGTTAGCTGTGAGAAAAAATTAGACTGGTGACCCTTTGTTTTTGTATTCTTAAAATTATCTTAACTACCTGATGTGACGTTATAATTATTTTAGTAAAGCTAATTTGTTGTTTAATTTTTATGAGTAATTACCGTATGTGCCTGCATACTTGTATAATGTAAATTAAGTGCGGGACTGTTATTAAGTGCGAGACTCCGGATAACATGAACTGATGCAACACGTGAGTGTGGACAGTGTGTAACACTTTTACAGTACAAAAACTGTACTTTATTAACAGTACTCTGTGAGGCCACACTATCAGGAGGATCGTTCAACAGATAAGGACATGGAAAACGGTGACATTGCGTCTTCAAAACCCCACACTATCAGGAGGAACGTTCAACAGAAAAGGACTCGTAAAACTGTGACATTGCGTATTCAAAACTTAACTGTCTACGAATCTGTTAGAATTTAACTGTATTTGACAAATGTTAAAGTTTATGCAACATGATAGTATTACATGTAGTTAGTGTATGTAGTGTATGTTCGTTGTTTGTAATATATTATATTCATAGTTAAATTAGTTGTTGTTTGTGTTTTTTTATGTTCGGGCTGTTTTGGTCCGTAACACTGAGCATCAAACTGGAAAGTTTAAAAAGAATCTGACGACCCATAGGTGGATACAGGGGCCGGTCCCGGGGTCTGACCCCCCCCCCCTTTTCTTTCGGAATTACCTTTTTTTGTAGGTAATTTTCCTTATTTCCCCCCTTTTCAGATCTGAGTCTTTTTATTTCAAGAAATGCTTGATATCTTGGAGAACACCTTCAGCCATCAGGCAAATTTCAATCAAATATCCTGATAGCCTAATTGATATATCAACGTTAATTCAATTTTTAAATTCAACTTAATTTGAAAATTGATTCAACATTGAAGTATCAATGTTGATTCAACATTGATACCTCAAGGTTGATTCAACCTTGATGGTTCAACGTTGATTCAACTTTCATAGTCAACGTCATATCAACATAGTTTCAACGTTGACCGTCAACATTGATTCAACATTGATACCTCAAGGTTGATTCAACCTTGATGGTTCAACGTTGAGTCAACTTTCATAGTCAACGTCATATCAACATAGTTTCAACATTGACCATCAACGTTGATTCAACATTGATACCTCAAGGTTGATTCAACCTTGATGGTTCAACGTTGAGTCAACTTTCATAGTCAACGTCATATCAACATAGTTTCAACATTGACCATCAACGTTGATTCAACATTGATACCTCAAGGTTGATTCAACCTTGATGGTTCAACGTTGAGTCAACTTTCATAGTCAACGTCATATCAACATAGTTTCAATGTTGACCATCAACGTTGATTCAACATTGATACCTCACTTTATCTACAACGTGATTGCTCCGTCACATGACGATAGTTAAAAACTGACAGAAAACTTCTCATAACCCACCAACAACTTGAGAAACTAGTGAAAATTTTAATAATGTGATGATGACTTAAGTCGAGGATTGGTAAGAGGCCTTTATGACAGATTGAGACCATTTTCCTCCCATGTACAATGGCACACACACACACACACACACACACACACACACACACACTTCTGATTACCTGGCACAACAAATCAAAGTACTGGCCGACCACACATTCTCCCAGAGTGCACCTGTTATCCCTTTCTTGACTGAAACATTCCCCTTGTAAAGACCATTCTCTAAGCTCCTCCACCTGAAGTACGCAATTATGCAAGTGATAATAAATATTTATTTTATCATCTCCATTTACAATATTAATCTACAATCAGTTATCTTACTCCTAGTTGTGGACTCACATTGCAAGTGCTGCAATTAAATACTAATATTTTAAGAACAAATTCCTCAAAGTAACTGTTAAGCACACAGGACATTTATTCTATTTAATTATGTACATAGTGTGTACAAAAAGGGTAACAAGATTGTGCATGTGTGCATGTTTACACAGTGCATTAAATTCAACGGAGATACAAAAAGGAGACTAGGTGAATATAACACATAACATAACAAAAGATAACATTACAATACCAAAATCACATTTAATCACCTTAAGGCTGCTCATAATTACACACATACCTTCAGCCTGTCTTGGTCAGTCAGAGTGTACCCCCTGGTGGTGGACTTAGGTTCAATGGGATCCTCCAGGTCAGCAGAGAAAACAATACAGGAGAAGCCTGGCCCGTTCTGTCCTTGTAATTCCCCATTAAAAGTCCCAATCTGCAACGGACACAAATGTTTACTGGGCATATAAAGTATAGAGCAAGCAATCATATTTTGAGCTTGCACACTCTGAATGTTTTCTTTTCATACATGTTAAAAATTATTGGGTCTGGCTAAAGCATACATTAAGAATTTTGTATTTTCAATTGATTTTCATTTTCATTTTTTGATTTTTTTATCTAAATACAGAAATCATTTGTCAAAAGCTACCCAAACTGAGTTGAGAAACCATGAAATATCAAAATGTTTTAAATGTCTTCATAAAAACATGCTGACAAATGTTTCCAACAACCTGCACAAAGCATGAATATCTATAACAGACATTAATCCACCAAGAAAAAAAAAATTAAATCAATACTGGATGATGTTTTAATGAGATAAAGGAGTATTGTCATAATATACACAACAGTCTCACTACCTTCAGTCTATGCATCCTGACTATTTCTCCCTCAGTCTGGACAGGCGGTAAATCTGTAGCGCTCTTTGCAAACAAAATGCATTTGATTTTCTCCTTGTCTGCTAGAGATGGATCCACCAAGGAAAGTACCATGTAGTAGTCTGAATAGCATAAGATAAGTCTGTTTGTCCAAAACTGTGAAACCCACTTCACACACTACATGTATGTCTGTTGATTAATAAAAGACTGAGGACAGTGTTTTTGCTATTACCATAAATTAAGTATCTTCCCTGCAACTAGACAAAGGTATGTTTTAAATTGCTGATTCCAAAAAATCTTTAAATTACACTAACCAAAAGGAACCTACAATCTTTCAAGTAAATAATTTATGCATTATCTTAGCACAAACTGCATTCCTGTAAGAAAAATCTAGCCACAGAAACAAGGCACAAAAACAAAGATGACACCTAAGTTCCAGGAGCATTAGATCCCCTAAAAGTGGAGAGATAAACGTGTCTTGTTTGCCACTTCATTGTATGGATCTTCCAGTGAATCAATGTTCCATTTTTTTAGAACGGCATATCTTCAATTTGGGATTAACTGTATTATAAACTTTACCTGAACCTCGTGTCTTAGTGGGTGGTTTGAAAAACTTGACCACGGCGTAAACATCCACTGTGGCTCCTCTGGTCAGTTTACTCAGAGGGACGTACGTGTACTTCCTGTTCGTTTCACCAACCTGGAACCACAGGACACAAGAATACATGTTAAATTTAACCTCAAATTACAGAGTTCCACAAAAATAAATATCAACATTCTTCTAAATGAATTATCTTTATCTGAACTCTGGTGCATAGAAGTTTCTTATAAGTGTCTGGGGTAGCGCTAGCAATTTTTTTCGCTTAGCCAAATCACCACATTTTTGTCAATTTGTTACCAAAATGGTTATAATTTGGCTTAAACATGTCAAATCAAGCCCTTTTTCTTTAGCCAATTAAGTCAGTTTTAGCATTTGGCTAAATTGGCGAGTGCTAGCGCTACCCCAGAGTGTGCATGTTTGGCTGCATGCAAAGTGCAGTGTATTGTCACTCAAGTTCAAGATTCAACTATAATTTTGTGTCTCAAAACAATTGTTTAATCATACATTTCTTTTCAAACATCTTATATAATTTCAACAGATTTGTTTACTCCAAGAACTGATGCGCTGACCTTCAGCTTTTTAACAGGTCTTTCTGGGGAGACAGTTGTGTTTTGTTTGCTGACAGTTGCTTCTGCTCTTCCTTGACAATCAACAGGGCGATTTCCTGGGTTTTTATCAGTATTATTTCTATTTGATCTGGTCCGTACAGAATGAACTACACCAGAAACGGCAGGTTTCTGCTGATAGCTGGCAGGAAGGGTCACGTAGCTGCCATGGACTGGCAGACCAAGAAACTTATGTGTGAGATGAATGTCATGGAGACAGCCCAAGATGTCAAGTAAGAGGTTCTGCATCATCACAATATCATGAGATTTGGTTGAGTTTATGCGTCTTATTCAATGGATAAATTTTTCCAATCTTTTATAACCAATTTTTTTTTTTACTCTCATGGTGTTATATATTGTTTTGGAACATTTTACATTTTGTGCCAGTAGTCATCAGTTTAACAGTCTATTGAAAAATATTGGTAAGAGTTTGTCAAATGTAAACATAACAGGTGCCCTATTTATGAAAATCAGTTGAATAAAAAAGTGTTCAATAGGAATATTAAAAACTCTTTGAGAAAAAATATCTTCATAGATTTGTTTATTGATTAAGAAAGAAAAAAGAAAACCGTTGCCATAAAACATCATTTGTCTATGCCAAACTTCCCTTTTTTTTTCGTCCCAGTGATGTCCCTTTTTTTCATTCCAGTGATGGGTGATTGAGAAACCGCTTTCAACTTAGAATTGTGTCATGGTATTATAAACAGCACAGAGAGTTTAATATGTTCACATTTCAGGTGGTTGCACATTGAGACCATGTTTGCAGTAGCTCAGAAACAGTGGACATATATCTATGATAACCAGGGGATAGAGCTGCACTGTTTGAAGGCTCTGGACTGTGTACTCAGAATGGAGTTTCTTCCTTACCATTTCCTTCTGGCGTCAGCTGTAAGTAGTGGGACTTTCAAGAATATCTCAATAAAGTGTGAAGAACATTTCATGTATTTTATGATTGTTTTTTACATAAATATTTATGATATGCCCTAAGCCTATACTTTCTTTGAGGAGCGGGGTACAGTCTCTTGAAATTAGCAGGAGCAAATAATTACTGCCAAGCAGTAGCAAGGTTATGATCATAACAAACCTGTTGATTTTAAAGCCCTATTCTAAACAAATTGATAAATATATTTGAGTTTATGTATAGTCTTTGGGGGAAGTATCAGATATTTTAAGAACATTAGTGCTGAGATAAAGTGTTTGAAATATTTGAACACACGCACTGAGAAAGCATTGTTATAAAAGATCTCTATTCAAGTTTAGGTTTTTTAAAATGTTTGTTTGTTTGTTTTAGAATGCCAAGGGCTATCTTTCCTACCTGGATGTGTCTATTGGCCAGAAAGTAGCTGGATTCCAAACCCGTGCACCTTGGTCGCCTTGACGTCATGTGCCAGAATCCCCACAATGCAATCATACATCTGGGCCACGCTGGAGGTAATGCAGTCAACTTTGGGATTCTCAACCCATTAGCATATATCATAGCTTTTTATGTGAATGTTTAAATAATACCTGTATGTAATCTTAGATCTTTGTGCATGGTTAAGTAAGCAGAGGTTGTTTACCAAAATTTAAAGTAACTGTTGGTTTGTAAGCACTTATTCCAGATTTCATATCTCCATTTCAAGTGCATAGATTATTTTGGAAAGATTAAAACACTGCAGCATTTGAAACACCATACCATGGAGTGTTCAAATGGGAAAAGAGTTTTGGTTTTAAAAATCGGAAATAATTTCAGGCACAGTTTCCCTGTGGTCCCCCAATGTGAAGGAACCTCTGGTGAAGATGTTGTGTCATGGTGGGGGAGTGAGATCTGTGGCTGTCAATAACAAAGGAATGTAAGTTGTGTTTATGTAATTTTGTACCTTTTTCTACACAACCACCCTATTATGGATGTGAATACAATCTTGTAAAGGAGGCCAACTAGTCCTGTTGATAGCTATAAAATATAAAGTATACAGTATTTTCCAAGTTATATTTAGAAACAAAAAAGCAAACTTTAATTTGCTGTTTTTAATGAAAAAAAATTACCTTGTCTCAACTAGTGCTGGACTTGCCTTGTTGATAATTCTTATAAGGCCAGTGTGGCGCATTTACAGCCAATATAAATTCAGTGATGGACAAAACAGTGTAAGTATGAAAATTACTCCAATTAAATATCTGATGGTCTTAATAAACCTTGAAACTTACGAATATATGAAAAATTATTAATATGTGTAATCCTGTAGCTACATGGCCACATCTGGTGTGGACAGATATCTGAAGATCTGGGACATGAGGATGTTCAAACCTCTCCAAAACTACAGGATATCTGCTGGGGCCGGCCATCTTGCCTTCAGTCAGAAAGATGTCCTCGCAGCTGGCATAGGGAATGTTGTAGAGGTATCAGGTTTTTCCTACTTTTTTATGCGGCACACGTCTACAGCTCGTTCATTTTATTTTCTTCTGCAGTTTTGCAAATCTAGGCCATTTTTGTAGAGGGTTCTATTAGGTGCAAACCTTAAGCTTGTAATTTGAAACTAACATTGACACATTAACTCTGATGAATATTTTAGAGGAATGGCATACGGTTAGGTGAAGCATTGATGTTTCTTCCATCCTGTTAGAACATCCCCTCCTCCCCATTTACCCTAGAAGTTGATGGTTTGCCTAGGTACATTTTAACATCTGGCTGTGGTCTTACTCATACATTCCGTATAATTTTTTTCACAGGTGTACCAGGACTGTTGTAGACACACCATGACAAAGCCATACCTGTCTCACAGACTGAGGAGTCCTGTGGCCAACCTGCAGTTCTGTCCGTATGAAGATGTCCTTGGAGTGGGACATGGGAACGGCTTCTCTAGTTTACTTGTGCCAGGTAAAGTGGTGGATTAGTAGAAATTAGTGGCAATGCTAGACTTAATAAGTGTGTGTGTGTGTGTGTGTGTGTGTGTGTGTGTGTGTGAGAGAGAGAGGGAGGGAGGGAAGAGTTTTTCTAATTTAAAGTAATTCAATTGAATCTACTGTTGCTGTATTTATAAGGGATTGTCAACAAAGCAATAGTTACCAAGCATGTATCAAGAAAAGTTGATGAACCAAATGTTTATTATTATATCTTACCCCCAGGTGCTGGAGAGGCCAATTATGATGCTCTGGAGACCAACCCATACCAAACAAAACAACAGAGAAGGCAGGCTGAAGTTAAAATGTTGCTGGAAAAGGTATGACGGGGACAGAGATGTTTTTTTTTTTTTTTTTTTGTGCTGGTTTTCCTGTTTATCCTTCTTAGCTTTCCAATTTTATTACTAATTTTTTCTATATTTGTGGGAACTTTCGTATAGTGTATAGAGATAGTTACAGGGTTAGTGGTGTTGTTATCAGTGCTGGGTGGGATGGAGTTTTCGTAAACCCTGAGTTATTCCTGCTCCAAAAATCAATTGTTGAGAGCTCTTGAGTTATTAATTTTTTCACATTCTTGCTCTGAGATTTAGCCAGGAATTTGTTCAAGACAGTGCTCTGGAAAACAACAATGTGTGTAGTAAATTGTTGTTTTTGTGGCAAAGTCATTCAGACAAACAACATTTATTGTATTGATTTAGTAACATGTATTATTTTTGCTAAACTACAAACAAGTTGGGTTTTCATTTCAGATACAACCAGATATGATCAGTTTGGATACGGGTGCTCTGGGGAAAATTGACACTAAAACTCTCCAGGAAAAAATTGAAGAGAGGAACAAACTTCTTGTAAGTGTTTACATGTGTATTTAAGGTCTAACCATCAAGGTAATGAGACCATGCAGGATGAGTAAAGTGTCTGTGGATGGTTAAAGAATTAAACTTTTTGTACTTTACCCCCAGTTATTTCTTACAGTGAAATTATGTACATTTTATATTGCCCTTGCTCTTTTTTATGCTGAACTTTTTTGTAAAAAAAAAAGTGACATTTGAAAAATTTCAGTTCATCATTGTTATTCGCAATGCAGTTGTAAAGCTTACTATATTTGTTATATTTCCAATAGTTCCTGAAGCCCCAGAAAATAGACTTTGAACCAAAATACAAAATGAAAGGCAAAAGTAAAGGAAAGAAGCACATACAGAGGAAGAAGGGTGTCATGGAACAGGAGAAGAAAGAGACAATCAGAGAAATTGTACAGCTTCGGCAAGAAGATAAGAGAGAAAAACTTAAAAATGATAAACGTTACTTTGGACCAAAAAGTGTTCTTGATAGATTTAAGAAAAAAAGTGAGGCAACATGATGGGTTATGTACCAAAAAATGTAAAAATCTTTTTTATTTACGGTTCATTTTTATTTATAACTTAACACATGGGTTAACTCATAAAAATAAACAATACTTTTTGCCTATTGTTGTATAAATGTGGTCTTTCTATCTGTAAACTTCTCGTAACTTTGGCATGCATTTTGTTACATGTGAATATAAAATGTGATGCTGTCTTCAGTCTTTTATAAACAACTTATATTAATAACATTCTGATCAGCTCATAAACCTGCATGTTGGAGTTAATCTGCTGTATTCTAAACATCAAACACATTTGTTAATATAAGCTGCACAGAGAGGGGATTACTGTAATAAAACTAGATATATGTTCAACATCTGGCTGTGGTCTTACTCATACATTCCGTATAATTTTTTTCACAGGTGTACCAGGACACCTGTGAAGTAAATGATACTGAAGATATAAAAACCAAGGTGATTCTGAACAGCTCATAGCTGACAATGCGCCAGTCAGAGTCCCGTCTTCCATCTCAGGCTACACAAATAATGCTAAAAAATTACAAACAGTCCAATGCCAAAGTAGTATCAAATATGTGATAAAGCCGTTCTCCGTTTAGACCATTGTATGACAGCAGACAACATTCCAGCCATGGTTTTTGCTCACTTCTTCCTGGCCTTGGGGACAATTCCTTTAACTGTCCTTCCACAAACCTCACTCCATCCTCCTGCCAGATGAGTGTTTCAGGAGAAATGTCATTCAGGAAAGTGACCTAACGAATAACAGGAAATAGAATACTTTTTATCCATTTCATTGATAGAATTATGTACTATAAAATGGCTGAACAGATATATTGCTTAAATATTTATTTGTTTCATTTGACATACATACCAGGAAAAAAAGTAATTGCATTTCAAACCCCCCCCCCCCTCCCCTCCCAAAAAAAATAAATGCTCTTTAAACCAAATAAAGCATATATCACCAATGGTCATATAACACATTTTTCACTCAATGAACCCTTACTGCATGCTGCTTCCAGATTCTGGCCACCAGCCAGCCAGTCCCATCCTCCAGTAAAAACTCCATCATGTACACATATTCAAGCTCCTGCCCATTGACCACTACCTGACCATCTGTGCTGGTCACTTCAGTCCCGGCACTGGTCACCCTGGTTACTGACCACTCGGAACTGGTTGCTGCTGAGATTGACCTTTGGTCACACTGAGGACAGGAATAGTAAGGAACTTTATCCTGTACTCTGCTGGGAACGTGCTCCGTAAGCCATTTGGAGTCTGGAACTGCCCTGGTGGAAATAAGTGCAAGTAGTTTACACAGAAAAAGTGAAAGTGAAAGTAGAAACCACTTGACAGTGCCCAGAAGTGCTCCTTTACACTGGCATCTTTATATACAGCTTCAAATTCACTAATGAATGGTATTTTTATACAGCTTGAAACTGACTTCATTTCTATTAAAAATGACACGGGTCAAGAGGTGTGCTTCACAAGAAAACTTTAGACAGAAAGTGGGTCCTAACTTTGAAAACAAAAACAGGCACAATATTACATTTCATTGGACTACTGGTGTTGCCGATCTATCTGTGCTCAAATAAAACCAATTTCATAAATCTTTTTTATTTTTTTAGTGTGTGTGTGTAGGAGAGAGAGAGATAGAGAGAGATGACCCAGTTTTTCCAGACTCCACATACTTACAAGTAATGGCACATAGGGCACGTCAGTCGTATGTATGGAGGCTGCTTGGGTTGGTAGTCCAGGACCTGGGCAAGAACTCGGAACGTGTGGGGAACGCTGTGATGTAAGACTTCTTGTATTGTGGAGATTTCTAAGTGATGGTGCCCGTTGATAACTGAAACGTCAAATAGACATTTATTTGCCATTCAATGACTATTTCAAAATTAAAGATGACAAAAGATGTCTATGTGGTGCCCCTTTTTAAGTTTATTTGGAAATTATTCAATTTATCAAAGTGCCATGTACTTTTACATTATGCTTTAAAGGTAAAATGTAGGAAAATGTATTTTATTTCAGAATTTTCAGATGGGCAGACAAAGCTTTGCTAAATGTATTAAACAAACGTAATACATATATTAAAAAAAATTAAAATATACGTCAGAGACCAATTTTAATACCTGATGCAGTTTTCAAAAGGCATCTGTCCACTTTCCTAGCCTGGTTTGGTGTTTTTCTTGGACTATAGGGGGCACCACCAGCCTGGACACCTCCCACTGTGTCTTTGCCACTAGGACTGCTGTTCAAATCAAGAGACTCGCTCTCATCAATTATGACTACATTTTCTACTCTTGGTTCCGTAGAATGTCCAATACTATGTTCTGCCCTGCTTGACCTCTGGTCTGCTGTGTCTCTACTTTTTCTTGGGCTTTTTGAAACTCCTTTGGATGTACTGGGTTGGGGAAAACTAGGTAATATCACATTTCTGCTGAACATACTGTTAGAGTTTTTGTTTGCTGTCTCCCCCATCTTTCCAGGGCTTGTGGACTTACCCGTAGAAGTACTTGGCTGAGGATTATTGGGACTACCAGGTGCCCCCTCATCTTGCAGCTGAGGACAAACCTGAAAATAGACTCAAATGTCCATATCACTTTCTTCATGCCTGCTTTGAATCAATACCATTGCACAAATCATATTACAACATATTGCTCCAAAAACCTAGTGTACAAATAAAAAATCAGTTAAAGACAGTCTCAGCGCGTTAGACCCTTAAAATAGCACGAAAATGAATTTTCCTGATAAACTCACCAATTTCCCCATAATGACCAAGGTATATCCTATCCAAAACCGTTCAGAAAATGAAGCTACCTAATACCGTTTTTAAGTTCCATTAAATAATAAAAGACGACTCGTCTTAAATACTCAGCTACCACCTCACAGTACGGCTTCAGAACGCGCAATTTCTCGCTAAGTCTCGCGCTTTACTATGAATGAAGTACTACGGCTGAGACCCGGATGTTACTATTTGGCGCCAAAACAGCAAACATGGCTCAGACGCGCGTCAAGTCTGACGAGACAAAAGGGGGCGAAAGAAAATAGCCACTCCAGTTCGAAAGATACGAAATAAAATTAGAGACAGACGAAGAAGCACTCAGACTGTGTATGTTGGGAGGGAGGTGGGGATGTGGAGGACATTTAAAGCTGAGTTAGGACTCACATACGAGGCAATGGCGAAACTACTCCTCGACACGTGAGTATGCGCTTCACAGGTCTCAAGTGTGTCTGATTATCATATTATCCTGTTCACAATAAATGACAATATTTGTGCTCATACAAAGTTGGTTACGTGTATAAGAGCGTTTTGGGCTTTACGTTTTCTGTTTTTGATCGGTACATGTACCGAAAAGATGGACAGGCGGCACTTACGTGTCTGACAAGTTTCGCTGTGTAGTCGTGACGTCTATCTCATTCTGACTGAAGCCTGCTGTGATTGGTCGTAAGCGTGGGAAAATCGAGGTCGTGACCTTGAGCCGGAAGTACTTCTGGCTGTGCTCCGAAATCATGATAAATAGTTTTCGTTTTCTAATTCTTTATTCTAGTTGTCTTAACAGGACTTTTGTGACCCAGACTTATTCATATAATGATTAAGTGCAAGTTTTTCTAACCACCAGGCAAATCAGCCAAAAAGCGGCAAGGTGGGGTTCTCACAGAATACACTCATTCTGCCCACAGTTAATCACCTTTGTGACCTAAATTAAACTGTAAAATATTAAAGCTTTCCGTTGCGTTATTGTCGAGATACAGCCACATGCATATTTCACTGCCTCGCGTGGCTCCCGTCTCACTTTTCAGCTGTGTGAGTGGTGTATTTTTCACCGAAGTTTGCTTCACAAATGTGCATCAAGTGATCAATGCATTACTTCGGTCAATACCACAATTGAAAGATAGATATATAATCTTTATAACGACAGAGATTTATATCATAAATCCGTTGCTATGGTTACAAACTACCGAGGTTATTTGAGGTCACTTGATGACTGCCGCAGACACCCACCCTGTCAATAGCCTTATATCTCCACTAGTAGAGCACCTTAGATAATATCACTGATATTTACTTAAAATATGGACAAGGGGCCTACCATAAATCAAAACACTGGCGTGGCCTTTTCCCTACAAATTTTGCAACAGCGACGCAAATTCTTCTATTTTCTGACTACATTATCGTAAAACATTTTTGCTTCCCACAGTTTCGATTTGCATTCAAGAATGTTTAAGTTAATTTCAACGTTAGTTAGGGACTAATTAACTGAAATAGTCTTCTGTAGTTTTTATTTATTGATTCCTGGATATTAAGTATATGCTAAGTTCAAATACGGGGGTAAACATGCATTCGAAACTAAATTCGTGTAGGCGGCCATGACAGTTTCAAGTAGCAGTGGTGGAAAACGTGCGATGAATGCACTGCAGATTTTCCGAATTTCAAGCAGCAAAGCGCATACTTTGTTGTTCTGTAAACCGTTACAAAGACGGAAAGGTTGTGCGATACTCAAGAGATACGACTAAGATGATTGGGGTCACCTCCCGATGCTAAAAGTTACATGCAGAGTGAGAGGCTAATGAGAGGCAGTGTCATCATCAGAGGAAATGGAGAGTGAGCTCGACTCAGTCGTATGTCCAGCGCATCGTCACATGCTGTGGGTCCTTTGGGGAGCTGCAAGAACACGTCAATTACTTCTTCGGACCAAGTTATTATTGTAGGACTTTCCTTGCTCGGACCAAGCGGGAGCTTTCATGCACAGTGTATCCAAATTTTTATCAAGACGAAGCCAAGATATTCAGTTCGTTGGGCCCAGGTAATTAAAAAGGTGACATTCGTCACATCTTTATAATTAATTAACACACCGAATTCACATACAGACAGAAGGTTGATAATGGTATGATATCTGTGTTGTTTGAATTAAATATGCATAGTAATTAGACATCTAAATACTGCTATCTCTGACCCTCAGAACCACAGCAAATTTGTTATTACATAAAGTGAAAAGAGCTTATGTTTTGTACTGTACCTGTTAGCAGTGTAAACTTTTTTGTTTGTATGAGCAACAAGTTACAGAACCCTCACAACTAAATAATATTGCTTTTGTAGATCATTTGCTAGTGATTAAAAGAGTAACAATCATATCACAATTACATGAATAATATATATATATATATATATATATATGAAATAAAGCTTAGTTGTAGCAGAAAATAGGGTTTCATGGTAAATTTTGTTGGTTGAAAATTATAACCATTCAGTAGATTAAAGAATAAATTTTTGTTATTATTTTAGCTAGAAGATGTTTGGAGACTGGTCAGAAAGAGCAGCAAGGAATCAGATATATGGCAAAGAAAATAAAGTGATTAATCCAAGCACCCGAAAAAGAAGTTTTGTGAAGAGGATTGACTTACTGCCCAACAGACTAAAATGTATTTTTGATGTTTATCTACTTTGAACAAGTATTTGTATCTACAGTGGAAGGACACCAATGACCTGACAGATAGCTAATGTCAGCCATGATGATCCAAGCAAGTAGCAAGGAGATCCCCCATTAGGAAGTAAAGTCATTTATGGGAGCTTCATTAAATGATGAAAACTGACACTTTTCGATGACCTTTTTTTACAAGGAGCTTTTCAGACATGAATTTTTGCCCCAGAAACGTGGAATTCCGCATTTTTAAATTCAATTCAAGGTGTCCCGGACCTCTGGCCGCTTAGGTGTTGAGTCCCGTGATAAATGTTCGGAGTTCTTTTTTTTTTTTTTTTTTGAAACCTAGGATCATGTCTGCTTTTTTCTGTTTCATTTTACTGAAGATATCCGTGAATGCCACCTTTAAATGGGATAAGATCTTACTGAGATATTGATATTGAATATCATATTTTTATTCCTTGGAGCAAAAGATCAGTTTGACTTATATATTTGAAAGCAGCAATATACATGTATGTTCCTGGTCCTGAGTAGTGCAAAATAATCCATGAATTACACCATTACATAAATTCAACTTATTTCTTCATTCTTCTCAGGAAGGGGATTCAGTTGGATAATATAGATTTGCATTACTTTGATGTTTTTGTAGAATGAAAATCAAGTGTACTTTTTTTTTTTGAAACATTCACTTAAATCTTGAGTCAAAACTTTGTCGGTGTCTTATTCAGTTAAGGGTGACAGTAGTCTTGAATGGCAGTTACAATGCCTTCCACCCATTTATTAAGTTATTGGTAATAAGTATTTTCCAGTTTGAAGATTTGAATTGTTTGCTACACTTCCAAATAATTTGCTTATTTATACTTTAACTTTAAAGATCCAATAAAGAGATGATTATGCATTATGAAACATTGTTGATTGATTAAAAGTTGTGTGTGTGATTGGTGCCCACTTATGTCCAATAATTGTTGAAGTAGTAGATCAAAAGAAATGTTAAAGGAATACAGTTTTCTTTATATGATTAAATGTAAGAAAAATGTGGGTTGTTTGTCGTTTTATTTTCTGAATAATTAAATTTATTAGACTAAAAATATTTTTAATTAATTTTGTAAGCTATAGTATTACAGGGAATACCATTCCCAGGTGTACAATCGAGATGGAAGCTATTGAGCAAAGGGTAAAAACTTGAGGCCAAGTAGCAGGTTGAAAAGGGTTTATGTCTTGACCAAAGCTACATAAATTTCGATCACAAGTCATCAAAATATGAATATGACAGTTTAAATCCCAAAGGTAGGCTCTGTTATAGGACCATTGCCTATTCTTGTAAAGTCTATTGTTCAATTCTGCCGTGATTAGAGTAATTGAGCAGGTATTACTGGCCAAGACAAGAGCAACACCCATCCAAATTTTACAATTTTCGGATATTTTAATATTAAAATATATCGCCAACAAAAGAAAAGGCCATGAGGATCTCCTTTGTACTTTATATTTTTAATGTTCCTTTACAAACCCATACTGGTTTGACAGCCATAGGACCTCTACTAGTGGGTATATGACCCTCTGAAAATCGCCATGCGTAAACTTAGTTTTGGGGGGTGGGGTAAAAAAAATGGGTACAGTGTGGACAAGGTGGGTTATATTTTTAGTTTGAATGTCTTGGGGGGAAGAATATTGATCAACAAAATACACCATATATGTACATAGTAAATATATCACTAGATAACAGTATAATAAGCATATATATGAGTGACGTGTATGATAACTGAAAATCTGCTTCGAAAGCTGGAAAAACAGAAAATTGGGCATAAATCCCCTGAAATACAGTTTTATGGCATAACATTTGGCAGAAGTTAAAAGGGTCCTCAGGCAAGTATTTCAGCCCAATAAGGTCAAATTCTGTGAACCCTCACCTTGCCGCACTTGTCTGGTGCTTAAAAAAACTGGCACTTAACAATCTCCCAAAACACAAATCTGATCAAAGTTTTACATAGAACCTGCTTCTATACATTAATCTAACCCACTGAGTTGTCCTTTAACAACAGCTCATCAATAGTAAATCTCCACCATAAAGACATGCCTACAATTAGACTAAGACAGGTCCTAGAAAAGTTAACAGAACAAGGTTGTTTGCTTTCAATGCCTCGTCCATGTTGGGGGTCTTTGGTACCTGTTGTTCTACTGTGTAAATATGTCTATTTCTGGTATTAGTCAGTCTGCCTGAGAGCACTCTTAGTAAGCGAAGAAATAAAAATGTCACCAAATGTTGACCTGTTCATAAATGACACTTTCAGTAGATCTGTTGGAAAAAAAGGCACAAGTCCTAGAAAGGTCATACCCCATTCATAATGTCTTTTAAACAGGTCACTTCCCCGCTGCCTTCAGCCATGACGATTATTCCTCGGCCATATGATGTCCCCTTGTGCAGACAGAGTTCTATGGTGGGGACAGCACTCAACTCGGGACGGGTGTCTTCATCCTTATACATAGCAGCATGGAGATTCTTCAGCATGATAAACTGACCAGGCTAAGAATACAGAAAAACATTAGTGTAATAATGATTACAGTTTCTATTAATGCGAACCTGAGCCAATGCTAACATATATACTCCTGTAACTAACTCAAATGCTACAGATAATTTAATTTGGCTGACAAAAATGGAAAATTACTTGAAAATATGTCTGTTCATATCAATAAAATGAGAGGCTGCCCACAGAGCTAATGTAAAAAAAAAAAAGAAAAAAAAACAGTAGAAGAGAATCGGTAAAGCTGACAAATCTGACAACTGGTTCCAATAAGACAGAAACCCCAATACTACTGTATATAATTTGTAAATACCCACCAATTTTTTCACACACTACATGCCGACAGTTTTGGTCTCTTGAGACTCATTTGCAGTATTCTGAGAGAACTGAGACATCTACTGTTTAGACCATCTTTTTCTCACCTTTAACTTTTGAGCAACAGGCACATGGTCATCAAATACATAGACATCAACAATGAAGTCCAGGACTCTTTCTGTAAGTTGCTCATCTATGTGAATGTCTTCCTTTGCAATATCACACTTATGATAGGGGCTGTAAATACAAAGAAAAAAAAGACAAAATGGTCCTGAGATCAGTATATTATCTGAAAGTGATGTGGAATCGAAGAACTAATTGCAAGTTGTTGAAGAACAAGAAGGCACTGTCACACAAAAGTCAGTCTTCCTAAAAAAGAAAAAAAAAAGAAAAAAATCTTGGGTCAGTAAGACATAACTCTAAAACATGTACATTGCTTAACAGTTCAATAGTTATAAAAAATATGTGAGAACAAAGTAAACTGTCATTATGAGGTGTGCAGTAAAAACACATACATGTTCTAGTAGAGCTGACAACACAACTATGCCAAATTCTCTGATCATTTTGCAGGTATGAATTTAAAATGAACCTCTGCAGGCATTATGTTAAACTTAGAATTCTGTTCATTTTGTATGTGCTCCCTTTAACTGATAGTAAACTTACAATTTAAAATAGATATGAACAGAAAATTATTAAGGTTAGGAGAATTTTTTATCAAAGTCATATATCACCAAAAAAAGTGTGATGTGAACAGTCACAAGACAGCAACTCCCCCCCCCCCCCCCCATCTCACAGCACAACATCTTGGCAAGAAGGGCAAAAGTTAGTCCCCAAAAGCTTCAGGTGATGTGACATGATAAATTCCCAATATATATTTTAAGGTGTGAAGACTTACCTGGACATCTTAGTCCCATCCCACACCTGTAGTAAAACACACCTGCCAATCTCCACCTCTATCTCTCCAATACCAACTACCTGAAATATGAAACTATTCGAAATAGCACAGCCATAGTTTAGTACACTTTATCTACAACGTGATTGCTCCGTCACATGACGATAGTTAAAAACTGACAGAAAACTTCTCATAACCCACCAACAACTTGAGAAACTAGTGAAAATTTTAATAATGTGATGATGACTTAAGTCGAGGATTGGTAAGAGGCCTTTATGACAGATTGAGACCATTTTCCTCCCATGTACAATGGCACACACACACACACACACACACACACACACACACTTCTGATTACCTGGCACAACAAATCAAAGTACTGGCCGACCACACATTCTCCCAGAGTGCACCTGTTATCCCTTTCTTGACTGAAACATTCCCCTTGTAAAGACCATTCTCTAAGCTCCTCCACCTGAAGTACGCAATTATGCAAGTGATAATAAATATTTATTTTATCATCTCCATTTACAATATTAATCTACAATCAGTTATCTTACTCCTAGTTGTGGACTCACATTGCAAGTGCTGCAATTAAATACTAATATTTTAAGAACAAATTCCTCAAAGTAACTGTTAAGCACACAGGACATTTATTCTATTTAATTATGTACATAGTGTGTACAAAAAGGGTAACAAGATTGTGCATGTGTGCATGTTTACACAGTGCATTAAATTCAACGGAGATACAAAAAGGAGACTAGGTGAATATAACACATAACATAACAAAAGATAACATTACAATACCAAAATCACATTTAATCACCTTAAGGCTGCTCATAATTACACACATACCTTCAGCCTGTCTTGGTCAGTCAGAGTGTACCCCCTGGTGGTGGACTTAGGTTCAATGGGATCCTCCAGGTCAGCAGAGAAAACAATACAGGAGAAGCCTGGCCCGTTCTGTCCTTGTAATTCCCCATTAAAAGTCCCAATCTGCAACGGACACAAATGTTTACTGGGCATATAAAGTATAGAGCAAGCAATCATATTTTGAGCTTTTCTGATCACATTAGCACACTCTGAATGTTTTCTTTTCATACATGTTAAAAATTATTGGGTCTGGCTAAAGCATACATTAAGAATTTTGTATTTTCAATTGATTTTCATTTTCATTTTTTGATTTTTTTATCTAAATACAGAAATCATTTGTCAAAAGCTACCCAAACTGAGTTGAGAAACCATGAAATATCAAAATGTTTTAAATGTCTTCATAAAAACATGCTGACAAATGTTTCCAACAACCTGCACAAAGCATGAATATCTATAACAGACATTAATCCACCAAGAAAAAAAAAATTAAATCAATACTGGATGATGTTTTAATGAGATAAAGGAGTATTGTCATAATATACACAACAGTCTCACTACCTTCAGTCTATGCATCCTGACTATTTCTCCCTCAGTCTGGACAGGCGGTAAATCTGTAGCGCTCTTTGCAAACAAAATGCATTTGATTTTCTCCTTGTCTGCTAGAGATGGATCCACCAAGGAAAGTACCATGTAGTAGTCTGAATAGCATAAGATAAGTCTGTTTGTCCAAAACTGTGAAACCCACTTCACACACTACATGTATGTCTGTTGATTAATAAAAGACTGAGGACAGTGTTTTTGCTATTACCATAAATTAAGTATCTTCCCTGCAACTAGACAAAGGTATGTTTTAAATTGCTGATTCCAAAAAATCTTTAAATTACACTAACCAAAAGGAACCTACAATCTTTCAAGTAAATAATTTATGCATTATCTTAGCACAAACTGCATTCCTGTAAGAAAAATCTAGCCACAGAAACAAGGCACAAAAACAAAGATGACACCTAAGTTCCAGGAGCATTAGATCCCCTAAAAGTGGAGAGATAAACGTCTCTTGTTTGCCACTTCATTGTATGGATCTTCCAGTGAATCAATGTTCCATTTTTTTAGAACGGCATATCTTCAATTTGGGATTAACTGTATTATAAACTTTACCTGAACCTCGTGTCTTAGTGGGTGGTTTGAAAAACTTGACCACGGCGTAAACATCCACTGTGGCTCCTCTGGTCAGTTTACTCAGAGGGACGTACGTGTACTTCCTGTTCGTTTCACCAACCTGGAACCACAGGACACAAGAATACATGTTAAATTTAACCTCAAATTACAGAGTTCCACAAAAATAAATATCAACATTCTTCTAAATGAATTATCTTTATCTGAACTCTGGTGCATAGAAGTTTCTTATAAGTGTCTGGGGTAGCGCTAGCAATTTTTTTCGCTTAGCCAAATCACCACATTTTTGTCAATTTGTTACCAAAATGGTTATAATTTGGCTTAAACATGTCAAATCAAGCCCTTTTTCTTTAGCCAATTAAGTCAGTTTTAGCATTTGGCTAAATTGGCGAGTGCTAGCGCTACCCCAGAGTGTGCATGTTTGGCTGCATGCAAAGTGCAGTGTATTGTCACTCAAGTTCAAGATTCAACTATAATTTTGTGTCTCAAAACAATTGTTTAATCATACATTTCTTTTCAAACATCTTATATAATTTCAACAGATTTGTTTACTCCAAGAACTGATGCGCTGACCTTCAGCTTTTTAACAGGTCTTTCTGGGGAGACAGTTGTGTTTTGTTTGCTGACAGTTGCTTCTGCTCTTCCTTGACAATCAACAGGGCGATTTCCTGGGTTTTTATCAGTATTATTTCTATTTGATCTGGTCCGTACAGAATGAACTACACCAGAAACGGCAGGTTTCTGCTGATAGCTGGCAGGAAGGGTCACGTAGCTGCCATGGACTGGCAGACCAAGAAACTTATGTGTGAGATGAATGTCATGGAGACAGCCCAAGATGTCAAGTAAGAGGTTCTGCATCATCACAATATCATGAGATTTGGTTGAGTTTATGCGTCTTATTCAATGGATAAATTTTTCCAATCTTTTATAACCAATTTTTTTTTTTACTCTCATGGTGTTATATATTGTTTTGGAACATTTTACATTTTGTGCCAGTAGTCATCAGTTTAACAGTCTATTGAAAAATATTGGTAAGAGTTTGTCAAATGTAAACATAACAGGTGCCCTATTTATGAAAATCAGTTGAATAAAAAAGTGTTCAATAGGAATATTAAAAACTCTTTGAGAAAAAATATCTTCATAGATTTGTTTATTGATTAAGAAAGAAAAAAGAAAACCGTTGCCATAAAACATCATTTGTCTATGCCAAACTTCCCTTTTTTTTTCGTCCCAGTGATGTCCCTTTTTTTCATTCCAGTGATGGGTGATTGAGAAACCGCTTTCAACTTAGAATTGTGTCATGGTATTATAAACAGCACAGAGAGTTTAATATGTTCACATTTCAGGTGGTTGCACATTGAGACCATGTTTGCAGTAGCTCAGAAACAGTGGACATATATCTATGATAACCAGGGGATAGAGCTGCACTGTTTGAAGGCTCTGGACTGTGTACTCAGAATGGAGTTTCTTCCTTACCATTTCCTTCTGGCGTCAGCTGTAAGTAGTGGGACTTTCAAGAATATCTCAATAAAGTGTGAAGAACATTTCATGTATTTTATGATTGTTTTTTACATAAATATTTATGATATGCCCTAAGCCTATACTTTCTTTGAGGAGCGGGGTACAGTCTCTTGAAATTAGCAGGAGCAAATAATTACTGCCAAGCAGTAGCAAGGTTATGATCATAACAAACCTGTTGATTTTAAAGCCCTATTCTAAACAAATTGATAAATATATTTGAGTTTATGTATAGTCTTTGGGGGAAGTATCAGATATTTTAAGAACATTAGTGCTGAGATAAAGTGTTTGAAATATTTGAACACACGCACTGAGAAAGCATTGTTATAAAAGATCTCTATTCAAGTTTAGGTTTTTTAATTGTTTGTTTGTTTGTTTTAGAATGCCAAGGGCTATCTTTCCTACCTGGATGTGTCTATTGGCCAGAAAGTAGCTGGATTCCAAACCCGTGCACCTTGGTCGCCTTGACGTCATGTGCCAGAATCCCCACAATGCAATCATACATCTGGGCCACGCTGGAGGTAATGCAGTCAACTTTGGGATTCTCAACCCATTAGCATATATCATAGCTTTTTATGTGAATGTTTAAATAATACCTGTATGTAATCTTAGATCTTTGTGCATGGTTAAGTAAGCAGAGGTTGTTTACCAAAATTTAAAGTAACTGTTGGTTTGTAAGCACTTATTCCAGATTTCATATCTCCATTTCAAGTGCATAGATTATTTTGGAAAGATTAAAACACTGCAGCATTTGAAACACCATACCATGGAGTGTTCAAATGGGAAAAGAGTTTTGGTTTTAAAAATCGGAAATAATTTCAGGCACAGTTTCCCTGTGGTCCCCCAATGTGAAGGAACCTCTGGTGAAGATGTTGTGTCATGGTGGGGGAGTGAGATCTGTGGCTGTCAATAACAAAGGAATGTAAGTTGTGTTTATGTAATTTTGTACCTATTTCTACACAACCACCCTATTATGGATGTGAATACAATCTTGTAAAGGAGGCCAACTAGTCCTGTTGATAGCTATAAAATATAAAGTATACAGTATTTTCCAAGTTATATTTAGAAACAAAAAAGCAAACTTTAATTTGCTGTTTTTAATGAAAAAAAATTACCTTGTCTCAACTAGTGCTGGACTTGCCTTGTTGATAATTCTTATAAGGCCAGTGTGGCGCATTTACAGCCAATATAAATTCAGTGATGGACAAAACAGTGTAAGTATGAAAATTACTCCAATTAAATATCTGATGGTCTTAATAAACCTTGAAACTTACGAATATATGAAAAATTATTAATATGTGTAATCCTGTAGCTACATGGCCACATCTGGTGTGGACAGATATCTGAAGATCTGGGACATGAGGATGTTCAAACCTCTCCAAAACTACAGGATATCTGCTGGGGCCGGCCATCTTGCCTTCAGTCAGAAAGATGTCCTCGCAGCTGGCATAGGGAATGTTGTAGAGGTATCAGGTTTTTCCTACTTTTTTATGCGGCACACGTCTACAGCTCGTTCATTTTATTTTCTTCTGCAGTTTTGCAAATCTAGGCCATTTTTGTAGAGGGTTCTATTAGGTGCAAACCTTAAGCTTGTAATTTGAAACTAACATTGACACATTAACTCTGATGAATATTTTAGAGGAATGGCATACGGTTAGGTGAAGCATTGATGTTTCTTCCATCCTGTTAGAACATCCCCTCCTCCCCATTTACCCTAGAAGTTGATGGTTTGCCTAGGTACATTTTAACATCTGGCTGTGGTCTTACTCATACATTCCGTATAATTTTTTTCACAGGTGTACCAGGACTGTTGTAGACACACCATGACAAAGCCATACCTGTCTCACAGACTGAGGAGTCCTGTTGCCAACCTGCAGTTCTGTCCATATGAAGATGTCCTTGGAGTGGGACATGGGAACGGCTTCTCTAGTTTACTTGTGCCAGGTAAAGTGGTGGATTAATAGGAATTAGTGGTAATACTAGACTTAATAAGCTTGTGTGTGTGCGGGCGTGTGTGTGTGAGAGAGATAGAGAGAGAGGGAGGGAGGAGTTATTCTAATTAAAAGGGATTCGATTGAATCGACTGTTGCTGTATTTATAAAGGATTCTCAACAAAGCAGGGATTACTATTACCATGTATCAAGAAGAGTTGATGAACCAAATGTTATTATATCTTACCCCCAGGTGCTGGAGAGGCCAATTATGATGCTCTAGAGACCAACCCATACCAAACAAAACAACAGAGAAGGCAGGCAGAAGTCAAAATGTTGCTGGAAAAGGTATGAAGGGGACAGAGAGATTTTTGTTAGATTTTTTTGTCATTATTTTTGTGCTGAATTTCCTGTTTACCCTATTAAGCTTTCCAATTTTATTATTTATTTTTCTATATTTGTGGGAACTTGTGTATAGAGATAGTTACAGGGTCAGTGGTGTTGTTATCAGTGCTCAGTGGGATGGAGTTTTCATAAAACCCGAGTTTTTCCTGCTCCAAAAATTAATTGTTGAGAGCTCTTGAGTTATTAATTTTTTTCACATCCTTGCTCTGAGATTGAGTCAGGGATTTGTTTAAGACGGTGCTCTTGAAAAATATAGCACAGAACAATGTGTGTAGTAAATTGTTTTTGTGGCAAATTCATTCAGACAAACAACATTTATTGTATTGATTTAGTGACACAAATAATTTTTGCTAAACTACAAACAAGATGGGTTTTCATTTCAGATACAACCAGATATGATCAGTTTGGATACGGGTGCTCTGGGGAAAATTGACACTAAAACTCTCCAGGAAAAAATTGAAGAGAGGAACAAACTTCTTGTAAGTGTTGACAAGTGTCTTTAAGGTCTAACCATCAAGGTAACATGCAGGGCGAGTAAAGTGTCCGTGGATGGTTAAAGAATTACATTTTTTGTACTTAAACACCAGTTATTACTTACAGTGTAATTATGTACATTTTATATTGCCCTTGCTCTTTTTTATGCTGAACTTTTTTGTAAAAAAAAAAAGAGAGACGTTTGAAAAATTTCAGTTCATCATTGTTATTCGCAATGCAGTTGTAAAGCTTACTATATTTGTTATATTTCCAATAGTTCCTGAAGCCCCAGAAAATAGACTTTGAACCAAAATACAAAATGAAAGGCAAAAGTAAAGGAAAGAAGCACATACAGAGGAAGAAGGGTGTAATGGAACAGGAGAAGAAAGAGACAATCAGAGAAATTGTACAGCTTCGGCAAGAAGATAAGAGAGAAAAACTTAAAAATGATAAACGTTACTTTGGACCAAAAAGTGTTCTTGATAGATTTAAGAAAAAAAGTGAGGCAACGTGATGGGTTATGTACTAGAAATTGAAAAAATCATCTTTTTATTAATAATTCTCTTTTATTTATAACTGAACATGTGAATTAACTCATAAAAATAAACAATACTTTTTGCCTATTGTTGTATAAATGTGGTCTTTCTATCTGTAAACTTCTGGTAACTTTGGCATGAACTTTGTTACATGTGAATATAAAATGTGATGCTGTCTTCATTCTTTTATAAACAACTTATAAATAACATTCTGATCAGCTCATAAACCTGCATGTTGGAGTTTATCTGCTCTTTTTTTAAACATCAAACACATTCGTTTATATAAACTGCATAGAGAGGGGATTTAATTACTGGAATAGAACTAGATATATGTTCAACAAACAGTAAATGATACTGAAGATATAAAAACCAAGGTGATTCTGAACAGCTCCTAGCTGACAATGCGCCAGTCAGATTCCCGTTTCCATCTCAGGCTATGTAAATAATGCTAAAACATTACAAACAGTCCAACGCCAAAGTAGTATCAAATATGTGATAAAGCCGTTCACCATTTGGACCATTGTATGACAGCAGACAACATTCCAGCCATGGTTTTTGCTCACTTCTTCCTGGCATTGGGGACAATTCCTTTAACTGTCCTTCCACAAACTTTAATCCGTCCTCCTGCCAGATGAGCGTTTCAGGAGGAAGGTCATTTAGGAAAGTGACCTAACGAATAAAAGGAAATAAAATACTTTTTATCCACATCATTTCATTGATAGAATTAAGTACTATACTATATGGCTGAACAGATGCATTGCCTAAATGAATTATAACAAAACTGATTGGGTTTACATTTACTTTTTCTGCTAGTCCTTGCAAATTAAAGTCTGTGATGTAGACAGTACGCATCAACTGATCAAATACAGCAAGAAGAACATCTTTTGTGCATTCTTTAACTCAAATTATTTTTCTAAAAATCAAATTCTATATCAAGCATCAGTTTCCAGTATATTCAAAACCTAAAATTAAGCTGATTCTTGCCTCCCAGCATCAACCCAAATTAAAAAGTATTTCTATAAAGCCTCTGATATATGTGAGATAATACACTGTCAACAAAGTGATATATGTCAGAACAGCCTGAGCATCAGCAAAAGGTGTTCAAGGCATACATCACTTGGGTGATAGTGTATCATTTGACATAAATACTGGGTGGAAAAAAAAACGCCTCTTAAACCAAATAAAGCGTATATATCACTAATGGTCATATAACATCTCTAGACTAGGTGTACATATAGAACAGTTTCATATTTTTCACTCAATGAACCCTTACTGCATGCTGCTTCCAGATTCTAGCCACCAGCCAGCCAGTCCCATCCTCCAGTAAAAACTCCATCATGTACACATATTCTAGTTCCTGCCCATTGACCACTACCTGACCATCTGTGCTGGTCACTTCAGTCCCGGCACTGGTCACCCTGGTTACTGACCACTCGGAACTGGTTGCTGCTGAGATTGACCTTTGGTCACACTGAGGACAGGAATAGTAAGGAACTTTATCCTGTACTCTGCTGGGAGCGTGCTCCGAAAGCCATTTGGAGTCTGGAACCGCCCTGGTGGAAATAAGTGCAAGTAGTTTACACAGAAAAAGTGAAAGCGAAAGTAGAAACCACTTGACAGTGCCCAGAAGTGCTCCTTTACACTGGCATCTTTATATACAGCTTCAAATTCACTAATGAATGGTATTTTTATACAGTTTGAAACTGACTACATTTCTATTAAAAATGACACGGGTCAAGAGGTGTGCTTCACAAGAAAACTTTAGACAGAAAGTGGGTCGTAACTTT
This sequence comes from Lingula anatina, assembly GCF_051362555.1. Classification (NCBI taxonomy): domain Eukaryota; kingdom Metazoa; phylum Brachiopoda; class Lingulata; order Lingulida; family Lingulidae; genus Lingula; species Lingula anatina. Next base: position 30,789,651 of record NC_141769.1, on the reverse strand, counting down.
GAAAACAAAAACAGGCACAATATTACATTTCATTGGACTACTGGTGCTGCTGATCTATCTGTGCTCAAATAAAACCAATTTCATAAATCTTTTTTATTTTTTTAGTGTGTGTGTAAGAGATAGAGAGAGATGACCCGTTTTTCCAGACCCCACATACTTACAAGTAATGGCACATAGGGCACGTCAGTCGTATGTATGGAGGCTGCTTGGGTTGGTAGTCCAGGACCTGGGCAAGAACTCGGAACGTGTGGGGAACACTGTGATGTAAGACTTCTTGTATTGTGGAGATTTCTAAGTGATGGTGTCCGTTGATAACTGAAGTGTAAAATAGACATTTATTTGCCATTCAATGACTATTTCAAAATTAAAGATGACAAAAGATGTCTATGTGGTGCCCCCTTTTAAATTTATTTGGAAATTATACAATTTATCAAAGTGTCATGTACTTTTACATTATGCTTTAAAGGTAAAATGTAGGAAAATGTATTTTATTTCAGAATTTTCAGATGGGCAGACAAAGCCTTGCTAAATGTATTAAACAAACGTAATATACATATATTAAAAAAAAATTTAAATATACCTCAAAAAATTACTCAGTCAGAGACGAATTTTAATACCTGATGCAGTTTTCAAAAGGCATCTGTCCACTTTCCTAGCCTGATGTGGTGTTTTTCTTGGACTATAGGAGGCACCACCAGCCTGGGCACCTCCCACTGTGTCTTTGCCACTGGGACTGCTGTTCAAATCAAGAGACTCGCTCTCATCAATTATGACTACATTTTCTACTCTTGGTTCCATAGAATGCCCAATACTATGTTCTGACCTGCTTGACCTCTGGTCTGCTGTGTCTCTACTTTTTCTTGGGCTTTTTGAAACTCCTCTGGATGTGCTGGGTTGGGGAGAACTAGGTAATATCACATTTCTGCTGAACATACTGTTAGAGTTTTTGTTTGCTGTCTCCCCCATCTTTCCAGGGCTTGTGGACTTACCCGTAGAAGTACTTGGCTGAGGATTATTGGGACTACCAGGTGCCCCCTCATCTTGCAGCTGAGGACAAACCTGAAAATAGGCTCAAATGTTCATATCATTTTCTTCATGCCTGCTTTGAATCACTACCAATGCACAAATCATACTACAACATACTGCTCCAAAAACCTAGTGTACAAATAAGAAATCGGTTAACAACAGCTCATCAATAGTAAATCTCCACCATAAAGACATGCCTACAATTAGACTAAGACAGGTCCTAGAAAAGTTAACAGAACAAGGTTGTTTGCTTTCAAAGCTTCATCCATGTCGGGGTCTTTGTTACCTGTTGTTCTACAGTGTAAATATGTCTATTTCTGGTATAAGTCAGTCTGCCTGAGAGCACTCTTAGCAAGCAAAGAAATAAAAATGTCACCAAATGTTGACCTGATCACAAATGACACTTTCAGTAGATGTGTTGAAAAAAAAAAAAAAAGGCACAAGTCCTAGAAAGATCATACCCCATTCATAATTTCTTTTAAACAGGTCACTTCTCTGCTGCCTTCAGCCATGACCATTATTCCTCGGCCATATGATGTCCCTTTGTGCAGGCAGAGTTCTATGGTGGGGACAGCACTCAACTCGGGACGGGTGTCTTCATCCTTGTACATAGCAGCATGGAGATTCTTCAGCATGATAAACTGACCAGGCTAAGAATACAGAAAAACATTAATGTAATAATGATTACAGTTTCTATTTAATATATAATATATATGCGAACCTGAGCCAATGCTTACATATATACTCCTGTAACTAACTCAAATGCTATAGATAATTTAATTTGGCTGACGAAAATGGAAAATGACTTTAAAATACAGTATGTCTGTTCAAATCAATAAGATGAGAGGCTGCCCACAGATCTAGAGCTAATGTAAAAAAAACAGTAGATGAGAATTGGTAAAGCTGACATATCTGGCAATTGGTTCCAATAAGATAGAAACCCCAATACTACTTTATATAATTTGTAAATACCCACCATTCATTTCACACACTACATGCAGACAGTTTTGGTCTCTTGAGACTCATTTGCAGTATTCTGAGAGAACTGAGACATCTTCTACTGTTTAGACCATCTTTTTCTCACCTTGAACTTTTGAGCAACAGGCACATGGTCATCAAATACATAGACATCAACAGTGAAGTCCTGGGCTCTTTCTGTAAGTTGTTCATCAATGTGAAAGTCTTCCTTCGCAATATCACACTTATGATAGGGGCTGTAAATACAGAGAAAAAAAGACAAAATGGTCCTGAGATCAGTGTATTATCTGAAAGTGGTGTGGAATCGAAGAACTAATTGCAAGTTGTTGAAGAACAAGAAGGCACTGTCACAAAAAAGTCAGTCCTCCTAAAAAGCAAGAAAAAAACCTTACTTGGGTCAGTAAGACATGAGAACTCTAAAGCCTGTATAGATATTGCTCCTCAGTTGAATAATTATAAAATTATGTGAAAACAAAGTAAACTGTCATTATGAGGTGTACAGAAAAAACACATATATGTACTAGTAATGAGCTGACAACACAACTATGCCAAATTCTCTGATCATTTTGCAGGTATGAATTTAAAATGAACATCTGCAGGTATTATGCTAACTGATAGTTAACTTATATTACATAAAAAAAGTAGAAAAAAATTACTTTCATTTTTAACTTAATGCAATGAAAGAAAGCAATTTAAAACAGATATGAACAGAAAATCATTAAGGTAAGGAGAATTTTTTATCAGTCATATATCACAGAAAAAAGTGTGAACAGTCACAAGACAGCACCCCCCCCCCCCCCCCACCCCCACCCTCACAGCACAACATCCTGGCAAGGATGGGCAAAAGGTAGTCCCCAAAAGCTTCAGGTGATGTGACATGAAAAATTTCCAATATAATATTTAAGGTGTGAAGACTTACCTGGACATCTTGGTCCCATCCCACACCTGTAGTAAAACACACCTGCCAACCTCCACCTCTATCTCTCCAATACCAACTACCTGAAATATGAAACTATATGAAATAGCACAGCCATAGTTTAGAACGTTTTATCTACAACATGCCTGTTGATTTACACAGATTTGACGAAAGTTAAAAACTGGAGGAAAACTTCTCATAACCCACTAACAATTTGAAAAACTACAAAACATTTTTATAATGTGATGATGACTAAAGCCAGGCTTTGGGAAGTGGCCTTTATGACAGATTGAGACCATTCTCCTCCCATGTACAATGACACACACACACACACACACACACACACACACACACACACACACACACACTTCTGATTACCTGGCATAACAAATCAAAGTACTGGCCAACCACACATTCTCCCAGAGTGCACCTGTTATCCCTTTCTTGACTGAAACATTCCCCTTGTAAAGACCATTCTCTAAGCTCCTCCACCTGGCGTATGCAATAATGCAAGTGATAATAAATATTTATTTTATCATCTCCATTTACAATATAAATCTACAGTCAGTTATCTTACTCCTAGTTGTGGACTCACATTGCAAGTGCTGCAATTAAATATTAATATTTTAAGAACAAATTCCTCAAAGTGACTGTTAAGCACACAGGACACGTATTCTATTTAATTATGTACATAGTGTGCACAAAAAAGGTTACCAGATTTCCAATAAATCAAAAAATCTATGTCTGTGCATATGTGCATGCTTACACGGTGCATTAAATTCAACAATGATACAAAAAGGAGACTAGGTGAATATAAAACAAGCAGGAGCACCAATAAAACATAACATAACAAAAGATAACATTACAATAACAAAATCACATATTCTCCTCAAGGCTGCTCATAATTACACACATACCTTCAGCCTGTCTTGGTCAGTCAGAGTGTACCCCCTGGTGGTGGACTTAGGTTCAATGGGATCCTCCAGGTCAGCAGAGAAAACAATACAGGAGAAGCCTGGCCCGTTCTGTCCTTGTAATTCCCCATTAAAAGTCCCAATCTGCAACGGACACAAATGTTTACTGGGCATATAAAGTATAGAGCAAGCAATCATATTTTGAGCTTTTCTGATCACATTAGCACACTCTGAATGTTTTCTTTTCATACATGTTAAAAATTATTGGGTCTGGCTAAAGCATACATTAAGAATTTTGTATTTTCAATTGATTTTCATTTTCATTTTTTGATTTTTTTATCTAAATACAGAAATCATTTGTCAAAAGCTACCCAAACTGAGTTGAGAAACCATGAAATATCAAAATGTTTTAAATGTCGTCATAAAAACATGCTGACAAATGTTTCCAACAACCTGCACAAAGCATGAATATCTATAACAGACATTAATCCACCAAGAAAAAAACAAACAAATTAAATCAATACTGGATGATGTTTTAATGAGATAAAGAAGTATTGTAATAATATACACAACAGCCTCACTACCTTCAGTCTATGCATCCTGACTATTTCTCCCTCAGTTTGGACAGGCGGTAAATCTGTAGCGCTCTTTGCAAACAAAATGCATTTGATTTTCTCCTTGTCTGCCAGAGATGGGTCCACCAAGGAGAGAACCATGTAGTAGTCTGAATAGCATAAGATAAGTCTGTTTGTCCAAAACTGTGACACCCACTTCACACACTACATGTATGTCTGTTGATAAATAAAAGACTGAGGACAGGGTTTTTACTGTTACCTTAAATAAAGTATCTCAAAATTACAAGCAGCTTCCATGTAATCTGACACAGGTATGTTTTATATTGCTGATTCCAAAAAGCTTAATCTTTAAATTTCATAAAACCTACTAGTACACTCTTTCAAATAAATAATTTATGCATTATCCAATCTTGGCACAAACTACATTCCTGTAAGAAAAATCTAGCCACAGAAACAAAGCACAAAAACAAAGATGACACCCAAGTTCCAGGAGCATAAGATCCCCTAAAAGTGGAGAGATAAACATCTCTTGTTTGCCACTTCATTGTATGGATCTTTCAGTGAATCAATGTTCCATTTTTTTTAGAACGGCATATCTTCAATTTAAGATTAACTGTATTCTAAACTTCACCTGAACATCGTGTCTTAGTGGGCGGTTTGAAAAACTTGACCACGGCGTAAACGTCCACTGTGGCTCCTCTGGTCAGTTTACTGAGAGGGACGTAGGTGTACTTCCTGTTTGTTTCACCAACCTGGAACCACAGGACACGAGAGTACATGGTAAATTTAATCTCCAATTACAGAGTTCCACAAAAATAAACAACAACCTTCTTCGAAATGAATTATCTTTATCTGAACTCTGGTGCATAGAAGTTTCTTATAAGTGTGCATGTTTGGCTGTATGCAAAGTGCAGTGTATTGTCACTCAAGTTCAAGATTCAACAATAATTTTGTGTCTCAAAACAACTGCTTAATCATACATTTCTTTTCAAACATCTTATATAATTTCAACAGATTTGTTTACTCCAAGAACTGATGCGCTGACCTTTAGCTTTTTAACAGGTCTTTCTGGGGAGACAGTTGTGTTTTGTTTGTTGACAGTTGCTTCTGCTCTTCCTTGACAATCAACAGGGCGATTTCCTGGGTTTTTATCAGCATTATTTCTATTTGATCTGCCACTGGTATAAGAGACTTCCATGTTGCTTTCAAACCCCGTTTCCTCTTCTCCATCATCTGAAGTTGCATCTCTTATTTTTGTTGCTTCCCTCATTTTATTTTGAGATTTCTGAAGTTTAATTCTCATTTGAAATGTGTCCCTGTCTTTATCTTTGTGTTGCACTTCTCTGCTTTTGATCCTTGTTTTCTGTTTTTCCTGTACAGGCATCTTGCCCTTGGTTGGACTTCTTTCTGACCCAGGTCTTTCTGTTTCTATTACATCAGGCAATTCTCCACTGTCATCTTTTTGTTTTTTGACAATCTGCACAAAATAAAATAGCATTACTTGGTGGATATAAGCAGAATGAAAGATAAGGTGATAAAGGCAGGCACGGTAGTCATTTCAGTCACTTATAATATAAACAAAATTCTGACAACTTTCTATCCTCCTCTCATTTTTTTCCTCCAATAAAAAGTATGAAGATGTGCTTGTTGTGTGTATATGAAGTGACTACAAGCATTTGTTCATGTCACTTTCAATTTTAAAACCAAGTTCCACATTTATTCTAAACACTGGTTCTTCATTGTCATTTTTTGAGTGTATTTACTCCCACATTGAACCTTGTAAGGCAGGGCCACAAAATACAAAAAAAAAAAAAAACACTTTCCAAAATTATTGACAACAATTTTCAAAACAACCCCTTATTAACAGTGATATACTGTAATGAAAATATATTGTAATATAAATTATAATTACCCAGATTTTAGGCTTGCTTTTTCTTTCATCCACAATTATTTGGCATGTGTGGCTGGTCACAAATCTATTTGTGTTTTTCTCCAAAAAGACATCATTCATCACAAGAACATCCTTTCAAAATAGAAAAGAAAAAAAATAAACAGCTTACAACAATATCCTAATTCAGGGCACTGTATGCTAACTCTTGACACATATCAAACATCTCACCAACTGTATCTAGTTTTTTCATCAATATCTGACTCACTAAATCACATCTCTGATAGATGATATTAACAAATTTTTTTCTACATAGATATCTCCCTCGATAATTGTAACTGCATAGATTTTTTCCTTACTAAGAGATAATTCAACTGGTTCTTTTCCAACCTGACAATTGCAAGTAAATCAATTACTTAATCAGTAAAACCATTTTCAACAGGTAAATTAGAAGTTTTAATTTTAATGTCAACACTGTATGTGAAAAGTGAAACCTACCCCAACTTCCAAACAGTCACAGGCTGTTGCATAATCACCCCAAAAACATCCACTGATTGTCTCACTTTTCCCTTAAAAAGTGAAAATGAAGTGCATATTAAAATGTAATAGAGTAAAAGAATCGAGTACGTAGGAAATACATTGTACAAACAAACACATTCAAACTCATGAACACACAGTGACACTCATGCGAGATTCTGATATAGCATGCATTCTGTATTCAAAATTTTATATATGAAATCTTAAGAAATGATTAGCTATTATCATATAAGGAATTTCAATCTTTGTTCAAATTTATTGATAAACAGCAGCAATGTTATAACTTATAGCAATAATTTTCATCTTTCACCTTCCACATCCTGCAAAATGGTTTTCATCAAGGTGGTGCCTTTGTTTTTATGTGGTACTGGCGGCCATTTGGTCAATACTTTAGCCTGCAGTAAAATAAAAAATAGCTTTTTATCAGGACTTGAAAACAAACTTTTAAAGGGTGATAATTGTTTAAATAACCAACTATCTCCAACAATGTCTCAATTAAATATCCTGATTACATCCCAATCAGTGATACTACTACAAGTTAATTATATGATAAATTCAGAAAGATGAATTCATCTTCATTTCTAAAACTTTTAATACTTTCTGTTACCAAACTGATAGCTTCAGCTAGTCTTGATGGCTACAAATAATGCACATACCTTGATGTATCTGTCCTTGGTGGGTTTTCCATTCTCTAGTGCTTCCACTGTAATCTCTGTCAGGCTTTCTTGCACTTCACTGATGATTTGCTGGATGTCCTTTCCCTCACAAATATGAACATTGCTACTGTATGCCATGATGATCCTGACCACAAAGTTGCAAAATTAGATGAAAACTTCAATTAATATCATGATGAGTTTCAGTTGACAACTGTGGAGTTATAATTAGTTCCTTCTTGATATCCTCCCCCCCCCCCCCAACCACCACCACCACCACCACCACCACAAACCCACATAAACAGACATACGACATACAAACCTAAATTTGGAGATAAATCACAATGTAAAAATACCTGTAGTTGTTCGGCTTGAAACTCTTTTTGTACGGAGCATGCTTGGCGGTTGTCCTGGGCCCAAAGTAGGATCTTGATGAATCAATGACGTCTTTGCACATGAACTCAAAATATATAAGCACTATCAATAGTCAACTTAATATATAGGGTATGTATATACAGATATGTTATTTATTTACTGCAAATTCAATATTAAATTATAAGTCACAAACCTAGCACAAGGTAAAAACATCCGAGCTGCTTGAGCCTCGTTACAGAACTAGGTCACGTAGATCGCTTTATTTGGCGTGTTGTCGGGCTGTGTTGAAGATTTCAATTCTTTTAAAATATCAATTAAAGTTACTTATTAACAATGCAATATGGCTTTATTAAAAACAAGTTTTATTTTTATTATCAGGAAAGAGTTAGATCTATATAGTAAAGTATTTTAATTGAGCCTTGCACCATTATAAATAAAAAAAACAACAACAACAACAACAAGAAAACATTTTCACGTGCTCCCTCTGTTCCGATTGTGTGCCTCGCTTTAGAAAAAGAAAAAAAAATGTATTTTGAAAGTTATTTCTAAATTTATCCCGAAAAGGCTAATTAATATGGTCTTAACTCTCTCAATTTACACCTTTGGAAATGATAAAACTCCTCTATAAGTGCATGATGATGCATTTCCTTCTGAAATGTCAGGAAAACTGGTGGTCTTGACAGACATCAGATTTTCTATAATTTTTTAAATTATTGTTAAATTATTAAGATTAAAATAATGGTATAAAATATCAGATTCAAGTGACTTGAGCCGTATATAGAAGAAATATCTTTTCTCGACGAAATTATAATTTGGAGCGAAAATCTCGAATAGGATGCCTTTAATGGAAGCTAGAGTTCCGGGCTAAACAACATAGGCCTACATGAGACGTTTAAGAATATTATTAACGTGACACAATGCAAACAAATTATCCGCACAGGCAGATAGCAGAGTAATGCATTTAAATATAAATGTATTTATACATGAATAATATTGTGTAAAATTTGGGAACGCCCAGGGTAGGTCTCAGGATGGAATGACAAAGACAACTTGTGATTTCAGTAGTTTATCTATTCCGCATGATCTAAGGTATAAAATGATAAGCAATATATATGAATAATAGGACCTACACTTTAAACGTTTGCACAGCTAATTGTTGACAAAATCTACTTATAAAAGTCCAGTGTATGTTGGTAAAATGTTATAAACACATTTGCAAAGTAATGTAAGAACATTACGTACGTAATTCAGACGTAACGCAACGAATACATACAAAATTAGTGATATATGTAACATCAAATGCCGCGCGCATTCAAGTCATTCAACGAACTTCCCATCTTAATGCATGATCTCAACTACCGCAAAATTGCAATTCCCACACAAGTTCCATACTACGTATTAGAAACTGGCATTTATCAATACATTGAATTATAAGGGCAAATTTACTAAATGTTCAGTACGGTTTTTAAGCCAATCAACAAAAAGACGAGAGACAACATATATATTTTTGCAATTAGTAGTTTTTCTCAAAGTCATTCTGGTCGATCAATATTAAATATGGTGTAAAATCCAGGATCACAACTTCTTCATGTGCAGCCTTGTAGTCAATCTTCTTTGCCGTTTAAGCAATGACTCCCCACACAAAAAAGTACACCCTCTGAATGTCACAGAACTCACTTGACGGCAGACTTGATAAGAATGTGCTGTCCTTTGAGCACGAGCTGAGTTGTTTGTGTACATGCGAAAAAAAAAACAACGTACAATATGCTTGGCGAGGATCCGCATGTATTTCTATAGAAAAAAATCGTTACTTGGTTCAGTCGTGTGGATATTTAACATCAGACATCGCTGTGTACACTGACACGTATATGATAATGAAGATCAGGAAAGCCAACGGGAAGAACGCTCTGGCACATTTATCCACCGTGCTTGCTCTTATTTCGTTATATCGCCAAATTCGATGGTTTTCGTCATCTTCTTTGGCACTATTCGCCTTACGTGGTAGCTGAAACATTGGAATTAAGATCGTTAGTAAAAAGGCAGTAAGTCTCGTTCGTAATTCAGTTATGCTGCCATTTAGGATCACTTTATAACTGAAAGTCAGAATTCGTATAAATACGTACAGTTTCAAATCGTAATGTGATCAAAACCGAATTCGAAAAAAACGTAATGATACATGAACGAATGGATAAAGTATGGCGTCTGGAACAAACAAGTTTTTATCTGAAATGAACAAACATTTGTAACGACGAAAAACCATTAAACAAAGAGAAAATAAAGCCAATTTCCAAGATTCTTACGACAGATTGTCTAAATGTTCGCGTTCGATTGAATAAACTAGGTTAATAGCATTATAGGCAAAGCAGAATTGGCAAAAAACCTAAGACAAAAGTTATAGGTTAGATCTAAATTTTTTCATTTAAAAGTTCTGAAGTATAAATGATCAACGCTGGCCAATTATGGATAACCCTTCAAAATATATTTTGTTTCAATTTTACATCAATTTTCTTACTTGAGCATTTCCTTTGATGGACCGCCTCGTTATCTTCCTATGACTTGTGTTGACCAGCACAAACTCCAGCAGAGCCAAGAACACAAAAATCAGACACGTGGACATCCACACGTCAATGGCCTTGACGTAGGACACGCGCGGTAACGTCTGGAGTATGCTGTACGATTGTGTCGTCAGCGTGAGGACGGTCAGCAAACCAAGTGTGATCCTTGCTGGAACAGAGTCGTAGCTGATCCAGAATCCTACCCAGGACAGAGACACGATCAGTATGCTTGGGATGTACGTTTGGATGATGTAGTATTTATAGTCTCGCTCCAGGACGAATTCCATTATTAGCCGCGTGAAGTTACCTGAAACATTTAACAGAAAACCTGGAACACCTCTGAAAAATGTCTCCCGTTTTATTATTTTTATTTTCTCTTATATCTATAGGCCTACAAATTTATAAAATTGAATAAAAAACAGTGCCTGTTATCCTTGAAATATATTTTTTAGACGCATTTCAAATTTTATTTGACGATTGTGCAGTAATCTTCAGACGAACATATTTCTAAGAAAAAGGAGTGAATTTTTCTTCGACGCACGCGGATTTACGCATTCTCTTTTCAAAAAGTAGTCAGCAGTTGCACAAGTGGTTACCCTGAGCTTCCGTCGAGTACTAAAGAACACCCTCCAACAGGGTGTGTTTGAAACTATTAATTGAACAGATGAATAGTGCGTGATTGTGAAAAAAAGCCAGCTTCTGTTTTAATGGTAATGGAGACGTAACACTTTGGTCTACATATATGTGCCTAATGCATAACCGTGCTATCGTCAAAAACAATACATTAATGATAATCCCTGACGTTTCAGTACTTGGATGGCCGATTTAAAATCGATAATGTCAGTTACTCTGGCAGAGTGAGAAAAATCATTAATGCTGTAACAGCTTAAATAATGTGTTAACTCACGTTGAACATCCCCAGACTTGTAAGATTTAACTCTCTCGTGATGTGAGGTATTTATCAGATTGAACTGGGACAGGTTAATCTGTTTCTGTTCTTCTTTTTCCTCTTGCGACCAGTGAAACTGGATTATGTCTGTGGTATACGCAACTGCAAATATCATTAATGAAGTTTTATTCCGGAACTTGGTAATCCATTGCGTCACTCGTCAACATGAATTATCAGGCAAGCATTGGAAGACCGGAGCGCGGGTATTGGAGGGGCAGGAAGGGGGGGGGAGAGTACAGGAACTGGGCTCTACATTTTATAAAAGGAATAAATTCTAAATTTCTACCGCCTTTTTTTGGTCATTTCTTCACGAGTAAGATATTCAATAATACGGCAACTGTAAGATAATTATTCTCGTATTCAAGTGTTTAGCAAAATGAAAATGAGCCATACTTACAACTTTCTAACACGAGTTGACACGTCTGTGTGTCCATCGGAAACTTGTCCAAGTGCATAGGACACTGAGCTGTAAGCGTTATCCTGTCAATTAAGTTAAATAATCAGAATGCCATAAATCATTTTAAGAAACACAACTAACCTTTTACCCGGGAATATACTTAAATATGTATTATAGAAAAGAAAAAACGCGCATGTCATTTTAGAACAGTAAAGCGCTGTACCTATGTGATGTCAACTTCTAAAATTTATATAGACTTCATATAGATATCAAAATCAGAAATTAAAACCTATTTTAATAGACATTACATTAAAGGAACTCACCCTAGGGGAAAGCGGTATATGATTATTAAAAAATAACGGTGTCTAATACCTTGAACTGAAAAAAACCTGTCCATCGCCATTAATTCGAATCATATGATTGGGTGTGGTGATAGCGTGAAATCTGGCCTGCTTTTCGTTCGTAAAAAATAGGTCTGGACTCCAGATGTCCCCGTATCTATGTGGATCAATACTTATCTCTGTGAGGTTGTAGTGAGTGGAGTTAAAGCGGAATCTGGCGTCCGTCCACTTACGACGAAGAAAAATGTTGATGGTGTAATCCTGCAAGAAATTATGAGAAAAGACATACCATTCAATAGCCATGCCATGCCATGCCTCTCAGTTGTTATGGTTTGAGTTTTTAAGACCACGTTCACAGTAAGGAAATGTCCCGAATGTATTTGTTGCTTATTAAGGAAACGTGTACCCCGGTATGATGGGTTGTGACACGAAGGAATGTATTCTCATTTTCCTTTTAGTCTGAACCATGAATAATAAAAAAAAAAAAAAAATAGGACCAGATAAAGATAAAAACCTCTCCACTCGTTCTAATTACAAAAGCTAATTCAGATATCCAGATGAGATGTAGGGAATTGAAAACAGTACGTAATTAATGGTAAGCCTGAAGGGAAATTGCGCTAAAATGCCGCTTCCCTGAGAAGACAATACGATGAGCAAGTCATCCAATTTTTAGAAGACTCCCAGGAGTACGCTTACCATACTCAGTTCATTAACAGAATCAAAGCTGTTGAGGAAAACGTCAACATCAACCACAGTTGGATTCTCTGAAAGAAACACATCAATATTTTAGAGATAATAAAATCTTTCAATGATACCATGCAAGGGTTTGGGGAAATGTCTTTGCCAAATTTTTACATTTTCATAAAAATCGAATTACGGCATTCAAGACTTTCAGTTTGCTAAACCCCACATTGCCGCCATTAAAGCTATTACTTGACACTTATAACTTTGGACACTATTTCCCCCCCAAGGTTCACAAATGAGCGATCCATCCTTTACATAACTGAAATTAAATTTCCTGGACATTTCAGCACATCCCTTCAACAAAGTATACCAAAACCGATTTGATTTAATACTTTCTTATTTTTAGCCAATAGTTTCTTATTTTTAGCCAATGGAGGTAGAGACTGGTGTAAAAGCTGAGAAATTTAGACCTTGAAAATATGTATCTGGTATTCTAAATAGGATCTTGTATAGAACACAATTTTCTCAACGTTATAAAGGTACATGTAAAACGAGTACTGTATGCCTTTACGCCAAACTGCCATCTATACGCATGCCCTAAATTCTCCCTTCCTGTGATTTTGGAAAGAGGTTCTATACTAATACAAACACCAGAAAGATGCAATAATATAATGTGTGTATCTGCCATTGAGAATTGAATACAATAAATGAAGAGATTAAAGAAGCTGAAACTCAACGAACAGTCCTTTAATATAATTACCTGAGTCTATATTTGGTGGCACGCTGGGATCATAACCGTTGAATAAATGTTTCAGCAAGACGGATCTAAAAAGAAATATAAATGTTTACACCTTGCTTTACAGCCAGACTTTTTTTTTAACTCAGTAGTGGTGGCAGATAGAAAGATTGTTACTACTGAATACTTGTGGCCTAAGAAGCAAGCTGTTTTCTTTCATTTGAAGATTATTCTTAAAGCAAGCGGTTTATTAATCATTTTTCAAGTAAAGTGGCCGCCGTTTCACAGAATAGCGAATTTTGGAAAATATTCATAGTGACCTGAACGTGCGCCGTATCTATAAAATACCATACCATAAAATCGAGGCTCTAGTCATAAATTCGAAATCGCTAATCTGTGGCTCTAAGTCACAAACGGCAACTGCTGTTCTTGTTCTCTGAGCGATTTCATTTCATCTTTAATCACATTTATTAGGCTGAGCTTTCAGAGTGCATTTTGTTGTTCAGATGCTACTGAATGATGAACTTAAACTGATGACAGATGAAGAGGCTTTAGTGTTGTCAGGCATGATATTAAATCATCATGATGAATTAGGCTTGCAGCCTGTATCAGTCGATGAAAAATGTGTCAGAAAACCAGAGGTAAAAGCGCGTTGATGCTAACACTATGCTCAGTGACCATAGAACAAATTACGATTTTTTCACAATACTTAACTGACATACACGCCATTAGGATATAAAGATGCCGTGAACAAGGCTGTAAGGGCGTTAAGTAATTTGTGATTACACATCCGCGGAGAGTAGGCAAATGCATCTAAGGCGCAATTTACTGTACAGTGGCATGGAAATGGTGTAGAAATATTCAATTAAAGATTTATTTATTATTTCATTTTCAGCAAAAATTATTTGCAAATGTGCGTTTCCCCGATAAAAGCAGAAACTTGGCAGAAACTGTCCTAGAACACACCATTCGGAACTGATGTCTTCTTGCACGAGGCTTTATTTTCACTTTTTTCGATCGAAATGGACGAAAACTTGAACTGTGACAAGGGTTTCAGAAATTTGTGGTTTAGCAATTTGTTTCAAGACATCCATTGTGGTCCTAAACATTTAAAACCCACTCATCGGCAGAAAAAAACTGCATAAAGTCACTAGAGTAGGTTTTGTTAAAACAACAAAAATTTAATTTATTACATACTGTCGCTTGTTGTTTGGGCATTGTAATATTAACATCCGAATCTGATGGGTTTTCAGTCTTGTCAGGAAGTCGGAAATAAAGAGGTCCGATGTCCTAGAATCTGCTTATTGAAAACGCAAAGGGCATTTTGTACTCCTGATATTTGAAACACCAACTAAGAGTGTATTCCAGTTGGTAAGTATACAACATTTAACGCAGAGCTGAGCAGTCAGTGTGTGATCAATCAGCGTGACAACATTAGTAACAACGGCTTCATTTAGTCAGCTACTTCTCTTGAATAATTCAGTTATAATGACACTTGCTCCACGTGTTTGCGTGATCGAAATCTTTTACACAAATAATTCAGTTGTTCTTCGTTGCCTTCGTTACTAACAATCACAAAAATAAGTTCATCAGCTCCGTTATGTTTTCAAGTTACAACTATAGTTTTTAAACAGCAGCTAAGGCCCTTCTTGACATCGAGCGGTATACTTTAGTGTTACAGTCTGTATATCGATACACCAGGGTTGGTTGTCAATTTAAAAGTATGGTTAATGCGTACGAGAGTCGCCTAAACGGAACTTCAGCGCTCGACAGATATCGTGAAAGGGAGTTAATTTAATACCCTGTAGCGTAATTTATTACACGTTAGGATATCTCAAAGTGCACATACTGTATCGCTTTATCGTACCACCCAATGTGAAAAGGGATTAAAATCCAAGTTATTACTACTCCAATATGTTTGTGTCTACATGTACCAAGAGGCATTTATCAGGGAAGGGAAGAGGCTAAGGGTGTCATATTGGTCTGTACCTGGATAAACTTAACGAGTTATTAAATGTTCTGTTTTAGACAATACCAGTCGACTGTAATATGAGACGGGGGTGGCCACCTCAGCAGTATGCCACCTGAGTGAACGAAGCGCGATTTTTGAGAAAAACTTTCCGTTTTGAATGGCGAAAACATAGGCACTGCAATAGCATGATGGAACGATTGGGACATTTATGAAGACGTTTGATTTTTGCCTCTGGGATTTATACGAAATTAACCCAGGTTAATGTTTGACCAATAATAAAGGCAGATGGGTTAAAATGTTAAGTGTTCGGTAAATTCCGGGACCCACGGGGACCGACTGTCATTCATCGATATGGACCCTTTCACGTATATAATACCTAACTTGGGCTCCGTCCCGAGCCACTTGCTTTATTGTCCCCCTAAGTGATTGATTACTATAGGGCACCTTTTAGACGAACCATATCAATCTTAACTATGACAATTGATAAATTAGATAATACGACATTAGGTACTTCGGTGCACCCAGCAATGAACGAAGTGTTTTATGTTAGGCCCTTTTAACATCCAGCGGTATACTTAAGCGTTGCAGTCTGTATTAATACACTTTGAGCGCATTCTCAACGAATTAAGCCAGGCTTTACAAAGCCGGTGACCTAAAAATGGCGGACGTACATGAAAGAAAAACCGCCTAATCTTTTAATAATAATAATTTAATAATTTATTGAGCACAAAGAAATGGTTTACATTTACAGGCTCTCTAACTAATACAAATATTAAAAAGAATAATTTAAGTAATAAACTATGCTCATCCACGCAGGGATACACGCTTTTTAATTGCACTGTTAACAAATTTACATATGGCAATCACACTCTGCGCAGAGAGTGGATTGAGTAAAATAGATAGTTTATTGTCTGTTGGACCCTGCAAATTCACCTCTGGTATGGAAGCGAACAGTATTTCCCGTTCGACTCTGTGTTCACTGCATTCTAGAAAAAAGTGTGCTTCATCTTCTACTGAGTCGCAGTGGGGGCATTTCCTTTTGTCAATTGGCTTCTTTGGTTTTGTATATCGCCCTCTTTCAATTTCTAATTCATGATCACTGATTCTCATTTTTGCTAATACCCTTTTTTGAGCTAAAGGAACATTGAGTTTTACATAAAGTTCAGCCTCATAAGTGTGTTTAATTTTTCCATATGTTCTGAGTTTATTGTTTTCTCCTTTTTGCAATTCTTCCCAAAAATTTGACTTTATTTTTTTTATTATTTCTTCCTTTAGGTATTGGTGGTTGTGGATTTTAGTATGTGTGTTGTTATTTGGGTGGTAAACTTCCCAGCATGCCGAAAGATTTGTAGTAGCCCAAAACCAGTTTTTTCCCTTTTCTGTTTGCTCCATGTCGTAAGCTTGTTTGACTAGTCTGTGAGTTGGAAGATTGTCCAGTCTTGCACTGTATTTGGACACCAAACTTACAATGTCCAAATACAGTGGAAGGCGTCCAAGTTCTGCCCTGCAAGCATTACTGCTGGAAGTTTTTCTTAAACCTAGTGTCCATTTACACATTTTTAAATGTATCTGTTCAAATGGCATCTTATTCAATTTGTGTAGTGTCATTTTTTTGTCTATAAATATCTCTTGTGCCCAAACCTCACAGCCATATAGCAGGATTGGTTTAATCATTTGGTCAAAAAGTTTCATGGTTAGTAGGGGTGAGGAAATTTCTTGAGAATTTAGCATCCCTTTTAATGAAAACATAGCTTTGAGGGCCTTTTGTTTGAGGTTTTCCATTGTCTGTTTTAAGGATCCTGTGTTTGTAAAAATTATTCCTAAGTATGAGAATTGCTTAACTGTTTCTATAGGTCTGTTATTTATGGTAAACGTATGTGGGTCAATTTTCCCAAGCTTATTGAATACCATAACTTTAGATTTATTTTCATTTACCTTCAATTTCCACTTCAGACAGTAGTTTTCAAGTTTGTTAAGTAGGGTCTGTAGTCCTTCTTTTGTTTGTGAGAGTAAGACTAGGTCGTCAGCGTATAGTATGTGACTTAGACCATCAACTCTTGTTGAGGTATCATTTATGTGAAGTTCACTTTTTATGTCATCTATGAAAATGTTGAAAAGTACTGGACTAAGGTTATCACCTTGCCGTATGCCAATTTTGGACAAAAAGGGTTCAGTGAAACCAGTGTGAACCGATACGCCTAGTCTTGTATTATTGTACATGTACTTTATGAGTTTGTATATTTTGCCTCTGATACCTTGTCTCAGGAGTTTTATAAACAGACCTTTATGCCAGACTGTATCAAAGGCTTTACGAAAATCGACAAAGCAGGTATAGAGACGTTTATTTTTGTTTAGATATTTGTTTATGACAGATTTTAGGGTAAATATATGATCTGTTGTGCGATACCCAGGTCTGAACCCAGCTTGTTCTTCACTTAGCTTTTGATTTGTTTCTATGAATTGAGTGATTCTATTTGTCAGTATAGAATTGAACAGTTTCCCTAAACAGCTTGTTATGCATAGGCCTCTATAATTTGATGGGTCAGTTCGATCTCCAGATTTATATAAGGGCAGTATTAGGCCTAAGTTCCAGGCATCCGGGGTTTCGCATGTATTTAGTGCTAAGTTAAAGATTTTTGTTATTAGTCCTACTAGGTAATTTACTCCTGTTTTTAACATTTCATTTCTAATAGAGTCTTCACCAGCTGCCTTGCCATTTTTTAGTTTTTTGATAGCGTTCTTTACTTCTCCAATTGTTATGGGACTATTTAGGACAAGGTCTCCTTCCATTTCCTCGTATCTTTTTATTTCATCATTTATTTGCTGATTATCTGTAGGGGGGATTCCACAGAGTTGGTGAAAATGTTGTTGCCAGGTATCTGGACTGATTATGTTACTTTTGTCCTCTCTTTCCTTCAGGGTTTTTAGTGTTTGCCAAAATTCTTTTGGGTTGTTTTTTTCAGAATTCAGCAGTTTTGTTAACAGTGCATCTTTGTATTCCCTCTTTTTTTGCCTTAGCAGTTGTTTATATTTCTTTGTAGTTATGTGGAAAGTTTGTGAGATATAGTTGTTATGCGGATTATTTTGTAATAGTTTTCCAAGATGTTTGATATTCCTCCTAATTTCAGAACAAGTGTTGTCGAACCATGGTTGTTTTTTCATTCTTTTTGGTTTCTGTTTTGTTTTTGTGTTTGTAGCAGCTTTTCTTTTACGAAGAGACATGTCTGCAGCTTTTTCAATGATAACTGTGAGTTTATCGCAGGCATTTTTGATTCCATCTTTAGAGACTGGGAAGTGTGTAGTCTGTGCTTGACTGATTGATTTTAGACTTTCCTCAGTTTCAAGAGCTTTTAAAAAATTTTCAGCTGACTCTGTATCCCAGATGTAGCGGTCTTTAAATTTATGGATTGAGTGGGCATTTGACATGGCTTTTGTACCTGTGGTGCTGATTGCAAGGTCCAACAGACAATGATCTGATAAGTAATCTATGGGTGACACTGTAAGATACATTACTTTGCTCATCAGTCCTTCACTTGTAATGGCATAGTCTACTGCACTGCATCCATGCTTGTTAAAGCAGGTAGGATAGCCAACTAAATTACCTTTAGTTCTACCATTGAGGATTCTTAAATTGCTACTCCTACACAATTCCAGCAAAGTTTTTCCTTGTGTGTTGACTATAGTATCAATATTATTTCTCTTCTGTGACAATCTATTTGTTGGGTAACTAGCAGTCATAGGTATACCAAACATATTATCATCTTTAATAAAGTCGGGTAATGTCCCGGTTCTTGCATTAAAATCTCCAATTAGGCATATTGACCCATGTGGTTGATAATTAGCAATTTCCTCTTCTAATATTTCTATAGTTCTTTCATCTGAAGGGCCATTACAGGGCTTAACATATACTGCACATAAAAACACATCTTTCTCTAGACCAACATGTTCACTGGCAAGTTTAACCCACAGTAGATTTTCACTCTTACTACTAAGTACATGGATGCTTTTCATAAGTTCTTTTTTGTAATATATCACTATTCCACCTGATGGTCTGCCTTTCATTTTAGTTTTTGTTCTGAGTTGTTCAGTGTGTCCATGGGTGCCACCAGGTAGTGCTATCTTTGATCTTACAGTGCTAAAAGTTTCTATGCATACGAAGATGTCAAAACTTTGTACCGTGGAGATGAAGTTATCATCACTTAATTTTTTTGCTAACCCCCTTACATTGCGCATGCCGATACGCAACATTATCAAACGTGAGTATTAAGATGGGTAATAGCTCTAAAATAACACTAAATGCCTTGAACCTTATTTTCTATTTCACCTAGACAAGTTTCTCTAATATAAAAATGCTTCAATGATAATGTTGCCCTATGTGATTATTTGACCAATGCTTATCTGCTTATCACTTTGATATTGAATATTAAAATAAGTATTAAAATAAATAAATAAATAAATAAAATGATTGTAACATTGAGCCATTGTTTACTATTGAGTATGAAGTTCAGCTAAGTATCACTAACCTGATTTTTTTAGATGTTGATAATAGAGTACTTACATGTTTTTTTCGTTCACTGTCACATAAGGGGTGGAGGATAAGAAGATAAGTGTAAATACTTACATATTTACTTTGTTAATACAAAATAGGTCAGTGTCACTTTAGAATACTTTAAATGTCTCAGGTTTCAAATAATCTGTTAAGATACCATATTAAAGTATGCTTTCAAGTTTGCTTAAGCATTCACGCAACAGTTTTAGTTCATGACCAAAGCGGAGGTGGTGTTGCTGGTTAGTACGATGATGGTAGGTCTTTCTATTACTCCATGGGTGTTGGGGTTGTGGAGGGTGTGGGTATCTTCCATTGGTAGAAGGGTTGGATCCTGTTGTTAGCTTGATATTTCGGGCAAGGGCAATTGTTCCAGATTGGGATAGGTGGATCCCATCCCAAGCGAAGAAATCCCTTCTGCACACAATGTTTGTATTGTGCATATATTTTACACTGGGTTGTGTCTTGCAAAATTCATGTGTAAGGGCATTTGCTTCCTGTGCGTTATCGTTGAATCTTTTATTTCCCCAGCGTGGGAGGATGTTGCAGACAATGACTGTTGTGGTTGGATATTGCTGCTTCGCACAGTGTATCAGTTCTTTCATTTCATTTGCAACTTGATTAGGTGGTTGGTTAGAGCTGATGTTGTTGGATCCGATGATGATAGTAATTGATTTGGGGTGTCCAAAGTGTTTTTCAGTCATGAGATTTTTTGCGTCCGCAATTTTCTTTCCATTTAAAACATAGCAACTGCTATTTGTTTTTGGGAAGAGTTTTTTAGCTTGAATTCCTTTCCCAATGGAGTCGGATATTACAACATTGTCGACCTCTGGGGAAGAAGTATTTATTTCCGAGATTGATATATTCACTGTGCCTTCATTTCTGGTGCTTGGGTTGGCTGATGTTTGTGGGTGACTATTGTCTATACTGGAAGTTATAACTGGTACTTCTGTGCTAGAAGATGTGGTTGGTTCACATGCTGGGACAGATGCAGGTGACACTGGAGGTGGTATTACTGCTGTTAGTTCTGGTACATGTGATATTGCAGGTTGTTTTGCAGCTTTGTTGACAGGTGACAATTTGACGGATACCGGTGGTAGGGAGCTATCAGCTTTGTTATCAGTGTTGTTAACATCTTTATCTTGTCCCTTATTTGCTTGTACAGGTGGAGAGGAGGCCCTCTGTATATTTAAGTAGTCAGCTTCTTCACACTGTGTTCCACTGCTGATTGTCGCCTTTTGTTTGGGGGGTGATAATGGTTCACTTTGTGTCCCTTTGTTGATTGTTGTCTTTTGTTTTGAGATGGTGGTTGATGTCTCACACTGTGTCCCTGTGGTGACAGTTGTTGTTCTACATTGTGGCTTGCCATCAATTTTCTCAGTGAGGTAGTAAAGCTGCTTTGTGATTTTGGATAGTATAGCTGTGGTTTCCAGGTATCTAGAGTCTGATAAAGCTGAGATATGGGATATTGTTGTTTTTATTGTCTCTATTTGGTCACTAAGTATGCTTTTGGACTTGGACTTTAATAGTCTCTCCGCCTCCCCACACGTCGTCCCTGCGGGGTACAGTAATTAAATCGCGTCTCTGTTCGCCATGCGGAAGCTACCTGAGAAATATTAAGTGCACATGCTCATCAGTTAAACTCGTGGTGAAGAAAGCATGGCGGCTGAAGGCGATCGAAGGAAAAAAGCTCTTCTGTTCTATTATCTTTGAAAACAGAGACGAAAAAGGAATAATTTGGCCCGTAGAGCAGCAATGAATCGACTATCTACGGAGATAATATCACCAGAGATATTCACGGAAATATTAATGTTCGGAGCCGAGATTAAATTACTGTACCCCGCAGGGACGACGTGTGGGGAGGCGTGTGAGAGGCGGAGAGACTATTAAAAGATTAGGCGGTTTTTCTTTCATGTACGTCCGCCATTTTTAGGTCACCGGCTTTGTAAAGCCTGGCTTAATTCGTTGAGAATGCGCTCTTTGAGGAGTCCCAAAATGTATACCCTACAGGGGTTTACTCCCTTCCACAAGTTCTCCACTAATCAGTTTCCCAAATAATTGGCTTTGTCGAGCGTGGGGGCTCTGTTTAGGTGAGTCTCTTTAAGTTGCCAATCTCCTAAAGTATACCGGCACAGACTGTATCGCTATAGTATACTTTGTGAAAATTGGTCTGGGTTCATTGTCTCTTCGTGCCAATGATTCTTATTGAATTGTTGCCTCACTGGGTTATATATCTCCTCCTGGTTCAGTAGCATTAAGAATTTAGGAAAGCGTAATGGTAATGGTTTACAATCCGATAATAACGCCTATTAGAACTCTCTTGCAGCATTAACTAATGGAGGGTGAGTAAATGGACGTCGCTTCTACTCTGGGGAAGCTGCAGGAAATCAGGAAAGGGAGTTGAAGTGGGGGGGGGGGGGGAGGAGGTAAAATACTCAGTACGATTCTTCTGATGGACAGACACTCCCATGCCAAGCTCTATCTCTATAACCCCGTTCACGTAAGAAATGCCTCACCAACAGTTTGTATCGACACAGCAAGAGCTCTCCTCTTCCCCTCGCTCAGCGTGGTTCAGGAAAAATTAGACCTTTATAAAATATATGTAAAACCTTTATAAATATATTAAAAAAGTGTCCTTAGTATCAGGTCTCCTGTATCTATTAGGGACCCCAGTCTTTCTCCTCAGATTTTTCTTTGACAAATGTCATAAGGCAAGGCTCTGTTCGTGTGGTAATAACTGATAAACGTGTCACATTTCGTGCAGGTATCTGTTCTTTAGAAAAAATGAAAAGAAAGAAACAGCCTGGATCAATTAGGGTTCCGTTCAATTTCCAGTTTTTATCTCTTGGAAGAAGCGCGTGTCCTTAATGCGACAGCATTAATTCAATACCTTGGTCATGGATTCTTTTCAAAATACTTAACCTATTTCAAACTTCCTTTTCTTTCATAATACCAAAACGAAGCATAATAAACATTGCCCCTTGAGAGTTTAATATTAATTAACCGTAGGTGAATCCACTGTTTGCATCTCCAGAGAATCAATGCACGCTGGCGCCTTGTGGCCAACTGAACTTAACAGGGTGACGATCGACGCTCACCATGATACCGAGTCGTTTATTTTTAAATTGCTTTCGTAACTATTTTACTCGAATGTGCTCTTTTATTCGGTGCTCTTTATTCATCCACGCTTTTTATTTATCTATATGTGTATGAATGTCTATTTGTTAAGTGTGGATAATTGACTGAATCGACGTTTTTTTTTTTTAGTATATAAAGAAGTCGGGTTTTTTTTCATAAGGGAAACGCAAGACGACTCAGGGATGAACATGTTTGCAAGTGCAGGAATAGTGGTGCTGGTGGTGGTGGTGGTGGTGGTGGGGGTGGGGGCGGGTTTAGTGGAGTAGGTATGTCCACTTATCATCATAGAAACCCATAATGTATCTTCAAATGGATCAGTCGTTTTTAATATTTGGTCGTCTAATCAGGGTTGGTGTTTGAGATAACGAAGTATAATTGATATCAGGATAGTTGATGATCAAACCGATTTCGACGCGAAAATAAATTGCTCGGAAAAATTCCAAAGATATGTGCAGATACTAACATTTCACGTATAATTTAACAATATTGTAAACACGGTAAAGATGTTTATTTTCTATTTATCAAACATTTATAAGACTTCGGTTGACTCATTTCGCAGATAAGTAAATTATCGATGGTGATGACATTGTATAAAATATGCTCACCAAACTGCACGAAAACTACTCTTAAACATCGTCTAAAGTACAACACTTGCGTCTATAAAACGTAATGCACACAAAATGACATTATGACAACTTTTCGTCAATGTATAGAACCTAAGAGCTTCTATGCTCTTTATGAAATTATCATTTAAATTCCTAGCAACTATACATGTTTTTTTTAATTTAATGCTTGTGGATGTAATCCTAAGATGTTGAAACAAATGGAAGTATTTACCTACCTTGAATGAGAATGAGATTCCAACGAGGCCACGTTATTTGGTTGTGTGGTTGCCCTTAACTCTTGTTCATAAGTCACATCTGTAACTATTATCAGCACAGCGACAAGTCTAACGTACGGTTTGAAGACGCGTGTTGCCATTGTATTTAAATACCGTACACGGCATACAGACAAAATGCAGTCTAATTTGTAAAAAGTCGGTCTGGTATTCTTCAAAGAATTGACATGTTATATGATTTGGCCAAGGCTCCAGGGACGCAGAAAGCGTGAACAGCTCGAGCTAACCAATCATTCAGCACCTTATATCAGTCTGTTGGTTATGTATTGTTGTCTCCGAGTGGTAACTTTGAAGTTATAACTATTCCCCTTTCAGTAAACCGGAACAGAAGGCAAGTCAAGGCCGGCGGCTCAATAGCCGGCAAATGTCCCAGAAGTGGCAGAACTGTGCTCTATCCATGCATTGCATGCTCTGTGACAGGTTGGTCACTTGCGGTCACTCTTTAATATCCTTTACAACTAATTGGTTTTTATTTGCCACCACGTTATCATACCAAGTACAGCAGCCGGTTTAATCCATTTTCTTTGGTACATGGATATCATATCTCCTGTTGATGATCGCTAAATAGCCTTTCAGTGTAAAACATTTTACCCTTGGTTTAGGAATTAGGGTAATCTACAATGATCATCAATCAGATTAAGACCTAATCGTATTTTACCACCTTTAAACTCTAGGGCTAGTGCTTAGCCTTAATGGAAGCGTCCAGTTTCAAATATTAATGACCACAAGTATATCTACAAGTATCAAGTATTTAATTGTTTTATTATTACATAACAAATATGCGAATATTCCATTGGATCCAATGTTGTATTGGATGAATCATACGGACGAATGAAAAGCAGTGGTTGGCAAAGATTTGTTCTTCTTATCACACAACATTGGCATTATCTTGGCACGTGGTCTCAAGGTGATCTTTTTAGGATAAGACTAAATTTCTTGAGTACCTCCTCCAAAAATATAACATCAGAAGTCCACAGAAACTGAAATTAGGCAATGGGCCTATTCCACAAAAAAATTTAAAAGCAGGCAGTTGCTTTATATCAATTTACGTCTATTTGTTGTGGAGCTAAGTATACTCAGTACTTCCATTTGGCCAACTTACAACCAATGTTCTTTAATGAGACACGTCCCTGTAGGTAGGAATGTTTCCAATGATAAGCACACTGTTCCGCGCCTTAATTCGTTTTTTGCAACCATTTCCCCTAACAACTGACATTTCTTCTCCATTTAACACACGTTAAGATAGATGGTTCCAGGTTACGCAAGCAATTACATCGTGATTAATTGGACGAGTGGATGAATTACCAGAGATGATACAGTACGCAGTGATCACCAACCGGTTCGCAGCCAGACTTCAGTTTATGCCATTTCCTGCCATGAGGACAACGTGATAAATAGGCTGAAGTACCGGGGGCTTATAATATATTATATTATATTATATGTCATATGTCCCTCCCCCTTGGTGTGGAGTTCTGGGTCCGCTAAAGGGCCCCGAAAAATGTTGGTATTTTGGTACAGTTTACGATTCAGGTAGTCAAAATTCTAATTTCAAGAGGGTACCCCTATCATCCTCCCCAAATCCGCCACTGCCACATATGCCGTATATTGGCTATGTCCCGTTTGTATGTACATGTACAGTGAGTGTATATCTATGTATTTATCCATTTAGCAGTCACCACTGTTGTAACCAGGCACTGGCGCATTCTGCTATCTCATTACAAGCAGACGTGGAAAATAGTGGGAATAAATGGAAAGTCAACATAACACTGAGATGTGATATGCCATATGCATTTATTTCACCACTAAACAGTGTCAAATCTCTTGGTGTATAGTTACAGAAGAGAACTACTGTTTTATATTGTCCATGTGTATCAAGCCCTTCAAGTGATTAAAATATTCACTACAAAGCGTGAAAATATACCCCAACCTGTCCTTTCTTTTTTAAGTACATGTATTATACAACTAGTAAATTCATCATGTTAGATGCACTTAAATGACATTATCAATTTAGCGAAAACAGTACAATCCCGATTGTATGGTCTGATGGCAGAGTGCTCACCTCTGAAGCGAAAGCGGAGGCCATGCGTTCAGTCTCAAGATCATTATACCAAAGAATATTTTATAAATGTAACTTTTTATTTTATCTGACTTACAAGTTACACTGATGCGTAGAGAAAAAGACAATCATCTTAATTGGTCAAACTTCATTTTTAAAATTTAAAAATCAATTTTATTCTCCACATGCATAAGATATATTCTTTTAATGTTCCCAGTTAACTCATGTGTAGTATCACATGTACAGTAGTATAGATATTTTCACCTCCGTTAAAGTTCAGGTTTTACGCATATCTTTGTTTTGATATACATGTAACACCCTCCATACCAAAAATATATTGTTAAAAATAAATTACTGTTTTTAGGTTACACCTCTTGTGAGATTTTCAGAAGTATGACATTTCTTTTCCTTCATTTCTTTTCCTTCATCTGATAAAACATTATTTAACAATTGAAAGTTCGTATCACTTTAGAAATCCATAACGTGCAACTGTTCCACTCTGGCAGACTGTTTCTGTCGCGCTGAAGGGTTTGGTTTTGGCTGTGGCCGAGGCACCTGGCGCCGTCTGGCGTCGTAGGGTTCTACTTTTTGTCTGCAATGATGAATGTACACGTTTATCTAAAAGCTAGTAGCAGGGAATGAGATACAGTGACAGTGAAAGTATAGTGCATGAACGGATAGGGCGTGCTATTGTTCTTCTAATTTTGGTATAGTTGCCTAGTAACTAATGTTTTGAAAACAGTTATTTATAGCATGTTTTATCCGGGATGATGACAATCGCATCTTTTGGTAATATTGTAAATTAGCTGATAATAGCTGATAAAGCTGATAAAGAATTATTTGTATTACGTTGTTTTAGTGCACATCTAGACGGGGATTAATAAAGACAATGATCGGGACACAAATACAAGCACAGAGTGATAGTTTTACCTCTTTCTGCTCCTGTTCCGACTTAAGGCAAATATCATACAAGGCAGTAGAAGTAACAGGGCCAGGAGAAAAACAAACGGAGAGTAACTGACCGAAGATTTCAATATGTCTCTATTTGGCCAGCGCTCAAGCTTCAGAGTTGTCGTTGGTGTTTCTTGCGAGGTTCTTTCACCCGTTACTTGACTTGATTGAGCGACAAAAACGGGCGTCGCTGGTTGGTGTGTAACACTGAAATCGGTGCTTGCTTGGCTTGTGGCAAATACGGTCCTAGTCGGATGCAGCTTGACTGAGCTCAGGGGCGCATTTTTTGTTGTGGGTGAAATAACTGTAAATAGACAATGAAAAATGGATACGAACGTGGAACTTTGGTGCAAAAATGTAATGCATTAATAGTGCATTGGGTATTGTTTTAGTACTAAAGACTCACTACTGCTTCAATCTCGGTAAAACCCCACGATTACGTTAATTGTTCTAACATCCGTTTTTCCTTCGCTTGGTTTAAGCCCAGTGAACGGTGGTTAAAAGCATTCTGACATTTTCATGTTAAGGATAAATACAATTTTTATAAAGGGCATCGTCAGTCATTATTTTAAAAGGATGTAGCATGCCTTTGGGATATATGCAGAGAACATCTATCAAGGACAGGGGGTCATTTAAGTGAACCCAAATCCCATAAACGGCCCTTGTTGATAAACGATTAGCAATTATTTGTAGCCTATGCATTAAACAATGTGATTCCTAACGGTCTGGTTAGTGAATAATGCATAACTGTCTCTGAAAGAAATGGATTTTTTTCAAACAACGATCGTTTTGCAGACAATAAGGCGTCCGAAAGTACAGTATATTTTGTTCCAAATGTCTCTACGATAAGGCATTATCAAGTGTTACCTTCCGTATGTTGCATATGTAGATCTTGTTTAGTAAGGAAATGGAAGATATATACGCCATTCTACCAAACTGAGAATTTCATCGCGCACTAAAACGTTTCCCCACACCTTCGGGTACAAATTTTCATTTCTTATAGAGCAATTTCCAAACTTTGTTTCACTTTCACTTACCTGCACCTATCTGGCAGTTCCTTCCGGTGAATCCAGGCTTGCAGATGCAATTGTAGTTGTTGTTCATATCAATACACGTGCCTCCATTTTTACAGGGCATGCTTATGCAATCATCTGAAAAACATGGATATACTTGCGTGCTGTTAAAATGGTCAAATGATAGGTGACGGATAAAGTTAACTTTGTACACAATGACGAGCCTCAAAAATAATTGACTTTTATTAGTTTTAAAAATGAAAAGTTATGTATATTTGCCAAGAAGAATGGCTAAGCCGCATAAAAGTTTTCACTTTACAAGTAGCATTTGATCACATTATCACGTGTTGTAAACACTGCATACCGTTAGCCCGCAATGTGACGCACACTGATTCACTTGGACGGCTGAAAAATGAAAATCAACATAACCTAAAAATGGGCATAACGTATGCCTTCGCCTTTGTGAGAAGTCTACGTACGTCCATATTTTATCTATGGCTCGGTTTAAAGAGTGAACAATTCCATTCAAAAAGAAAGTTCTAGGGGTTACGTTTATGTATATATTTTAATATTTCTTATGAGAGGGGACGTTCCTGAAGCAAGCGGGAGCAAGTGACTCACCGCGTCTCTCCCCAGAACAGCCATTCATAAGCCTAGTACATTTATCCACTTATTTTTTAAACTTCATGGAAAGTGACACGGCATAAAGGAGAGACATCCAATTTTTGATAAGCTGTCAAATCAAGGAAGACATATTATACTTTGCAAAATCGACCGCCTCACAGCAGACGACAACGTTTCCAGTCTGGTCGGGTCTTGGCGTCCAG
Source organism: Lingula anatina (assembly GCF_051362555.1). Classification (NCBI taxonomy): domain Eukaryota; kingdom Metazoa; phylum Brachiopoda; class Lingulata; order Lingulida; family Lingulidae; genus Lingula; species Lingula anatina. The sequence continues at coordinate 30,760,726 of NC_141769.1, read as the reverse complement.
GTAATATTCATCCTCACTGTGCCTGGCCTGTGGAGGTCGTCTGGTTCTATGGGTCCTTTGATCATACCCACGGGCCCCACCACGTTCACCGATGTCACTCTGAAAAAAGAAAGGACCATATGTCCAAAAAAGTGTGCTAGTAGGTTTATTTATATTTTACTGTAAAACCTTCTAAGCACAGAGCAGCCCATCAGATCTCTCTGCAGGCTTATAGCAAAGGTATCTTCTGGAAAATATTCAAATTAAAATTTTCTGCTGTGCATAACCAGTAATATACAGTAGATTAAAGTTTCAAAATTGGTTAAATTTGAATTCAATTAAAAGAATACAGAAAAAAATTCAAACAAAAACAACAACAGCTATAATTACATTATAAATAATAATAATAATAATAATGGTGATGATGACGATAAAGCAAATGTGAGCCAGCTTACGGTGCAGATGCGTTGGCCGCTCTGGCGTATATCTTGCCGCGGAAGGTGGAGCCACTAGCAATGGAGACTGTACCATTGGTGGCTGCCCCGCACTGCAAGACTGTGGGGGCAGCATCACATACACCCAGATCTGGGAACGTGATTAAAAACTGAAAAAAATGTGTAGAAAGAAATCATTGATAACTGAGACAAAGTGTTTATTTATTTATTTATTTATTTATTTATTTATTTATACTTGAAAGTCGATCCTTCAAGAGCTCCTATTTGAAAACTTGTTTTTCTTGTTGCTGTCTGGTGTTATTGGTATCCATACAAGGAACCGGTAATATCACTCAACCAAATATTGATATAAGATTTTTTTAAAATATCAAATCACTTGTCATACTTTTACTACAATTCTGTTAACTAGACTACCAATTTTTGATAAAAATATGATTTAACGTTTAACCTTCCAAAGAATGTTTAACTAGCTCAAAACAAGGCATACAGGGGTATGATACGTTTTCCCACCTGCAAGGGCACTGAGCTGAGTTTATCATTCCTAGTTTTGATGACACCCCCTTGACGAATGGTGCTTCTTGGGAAATCCTCAATGGTAATGGCCACGGCGTACCATCCGTTTGAAATGTAACCGTTAGCACGGGAAGTGTTCTTGATCTCGATGGTACATTTTTCCTGTAAGTGAGAATACTTATAGTACCTTAAGGCCAAGTGAAACGAGTCTGTATTCAGAGAGCTCACGTTCACCCATCAACAGTTTAGTGAGCTGAATGACACGAAAAAAAACAACAGATTTTCACCCAAAGACAAGGAGCATAGCACGATTTCATGTATTTCTTTCGCTACAGACGCGGGATTTTGAGCCATCAAAATATCGAAGATCACCAAATTAAAGTGCTATGCATGGTTTGTGACAATACAAAATGTACACGATGGATTAATTCAAAACAATCCAGTGTGAGTTTTCTAAATGCAGGAAAAGCGTATAACAAAAATTTGATAACACCGCCCCCACTTCCATCTTCGAAAAAAAAAGGGGAAGAAAGAAAAGAATTTCTAAAAGTAAACTGTTACTGCGTTTCCATCAGACGTAATACACACTGAAAAACATTTGCTATTATGGCACACATGAAAAACTCACATAACTGCATTGCCATCGTCTAACGAATTAAATGTCAACACAAACATTCACCTCGTCTAAAAAGGCGTTTGGTAGCGAGCGGCAAATACTGGCACATTCATCAGTTCCGTTTGCCCATCTGCATCTTACGGTGTCGCGGTCCGGGTCCACCACAGTAAGGTGGAGAATAAACCTGCAGTCAGCGTTCCCTCTGTTTAAAAATGAAATCCAGTGTCAATTGACAATTAAAACTATAAAAATATTTACAATAGATATCAACTGTAACTCACTTGGCTCTTACTGCAACTACGAACCATGCTTTTAATAAAATTTGATCGTCATTGACGGTCATTTTTGTTTTTTGATTAGGGTCCATACAAAGTCATACATGTAACACTATCTTAAAACAATAAAAACATTGTCAAAATGGGGAACCATGGTATAAATATATATAAAACAATAAGAATTAATTAATATTATGTATCCAAACAAACGGGTTTCTAGAGAAGCTTCAATAAAAGGCGTTTCGGTTTTGACTTATATATTCTTAAGTGGTATCGCCTAAAGCGTTTGGCCTTGAGCATCGACGTCCCCTGTGATTCCCTGTAAAAAATTCTTCCGGTGATGAAACACTGCGCCTAGTGTGTGTTATGTAAATGGTTGGATTGCGCTGTACCTCTGCCCCACCAAGAACACGTGCTGAGGTACAGCACGCCACATTCCCATAGCGTCCAGTTGCCCCCTGCAAGGTGACCATACCCCACTGGACGTACCTTAAGTATTGTTTATTGACCTCTAAGTAGATGTTTAAGATAAGACACACGGGGTCTTAGTTAACTGTCACTCTTATCAAAAGGACTGGTAGTTTGTCACCAGTATGAGACGAATGTTTATAGATTCTCAAGGCGGTCGTCAGTGTTGGTACCACCGGTCATTTTCAAACATGAACAAGTAGCTGTCCAAATGCTGTTAACTTTAGAATAACTGGAGACTTTTACTTAAAATATCCAACTTATTTCACATTTTTCAAATAATCAATTTGCAAGGAAATCAATTCTAAATCGTTTCGAACTTTCTGGAGGGCAAGTGGTGTAAACATCTGAGATATGTCCTGGCATGTTATGTTTTAGGACTCTTTTCACTTCGTGCATTTCTGATAATAAATATCCATAACGCGAACGATGTGTTGAGGGTGAATACTAGATGGTAACATATCTTTTCTCGTTTTCGATGTTTTTTCCAGTAGAAGCAGAAGTAGCAACTTCAAAACTCCTCACAAGCTAATTTCCCTGCTGTTCACGTGGTTGCGTATATTGGTCCATTTTATGGGACTTTTGCCAATTCCTGCAGTATGAATGTCTCAGTTCGTCAGTCATAAATCTACCTATGAAATACTTGCTTAATTTTGCCAAATATTTCACTTCGTACTACAGTATAAATTTATAATTGTAGCCCTTGCACACATTAATCAAATAACGTAGAAAAAACCAATTCAGTTTAACATGAGGTTGGGGGATCTTGATTACCTGTAGATACCTTTGCTGGCAACAACTGGGCTGCTGTTAGGGCGCCCGATATCACTGCGGTTTCCCAGATCGACGTCCGTCTGTATCCGCCAACTACCACCGGTGCCGTAACTCAAAGTTCGCCAGGCGTTTCCCGTGAATCTTAGATTATAATGGAAATTATAATAAATTGCCTAAGCAACTTAAAGAGAAAAATTTGCATTTGGAGAAGTATTTCTTTCAGGGCTACTTGATCAATCACAGAGCTCGAGCCGGGCGTAGATAGCATTATCTACAAAAACCTAAATACATGGTGCTTTAATTTTAAAATCATTTGTTTTTATTGTAGAACGGACCGGTGATTTGAACATTTAAAACTGAAGCTGGCCTGGGGTGACGGAAATGTCATCAATGTCAAGATTAGTCTCAATGAAACTAAATAGGATCTGCAAGCAGACTTATAAGAAATGTAGGCTGTAACCAACAAAACATATTTACGGGGTCCAAAACAATGGATCTTTCTTAAAATCAAAGATTGAATTTAATAATTAAAATCTTAACGGTAACAATTAAGGTTTTCAGCACTATTAATATAAATTTTGTCACGTAATGTTTAATAACGGAAATACGATTATTCACAATAATAAATTCAGAAAAACAGACACACAAACAGACAGACAGAAAAAAGGAGAGTGAATATACTTACCCAATCTGATACTCTCCTTGATCAGGAAAAGTATAGCTGAAGGTATTTTCCCCCTGCTCCCACCGTTCAAAGTCACTAACGCCCGTCAGCACGTAGGTGTGCTGTGCCAGATTCAATAACCTGCCACACCCATCCAGACACTGCCAGAACCCCTGGGACAGAGAACCGTTCTTACCAACACTGGCGTCAGTGCACCCAGCGCCACATGGTCCTGCACCCTTAGTCCATGCTGCCTGCCAGTTGAAGATGACCTGCAGCCCAATAACAAACTGGACATACCGAATCTGTGATTTATGGAAACTTTTATGGAAGCTTTGTTAAAAAACACGTTTTTAGGATGAAAAGTAGACGAAGGTGCTTACTATTAAAACTGTTCTAGCAATAAATTCGACTGTTAGACTATGTCCAATAATCCCCAACACTCAAAATGAATACAATGGACCGCATAGAAAATATGAAAGATTAAAAAATTTAATAAATTAAACATCAGATTTCAAATGCATTCTTTTTTTAATACACCATGCAGCCCCCCCCCCCCCCCCATACACACACACACACTCATACTTCATTAAAAGGTACGGAGTTTTAGTTCAGTTGAGATATAAATGAGATAAATGAGATGATAGTATTTATTACTTGTTTTACATCTGTTTCCGAAGGCTTCCAGTTGATGGTTGATCCACAAAAGTGGCTGCCTGTAAATAAGGTAGGCCCTATGTCAATTGTGGCCAACTTTAAAACGTGTGCTTCATTACTGATGGAATATGTTCAAAATACGATTTGGAATCCTTTTTCAAAAGCAACGATTTGCAAATAGAATTAAACAAGAATTATGAAATGTTAACTATAGTCATTTATTCAGACACTGATAGAAAAGTTTTATCAAAATTTAAAAAAAAATAATAATAAAATAAAAGTCTAAGTGACAAAAAGGGCTCGCAATTTACAGTTGTACATGTACTTTGCTTTTCATTTTTTTGTGCATTTTGCTCAAAAATCAAACGCGAAACTGAATGAGATGTAGGGATATCGAAATGTTACATGTATTTCAACAAAACTGTGCTCATTTTAAATATCAAATACATTGATCGACAATATTGCGATAAAAATGCAAATCAGATGGGACGAGAAAACCAAAAGGACAGATTTCCAATTCAACAGTTAATCGTATTAACTTAGAAATACTAAAGCTATTGTTATTTTCATTGTTGTTATTATTATCATTTAAACATTTTTGGCAAAACGAAGTGACGAAGATGATTTAATGACTGTTTCTGGTGAGTTCCATAGATAGGCAAGATGTGTTTACGTTTTCTAAGGCATCTAGTTTCGTAAATATGCAATTATATTATCTTAATTTGAAGTATATTACATTACCTAAAGCAACGTTTTTCCGTAATTATTATAAAAGCTAAATTTCTTAGTGGCTCCATCAATATGTAAACGAGAAATAAATATCTGCTTATTTCTCCGTGATAATCCGTATTCCTTCTTAGGCAATCAAAAATTGATATATCATCCCGTATTCGTAAAATTACAAAATAATATTGAAAGGCATCTAAAAAAAACAATGTTACAGTTAAATCTTGATATACCTCAAATTTTCAAACAAAATTCAAATTAAACATAATTGTTTTAATCGTAAAAAGTGATAGTCTAAGAAATACGTTACCCTTGATGAGCACAGCGACGAAATGTAGAATGACAAGCAACAGCGTTGTAATCATTATCGTTCAACGGATTAGTTTTTCCTTGATTTGATGCTGACAGTAATTTTAAGACGCTCGAATTCGACAAAAAGACTTTTAAATCATTCATAAAAAAATTAAAACTTCGAAAATATCGGCCTCGATAACATTCTTTGCGGCTTTGTCAGTATTGGGAGGCGTCAAGGAGAGTGTACACAGGGCATTTGACACGGATTAATAGTTTCGTACGAGGTTCAAACACCAAACAAACAAAAACGGGCTAGTCTTATTTAGGCCAAGGTGTGGGAATGAAATAATTTAAATTCAAAATCTATGAAGGTTCGTGGATTGCTTTAAAATGGTGGAATTGTTTTAATTTTATTTCAGTCTTGGAAATGAGTAACCAAGAATAGAAATATTTTATTTTCAGTGAAATAAATGTTAAAGATTCACGTTTAAACTACTACTAATTCACAAATGGATATTAATGATTTCCTCAACCGTAACTCGAACGCGTTAAGTATTTCCATTTATTCCTCGCCTGGACGACGCGGTTAACAAACTGGCATGCTAATAGCTCTTCTATAGACTGATAATAGTACACCTGTGGCTGGAGTTTCTAAGCCCTAAACAGGGGTGCGTGAAGATGTTTTCCACTACATATTTTGCACTGAATTTTGGATTGATGAAATAAAACGAAATACATGTATTACATAAGTAATACTTAGAAGTTATATAGAAATAAAAATTAATCAAAAGAAAAAACAAACAATTGTGACAGTCTTCTCTCTTGTCGAAATGAACAAAGAAACACATGTGAAAGTATCGAAATGCAGTTTAGCATGCAAATATTTGATACGGATCAGATCTAGAGTTGGTATCTTTTGATAAAAAAAAGTCCCTTCCACTAGGACACCGGGTTTTCTATATTAACCCCGCCCCTTGCTTTTAACATTCGTCAGAATCAGGAGATGATACTGCAGATACAGTATTTGTGATTGATATCTTCGCGAAAAGATACGGGATAACCCCTTAAATCTCAAACATCAAACTGATAACAGGAAAGCGTCACTGTCATGGGAGCCCAGCCAAGCTGGTGGACTGTTTACTTGGATATCTGCTGGTGGAATTTCAATCTTAGTTAACTGGGAGACACTGTGTATATAATGGGGTAGTTGGGGCTACATGAATTATTATTTGATTATGAACTAGAAAAATACGGACAATAGACTTAACTGGAGAACTTATTCGAATTGCATCTACAATTAATACAAATATTTAATTCTTTCTTTTTCAATCACAGCGGAAATCTTTATATGGTCCATTTACAAATTCATTGACATAGACCTTACCAAGAGAGAAAGAAAAAAATCATCTAAAATCTTTTATACGTGTAATCTAGATGAACCAAATTTTATTTATTTATTTCATTGGCGGGACCGAATTTTATCAATGTGGAGAGCTGAGGACAAACAGAAAAAAGCCTCGCTCTTTGTCTATAAAGTAATAAATCGTGGTAATTTTACTAGGATGTATACCAGTAGGGCCTACATGTAGGACAAGGAATGAAAAAAAATCTCTATACATCTATTTGATTTTGTCTAGGATTAAGATAGGTTGGCTGTATCACTTTTCACTGGTGTGTGTGTGTGTGTGTGTGTGTGTGTGTGTGTGTTGGGGTGGGGTGGGGGGAGGTTATGGGGGAAAAGTGCCCGGTATCACCCCTCCTTAATGTGCTCCTGCATTTTCATAATCAGACAGACCCTTATGTTCTAACAAAGTTGTCGTCCCTTACAATCCCCTACAATAAAAAAAAAAAAAAAAAAAAAACAGACGGAAAGTAACGTAAGCTTAGATTAAATTAACTAGCCTATATGTAGGCCTATTTTAATTGAAAAATTACGAGATCTTTCCTTAGCTACAAGATAATAATATATTTTTTTATATTTAAAAATGCCATTATTTCAGGTTAACCAGCAAATTCATGGATAGATTTGGGCTTGGTCATTATGTCCAAGGCGAAACTCAGTGTAAATCCTATAAGTGGAACATTTCGTCTGGTTTAGTCGTTGAGTGCGTCTTGGAAATATGGCGGCGCCCATGCTTGCTCGGCTGCAACTATGGAGGAGGTACATATTTTGGTATTTCTGAATTTTTTGGTTACCTACCTCAAACAAAGTTATGTGAATACCTTAGGCAACGGATGTTTGATTCATAATTATCAGATATTCAGTACGAGTAGACGAGAAAACCAATGAATCGACAATTCTACATGGCTTTCAAGTTACTAGTTAGTGTGAGCCAGTATGTAAAGTACATGTACTACAATGTAAAGGAAAACACATTTTTTTCTCCATGAACCACATTTTTGTGAGGCTGAGTTGTAGCTTGTTGACCTATAGACATAGGGTAACTGCTACTTCATGACCACATATCTCCTATGGCAGTTCCCCAGCAATGGTGGGTTCAAATTGCAGGTATCGAGTGGGTGGTTAAAAGGTGGGGTGGCTCTGGGGAGGGGGGGGGGGGGGGTCGGGGCAAGCGAATATTTTATGCTTACGACTGCTCCCATGTGCACAGACAGAAAAAAAACTGGAACAAAATCCATAAATGGGTCATGTTATCATGTAGTTATATTCTTCATTTTTCTTTTCTAGCTGATAACAGCTAGACTGCATGCTTGACTTGGCAGGCACCAGACATGTGATATAGAAGATTAGAAGATAATGTGTGGTAGAGGAACATGTACATGGAGTAGTGATGGGGAACTATAAGTCAAGACCTACTGTGTCTTGTGGGGGTAATAAATTTGCTTTATTTTTACCAAAATACCCTTAACGCAAAGTTTCATGTGTTGATTAGCACTCTTGTTTTCAATCTCTGAAGTAAAATCTGGAGTATATATACATGTAGACATCTTTTTGTTTCAGATGAGTTAAAGAAGAAGATCAGTGAGAGTTATGCTGTGTTGAGATCCCGATTGATAGAAGACTTGAGGATACGAGATGCAGAATGGACTGAGTTACAGCAAGCCTGCAGGTGCTTGGAGCATGCTATATTTATAGATATTTATTGATATCAGTCTAGCTTGTTAATTGATGGCAATGACAAATATTGTTCAAACCAGTGGCATCCTGTGTATTTATTAAGGCCTTTGGTTATCTTCTTCTTTGGTATTTTTGTCATTGATAATAATTTGAAGATCAAAAGAAATTATTTTCATATAATTTCTTTAAAGTAGCTTTATTACTGTACAGCTCATATATATTCAGTTCATCTCTTACTACATGTAACTTAATCAAACATTTTGTACTGTTTTAGCCGAGGTGATACCAGTAAGGTGAATGAACTCCTGAATGAAGACAATGTAGAGAAAGACAGCTCTTTGTCACTGTTACACATTGGCTGCATTGCCACAGGTAGAACTTTTAATTGCTCTATGTAGTGTTTAAACATGTCAACATAAGTTTCACTGCTAACTGTATACATATTTTGGGCCTACTGTGATAACTGCTAATGGATTCTGTAATTAAGCACCACTACAGATATACAACAATTATATACAGGGTAATACATAATGACTTCCATCTTCTGTAATAAAATAGATGTCGCATAATTTCAAGGATTTGAACATAAGTATAAAACATAACATTTGATTGATCAGAAGATTGAAAGCATTAATCAGGTAGATGTATATTTATGATTATACAAACATTTATTTTTACCCTTTTTTTCTTCAGGCTCTAATAAAGACCACATTAAGTGTCTTCTTAAGAAGGGAAGCAAGCCCACTGCCCTCAGCAAGAATGGATACTCTCCTCTGCACCTTGCTTGTTACAGGGTGTGTATAAAGTCTTTATTCATCAGTTATCTCCTAGGCAGCTCTTAGACTTAGATTTGAAAAAAGAATTGAAAAGTACAAATAAACAAACAGAGAACACACTGCATTTTGATATAAGTTTAATTTTGATAAAAGTTAAATTTATATATGGTTTTGGTTAATAGTATGATCAAGATAAGAATTCAACACAATTCTCTCAGGGTGATGTTGACCTAATAAAATATCAGAGTACAATAAATTTATCCTATTGTGTTTTCTCCCAGGGTGATGTTGACCTAATTCAGAGTTTGCTGGAGGGAGAAGCAGATCTTGCCCAGACTGGCTACAGTGATATTACAGCACTGCACATAGCAGTCATGTGCGGCCATGATGAAGTAAGTGGTACTGAATAATTATAATTTGGCAGAGTGAAGCCATATAAAGTTTAATCCTTTATTTTTCTAAAATGATATTTTTCCTCATTTTCAGAGTTGCACTTCAGGTGTGCACTAATTTGTCAGACTTTCTAAATGATAAGTAATAATTGCTAATTCAAGCCATTTTATTAAAAGATTATTTTTCATGTGGTATTGCATATATATTTATGGTCAAATTGCATTCAAAAAGAGCTAAAAGTCTTATCATTTATGGGTTGAAAATCGAGTAAGTTTAGCATAAATAGATAAATACACCTCTGTGTTGTGTTTTCTTGGTTATGTGGTGACATTTGGTGTTTTGTGTCAGGTTGTCAAGTTATTACTTAACCAAGGGGCAGACGTCAATGCAGCTGATGGTGTGAAGTTTTCACCACTTCATATAGCTTGTTACTTTGGACATGAAAAGGTAGGAAGTATTGCTTTATTGTTCTTTTAAAGTACCTTAATAGTGACACGTGTTAGCTTTTTTTGTTGTCACCTAGGATTTGTACAATACTTGATAGAAGTGCAGTATCAAATGCTTTGTCTTTTTTAAGCTACCTCATAGTTTGTATGTCTGATTGGTAAAAAGATATTCCAACCAATGAATAGAAAAAATAATAAAACTGTGTAGAATCCCAAGAATTCTACTTAGAGTTACCACAAGTCATCCCAAGTACCCATGCTTCATACAGTCCATACATGTTTCACATTCAGGTTGTAGAAGATCTAATCCAGCATGGGGCGGACATTAACATCAGTGGGGGAGTGGGAGACCGTCCTATTCACCTGGCCTGCAGTAAGGGTTACCTCAGGATTACACAGTTTCTGGTGGAGGGGAGACCAGGCCAGAAAGCTGATGGTACGAGATATTGACACTTAGAGTCGACCAAGTGAAATTATGGTCACAGTGGGGTGTACTTTGTTTAGCATGAAGATTTTGCCTTCTGTGACAATTCACATAGAACATGCCTGAAAGCAGTTTGTGAGAAAGCAATAAAACTATTAAAATACTTTTAATTTTTTAAGTTAGAGCTAGCTTCTTGTGATAGTGGGTTATCATATGTGACGCTTCTTATAAAATACCTGTACTTGCAGCACATAGGATGTTTATTGCAAATGGATAAAAATGATCCAACATTTTATAAAGGTTCTTGTTGCTGCATACCTATTTATTCTTGAAAAGAAAAAAAACAACAAACAAGCAAACAAAAAAGAACAATGCATCTTTGAACTAAATGGAATAGATTTATTTTGTTCAAATTTTTTGTCACATTTACATTAATTCTGTTCGTTCCAGTAAATGTAATGGATGATGAGCAGCACCGTCCAGTCCATTTCTGCTGTAAATCTGGTCACCTAGCAATACTGCACTACTTACTTCAGCACCAGGCCGAACCCCATGGTAGTAGTATATACGGAGACACCCCGCTACATCTGTGAGTAGATGGCTTACACCCCATTTCCATAGATTAGATCGACCAACTTTGGATCGACCTAACTCCCTGGGGGTTCGCGCTGAATAGCTGTCAGCCGGGCGGACACGAAAGTTAATTGCCCCTTACGGCTTGTAGTGGGCAGGGGAACCCTTAAGGGGGATTATCTGACGGTAGTCTGGTGAGACTCCCCGCGGTGATAGATCGATCTAAAGTTGTGGGAATAGACCCTTAGACAGTGGTGTGATTTGTTCTTGGGCCTCATTCAGAACAGTGGACTAACAGTGGAGCCACTTGAATACTTCCCCATGGAGAATCTATTCAGTGTCCATTAGTGGATGAGACGACAAGCTTTTTAGTGGGTTGCCATATTTGAATCGTGGATTCGTTATTCCACTGTTCTGAGTGCAGCCTTAGAGTTGATGTCTTTCCCAAAACAACACTTTAGTGGTAGTATTCCCCACAGAAAGAAGTTAAAAGAAGCATACTAGCCTGTTGTTAGAAGGAATGTTTTTTTTTTCAATAACTATAAATGTATATAATATATGGAAAATTTGAAGTGTTGTAATGAATTATGTATTTGAAAGTCTGTCTCAAGAGTGAAACAGAGGTGAGATTGCATTAGACTGATATTCAGGGAAGGGGTAGTGTCACAACTTATCCAGTATGGTTTAATCAGAATCATGTACATTGACAGATTCTTTTGAAAAAAATAACACAAACAACAAACAACACCATTTTTGATAGATTTAATTTGATTGTGTTTGTGCTTTATGAAGACTTTGGAGTTATCAGTTACCAATTTGTACTCCAGGGCTTGTTACAGCGGCAAGGTAGAGGTAGTGAAACATCTCATAAAGGAAACAGGGACAGAGAGTTTGACAATTGAAAACATATTCAGTGAAACACCCCTCCACAGGTGAGTGCTAACCTTGATGCCATTATTCAGATTTGTCTTCCTTTTTGTGTTTGAAACAGGTTTTCGAAAGTTACTGTTTTTTAAAGATTTGATAAAAATGGAGTGACAGATAACATATTTCCCTCCTTTCTTGCATTCTAATTACAATTACATTTTTTTTTGGGGGGGGGGGTGTGAATAGAAACAGGATTTAGACAGATTAGTATTTTTTTTTAATTTGATAAATTTTTCCAGAATATTGGGATATGGAACACTTGGTCAAATTTTACAAATTTTTCTTTATTGTAATACATGAGAGAAAAATAAATTTATCTTGTTCAAAATGATTTAATTGTGATAAATAAACGATGAAAAAAATTGTGAAGTGTTTGTTTTCTAGTGCCTGCACATTTGGGAAAAGTTTGGACCTGGTGAAATTTTTACTGGAGCAGAATGTGGTGAACATTAACTATCAGGGCAGAGATGGACACACAGGTAAGGGGGACATTGCATGTATTAATTTTTTTTAAGTACTAAGGTTATTGAAAAAATGTGAAAGGGTTTTTTAAATCTGACTCACTAAATTTTTCTCCTGGACAGTTATGTGAGTAAGAGCATGCCATAAAATATATTTCTGAAATACTCAGATATTTTTTTAAAAATATGCTGTTGTTGACTACATTTGAGAGTTTCTGTCTGACCACTGATGACCAGTTGACATAAATTCCAGCCCTCCATAGTGCCTGTTACCATGGTCACCTTCGTCTAGTCCAGTTTCTATTGGACAGTGGAGCAGACATGAATCTGGTGGCCTCTGTCAGTGAACAAAATGGCGACAGCGAGAAGAAGGAAGAGCAGACATGTCTTATGTGGGCTTATGAAAGAGGTAATAATGTCAAGAGGGAATGTTCTACTGGCTCTAAAATGTGAGACGTGGTATTTAATGAAGCAGTTGTATTCTGGTGACTTTGTGACTATGATTTTTTTTTCAGAATGTTTAAGCTTTTTTCTAACCTCAAAAGCTGCTCTTGCTCATATTCTTCAGTCACTGTAATGCTTTATTTTTGATTGACTTACACAATAAAGTGAAAAGCCCCCAATACTTTATGAATTTGCTTGGATAGAAACATGTCAATGAAATAGATCGATGTATTATGGGGAAACAATATGTTTTGTTGTTCAGTTGTCGGAACAATTTCTTTGTCCAAATGATTGGCAGTGACTGTCATGTTTTCTTGAAAAAGATTCCTGTACTGAAACTAACATATAAATAACCAAACAATGACTGAAATTGATTTATGGATATGGTATCCAATATTTATTTATATTCCATAGGTCATGATTCTATAGTCACTCTGCTAAAGCACCACAAGCGTCCTCAGGATGAGTCTGCATGTGGTGACTACACTCACCCCGGTGGTGATGGCTCCTACGTTTCCGTTCCCTCACCACTGGGCAAACTGAAAAGTATTACTAGAGGTGAGTGTATCATTATGGAGATGGTGTTCATTGTCAACTGCCATTGCAATCAACAGGTTTAAACATGTGAAAAAGGCAGTTCACTTTAGTTCAATTCCTGCTTTTATCAAGTTTTATATCTCTTTGAAACTATTCAACCTACTACAAAACTAATTAGATTTTATATTGTCCACAATTGCTTATTTTTTATCTGCATGGGTAGTTTCTAATAGAATTTTGAGTAGTCTTACATAGCATAGTGATAATTGCAGAGAAAATCTTACACTTGTTGCAGATGCCTATAATCATGTGTGCGAGACAAGACTGCAGATTACTCTTTTTCAGAAAAAAAGCATGTTTAACTGCTTAAGTACAAATTTTGATTACCCTTCTCTCACTCTCCTTCTGTTTTTAGAAAAGATAGATATTCTCCACTTACGTGTCAATCTTCCCCACCACTTCCACATTGATATCCTAGACCTGGAGTTTCAGGAGACCATAGGTAGTGGTTCCTTTGGGAAAGTCTGCAAGGGAAAGTACGCAGGAAAGACGGTAGCTGTTAAAAGGTGAGGTTTTAGAAATTCTAGGATGAATTAGTGTGGGGTGCGGTTTAATGACAACTCAATCTTGCCATTAGAGGTTATTTTTTTATATGGGCCATAGTATTCCGCTCCTCTGAAAGACTGCTTGCTTTAAGTAACAATAAGTTTGTAGAATTTAGATTTTTTTTCTTGAAATTCAAGAAATAAAGATGCAATTTTCATGATGACCATTTATAGGTTTTGTTAGATGGAGAAAAGTGAGTGAATTGAAACAAATAACAAAACAACTACAACTACAAAACAAAAAAAAAAAAAAAAAACAACACTTGATCACTTATTTCCAAAAAAAAATTGTTCTAAGTTATCATTCTACGTTGTCACATACGTGTTTGGTTTTCTAGGTACCGTGCCAATTCCTTCAGTGCCAAGTCAGATGTGGACATGTTCTGCAGGGAAGTCTCCATACTGGCCAAACTGCACAGTCCACATGTGGTCAACTTTGTAGGAGCATGTCTGGATGACCCTAGTGTAAGTGGCTGATCACTGTTCTGTTTTATGGTTACAGATTTGATAGGCATAAAGGTGGGACTTTCTTGTGAAGTGAGTGAGTACTGGGAATAATTGTAAAGCCCGTGCCACACCAGGGGGTTCACATTTTTTCACAAGACCGTGTATTTTGATGTGTATATGTAAATAGGTCATGCTTTTAAGTAATAAAGAGTCAAAAAAAGACCAAACATACATATATATATATATATATATATATATATATATATATATATATATATATATTGATAGTTATTTAAGATTGATATTGATGGAAATATATACATGTATGAGATCCGTTATTAGAATACATTAAATAAAGATATTCATATTTAATTTACTTATTTTATATTGACCTAAATATCATCAAAATACGTAGAACATGTTGTGTTTGGTTTCAGCAATTTGCCATTGTTACTGAGTTTGTCAGTGGAGGATCTTTATTTAGCATCCTCCACGAACAGAAGAGGTAAGGGATATTTGAATTAAAATGCTTTGGTGTTTAGTAGTATCCAAATTACATTCTATCATCTTAGTATGGTTGACAATAGTGCCTCCAGAATTATATTCAAGAATGTGTCGTGTTTTCATAGAAATAAATATTTTTAGTGAAAAGATGGGGTAATTCTTAGGTGTATAAATTTGAAAGTGCTTACTGTACATGATATTATTATTATTATTATTATTATTATTATTATTATTATTATTATTATTATAACCAGATTACTAGACCTACAGTTCAAGCTGACCATCAGTCTGGACGTGGCTAAAGGGATGGCATATCTCCATAATCTGCCACAACCCATCATCCACAGAGATCTGAACAGCCACAACATACTGCTCAATGAAAATGGACGTGCAGTGGTGGCGGACTTTGGAGGTGCAGTACACTAGAAATTTTAGTTTAAAACTACCACTTTTTAAATTTCCGTCCACTTTTGATTATAAACGTGGTTATGATATATTCATACATAGAAATTGACCCGAGCGTTTGATTAACTCCCACTTTTTAATTATGGTTTATTTTTGATTGTGAGCACAGTAATTGTGAATACATACAAAAAGATTGACCTAAACTGGTCAAGGCCCAGATTGCATCATAGAACAAACATATTAAACGACCTGTTATTTTAATCCTCAACACAAGTTATACAGGTGTTCATAAGAAGAATTGCAATTTGGTTGAAGGGGATCAGTCCAACTAAGACAGACATTTTAGAAGTTATTAGTTTTTATTTGCAGAAAATATGGATGGCTGAGTTTGTTTGGTATTGGTTTTAAAAAGGTCTTCATACCATAATATCTTCTTGTTATTTGATGTGTTTGAAAATAGCATCATGTTGTCACTTATATATTTCAGAATCTCGCTTCCTTCGCTGTTTGGAAGAAGACAATATGACCAAACAACCAGGGGTACGTTATCTTCAGAATTACTGATTGAGGGCATGCAATTATTTATTTAATAAATGATGTAAGATAAAAAGAAATGGGAATTATGCACCATATGAATATTTGATACTTATTTTACATCAAAATAATACTTGTTTGACAAGTATAAACAGCATTTCCACACAACTTTAAGGACTTGCATTTTTGCATATTTAATTAAATGATTTAAAATAGTCTATTTATATTATGTTTTATTTTCACTCAGAATCTCCGTTGGATGGCCCCTGAGATCTTCACCCAGTGTACCAAGTATAGTGTCAAGGCAGATGTGTTCAGCTATGCCCTGTGTCTGTGGGAACTGCTGTCTGGGGAACTCCCATTTGGTCACCTTAAACCTGGTAATTAAAACTGCAGTTACCTTGTTTTGTATTTGTAGAATTATAGTGATTCAAATAAACTCAAGTTCTCAAGTAACAAAGCAAGTTACTGTAAAGAAAAAATTGAATCAGCTGTTGGCTGACTTTATATAATTAAGCTACTGGGTAAATATGATGTTTACATGTAAACATTTATAATGTATAATAAAGTATGTATAAACTTGAAAATTGCTGATGCATATCCAATGAGTTTTTTTTCTTCTAGCTGCGGCTGCTGCAGACATGGCATACAGGAGTACACGGCCGCCTCTGGCTATTACCTTCCCTAAACCTATAGTGGCATTACTACAGAAAGCCTGGCAGTCCAACCCTGAGGTATTCAGATTTGAAAATGGACATAAAATAATTACAAATTATTATTTGAAAAATAAACAGTAGTCATTGGTCAGTCTTTGAATCTGTTTAGAAATCCCCTAAGAGTTTAATTAGCTGAATTTGGAGTATCAAAATGTATTGAAATGAATTTTCAGGAACGTCCAGAATTCTCAGAGATTGTCGTTGACCTTGAGGAGTACAAAAAGTCTCTGAACTCCACTGTAGAGGGAGCTGAGGAGCCCACAACGTTCTTTTACTCTACAACCCACTCTAGTAGCATATCATCTCAGACATCTGATGCAGAGGAGGAGGAAGAGGAAGGGAGGAGCACGCCTCCTCTAACTGGGAGGGTGTTGGCTATGAGGACACACTGGGAGCTGGAAGCCTCTAGAAATAGGTGAAATATTAGGGGGAAAGTGTGTGTGCATGTGTGCGCATGCATGTAGGTGATATGGATGTGCGTGAAGATATGTATGTGTGTGAGTGCATGTGTGTGTGTGTGTTTTTGTGTGTGTAGGTGTGTGTATGTAAGAAGGGATGTAAGGAGAAGATAAGTACATGTAGTTATAAGTAAAATAAAAACCTGGTCACAATATTGTAGGCTTATAGAGATCAGAAGTCATAGTGTCTTAACAGGAAATTAATATCAATTATAATGATGACAAGTGTCACAGATGAATAATGGAAAAAAAATGCAGAGACAGGTGGAAGCCTGATTTTTAGTTATGAATGTGAATTGAAATATACCTCTCCACACACTCACAGTATTTATGCCTGTATATTACAGTGGGGTTCCACTGGATGAGGTCAGAAGACGGTTACCATTTCCACAAATAGATAATAACGGTAGGTGTAAAGCTTTTAGTAAAATTTAATACCCTTATCCAAATATATACTTATTAGTAAGATACCGTGGTTTGTTGAATTAATTCATTCAGTGAAAGGCATGTGTATAGAAACTAGACTTAAATCATTGAAAAATAATAACGTAAGTGAATTAGCTTGTTTATTAAAGTCATGAAATGCCCTTAAGTATGGTGAAGTTCACTTGTTAGTAAAAGGGTCACCAATCAGTCTGAGGTCCCCATTAAGGGGGACATAAATAAAGATTTGTATCCCTATGACCTACACCACTTGTTGCCTCTTGTTTGAGTCAAGCTAGGTTACGTATTATTATGATGAATATTTTTGCAGGTTATGTGTCTGATCCCCTCAGTACTCTGCGCCTCCCTATCAATGTGAGTCCACCTTCAACGCCAGTTGAGTCCATCTTAAACAGCTGTGGTGATTTTGAGTCTGGGGATTTCTGAGTCTCAATGAACTGTAAACAAGTCAACATTACAAGATCTATGCACAGTGAAATTACTGCCACAGGAAGCTACAGCACATTATAATGGATAGAGGACAGAACTGTTAGGTCACAGATTTTCTGATATTAGAACTTGAATACTTTTTAATGAATTTTAAATTGCACAATTTGCTGTTGACCTTGCAGTATGTGCAATAATATATATATGTTAATTTATGGTTTTACAATTTGTTATACTTACTGCAGTACATGTCTTTAAAGAGCACTAGTTAAACATAATTTAACACATTGTCAGTGCTTTTGATTAATCAGATATATTTTTATTGGTCGGAATTACATCTGGATTTAAACACTGACTGGCATGCAAGGATAGCTGCACTGGATCTATGTATACTCTACCCGGGGCTAGCTTGAGAATGACTTTCTCTTTCTTTCAAAAATTCTCACAGTACAGGAAAGTGCAGACTGATAGCCAGTGAAATATCTGTGAATAGGACTCATTCTGTGTAGAGGGTAGTCTACAGACCAGTTGTGTGGATACTGCTGTTACAGTAGTAGTAGTGTAGATATGGTATAATACTTTAATAATGGAGGAAGTTTTACCCTCTGTTAGGGGAGCAGATAAATTATGTGCACTTTTCTGTTGTGGGAGAGATTCGTGTCACAAATTAGCCAGGGGCATACCTATGAATATCTAGCGAAAAATCAATCTGAGACCCTGGTAGAGGTAAGAAGAAATTCTGGTCTCGATGAGGTGTGCCTTAAATACTCAAGAGATGATTAAGATTAATTTTGAAATAAAAATACAAAATACTCTTAATGGTATCTTTTCATACAGCAAGCCAGTTCATTATTGCACCGAGTATTAAATTTTCAACAACAGAGATAAAAACCTTTTAGTTGGGTTTTATTACTAATTCGATGTCTATGGCTTAAAGGGTTTTCACAATAGACAACTTGAGCAGACAATATTTATTTTTTTTTATAGAAAAACTGTTTTGCTCAGTTTGGTAACCATATATTTATATTTTATACTTTGGAAAAGAATTTGGTCAGTATACCTGTTACGCCCTAGATTTTGCTTGTTCAAAGGCTATGTTATGCATGATTAAGTTTTTCTTTTTCAGTTATTAACATGTGAACTGAGTTTCTACTAGTGTAATATATATGACTCAAATATATGCAATACTTGTTACTTTTTTGTGATCATGAAAAATAAAAAGTACTTAAAAGTTCAGTGGTTTTTGTCCTCTCCTGTATGTAATCCAAATGACACAACAGAACAAAATTTAAAGATCAAGATTTTTGTCCCTTCTCTTCATAGGAAAAGAAAAAGTTTGCCTGTTAATGACAACAAAGAGAATTTTGACCAATGTTTGGGTGGGGTGAAAACTCCACACCCTCCACTTGAATGTGGGTCACCAAGCTTCAAGTGCTGACTTGGTGAATTCTCTAAAACACTGACCATAGTTAATCAAAACCAGTTATTTAAAATGTTTTATTATGAACATACTTCATAAAAATGTACAACTTCATCATAAACATATTATTATAATTCATTTAATCTGATGGCACTTTCAGGAGTGCCTCAATCTGCTTCAGTCTTAAATTGTATTGAATAAACATTGAAATTTAAAGAAAATTCAGTTAATCAAAATTTACCTCCAAATTAATAATGAAAAAGTTACAGCATACTGTATCACTGCCACGTTTTTATGAATGTAAAAGTAATGTTTTTTTTTTCTATTTGCACATAAAAAATGACAGATATTGACATCAGCCATTTGGCTAATGCAGGCCACTCTAAACTGACTACTGCATCAGTAATCCAACAAGATATATCATCCACTATCGGGAACCAGTATCAGGGTATATCTAAGTCACAAGCCTCCCTTTTGACTCGTAAGATGAGAAACAAGACTGTCTTGGCAGAGATTTCATTGTGATTGGTATGTGCTGCCACCTGTATGCTTCACTAAACCATCTTTCTATCAGTGAGTACACGTACAATACATCCAAGGCCTCCTTTCTTAAAGCTCTGAAAATAAATTATTGACCATAAAAAATTATCATGCCATATGCCCTCAACATAAACATTGGGTTAACATTGATTTTACTTCTCTCTTTTTCTGTCATGTAACTTAGTTCATTTTAAAAAATGAAGCAAATTCCACCTATTTGTAACTCATTAAAAATTTTCAAAAGTTTTTAAACCTGAAATGAAACATCAAAATTCATGTGTTAATGATTCATTCAGAACATTCTTCATTCATAAACAACAAAACTTGGCACAAAATCATAAACTACATCAAACAAACATTTATCTGTGCAGTCAAAAACAACAATAAAAAGCTTACAAACACAGTTAGATTTAGCCTGTAAACATTTTCTGCTGGCTGGCATGAATAGCCAACCACTTAAAATTGTATAACCAAAGGATGATTTTTGCAATATACAAACTGCTTCCACAAGCAAATGATGTGAACAATATCTCTTATCTGAAAATGCATGTTAAATCTACCAAAAAAACATAGATATATTTCTGAATCATTGCTTAGCAGTCAAATTTGTAATATAAAACAAAAAGGGGAATTAAAAAAAAAAAACATTTTTCAGTAGTGTAAAATATTATGTTCAGAAAATGAAAATACTAAATTTGTGAAAAGAGAAACAAAGTAACTGCTGAGATTAAAAAAAAAAAGCCTAAGTCTAGAATTATTACAAAGTGGTCTGGTTTCAATATATTATTATTGTACTTACAAGCTAGGGATGGGTCATGCAATGATTTGGGAGTAAGAGAAAGTGAAGGAAATTTCGATTTCGAAAAGTCTTATATTCATTTTTAATTAATTGCTTTAAATGTTTCTCTTTTAAACCCCAATGGCATCCTGTATATTGCAGAAGGAAATATTGACATCAGGTACTTACAGGTTTTATCAGTTTTAAGGTATGAATAGGGGAAAGATTTGCAGGACATGTAGACAGAAAATATTACTTTGGGGGCATTTCAAATGCAGATAGTATCCATATAAGTTGTCAGAACCTGTCTAGATGTGTACACAGCTATAGTCTGATTGAGACAGAAATAGTGTGAACAGGATTACTTGGGAACTCCTCACACATGGCAGAGCTTCAATCAATGTGAAAACACACCTGTTTGCCTGTGACACCACTATGACACTCATGCAACCTGACTTAGCACAATGCAGAACACAATAAACTGACAAACCTGACAAACTGGCATAACAAACCAAAAAACACATGCAGGATTATGAGGAACAACAATGACAAACTTGAAACTTGAGCCAAATCATCACAGCTATAATACATGCTTCACACAAAAACAAACTGACTGTCAGTGATAAATTCTTCCATACGTCCAAACTGATCTGTGTGTGTGTGTGTGTGTGTGTGTGTGTGTGTGTGTGTTTTTTTTTCTTTCAGCTTTGAAGCTGAATTATCTTTCACATTTACTTTAATCCTTTTTCAGGGAAAGTCACAAGAAACAAGTCAGAGTGAAGAAAAAAGTATGAGATATAAATATAGATATCCAGTTCTAATGAAATAAGCACTTACACATCTCACTCTCTTCTTGAAATTCTATTCTCATCGTATATCTGTCACTTACATATATACGACCTTCAACCCTACCAAAACTCACATTTCAAGCAGCCCCCCCCCCCCCAACACACACACACACTCGCACGCACAGACAAATGGTACATGTTTAAGTAACATAAATGCTGAATTTCAAACAAACATGTCACCCTGGATGACCAGAACAATCACTCTAGAAAAGCATATTAAGAGGAGATGTGAATATTAACAAGTAACAAACATATATATTGACATGTTACACATGTACATTGTATGTTGTACTCAACTGGAATCATTCTTAGACATGGCAGCAACTACCTTAAGGAAAATGTTATTCCCTAAAAGTTGTTATACTTAATTCTGCTGTGATATACACATACTACTTTGAGCTTATATTCTCAACAATTTTTATTTGCAAATTAGGTTTACTGCTCAGAGCCCGAAAGGTTATATAATGTGAAGCAATGTACAAAACCAAGCCATCTGAAAAAAGCTACTGAAATAAACCAAATAAACCCAGCAGAGCATTTCCATCAGAGATAAGATGATAAAAATCTGAGATAGAAAAGATGACACGCCCCCAGCCATTCAATCCTTTCATTAGCCTAGTAAGGTTAAAAACTGAATCTGTTGTCAGAATGATATACTTTATGTACATGTATCCACTCTCAGCAAACTGAGAATCCACTGTCACCCTGAGAGCTAAATCATATCTTCAAAAGTGGACAACAATCAAATAACCATGATACTATGTGGAAAATAAATACATCAATCACACTGAACATATCATGCACATGCCTAGCAAGAATGCGACATCAACAAATGCTGAACTGCTCTTCTATTTTTTTTTTCCTGTGAAGTTCTGAGAATGGTTCTTTCAGTACCATCCTTGACCAAAGGACATTGTGTCTCTCCTCTTTGATTCAGATGTAAAGAAGGCAGTCAAGTTACAGTACCCTGTAGAAGTCAAGTACATTTAAAATTACTGAGGAAATACAGCATTTGTAAATATCACATCATTGCTCACATTCTCCAATAGATGTCAGCACCTTAAATGCTGCCACCTATAGGCAGTGGCATACATTCAAACTTTCTTCCTTTGCGTCAGGACACGCATTATGCATCCATAGCCTCCTATCTCAAAGACCTGAAAGAAATGTTATAGTGAGACAGAAACGCACATTCATTACTCTGTGTGTTTGTACCAGTGGAGACCAACGGCCAGATGGGGAATGCTGTCAGTTGTTTTGCTGATAAAAGTAAACACAGATAGTGTATACTAATAAAGACAATATATTTTTTTCTAAACCTTTTTTTTTTTCTTAACCTACTATCATGGTCAATTTTAGCAGGTGAAAAGGTACTTATTTTGGAAAAAGATCACTTTGCTGAGAATTTATTTTCATTTCAAGTGAGTGAAGGGAGGGAAAGTTGGATTGTTAGTTGATCAAAATGTGTGGAAAACAGAAAATTTTAATGGTATCCCTCTCCAAAAATTATCTTCTGATATGTCGTCTTTTTTTATATGCTTTATAAAATTTAAAGATATTAAGAGCTAAAATTGAAGAAAAAGGTAAAAAAAATAAGTGACAGCCATAGTAGTGAGAAAACATAGAATTTAGATTAACGTGGTTTTTATATCTTGATTCACAATATTTTCTCTAAATGTTATAACCTACTTTTTCATGCCATGTTAGCAACTGTGCACTGCTTCCTTCACTTGGGTTTTCAAATCCTCTGTAGATATATTTCATAAGAACATCTAAGGTCTGTGAGTCTAGGGCATTAACACCTTTATCAATGTCAGCTACTTTAAATGAAAGCAGCACCCTCATCACTAGCTGCAGTGCTCTATCCTGCAAAATCAAAAACAAGCACCTATTAATAAGATGGTGCCTTGTATATTTATGTCATGTAACTAATATGAGCAGGAGGATAACATATTTAAGTTAAGAAGTACAGTAATATGATAAGTATGGCATCACCTATTTATCTCCTTCAGAGCTTGTCACTTTTAACATTTTCAAAAGATTTCATAGAGAAACCATTAATCAAAACTAAAAATGTGTTATTTAATTGACCTTACTGGCCAAGTAAAATTACAAATTGCAATACACTCAAATATGTGTAACAAAAATATCTAGTCTAGCATATATTTAATATTTGCAGGAATAAGAACAATCTTACTTTGGCAGCTTGGTTCTTTGTCTCCACAGGGGGGTTACTAAGGACTGCTTGCAGTGCCTCTAAATTCTTTCCTCTGATAATTGGTTAGGGAAATCATACAACTCTTGTCAATAATATAATACCACTGGGTTATGATCACAACAACTTGGTGGATTTTTCTTTAAATTTAATTTAAAAAATAATGAAACTTGAATGTGAATCAAACAAGCTAAATATTTGGCAGACACCTGAAGATTTAACAGATACACTGTCTGACGGACACCGAGTGACACTGTCAGCGTCCGGCAAAAACACTAACAAGGAAGGATACTGACTAAGGAAACTTGAGACTTCTTGTTCATTTGGTCCCATGTCCTGCCCATCATCAGCGACTTCATCTTGATAGTTATCCTCATTATACTGGTCGACATCAATTTTCCTGAACTTATTGTCTGCTGTGTTTTTCGACATCTTTGATAAATATTTATAAAATTAAAGAAAATTTCGCCGGTCCCCACACCCCTCGACTTTCCGGAAGAAAAATATCTCAAGCCTCAGTTTGATCATATTACCATGATTTTTACCACACGCTTTATTTTATTTTCATTTCCTTGTTTATGAAATTTATGTATCTTATTTTATAATCTATTGCTTTATATCGATATTTTATACAGTAAATAACCAACATATCTCAAAAACACATGCATTAATAACATTTTTACAATATACTATTCTTGCCGGACGATAACGAACGTCCGATCCTAAAGCCTCGTTCTCGGTCTCTTAGACCGACATCACCACTGGGTCATCATGGTAAGGCTCAATGCAATTTAAAAATCCCTGAATATCAGACCTATTTCTTAACATCTGTACTTCTCAGTTAAAAGATGATTAGTAGATGGTTCTTGGTGTTCGTTTAATGCCTTATCATTACGTGCTAGCCTAATAAACTAAATTATACGACCTGTGTTGGCGATGAACCCTACTTCGGCTTTCATTGAAAGTGAACAATCTTGCGCGTATTTGTTGCACATATGATGAACTTTCGCTTGCCAGACAAACTGTGGTGATACAAATGCTCTTTGGATCGATAGGACTGATGTGCAACATGTTCTTATATTTCAAAAGAATTGTCTTACCTTGTAGAATGTTCGCCCCCACAGTGTTCTTATACCAGTTGTAGGTCTAGAATATTCATAACTATGTGTAATTGTTTAGAAAACCTCAAACCTTAAACTTCCAAGGTTATGGAGAAAGTGAAGGCATTGCTTTCCAGTTGCAGTGGCATGCAGTGTCTGCCTCTCACCCCATTGCCCAGTAAAGCCTCCCTCTGCCAGTTTGGATGGTAATAATATACATAATATCAGGGCGTTACAGTGAGGCAATCTGACCCCACAAATACAGACATCACGATTCAGTTTGAATAATATGTATAGCAGTTGATGCTTTCTTTGCTTCTAACGAATGTCTCCAGTTATGCATTATTTTGTATCACTTGATTTCATTTCAGCCGAATCAGGCAAATGTGAAGGCCCGCGAGCTGCGTGGTAAAAAGAAGGAAGACTTGATGAAGCAGCTTGATGACTTGAAAACTGTAAGTTCCTTGGCTTCTTCAAACCATGAAAAATACCATAAGATAGAAAAGATAAAAATCTGGCTACTCCATGTTTCCAGTTCAGTTTTTTCTGTGCTACTTCATTGTTGAACCCAATGGTAATGCATATCTGCACTGACAAGTGCTATGACAGACACACTCAAGTTGTATTTGATATATGTTTTATCACATTAACAGAGGCTTTTTTATTCGAGCCTATTTTGGTAAGCGCCTGAAAACTATCACAGGCACCCTGTACTATTTGAAAGCAGTAAAACTACTCATCAGTGCCATTTTAACTTAAAAGATCAAATGTATCAGAATTATTCTCTGTACTTGATTATGTGTATCTGTTGCTGGTAATGATGAAATAGATGGTTTCTTGGACTAGAGTCTCTGAATGATTTAGTGAAGAGAAAAACCTCTATAGCTGAACAGGCAGTTTATGTGTAAATATATATATTGGTATCCACCTAAAAGAAAGTGTTGTTGTTGTTTTAACTTGTGTGTGGTTTGATTTTAGGAGTTGTCCCAGCTGAGAGTGGCCAAGGTCACGGGTGGTGCTGCTTCAAAGCTTTCCAAGATGTGAGTATTTTAGCCATTTTCCTCATTTTATGTCCATGTACTGCTTTGACTTGATGCTGGCTGATCAAGTTTCCTTTTGTTCATTAATGTAATGTATGGAAAAACTGAGCCCTAGTTGGAATTTTTGTTGGATGCCTGTATATTTGCTCTATTTATCCGATTTCCACTCATGAATTGAGTCATATCTTTACTGACCCAAGTGCTCTGTGTTATGATGAAAGAAAGGTTAACACGGACTACCCGCAAGAAAACGCAGTAGATACTCCAGCGCAGTAGACTACTGCAATCATACTGCAAACCGCAGTAGACTACTGCAATCATACTGCAAACATGCTTCAAATCTGCTTCGATTTGGGAGCTAATTAGCATATTTGAAACATGCTTCTATCATGCTGCTAATCTACTGCATTAATGCTCCTCTCTGTACAAACCTATGTACTTTTTGGAGTAGAATTGCAGTAGGCTATGCTGCATTTCTACTGCAAATATGCTCCACACCACTACTGCGTTAATGCTTTTTTGCTACTTCGATACTACTGCATTTTCGTGCGGGTAGAGTCTCTGAAAGAACAGTGACGAGAAAAAGCCTTTCAAACTGAACACATTTCTTGTACGAAAAACCATTTTGGCTATTAACTTTTCAAGGTAATAATAAATTAAATAAGCTCACTGTTGCCAAATACATCATTGTTGGGATGATTGTGTACAAAACGTATGTCAACAAAGCTGAGACCAATTTTGATATAATGTTCTGATTTAAAACGGAGTGCATAATGAATTGCTTTTTCTTTGCAGTCGTGTCGTGCGCAAGTCCATCGCCAGAGTCCTGACAGTCATCAACCAAACACAGAAGGAAAACCTGCGCAAATTTTACAAAAACAAGAAGTTCAAGCCCAAGGACTTGCGTAAAAGACAGACGCGAGCCATTCGTCGTCAGTTGACATCGAGGGAACTGAAGTTGAAAACAAAGAAGCAACAGAGAAAAGAGAGACTTTGGCCCATGAGGAAGTACGCTGTGAAAGAATAAACTCTTTCTTGCAATTCTGTGAATAATATTCTTGAAAAGGTGAAATAAACTTGTAAATGTGAAAGAACAATTGGTTGTAGTTGATTCTCTTTGCCCTTGGAAGTGTGACTCCTTGTGATGATTCAAAATAAGAAAGAAAATTAAAATAAAGAAAGAATGGGGCATTTCTATCACAGACTAAGTAAAAGATGGAGAAAAGCAAGACAAGATGGTAATCGAGGAAACCGCGTGTATGCCCAATGAAAACACTCGTTCGATCTTTTTTTGCTGTACCCCCATGAATTTTGGAATGTCGCCGTGTTCCAATGTGGGTTGAAATTTATGTGAGCGTAAGAAATATGTGCCAAAGTTTCGATAAAGCTTCTGATTTTCTATAGACTGTTAAATGTGAAACTTATTTAAATTTATGCCACATTACAATACTTGGTTGAAATAAGTCCAAGTGATAAAAACGTTCTATCTGGAATAAGTACTGAAATAATTATTTGAGCCCACGCCTATCGATCATGATTCGATCATGGCTGCAGGTGTGACAAGAATGATAGTCATGGGCCCCGTAACTCGACAGCATTGTGACCGAGCGCAAGCGTCTCAATTCCATAACTCGCCCATACTCGCCCCATATAGTACATTGTAGCCTCTATCTATGTGACAACGCTATTCTCAATACGCGATGTTTCGAGTTACGGGGTCTGGAGGTGGTAGTTCGGGCTCCCACATGAGTAGTACAGGTTGGGGTTAGTCGGAGTATTGGGGTTACCATATAGGACGAATGTCCACTGTACAAAGTAATGGGGAACAGATTACGGTTCCTAGCGGACAACATTACTGTCACACTTGTGTTATGCTACTGTTTGTTTACATATTATGGGGAAGGGAATAATGTTGAGATAAATAATTAAATATCAAAGATACCTGTCTGTCAGTATATGCAAGTTCAAGAGTGTGATGGGTGCTTTTTGCTAATGTCATAATCGAGATACTGCTCTTAGAGCTTTATCATTCTGATCTCTGTCTACCATATCATAATTTTCTTTCTTTGTGTTTCAAAGGGAGTTCACCATGCCTTCTCGCTCCTTTATATATTTCTTACAGTCAAGTTGAAAGCGTAGCTCGTCTTCGATTTCATTTTGGCAGTGTTTGCACTTTTTTTGCTGTGGGGCTTTGAGAACAATTTTTATTCATTACTAAGTTTGTGTGGTTCTGGAGTATGCATTTTAAACACCATATAGAGGTAAATTGCACTAATGAAACCGTCATATATACCAGAATGTGAAAGTGACGGTAAACTGGCAAACGCTGTAAACATGATGGATTTTTAAGTTTACATTAAAATTATGGAAAAGACGCTTTTCCCCCCTTGTTATTTATTATGTTTATGTAAAAAGGGCGAATCTTTCAAAAGAAACTTATTTCCCAAGAAGTAACTGGATACAGGGTTAATGCTGTATTATTCGGGATTTTAGTCGGTAGTCGTGGACTGGGTATTAACGACTGTTATGTATCTCTGAAACCTGCTATGTTCACATACCCAAAATAAGAGTGAGCCACTGGTCCCCGTGCTACTGGTATATAAAACACGACGTAACGCATCAGACACATTCTGGAGCAAAATGAGTAGAATGGCTTTTCTCGTTTTGCTCTGTTTGGTTTACCATTTTGGATCAACACAAGCAGAGGGATTTTATACGTAAGTGAGGTTCTTTATAAGTGTACTAATATATTTGTATTTAATAACGCACCAGATTTTTATTACATGTATTTTGATAAATTTCTCGCTAGCCTCTAAATTATTACATAAATGGTAACCACTGATTTTATCAGACGCCAAGAACCAACATGTAGTCAGGAATGTGACTCTAGACTGTTGATATTGGAAAACAGATTGGAAACTTTGGCAAGCCAATATAGCGCCATTATCGCTGGCAAACAAGACGGTAGGTTCCGCAAGCTAAGATTAGCTATGTAGCTACATACAAGTATATATCTCGACAAGAAAGACAATTAATATTGTGACTTATCACATTTGCTTAAAGGGATAATAACTCTTTGTTTCGGTCAAAAAATGAATTTTCCTGGAGTAAGCAACAATTTTCCCATACTTACCAATGGTTAATGAATCCATTTTTACATTCAAAGTTAGTCCCTGGTTTTTTTCTAAAAAGTTTGGTTTTTTGTTAAAATCTCTTAAGAGATTTTAACAGAGTATAGCCATCAATGGCGGTCACGTGGTCTAAAGACAAGCTCAGATATCAGAATAATAGCTATAACTGCCGTTTTTGTGGTAAAACAGAATATATTATATTTCTATGAGTTGTTCACAATGTTTTTATTGTGAAATACAGATCTCATACAAAGAGTTATTATCCCTTTAAACTATATGTTTAATTCAACCGAAATCAGCGCAATTTGGGATGCTGGTACTACTATTATGAATAAAAATATAATTATTATGCGAGTATTAGACTGGGTTCCCATACTTACATCGATCCATCTGGATCGACCTAATTCCTTGGGGTTTTCACGCTAAATTGCTATCAGCTCAAGAGGCTTCTAAATGTCTGTCACGCCTACCGAATCAGCTAGGGGTAAAGATAATTACCCCCTTACAGCTTTACTAGGCGTGACAGACATTTAAGCCCGTCAAGTTGACAGCAATTTAGTGAGACTCCCAGGGAGATAGATCTATCCAAATATCTGTAGGAATGGTCCCTTAAACACAATGGTTCAAGCCTTTTTATCTGTTTCCTTGCTGAGCTTCGGTTTTCACTACATTTCTGAATACTTGTAGACACGCATAGCTAATTTCGAAAAAAAAAAAAAAAAAAAAAAAAAAAAAAAAAATATATATATATATATATATATATATATATATATATATATATATATATATAAACTGTCAAACGTACATTACAACTTACACTAGATTACACTTTAACCACTACATTCTTTTTTTTTTTTTTTGCATGTGAATATTATTTGTTTTGTGCTGGAAACTGGTTCTAACAATTAATATACTGGTACGTTACTGTATTTACTGTCGCTTATTACTCGTTTGTATACTAAATGAATGCTCACTGAATGTCTTCTCGATCGCTTATTATTTCGAAAGTAGCAAAAGGCAGGGACTGCGCTGAGCTGTACCAGGATGGAGCTAAAGTGAGCGGTGTATACACCATTACGCCCTCTAACGGTACTTCTCTCGACGTCTACTGCGACATGGAAACGGACGGCGGGGGATGGACGGTAATTACATGCTGCTTCATACAATCAACGTATTATGAGCGACATAAATTTAGTTATACTTCGTAGATTTTGTCTGATTTTGAATAAACTGGGCGGGTACACGGCATTTAGCCCGATCAACTTTTATTAACTGTCAAATGATTCAATGAGACGTACCATGGATTGACATCTTGGCGCTTTTATGTAAAACACCTTCCTTTTTTAATTGTAGCAAGTTTCCTTATGGGCTGTACTTTGCTGCGGACTGAGAGTAGATAAAATCTAAATTTGCGTCTTCATATCCTTACAAATATATAAGTGCGGCATTAAAACCAAATAGAAACTTCATTTGATTGCCAGGTGTTCCAAAGACGCATGGACGGCACTGTTAACTTCTTCCGCGGCTGGGAGGCATATAAACACGGGTTTGGAAATCTCAACACAGAATTCTGGCTCGGTAAGTTGTTCAGGCACATGAACCTATTCTCTTTTCTTGTGCACCTCGATATCTGCTTATTGCATGGATTCAGCCGTAATAGAGATAATTGAATGTCTCTGGATTGTACAAGCAAAGTGGGGTTTTGTACAAAGGGTCAACCATGCGCTGTTTTCTCAACTTGATTTTGATTTCGGCAAAAGTAAAGGGACGGCATTAGCTAATGAATTGCCTACTGTTTTTAAGAATTCATATACAGTAACCCATTAAGGGCCTTGCTGCAAGTTTTCAATTTTGAAGCTTCTCAAAGCAAACGTAGCGACGCAAACATGTCGCCTTTGCCAAAGATACATGCACGGCCATGGCGCTTTCGCTTATTTTGAGGTAATTTGAAAGCATGCCTATTCCTATGAGGCACCTTAACCTTACAGTACATATGTCCAATTGCCTTACAAGGAAATGAATACCTGTACCAAATGACCAACGCAAGACGCTACGAACTCCGTGTTGATATGGAAGACGTTGCAGGGAGCAAAGCTTACGCCCAGTACGACTACTTTGCCATCGGATCCGAGAAGGAAAACTACAAGTTAGTAGTGGGAGTCTACAAGGGAACTGCAGGTAAGATAATAATAATAAGATAGTTCGTCAACTTGTACGCCAAACTGTTGAAATTTTTATGGCTTGATGAAAACGCACTTCCTTTGCATCTTTTAGGTCTGCACGGGTGACTCGTTAATTTTCTTGAATAGAAATTTCATGTAAAGCATTAAACTTTGAATCTATTTTATTCTAGGCGACTCGTTATCGAGCCATAATGGATACGCCTTCACAACGAAAGACAAAGATAATGATAAATATTCCTCAAACTGTGCCGTCCGGTATAAAGGCGCCTGGTGGTATAAGGCTTGCCATGCGTCCAATCTGAACGGTCTGTACCACCTTGGAGCTCATAGCTACTCTGCTGACGGCGTAAACTGGTACGCATTTAAAGGCCACAACTACTCCTTGAAAAAAGTCAACATGAAAGTTCGCCCAGTTGACTTCAAGTCAGCTACTACTTTCATCGGTTGATTTTTTAAATTTAATTATTTGGTATAAGTGTCCCATTCTGTATCGAAGGTGGTACTGCTAATAAAATGTAATAACTTTCAAGCAAGTGTTGTTCACATTTCTTCACGAAGCTCATTTTTTGGCTAAGTGTAGCTATTATAAAATACCATGCTGTACGCATAATAATTTTTCCTAATATAGTGAAGGACACCATACACAAGTCCTGGTCAGAAGTAATTTTAATTACTTAAAATATTCTATACATTAAGTGTAGCATCTGTGTTGTCAAGGAAAACAACATTATGCTCTTAAAATGTTTTTGTCATCACGATTTTTTCCGTAAACCATGAAATAAGAACGTTACTGTTTCGTTTTTAAATCATGTTGCGTGTATTTCCATAGTAAATACGAGACACGCAGTTCCAGCACATACGTATTCACCAAATATAAGTTTTTTCTGAGTGAGGCATTATTCTGCTAATATCACAACATGGACGTGACATCGCAAGAAGATAAGTCTTCAGTTCGCAAATGAATCTGATGACAATCCATTTGTTCACTTTTTACAACCTATTTTAAATTTTTTTTTTTGCTAGTTCCGAGTGAGTTTTCGTATAAATGTCTGACTCTCTGTATCTGGGAAAAGAGTGGACAAGTAAGTCCTGTTACCGTAGACAACCTCCTGGGGATCGTAACCTGAAAATGAATTATTGATATATCAAAATTGTTGAAGCACTGATTCCAAAAACGGAAAAATACATACATCAATATGCTATGATGTGGACTACGTGTTACATCAAATATTGTGAAGTATACTATCAAATTAAGTACAAAATATTTCTGTGGGAGCTCGCCTGTTGAAAGTTACCTGTGCTTGTGTGACGGGACCAGTATGTTTAATCAACAATATCGAACCAAAGAAATAAAGTAATGGCACAGTGTAGTTCTATCAAATGCATTGCGGCACTTTTTTTACCTGGAGATGAAACAACACTCATCAGAGCGTAAGACCCACTATCCTTATTAACGAGTTCAGCAGCAAACCACGTGTATCTTGAAATCGGCATTTGGAACTGCGCACGCGTGTCCACTGCGTGGTCCCCAAGTATGTATGTGGTATGCTTGTTCACAGTGGAGTGAGACAGTGTGTGAATCTGCATATCGAAAACATTATAAATACTTTAAAGAAGCAACCCAGCATGCACGTTACCCGTCGATTAACGAAATATCGACGCTAAAACGACGTCGAGTGCATGCTGGAAGAAAGGGATATGAGCTCTAAAAGCGTCAAAACTCACAAAAGTTATTATTGTTTACATAGTCCTGTAAAGTGTACTTTTTTTTACTTCTAAATGAATATTTCACGAAAATATTGACAATCTGTCAGGTCTTTATGTGTGAACTGAAAGACTATTTAATTAGACATTACCACGACGTTATCTCCGCAGTGATGAAACCACACCTCATCTGAACTAAGACGCCGCCATTCTGTTATATCCCTGTCTCGTAGCATATAATAGGTGGCGCTTCCAGTGGCCTTCTCGTCCCCAGCAGACGACATTTTTGCTGTCGCCCGCCATGTTGCCTTAAACCAACCACCTTTATTTGGAATTTCTTCCAGTCCCAAAGAGTCTATTAAATCTTTAGAAGTTGTGACACCGTTTATCTTTCTGTAATAAAACAGAAAAAAATTCTAAAAAAGGGCGTGATAAACAACAGCATCAATGCATATCGTTTTTTGTCTTGACGACGAAAAAAAAGAATTACAATAATACACAAAACAGTATATAAATAGCAATGGCAATGTTATTGTTAGAAAAGGGATGCAAACTTTTGTCTTGTGACATTTTGACCTTTAATTTGTCACCTGCAAATACCTGAGGATAAGAAAATAGTTCAAAATAGATTAGTGAAGTAATTGTTTTGCGCGTTCAGGTGTATGTAAAAGAGCCCTATTAATCGGCTGCACACCCCTGCTGTTACCAAGCCAATAACAGGCCAGGAAAAGAATTCACGCAGTTTACTTTCTCTATATTTCAAATGTATTCCCAAAATAAATCCGCGTGCATTCCTCGAGCCGCGTTGTTTATAATGGGCGACTGCACAGTACGAAATACACAAGTTCTAAATAGGCGCGCGTGTGCGTGTTTGGTTATGTTGATTATAAATCTATCACCATGGTGCCATACATATACCTTGGGTGTAAGACCTTGGTTTTACTTAGAGGATATAAAAGGGATTATTTGCAGCGACTATGCTTGAAATTAATACTTTTCGGTTTCTTTTCTTTTTTTAATTGCTGTCGAGGGAGCAGTGCGTGTATGAAATTGTATGTGTTCGAAGTTACGCCTATTCTGAATATTTTGCCAATTTAAAGGGGATAACCTCTATAACCCTCTGATGGGGTTTACTTACGAATAACTAAGTGTGCACACGACAACCAACGCCACAGTAACACAGACTAAGGCCACGGCGAGAAAGATAGTCCACGCCAACATTCTGCAACAGCAGCAACACGATCGAGACTCTTGTTTCTCGGACGTGCTGATACTCCTCCTCCTTTCTCTAAAAGTGTAACTGCCGTTTGGCTTTCCGTTTTCTCCCGAGAATTGTCTAGATTTCAATCCCAAGTGATCAGATCCCGGCTTTCCTATGTCCATGGTGTAATAAACAACCCCAGGTCCGGGGTGGCTGCCACTATTGACGAGCATCGTTCTATACGGCTCATCGGGATAATATTCCTCTCTGAAAGGGTCCGGCTGTGAATATTGGGGGTAAACCAACCTGGTTCCCCCAGGGCGTGGTCGGGTATCTCCACTCCCTCTACTGCCTACACGTTGTAAAGTTGTTATGTTGTATGGATGTTTTCTACTCATAGTGTTGCTATACATCTTCACTGCAGAATGTCTGAATACCAAGATATACCCAGCGCTTTGGTTAGGGAGGTGGTTCATGCGTAGAAATTAAAGCACCTTTAATGTTGTTTTAATGACAGCGACAGTGAAATGGCACGGCACCCGCCATACCTCCATTTAAAATACGTTCTAAACAGGTAGATTTAAGACATGACAAAATTAACATTCGAAAGTTTCATATTTGAAAAGAAAATCCGATATATCTCGCTGCTTTTACACTCACGCAAATCGGTTTTACTGACATAACACGGTAAAATATATATATATATATATATATATATAGAGAGAGAGAGAGAGAGAGAGAGAGAGAGAGAGAGAGAGAACTTTAGAAGTTGAAAATGGTGTAAGTGTAGCTTGTCTTTGTGGCTTCTGTCACAGTATTATTATACTTGTAAAAAAACATGCTGTGAGAAGTTACTGCAACATAAACGTGAAATAAAGGCAACACTTACGAAAATGCGACAGTTGTGATAAAAGTGAGGGCCACCAGTAGCATTAGCACAATTACCACCAATATCACCACACAGGGCGTGCATAGACAACGTCTCTTTAATGGCATCGAAGGTTCCCTCTCTACTTGACGCTGATAATCAATGTTTTTGTTTTGCTTCACAGGGTAAACTGAACTCTCGACAGTTGGCACGTAGCCTTTATCTTCAAGAAATATCGCTGGCAAAGCTTCACTGCTATGTTCCCCATCTTGCATAGAGCTCTTGTTAGAAACAACAGGTTTGGAAAAAGTTACAGGTAAAGATTGGAGGGATGATCTAGTTTCTGCGTAACCATTGTCGCTGCGATAGATGTGCTTATTACCGAAGGCCGCTCTAAACTCTCTGCGGGGAAGCTGGAGAGAGCGAGTGTCATAGTCATGTTCATCTAAATGACGTCCGGGAGAAAAACTACGTAAAACGGGAAGCGAATAAACTGACGAAGGCTTTCCTCGTCTGTCGTTCCTATGGGCGTAGTGGTGAGGCTCCCAGAAGAGATCGGGAGCTATCGCCGCTGAATTGATATTAGGTCGAATTTCCCGATTGCCCCTGTGCGGCACTTCTCTGTAAAGGTCGCCAGGAAGAGAGCGAATAGAATCGGACCTCTCGCATCCACCGACGAACCGAAGAGTTGGCTTACGTCTGTCGAAGTTGTCCGCCGAAGAGTGGTCCACCATCACCGAAGCTACAAAAGGTTGACCTTCAGTCTGGACATTGTGTTCCATTATTCTAACCGGTTTGTGAAGATCCCCTGGGAGAGAACGAATAGAATGTGACCTTTCGCATCCTCCTGTGCGATGAAGAGTCGGCCTTCGACTGCCGGTGGGAGGGTTGTTGACCATGACCGATGCCACAAATGGTCTACCGTCTCCATGGAGTGCCTCTCTGGAGTTATCTATCTCTTCCGGCACTGAGTATAACACAGACATGGTGTCTGGAGGGAGAGTCCTCTTCTTAAAATACCCTGTCAATGTATCGCTGAATTTGATGTAATACTTCTGATTTTATCCTCACTCTGTCTTTCTGTGAAGTATCGAAGTGTTGCTCTCTTTAATCTTTTCACTAGACATGACGTTTCGCTGTTTAGTGAATAAGACGCCCTCGAAATACCCACGTAGATTACCTGCTTACTTTTGTGCCCAAGTCTCTCTCACTCTGAAATCTAATACGCACCGGATCGGCCAGCCCTGGTATCAGGGCATATACCTACTTTAGCAAAGAGAGGGAGAAATGCTAAACTGTGGAAACTGGTTTTGTGAAATAAGAGAGGCGTTGTGATTTTATCCGAACCCGCCTTCAGTTAACGCCCTAATAAACCGCCAGTAAAACAACGCCAAGTGTTTACAAAGAAAACGAACGTGAATAAACAACTTTGTACCATAGGTAGTGTATTCAGCCACGCGACACAACACCTATAACTTTTATCAAGTTTTCCCTAACAAAAACAAAATATGTGTATATCTGGGGCTGGTCCAGGTTGCCGTGTCCACAGGTGCGTTCAGACGGGCAGAAACAGAACGGAATGTGCGGCAATTTATTTCACGATGAACGTTGCGCATAGCATTCGTGCTCATGTGTTAAAATTTGCACCAAACTCATTAACTTATTAACTTCAGTAGCGGACGGTAGAAAACTTGCGGTCAACAGCCCAGCAAGCTGACTGATGAAGTCAACGTGAATGCCGCAGCAAGTGTTTAACTTTCCTATTTGTGTGAACGCTTCATCATCAAAATGCCGTATCAGCCGACGTATAAGGGTCAGTGTATTTGAAAGCCCTTTTGTTGGGCCAAATCGGTGTCATTTTCAATAAAACAGGTTAGGCTGCTCAATGACCAGGTTAAAATTTTCAATATGAGCCACGTACTGTGGATTATACAGGTGGACATTTGTTATTCAAATCTGGATGTGTGTTTTTGTGCGAGTAATTTTGTTACCAGTTCAGCGCATGTCGGTACAATATATACCCTCTACTAGGGCCACAGGTTGATTTTTCACCAGATATCCACAGATATGTCGCTGGTTAAATTGACGTTTATTCTTTGCTCTGTGATAAATAAAATGTGCAGCTGTGGAAGAGGGTATACAATATACGCCTATATCACCAAGTTTCCGTTCATGGTTTTTATTGGGATGAAGGCCGTGCCCTTCATCTATAAATGAAGAACACGTAAGAGCATCATTGCAATAAGCTGTTGTATGAACTAATGAACTTTTCCGATATCTTGGCCCGTTGTCTGTTCCTCGACCTAGTTCTTTGGTGCCTTTATCACTTTTTAGTCTTGGCCAACACGATTTTATCTCTGTTTTTGTCTTGAAAAGTGGTAGAATATGTAAAATAAAATAACAATGATAAAGAGAAATAAAGAAGGGAAATACAAAGAAATACAGAAAAAAGATTTTTGCTGAAACACGTTCCCGGTACTCGGTAGGGCCTACATGTACATTCCCACATACAGACAGATCGAGGGAATGGGACAGTCAAAAGAAATTCTGATGCACTAACAACCAAAAATAATTGAGTAAACATATCTGTAATGTGGCAAAAGAGGTGAATTATAGTGCAATTGCATGAAGGAATTATTGGGAAAACTTCACAATCTACCTCGGTGGTTGGGTGGTACCTGGACCCCCTCTCCCTCTGCCCTTTATTTGAATCCTGGGATTTGCCCGATTTGGGTGAGGGAGGGGGGAGGGGTCGGGTCTGCGGGATTAAGAGGGGTCCCGAATTTATGTGCTAAGATTAACATACTGCGAGTGCAAGAACCAAGGGAGGGAGGACACTGATATTTACATAAATTAATTTAAACCTACACAATCAATCTCAAAAATGGTTTGAGGAAAATAAAGATAAATTACAGAAACATCCTGCCGGAAATTGTTCAATTTTTATGCGGACTATAAAATTAAAGTTTTTTTACTGTTTTTAACTGTTAACAATAACTTGGATTTTCTTAAGTGAATACATAGGCCTACATCTTGATAAGCTGAGATAGAGATGATATCCGACATTTCTATAAACGTGATTAACGGGACGCAATTTTACCTGGGGCGCAGACAAGCGGGTCTGATAGTTGTAGATATAATCTTCTTCTGACAATTTGATAACCGAGCCCTTTTCCATCGTAGGTGACCTTTTACTTGCTTTTTTTCTGTTGGATATTTACAAGACATTGTATTTAAATGTCACTGCAATGTTCATTCACATCTTGATGATTTTGGGTATATTGTTCCTTTGTATCAGAGGCGGTTCTATGGTGTAATGGTTAGCACTCTGGACTTTGAATCC
Organism: Lingula anatina; assembly: GCF_051362555.1. NCBI lineage: Eukaryota > Metazoa > Brachiopoda > Lingulata > Lingulida > Lingulidae > Lingula > Lingula anatina. The sequence continues at coordinate 30,722,335 of NC_141769.1, read as the reverse complement.
AGCGATCCGAGTTCAAATCTCGGTAGAACCTAAAATTTTCTTACTTTTGACGTGAGGTTTCAGTTTTCAACAGCCAAGACACGCAACCAGAAGAAAAAGATGGACTCGGTCCACTATATCTCTATATCTTTCCTAGCCTATAATTGATAACAAATATCTTCTGAAAAAGAGACGGAAATGTGGAGACTGCAAATGGCCATTAATTATTACTGTAATTGATTTATATTTTTCTTTTTGCCTTTCTTCTTTTTGAATTTTTTTTAAATCTCTAACCTGCTGGTCAGCCTAACTTTGATTTTCCATGCAGGACGCCTTGCGGTGTCTAAATGTTTGTAATCTCAGATATTTTTATTACTTCGTTTTTTTTCTGTTTTTTTTTTTTTTTTTTTTTTTTTTTTTTTTTTTTTTTTTTTTTTGACAAAATGACCTAATACTTTGCTAATTTTTTTTGTTTACTTTTCCTCTTAGCAATGAACACATTTTCTGGTCAGTTGACCTGACCATCTTAACACAACACCAGTTACCTGAATGCAGCTGGCATGCTGTGCTTCACTTTAGAAAGATTACGCTCTCTAGGTAGCGCAACGTACTACTTTAGACCACATTTAGGATGGTTATTCTTCCGACTGTAAGAAGTCATGTTTAAAAGCTCATACGACCGAAGTGAAGAGATATTTGTTATTAAGTATTTATTCACTTGGACCCAATGGCTTTTATTTATCATTTCACACGGACCAGCTTTAGATAATTAGGTCAAAGTCTCGTTATCATATGCTATCCCGTCGTGCAATTTACACATTTATCCTCCAAAATGCCGACAGGGAAGGGCAAGGCGCCTGATGTCTTCAGGTATCACTATGCAATTGTTTCAAGGATTCCTAATAGTTTTAAGGACAGTAGCTTAAAACAGAAAGAACCGGCGAAACCTATCGATCTTGAGAAGGCGCGTCAACAACACGAAGAGTACGTCGAGACGCTTCGTAAACTCGGCATCGATGTGCTGGAACTTCCACTCGATGAGCGACACCCCGACTGCGTTTTTGTGGAAGACACCGCTGTTGTTATCAACGGCACAGCACTCATATGTAGACCAGGGGCACCGTCACGATTAGGAGAGGTAAGACATAGAGTTTGAGGCGTGGTTCTGACTGTGTGGCGTCGAGGAAAAGCGCACACCCCCGCCTTGCTTAAACGATCATATGCAAAACCCATCATCTTAGAAAACTGGGTCATTTTTAGCGTGGGTCTGATAGTAGTGATAGTAAACAAGGGCGCTTGCTTCATGTATAATAAGCTCCCAGTGGAAATGAGAAAATTCTTTTATTATCTAAAAAAAATGAGAAATAGCGTACACCAAGACGCGTGTGTAGTTTTGAATATAGTAGTTGGCTTGACCATCTTAATCATGTTATTGTCACTAGTCACCATCTAACAGGAAGGGGTCATCTGCAATATCAGATTGAATGACTCAATATTTCATGCTTTGGCCATTAAAAGTATGACCTTGTTTGGACTTCTTCCATATAACATGTGGTTGGTAGCATAAGTACTGAATCTTCACTCCACGTATGGACATTAATCAATCTTACAGCATAACTAATCTCTCTCTCTCTCTTTCTCTCTCTCTCTCTCTCTCTCTCTCTCTCTCTCTCTCTCTCTCTCTCTCTCTCTCTGAGTCTGTGCGTGTCTCCAAAAATTAAAAAAAAATATATATATATATTTTTTTTTTCAGTTATTCATCAGTCAGATTTTATAAATAGGATGTTAAGCTTTTGAGACATTAGGAAAAGCTTAAGATGACTTGTGAATTCTATCCTGAAATATACGTTTAAATTTGTTTTTAAAAGATCTTCAAGTAATCATCAAGATAATATATTTATACTAAAATACCAACCAATATTGTCTTTGGTGTGTAATTGGATATCTGACATTAAACCATGAAGAGAAACCATTTAATTACATTACCTGATAGCAGGAAGAATACAGGAAGAATGCAGCTGCATACATTATTATATACATCTGTGGTCAGTTCATTGCCATGGCAACCAGAAAGTGGACAACACGTCTGGTAATGGTTTTCTGCATAATTTTTATGTGAATTTATGTAAATTGTGAATTACTGCACCATAAATTGTAACAACATTTGGATAAAAATGAGAGAAGTTGCATTTATTAAATCATTGCTTTGTTTTAATTGCTAAATAGGATTGATTACTAGTAAGAAAATTTGGATAGCAAATTGGGTTCAAGTTCAGAGAAATTATCAAATGATGTGAAATGTTAAGAAATAACTGGATTGTATGAAATAGCCAAGTTATTACCCAATCTTTGATAAAAAAAATATTTGTATTTTTCAATGGAAATATTCCAACATTGTACAAACCAGCCATTTGCCATATAAATTTAATGATATCTAGCAGGCAATCAGGATTTTATAACTGTCTGTCTTGACCATGGCACATAAAAAATTTTCCTGTTTCCAAAATTAGAATACTATAGCAGTATGAATTCTATAAAGTTTAGTTTTAATCATGCGGTTAAATTCTTTGTGTGTATTGTTTATCAGGCACGCTTCCTTCATAGCAACTGACTGATACAAGGCATAGTTAATCATATAAAAGCGCTCAAGCATTACAGAGAAGGGTCAAGATGATCTTTTCCATCTAATATCTGCAGTGAAACATAATTGAAATTCATCACTAACAGTCTTTTCATATAGAAGAGATGACTTGCAAACTCTACACAAACCACTCCACATGATGAATGAACATGTATGAAAAAATGCTACTGATTTCTGTTCTTCTCTTCTTTATTTGGAAATAATGTATTCTTCACAATAGAAATTTAAAGCATAAAATCATAGATTATAATTTATACCCATCTGTGATATGTTTTATTATTATAAAATCTTTTCCTCAGATATCACAAAACAAAAAAATAAATAAATAAATAAATAAATATAAAGAAAAGAGAAAAAAATCCTTAGTAATGTATTGTAGAAATAAGATGTATGCTGTTGAAAGTCAGGTTATTTAGCATGGGAGGGTTGTTGAACTTTACGAGACCGTCTCACCCACTGGGATTCATTAATTGAACCTCATAGGGAAAGAGCTCTCTTAGAAAACATGCCTGGTTCATCTTCTTGGCTCATGTCATGAATGCCGAGCTGCTGCGAGGAAATTAATTTTGCTGTTTTGGGGGAACTTTTCTACAAATTGATGTGCTTCTTGGTTTCCAGTCCTTTCTACATATCATGGAAATTCCCATTAAGTCCCAAATTTCCCCTTTAATTTCTTTTTCATAAAAAATGTACATTTTTTTATTCTTTAAATTAGAATGAAGCAAATCAGTTTTAGTATATTTATAAACATTTGCTGAAACCATCTGACATCAGTGAGTTGTCCAAAACATGCTTACTAATATTACCTCATTGCAGGCATTAAAAGAAGGTTTTGTCAATATGTACACAGGAATACTTTTGATAAGATATCGGCACTAGTATTATCTGCTTTTCACCTGTATATAGTCCAAGAAAATCACACTGTTTTATATTTGCCAACAGGCAAGAACAGCTAATATCTTGCATTAATAGTGTGCATGTGTTCATGGTGTTTCCTTGGCCAACAAACATGCAGGCATTTAGGATGTTTTTCTGTTCATGGATCGCTTTGGGTCAACACAGTAAAAGACTTGGACATTTGACAGCTAATTTTACTATATACAGGGATGGCAAAATGTCAGGCTCTTAGCTCTGTAGAACATACGGTAAAGTCTTGAAAATTTTTTCGCTTAAAAATTAATTAATATTTTTAATTGTGTAAATCCGACTAATTTTTCAAAATTACCTCTCCCCGACTCCTGGGTATGACGAAATTTTCAAAAATCCGGCCTTTGGGCTTTTATCCTTAGCGACTGTTATCTTTGACCCTCCTATATTGTGGGATATTTAAAACTACTTCCTAAGTCGTTTTCTGGTGGTAAATAATAATATATTTATTACTGCATCTCGATTAAGTTAAATTTAACTTACTGTACCCGAAAATGTGTTGAGAATTATCTTCTCGGTAAGAAACATACCTCCTGATAGAGGAGAAGGATCAAGATAAGCTTAATTGCCTCCTTGCATTATAACCTGGCCGCGACATATTTAAAAAAATTATGCACTTGGCAACGTTTGTTGCATGCAGGGCTTTTCCCAGGATTGAATGTCAGGCCTTCTAAAAGTACCATCTGTAACTTCCTAAAAATTTACAGGGAGTTAAAATAATTGCTCCCGCAGACGATCTTCTGCAATTTAAGTTTCTTGAACTTATATGAAAACTGAACGATCTCTCGATGATGATATGAAAATTGCCTTTTCGTCTCGCTCGGATCGCGAACGATCTCCCTCTGACGATCTTACGCGAACAAAGTCCTGGCGATATATTACGCAAACGATTCTTCGCCGAAGATACATGTATGCCGTGAGCGGGGAAGGGGGGGGGGGGGGGGATAAAGATGAAATTAAAAATATATATTATTTATAATATTCAAAGGGGAGGGGGGGGGGTTAAAATAATGATCTCCCGCTGACGATCGTTTGCAAACTAAGTTCCTTGAACTAATATGAAAACTGCATTTTATTATTGCTTACATCGCGAACAATCTCCCGACGATGATATGAGAATTGCCTTTACGTCAAGCTAGGATCGCGAACAATCTCCCTCTGATATGATCTTACGCGAACAAAGTCCTGAGGATATTACGCGAACGATTCTCCGCCGAATATATACCGTGAGCGGGGGAGGGGGGGCTGTTTAAAGATAAAATGAAAAAGATATTTTTTAAATCCAAAGTGTGTGTGTCTGGGGTCTGGGGGGGGGGTGGGGAGAGTGAAATAATGATCTCTCGCTGACGATCTTCCGTTAACGAAGTTCCCTAAATCCCTTGAACTAATATAAAAATTGCATTTCATTCTTGCTTACATCGCAAACGATCCCGCGATGATTATCTTACGCGAACGATTCTCCGCCGAATATATGCCATGAGCGGGGAAGGGGGGGGGTTTAAGATAAAATGAAAATATATATATTATTTATTAAATTCAAAGGGGGGGGGGTTAGAATAGTGATCTCCCGCTGACGATCTTTTGCAAACTAAGTTCCTTGCAATAATTTGAAAATTGCATTTCATTCTTGCTTACATCGCAAACGATCTCCCGATGATGACATGAAAATTGCCTTTTCGTCTTGCTCGGATCGCAAACGATCTCCCGCTGATGATCTTACGCGAACAGAGTCTGCTATAAATATGAAAATTTTCTTCTTGTCTCGTTTGGATCGCGAACGATCTGTTGACAATATTACGCGAAAGATTCTCTGCTGAAGCTATGAAAATTGCCATCTCGTCCCATTCGCATTGCGAACGATCTCCATGGATGAGCCAGGTAATTGTTAAATGGTCCTAAATTGAGCATGGACATGAATAGAAGTGACGGGTACATTTCCCTTCGAGATAATATCTTGATTTTTCATTGTGTCTTCCTCATTTAGGACAGCCGCCGATAACAATAACGGCGTTACAAATGACAAAGCCGCGGCCTGTGACTTTTATTTGCCAGCTTGATAACGCACCTTGAGCCAGGTAATAGTAATGAAACTATTTAGACAAAAGGCCGATGTTCCCGCAATTAAGAACGGGGATTCACATCTTAACCACTTATATTGTGAGTAACCGCTCGCAGGGACGCACTATTGTTCCTATCTCCCATTGAGAGTGTTATCGGCAATGATATCCTGATCGTATCATTGTCTTGAATCAACTGACGCATTACCTTCATGTTTGAGCTGGACAACGCGGCCATATTTGGTGACGAACTTTTCAAAAATTATTGAGTACCTCATTTTCAAGGTCGACGAAGTTTTCAAGGGGAAAAAAATTACCTCGGCGGAAAATCGTCTGCCGACGAAATTTTCAAGAACGACGAAATTTTCAAGACTTTACCGTAATATAAAGCGATACTTCTCCTAAAATGCCAGCAGGAAATTAATATTAAAAGAACACCAATCCCTAAGTAAAAAATGATGCACTAGTATTTTATCTGCCTGCCAATTTGTTAATGCCCAGATAAAATCTTGACAAGATGGAGAATCACATGGGCAAAAGAAGTTCCAGGTGCTGCAGCCTTATGATAAAGTTGGTTTTATTGATTCCCCCCCCCCCCCCCAGCAGATCAGCTCCCCACTCTGTCCCCCAGCATTCACTAAGGTGGACTACTGCTGAGCTGGAGACTGTCTGATTACTACACGCACTACAGAGAAATCTAGATCTAGAATTTTATAGCCCATCTTTTTTTTTTTACCAAAGGATGGTTTAAATATGTGTGTGCTCTGATGAATGGCTGATGAACAGTTTGATTTAGGTGTACTTTACATGGATTTATTGGTTTAAAGTTTGGTATTTAGGCTAAGAATACTATTCAGCCTTGAGGCCTTACTCTGGATCAGAAACAGGACTAAATGAAGTTATCATGAAATCCAAGTTGATTTCCAGACTAATCTAAGATTTAGTGAGTCTTAGTGAATTTTGATCATGAAACAATAATTCAGTTTCTATTTCAGGAAAGGGTGTAAATGTAATTTTGTAGCATAAATACAGTTTAATGGTTTGATGTGAATGACCGTAGCTATTTTTCAGAAACTTGTCAACCATTAATATGAATTTTTTCTGTGTACTTAAAAGACCTATACTTTGTATATGAAAATATTTTTTACTTTTTCTTTTAGCTTAGATTCTGTAAAAAAAAAAGCAATTTGAACAGGTGGTAGTAGTTTCATTACTGAAAGGTCTGTAACATGCCTGTAGACATAAGTTCAAGCTAGAAAACTTGAAAAATTAAAGAATCCGAAATTCCGTGTTTTTGTTGCTGTAAGGGCCTCAAAACTGCACTCAGCATTTGTCATAATACCTGCCTGATCCACCTGTTTACAGGTATCATGTTTTACCTGAGTTACCCAACTCTTAGGAATTTATGTCTAAAGGCATGGAGGGTTCCTAGGAAGAAAAAAAGTACAAATTTCCTGTGGTTATTTTTTCGCCTATCACTCATTTGGGAAACATTTAATTTTAATGCACATCTGTTAAGTCATAAATTTGATGCTTAAGGTTTTATGAAAGAAGTTCTGATATCTTTATAGTCTTTAAGATAAATACAAGATAAAGAAATGGTAAGATAAACTTGAGTAATTTTTTGATATTTGCAATGAGTTTAAGCTCACATGATAAGCTGGTATAGTAGAAAATCTGTCCTGATATTTGTGCACAGTAGACCGAGTTGGAAATCTTCACCTTTACTGCATGAGTCATACCAGCAGAGTGTGGTATAAGTGGGGTTACGGTTGTGTCACAAATCTGCCTGGCTTTATATTTTATATGTGTACAGTATGTATACTAGGTGAGTTGTGGGGGCGTCCATATCTATAGCCGTTGTGTTAATGTTGGGTAAAAAATGCAGTGCAAGAATTAAGAAGCTTGTCTGGTCTGAGACCGATATATAGTGGTCTGGCAGTGAGATTGATTTTTATGTATATATGTATATGTATGGACTAAAAGGGACATGTTTTTAAAAATTATTATTATTATTTTTTTTTTTTTTTTTGGGGGGGGGGCTGGCATGGGGGCTTTATAGTTGTGTCATATTTGTGTAGAAATTCATGAAAAAAGTGTCTACCTTGAGAGTGAGGTCTAGCAGTTGAAGGGCTGTGGTATGTGAAGACGCCACCTTTTTAGTCAGTCCTGGAGTTCAGCTAAGATTATTTAATTCAATTCAATTCAATTTATTTCTGTACTGGTACATAGATTGTCATGACCTTGTACAATATGATATACAAATGATGATACAATACAGTTAGTGTATTACCATCTTTATATAATGAAGATAAGTACTAGTAAAATTACTCATAAAATATTCTATCTAAGCATTGAGATAAACCTTGGTGTGATTATAAATTTACCATAAACATACTATAAACATGTTACACAAAAAGAATATGTTTTTAAAGAACTTAAAACCACCGTTACATAGCTGTTTACATGGCTGTTTGATGACATTGATAATTACGATTAATGACAATTACATAAGACATATAAGTAAATAAGTTACACAGATATAAATATTGTGCCATGTTCAGTCCCACTGCCGAGTCACTTCTCACAACAGTGGGACCATACACTGACATTTTAAGGGATATGCTAAGAGTTACCAAGCAGAGCAACCACTTCACTTCTTTTCTTATATGATTTGATTATAAAGTTGGAGAGGGACACTAAAGTATCTTTGTTGGCACTGTTAAATACATGGCATAATTGACTGTCTGGTGGCCTTGAATCAGCTTTTAGGAATGAGGTTTTACTGAAAAAGGTGACTCGGTCTGTTTTGTACATTGGGCATTGGAATATAAAATGGTATTCATCCTCAATTACCCCTTGTGTGCACAGGCGACAGATTCTGTCGCACCTTTCAGTTTTTGGCCTGGTGTGCCGCCCAGTTTCGATGTGGAGTTTATGGTCACTAAGACGTAGTTTAGCAAGGGTTGATAAGGTGTCGTAATTTGTTATTTTATCAACATAAGTTGCCCTTTCACACTTTTGGTTAAGTATACGGAAAAGAGATAATTTACTGTTGGCTTGAAGTTTGCTATTGCATATTTGGGTAAAGTGGTCAGTTTGTCTTTGTTTGAAAATTGTGGTGAAGTTTTTTGGAGGTGACTGGCTAAGCCACACATCACCAAGGCCAAATGTGAAAAGGATTTTTCGGATACCCTCAGACCATGACATACAAGCTGGTCTGAGTGTGTGGACTGCGGGTGGGACATAGGGTGTCAGCAACTTGTAACTATTTATCTCTTGTATGTATGCTTGTTTCATTAGTGTAGCATCAGACATTTGAATAATTTTACACCATAGTTTGACAGATGCAAACTGTATTTTGGTATAGAGGGGAAGGCGGCCAAGTTCAGTGTATACACCATAGTTTGATACGTTTTGATGGAGGCCAAGGATTTGTTTGCAAAATTTTAAGTGCAACTTTTCTGTAGGGCAGTTATCCGTTGACACCGAGTAGCCCCATATCTCTGAGCAATATGTAAGGATTGGGGAAATGAGGGTATCAAATAATTTCTCTTTTAAGGATGTGTTAACATTACTCTGAAGTGGAAGAGACTTGGACAGACTGAAGAATGCCTTTGTAGCACGTTGTAGGAGATTATTTTTGGTTTCTGTAAAGCTTCCTGATCGATTTAGAAGGAGACCTAGATACATGTATTTGTTGACCTCTTGGATTGGTTTTCCATACAGGAAAAATTTTTCACTGTGAGCTTTTGATTTTGAGTTGAAAATAACTACTTTAGTTTTGGTGACATTTACAGTCAGTCTCCACTTGTTACAGAAATTTTCTACTACTTCCAAACTTTGCCTTAGCCCATTGGGGGTCTTGGACATAAGGATGAGGTCATCAGCATAGAGTAAACCTTGTATTGGTATTCCATTTATATCTGGACTTGCAGCACTTTCGCTATCAATTGATCTAAGAAGGTCGTCAATAAAAATATTAAAAAGAAATGGGCTCAATGTGTCACCTTGTTTTACACCTAGTGTTGTATTAAAGGCCGGGGATATACCACTACTTGTCTTAACACATGCTTGGGAGTTTTCATACATGCTTTTAATGTTTTTGTACATAAGTCCTCTTATTCCTAGAGTACTTAGCTTGAACAGTAGTCCGTTCCTCCAAACACTATCGAATGCTTTTGAAAAGTCAATGAAACATGTGTATAATTTTTTCTTTCCTTTCATAAATTTTGTAATAATGGACTTAAATATAAAGATATTATCTGAAGTACCATGACCATGTTTAAACCCAGTTTGATGAGGTAGGGGTATCCCTTGTTGGGATGCGTGTGCTTGAATTCTGTTTAACAGGACCGAGTTGTACAGCTTTCCGAGGCAGCTTGTAATAGATATTCCCCTGTAGTTGTTAACATTTGATTCATCACCAGATTTGTGGATAGGGACTATATATGCCTTGTTCCATATTGATGGGTACTTAGCACTTTTGTATATGATATTGAACAATTTTACAATTACATCTATAAGATAATCCTTCCCTGATTTTATCATTTCGTTGGTTACCTTGTCTTCCCCTGTTGATTTGCCATTTTTCAATTTTTTTATATTGCTCATGATCTCATCAGCACTAATGTCATGGTCAAGTGCAGTTCTGTCTGGAGAATTCATTTCACTTTGCCTTTAATGTGCATACTATATACTGGTATGATTTTTAAAAAAGATGACCGTTTGATGTGCTGACACAATGAAGATTGAGATTTAAGTTTTAACTGCTTGAAATTATCAATGTCTGAGATTCATCAGAAACTGTTTATCTTTCCGTAGGTTTATTGGTTTACAGTCAGCAATATGTGCACTTTTTCCTAATCTCATTTATGGATGACTTCAGTCCTAACCATCTGTCTTTTTAGCCACACTAAGATCAAGGCTTTGTTATTGTAATCCCTCAAAGACCAACGTATTGTGGGGAAAGCTAAATACTTAAGGTTGACGTATGCTAAAAGTGTCTGGGGAATGAAATAATTTTGTAACTTGATAAATGGTTTGGAAGAATTACAAGCATTGTGTTTAGGAGGAATGCATCATAACAGTGAGCATTGACCATGTTTGAATGAACAAATGTTCTTATTCATCCATTAGAATCAAGAATATGAAGTGAATCAAATACTAGAACTTGTGAGGTAAAATTCAATGGGATTTGGACACTGGGGACAATTCCAAGCAGTGTGACAATGAATGAGACGACCAGGTCATCAGAGCCATAACTTGGTGAAAGGTGTCAGGGGTCGCTTTCAGAACAGTGAACGAACTTGTCCGAGGGTCGAATATGGCCAACCCACTGGAATACTTCCCCACTTGGAATCTATTCATTGTCTATTAGGGGATTAGAAGGCAAGCTCTGTAGTTGGACCCATGTTTGACCCTAGGACTAGTTAGTCCACTGTTCTGAATGTGGCCAGGGTGAGACCACAGTGTTGGCTTGTTGTTAGATATTATACCTTATGGTCCATACTTTGATTTATCTGTGCTTTGATGGATTTGATTTATCATTTTATAATACTACAGGAATAGAGCTCTGCTTGATAATTACATGAAAATTTTTGTGGGGAAGGTAGTCACCAGGAAACTCGACACAGGGGAAAGTAAAGATAATTATGGGATAAGGCTAATAAATCATAATAACATTATGAAAATCAACTGAAAAGAAAGATGTAATTATTAAAATTGGTTATCATTTTATTCTTGATTGACCAAGTTTATGGGCCAGCCGTGTTACCCTGGAGTCAATCTAATATGTTCCTGTGCTAAAAAACAGTTGTTGTTCATAGCATGAGGTCAAGATATCTTGTTTAGATTTTTTTCCTTGTTTAATAAAGGATTCTTATATGAATTGACTGTGGCAGGTTTTACGTGTGTAGGCACTTAGCTGACATGATTAGGTCTTACATTACGCTTATTTGGGGGGATAACATTTCAAGGAAAAAAAAGGAAGAGAAAGTGAAACCCACATTGCAGTTTTTGTTAATCTAATAAATAATCCTAATGCTCAGTGACTCATTGATTGAATTTAAAGCCTTTATCAGAACAAGATAAAATGTTATTTTGAGTTGAAAAATTACTGGGATATTAATCATCTCAGGAAATGTTTTTCTTTTGAACCCACCCCCACCTACAACACACACACACACACACACACACACACACACACGAACATGCACAAACAAACGGTAACGTGAATTTTATACAAAGGAATCGGTTTTCTTTGCAGTAGGGAAATAAGTCATGCGCTGTCTGTGGCCCAAAAAAAGGAAGGGGGGGATGCATTGTGATGCAGGCTGTCACTAGGAGGCTGTTCCAACTGGACTGTTAATGGAATGTGGTCTAAAAGCATACTGTTAGGAAAGCTTGGCCTAGGAGCAACATTAACACAGCAGGAAGGAAGTAGGGAGACCAGAGGGATCTGATAATATGTCAGGTTAGATGCAGTAAACCACAGTTAGGCTGTCAAGTTGCATTGATTGGGCTGGTCTAAGTATAGGGAACTGAAAAACATCTTTTTTATTACGAATTGATGTGGTCTTCAGGGGGAGAAAGTCTTTCTGGAGGTACCTGTTAACTCTGGATTGAGGACACTTAATAGTTGATGTAAATTAAAATATAATGGAAGACAAAACAGAAAGTGAAGGGAGGGGAATACCAACAAAATACCATGAAAATCAGTTTTGACGTGTGGTTGCACCTCATCACATTCCGAATTTTTCATAATGAACATTATTATTTCACATGGGTTTTTGTTTTCCCCTTTTTTTTAATGATCAGTGGTAAAGACGTGAATTTTGAAAAGAGAGAGGGCAAATCTACTAATATTCCCTTTCTTTAAGCCAAAATCAATTTGCAAGCTAGTAGTTGGAAGCTGGCTGTGCCACCTCCTCAGTTGAATACCAGTCGCTGGTGGCAAGCTCTCCCCAGTTGTGGTATACCTACACAAGGCTGGCAAGTACATTTCATTATAAATGACAAATGCAATTTGTTGGAGTTGGAAATAATGCAGGATAATTTGAAGCTTTTACCTCCTACAGGATTCAAAACAGCAGAGAAAAAACATGTTTTCCCTCCTTGTAGTGCTTACAGAAGAAAATTTAAAAATCGAGAAAAGAGAGAGCACATACCTCTGTCAAGGGAACTCAGTTCTTATTGGTAAATAGATCACTACCCAAATCTACTTGATTATAAGATTTCTGACCAATCCCTAATTTTTTTCAAAATCCATTCCCAACTTTTTGAGTTACTGTAGGTGGTTAAGAAAAAACTGAAGGAGGAAGAAGCATAGCCTCTTTGTTGGAGAGTTTATAGGCCCTGTGACAGCCATTAGCATTATCCCAGGACTGCGTTCCCAATCGGCTCTCGATCTATGTAAAAGAATTTTAATCTAGCTGTGTGACCCACAGGATAAACAGAAATCATGGTCAGCTGTTTCAGCCAAGTGGCAGTAGTAGATACTATTTCGGTGAACCATTTTCTGTGATCTATGAGGTCAAACACATACACTGATTAATGCGTCTAAATTAAATGTTGTTTCTAAGTCTGTGTACTGTAACCAGTATTTTTTTTTTTTTACCAAGATTGCTATAATGCAGTACATGCATTAGTCTAAGCTGATATGAAAATTACCTCATAGATCTATGTTTAGCACAGATGCCCATCAGTGTAATGTCTAAGTAACAAAATTGCAAAATTCTCCAATCTGTTATGTGATATTGAGTTACGTTACTTGGAGGATTCCTGAAATGTGAAAGTCGAGATCTTAGAAAGTAGTACTAGTACATACTTGGATCAATCTTATTACTGTGGCAGTGTGCAGAGATAAATTAAGAGTTTGATCAGTAAGCAGGTTATGAAATTATAAAATTGCATGATTATAAGTGTTTGTTCACAAAAAGTATGAAATAATTTCCAGACGTTGTGTATATATATATATATATATATATATATATATATATATATATATATATATATATATACATACATACATTATATGTATATGTAGCTGATGAAAAAACTTGTCACCTAAAAAAAAAGCAATCAGCTTGGGCTCACTCCTAATGAAATTATCGTTCTGTGTAGATCGATCCAACTGCATGAAAATGCGCTGAATGCAACCAGATTAACAGATTAACATGTCCTGCAGAGTTGGTTCGATATATATGTAGAAGGATAGTTCATTAGCAATGAGCCCTAAAAGATATGCCGGAGAAGTGAGTCTTTTCACATAGCAGACATATGATCAGCTGGTTATTTTGGTCCACTTGGATGCCTAATGAATAATTTGGATCAGGTAAATAGGTTAGGGTTTTTTTGTGTGTGTGCACTTGGATGGGGTAGGAATGTTTGAGATATGTACCATTGCTTTATTAGTAAAACAGGAAAACCCCTTCTGGATCATAGTTATACTTGAATTGCTATATTAAACTGAGCAATGATTGCTATATTATTTCCAGGAATTCTTTTTTCTTGGAATGGTCTCTGATTTAGAAGATTTATAGCTGAAAGATAAAATATCATTGGAATGATCATATCAGTGTTATGCCAGACAAATGATAGGCAATCAGATTGATGGATATATATTGCTGCTAAGACTTGTCTTCCTAAAGGTTAAAAAGGTTAATACAGCAGCATGTTCATCATATCTGATGTAGTAAGTTGGGCATATTCAGCATTTGGAGGTGACAGGTCCATTCAGATGTGGTGAACAAGAGCGGATACCTGGTTGAAGGGATTCCAAAATGGCAGTCACAGTTTTGGGCAGTGACTCCTGATTGCTCAGCTGGAACCATTTTTGGAATATTATGGGATGCACTGTGTATGCATTTACTCTGAGGATATATGTTGAAGGCTTTTGAGCTTTCTTATGAAATTTCCACCAGTTGCTGAAAAAGAAAGTTTATTTTTGAAGAAAATCCACTTTCAACTCTGTTTTCAGCTGTAGCTAAAGAAAAATGTATATGTATGTATTTGAATATAAATCCCTGTGTATATTTTCACTACAAGTAACGTGTGTTATTCTAAGCAATAGTTCCTATCAGTAAGTCATTCTAGAATATCAGAAATTGTGCAGAAAGTGTGTAAGTGATTTAGGTGCACCTGATTTTAGTATATTATAGATATACCGAGGTGTACGTGAGTCGTCCAGTTATATATAAATACTCATATATACTGATTTATTACCACTTCTGTTGCAATGGAACACACACCAAAGTACTCCCATGTCTGGGAAAACTAGATAGCATGCTGGGTGATTCATTCACTTTGCTTGATAAAATACACGGAAAGCCTGGAGAAACTGATTTGAAAATGTTGTACTTGTCAGTTCGCAGAGTGTGCATTGTACTGACTTCATCAATTTCACTTTGTCAAATACGCACAAGAAGTGAAAGCACAGCAATTTGCATGAAAAACAAATGGTGTTTTTGAAAATTGGATGGCAGCAGATAATGTTTTTCTAATCAGACTTGTTTGACATGTTTAACAAACAAGCAAGGGGAGGTGATATGTATTGGTTGTGAATTACTATACATGTGTGGAATCTGGATTGACATTGTGGATTATATAAGGAAAACAGTGATTCTTGCGGTTTGTATGGGTTCTGTTTACTGTCATATTCTATTCTACCCTTGCATATGAAGTTGTTATTTAATGGTGAAGATGATTTACTTCCACTATAGAACTTGTGTAAAAATCAATAACTTATTGCCACTTTATAATCTTTTTTTTTTTTTTTTTGCTTTAAAGTGAAATTTAAATAATCAACACAGTATATTATCTATACTCTTGGTTATAATCATCAATGTACAACAACAATGCCATCAACAACAACAACATACAGCTGCAGTGAATATTACACTGAATAACTATTGATTCTTTCCCCTGTTCCATAAAATGCGAATTTGTGATATCCACAAGCAGGGCCCATCTTGGTAACTCACAGGCCATGCCTGTGCATATGTATTGACCTCAATTGATGTAATGTTCCTTGTTCACATTTGTATGCATGATGATGATGATGTTGGAGGTGATTATAACACAGAGTATTAGAGTGTGGCGTGAGGATGTTATGGCTGATGGTTAATATTGTCTGTGCTTAGAGAAGATAAGTGTTGAAGTGATAGACTGCCTATGGAGATGTAGTACATATTGAACCCCTAGGGAGTGGAGAGTTATGGCTGGGTGGGGCTGTTGGGAATGAGAGCAAGTACTGTATGAGGGTGGTCTGTTAAAATTACCCAGTCAAGTAATTGATACATTTGAGAAATATTTTTGTAGGGTGCTGCATAATTGAACAACAACTATATATATATAGTTTTAACTAAAATCATAAATAAGGCCATATTAATATTAATAATTTTTAATTGAAATATCAAAATTTTATTGTGAAACTTGTGGAAGGACCAAAACATTTTCGCAAGCCAGTAATAACAGAGCACTTTTTGGTGTGTGTTTTAGGTTGCAGTGATCCGGCAGACACTGAGGAAGGAGCTAGGACTGAAGATAGTGGAAGTGGACAATGACAAAGCAACAATAGATGGAGGAGATGTGTTATGGACAGGTGAGAGTCTACTGGATGTCCCATCTTGTCCTATTTGTGTTATTTTTGAAATTTCTAGGCCTGGAAAACTGAAATGATAATACAGACACAACTGAAACAAGGGGCATATATGCTAATTAATAACAAAATAAAAAAAAAAACTATCCTGATAATAATCCCAGAAACAACTGAGGCAGTGTTATAGACACATCTTAAACAAGGACATGTGCTCTATAACAAAATTACTAGTACAATGTTATGTATGTACAGCAGACACTGTAGTACAGGCACATGTATATCTAAAAAAAAAAGACATTTTTGGCGTAATAACTTAGATACACTTGACACAGTGGCATTGGCACTTCCTAGACAACAGAATAGGTGCATCTTGTATCTTCAGACTTGCTGGCTGTTAGTGAACCAATTGCTCTGCTGTTGCCCAATATATTACTTTATAGCCTTCCGCAAGGTTTTTACAGGCATTACAAGTGCAGCCTACACAACTGTTGTTGGCTGTCTCTTAGATTGGTATGGACAGTGTGGGGGATGGGGATGGGAAAGACATCTGCCTATGGTATGAATATACTGAATATCAAAGAGTTCAACTCAGGCAAAATACATTTTTAACTGATATGTTATTTGAGATAGCAGTCATTATTGTTAAAAATGCTGTATATGGAACAGCACATTGGTAGATTAACTCAATTTTAATGTCACGCCAGATGCTTAAAATGTTCTGTTTGAGAAAAGAATGTGATGGCCACTGTTTTAACTTTCCAGATTTGTTTTAACTTTAAAGTTTTGAGATAGTGAAGTAAAGTGGCCAACTTTATAAAAAGAAAGTTTCATTGGGTAAAAAAAGGGAAAGAATTCTGTCAGAAAGATGCTGATACATTTTAAGATAATTCTGTGACAGTTAGGGGGCTGCTACAGTAATATATATTTACAAATATATTTAGGGCCAATAATGAAGCTTAAGCAAAGAGAGATTTATATTTTCTTTTCACTGTTTCTCTCCAGGCAAGAAAATTGTTGTCCAGTTATATGAAACTGGCTTACAGAGAATGCTCAGGCTGTGGTCAAGGGGTTTCAACAATTTTCAACATGGCTTGATTATAGGAATCGATGTAATCAGCTTGATCGTCTGACACGCTGCCTTTGCAACTTAAAGTACTTGGGTAAAGTCAGGGGGGGTGGGGTTGTTTGTGGTCCATGATGCTGCCTTTGTGAAGGAGCATGTCAGACAATTAAGCTTATTACATTGACTGCGCCTTAGTGAGAATTCACCCCGAGATAGATTGATCCTGCTGGACCGATAACTTTTAATCTTAACGCAGCCATAATGTTTACCTTTTGTCCTAATATCCTTTTCCAGGCAAGGAGATCGTGGTTGGTCTTTCTGGCAGAACCAACCAAGAGGGTGCCCAGGCCATAGCCAAAGCTTTCCCAGAGTATGCCACCTGCATGGTGCGTGTGGAGGGGGCTCTCCACCTGAAGAGCCTCATGAGCATGGCAGGGCCAGAGCTTATTGCAGTTAGCAGGTCCCCAGCTGCACAGAAAGTACTGAAGGTGATCACATTTTTATAGCCCAAGATGGTAGTTTGTTTTCAATGCATGAAAAAGAATCAGAGATTTTTAGTGGCAAGTTGTGTTGAGTTTGAAGGTTTTGCTAAGTGGTAAAAATTATTTCCAGACCAACCAACCCAACCCTTCAGTTCTAAAATGAAAAAAAGATGGGGTATAATTGTGTTGTATGTTCATTATGAATCTGTTCTTTGAAATTATCAGTAGTTACCATTGTCACATTAAAAAAATCAATTACCAGATTATCTCAGAATTATTAATCGTTCGGTAAAAAAGCAATATTTATTACAATGTAAGAGAAGTTTAGAGTTAACAAGTCCATAAATAAGTTGTATGTGTTACAGAGAGTTCAGGAGCAGGTGACTTACTCCTACATGATCCTGACTGTGGAGGAGGAGGAGGCCGCCAACATGCTGTACGCCAACGGAATGCGTGTCCACCTTCCTGACACGACCATCCCCAAGAGTTTTCCTGTGAGTTCAACTGCAGGTTTGAAATCGTTGAACAGAGCTTGTTCTAGCAATGGCATTTTGAGTTTTAGCATCAATGGAAACCTTTTTGGATACTTTGAGAAGTTTGGTGGTTGTTGACTCACAATTTTGTTCCTTGTTTTGTATGTTCATACTGCATATTTTGATCAAATCTGTTAAATTGTCAGTTGTAGTTTCAGTTACAAGAATATCTGATAATTACATTGCTGTTTTGCTGAAAAATACTGAATTACGATCCAGTTTTATGAAAGAAAGGTTCCTGATTGAAGTTTTCTGATGCAGATAGAATGAGCTCTGTTAAACCATGGAATTAGCCTGCAACCATTTTGGTCTCTGTAACAAGTGCTTAAATATAACATTGTGTTAGTTGTGACCCTGAATATTGTGCTTGTTGAGATGTACCAGGGAGCTTCCTTATTACAGTCATTTCTCGTGGTTGTTGATAAATATTCTCATCTTTGCTGACTGTTTTTCATCTTTGCATATGTAAATATGTTTGCCATATGATAAGCTGTTTGTAGTAACTTATTAAGTCTTGAATTGCTTTGCTACCTCAAAATGCTTTATATGGTGTAATGTATTTTTTATATTGAAATTTTTTGTTATTTCATAGTGTACTATGTATATGTGTAGTCTATATTGTATATAATTGTTGTGATTATACATGTGGGTGCTACTTGCTTGTGCTATGAGTCTGCTTTTACTTACTATCATTTGCTTGGTGTAGGGGCCTTGCTGCTTGTGGCTTTTTATGAGGTGTAGATTTAACAAAAACCAAATTCAAATTCGTAATTGGATGATTGATGTTCTCAAAATAAATGATAACATTTTAATGATGAAAAAAGATCTACCCCCAGTCCATATTTTAAATGCAGTTTTGGTGTGTGAACAGCAACAAGTTCTTTCCAGCCACCTCCTCATCTGGAGTATGTCTAGAAATGTGGAAAAAATGGACCCAATGTAAAAACTAGCTACCCTTCAGTTTCCCATGTCCATAAAATGTGTCAATTTAGGAAGTTGATAATTGCCCCACCAAGCTATGTTTTCATTGGTAATGTATAATTGACACTGATTTGAAATTTGTTACATTTTCAATTTAGGAATGAGAATAGCTAAGTAAAAAATAACTAAGATAGATGTAATAAATGATTTTAGAAAACTGCCAAATGATCCTATTAGCCACATGTCATTGCAAAATTTGGATAATTTGATGTGGCGTCTTGAATCAAGTAGTATTTGTTCCCAGTTGCCAAGTCACAGAGATTGCCTTTGCATGTTAAAAATCAGGTTTTGCATGTAATACATCTGTTACCAGACCCACATACACACGCACACACACACGCACACACACACTGACAGAGAATGGTTAACCAATCCATGCCTTTATCTGTTTCAGATTGTGTGTTTAATTATTGATTGACAAAAAGTATCCATTCAGACTTGGCAGCTTGGGTTGTGTTAATTCCACATTTTTCAAAAATTAAAAATCAGTAATGAAAAATCAACGCAGAAAGATGAGAGAAAACAAATAGCAAGGCTCCATTCAGTACCACGATAGATAATTGACAGCTTTTTTCCAAACAAGTTTCTTATTTCTTATGCCCTCCAAACCCTGGCAGCAACACAAGCATAGGTGGCAGCACATGTTTACCCATCTAGCATGGTCCTTTCATGCTTCAATTTTTGCAGATTCTTGAACACAAAATAGATAACCGCATGGTGTGCGACATAAGTGAAATAGGGAAAGCAGACGGCAGTTTGACCTGTCTCAGTATTTTAATCACAAGAATGAAGAATCCCAAATCTTTTCAAACCAGCGTTCAAGAATAGCATTACTGGTGCTAGTTGGCTCTTAGTTGTAACTTAAAAGGTATGCTATGTGATGTGGATTGACCAGGAAGAAACTGTTACATAACCAAAGAGTAGAAAATACTTCACATTAAGAGTGACTTCTTTTTTACATTGATGATTTTTTTTTAAATCATTTTATTAATTTTTACACTTTTTTAAAAATATTATTTGAGTTGCCTGTATGAGAGTAAAAAAGAGAGATAGCTAGTTCAGGAGGGTAGTACCTTGTTGAATGTATTGTGTGTTAGTGTACCAATGCGTATATGTTAACAGCATCTCTGTGTTCTCTTCAGTGCTTTTGTCAGATGCCCTCTCTGGGGAATTTATATGTGGGTGGGTGCTGAACCTGCAGAAATCGAAGCAAATTATCTACACACATTCACTGCAATTTTTGTTTTCCATGTTAATTTCATGGAGGCTTCTAAAGTCAATTTTTTAATGCATATCATTCTTCCATATCATCTTCAACAGCAATGGTCAAGGCAATTCTAAAATTCTTCAGAAAGACCCTTGTCAGCCACCCTGGCACACAGTACCATGCCTCTGTGCTTTTTCCTCTTGTGCTGCATCTGTATCTTCATTTATGTAACTCTTCAAGGGTGTATTAATTTCACTTGTTGAAATTACATTGTTACTTTCAAAAAGATTGCATGTATGAAGAAACAACAACTGCTATTGTCTACATTCCCATTCTTCAACCCAGCTTTATCCCATTGCAGCACCTGTCAAGAAACTTATATAAATTTAATGTGTATTGTGTAGTCGATGTTGTGGTAAATAATGGTTTCCTGAACATACTGGTTAGGAAAAATAAGACAGACATACAGATTACAAAGTCCCTTGCTGCTCTTTTCCCTCTGTTGTCAGTGTTGTTGGCTGATCCTGAGGCACTAAGCTGTCTTGCAGTTAAGACTGATTGACTCAGTCAATATTGTTACTGTTTTCAAGCAAAGTCATGACATATTCAATAAAATGATTGCAGGAAAATTATTCATCACATGCTTACAGTAGATAAAGTACTTGCTCCAGTTTAGTAGTTTAGATCTGTAAAAACTAATGCACGTTTTTAGTATCCAAATATATCTATCACATTTACTGTAGAAACTGTTCGATCGTGGATTCTGAGATTTATTTAAACCCATGTTTTTCTTTGGCAGTATGTTAACATAGCAGTACATATACTTGCTTGTTTTAGTGTGTTTGTCTGTGCCCATTCTTTCCAGAGTCTTGAGGCCAAGTTTGATCCCGAGCACCACACTGTTTCTGACATTAGCGAGATGCAGAAAGCTGATGGTTACTTGACTGGTCTCTGCATCTTAGTCAATAAACAAAAGAATCCCAAACATTTTGCATCTACACAGACCTAAGTATCCATGTATGTTATTTATCCAGATGTTTTACCATCATCATCAACCCCTGTTGTCTGGTCAAGGCTGATTGTACGATGTCATTCTCTTAATTTTTTTTTTTTCATCTTAAATTCTTATAAGAATTATATACATTCTTCCAGATCTCCATCGAATATTTTTTGAATTGCAAAATAACTATATAAATGTTTTATTTTTTATTGTTCTGAGTTACTGGAATTGCCAGTAATTGTGTATTTATTTTCTGGCATGTTACTGGGCAGACACCATCAAGCACTTGCAAGCCGTTCTCAAGGCTGTTCTGCACTTCTTGTCTTGAGTTACTTTTCAGGTTTTCAATGCTTTGAGGGCAGAGTGACAGCTGACATGTCTTTTGTTCTGTTTGTGTGAACATTTGTGTGTGTGTGTGTGTGTGTGTGTGTATGTGTGTGTGTGAGTGGAATGAGTTCTTGGATATCAGTTTGTGGTAAAGAATGCACTAAAGAAGAGTTTGGAAGAGATGAATTTGTGTGGTATAGTGTTGAACGTGTGCCATTTCATTAGCATGCTTTTTATTTGGTTTTTGGATGAGTGTTTTGGTATAGGAAGTAAGCAGTGTGTTGTGCAATGGAAATCTTGATTTAACCTGTTTTTATTGAAACAAATGGATTGCTTTTTTTTATTTAAACAACTATTTAAAGCTTTGAAATGTGGGTTGACTTGCTTGCTTTGGTCAATTTTTGAGCGTAATTATTTTATGGTGAAAGGAATTTTCCCCCCGAGTCTGATTTATTTTGGGCCATAAGTATTTTGGTTGAATAACCTGCTGGTAACCATTTTCTTTTTTGCATTCTATTTATTGTGCCCCCCCCCCCCCCCCCTCTCCACATGTGTAATGTTCCATATTTGACTGTAGTAAATTATTAGACCTTCAAGTTATGTTATTTGTAATATTTAGGTCTTTGGAAGTCTTGATGAATTAATTAGATATATTAAGATAGTATTTAATATAACTTTATAAGATTAAGACAGCAGTTCTTCAAAGTTTCTTGTTTTAATTTACGAAAATCTATTTTACATTTATCAGCATATTTAACTTCATCAACAAGAGTTTTTTTCTTACAACACTATTTTTTCTTTTCCCTTTTCATAAAGATTATCGAGAATAAGCTAGATTTCCAGAACCGCTATGCGCAGGATATCTCAGAGCTTCAGAAGGCTGATGGCGACCTCACCTCCATGTCGATCTTGATTCAGAAGGTAAAACATCCTAAAAACTTCAGCAGTGGAGTCAGCGACGAGGACCTGGGCGACTTCCCTGTTGTCACTTTGTAAACAACAACAATAACCAAACGAGGAGTTCTACATCTTCATAAAAGTGTTTTTATAGGGTTGGAAATCCTAGCTTATTTAGAGCATTTATAGATGGAATACATATGGTGTCTTTGTATGTAGTAATAACTCTGACCTCTCATTTTTTTTTTTATTCTTTACAGTAAATTGTATTGTAATTGTTTTCATTTTTGCCATGCTGTTAGCCGTGCTACCTAGATTTAGATATAAAGTGCGTAAGTTGTTTGAGATATCATAACAGTCGTGGAAACTCCTGTATATGGCTTGGTCTACAATATATCTGTAGTTGTAAGCATGCTAATCCATCAGTGTCTGTTACATTACATTATATATATATGGAAAAAAATAGGCAGTTTGTAGACTGGCAATGCAGAGCAGGCCTTATTTGCAGTCGTTTTTCAATGGAGGATGTTGTTTGTTGGTTGGTTGACTGTGCTAAAGCATTTGATGTCTATCATGTCATACATCAATTTTCATTCCTTTCCCTTGTTTTCTCATCTTGCTTGTCTGCTACACTTGCAGAATGTAAGACTAACATATCTTTTTACTGCCAGTGTTTCATTACACAATATCTCCAAAGAAAAGTTATGCAGGTCGATGCAAAATTTTGATAATTAGTCTTTAAAAGTATTTAAATTTAGATTTGTTAAGAAACAGAAATTTGTTTTGAAAGGTTTTTTTTTTAACTAGGGTTGAATAGGTTATATTTTACAAGTACTTATACTTTTGAAGCAAGACTAGAACAACGTGTACTACTGTCATGGTTATTTGCTTGAGAACAATTTTCGGAGGCATGAAAGACATTGTTTTAGTTTTTACATGGTTCAGATGCAAAGTAAAAAGCAAAGAAATAGAAATAATGGGTTCATTAAGAAATTAACAACATAAGGAAGATGATAGCCTGTGACATTTTAATGTGACATTTTAACTCGTTAGTCCCAAAGATAACTCCATCTCTGAGATATTATTCTATTCATACGTCAGGTAGCCATTCAATATTGTGTAATATTGCAATGTATCTCTGTTTTGTGAATTACATAGTACATGTTTTGTAAATGTATATTGTGCAGCAAACCAATATTTATATTATAAGCTTTAAATTTTGTACTATGGAAATTACGTTAACTGACAATTTAAAAACGCGCTTGTGGCAAATAATATGTTGGAATTCATCATTGGAATGTAAATGTTATTGAAACTTCTTTTTACTGGCTAACAGCTATGAAATTTATTGTATCGCCTATGAACGTTTCGCCTCTGAACGATAAAAGATGTTGTCAAATACACCATGTTGCTAAGACGCCCTGGGTCTAATATATGGCATGTAAAAACCATCCATTTGATTAGTAAAAGCAGACAGTATATGTAAGCCTTTATGTTGATCGGTCAGATTTAAACTTGTCAAAAATATCAGTTTCTCAACGCATGCTTCCCATCGTACACGTAAAAATTCACTGAAGGACATTATCCATAGAAAATGACACTGCATTCACAACACCCATGTCATTTATTGATACGAGTTCTTTTTTTGGGCAAATGTATCCCGATAAGTGGTAAGATGAAAATTCAATTATCTGAAAAATACGGTTGTGATTAGCAGGTCTTCACGTTCTTTGGTATGCGCAGTAGAAACAAAACGCACGATCTAGACTATCAAAAGTATCAAATTATTGTGGAATTTTTAAAGTTCATTTTTATTTTATCGACTTATTTTGCCACAACTCTACGAGATAAATACATTGTTCAGCATATGTAATGTGATAGGTATACCGTAAGTAGTCAAATTATGTGTTAGAAGAACTGAAAAACAGTCATTGTCGGGAAGCGACTTCTGCAGTTAAGGATTGCCAGTGTGACAAGAATGGTAGTCCCAGGAATGAAATTTGGGGGTCCCCAAGTGATAAGCACAAGTTAGGGTTAGAAACGGCGTGAAAATGTGGGTCGAGTGTCACCCGTACAAAGTAAAGGGCAACGGACTACGGTTCCTAGCGGACTACCTACACTGTACCATTCCTGTCGCACCTGTTTTCAATGGCGGCATAGTGAAAAACTAAAACCCGTGTGCTGCAAAGTTCCTATAGTCCTACATACCTCCATACCTAGTAGTTTTAGATGAACCCAAGTAGGCGTCGTTCCGTTGCAGTCGTGACGGTTGTATTGTACTTTTTTGCAGTGCGATATTTGTACTTTATCACTTCATTGTATGCAACATATTCGAATAAAATTTGTCAGCTGCTTAAAGTTGTGATTTGTCGTTATCACTTTGTATTACCATTGAAGGACTTCTCATTTATTGACCGTGATCAATCCCACGGATCTATACCTCGGGATTCTGAAATGCAGTGTTAAAAAGAATCCAGTAAATAAACGACAAATGCGTAAATACAAGGTCATACCATCCGAACAACTAACAGTTCAGATTTTAAGCTTTCTCACTTGTTATATTGCGTCGTACGTACGTTAAAGTTTTATGTCAAAGTTTACAATTCCGTGATAGTTAAATCACAGGTTCTTTAAGCGATTTTGTCGTGCTTCTTGGCCTTCAGTACTATACAGCATCACCTCGGCTGTAGAACCATGATATTGATTAAGTTAAGACAACTATCAGCTCAAAAATAATCAACGCATGTCAATTATATTTGCCATAATCCGTACATATGATAGTGTTAACACTTCGCGATTCGAAAGTTATTTTGAATGGCCCATTCACACCGTCTTGGTAAGGTCTAGCAATAGATATTTTCATAAGTAATTAATGTAGAAAGGACTGCGTCACCTGTCTATTATTTTATTAGTTGGCACCAGTTCAAACCTTCATACAATACTAGTAACACTAGTATCGAAACTGGGATTTTTTCTTATTGATTATGACAATCATTAAATAAGCATGTGTGCGCTGTATTGGTGAATGAATACTGCTTACTTAGGCGTTAACCTGAGTTACGATAAACCACTTTACTCAAGCTAAGTGCGAAGTGAAAAGCACATATAAGGGTGTTAAATTGGCATTAATCGCGTTCATCAAAAAACTAGGCAGTGAGAGGGTTCGAATCATTATCTCGGGGAGCTGATCATTGTATTTGTTCTTCGATACCACGTACTTGTCGCATGTCGATACAGCAAAGAAAACAACGGCCCCTCATCGCAAGGCTTCTTGCCCTAAACATTCCAAGACCGGAAGAAAGTGTTTGGGGAAAATAGCTGATCGTGACACAACAAAACATGGCTAAGAGGCATTCAGTATCAGTGCATTTGGAGGATCATTCTACAGTGCACTTAATGACATGGTCGTCGTGAAATAGACACCTGCTTCTTAACCTCTGAAATCCGCGTTTGCTTGATGACAGTGCTTGCGATGGGGAGGCCTCAACTTCCGCCAGTTAAGTGCGAGCAGAGGACAATACATCATATAGGCAATTAAGACATTAGCGGAAGAACATTCACCTGAAGTGGCATGGCCGAGACAAAGTATGACGCATTCCTCCACTACTGCGAGGAAGACGAGGATTTGGTGATCGACGTGTTGGAATATTTAGAAAGGGACGGTATCACGTGTGTGTTCAGAAAACGGGATTTCATACCGGGGATGTCAGAATTACAAAATATTGAACGTGCAATTATGAATTCCAAAAAAATGGTCGTCTTTGTTTCTAAAAACTTTCTAACCTCTCAGCTATACACGATGACTGTTTACACCGTGCTGGGAACTAGAGGTGAATCATGGGAATGGATAATTCCTGTTATTTTGAACATAAAAATAAAGGATTTGCCAATCTCACTCAAATCATTTACTTATCTCCGTTTTACGCATGAAGATTTCCATGGACGTTTGGCGACTCTAATCCGCGACAAAACAAAGTTGCCGTCGCTTAGAGAGGTAGAGTTGGCTGGTAAGACCTCACTAGTTTTCGCGCCAACAATGTTCCTGGTTCCGGGAATTTCCGTGACCTTTCAACGCAAAGAGCACGCTCTCATCTTGAAAATATATGATGAAGGAAGTAAGTTGCTAGCTCAAAGAGAAAGGATTAAATTGAACAATTTGGTGGAAAAGACGACACAATGGCTGAACGCTCCCGCGGCTGCATTCCCAAAATTAGCTAAGCCAGATGTTCAGTTTTATTTGATATATCTTCAAATTGAAGATAGCTTATACCACGATGAAGTTGAAAAAGCAAAAATGCTGCTGGACACAATGGACGGTATAATACCTCACACATCTGACCGGAATTATTTCGAGATAAGTAAAATGATTCCCGCTTTACACTATACCGTAAGAGCAACGCCCGATTTGAAAGAAGATTTCGTGAATTCTGCTTTGAGAGCAGTGCGAGTTTCTGAGCAGTTACTTAAAGGAAGAACGGCTGGTTGGATAAATATGTGCGTAGGTTTATACAGAGCACGTAAACTGTGGGAGACAGACCAAAGTGAGAACCCAGAGACTTTCAAAATACTCGAAGATGAGTGTCACAATTGTTTTAACCACGCTCTAGAAGACTTTTCCGCCGAGGAGGGCATTGACGGTCCCCACGGGTATAATAACACGTCCATTCGCAAAGCGCTTCTCCATCTTAGCTGTGACAGTGTAACAATGCGGAATATTCCAAGTAGTTTTGAGGACATAAAAGCGGCGGAGAATCTTCTCCATAAGGTTGAAAATTCAGATTATGGCGTTCCAGGCCTTTTGGAACCTTACTACAAATTGGCGCTGAGTGATCTTTGCTTCAGGCAACGAAGGTACGAACGTTCACGACAATATGCTCATGCCGCACAAGACATCGCTCACAGAAATAAAATGACAGAGCTTGAAGCCAGAGCAAAGAAGAGATTGGAACATTTGCAGCAGTTCTGTGGAGCTTCTGAGAGTGATGAACTGAACGATATATTAAAAGGTACGAATTATTATTAACGAATATGTAGGCATACTTTTAAACTGGTCTAATTTGAATTAAGTATTAAGTATTACACGATTAACTAAACACCCGAACGTCTAGAGTAGGTTATTACGCCTTTGATTTAAACGCATGACAAGTACTGAAAGTGAAAATGATAAACAAGAGGCAACTGAAAATCCTATTCTGATTTCAGTGAAAAAAAAGAAAAAAAGAAAAAAATACACATCATCCATAAGAATAGGCCTATATCTAGCATGTTCAGTTATATGTTTGCTCACATTTTGATATTGTATCACGTCATTGATAATAGGGGTGTAGATCTAGCGTTCTGGTTTGCAAACAGAAGAAGTATTTGCTGTGTAATTTTTTTTGTCTATTTTATAAAAAAACTTGGGCTTTTGCATACGTAAAAGATGGGATAACTATATATCCTAAAACAAAACACAACACCTGTCTAATTTACAGTCTCACCATATGAATAAGTATATTTTGTACAAAACGGTAGTGAGCAAATTAATGTCAAACACATTTAGAGAATCATTGTAATATTAGCGGTAAGCATCAGTAACTAAGATAGTTCATGCCAGTAGGCCTAGATCTAACTAATAGACTGGTTTCAGGGTAGAACCGCTGCCATGACGGTGAGCAAAGAACTGGTAGCCAGAGCAACTACGCAGAGCCTTGTGGGAAGTAGTGCGCCTCCGGATCCTGTGACTAGGTCCACAGGCTTCACTCCACCTGAAATTTTAATGGCGGGAAAATGGAATCACACACTGGACAATGACCATTCTTTTCAATACCCCGATTCTCAGGCTAATATTTGCAAATGACAAAATTACTTTTAATATCTAAATGTTTTTAAATATTTAATGTTGAATAAGAAGGTATGGCCTACAAGGGTATGAATGCACAAAAAACCTCCAATACAGATAGGGCCTAATTGCCACCGTTTGGTATACATACATCTCAAAACAGTCAAAACGGTCAGTGGTTGATGTAAAATGTGTGCAATAAAGCGTATGTATCATACTCACACCTTGCCCTCAACTAGACGACCAGATGACAAAAGAACTCCTGATGGACATTTTTTTTTTTAATCTAGTTTTTAGCTATCTTACACTTTGATATTATTGGAAAAACTACTTTCCGTTCCTGTTAGTCTGGTAGTGAGGACAGAAACCCTTAAACCCCTAGCCAACCGTCCCACGGACGGTTTTTGTTTTCGTTAGCTAACGTAGAGAATAATGTTCCTTCCACCCTTAAACTGACAGAGCACCCTCATGGATTGTGTGCTTTGGCGTGATATTTAACTTTGCCCACGATGCTAGGTTTTCTTCAGTGTATAATCTTATCACTCACCTTTAGACTGCCATATCTCTTTGTCGGACATTTCAAATATGAGAGTTCTTTCTCCATTCTCTTCGTGAGACACTGCGATGTGACTCTCAATAGTGCCGTCTGTAAATGAAGATATCATTTATCATTTCAGAAAAGAAATTGAAAAATGATATGCACCAAGAATAAAGCAGTGTTTTTTTTCTTCATTAGCAGCTAGTATTGAAACTCCAATATTTAGATGTCTAGTCAGCGCACCTTCACCAGGGAATGAGGCTATCTAAGTTATTGAAAAAATGGTAGTAAATTATGTGACGAAGTTGTTGTCTTTATGTTTTGCTGTTACTCTGTTATAATCTTTCATTTTATTTATCAACTACTTTCCAGTTGGTTCCCGCGCCCCTTTCTTTCCATTTTTATCTCTACCTCATGCAATCTCTAGCGGCTTTCTTTCTGTTTACATTACACGCAGTTGTATAACCTACCATAAGAGCATGTCAAACAACTCATCTACTCTACAAAACACCCCCGCTCCTCATTCACTCGTGGCTGTCAACTACTAACATTACATAAACAACAATTTCAATACTAGAGCTCTATGATTGAGGAAAATAACTGCATTATCTATCGTTGTTTTATATGTATCATTGCTGGCTGAAGGCGTGTTTATAGAGTAGAGGACTTTGGCGCAAAAGTGGTCTTTTCTACAGAGTTAAATTGGTGAAATGTCTCCCGAAGATCAAATTTTGGGTCTCTAATTTTTAAAGGATAATCTGAAGTCAGGTTGAGACTGCCAAGGTTGAGATTTCAAAATTCTCACGTCAATCAGCTTCTTCAAGTAAGTAGTAACTGATAACCTGTTGTATCACGATGTCACCTTCCCGACCTCCAGTTGTATCAAATGCTACATGAACATATTGAGTAAATAATGTCTAAATCTATTAATACAGGTTCAGACTGTCAATATTTAGATTCCATAATTCTCACGCTAGCTTCTTAAAGCCATGCTGCATTAAGTGGCTGATCATTTGGCTGGTTTGTAATTTATGAGAGATAGTGCTCGCTCTCCGATGTAACTGCGTTAGATATTATTACGAAAACTGGTGTGACAAAACGTTTCATTGAAGTACTTACTGATGACCTGTTGTATCACGATGTCACCTTCTCGGTCTCCAGATGCTTTGAATGCCACATGACCCTATAGTTAAAATAATGTGTTAAAGGGAATCAGCCAGGGTAAACGCTAGTTCTCGAATTTTAATTTGTAGATCCAGCACTCCAGCATTTCTATACAAAATTCGATAAAATGACATCGCTAATCTTTGATTGTTCTCTAGTGCTGAATCGATATAACAGGAATCCGTTATATTGGCCAGCTAATACACATTTATGCACTTTAAGATCAACTTGACATCCGTTTGAGAAAAATCGACGTTTTGCCACAAGATATGACATAATTAGACTTGGAGGAAATTTTTTTTACGTCAGGTGGGTTCGATAAAACATAAATGCCGATATGACTCTCAAAAGTGACTCTTGGCAAAATAGCTTGTTGTTAGCTGCAGCTGTTCAGGTGAGAGAGATCTATCTGAAAGCTATATTAAAGTTTTACCCAAAAACGCTGCTCTCACGTCATCAGCTAAAATTAGCAAATTCACCCTGATGTACTTTTGATGTGCCAGCATTATCTCAAATTGTGACAATGTTCATTCCCACGAACTTAAAAGAAAAAAGTCCTATACCGTATCAAACCGCCTTAAAACCCACACACAGGCGTCACCAGTATGCATCAGAGCATTAAGAAAACCGTCGCCTTACCGTTGACAAGCGTATGATACCGGCAGTATATAAAAGATACCATGAGCACAGTGTTCAACTTACCGACAGACCAGTAAACTTCATTTTCTTCATCTCACTGCTGATAATCTCGGAGGCACCGCGGCCGTACAGCCGTTCCATTTTGGTCCCGGGATTCCCTGGTAACGCTGGCAGAGAATTATTCAAAGCCAGCGCTATGGACCATATTGCGTCGTAACTCTGCGTCAGGATGGCGTCACGGAAGCCGAAAGGTGTGCTGGACCTTATGTCGTCTACAAATGCCTTTGCATCCTATAACAGTAAAATATCGTAATATATGTTTCATTCATTATACATGTACTATCCATTATATTCAAACTGTACTAAAAGGTATATTGGACACGCTTATAAATTCCCCAAAGTCATGTTTTTAACGTCTATATATCCTGCAAAGCCAGTAATTTTTCCCCACTTCAGACCTTAAAAATTACATAACCTCTCAAATAAAATAAAAGTACTGGCACTGACGTTGTTAGTTCCTTCTGAAATGAAGAGAAAGACATGGCGTTCTAAATAACTGGCTATTTAGTAAGTACTAAACCATTAGATTAAAATGGATTAAAACATCGAATACGAGTGCAGGGACGGGTCGAGCAATGGTATGCGAGTAGGTAAAATTGCGTTTGATGTGTCAGGTGAGAAGCGACATGTTGCACTGAATATGGCTATGCGCATTGTTTCAACTCTGGATTTTGAAATGAAAAACGCATATTGGTCGAAACTGGTAGATCTATGTGGAGCCTACACCGTACAATATTTATTCATTTATTTACTTTATTTACTATTTTAAAACTTTTTAACTTAAAGGCACATGTTAGCCAGACTGATGTCAATCATGTAAATAGTCGTCGAAGAGAAAACTATCACAATTACCCGTCCCGACACCGTGTCTTTCAACTCTGGTTCTGCATCCAGATCGAGAAGATCCTGCACCCACAGGTGAACATCGCCTTCCATGCTGGACACCACTTCCTGCGCCGTGCAGTCACTCGGGACATCCCCGCGGCCGTAGAACTCCCACATGTTCAAGACAGGACTGGGCGCTTTTATCCAAAGATATTTTGAGCTGTACATCCCCTTTTTGAATGCCTGGGAATTAAAAAAGCCTATGGTGGTTTAAAATTCGAATTAAAACAGTATGGGGTATTCTACTGTATAAGGTTTTAAGGGGTAACAACTGTTCGTATGAGATTCATACTTCACAATAAAAACATCGTAAAGAACTCATATAATAGGCCTATATTCCATTTTACCACAAAAACAGCGGTAATCGCAATTATTCTGGAATCTGTGCTTGTCATCAAACCATGTGGACCTTAATTAATTCGTAGATGTTTATGCCTCCGTAATAATCTCTTAAGAATATTCTCTTGAGATATTATCACAAAAAAATCCCTTTTTGTCAAAACGAACACTTGTTATACCTTTAAGTAATTTTTAAAAACTACAGTATTTTACAGTACAAAACCGAATAAGAAGGCCTATTATGCCACAATTTTTAAAGACGACGTTAGCTCCCTCTAAGTTTAATCAAAATGTTTTTTGAATCAAATTACCTACCTCACACATGATAAATTTGTACTTTGATTGAAAGGTAGAAACAAAGATGACTTTGATTTCGGTTGCCTGAAAGCGAAAACAAGCAAATACACAAACATTTCCCAGATTTTAATATTACCTTGCAGCATTATTATTGCTTTGGGTTGTTTCTAAATCAGATTATGATCCAAAATAATCCAAAAATCAATACATTAACTGATTTGCATTATTCATCTCATGTAGGCCCTAAATTACATCTAAAACATTTTGTGTTAAATTAGGTGTTTATAAATTAATGCAATGCATTATAAAGTAGCCTAAATTGAGAAAAACACAATGATGCCGTCAAACATTTATGGGGCATTACGAATACCCATTGTTCTCAGAGCACGAATGACTAGATACCTGTATTTTGAAAATCAAAATGTTCTCGCTGAAAACCATTCATCATTAAAATAATGCTATCACATGTCATGTACATGTAACTGGCGGTGTTTCTTAATTACCAATATTTCTGAAAGCGCGGCAGCGGGGTCGCTGTCACTGTAGGTGGCCACAGTCCCCACGTTCACGCCTGCCTTCTTTAAATCAGCGTTCACGGCGTCTGCGAGCTGAAATGGATAAGTCAATGGCATTTTTAAGTAGAAATGACAAGTTTCTTGATATCATGATGTTTTTTTCAGAAGTCAGACTGTAAAAGATGCAATTTTTGACACAAAAGAATTCTATAGGTGATTTGCCGTTAAATGTATCTTTATATGCGGTCTATCCCACACTGAAAAATCGGACTTATAAATCGTGTCATCTTTGATTCTGACGATCATCCATAGGCCTATATCTAGTAGGTATTCCACGTTCCAACATATTATTATTGGCATTCCCAAGAAAAAGAGACTGAAGAAACGTAAATCAAATGACATTTACAGAAACGTTAATCAAATAACAATAATTTTCAAACTATGTATGTGCACCAGCCGATCTAGTCAGCTTCTGACGGACAAGCTACGCCCCTTCTACTACTAAGACAAAAAAAGAGGGCCCACAATGTTAAATAGCGTTTTCATACTTACGGCATCATAAGGAGTCCTTGACTCTTTGATGATCGCCACGTTCTTCCACCCAAAATGCTGTATGAAGCCGACCACCGCCGGGCTGAAGTCCATCACGTTGGCCATCAACCGGAAGAAATACGGATAAATGGTTTTGTTCGCCAGTGCGGGGTCTGCTGACAGAGGACTGAGCTTGGAAGGTATAAATGTGGTGGGAATTATTAGATATATATTTTGATTTAATATGCGTGTGTTGTATGAACTTATGTACATGCTAATCAAAAACCATTAGCAATCACCAGGGGAAGACCTGATAACGCGTTTAAATTGGGATCAGCATTGTTGTTTTATGATTGATATTTCAATAAGGTTTACAATTATTTCATTTATTTAGTTAATCTTTAAATACGGAGTATCAGTCAAAACAAAAATTAAATTGATACGAATTAAAGAAAATAGTGTTGTTTGAAGGTCCATAATTATAACTACAGATTTGAAACGGCGTATCGTTATTTTTATGCCTCTTATTAAAATATGGACAGTAAATATCTGTTACTGATAGAAAAGCTACGTCATCACAGAGGACTCAGTCCGCTGATGAGTGTCACTTACCTTCTACGCATGCAGAAATATACAGAACCTACTTTTTTTCGTATATACACTTTGCTTTAATTTGCAGGTAAATACATGACGACAGACAAGGACAATTAATATGTGTGTGTGTGTGTGTGTGTGTGTTTTTTTTAAGGAATAAGGGAATACCTCCAAAGTTAATAGAGTGTCACGTGCCCCCCCCCCCTTCCGCCCTCCACCAATCAGACCAATGTGCATATTTACCTGTATCAAACTGTAATTGCTTGACCGCGCTGCAGTTGGAAGCGTCATGCAGTGACGAGTAGGCCGGGCCAAACAACATAGCCACTGGGGCCGTGTTTACAAAATAGTCCACGTGAGAAAGCGCCGTTTCCACTGGAGAGCCAGAGCCTGAAGTCTAAACACATTACATTCAGTTGATACGGTAAACTTGGCACTGTTCAATCATTATGTAAGTTTTTAAGACAGTGAAACTTTTATGTTATATATATACCCTTACGTTCATAGCATTAAGTTGTTCAGCGACGCCACGGTAAAATAGAATAAGTTTGGGAAAATACAACTCTACACAGGAGCTGTAATTCAACTGTGTACTCAGTTTATTAAAAACAAAAACTAAAAAAAAAAAAATCACACCACAGGAAACGCAAAACAAGTACCTACATTTCTCATGTCCAGTACAAGGTTATAGCCCGGTAAGACGCTTTGATCATTGTTAATGTCGCTGACAGCCATCTCTGCAGCTTTGACCAGTGCGTCAAAGGTTGGTAGCGTTAGTATCCCGCCGATCCGAATCTCTTGTTGAGCATGTACAGCGCAGAGCGATACGATGAGCCAAATGAAGACCATCTTGAAAACTGTGTAGCGAATGTCCAGCAGGATCTAGTTTCAAAAATAGAAATAAAATTATTTGTTATATAAAACATCAAACACTGATTACAATGGGTCTACAATGTATGAAACAGCCGGGCTTCCCCATTTCATGTTACTCCTGAGTGACTAATAAGTGTGAGTTGGAACATCAATCACGCAGGATGTAGGTCGTTGTTGCACAGAATATCCTGTACACATGGCCCCAGTTTCACAAAAAAATAAAAAATAAAAAATAATAATAATAAATTAATTAATTTAAAAAAAAAACAGGTTCCCCTTGATTCCATATGTCACATAGTCACATGGGCACATCTTACCCTATCAGGAACAGTGTCACAGCACTCTCATGGAAATCCTAGTCAACTACAGGGGCGTAACCAGACCTTTAAAAATTGTACGCACAGATTTTTAAAATTCCCAGCAAAATGTAGACTAACGCAAGAGATGAAGGACAGCGTAGTTAGAGCATATGTACCACACATCGCAGCTTAATTTCCATTAATAATAAAATCATCATTTAGTCAGAAATATTCTCGCAATTAAAAAAGTTTCAATATTCTTATTACCCAGAACGGTATATTTATTTAAAAGGAGGCTAGCTTCGCATATGTGGAACCCCCTTCGAATAATCCTGGATCCACCTCTGAGTTGAACTAACATACGGTTTCATTCACCTTACATGTGGATGCATGGCTCCCAAAAACAACCA
Source organism: Lingula anatina (assembly GCF_051362555.1). Classification (NCBI taxonomy): domain Eukaryota; kingdom Metazoa; phylum Brachiopoda; class Lingulata; order Lingulida; family Lingulidae; genus Lingula; species Lingula anatina. Next base: position 30,686,676 of record NC_141769.1, on the reverse strand, counting down.
ATTGTACGACACGACAGAGCTCTGATACATCTAAGTTTAATTATTTGTTTGTAAAAATTGCCCATGTCACCCTGTTAGTTTGGAGGGGTAAGCTGGGTCAAGTCCGTGTCAAAATTCTTTGAAGCTTTGTAGGAAAAATCCTTCCTTTGTTTCTCTAGCTCCTTCTTAAACCTGGTGTCCAGATTTTATCTAGTGCCCCCAGGGTTGCGGGAGCTGCTCTTTGAAAATAACACTCAGGCAGATTTTTACCTGAGATAAATATTGCCAGCGAGAATGCGTTCGATATTCTCAAGAAAGAGGGTACAGAAGAGTTGAGGGCCACTGAACCCTCCAATTAAGAGGTAAAGGAAGTTCCAGTTAGATGGACGATTAAGATAGGACTTGTTGAGGTTATAGGCATTGTTTACCTCAGTTTGCAAGACTGGGGGGGGGGGGGGGGGAGGGGGGTGTCAGAACAATTGTGCCTATACAATTGATACAGAGGATTTGTATACAGGTATACAGGTGACTTTAATAAGCAGAGGATTTTCTTTTATATTCCGTGAAAAATACACTAAATTTATATAAAATAATATCATGGTTGGCCAAAAAATTGTACGCACAGTGCATCCGTGCGTATGCCTAGTTACGCCCATGAACTAAGCCAGGGAACTAACTTAATTTTTGTGAAGCAACTAGTGCTAACCATTCGGCTATCCTTTGTTAAGTCTAGCGCTCCACACAACTTCACTGACCTTCTGTAATATATGCACCGAAACTCCTACAAAAATGCTGCATAACAATATACGTGCAGATTCTACTGATCATAAGCCCTGCTATGATCTTTGACGAAAGAATATTCTATATAGGCCTATATAGCATTCCTCGCGAAAAAAATTACCGCAAGTTTTTTTTTATCGGTACCGAGAGACTCAATCTTTTATACGCTTCCATGTTTTGTAATATGCTGCAACCAAAACTTGCCGTCGTGTAAGACACTATGAAATGAACTTTAACTTTGGCAACATGCACATTGTACTACGTGTACATGTATCACTGGCTCAAGATCCACATAAGCTACGCCTACACCTTTAAATTGTCGAAAAAAAGCAACAAATATTTGTCTATTATTTTAAATACAAAAAGACATACCAGGTAGTAATGAGAGCTGGCAAAAACTCACACGCACTGGGCCCTAGACCGGAAACGATTCGGTGATGGATACAGGTGTTACAGGAATGGCAGCACTAGGATGGAAGTCCGGTGTAACGTACGTGACGAAGTCTCCCATGATAGATCTAGAGAGTCTGCTTCCCATTCATTTGTACAGGTAAGCTTCACCCTTGGACATATTCGTTATTATGTCCAAACTTCATCCTAGATTTATACTCACTTATGACAGGCCGACCCTAATCATTATAATTAAATGGGGCGGACTTTTCGCTTCACAGACCTACAGTTTAGTTACATATTGGGAGTAGTATACTAGACGAATGTCACCTATACGTATACAAAGTAATGGGGGACGGACTACGGTTCCTAGCGGACTACCGTTCCTGTCACGTGTGTCACACCTGGCCTTGGTGTAGACATCAAGAAACTTCTCTTTCGTTATTGATGGATAGAGAGGAGGAAAATGTTACTCTTTTTCGACTCAGTCATAAATTCGGGCAAGTCACAAACGTCATCTACACCGCCACGTTACTTTCCATTCGCCTCTATTATATCTGATTGGACGGTTGCGCGACTTCGGCATTTCTCAATCTACCTCACTCTTATTAATTAGCTGGACTTGACGCGTGAACTTAGGGGCTCTAGTTAGAGCTGCCAGAGCCTTAAAATTTAATATTCTGAATATCTTTAACAACCAAATCCGCTACATTTATAGTATATTACCAAATAAGTTCAAACACAGGCTAGGAGGATTTTCTTTGTTTAATGCGCGTACAAGTGCCGTTAACTGAATATTATAATATAAATAACGAAAGAAATAAGGACTTTCGATAATTAATGACACCAAACAATTATTCAGAAAACTCAGTAGACGCAATTAATTTATAGATGCAAGTAAATGATTATACAAAATAAGCTTAGGGGCGTTAATGAACACATGTTACTATGCAGAAACTTGCATACACGTTTACACCTCTACATTGATTTGGTAATAAAAGTAACTCTCTTGGCGGTGAATTTGATCACGGTAACTGTATAAAGATAATAAAGGAAAGTAGGCCTAAATGATTATACAAAGAACTATATAACTCCTTTACAAATTCAAGGGAAAAATATTTTAATTATAAAAATAGTTATAGAAGTTTCACAATAAACTTATATATGTATATGTAAAGTGAAGTAAAACTCACATTAACTTGAAGGTGACTAAATCTTCTGAACCTTGACAGCCTTCACACGGCGGATGCAGCAGTGGTTAGGCCTACAACGGACTTCACCTCCTACCTTCTCGGTCTGCCTCTTATCAGAGTCACGTGACTGTATATTTGGCCGCCTCGTAGAGAAAAGGCTCCACTATGACTGGGTTCCCATCCCTAGATCGATCTAACAGGATCGGTCCATCTCCACGGGGTTTTCTCGCTAAATTGCTTTTAGCTTTAGTGGCGTAGATGTCTGGCACGCCTGCTAAAGCTGCTGAACGATAGTTAATTATCCCCTATCAGCTTCAGACATCTAAGCCGCTTAAATTAATTGCAATTAAGCGAGAATCCCCTTGGAGAAAGTTCGATCCAAAGTTAGTACGATAGTCTCTGGGAATGGTCTCAGATATGGCACAGGTATGAAACCCGTAAGACAGGCACCGGACACTAGTGTACTGTCGGTAACGTCTGCAGGAAAAGTTTTATTCTCTTCCATAGAGTCTAATTGATTTTTCACGCTAACAAAAGCAGAAAAAAATTGGAAAATCCAACTCTTTTCCCTTAACTACCAATGTGTGCTATATTCAAAATCGTAACGGTTGAGGAAAGACATTGAGGGAGTTGAAAAAAAAAGGTAGAAATTTTCAAGAAAATTATTAGAATTATTCTGCTGTAAAAATCGTATATTTCATTGTGTATCTCACGCGCAGGCCTACGTTTTTGGTCACATACATGCTATTAGACATGCTAGTAGCTATTTTTCGGACATTCAACGCTTTGTGAATCCATCAAGTTCCATCACATTAATCAGAGCGTTTATAAAATAAGTGGTCTACAGTACATTTAACCATATAATTTATCTCCCTGGCTCCAAACCAAGCTGGGTCATATTTAAAGGTCATCACTGAGGGGCCATCCACTGTCCGCATGTCATTGATCGCCATGCCTCTCATTCTTGTGCCATTCGTAGGATTTCACTATCTCTCTCTCTCTTTTTTTCTTTGGACTGGTCCATTACTTTATTTTGTCCATCCATATTATTCTGGACCTTCTTTAAATTTTCTTCTTATAACAACTGCTGCAAATGATCTTTTCTTATGATATGACCAAAATATGTTAATTTTCTTTTCTTGGTGGTGTTCAATTATGTTTTATTTTTTAGATAATTGAATACTTCCTCAACCTTAATTACTTTTGTGTTCAGTCCATAAAATTTTTGATATCTTTTTGTATACTCACATTTCAAAAGTCTCCGTTTTTCCATTGTTGTTTTTGCCATTGCCATGTCTCTGAGCTGTAGAGTGTTGACTAGATGTAAAATTTAAAAGGATTCGTTTTGGCAAAAAAAAAAAAAAAAAAAAAAAAATTCTTGAGTAAAAAACAATTTTCCCATACTTATCAATGGTCAATGAATCCATTTCAACATTCAAAGTAAGTCCCTGTTTTTTTACTAAAAGATTTTTTTGTAATAATCTCTTAAGAGATTATTGCAGAGTACAGCCATCTATGGAGGTCGCGTGGTTGGACAAGCTCAGACATCAAAATAATAGCTTTAACTGCCGTTTTTTGTGGTAAAACAGAAAATATTATATTTCTATGAGTTGTTCACAATGTTTTTATTGTGAAATATAGATCTTATACGAAGATCTAGAGTTATTATCCGTTTAATAATACGCGGTCTTATTAGACTGATGCTATTCTTTTTGTTTTTCTTATGTTCATTGCCGTTCCATACGTAATTTTCCTTTTTAATTGACTGGTGTTACTAACTCTTGTAGGTCTGCATTAGTTAACAAAGCTGTATCATATGCATATCTCAGATTATTCATTTATTCACGCCTTTCATATCTTCGACTTCTCTGAATATATTTTCAGGATGCAAGTTGAATAAATTTGGTGAAAGAACAGTCTTGACGTACCCCTTTCTGTATTCTAAAGACATAAAAAATAAAAATAATGAAAAAATCTAAATAGAATAAGGAAAGGGTCAGATTAAGCAAATGAAACATGAGAACAAATTTGATGTCATCGTTGAACCTGGAGTTACCTGTAACAAAATGATTTTAATTTTTTTCAGTGCATTTTTGGGACGCACTGGTATCGCACAAAGTTCCCTCAACAGATGTTGTCAAAAGAAAGAGATATTCATTTGATTTCTCCAAGATTAGCTACATCTAGCCTACTTCTCCGTACATTTACACCCCTGCATCATAATACATTTATAATATGAATGGGATACAGAGGCTAAAAAACATAATTCTTGATTTCGAAACCATACCGTTTATCACTGGCGGATTTAGGGGGTGTCAGGGTCGACGCCCCTCCCCTTCGATTTCTGAAAAAAATCACACCGATGGACCCCTCTTGAAATAAGAATTTTGACTGGCTGAATCATATTTCTAAACCTACCAAATGGCACCGTTCGCCCCCTAAAATACCAAAAATACTCGGGGCCCTTCACCGGGCCCGAACCCCATGCCAAGTGAGGGGGGAAGGGCCAAATAATGCTGGATCCGCCCCTGGTTTATGCCGAGATTCGAAAATGGAAAATATATGTTGAATCGACATTGAAAACCAGATGGTGGGAGTAACGCCAGAGAGAGTAGGTCCATCGATGCGAGGAAGTAACGTCTTGGATACATCGTAATTTAGCTAAATGGAGTAATGATCGCATACATCCGGATAATCCGGGAGTCTCCCGGATGCAGAACTAAGCTCCCGCTTTCCCGGATAAAAGCGACTTTGAAAATTTGTATCACTGTCAGCTAACGTCCTGTCTCAAATACCCGAATCAAAACAATAAATAAAATTTTTAAACATTTAGGAGAACAAAATTTGCTCTGAGTAAGCCTTTCGCATTCATTTTAGTGGTAAATTTTACATTCAGATAGAGGCTGTTGAGACGACAAAAGTAATTTTAAAGCCATTCGGTTGTAAATGTTTAGTTATTATTATTTGTCTGTTATGTTGAGTTGATATTTCACGCAAAACTTAAAAAACGATTTGTCTTCAGAATAGTTGGGTGATCTTTTAAAAACTTATTATTTGGGGAGAGGCAGAGGGAGTTGAGAGAGTGGTCGCTTCTGTTCCCCCCCCCCCCCCCCCCCCCTGAGCACAATGGCAGCGAACCCCCCCCCCCTCTCCGCCCCAATTTTAGAGTCTCCAGATTTTGGATTTCCAGAGGTTGGCATCTCTGCGATCGGTGCGTGGAAGCAACGGTAAGGGGGTGTAATTTAAGAGCGCGAAAACTATTAAATTCAAACTGGCATAAGACACTGAATCCAAGTGCAGGGACTGGTCGAGAAAAAATTCATCATGATCAGTTTGAGAAAATTGCGTCTCTCGGGAAGAACTCATTCCTTGTCATTTTGGGGAGGTCCTGGCTGAAAGTAGGCCTAGAAGTTAGGCCTATAATTTACGCCAAGTGCTTTACTTTACTTTTCGCTTAAAATGCTATTTAAAAACACGATGAATGGTTTCTTTCTTCGAAAAGAGTAAGAATTGGCTATAAAAAGTTGCCACAAGCTTTTTTTAAGGAAACGAGTAAAATGAAGACAGGAAAAAGCACATAAATCCAATAAAATTATTGCCTCGGCTCACGTTATCGACAGTGTGCTTGGATTGCTGTAGGTGAGACAGTCCTCCTTGCGAACCCTTCGGTTCAACCCGAAAATAGTCGGCCATATTGGATTGATCAAACAGGAAAAAGTGTAAATATTGACTACAGAGGTAAGGGATATTTGATGTAGCGCATTATATAGAGGTTCACTAACTACCGATCGCTTTGATAATCACAGGAGACCTATATCAAACATGTACCTGCACTGTCATGTGCTCTTTAAAGCCCCAAAGTTGTTGTTTCATTTATTTTCATTGTTGAATGATAGAACTGTCATGTGACGTGATCGGTGAGTCAAGACAAGTAAGATACTCAGCTGACGTCTTTGTGGAAGATTCATATATGTAAGTTACTGAGTCTGACTTTAGTATCAAACAGATTAAGACTTTTATTTTTCTGGAGGTGACTGTTAAATGAGTGCACAATGAAATACACGTCATGTGCACTGATTTAATTGTGGAAGTGAAAAAAATATCGGGCTGACTACGCCCCCTCTCTCATGATCTGTCTCAGACCTGTGTTATCTTGGTAGTTATCTCCCTGAAGTGGACTGTCAACTTATAGCTTATTGGTAGGGAAAATAAAGCTGCTAAATATCATTATGGTTCAGGTTGTACGCCGATAGGATTTTAATTTTGATACATGAAGATTTTTATAAATGTCCTGCTGAGAGTGAGAGCAGTTTGCCTTATGTGGAGGTTTACTTTGAGAGAGGGGTAACAGTCAGATGTAAAAATCATAAGATTGGATGCTGTTTGTATATGTACATTATGTACATGGCATGCAGTTTAAATTGATTATTCATTCAAAATCAACACGTCTGAAGTTGTTTGGTGGTTATTTAGCAGTGATGGGGCAAATCTGGTGGTTGTGGTGTTGGGGGGGGGGGGGGGGGGGGGGGCATATTCATCTTCTTAAAGCATTTGTTGAATGAAGAAAAAAAAGATAACATTTCCATTCTGGTGCAGTACCATTGTACATTCCCATGCAGTCTGAACAATGAAGCACTTGCAGCGATCATGAACTAGTTAGACTGGAACTACAGTCAAGTTTGTCTTAGTTAATAACTGTTACCTTGGTGACAAAACATGATATGGAGGTAGATTCATTGAGACCAGGTAGCTGTTAATGGTGTGAAGACTTACTCTATGACTGGAGTCCTCACAGTCTTGTATCATGTATGCTGCATATACAGTGTACATAATTTTTGGTATACACAATGATTGAGGTTCCTACTTGTGGTGGTGGTGGTTTGTGTGTGGGAGGGGGGGGGGGAAGCTTACTTATGACGTGTAAGAAAAAGAAAATTTGATCATTAAAGATTGACCCTTTGGCCAAGACACTATTTTTATTCCCATTCATAACGTGTATTCTATATAGCAGATTTGTTAATTATTCAGGTATAATTGAAATCTCTACAGTGCTAAGCAAGTTAAGAATTCGGAAGGAAGTACAATCCTTGGACAACTTAACTAGTGCTAAATAATGGAATGTTTTGGTACCCATTAACCTCTCCCCCTCTCTCTTTCTTTACCATCATAAATAGAAAGAAATAGAGAAACCAATGTCAGCGTGCGTTGTCTGATTTAGTTCAAAATGCTCAATATGTTGTAGAAAGGTAGATTGCACCCTTGACAGGCTTGTTACTATGAGTTTATAGCTTAAAGGTATATTCTGCCATGTGACATGGTTCATGACTTGCCTTTCTCTTTCTTTCTATAAATACCTACTCAGAAACCCAAAAACAATTGTGTATTTAAACATTGTGTGGGAAATAATACAAAAGGTAATATTTACAGATGTCAGGGTACGTAATAATATATTTTCATTTGTAATTTGTAATTGCAATACAAGTAATAAATGTCATGAATATTATTGTTACTTTCAGATTGACTGAGTACCACTGTTCACCATGGCTGCGGGGCCATATAACTATTCCTATATATTTAAATACATCATCATAGGTGACATGGGAGTTGGCAAATCATGTCTGCTCCACCAGTTTACAGAAAAGAAATGTAAGTATATGAAGTAAATGAAAAATTACTTAAAAGATTTATTTCTTGAAGAGTATTATTATTTTTCTTTTTTAATCTGAAAACGGCTGTTTCATAGAATGAAGTCATTGGATGATAATTTTGCAGTCGTTTAACTTAAACTGTGTGAATTAAGTCTGGTGTTAAAAAAGTAAACTATTCAACAGCATTTTGAATAAGGTACACTCTAAAAAGCTTGGTGGGTAGCTCATTCTTTCAGTTCCGTCTTATAAGGTTGGGTCCTTCAGAAGTGTAATATTTGAGTGTAGTTGACTATATTTGAGTCTCTTCATTTCAAGCAAAATATTTTGTTCCTCTTGCAGTTCTCATTCACTCATTTCCCTAGCTTTATCCGCCTTGCTGTTATAAAATTAAGAATTAGGACTCTAATTGTTATTTATTTTCTCTACAGTTATGGCAGACTGCCCACACACTATAGGAGTAGAATTCGGCACTAGGTAAGTAATCTTTATAAACCATTCCACCCTCTGGGATATATCTTTGCAGGATGTCCCAAGTGTATTCTCAGCATGTGTTCACAACTGAACTTACTTAGACCTGTAAAACTCTAGTTTTTGTCACCAGATGGCGCAGTGGATCATGTGTTATCTAGTCAACTGAAGACATCACTGTGGGGCTGGCAGAATGAGTGTGGTCACACTAGCTGGTGTGGGGACTCTGGTATGGGGACTCTTGCTGAGTGCAGTCAGATTATGACACACTTACATGATGTTAAGTAGAATACACAGAATCTGTTGATTGAATAAGTATGTTGGAAACAAGAGGAGGCATGTTAGTTTGTTAAGCTGATTGCTTTTAATGAGAAACCACTTGGAGCCAGCACCTATTAGCTAGGTGGACAAAAATTATTGTGAACAGTCTCAAAGTTTTAGTCATCAATTTGATGATTGTAATTACAAACCCGCAGTTCTAAGTCACAAACGAGTTATCATAAAGTCCTGCATGGTGATTAAATCATATTAAAAGACCACCCTCAACTCGCAATATTTAGCAAAGTAATAAAGAACTGTACAGGTGCATCTGGTGAATCAACTGTTTTGTCAAAATCAAAAATTTTAGATCTCATTTATGTGGCTTTCTTATAGACAGAAAACTTTGTTAATATTACCGCAATTCGCCTTGTCATAAATGTCTGTATCTTTAATAAATAGACACTCTTTTGTGGAAAACCTTTTTTTGGGGACATAAAGGAATGAGGACTAATTCTATTATGTACTTTGTGTCTACATTTATGTTTTGCATGAACAACTGCAACATTAGATAAGGATGTGTTTCACATAATAGGTAATATTCAGACCATTCATGTGACATTACGGTACTTGTTTGTTTAAAAAAAAAAAAAAAAAAAACTTTCCATGCCAGAAAAGCATATGAAGAAGTCATATTTAAATATATACATTATATTCCGTCTAGGATAATCGAAGTCTCTGGACAAAAAATCAAACTTCAAATCTGGGACACAGCGGGACAGGAACGGTTTCGTGCAGTGACAAGGAGTTACTACAGAGGAGCAGCAGGTGCCCTCATGGTATACGATATAACAAGGTCAGTTACTGTACTAGTATGCTCATGGTAAAAGAAATTAATGGGGAGTCACTTAAATGTTTCTAGAAACCACTGTGTTATAGGAGAAGAGTCGTGTGGGAGAGCTGAACTGACATGAATTCAGTGACCATGAAAAAATGAACTTACCCCAACTGTGAAGTATATTGAAATAGATAAATCCTTACATGAAAAAAAAAAAAAAAAAAAAACGAATTTATTACCAAGGCCATTGACTGGCTATCCCTGACACCAATACTGTAACAAAAGGAGCTTATCTCATTTGCAGACAGCATAGCATCCTTAAATTAAGGGTGAGTGATGATAAAGTATCTTTGGCTCAGTTCTCTGCCATCAAAGAAATCAATATTTACTTGAGTAGTTGGAGTGGACTCGTGGGAGAATAACATTAGTTTTCTATACAGTTCCATGCCATATTACTCACCTACGGCCAGCATGGGTTTTATGATGTGTTTTATGAAATGCAGGGATAGATGAATATTTAGACTGCTGCGTGACTCACTAATGCCCCTTAATTTTTGTTTTTTTTCCATCCTCGATTCTTGTGCCACACAAGTTTTGTGTAATCTCCTTATGGCCATGTGAAATAAGTGCATGGATTTCTAAGGATTTTAACTTCTTTGCAGGCGCAGTACATATAATCATTTAAGTAGCTGGCTAACAGATGCTAGGAATTTAACTAATCCAAATACAGTAAGTGTTTCTGTTCTTATTGGATTTTAGTACTGGGATAAAATATATTGTCAGAATTTTTTTAATATCAAAGTGCTAAATTGCTAACTGTAAACTTTAAGTGATTTGCTTGATCCATGTTATAAAAAAAGATAAAACCTAAAATGTGCCTGATAATAAAAAGGATAAATTAGATATGTGCATATAAATGATGTTAGTTGGCAGTTCTTGTTATTTGTTCTTGATATAATCTTTATTTCATGTTGTAAACTTATAGTGCGTTTTTTGAGGTGATACAGACCAATGGTCCATGCTCAGTTTTAATCTTGTGGTATTTCAGGTGATATTTTTGATTGGAAATAAATCAGATTTAGAAGCACAGCGAGATGTGACGTATGAGGAAGCAAAACAGTTTGCTGATGAAAATGGTGGGTATGATATCACATGAGGAGTTGAATTTGTATACAGTGCACAGATTTGAAAAAATACCATAATACGAAAAAAAAGATCTTTCAAAATTCTTAAACAATGTTTATATTTTTCTGTCTTGAAAGTAATTAATGTGTCAATAACACAGTTGTCATAGAGGTAGTAGTAAGAATGTTAACAAAGATACATGAATTGCTTTCTCTTTTCCAGGTTTAATGTTTTTAGAATGTAGTGCAAAAACGTAAGTATGACTAACCACATGCTAGTGAAGTTGTAAAAATAATTTGTGCTGAATTTTTTAACTGCTATCCCAGATTTGCCTGCATCCTTCGGTGCTGTTGTACTTGTTTGACTTCTAGTTAGAGGTGCGGTTGAAATGACATGATATTATGTCTTTGCCAGTTAAGAAGTCTTTGAAAAAAAAAATCATGTTATATGTACAATACAACATACTCTCTATAGCAAATTGGATACTGAAAATACTGTTTGTGTATCCAGCAAATAGAATAAAATATTACATTTCTCATATTGTCGACAACTGAGACTCATAAGTACCTCATTTTATTTTTCAGAGGTGAAAATGTAGAAGAGGCATTTTTAGATACAGCACGAAAAATATATCAAAATATTCAAGATGGCAGGTAAGTTTTGACATGAAAACCATCAACTTTAGAACAGCAGTATTTGGAAAGACTACTAAATTGAGTTTCTCCGTCACAAGTGGTCAAATTGCTAGTTGCCCACAGAATGCAAGTTTGCATCAATTTATAATCCCTCAGTGTCACAAGTGCTCTTTAAAAGCCATTTTGTTAATTCATGGGGCCTCCAGCCCTATTGGACAAAAAAAAAAGTAAATAACTTATGGGCTTCCTCAAGTAGACACTGATAACCCCACCGTTGTGTGGTCCCTGGGTTTAGAGATCAGCTTGGTGAAAAAGAAGCTAGGTTTAACCAAGTTATAATTTAGGCCCCCAAGGATGACATAGATCTTTAAGTGCCTTGAGACTGTCTTTGTATTGTTGTTAGTCTAAAAGTGGTAAAACCAGCTGTGTATGCCCAGTGAGATTTGTTCTGAATGCCTTCTTGGAATTTATTGAAAATAAAAGCTATTCATTCTCTAGAGTGTGCTCTGAAGAGCATGCTTTCAATTTGCATGCAACCTATAGCTTACAGACCTAATCTTCTTGATGATTTTTCCCTACATGTAATTATCATGCTAGGATATGTATAATGATGGTAATTTGTCTTCATAGGTATAGAGGGGTATAATAGTGTAAATGGGCCATGTAATAAAAAACGTACTTGATTTGAAAGCAAAGCAAGAAGTCACGTTTGATTATTTGATAGGATGCTCTACAGGACTTAGAGCTTGCTGAATTTTTTTCAGCAAATTTATACTAGATATATGATCTATTACATGTATTCACACATAGTAATTATAGTTTGTTTATCAGTTTTCTGTTAAAATTTTAAATATCATTAAAAAAAACATTTTACTGTTTACTGTGTATGTTAAGAAACATTTTCTCCAAACTGTGATTATTATACTTGGTGTAATTATTACAAGTGTATTGTCCAGTCCAGATTAATCAGAATCTTTTATAGTATATGAATAAGTGACATTTCCTTTACAGGAAATTGACCTTGCATCAATTTTCATTCCAGTTTGGATTTGAATGCAGCAGAGTCGGGAGTTCAACACAAACCTTCGGCACCTCGCAATGCAATTAACACAGATCAGCCAGCCAATAAAGAGGGATGTGCCTGCTAGCTATATATATACCACAAATTAACCATGGACAGACAACTAAAACTGGAAGCCTCTGTAGATAGAACCGAGCACATTTCCTGGGGGAGTGTGGCCCAGAGTGATATTCATGAGAAAATCATGTGCAGTTGAGACAGAGGATGATGAAAAAACTGGGAAGCATTGTGCAAATGCCCTCTATTTGAGGGAGAAATAATATAAATATATATATTGCTGTATGAGGCACACTGGATCAGTGAATTTTGGGAGGGAACAAGTGTCGGAAATAAGGAAATATTGTCATTTTTGAGAAGGGCCAACTGCATTTGGTCATTTTTGAGAAATGACAACTGAAAATGCAGAGGTCACACTCTTTCTAACCATTAATAATGAGTGAATGATTGGGTGCGGTTTAAGTATGGAATCACTGCTTCGGGGACCAGAGAATTAGTGGGTGCCTGGAGAATTGGTGGGTGCGCGAGTCCACATGTGCATGGAACATTAGGGGAAAGGGGAGCAGGGATGGGGGCTGTTTACGCACTTTTTGCTTCAGAAATATAATGTTTACTGTTACAGACACCACCATGATCAATGTTAAATGATACAGAAACTGGATGATATAACTCTGTAGTTGAAATGTGACAGGAACTGTCCACCAAAGACTGAAATTTGGATCTCTCTTTGAGTGATGCTGTTCAGCTTGATAAAGATGCACATGGAAAATAGTAAAACCTGTTATAATCATATCCATCTCTTAATTTTCTGGGCTCACAACAACAGTATTTCTTTTCTTTCATTGGTTAAACATGTATTTGTTTTATTAAATATTTAATATTGTCATGGTTTTGGTTCAAACCTTTGATTTTGCAGACATTTTTGGCAATTTGACTAAAACAGGAATATTGTTTGTGAACCCCACCTCTGTATATGAGACAGTGCAATTACTGTGGTGCAAGCAATAGTTAAAGGTAGTCCCAAAATTCTTTTTAAGATGTTTTGGTGAATGCAGTGGCCTGAATTACATATTAAAACAAACCTGCCCCATTATTCTTTGCATGGCACAAAGGGACACAAAAGGCTGATAAGCCAGGGATTGGATAAGAGTGAGATGTGAAATTTCTTTCACAGCTTATAAGCTGTATCTCTTTGTTCAGGTTTTTTCTCTTGATTACAATACTAGTTTGGCACAATGTAGCAGTCTTAGCACTTGGAGGGGGGGGGGGAGCATTATTTGCACTATTTATGTACAACAAGGATCCATTACATTCTTGTTCAAATGTTTAAATGCTGTATAATTCATTTATGATTAGTTGACTTTTCAAGTCGCCTGTATGTGAAAAGTAGTATGCTGGTAGTATAACTGCAGAGTGAAAGTCTGGCTTTTTTAGGGGAGACACTCAAGTTGTTTTGCTTAGAAACACATGGCTTTAGCATTCACATGTAGTACTATCAGTAAATTGATACATGCATGACTGTAGTCTTGCCCATTTAACAATTATGACCTGTGTGTTCTGTCTCATTTCCCACACATAGTGACTCGGTGCTTAGTGTCATATCATATGTATATGCTGGTAATAGTATATAAAAACCAATTGTACAGGCACAGGACCATCAGCGCACGTGGCATTACGGAATGGGGACTTGTAAGATTGAAGAATGAAAGTAGAAAGAAATGGAAGCATCCGAAGCAAGGTTCTTTTTATTTATTTATTTGACTGTGCTTGTACCTGATTTAGCTATCTGAATTAATTTTTGCTCATTCATAACTGAAAGAAAAGGGATGATATTTCCGTGACAGTATATAGTAACTGGGAATGGTGCCCTATTTTGGCATTTGGTCATTTTCTCTCTTACAAGACTGCAGTTTATAAGCATTCCATTGATTCGTTGTTGTAAAAATTTTCTTTTATTCTCTTTCATGATTCAACTCCCGTATCCTGTGACTAGTAACAGTATATAGGGTGATTGGGTGGCAGGTAGACGGCTTCTCTTAAAAATCTTCAGATGGATAGCTTCCTTTGTACAATTATGTATGCCAGTGCCACCATCATATATTTTGTTGTAGACAAAAAGCTTAAAATGAAATAACATTGGTGCTTTCCAACCAATTTAATTGACTGGCCATGCAAATTCATTGTATGTTTTGTTTTGTTTTTTACTAATTAATAAGCTTCTACACTTTTGTTAGTTTTCGAAAAAATTTATTTTTGTGTCTAATCAGAAATGTTCACATCATCCCAGTTTCTCAGTCAATGTCAGATCGTGTAAGCACTGTTTGCTTAGCTTTTCAAGTCTAACATATGGAGAATGGCCACTACAAGTACTTACATGGAGGCCAGTTCACATCAGCTTGCTGACCCACTCATTAACTGCCACAGTCATTTTACTTAGTTTGGTAGGGTGTGGTGAATAATACTGCATTGTGAACTACACTGCTGTTTCAGCAAGCAGGTATGAACTAGTCTTTTGTCAACTATAAAAAAAGGTTTCTTTTGTCTTGCTCAATCTGTTCCCTTCCCTTTCTAGCTAGAGCATCAATACAGTAGTCCAAGTAGTATGGTTATTTGCTCTATCCAAGTCTATAACTCTGTATGGGATATCTTATTATATCAACACTTTAATTGTAGGGTCCAACAATTTAGCAGATCTTGGATACGAAATTAGAAAATAAGAACTTTGTTGTTATCTGCTGTATCAGATTAACGGGGATTTAGAGATATATATAGTGTATCAGCCTGTAGGAATGAATATGGTGTCGAGTGAAAATCTTGCTTCAATTTAATGTGCTTGGCACTTGATGTGTTAGCCTGTGAAGAATGCATCTGATGCTTCAAGAATTATTTGTTTAATCTTGACATACGCATGTTTTCTATTGACAAAGAATGTTAATATATGTCAAAATGTAAACAAAAATTGGCACCAGTGTTATTAGCTGCAGGTTAGTTATTATATATGTACATATTAAACAGCTATCAATTTGGCCTTGTTGGCATATTTATATAAATATATACAGAAGACAATTGTCGATTCTGCCTGTGGGGGAGTGTACATAATGAGAAATAAAGTTACATGTTGTAATGATAAAGAAATTAACTAGTATATACTGTAAGATATCAATGTGAAAAGTACAAGAAATAAATGAAATTTATATGAAATCGGATTTTCAGAATTGTGACATCTTTGCTGCCTGGGCCTCTGACAGCTTTTTGTGGAAGTGTCTTTTTTAAATCAAGTTGTGTTTCACTTAATCACATATCAAATTAATACATGTTAAAAACTATCAGGGGTTTTTCTACCAAATTGGATTTTCTTTGGAAAAAAAAACTGGATTTTTCTCTTGCTCTCTAGTCAGTGTTTGATTTATCCCTGTCCTTAGATTGGATGTTTTACACCATTTCCAAGAGGAACTGAAGTAAAGTTTTTAAAAATGTCTGACCAGTCACTTAAACTGCCATGTCATCCTATACATCTCGGAAGAAAATTTGGGTATTGCGTAGCAATATTTCAGAGGTTTTAGTGTTTAACTCTGAATTAGGAAAGATCAGAAACTTTGAAGGATATGTTCATAGAAAACACTTTAGGACAATTTTCAAGGCAGTTATACCTAATTAGAAATATTAAATTTTTCAAGGATGTCCTTTGTAAAAAAGTGGACAGCAATATAGAAGAGTTTTACTTTCTCAGCATACCTACCTAGATTCCCATACCTAGATCGACCCATCTCAGAGGGGATTCTTGGTAAATGAATTCAGATTAAGCAGTTTAGATGTCTGGCATGCCTACTGAAGCCGCCAAATAACAGTTAATTACCCCCTAATAGCTTCAAAAGGCATGACAGACATCAGAGCTGTGTAAGCTGAATGTAATTTAGCGAGAAACCCTTTGGAGAAGGGTCGATCCTGCTAGATCGATCTAGGTGAAGGAATGGGGTCTTAAACTTGGTGGGGATTGGGGGATGTACATGAAATCTTGATTTGAACCCAGTGCAGTACCTACTCTAAATAAACACCTTCATTCCACTACAGCAAGGAAAATTACATATTTTTGAAAATTTTTATTTCAGTTAATTTCAAACGTGATCACTGAGTAAATGTACTTATTATTCACATGACAAAAAAAAAAAAAAAAATGAAAAAATGAAATATGTTACAGTTAAAGTGGGAAAAATTGTATGATATACAAGAATATGAAGCAGAGATCGAAACAGCAGAAAATCACAGTCCTCATCAGTAGTAATATACCACTGGCTAAGGGAGCATCTAAGTTGAGCTCCGTTCTTGTCATTATCTAATTTCTATTTGAGCAATTCAGTAAATACAGTATCTTGGAATGTCTCACATTTATGCATAATACTTCTAGCTGTTCAACTGTCACTTTTGACAAGTTGTTAAAAAAAAACTCAGATTGTCTCCTCAGCAGTGTCAATCTCTGATTATTTTTATGTACAAATCTGCATGCAGTCCAATTTCTTTGGCCATTGCACTGGTTTTGATGTTGTATTTCTTCTTGTCAAAAATAACTTTCTCATTTAATGTGTTTGATGGTGAAATAGGCTCTTGCCAGTGAAGGGAAGGCTATTAAAGATATTGATCAGGTGAATTCTATACAGTTTGATTTTTTTTTTCTTTGTGATGGCCTTCCTTTTGCAGATTGTGACAATAAAGAGTAATCCTTTGAGACTTGGTCCTTCCTTTAAATAAAAATATAAAGCATAAAGCAATGCACACAAGCAAGGCTTTAATTTTACGAAAAAAAAAGTATGTTGAGCTAACGATGGGTTCAAAATGCCTCTCCCATGACCCAGCGATGGTTGGCTTTGCGTCGTCGCAGTCTGTAGATGCTGCTGTCCACATCCATGGCACTTTTCTTGTCCCGAATGTCCTCTTTCAGCTTCAGTTGAGCCAACTTGAGCAAGCCAATGTTCCTGCTGGTAGCTGTTAGAGAATCCAGAAGGCCATCCCCTCCCTGAAAGGATAAATATTGTAATTTTAAAACGTAATATTAAATCTTTTTTACTTTGCAATAAATTTGACACTTTATGCGATAAAAAATTGGTTCCCAAAATGCTCAAAATTATGTCAGTGAATGGCTGCTGCCTTTCTAAAAGACCAAAATAATTTTTTCATGACATGACTATCCAAAATAAAAAACTACAAGCAATATTTCATGAATTGTTTTATTGTAGAGTTGAAATTCATACAGAAAAAGAAAACATATGCATTGATAGTCACTTATAAATTTGCAGTTTCAGAAAAAAAAAGGAATATCATACCTTCACAATAAGTTGTGCCTCTGGCAACTGAGTGCCTGGGTGGCGTTGGTAGATCTTGACCAGAGGGCGGTCAAGGCGTTCACGGGTGGTCAAGTCAGAAGTAGTCACTGGACCCTGATATATAGAGAAATTATAATATAAATAATTATTATATATAATTATAATATGAATATAAAGTATAAATTAAAAAGCATTAATAAAATGTATCACAGTATTTCACTTGTCTCACTACCACAATGTATGACTTTTCAAATAGTTCTTCTCTACCACAGCTATTCATTTAACTCCAAACCATGCTTTATCCATATTAAATATTAGAAGTTCATTCAGACAGGACTTCTTTAAGTCTACATCCAACATGGTGTTTTAACAGGACCATATCTGGTCTAAACTAGTTCTGGTGAAAACAGATCTCACATACTACTATATCTATCTAACTATGAACTTACCCTGGTGTATCCCCACGCCCTCTCTGTGGCATCATACCATCTCTGAGCTCTGTGGATAGAGTGTCTATTTTCACCGGCACCAACTTGCAAGTGTTGCTGAAATATGTATGAATTGAAAATAATCATGACAGAAATATGACTTCACTTTCTTGTCATTCCTCAAACAACTTATTCACCTGTAGAGGAGCTGTCACCAAATCCATCTTCATTCAATAAATTAAAATACAGAACAATAACCCAAAAGGAATGTTTTCAAATGAATTTTGAATCAGACGCGCCTTATTATTCCTGTTAATCTTCATCCTGACAGTTGGGCTGTCTTACCTTGAGTGTGGCAGTCTCTCCTATCTTCCTTGTGAGTCCATCATTGACAGACTTGTGTGCACTCTGCTGAAGCTGTTCTGTGCGGTCGATCAGATCCTTCAACTCCCGTCGAAGCATGCCAGAGCGGTTCCTGGCATCGCTGGCTTCATTCAAAGAAATCTCTGCCTCGGGTGTGAAGGGTCCAATTGGGTCAACCCTTGGAGGCAGTGGTGTGGACCCCATGTACCCGTTTACACTCATTCTGCCATTGTTGGTGTGTTGGACAGTGGTGTTGGCTACAGAGGAAAGGGCGTGGCATACAAGGTCAAGAACACGGGAACGCTCCTGTATAGTAGCTGCTAGGCGCTTTCTGGCTACATCTAATACCTGGTAGAAAAATAAAATGAGAACAATGAAATTTAAGGGATAATGATTTAACAATTATAATATTAGTTTCATAAAATGTAAAAGGAAAATATTAAAGGAAAATACAATCAAAATGACACTGGCTATTATCATTAATAAGCTTTTTACAAAGAAATTTTAAAATATTACTCGTGCTCTTGGTAATATTTCTAAAATGAAAAATACTTACTTGTAGTTGTTGTTGTACTAATTTAAGCTGTGCCTCTAACATCCTCTTCAAATTCAGCAAGTGCATACGCTCTGCACCAAGCAAATCATCTGCTCCATCTATGTCCTAAAAGAACACATGAACTTTGAAAATGACTAAAATGACTACTAGATAAATATGATAAATAAATGAAAGTGAAGAAAAATAATCTAATTTTAATTTGAATAAATGTTTATTATCTTTTCTTAAAAGTGGTAATTTTTTTCAAATAAATGTAAATAAAAAATTATAAATAAATAGAAAATGTTTGACCCATTCATAAAATGTTTTAGCAAATTCAAAACCAGACACATGGTCTGATTTTTGGAATACCACATAATTATACCATATTCTCAAAGCCATGATAGGTTATAAATATGTCTATAACCTAGACATATGTAATTACTGAGCAATAAATTTTGCTTCAGTGCATCAAATGCCTCTAAAGAGCATGTTTAACATAGGCTCACAGATAAGAGGGGGCCATAACAGAAAATTAATCAGGACAGAGTGATCACTTAATTCATGCTTCCTTGGTAACCAGGCTAAACATTATCAACAACAATGCTTTCACACAAGATGGTGATTTTCACTTGAATAATTTGTATTATTATTTATTTAGTTTGAATAATACTCTGTTTATAGAGTCAAGTTTTATTACTTATTCTAAAGCTGCCACTGACATTGGATAAACAGACCAACAAGTGCAAGAACTTGAATAAATATTTTTGAGACCAAAAATAATTATTTTGAAGAATTTTGGTAATCCCAAACTTATAGCTTTAACTGTTTACCACTTGCCATATGATGCTCATATTTCAAGTAACACTGTTTAATTTAAAGGTAACACATTCATCCATCTATTTAAGAAACTGTCAGTTTTGACAGTCTGAGATTCTACTTTCTATTAATTTCTTTAGATTAAGATTAAAGACTTAAATTCATAGTGATTTAGGGTGACAATTGGGGGTGACAATTATTGGTGACAATTGTAACCAGGGAGATAAAGAGACTGACATGTTAATACAAACCAACTTAGGGTCAGAAACTTGATCTTTGGTAAATAGCCTAGCTAAACACCACTAATGCACCTTGCTCAGATTATACAAGATAATATTTAGATTATACGCACAATTATTCATGACTCCTTAACTAAACATCAATGATTGTTAACAGTGGTTTAAAAAGGAGAAATATAAACTCTCTTTCACCCCAAATACTCATTTAAATTCTACATAATAGATGCAATTTAGCACCCCAGTCGTTGCTACGTCTGATTGAGGGAGAACGCTATGGTGTTACGCATTTATATGCATACAAAAGCTTCGGTCATGCATTCTAATTGCAGGGCAAGTTTGATATTGAAATAATTTGTTTACAAACAAAATCATCCACAAGGGACTTATGATTTTTATTGAGCGTTTCCTCATTGATAAGGCTTAATTTGATTTCCAACTGAAGAGCTCTTCACCAAACAGGTGCTAAGTGAAGAAAGATGTCATTTGTTACTCCAATTCAAAGTGCAGCAATCTAGTATTTCCTTTTAATTCTTTTTATCACACATTTTCAAAAAATACTTAAGACTCTGGTTTAGGTAAAAAGCTTTCTCAATTATAGTAGTTAAATAAGAGGCTAGATTCATATCTCAAAAAGATTATGATCTATCCAGGGTATCACAAAACATGGTTTCATATTTCTTTCCAATAAAAACCTGGTCATGATATATCTTTATATTCCACCTATGAATGAATAAAAAAAGACATTTCTCCTGCAAATCTCCTTTCTGATTAAAAATATTAACACAATCCTGAAAGTTTCATCTAAATCGACCAGTAAATTGAAGGGTGAAACAGAAATTGATTTCTCTTTCAGAGACTACTAATTAATTCTTTGTTCAACACTAATGCAATCTGGTCATGTAAAATAGATGAAGTTCAATCATTGTGACAGGAATGAATACAATCGATACCTAATTATCAAGAATATTGAATTGAAAAACATGTCTAGCAACAGTCTGTGTTTGATGACACACTGTTTAGGGATCAGATATTTCCTTCAGAAGCAAACATAACACAAAATACTCTTATCTTTAATTTGCAAACATAAATGAATGTATATATTTGTATTCTACAATTTAAAAATGGCTTGAAGCAAAATGATTTTAATTTTCAACTTTCATCACTTAAAACTCAAAAAGGAAAACAAAACAATGGTTTTATCCTTAATGCTATTTATATTTTAGATTGTTTCAACTTGATATAAACAATCATCCAAATTTATTTCAATTAGATCCATTTGGATATCTGAAGCATTTATAATGAAAGGATAGAAAGAAAAAGGGGAAAAAGTCAGACAACTTCATTTTTCCCACAGGTAAAATGTTTCTGGTCTTAGTTATCATAAATATCTTTTAAATTAGGTGTATGGACAGGGGCAGGGGTAGATTTCATTGGCACATGACATAATTCTTTGGATTTCAAACTCTTATATGGCCGAGGGAATTATCATCTATATTAAATATAATTTTTTTTGTTTTTGTTTTTTTTTCAACACTGTGAACGCTAACATGTAAAAACACATTTGATAAGAGAAATTGCATTTCCTTATCATTTAATTAACATTACAGGAAATAAAAAAATTAAGTACAACATATGCCTACCTTTTCCCTTGCTGGTCTTGAAACACGAATATCGGAACTTTCTCTGTTTAGTTTAATGTCTTTGCGTTTATGTTCCAGGGCTTTTTCGAGCGCTTCCTTCCCTCTGGTAAGCATTTTAATTTCTTCGTTTGTATCCAACATGCTTTCTCTAAGTTTGGCAACCACAACGCGGGTTTCTCTAACATATCGATGAATTTCATCATTACTAAGTTGTCCAACAGTATCTCTCAGTTGCGGGACAGGGTCCATAGACCTGCCCAAATCGCAAGCTTTGTCGCTCCGTCCCACGATATTCTGCGACAGCTTGATTGCCTTCAAGGAGGCATTTCGCCACGATTCCGGTCCTATAGTGGCCGTATTTAATTGAACTGTTTTCATTGCCATGATGTTACTTCTTTGGCAAGACTGTCTCCGTTCCTGTCAATAAAATCCTGCTAATTTACAGACAACGGTCTATTTCATTGCAGAGGCTCGTGTTATTATTTCGGCGTCGTGGTCGACAGGGTATTGCCCTTGGTTACCGCTTCGCGGATTTCCTGTTCCGGTCGCGACAGTTTTAACAAATAAAATCTTGATGCGGATTGGTCAAAATTAAATGCAACTTCGTGCTAACTTTTAAGGTTTTAGAAAATATTATGAACTTTTAATCTTTTAATTGAATTATATATCAAAAATAGAAAATTATTTGTCTAAATCTTTCAATAACTAATTTTATAGAAGCATTTCTTATCTCCACCAACACGCAGTGACCAACACGTATTTTTTTTCCACCAGACATTTGAACCAATCATATCTCGCTTTACATATCATGATATATTTTGCTATTTAACCTGCAACTTATCCTTTAAGGAGATAAATTAAAATCAGTATAGCATGAATTTGCCTTATATTATCATAGGACGCTTATACTAAGCAAGAAATTGTTATTATTTGACACTTCTTTAACTTTCCAGTTCGATCCTATCCCAAGATTCCGTAGAACACCGGTTTGAAAGTGACGTCATGTACAAACTGTGACCACTTGTAGATTTCGGAACGGGGCAGAAAATATTTTGAAAAACTGAGAATAACGGGACCAAAAACAGCTTTAAATGCATGATACGATTGAAACTATGTCCTCAGTTCCAGAATGGAAACAGGCACTGATTGAAAAAAGGGATAAACATACCACGCAACAAATTAGTCACCGTGACGAGAGATCAACACAAAGTAATCGGCCCCACCACGAAGATAAAATGCTTGTCGGACTGCCTGCCTGGAAACGGGAAATCGTCGAAAAACGTCGACGACAAGCGAAATCGGAGACATATTCAGATAATGAGATAGACAGTGAGTTCAGCAGAAATGGGTCTGATCATTCCTCGCATCATTCACACAGCAGTGATCAAAGTGATACTGGGTCAGAAAAAAATGGAGGTCACTCAGCTGGAGCCACCACCCATAACAAGCACGACATCTGTGCTAATGACGATGTCAGGGAAAACGGATTTGACGAGGAGACTCACATAATTCCCGTGAAAAGTAATCCGTGGGTTGTGAAGGACCAGCAGGGTCGATCCAGGAGGAGAAGTCGGGAGTTGAGGATCGATGTAAGTTGTGAGGATGGGGTTACTGAGATAGAGTATGAAGGAGATGGCGAGGTGGAGAACAGTAGTCCTGCTGAGTCGGATCATGAGGAGCCCTATAGGCCTGGGTTTGTGAACAAACTGAGAGGGAAATTTGCCTCTTTACTTTCACCCACAGCAAATGCCTCCAAGCCTGTATGGAACACATCTAGTCTTGAGCGTGCACACTCACACGAGACAACACGCTTGCGTTCGAACAGTAACGAAATGTCACCACGTGATGTTGGTTTTAAACTGACAGCTAAGAATAAGGCCCAAAGTGTGGACAACCTGGCTGGTTCCAGGCATTTCAGTTCACCAGTGCACATAAGTCCAAAACGTCAGCAAAGTGCCCCTCAGCAGCGGGATACAGTCGATGGCCATCCTAAGCAAGATTCTGTCAGTTGCGATGATTTCGAGTCACCAGAGCGCGTACGTATTGGAAGTGGCACCTCAGCTGATGTGCCTCTTATTGTAAGCCCAATGTCCTCATACAGGGAGGACATTATCATTATAGAAGAACCCAGAGACAGAGAAATTATCCCAAATGGTGACGTGGAGCCTTATAGGATACGAAGCAGTAGCCGAGAGGTCATTGAAGAAGAGCTGCCTAAGCCTAACACCGTCCTTTCAGCACGGTCAATGTTTGAGGACCCAAGTGCCCCTCCACCAGGGAAGTCGTATAATGATACATTAAAAAAGCGCAGAGCACCACAGCCACCAGGGGGAAACAAGCCGAAGGGTGCTACTTCCACACAGGAAGGAGAGCAAGTTAAAGTCAAGCCAAGTTCACAAGTAAGTGCTAACAAACCACTGGACATGCCTTCAGGGAGACTAACCAATGGAAATAAAGCGCCCAGTACCAAGCGTCCTGCGCCTCAGCCTGACCAATCGGGTGTGAAAACTGCCAGAGCTTCCAAACAACCTGCGCCAAAACACCCAGCACTGTCTTCTGTTGGGTCTGCACCCTCAAGGACAGAGTTCATTCAACCATCAGCCGTGACCAAACCAGCTTCAACCAAACCTGTGGTGTCTGTGGCACCAGCACCAAGACCTGTTGTCTCAGTGGCACCAGCACCCAGGCCTGTCGTATCTGTGGCACCAGCTCCAAGAGCAAAGGTCAGTGAAGATGTTCCGAGTAAAATAGAAAAGGTGGCAGAGAAAGAAAAAACAGCAATTGTGAATCAACAACCAAAGGTTTCCAAGGAAAAGAGTAAGGCCATAGAGTCCACAGCATCAAGAGAACAGCATGGGTTCTCAAATCGTGTATCGGAGATAGTTGGCTCTAAAAAGCAACAGGGACCTACTTTTTCAAACCGCTTTTCTAATAACCGTTTCCTGACCCCAGACGAGCCTGAAAGTCGGGTAGAGCATACGGCAGACGGACGTGTCATCATCAGTGATAAAGCGCTGGAAAGGATCCGCAAAGCAGGAAAGTCCTGGTTTTTCTCTGCAG
Source organism: Lingula anatina (assembly GCF_051362555.1). Taxonomy (NCBI): domain Eukaryota; kingdom Metazoa; phylum Brachiopoda; class Lingulata; order Lingulida; family Lingulidae; genus Lingula; species Lingula anatina. The sequence continues at coordinate 30,661,882 of NC_141769.1, read as the reverse complement.
GGGACCCCAAAGTGGTGCCTGGTGGTGCCACACTGGTGCCAGTAGAGGCGAAAGCTAGGAAAGTCACGCCAAAACCTCTGGACTTGAAAAAGGTGGACGTTGTTCAGCCGCCAAGTAATCATTTTATTCCTGATAAATCCATATTCGATGCCCCATCAGACATAGACTATACTGTCCTCACAGGAACAGCAAAAGTTAGTGATGGTAGTAAAAACAATGGGTATCATTCACAAACTCAAGTGGTCAACAGTGTGCCTGTCACAAACATTGATGATGTTCCAAATACCCCAGAAAAATCAAGCACAGTGGATAAGCATGTTGCCACGGTGGTGAAGACAGTCAAGTACGAGTTTATTGGTGCCAATGTACAGTTAGAGAAATCCAATTTATCCACCAAGAAGGAGAAAAAGGTGAGTGGATTTTTGTGAATATATCTTATGTTATCACTAGACATTGGTTGGAACATGCACTCGTAAGCTACCATACATACATACATGAGCAAGCATGCATGTGCAAATGATTCTTGAAATAAAATATCACTTTGTATCAAGTATAACATACAAAAGCGGGCATATGTTTAATAGATAAGTGGCTGTGGTCTTGTAGAAAGTGGTTGGCAAGCTGACAAATGCCTTCTCTGCTCTGTCCTGCTATCAGAAACCAACAGCTACAATATGCATAGAAACTGAAGAAACTGATGCACATGATAGTTTCTCTGACAGACCCCCCCCCCCCCCCCCACACACACACACACACACACACACAAACACACCCCTTGGAGCATATTCTGAAACAAGTTTCAAAACTCCTGTGCAAACTATGTTCTAATACCTGTTTGGGACTATCATGAATGTGATTCAAACAAGGAAGTTGCGATAAAAAACTGGTAACGTTGTTTGCTCAAGTCTGAACCAGTCTGAATCACTTTTATTTACAAGCTTAAAACAGTAACTGAGATTTGTTGATAAAATCCATGATTTATTATCTGACCCCACCATGCTGACTGCACCAGCTCAAATAAATGATTTTGTTATCTAAGTCCATGTTTTTGTTTGTTTAAACAGGTACTTTGGCTCATAGTTCTGCTAAGGGTTAGGTCTAACAGCAAGAAAAAATGCTGTTTAGAAATATTTATTGGCATGGAAACTTAGCTGAGACAATGACTTTGTTGACATTGTAACATACTTTCCATTACAGCTGTTCTGCATACTTGCATTGACTGAGGCATGCCAGCAAAGATCATATACTGTAAAAGTAACTAGTAATAGAAAACAACTGCTGCATTGTATGAGATGCCATGATAAGGCATTATTTAAAGAGAGCATGATGTCGTTCATATGTAAGCTGGTTGATTTTCTCTCCTGAATTCTTTTGACAAATTGCTTTGCACAAGTGGATGATTCCACTGTGATCTTTGCTTAAAATGAATTTGCAGGGAATTCACATTGTGCAGAGATGTGAAATTGTGTTCGTATATATTTAGATCCAACTCACAGTTAAATCAAACATTGCTAATTATTTTGGAAAAAAGATGAAGTTTCAATGCATAAATAGTTTATCCCTCTCCTCTTTCAAAATTCCACGAAGTCTAAAGTAGACAAAAACCCATCTTCAAGATTCCTACTGGATGCATGAAGGCTGTAAATTATAGATTTGCACTATTGAGTCACTGCAGGTCATAGGAATAAACTGCCTAGGTGTCAACTGCATATTTTCTCTACATTCAGACTGTCTGGTGACTCGTCGGTAGTTTGTCTGAATGTCTGCAAAAATAGTAAAATTGCTTAATTTATTGCCAGTTTATGCTATTAAAGAAACTTAGGATGTCCATATTGGGTTATTTTAATGTCAGTTGAAGTTAAGTTTCATGTTTTAACAATATTCATTATAGTTGACGATTGTGTCAGCGAGAAGAATAGGTGAAAGATGTTGTGAAACTACAAGCACGTGCAAAACTTTCAAAAATGACTGCCTCCAGTCTGAATAGGAATTCATTTCTAGTGACATTTTAGTTTTGCAGCAGAGCTATAATAAATTATTTATTAAGGCGCAAGCACTTGTCTCGTGATGTTTAAAATTGATAAAAGTAGTCATGCCCATATGCTACAAAATTAAATGAAAGCTGTGAAGCCGACAACTAGGTATTAGTTTTAGTTTGAGAATATGTATGAGTTTTTTTCATTTTTACCTCCGCCAAGGAGGTTATGTTTTCACCCCTGTTTGTCTTGCATCAACATAACTCAAAAAGTTATGGGCCAGTTTTGATGAAATTTTTAGGAACTGTCAGAAGTGGGCCAAGGAACAGATGATTAGTTTTTAAAGGTGATCTGGATCAAAAATCAGTCAATTATCAAAATTTGCTGCCTTGGCAGAGGTCTAGGCTCTCGGAGTGCTTTTCTAGTTTATTATTATTTTTCTGTTTTGTTTTTTTACCAGTACTTTTTCATGAAAATTTGTGAGGCTTTCAGGGTGTTGTATACAGTTAATGCCCTTGTGACCAGTTACAGAACTTTGAACAGTCATGAGTTTTAATACAATATCCCATATCAGTACTTGGAACACTTGGGCAATAAGTTCTTAAGGTCCTAGAGTTCACATATTGTTGTTAGGACTACATAGAAGTATTGTGTGTTTATTATAGCACAAGGAACACTTTACAGTTACACTGGACAGCAAATGGTGTTGAACATATGACCAATAGAAAGAAAAAGGCTTGTCTCGTGAAAAAACAAATATATATATATATGTATGTTACTTTTCACTGGTTTTCAGTTTCCAAATTTCCACCTCCTGCTACAAGGTTACTTTGAATGCCACCTGCGTTGTTTTGATAACTTGACTGTTGCATACAAGTTTCAAATGTTTTGTTGGCTTTTTAAAACTTGTTCTATTTTGTGTTGATATGATTTCTATCAAAGGCTCTTTTCAGCATTGGACTGATAAATTGTGGTACTGCGCCTGTTTTGTTTACTTAATGTCTGAATTAAAGGTATTGTTTACTGTTACACAAGTTTACGCAGGCAACAAGGCCACAGCCAGACCAAAATATTATTTTTAAGTTATTAAAAATTTCTTTAAGTGGATGATTTTGTGAAATAGACTCCCATGTTTCTTTTCTTCCTATTGATGAATTCTTCTGCTCTAGAAAGCAGACAGATATACACAATATACTGTATATATGATACTAGTAGTCACCTATAATCAGCTGATCTTTACAAACACAGAATGCCTCAATTTTACTCTGGCAGCAATTTTTATCAGTGATGTTATATTCAAGTTCCAGTTTGTTATACATTCATGTTGAGCTATGAAAGAGAAAAAAAAACTTTAGAAAAATTATTTTAAATGTTACCTCAGGAAGAAGGTCAGCAGATAGGACATACAATCAAAGATGGTACATTTCTGCTATGTATGAAGTCCAAGGTTTGTGCATGGTTAAATAATTGATCAGGAAAGAGAAGCTCTTTGATTACAACATTTGCTTGGAGACACAAGTTCAATTGATAGATTACTTATTAATCAGTGATCTTTGTGAAGAGTATTGATCTGGTTCAATAATTGAACAAGTTATCCACAATAAGGGCCACTTTTAAGTGTTAGCCGGGGCCCAGTATCTGAGCACCATGTCCTAGCTCGTCACGGGAACATGGATGTCAGGTAGTGCTGGTTCTGGTATGTCCTAGCCCAGAGCTGTGATAATTAAGTAGTTCAAAACAGGGATTTGGTTCTGCCCAGAGCACTGGAAGTGTGAGACAGAGACGAATGCTCACACTCCATGACATTTAACTGCCTGAGGGTAACCAGCGAGGAAGAGTTTACAAGACCCTTGTTTTATAATAAATTAGAAATCAAATTAAAGGGTGGATGAAGGCAACTTGTTAATGGTTCATCGTCAAGGTGAGCCAGAGAGCCGTTACAGTAATGAATATATAGTATTTATGATTATGGTGGATACGTGCTCTGAAGTGAACATGAGGTACATTTACATTGACTGAAATTAAACTGGTTCTTTAACGTTTTATTCAATGTTAGCAACCAAACCACCACCTACTAAATAAGTGAAAGCTCACAGCCACACAGAAGCCACACAGATACGTTCCTTTCATTTACAAGTAAGGTGATTGTCTCATCTTTGATATCAGTCAAATCGATACTGTGCTTTAACTGTTTTTGCCAAAGTGAACAACTTTAGAAACCTGCTTCTGGGAGTTCACATTGAGGATAAGCGTACTAGTTAGTACTAGTACCCTGCTCACCACTATCCTCTGATCCTATCTGATAGTTTTTGCTCACCCTAGACAGGCAAACAAAAAAACCTTTTCTCCTGGTGTTACTACTCCCACTGCTGAGCAAGGCAAGGGGCCTGATTTCAACTAGGAAAAGTCAATCTTTTGAAGGAAAATTGCTTTATCTGCCTTTGTAACATGTGGTAAGAAGTCTTGCTGATTACTGTGATTAGTTCACTTTATTATGATTTAATAATGCTCACTACAGGAGGTACCATCAGGAAGCGTCTGTATTTGTTGAGTAGCTGGAGTAGTTAACTTGCAGTTGATTGATTAATTGTAGGCCACAAGGGGACAGATATCAATATTTACTAACGTTAAATACAAAGAAATTACTAGTACAGTTTTTTTTTCCTAGGCAGATAGATACTTTTGAAAAGTAACAGTTCAGAAGATTTACAAATTCTGGTGGACTGCACAATTGCTAATGTGGAAAAACAATTCAGTTTGTGACTGACATTGAATAAAGATACTACTCCCCCTTTCTGTTGTCTTCTGCTTTCGAGACTTTTCTTGTACTCTACACACATTTGCATGTGTGCCTGACTGTGCAAATAAAACATGTTTCTTGCAACTTGCATTTCTTGGGCAAGGAACTTGGAATCAATGCACCTTGTTGTGTCAGACAAGATGAATAGAACCACTCTCAAGATTGATCAATATATATATATATACATATATATAGATCTAGGACACAGAAAAGGGGTTCTGTGGTCCCATACAGGAGTGGACGCTGTCCCCCTGTGGACAGTAGACTGACCAGACTCATTGTGGACCACTGAAGAGTAGAAATACCTGAGCAAATGAATTGCTGTGACAAAAGACAGTCACAATACAGGTGTCATCTGGTTTGTTGATGGATGACCTGCCACTTGGCATCAGCAGGGCCACTAGGTAGACTGGTCTCTCTATAGATATATATATACTAGTACTAGAAGATTCCATATGGTGTATATACCCTAGACTCTTGGATTGGTCAACTTTTAGAGTTGAAAATCTATCATATTTATGTAGATATTTGGATGTTGTATCTGTGTCCCCCAGACCCCTTATCTGGAGCAATGTGCCTTTGGCGCTTGCATTTTTAAGATTTTTATTAAAGCATACATCACTGCACTTTGAGAAAGTGACAACTTAATACCCTAGCTATTACCCCCCCCCCCCCACACACACACACACACACACACCACCCCACCCCACCCACCAGGGCCTACCTAAATATAGTAAGTTCCTAAAACCAACATCAGGAAGCAACCTTGTGGAAAGCAGTTCTAGCCCCTGTAGTGTAATTACATGTTCTAGTAAGGACCTCTCCAAGAATAATGTATTGCTCGCTTGATGTGAAAAGGACCTTGGTATGGAAGCACAGTTGTATCCAGTTTTTACCTCTGACGACTGGTATTTAAAAAGGCTTTGATAGCTGGATGATGTTATTATGCCTTTATTGTAGTTTTCTTTCTGTTGGTTTTATCAGTGTCTGGTTGAAAAGTTGTCACCATTTGATTGAACCATAATGTAATACAATATCATATTATTCAAAATTTGTCTTTAAAATGTGTGATGCACCTTTTATGTGCAGTTTGGTTGGACAAAAAAAAAAGTAAAATAAAAAAATAAAAAGAGAAGAAAGCAATGACAGTCACATAGTAAACATATTTGTACTGTATTATGTGAATTATTCATCAAGAGATCTTAGTTTGACCTGGCATGCCCTATTCGACACCCAAGATGCTATTGAGAACTGCTGCTGAAAGTGTGAGCTATTGAAATTTGTTTGTTAGAATAATGACTGATGTCTGAGAGGGGGCGGGGCAATATGAGGGGGCGGGGCAGTGATGACTTATTACATGAGGATCTTGTGGCAGGTGTTACTAGTTAGCATACAATTTCTTATCAGTGACTGAAATCGAGTTTTATTTTGTCCATAAAATTATCACTCCTATAGAAAAGTAATTTTGCCAGTTTTTAATGGAGTTTATTTTTAATCGATATGGCTTGGATGCGTCAGCTTGCAGGGTTGAACTCCAAACAACACTCAAATCAAGATGAGTTCGTCGACTGTGACCAGTGCCTTATGCAGCATGCTTTTTTGAAAGGGAATTTAAGTTCAAGATGTGCCTGGTTGAACATCTTAATCAAACGCCTACGAAACTCTCTCCAACTTATTATTTGGCTGTATGCTACTTTTGGTAGTTTCTGTACCAGCTATATAAAGTTCCATGTTATGAATTGAATGCATACTAAACAGTAATTAACATCTTTTGATTATTTTAAGAAAAAAAAGGTCTATGTCAGGATGAATGGATACCACAGACAGAAGACCAACACGCACTCAGGTGATTGTCTCTGAGACAAGCTGTTATTAGGAGGGCGACCCCAGGGCGTGGCTCCATTATTTCACTGTTTGGTTTCCAAATTATATAATGATAATCTTTGTCATTATAGTGAAAAAATGCCTGTGGAAAAGTAGGTTTTCTAAACAAACATAGGTGCAGGTACAATGGACAGATTCTTTGTGGTAGCTAGAGTTGTTTTGGTCAGCATGTCCAAATGAAATTTTGTTTAGATGCCCAAGTTATGTAAAGGTATTCTGTTTTGTTGTCGCCTCAGTGTCATAGGCTCAAAACACTAACTCAGTGTTTCTAGCTGCACTCTCCGTAATAATGCCATTCCACATATTAAGTGATGAATAATACAGTTGTTTCTACATTGTGGTCAGCTCCTTGCTAAATGTTCAGTAATGTTTGTGGTCAAGCTTTGATAGATGATGGTCAGGCAGGCAACTGTTTGGCCATGGTCAGTGGCATGCTGAGAGATATAATATGTCAGCTTGGAGCATTTTGGGTTTGTTATATCAAGGTAGAAGATGTTAAAAAATGCAGAAATTGGGCAGATTTGCTGAAATTAAAAGCTAATAAAGCTTTACCTATGACAGAACTGAAAGAGAGAGCTGACGTTAGGAGACTATCTGTCGTTTAGTTGTATACCAGTAATATATATACCTTGAGCCTGAGGACTACGCAGTAATTAGGATCAAGTAGACCCGCCCATCTGACCAACAGCAAGCCTAATCACCTGTGCTATAACTCCCAATTAAACAGTTCAGATTGCTAATTGTGTGTTTACAATGTTCTTAACTCAGTTATATTTCCAAAGTTTTTAACCCTAATCGAAGGAAACATGAAAAAATCTTCTGCACCTGACTCGGAATATAAAAAGGCACAGCATGCATTGTCTTATTATGTAAAGTAGTACCAGTAGGTGACACACTTGTAGCTCTGAGACCAGCAATTATTGTCATGGAGGGGCAGAATGTATGTGCCATGTACTGTGACATGGTGTGATTAGGTGATCAGGCTCTTTGCACACTCTCAGCATTTGGTCGCACACCTTATTAAAGATGGTGGTTTTCTGTGCTCACACCAGCTCTGCTGTAACTAAAATCTTTTTTGTTGGACAAATTTAGCTAGCACTGTAGCCTTTAGTCAGCTACAATCACCACCACTGAAAGCAGACACATTTAAGTTTCAGGATCAAACTTCCTCAGAACTGTTTTTATATCCCAAAAATTATAATATTGCTATAATCTAAATTCCTTTTTAGAGGCAGTGCCCCTACCTTAGGCAGAAAAAAAAATTACAGTGTGTACAACCAAGAAGAAAGTACTTGTTTCACCTTTATTGGGAGGAATATGAAATCACTTGAACTCCCTTAATTTACACTTATTCCTACCTTCCATGCACCATGGCTTCTAGTGTTGCTGGCATGTCATTATGTTGTTTAATGTTGTATTATGTGTTCAGAAGAGTATTATGTCAGACATTCATTGTTGAGGGTTATTGTGAAATACTCTGGGGGTGATAAACTTTCATGTGGGATCTGTCTCTGAAAGCTTTTGCTCTTTTGGAGTCCGGCCTGAAGCGCGTGAAAGGTATTTCTCCCCCTAGCAACCCCAGGAATCATTTCATTCAGTTAATCTGATTACATTCAGCAGGAGTCCCCATGGCAATGGATCGATCTGTGTGGAATTATAGTTTTATTGAGAATCAATGGGTCCTATGAAAAAAAGGTGTCAGGGTTGTGCACGCCCAGGAATCTCAGTAGGAGGCCTCTTCAAGTGTTGTGAGACCAAATAGCAGTAATCAGCCAATAAAGATAAACCAAGCATTTGTGCCAGTTCTGTGTCCAATATTGGCTGCTGTTTTGTCTGAAAAATGTGATTATTTCTTTAATATATGAGATGCTTGAAGTTAAAAACACCATCAAATAATTTGGACTAAGAGGGTTGGATTATAATCACTTCATCAAGAAATGGGCTTATTATGCATGCCACATAGCTTGATGTGCTGATTGCATTTCATTATTTTATTGAGTTGATTAGCTTTTTTTGGGTGCAATAAATTGGTTGTGGTGGTGATGGTGAGAGAGACAGGAAGGGGGGGGGGGGGACGGTGAGAGAAGTGACACAGTTATATTGTTACAAGTACCTGCACACTTATTATAATGCTAGTGTGCGGCTGTGAGATCCCAAAGAGTCTTCTACACATGGGTAGTGGAGGTCACATACCTGAAGTTCTCAGGGTCAGTGAAGATGTTGACAGTGCTGTTGTGTTGCAGCAGGGAAAGCCAAAGGACAGGGGTTTGATTACATAGATAAGAGAAGGCTTAACACACGCCAGCATTCCTCTCTCATTGTCACTGATCACACGCAATGTAAAGTTTGTTTGTTGGCTGTTCACATAGACCTGGTTATATGGGGCAAGGACATGGGCGTTCCTTTTTTTTATTCATAAAAAATGTTATTATATGTTGGGTTTAGATTGAAAAATATATTATTATGGTGTGTCCAGGAAGGGGGATGGAGAGAGAAAAAGAGAGAGACAGAAAAAGAAATAACGGGCAGGGAAAATTTATCTGTGATACATGAATTATAAGGACTGACAACTTCTAGTCGAAGTGGCTGACACTATCTTTGTCGTTTTTCCTGTAATCGCAACCACACATTTCATTTTGGAGTGATTGCCATTTGAGATAACAGCATTGGGTTTGGGAAGGGATTGGTCATCGAAAACTACACTTCCTGTTACTGTAACAGCTTTTAAAAGTGTATATACACATCATATTTGAAAATAAAACAAGTCTGGGGTTATTTTTGACCTTCTTAGCCCATTGTTTTGATCAGGTTGTTGTCCTTGTAGACTTCTTATATTTTCGTGCAGGTGTGTATTTTGGGTGGGAGGGGAACATCTGTATAGTAGGTACAAAGGTGGGCGACTGCTGGGCTGGACACTGGATGATATCTCCACTGGTGACAGCATAAAATAAACTATAAAATTTAATTTATTTATATTTTTTCTTTTTTTTTTTTCTTTTCACACATGTTACATGGAATGATGATAAACTTACACAGAAGTCTGTATAGTTTACACTTAGAAGATACAGGCCTATATCGGTGACTGATATAGTGCCACTGGTAGGTTCCTTTTATAAAAAGCCAAACAGAGGTCCTTTATCTAAAACTCGAACATCTCAGGTGCCTGTTAAGAAATTCATACTGAGATAGAGGGATCGCATTCTTCAAACCCTTGACTGTATATATATATCACATAAAAAGAACAGTCTTGTCAAAGGTTGACATACACACCAGTTCGCATTGAACATTATACTTCCTCTAAGATGAGTAAGGCATTTGGGCAGAGACGATGACGATGACGTTCATTACAATGTCTGGTATTGCTGCTATTTGGTTAACAATATGGGGCAGTGCCGCAGTAGCAATTACAGTGATTTAGGCTAGAATGACTTCAGACATGCTAACATGGAAAATAGGCCATCTTTCTTGGTACAACTCTTCCATTTATGTACTGTATGTGGACTGTCTGATTGAGATTGGCTTATCACAGGTAACAATGTACAATCTCTTTTCTCTGAAGTCCATTCCTTGCAGTGCCTAGCTCTGCACATACTGTTTACACATAAACACATATATAAAGTACACTGCCCTGGGATAGCACTCACACTCGCCAATTGAACCAAATGCTAAAACTGACTTAAAATTGGCCTAAACAAAATAGGGTTGATTTGACTTGTTTTTGTCAAATTTAAACCATTTGGAGAAAACAGTGATAAAAAAAGTAACGATTTGGTAAAGGGGATAGAATTGCTAGTGCTACCCTAGCTCTGTATATACATGTAACTAGCTTACTAGTACATTACTTCATCAGACCATCAAAGGAGAAGGGTAATATACAGGGAGGGGGCAATCTGTCTCAGTGTAAACACACACCTACAAATTAACCATATTGGACTTGAGCAGTTACTATTATATATGGCCTTGTTGGATCCCCAATCAGTTATGAACAGCAATATATCCATGATGAAGTACTCGTGGCCATGATGGTTTTACTGCTGATAACGTCCTCTCCACCCCTCTTATAAATGATGAATGCCACTGAGGATCTGCTGATAAGCCTTATTTTTATCACGTTTAAATAAGTTTTCCATTTTGTGTAAAATCTTGTGTAAGCCCTGTGCAAATCTTCATTTATTCATATCTTGTGAAAAAGAAAAGGGAACTAGTTTAGCCCCAGTTCTACAATCTAGCACTAGTCAGGAAGAATAGAGTGATTGAATAAATGCGATACAGATGTTATGGAAGGGAAAATTGCTGTCTGATAGGACAAATATGGATTCATCAGAATGTTATTAGTACTAGTTTGTCGTAATTAGGGCATGGGACAATAATATATCAGAATTAACTTGCAACAAGCTAAACTATAATAGCTTACATACCCAGAAAGATTTTGTAAGAAATAAAAAAAAAGAGTCACAGGTGGAGGAGGGGGGGGGGGGGGGTAATGCTTATATGAAGTCTTAATGGGCCCAGTCCTCTTGAGTGTGATTGAAGTACGGAGGCTGTTTGTAAGTAATGCGTTTTTGGTATGCTATGGTCTAGTTCATGGGTAATTAAGACGGTGCTTTTATGATGAGACAACAGATTATAGTTGTATGCTGTGTGCACATCAGAATTAATGTAACTCAGAAACAGGCAGAAATATGTCATTTGACATCTGAAGATAATATGATTGAATCAGTCCCTATGTGCTTTTATTTATTTATTTATTTTAAAGACATGTTAACATGTGTTTAATATTGTGAATGTGTTGTTGTTATCATTTGTAACATGTTTAATTTCAAGCAATAAAAAGTGCCCTAAAGATTTGCTTACAAAATCACTGAGCATGTTTTTTACACACAGAATGTATTGACCCTTGTTTATTTATTTAAGTGGAGGTTCATGCAAATGTAAATCTACCTTCCTCTTTTTGAATAATTTTTTTTCCTCAAGAAATAATTAATGCATGAGATCTAGTGTGGGGTCTCTTTAATTCTGACTTCTACAGTGAGGTAATTACTTAGTTTGTTGTGACAGATGTTCAGTTCTTTTAAAGAGAATGCCAGTATGATTATAATTAATTTTTATATTGATAGGAGGTGTTGAATATAATCAGTATTTATGATAATGTCTATGCTGAGTTTTGGCATACATACAAATAATATCACTGCCAACACCGCTGAATATGATTGACCTTATTGCTTGCTAATACTGTTTGTTTTACAATTATAATTGATATGTTATATGGCTCGTTTACCACACCTTGGGTTCATTGATAAAATCCTGTATAGTATTTCAGTTTATATATACTCAGATCTTATAGTTAAATTGATTTATTTCTGTGACAATGCCGAATATATACAAATATAATACAATAATGTGAATATATAAGTAACGGCCCAGCCCTATGGGCTTACAGAGTCACCGGTTACCAAACATTAGTTATATAGAAGCTTCTTTCTGACCTGAAAGCAGTTAATGAGAAACCCCGCTGTGCTTCTATGAAAATCTGTAAAAAGCACTTGAGGTCTCTCTTTAACCACTTCCAGGTCATGAAAGATAAGATCACCCACTTTTACTTTTTCAAACCATTTTTTTCTTAAATCTTTATAAATTGGACAATCAAATAAGATTATAAGATTTTTATGTGAGAGAGAGAGAGGGATCATAAGACTGAAATGCAGACTGTTTTTTCCAAGGATGACATTGCTATAGATATGTCACCATCATTCCAGAGAGACAGTTGACATTGTAGTAGAGGGCAGTTTTTTATGGAATCATTACTAGTACACATACCTGTTGTTGTGTTGTTATAAAAGGTGAAGAGTTTCTTATGCAGCTGGTCGGTTATAGTGCTTATAACCGACCAGCTGCCGACCAGCTCCAATTCACGCAAATACTAGTAGTGACTGTGGTCAATTTTAGCAAAATGGTACCCCCCCCCCCCCCCCCATCCTTATATCCTTGATTTGATTCAACAGGTTGATTTGGCCGAAATGATCCAGCTTTAATAGATGTTAGAGAGTGCTTAAAACCCGATAAATATGACTGGACTACAATGAGAGGGAGGGCACACTTCCACAACACGTGTCCGCTGACTCAGGTGTGAAGTAATTGATAGCTGCGCATTCACTTCTGGTATCAAATCTCAAATCTCATCAGTTTATTAGACCTGTTTTCAGGTCTTCGTCACGGAGATGCATATATATGCAGATACAGCAGTTGAAAATGGAAATCTTGAGTAGTGGGTGACTATCATGAATCCTCAGGAAAATTAGGTTGTGCAAAAAGTGGGCATAATTGAACAGTAAAAGAATGACGTACATAGATGTGAGAGCATGTTGAATATACACAATAGGTTACATTTCTTCTTTTCATCATGTTAGTCATATACATAATGGTTTTGACACTGTTAAGGACCTTAAGTGTATTAAATTTGAAATAATGTGGTTTTTCTTCTTGATGAGAAAAGGTGCGTGCTTTTCCCCCGATTTCCATATGAAAAACCTGTCTTATTGTTATGAACTCCTCGCTGTTTGAATCTAGCAATTTAACAGAGACGTGTGATGCATGTAATATCCTCAAACAATGCTATTGACAGACTTAATTAAACTCGAGGTCTTTTTCAGTTTGTCATTTATCTTGGCAATAACACTGATTACTTAAGATGAAAAAAGTAACAGATTTAATGCTGTATTCACACTGGTAGCCAGCATTTTCATGATATTGTTTGCACTAATATATCAGTCTTGTAGCTCACAAAAAAAAAAAAAAAAAGCTTACGTAAATGTCTTAATATTGTGAACTGTAATGGTAATATTTCACTGGAAATTAGATATTGGATGTGATCAAGCTACCAGAATGTTAATTTTGAAATCGTCATTATGTTATGTGACAAAACATATTATGAGACCTTGATAAGCGTGACCAGGGTAAGAGTTATGTGGAGAGGAAAGTGGCTTATGGCTGAATCATCAGCACATTTGTGATGAATGTGTCTGGGGTTCTTGCTGATGTAAGAGGCTAGGGACGTTTTACAGTTTTGTGGTTTTAGTTTTTTTATCAGTATTGCAACATGAAATCATTGTTTAGACAAAATGGATTTCAAAAAAAAAAAAAAAAAAAAAAAATAGTGTGACACATTTCTGTGTACATCCTAAATTAATGATGATTGCTTGATGTGAGTCAACTAGTGCTTCTTTTGCCACACTGGGTAAATTACTAGACCACTAGTTTTGTGCATGAAATATTCACCAGCAGAAATGTTGCTACAAGGTTAAATATTGTTTTAAAGGTTATTTATTTCCTGCGATTCATCCAGTAGATCATGCGTGAAATGTTGGAGGCAGTGGAAAAAGGGTAGAAGACGACTGTCTTTCAGTCTGTCAGCCTGCCTGTAGGATGTTAGTCATGGAGGTTGCATGACCACTTCAGTATTAATGCCAGCTATGCTTGCCTTGATTGAGATAGGTAAACACGGTGCAGGTTGAAAATAAATGGCCTTGATATTTGTGATAATGTGTTGTTTTAAGTAAATAAATTTATCTTTTAAAAATGAAGGGAATATTGTTGTGGAAGTGGGATCATTGATAAATTACCCTACCTTAATTAAAATATTACAGACTATTTAGTAAGAAGAATTTTTTATTATTTTTTTTTATTAATTTTTTTTAATGGAACTATAAACCTTTAAGCAGCTTTCATTCAGAGCATACCAAAACCATTCACAGTTTTAGGTTGCACTAGTGGGGAGAGAGTGCTGGCGGCAATAACTTGACATATCTAGATTCTTACAGGTTGTAATTACACCTATTTATTGGGGTTATCACGCTGGATGGATATTAAGTTTATGTGAGTCACCTGTCTTGGTAGGTGATGTATAAGTATAAATGTGATTAAAAATGTACCCGGAATAATTTTTCATGTGTTTAGGGAATTAGAAAGCTGGATCTTTTAGTTGCTCTCCCAACAGGTATATGATGTCTACAAAGAATATCTCCGCATTTCAGTTAAAAATAAAACTTAACCCCTCCCCCCCTTTCATGTTGAGCCAAATGAAGCTTTTGAGTCAGAATGATGAAGATTCTTTGTAGTTTGTTTAGATATAAATATTCAGCATTGCAACTTCCTCAGTACAAGCTGAATTATTACTTTGGCATATGACAAGTAACAATTAATGTATAACAGTAGATCAACATTGGTTTGTGTAGGTCCATCATTAATTATTTTCATGGATCATTCTCTTCAAATAAACAGATTGTTTTTTATCCACTATTTAATTTACTGCACGTAAATGAAGTATTTACATTATGCCATGTTGTGCATTAATATTAAAACCATTGATGTCATTCCAGCTGGCGGTCAGTTTCAGCAATGACCAGCTGGCCAGCATACATGAGTACCCCTCTGAAGACTGCATGCTGAACATGCTCCGTTCCCAAGGCGTCAAACTAGACGTGGACGATATCCAAGACAGCCCTGACATGGACAATGATGAGGACGAGGAAGATGTGCTCACTATGAGCATTGATAACAACAGTAACAAGAGCAGTAACAGTAGTTTGTCATCTCTGCAAGGCCTTGGGAGTGGGGGTAGGTTTCACTTTTGACACGCTGATTCTTGAATCTTGAAAGTGCAACATTCCATCTGAATCTGAATGTAGAAACTGTCCTTGAGAACTGTTTGAGAAAGCTTGATAGTTCAGAACAATTCTGGCAAACATTTGAAGATATATTTTTCATATTCCAGCCCCCCTTTCTCTGAAAAAGTCACAAGATCTCTATAGAGATAAATATTTTCTGTTGTCTGAAATGTTGAAGTGTTTTTAAGATAGACGTGCTTGTTAAAATTCTTGCCCAAATTTTATTACTTAATCAAAAAGTGATACTTTCATCCTTTTTACTTTGTTGGATAAGCTTTGGTTCTCTTAACTAAGCTTGTTTTTCATCATTTGTTTCACCCCTATTGTTTTAATTATATCTTGATGATACAAAGTGATTTATAAAATTTGAAAAGTTTGATTTTCTAAAGCAGTGCCTTTTTTCTTGATCGTTTTCTCCCAGGTTCTGGTCTGTCTAGCTACAAGGGCCGTTTTCAGATGGATTACCAGTTTGGTATGAACATGTACCAGGAGGAACCAGTGGCTCCACCTAAACAAGAGGAGCCACAACCAGACCCCGAAGATCTCTCAGTCAAACCTGCTGATGATGACTTTGCCTGGTCAGAATCTGCAACATCAGATCTTCTATTCTGATTTACTTATATGAGTTGTTTTCTACACTGGAGCTATGATCAAACTGCAGTTGGGGTTGATTGTATGGTAATAATGCAGCAAAGAACCAAAATGTTGAATAATCAGTGAACATGAGTAAGGGGAACATCATTAATCACAGTTACATGTGTTATGAACATTGTTTCTTGAAATTGCCCTTGCTATAAAAGAGACTGCTGCAGTATTTCATTCCAGCGCATGGTCAGACATATACCAAGAACAGCATTCGTTTACTTTGTTGCATTTGCACAAAAAAAGAATATTGAACACCTTGGCTACTGTGATACATAACCCAAGGTGGCGTGCATCCAAGACGGGCTCAACATGAAGTCTGAGAATGAAAAATGAGCATATTTGATAACTGATTAGTTCAAAGAAATATTGATGCTAAAACAACACCAGTCCTGCCTCCAAGGATCAATGCCAGACGGATTCCTTGATAGCAGAACCGTGGGTGGAATCCATGACGAAGTGTATATAGTTGATTACATATACTTGAAAACAAGTGGAAGGTTATCTATTATTTATATATGTATAGTTCACTTACAAATGGACCCGGATCACTGACAGTATGCATGGATGGTGCTGTGAAAATGTGTGGTGTTTCTACAAAAATTGCACAATCTGTGAAGCATGAAGCCCTCAGCCAATATGGGATGACATTTGGGAAGTATAGAATATAAGACAAAAGTTCCAAGTCTTTCAAACATTCTGTGCCTGTGTTTGGTGAATGCCTTTACATGGTTGAAATAACAGTAGAAGTTAGCTAAATAAAGAGGGATGTTTATAGTTGAAAAGGATATGTATCATTATTATAGAAATGCTGCCTTTCCCAAATAGCAAATGCCTGTTAGTCTAAAAAAAAAATCATAACCTCCATGTTAATAGAATACTGCTAGTATTAAATGTAACAAGTGTTTGTACTGCTGAATCCCTCATTAGGAATGTACAGAATAATCCAGGTTAACAAGTCTATCAAAAATATCTCTAGCTAATGAGCCAAGTATGTCTCATTTTGTAGCAAAAACTTTCTGTTAAACTTGTCTTAGGTATCAGAAGGGTGGTAAGGCTTTATCTATTTGTTTTGTACATGTCCCAATTATTTGTTAGCAAACTATGTAACTATGTGGTTATAAATGAAAGAAAAGTCAGCTAATGTTGATATGTATGCTTAATCATATTATTGTTAAATTTTAATGCAATTATTTGAATTACATTACACTGAAAGCACGATCACACGAGAACTTGTGTAGAAAAAAAATTCTGAAAATCTCAGGGTTGGGTATTAATGTCACTCATTCCTAGTAGTGCTGTGTGTAGAGTATGGAGACAAAACATGTGCAAAACGTGTTGAGTAAACTGTAAATGTAGATCAACAAGCCAAAAGTATTTAATTTTAAGGGGTGGAAAATGATGGTTGAACTATTGATAGAACCTCCCCCTTCTTCCATCCTTTCTTGAGTGGTCTAGGGACTGATAAATAACCCAAGATTAAAGGGGTCATCCTTTAGTTCTTTCCATCTCAATATGAGTATTTAGTGTATGATGACTATTAGTATAAAGCTATCGTATATTATATAAATGATTTAATACTGAACTAATTCTTATTAATTTATTTGGCAGATATTTTAAGCCAGTGTATTCCATATAGCAAATTAAGTGATTGCCCATTCCGTTATATATGTATTTAAAGATTATCGTTAATGCATTTTAAAGTGTTAATAATGCCTACAGTTTGTAATGATGTGCGAAAGGGACCAATTGTTGAGTGCAGTATAAATAAATACATTGTTTAGTGCAACACGTAGAGTCCATTAGTTGTCACATCCAGAAAACGGTATGATAGGTGGCACTAGTTTTCATGAAGGGACCATAGATTATTATGTGAGAGTGCTGCCAATAATTGGGGCCTAGAATATGTTGAACTTTATAGTACATAGGCATGAAGTTTGTTTTGGATCCACACCATATTTATGGAAAGAAAGCTGAATTTTTAGCCTGTGTAAAATATAATGAGTAAAAAAATGTTTAGTTAAATTAGTTTTTGGAATAATTCACAATGCTAGATATTTAATATTACAGAGTTGTTTTGAAGTAGATACTAGCATAAGTATAAATAGGGTTATTTCGATTTTTGTTGTTGTTCTTGGGACTTGGGTTCTTCCATTTTTATTTCCCCAAAATGTTTTAAGGTTAAATATATATTTTTGTAATTAAAATTCTGCTTGATATGACCCCAAGTGGAATATTAAAAGCAAGGTCAGTGTCAGTCAAATCTTACTTTTAAGAAAGAAACTGCTCTTTAAAATGTCTTTATTTCCATGGCGTTCCCAAAATTGTAACAACAACCAAAAGAGACTTGTAAGTGTGCCCAAAACGGTCAATTTTATGCACCTTAATTAAGATACCTTGTTATTTTATCAATTGTCTCATAACCGTTATTTTATATAGCAGAATTTAAGGGTATGGCAGTAAGGCCCAGTGCTTAAAGAATGGGTGCATCGTTTGCGAGTATCTGAGAATGTTTGTCTTTCCATAAACTGGATTTGTTTAGAATAACGGGATTTGTTGCCTGTTTATGGTGACCATGCAATGAGCATTGTGATCCTCAATATCTCTATTTTGAGCTGACGATTTTGTTAAATTTGTTGTATGATTGTGGGTATGGAAGCTTGTCTTGTAGCCACTAGCGCGTGGGCTGCTGACTCTATAGTAACCACCAGCATGTGGTGACATCTATTGTGCATTTATTCACATTGCAGTCTTTGTTTTAATCCACCACTCGTGATAGTAATAAAAAAAGGCCCGATTTGTAATATTAGTAGATGCTTACGGTAAAATTGCTGTCAAAGTGCTATTTGGTTTGGTCGATTGATTATGGATTGCTATGCTCTTTACAATATGTTGCTTTATGTTATCTGTTTTATGGAACTTGATTCGTTTGAATGCTTGGCGCAAGTGAAATCTAAAAATAAAATAAATTTATGAAAAAAAATGTTTGTTTTTTTTCCTTAACAAATGAAAGGTCGTCGTGTGACGCTTTAAAACAGTCAATCTAATTGTTTATACACATTTGCCGAGACAGCGCTTTCCACTTCGTAAGTGCCAAATGGTATATTTATACAAAACATATTTAGTAGACTTTTTTTTCCGAGTAGGCTGTAGCGAAAAGGCATGTTAGAAATTCAACGTGGTCTATCTTACCTAGTTGTCACTGGATGCGTTTCTTTTAATTTTTTATTAAAATTTTTGTGCCATACCATTGTCGATGTCTTGTTTTAATTTGTTGATAATACAAAACATGAAAAATTTAATTTGCACAACTTCGTTATTTTCTTATTGATTTATTCTACTTTTTTTAGTAAATCGCTTTCCCGACGTCGTATTAGTCAGTGATGTGTTTCGTTCAAATTGGTCAATTCCCTTGGTTGTTCTTAACTTGATTTCTAAATGTAGCCAGTTGGTAGTACGAGATAATGTGGACAAAAGTTTTACTGTTGGTCAAGACCCAACTTCAATGCCTTGGCGCAACGCTAGTTCTCGGCCACTGGCGACACCTAGTGACGTCAGTACATGATGAGGAAAAAGACTATTTTGCGCAGCTAAGTTGTACAATAAATAAATTATGCAGGCCGAGTTCTATGGGTGATTTTGTGACGAACTCTACAACATTACACGATAGAAATTAAAATGACAGCAAATATTCTACTGTTATTGAAAGGAAAAAAGGTAGCACGTGCTGTCAAAAGGGCAGTAGTAGATCTACACATGTACAAAACTCTTCCAATAAAACATAAATGTACAGGGTTTTATACCCACCGATCCACGTAAACAGATACTTGGATAGTGGAAATTTGTGTAAAAGTAAAAAAAATTACAAAATGGGGCATCCTTGCATACGAAATTAATCAATCCAGGTAGTTTTTTTTTACTTCGGGTGCATTTCAGTACTATAAGAACCTGTAAGTTTGAAGATGATATGCAACCAAGTTTCCCCTTGACTTCGTTAACTGATAAAAATTGCGTTACGACATGGAAGCACACGGAGACGACAAACCCAGGTGGTGGCTGTATTACCAGTTACAGTAGCACGAGAAGTCCATAGAAACAAAGCGCGGGGGCTGTAGAAGTGCCACAGTAGCAAAATGATTCGCAGTTAAAGGTTTCCATTTTCAAAATAACGAAAACAATTATATCGAGTACAAATAATAATAATGATGAAGAAAATAAAGACGGGAGTAAAAAAATATCAATATCAGCTTTGCTTAATATTTATTCATGGACAAAATGTCAAAAAAGCATTTTTATGTGTGTTTATCAAACAATCTAAGAACTAGAACACAATGAAACTGCTCGATTTAAAGCTCGAATCCAAAAGGAAAATTTATTTATAAATTCCGTCCACTATGTACAGATATATAGATACTATAAATTTGTTTAGATATAGTTGAAATAGCAAATAATTCCATTTAAATAAACGATAAATCAACTTTTATATACAAGTATTGTGTTTATCAAGTTTGATAACAAAGAACAAACGTAATGCAAAAATGATCATATCAGTAGTAGTCCGTAGATAATGAGCACGCCTAGAATGCAAATGATCAGCGTGGTAATGAATCCGTATTTCAAGTATGCCCAGAATGTCAGCCTAAACTTCAGGGTGGTCAGAGACTTTTGAGCAACTATCAAATTGGCGACGCTTCCAAACAGCGTTAAGTTCCCGGCAACGGTAGAAACCCAGCCGAGAAAAAGCACCATCCCCAGCTGCTTCTTGCACGGATCTAGCTGCGCCAACACCAAAATACACAGAGGCACGTTACTGAACAGATTGGAGCCTACAATGACAAAACTGACCATGATCACAATTTCTACGAAGCTTTTCATCTCGTTGTGGTCCAAGCCCAACTGCATCCAGAACCAGCGTGGTATGCCGGTGTGGTTGTACGCGCCCAGCCAGACGAAGAAGCCGAAGAAGAGAACCAGGACGTCCCAGTCTATTCTCTTCATTGTCTGCAGGGCGTTACGCTTGTTGATGATGGCGTCGGAGATCATGATCAGGGTGGCACCGGCCATAGGGACCAAACCTGAAATATAACGAGTGAAGAAAGATTTAAAAGGGCAAGTGGACACATAGTAAAATACGTATTTTGTACGTAGTTTGTTTTTTTTTTATCTCTTTTGCATGCAAAATTACGTGTAACATTTTCCGTTTTTATGTCCCCTCCCCCTCCCCATCCAAACTCCCTTCCCTTTTATGCACTGACATTGCCCATGTTTAAAGAAAACGCATTTCACATAGCTTTTTTTTCTTTTTTAAAATTCAGATTAGAAAATCAAGCTTATAATGTATGTTTTTTTAAATAATGATTATTTAAGAACGAGAAAACGAAAGCGACCTACCAATGTCAAAGGGTACCTCCTTGGTGGATGCGATGAAGAGCACCACTACAAGGGTCATTGTCAGGCACAGGCAAATATGAAACGGCAAGGATTCAGTTGGACCATAAGCATCTGGATTCTTTTTCTCTTCTTTAGTATCTGTCGAGGGGGTACAAACTCTGACATCGTCAGCGCCAGCGTTCTCCTTGCTTTTCCTCTCGCGACCGTCGACGCAAGTCTCTTTGATGCGGTCTTGCCCTCCCGCTCGCCCCGAATTACTGAGAACGGACCCAGACTCTTCCAGAAAGGTGTTTTGCTGATCGCCCATGGTGAAGTCCAGTGGGTCGTTGCTGTCGTATCCTAACAACGGCGGAGAGGCACTTTTGGTCATACAGCCATATTTGTAGTGCATGAGTAAGAAGGCCAGGTTGAGAAAATACCCAATTATGGCAGGCACTCCGATGTACATGAGGCACGTGAGGAGGTCCAGGCGGCTGTAAGGGTGGGAGTCGGTGACGGAGGCAATAAGAGCCATTTGTGGGTTGCCAAAAATGGTCATCGAACTGCCGATATTTGAATTGGTAGCAATACACAGCAAGACGGTCTCTAGCTCATCGTGCTGCCTCTTCTGCTGGGCCCAGTGTCGGAGGACCAGGGGGGTCACGATCAGGCAGACGGCGTCGTTGGTAAAGAGCGCTGACAATATGAAACACATGAGTCCTACTCTCCACAAATAGCCATACATGCTTGTGTTGTTCTTGAGAAACCGCTTCAAGATCTTGTTGATGATGAGCTCTCGCTCGAAATACTGCGCCATCAGCATCATGCCCATCAACAGAAAGATCGTCCTCAGGTTTTCTACCTCTCCCAGAATCTCGTAGGTGTGCTCCTGGGTGATGACGGTGGTTCCGACCATGAAGAGGGCGCCAATCATAACGGCCACCGTGGTGTCGATGGGGAAGAACGGGATTTCGAAGAAAATGAAAGGCAGCACGACGATGAAGAAGATGGTACCTAGAAATATGAACATGCCCCCACTATCAACACCACACTCGAGTAGCACCAATGGTTCATGATGTAAAAGTTTTTTTAAACTACTCACTAAATTTTTATTTGTATTACGTGAAAAATTACGATACTCATACTTATTTTTGCATTTTCAGATATCTTTGCTTGTGCTTTTTAAAGATTTATTCCACAACAAAGAAACATATGTCCTATCATGGCAAGGTAACTGCGTAAGGTGTAGTTTGACTAACTATTGAATACCGCGGTCGTGATAACAGATAAGGCATATGCATGTTTGTGAAGTTTTTATTTTTAATATTTTATTATTATTATTATTATTATTATTATTATTATTATTATTATTTGTTTAAAACATCTCAGGACTGGTCTGGACAATTTTGTACGACCCGCTTTTGTACCATTTGTGGGATACACCGTTTCAACAGTCAAGCTATTTTTAGTTCTCAATATCCATTTCTTTTGTATTCTATAGCTTTCATTTTTTCTTATTTTATTTGTTGGTGTTTTCTATTATTCAAGCGTTCCTTTATTCCCCTATTGTTTAACACCAATTTTTCTGTTGGGTCATAGCATTTAGAATAAAAGCTCATCTAGGTGATATTAACATTCCAGGAAATGAACTTTTTAAAGGTAACGTGAACTGTCAAGTTCCATATTACAAGGTACAGAAGGCGATACGCAATAAAAACCGATTTTGATCGCATTTTCAGTTTTTCATGGACTTTCAGCGTCAACTTCAATTTTCCTTTTGTTGAAATCGTGCATTGGCAATTTAAATACTTACTATTTATACACCCAAAAACCTAGCCCACCACTTTGAACTGGACAATGATTACGGGCAATGACGCCGGTCGAAAAACTTACCAAGTACGAGTCTCCATGTTTCAATCACATCATGGCCCTCTTCGAAATACTGGTGCGCGTCACATTTATCACTGGCGTACACTCCTGAGGCCAAAAAGGCGCTCAAAAGCAGAAGGGCGATGCCCCTCGCCCGATAGTTGAGGAGGCCCACCATGGCGATTCTAGAGACCGTCAAGATGCTGCTACCGCGTCGTACTGCTCGGGTCTACAAATGTCGATGGGTGTGACACGAGGAACAGTAACACCACTCAAGCGTCCGCAACTGCCAACTTATTTTTCAACCAATGACACACTGGTTTGAAAGCGAGACGCTTGACTTTATGAAAAGTAGGTTAATTAATCGTCAGTGATAACTTTTAAGTACGGATCATGCGCAAAGGGCGAAGAAATTGATACCCTGGGTTTCAAGATATTGACGATATGTCAAGCCAATGCTTACTAGACAGGTAGGAAAAGTTTACGAAAGATTTTGATTACCAAGGCAGCATTTTTTCAAAAAAAGCTACACGTGATGCTTTTTTTTGTCGAAATCCAAAAAATCTTTTTATGTCGGGAACGAGATAGAGCTAATTATCTATTGCGGTCGTCTATGGTTTCAATCGACATTTTTTTAAGAAAAATGTATTAGGGCTAATAAATTGACATTTTATTGACAAATGTGATAATTTAATACTATTACCATTTCTGAACATAAACGGAACTCTGAGACCAGTGGCACTGTCACAACAGCGAGCCCTGAAAGCGACCTGCGGTTCTCAGGGTGAAAACCTCATTGGCAAACGCATAGGACACGGTGCTCTCTCTGCTCTTCCTCGACTCACATCAGCTGTACTTTCTTACACGCCCAAACATGGCGTTTCTCAGAGCGTTCTCCAGGTTTACTCTTGCTCGTTTAGCAAAGACGCTGCTTGTTGCCCTTCCCATTGCGGTTACTATGGTTACGATGCAACGTGCTTCCGTCGACCACGTGCCCATTGCTGCAGGGAAAGAAAGAAACTCAGCAAGCAAAACGGCTGAATTAAAATATGTCGTCAGATCAAGGGAAAGCACAGAGGATGAGAGAGAATATGCGCAAGACTTTGGGCCAAGCAAAAGAAAAGGCACTGAGGTAAAATATTTGAAAATTGCTCACGTGAATGGTCAAAGTGAAACACCACGGGCAGCCCGCTTCGTTTATCTTATCCAGGGACCCGAAACTCATTCAATAAATTACCTCCAAGAGACCCAGGATCGAGATATTATTTGGTTGACGCGTAAAAAAGCTTCTGGGGATATTTTCTTTCCAAATTGCAGTTGGACTGAGGGTCGAAACAGGCTGCTGAGCGAAGCAATCGGTAGGTCAGCGGCAAGGGAAGATGGAGGGTACCTTTACTACATTTTCATGGATGGTGACGCGGAACTTTCGGTTAATAATGATAAAAAACGAACTTGGAGAGCCGACTTGCCGGACAATCCATTCGACCGTTTTGAACTGTTTCTGTTGGACTTCGAACCAGCTGTTGGCTATCCTCATTTTAGGACAAATTATATAAACGTATCGTCCCCAGTGAACATCAATTACAAGTTCGATGGGATTGTCAATGCATTTCACCGCCACACGTTGTCATTTTTGCTGCCCTACATCGATCGCCTGGACCGATATTCCTGGTGGTTTTCCCAGTGGTTCGTGATACATTCAGCGACAATGTTGTACAACTCCAACCGGATTCAGTGTAATGCCGTCACCGTAAACACAACTCGTGACACCACACAAACGGATTACAGCGATTCTGGGAAATTTGAAATAACGCGTGATTATTTTCGAGCGGCACTTCGCGAGGGTATACAAGTTAGGACTATGAAATCCGGGTTTGTTTTTCTTTTACAGACTTTCAGGAAGAAGACACGTTACGACGGAATCACACAGGGCTTGGCGAGCCGCAAGTTTTACATGGAATACAGGGTGTCTACAAAGTTCATTATGAAGTGCTTCGATACTGCCCGTCCTGTTATTCGGCATATTTTAACCTGGCGACAACGCGCTGATGTGCGTCAACTTTTGTACGGGACGCTAGAGGCGGAACCCACGTTTATTCCAGACGCCGTCACAATATAGATCTAAACAATGATTTATTTTGAATGGACGTATTTGGAGATCTAAGATAAAACTGAAGTTAATACAAATCAGATGATAAAAGCGATTCCAGCCGTTATGAAAACAGCTTCAGTTCATTGAGCGTGGTTAATGGAAATCATTGTCGAAAATCTAATAAACAAAGTTTGGTCTAAAGCAGGAAAAGTTTTTGTTTCTTCAATTTTATTATTTAAAGTATCTACCCCACCCCCAACAAAAAGAAGAAAGAAAAAAGGAGTAAAATTCGTTTCTCCAATGCGCCGCTTTGATATGATCATGATTTTGACAAAAAACTATAAAGAGAATTATGCTGGTTCAATTTTAAAATAAAACAAAAAGGCTGGAAATTAAACGCCTGGCTGTAATATCTTAAAAACTAATGCTTGTTATTGTCGCATATACACTTTTACTTTTTCTTTTTTTGAATTAATCGCTACAGACATTAATTCAAAAAAAGAAAAAGTAAAAGTGTATGTACGACAAGCCTTTATTTCAGCTTATTGCAGATTGAAAATCTATTTAAAAGAAGAAGCCCAACATACATGCTGGTACATCATGATTTATCTCCCCCACCCCTCCAAAGTACAACAAAGACTTAAAATTAGAGGGAAAAAAACAAACAAACGGAAATGCATGAATAAGAGACAGATTTTTATCAAACAAAGATGACGGTCTAAAACCCTAAAAACAAAGTACTCTCAAAATTGACTAGATGAATATAACACAATTTTTTAGTCACTGTATAAGCTATTTTATGATAGCTAGCGCTCCACCCTTTATATGTATGCATATATAATGAATACAAATGTGAGTTTGTAAATCGTCCTTTTTTCTATTTTGTAAAAAGCCATAAAACCAATGACTGTATAAACAAAAGCAATTCTTGCACATTTTGCTTGCTTTTCTGTCTTGATGGGTAGTAGCATTTCACAACCAGAAGAAACAACAATCAGACCTAGCTAATATAAAAAGCTTAAAGTAAATATCTAAGATATCATATAAATATTAAAAGCTGTAAATGCATATCATCATGATTCTGTATATAATATAGCATGAAAAGTTTTGAAGTTTGAGAAACGCTAAAAGCTGTGAAATAAACATAAAACTTCAATCTTACATAAATATATATAAAGCACTTCAGCTAACATTTTAATAACTTACGTTTATGAACTACAGTCTGGGAACAATAGCTCCTATTGGTCTTGCCCAGCAGCGACCTCTAGTGTCTTTGTTAAAGGTGGTTTATAAGATATTTTAGTTTATAGTGGTATAAATGTAAATGGGTTTCCATGGAATGGGTGGAAGTATCAGACAATCAAAACAAAATGATTCCTGATCATAAGGCATGTAAGGTTAGGTAGTGTTATTCCTGACGAGGCATACAAAACCAAAAGTTCATTAAAAATAAACATTCAGATTTGTGAGTGTCTAGAGACAGATTAGGAGCTGAGCGCAATAAATTGCATCCTGAGTTTTGTCCCATCTGAGGGCTATCTTGCTTTCCCAGAGACCAATGTAAACTTCAACAAGTGATAGATAAGTACAGGTGATTTTTGTCTTTTGAGAATTGTAACCCAGGGTATTCATTTAATGAAAATAATTATAAATCAGTTCACATATAAATTAATGGCAGTTTTTTGTGCTGCCACTGACTGTGACCAAACTCCATATATAGACATCCATGCTTATAATTGACAAAGTGTTTATCATGGAATTACCATAGTCATACATGTAAATCTGCATTCACAACCTAAGTTGATACACGTACATATACTTACAGAATTGTGGATGAAATATGGCTGCCACACTAATCAACTCGTTCTAAATGCACCATAAGACTTCAGTGATATGTCATTGATTGAAATTTGGTTAATAACAAGATATAGCGCTCCACACTTCATAGATATGCATAAGACTAAAAAGATAACAATGAAAAGATATATGTCTCCTTTAACAGTAACATAAAATGCAACATCCATCAAATTATTAAAGCTAATTGAAGCCAAATCATTATGAGCAAAATAAGGGAGCATTCAAAAAACCCATCATATTAGCTGGATTGATCCAACTCTGCGGGAGATTCTCCCTAAGTGCAATCGCTGTCATCGGCTAAAGTGTATCACACACCTAGTCAAGCTGTTAGGGGGTAATTAAGCTGAGTGCACGCGAAAGTTAATTACCCCCTAGCTTTTCAAGGAAATGTTTCAGACAATTAAACTGATTACACTGAATGCAATTTAGCAAAAATCCCCACAGAAATGGATCCATCCTGCTGGTACAATGTTTGAATCTGAACGCTGTTTAAGATGATCATTGTGTACATTTCTATCACTAGATGGCAGCAGCTTACAGTCATATGACTCTCCTGTCAATCTAAACTGATTTATCTCTGTTTAATATAGCTTTCTCCAAACCCATCATTGGTGCCTCAAAGACCATGGACACAACAAATGCACAACCATATGTCATCACCATGTGGCCAAAAAAGAAGTAAGTCTAAAAAGAAAAAAAAAAGAAAAATGAGCTGGTCATGTATGCAATAATAGCCCAATAGCCATGCTGTGAACACATTAGTAGAAATATTTCAGATTGGAGATTGGCCTGCAACACGGAGGGGTTTTCTGTAATTCTACTATCTTATGATCCTAGTTCAAATGGATGTGTATACTTAAGTACGTTTCAAAACATTAATATGCAAATGTTTCTGGGAATATGAAATATATTAAATGCATTTGTTTATTTTAAAATTTACTAGACTATACTGACAGAATGTTATTCCCATTATTTTTGATAGTTGATTAACTTTGAGAATTTTAAAAAACACACAAGTATAAAATACTCTTAAGTTTACAAATAAATTACTTTCTAAATAGTTACTTATCATCAATAATTAACTTTTAATAGAAAAGTCAAATCATTAATAAACTTCTGTATATGCACATAATTACTACTGGTAGTACTTAATTCAGACAGACCAAGGTAATATTAAGTAATTTTGGTTTGAATTAAATTCTTAAAGTGAATACTTTGATATCATAAATTTCTCACCGCTGACACATCTGTCACAAATATCAGTCTTTCTCGAACAGAGTAAACAACAAACATGATGATGGGATGAATTAGATATGCACAGTATGTCAGTCGACCCAAAGGGACAAAAGCACCCCAAGACAGCAGTGTGTTCACAAACCCTAAAATAATAATTTACGTATGTTAATAAAAACAAGTATGGTGTTTAAAAAGTGACTAAATTTAATGTTTAACAAATATTTGCTGCAATATGTTAGTATTTTTTTCCTTAAAAAAAAGGAAGCAGGGAAGAAGCTATGCTCCCAAATGTAGGCCTTTAAAGCGTATCAATCCTTAATTAAGTGCATACTAACTGAAATGAGACCATGGCGAGGTCCTTCTTCATCATAACTGTGTCACAAGACCAACCCATTACTTCAATCAATAATCCATGACACTGTAAATCTAAATTATGTATCTCAGGCCACTTAGCTCTCTCTGTCAGAACAAAACTATTCAAATCCCTGTGGCCATTCTTGTGGCATCAAGTGACATGCACACTTGACTCAAAATGGGGACGTAAATTAAAAATATGCTCACCTCCATATCCAGTACAGCAGGCATATATAACCCAACCAACACATGCGCCCCACACCGTTCTTGACATTGTATTGTAAAATGCACCAACATCGTTGCTCAGCGGGTGACCCTGGTATACGTCATATACACCGTAGACGACTGCTAAGGCACATGCTGTGGCCACAACCCATCCTCCCAAGGCTATCATCTAGAAGATATTAAAAATTCTATTAAAAAAAAAGATATAAAATAATGAAACTTCAAGGGAAAATGATGCAACTTATAAAAAAATATGTGATCAAAGAAAATGATGAGGGTTGACATGATTATATGTGTTTAATAGATGGTCAGTGATGACATGAGTTACCATACACACTCACCTTGTTCATCTTAGGCTTGCACTCCGTGAGGTACAGCACATAACCTACAACCATGCCCATAAGATAGGGCCCTATTCTGGCATAGGGCTTGATGTAAACTAAATCAAAGTAGGTCAGCCTGCAAGTGGAAATTACAATTTTATTTAAAGACTACGTAGAGTGCCTCTGATCTGATAAAAATTAAATCATGAATGTGTATTTTGTCAATTGATACTAATTTCAGTCTCATGTAATAGCTGATGTCAAGATACAAAGGCCCTACTGTTTATTGTCAAAAAGAAAGTGTTTAAGCCCAAATCACTATTACTGTGTTCCATTTCTTTGAAATCAAAATTTTAAGACAAGACTGTCTGAGTGTCAGTCATCAAATACTTAGGGTGCAGTCAGAACTGGTCGATCTGCAGACTAACTAGTCCCTGGATCAAATATGGCGTACACTGGACAATGGATTCCTGCCTCCCATGCTCGCCACCCCAGCAGAAGCAGAGCGGTTAAATGCATGTTTTCAAGTGAGTGGCGCCATATTTGATCCGCAGACTAGCTAGTCCTTGGATCAACTGCAACTGAATGCACCCTTGAAGCTACATGGACTTACTGATCACTCTGAGTTGCCAATCCTGGTCCAAAATTGTGAATGGAGCACATCAACCCTGTATATATCACGCTTGCCAACAAGAAGTACAGCAACATAGCCCCACCTGCAACTATATGCCTACATTTTTTGAGGGCATGAAAGAAAGAAAGTATTGGATTACTCATCTTGTTCACATTACTTGTATGTGATAAAAGTTTATAAATCTTTCAATACA
Organism: Lingula anatina; assembly: GCF_051362555.1. NCBI lineage: Eukaryota > Metazoa > Brachiopoda > Lingulata > Lingulida > Lingulidae > Lingula > Lingula anatina. The sequence goes on along the minus strand of NC_141769.1, from coordinate 30,631,764 downwards.
GCTGACTCGTTACCCAAGAAAGTGTGTGTGTGTGTGTGTGTGTGTGGGGGGGGGGGGGGGGGCATGTTATTGTGTGTGAGAGAGAGAGATACAGCTACAAGGTAACAAATTGTGTAAAAGTTTAATCTAAAATTGCCCAGCAACCCAGCCTGTCAAAATTCAAATACATAAATATAAATGACTTGCCACTGACTTACCAAAACAGAGGAATAAGAATCAGAGGACTAACAACATAGAACTGCATGTCATTGGAGAGGTACCAGGACCAACCCATGCACTAGAAGAAAACAATCTATCAAGCACATTTAAAAACACCCAAAAAATAAAACCATAAAAAAGCATATATATGAAGTTTCACTTTTTAGAGAAGCATGGTTTAATTTTTTGTTCATTATGTATGTGAAGATCTACATGTATTAGCAGGAGTGTGTATCTTTGTAAAACCTTCAGCTTTCTTAATATAAAGTTTTAACTTTTAACTACCCAATACAAAACCTTGAGGTATTTATGAGACAGCTAATACATATGTAGCTATATATGCATAAGAAAAAATAATGTTAACTAAAAAAAAACTGCAAGGTTCACAGTATGTCATAAAATCAATCTATGCCCCGACTTCTATGACTGCAAACTGTGGACCCATCTGGTTAAGAGCTACAAGAAGTACCTGTTCACAGTAACTGTACTGATTATTTAGATTAATATATAATAATATATGGCATAGGTAGACATAAAAGAAGTCTGGCTTGCATTCATTTGAGGCAAAATGTCTTCATGAAAAGTTCAAATAGAAAATTGAACAACGTCACAACACTGTCACTTGATAAAAATTTAAAAGAAAATCTCACAAATGTACATATTAGTGTTCATAAAGATGTGCATGTTGTGGCAGCATTGCTTACCATTTTATCCATTTGTACAAAATTGTTTACATATAGAAGATTTGTCCACCACGTTTCATTACAGAACTGATCCATTGCTCCCTGTTCTGGCCACAAAGGTCCAGTTGCCCAGTATTTGGTGGTCACTGCATACACCATCAACACCAACATGTAAGGGGGAGTCAACCTGAAGGAATAAACAGCAATGTGTTGGTTGAGACTGGTTCATTTTCATGGATTCACAACTAACGCATTTCATCATTTTTTATTCTCATTATGGTTTATTTGTTTCTTCATGAATCATTGGTGCCCTGTGCACAGAATTATGTCACAGTTTTACCTCCAGAATCTGTGGAAATAATATAGTCCCCAGTTAATCCTGAAACTACCACTCCCCTTCTTCATCTCTCTCAGTGTTAGGTATGTGACAAGAAGACCACTGAAAAAATAAATTATTAGTAAAGTTTACTGCATTACTCATTTTTACTCTCCCCTTTATCCACATGTATTTTATAGCGCATAAACTTGACATGCATGTGTGTGTGTGTGCGTGCGTGTGTGAGTGTGTGTGCGTGCGTGTGTGTGTGCGTGCGTGCGTGCATGTGTGTGTGTGTGGTGGGGGGGTCAAACAAACATAAGGTGTTACCAAATAATTCTTGAAAATTCATAAAGCATATATCGATAAGTCAAACATAAAACTTAATTTCCATAAACTTCAATTTCAATCATCACCAAACTTTTAATTTTCACTTAAACGAGCTGTCTGACCCATAATCAATTTAGGTTTAGGGAAAGCACTTCTGCTCCTCTGTGTAACCCACTGCAATGTAAATGAAACAGTCAAAACAGTACATACAACCCTGTAGACACATGTAGATATCCAAGAGAATGTGTTAGTGTGTAGACATGGCAACCCTGTATCTGAACCATCAAGAGGATTATACTGATGATCAGTCTACTTGCCTTAAGACAAAGAAGGTGTCCACAGAGAAGGTACCCTGCAATAAGACCTGCATTGTCCAACGTTTTGTCAGGTCCTGGTAAACAGGTGCTAGATTATCTGAAAACAATTTCCAAAAGTTATTGAAGAAAAAGTCAAGACAGCTAAAGTAAGTATATACTAGTATGATGTTAAAGGTAAACACATTGTACGTGTACCTAAAAAAATATGTCCAACAAATATACCTGCACATCAAAGCCGAGAGAATATAATAAATTAATTGAAAGTTATAATTATATGTTTTCTGCAACTACTAATTTTCTATCCATCAGTCATATCCTTACAAGTGCAGTAATGTGATGGATGCCCATTTTGGCAAATGTTTTAAATGCTATAGAGCATAGAAGATATGTGTGCATATATTAAGAAAAGCTTGCAGAGGGCAGTAGCAGACTAGCTAGTAGTAGGGGTCAAATATCAAGTTACCCTGGAACCCATGTTGAAGAGAAGTACATGTGCGATATTTGTACAGTAACTGTGGAACACAGTTAAGCAGGTCTAAAGGACACTTTATAAAACAAGGAGTCGTATTAATTTGCTCACCGTTGATACCTCACATCACATAACAGCAATCAAACCCCCCCCCCCCCCCCCCAAAAAAAAAAAATCATAACTAGCATTAAATGTAAAATGTCCATTGCAAACTTGCATTCACGTAAGAAAAATCCATTAAAGTTAACATAGATACTGGTTCAATAATCATTACATAATCATCTTAAAAACTATTATGAAAACCTACCAAAACCTACCAACAAAAAACACTATGAAAGCATAGGTGTGTCCCCAAATAACCCAGGAGAGACTTAGAAATCGAATTCCATTGACACAAGTGAGAGCGCCACTGCCTTGCCTGGTGTTCAGAACTTTTGCACCGTTGGTGTACATAGAAAAAGCTATGATAATTTTATGAATTGTGCCTGAAATGAAATATAGAAAATGATAATAAGAATGTACATCTGTGTAAAAATGAATTATCAATACTAATAAATATGTATTGACTGAATAAATTATCTTATTTTATAAACAGCATGGCTTTAACTAGTAAACTCTGGATAAAGTGATCAAAGGGATGTCAATGAAAAGGGGGGTAACATTTGCTTCCTAGAGGGCATACAATAGGTAATAGTTTGTAATCAAAACATCCGTTTCCAAGATAATGTTAAAGCAAATTTTACAACTAAATCAGCCTATACTAACCCCTATAACTTGGTGGTGATAAAGATTTATTGGCAACAGCGGGATACTGGGCCTGGTCATGTATGGGCGCATATTCACCAACTCGTAACGCATGCTCTCCTGCGTTGCCAGCGCTGTTATTCACAGTTTCGTAGGGGACCCTAATCTGCACAGTATTAAACTGGGTCATCGCATGCTGAACGTAAATGTCATAGACTGTTCCCATGGCAACAAGAAGAACAAGAAAACCAACAAAACACCTGAAAGGAAAAAAATTACAAAATAATGAGACTAAAATAGACAAGACCATAGACTTGCCCTTCAAGAAATCGACGGAAAATAGCTCTTTTTCAAATTTGAATGGGCACTATAGAAAACATATAACAGCTAAAGCTCTTAAATTAAGCACATATGTGTGACATCATGTGAAGAATAAGTTCTGAAAATTTCAATCCAAGCAGTTGAGTACATTTTGAGACAGAACGCTTTAAATGTGCAGCAAACCGTAACGTTAATCCCTTCAAGATCTCGACGAAAACCGGAAGTGCGTCATGACGTCACTCGCTTGTACTTGGAAAGCTGCTGGGTGATTTTCCGATGAGAAATATTTCGTGGCTTATACAAATGTTCGGAAAATGACCATGCAGATAAAAGAAAATTCATTAATCAAAATTGAAACTGCATAATTACATATAAAAACATTGTGCATTTCTGACCTCAACTTGTCAGTGTAAACAAAGTGTACTGAACGCATTGCAAGCAAGCACGTGAATGCCGCGTTTGATACTTTGTATCAGACGCTTCTTTTTACTTGACAACACAGTGTTTACGATGGGCATGACAGGAAAAACAGTACAAAAAACACGCACTTCCGGTTTTCGTTGATTTCTTGAAGGCGTCGATTTCTTGAAGGGCAAGTCTACATGCTGAAAATTCTGAAAAAAAAAAAAAAAACGTACGAGTGACATCAAACAATGACATCAACATCAAAAATAATTCTTCATGATGACATCAAAGACATCAATGTAAATTTCTTTGACCAAGAACATAATCACCACTCAGACAACAATCTCTGATGACAGCAAAGTTGCAACTCTTGATGTTATCTTGGAGGGCACTGCGTTATATAATAATCCTAGTTATATAATAATCCTATACCTGTGAAAAGTGATAAATGGGTATACTTCTAATCTTGCCCAGTACATCACTCACATGACAGCTATAGCTCCGGTGCTCCAAGGAACATCTTGCCTAGGACACGTGGCAGACGATACCCCTGTTGTATTCAATCTTAATACTGACAACACTGAAATAAAGTGGAAAGAAAAGTGAAATGCAATATCACGAACACAAACACACGAACACACACACACATCAGTGACTCAAATGATTACCAACATATGACAGGCAAGTTAAGAAAAATTATTTTGGAATCTTAATTATATATGTTTTTACTTCTTGAAGAACTTAATTAACAGTCCTATTAATAGAAATCTTCAAACAAATTATCAAGCATCTTAAATCTTTCTTTTTCAGTCATTCCAAAATGAAATAATTTTCTTTAAATATTTTTTAACTGTTTCAAAAAGATAATGGCAACTCACATGTGTTTACTAGTCCTTTGGCATCTTGTTCATTACATCCTCCAGGAAGACACACCCCTATGCGCAATTCAATTTTTTGACCCTAAAAATAAATATAATAATAATAATAATTTTTTCAAAACAATATCAACTTTCAGTGAACTATCTAAATGACAGTATTAGATGTTCTCTGCTGTGAATTTATAATCCTGACCACAAGAGAATCATTGTCAAATTATGATTTAATCATTCACAGTTTCTCAGGCATTTTATCAAACAACAACAGCAAAAACAACAAACACAACAATAATAATAATAATAGTATTTATTCTCATTATGTATTTATTTATTCTGCTAATATAAATATAAAACACTAATTACAAGTATTTCAAAATGCCATTACTCTAACATACCTGAGCAGTTAAAGTAGTATTGCTCCATGATATGGGGATTGAGGCAAGGCAGTACTGACCACTAAACTGGTCAGTGACCAAGGTAGCGTTACTCTGGCCAGTAGTCACATTATACTGGACATATCCTTTTGCTCTTGTGCATTCACTATAAGACCCAAGCCAAGTGATTTTCCCATCCATTATTCCACTTGGCAACTTCGCTGTGGCATCGAACACTGAAAGAAAGAATGGAACAAAAATTCATTAGAAGAATGTGAAAAGCAGGTAAAATGACTTTGAATGTGAGGAAGATCTCCATGCATTCTTCTGACTGCCTTCAATTTAATAGAGGACAAAACACAAAGATGTTTTTCAGCCTGCAATGAAACTGTCTCTCTATATCTGCTTTACATACAGCATCTTGGGTAAAATAGGTAGACAAATATTTTGGTCAGAAAATTTAAGACCCAATTTTCGGCTTAATCTTATTTATTATTCAAGATCCCTAGACCTTTATGCAGCCATTATTCTCTTCACTACCTAGCAACTTGCAACGCAGCAGACTACAACCTTAACTGAACTTAAAATGTAGGCCAGACAAACGTTTTTTATTTTATATGTACGTGCCATAATGATACGATTAGTCAGCACCGATAAATTAAATCTTCCAAATGTAGCTGCGAATTTCTCAGTTCTTCCTCAATGTCAACCTCTTTTCCAACACTATGTTTAGAGATAATATTTATCATATTTACTCACTTTGCAATGCCCAGTACTGCCGGTTCATCAGTCCACCGAGATAGTGCTCGGTTCTGTTTAGGCATATCTCGGAGACGTTGACGTCCAAAGACCCCGCTTGTAGCTGCTTAACGCGATCCAGCAACGCTGCTAGCGTCTGAATATCAAGTCCGCTGGAATGATAAGAACTTGTGAGAATATGCTTGGGAAATTCTTGCTCAGACTGAGCTCTGAGTTCGTGTATTCGCTGGAGAATTTCGCCAAAATTGTGCGGTGCATTGCGACGATTTTCCTGCTTAGCTTCGACAACTTTGGACGGCCAAACTGCTGTCATTAACAAGGCAGCTGATAACAAATTCCACATTGTTTTGCTGTTCGTAATTTTTGTTATGTGGAACTGACACTGCCGATCACGCTTTCGTCACCGATGCAACATTCTTTCGATTATGTGTCAGCAGAGTTATGTCAACATCTAGACCGTGACCTGCTAACGGGGACTTCTTAAAGTTGCATATAGAGGTCGCCTCCTGTTGAGATTATGCATAGTTGCATGGTATCGCATCTAATGCAATTTGCATTTTTTTTCTTCCTGCATGGTCCGTTTAGCAGGGACCAGAGACCAGAGCTAGGAGAAACGCACTGGGGGCGTGGGGGGAGGGGGGCACGTGCCACTCCCTTTATTCAGCTTTCTGGTCCCTCCCTGAAGAAAGAATTAAATAACATGACAAAGTACTACAGAGAGAAACGACACAATGTAGGCAAGCAAATGACATATATAGGCCCACCCTCGTAAAATTGCTCTTAATATGTATATATATATCCCGGCAGTTGCGTTTATATATGTGTAAGCGGGATAATAACGACAACTGGGGTTTTCAGATAAGTTTATTCTTGGTAATCAAAATAAGAATTAAAATAAGACTAAAATTAAGGCTTCCAGAGAATCCTGTGCTTTCATAAAAGAATAAACCCGCTTACGGCACATCAAAGTCAAACATCAAATAGAACAAAAACTACACATCAAAAACGCCGAGCGCGTCACGGCCTCCACGAGCGTGCTGCGTCGTGTGCGGCCGATGACGTGGCTCACGACGTTCTGCGTCGTCAGTGGCGACGACGACATTGCATCAAAAATGTACAAGACAAAGAACACTGAAACAGGGTACAGTGTCGTCGTCAGTGGCGACGACGACATTGCATCAAAAATGTACAAGACAAAGAACACTGAAACAGGGTACAGTCTCCCCTGGAAAAAAATATTAGACGACCACGTCTAATGAAAGTTTTGGTTTAATACGGAACGCGGCTCATTAAACGGATTCGAATGAAAACCTGCACGGCGCCGAGTTGTGCGTCGTACAGATTGTGAGGGGGGTTCTACTTCATCTGTATGAGCCGAGTGTTCCGAGTCGGAACTAGTTTCACATCGCATTTCCATTTGAACGTCAAAACCCAGTTCATTGTCACTGTCAGATTCAGAAGAACTAGAAACAGTTCCATGTTCATTATCATTGTCTGATTCCGAAGAAATCGAAATATCTCCTCTTCTTTGGTTGACTGCATTTCTTCGCGATTTGCGATTTTCAATAGCTTTTGTTACAGTCTTTGGTACACAGAGTTTCAAGTCCTTGCGATTAACACAGGAGGTTTTTCGCCCGACCATAGCAACCACCATGTAGGTATTGTCTTTCCTTTCTTTAATAATATAGACTTCAGGTGACCATGCATCCCCAATCTTATTTCTGCCCTGAATGCGGTTGCGGAGATGCACGTGATCCCCGACTTGCAGCACGCTCTCTTCTGCACGTTTATCATAAACCCTTTTCCTCTTTTCAATGTCAGCTTCTAGTTGCTTGGTGGTCTTTTTATAAGCCTCCTTAAGTCTCTCTCTATGACGACATATCCATTCTGTCCTGTTGTCTGGAACTGCAGTTGAAGTATCGAGCATTAAATCAATGGGCAGCTTCGGTACTCGACCAAAGATCAAATAAAATGGACTAAATCCAGTGGCTGAATGTGGAGTGACATTGTAAGCATACACTAGTTCAGGCAAGAAGTCCGGCCACTTGGTCTTCTGAGCTGGTGTTAATGTACGTAAGAGATCATGCATTGTGCGATTGAATCTCTCGCACTGTCCATTCCCTCTCGGGTGGTATGCTGTTGTGCGGGATTTATCAATTCCATAAATTTTGTACAACTCACTCACTATCTTGGCATCGAAGGATTTCCCTTGATCTGAGTGAATTCTTTGAGGCACTCCATAATGTAGGAACCATTCCCGCACAAGGGCTTTCGCAACTGTCTGAGCTGTCTGGTTCTTCGTAGGTACGGCAATTGTAAATTTGCTGTATACGTCGGTCATGACAAGAACATTTTCAATTCCGTTTCCGGCTGGTTCCAAAACTGTGAAATCAATGGCGACGATTTCCATTGGCTCATGAGCTATGATGCTTTGCATAGGTGTACGTATATTTCGTGATGGCATTTTGGCCAGATTACACCTTTCACAGTTTGATATCCAGTCCTTAACATCGGCAGACATATGAGGCCAATAGTATCGTGATCGGTTCAATTTTTCTGTACGTTCAGCCCCCTGATGCCCCATTCGATCATGTAGAGCATTCAATACTGTTTCCTTCAGATTTTCTGGCAGCAAGAGTTGATTTATCTCTTCACCATTGCCTGGATCTCTGCATTTTCTGTATAGGATTCCGTCGTGCTCATGAAATCGCTCCATCTGTCTTAAAAGTCTCTTCACATCTGGGACTTCTTTTCGCCTCTCCCTTGCTGACGGACTGTTACCTGTCTGAAGGAAATAGCGTAATCTGTTTATCACGGGATCAGCTCTCTGTTTCTCTTGAATGTCGATGCTTCCTCCATTCGGTGTGACTGGCACAAGTGATTCAAATACGTGATTTACACTGGCGTCGGTGGTACATAATGTCGCTTTCAGTAGCTTCTGGCGAATCTCTGCAGGTATTGTAGTGACCTGTAGTATTTCTGCAATGTCATCTTCATCAAGTACAGTGACGTCATCAACTGGAGGTCTTCGACTTAACCCATCGGCCGATCCATTCAATTTACCTGGTCGGTACTGGATTGTAAAATTAAATCTGGCCAATTCTGCCTGCCAGCGATGTTCTGTAGCACTTAGCTTAGCAGATGACTGCACATAACACAGAGGATTGTTGTCTGTTAATACCAGGAATGGAGCAGCTAGCAGGAAATCTCGGAACTTTTCTGTTATGGCCCACTTTAGAGCGAGAAGTTCTAACTTCATTGAACTGTAAAATTTCTTCTCAGCACCGCGAAGTCCACGACTAGCATAAGCAATCACAACTCTTTTTCCTTCCTGTTCCTGGAATAAAACGGCACCTAAACCAGACTGACTCGCATCAGTCTCTAAAACAAATGGTTTCGAAAAGTCGGCAAATCCCAATACAGGAGCAGAGATCAAATCACTCTTTAGTGTGTCGAATGCGTTCTGATGGTCGGCGCCCCACACGAATGGCACACGTGGTTTCTCCAGCTTACGACCAAACTTCCTTTTCTTCCCCTTGTTTGGATCTTGGTTCACCAAACTGAACAAGGGTGCGGCTTTCTGAGAAAAATGACGAATGTACCGTCGGTGGTATCCAGCTGTGCCTAAAAATGCTCGTAGTTCCGCAGCATTCTGGGGTACTGGCCAATCTGACACTACTTTTACTTTGTCTGGATCTGGTGAAATCCCTTGTTCTGAAATGATTTGCCCTAAGTACGTCACCGACTTCTTAAATAAATGGCACTTACTCGGCTCGATTTTCAACCCATGTTTTCCCAGGCGCTGAAAAACCATTTCAAGTCGCTGAAAGTGCTCTTCAATTGTGGACGAGAAAACGATAATATCATCTAAGAAAACAATCATCTTTTCATTCATTTCGTCACGGAAGATGAGTTGCATCAACCGCTGAAATGTCGCGGGCGAGTTACAAAGCCCATACGGCATTTTAACATATTCATACAGTCCCATTGGGGTCGTGAAAGCTGTCTTATGCTGGTCAGGCTCTGCTACCTCAACTTGATTATAGGCTGCCTTCAAATCAATTGTTGAAAAGTACTTAGCTCCACTCATGTGATCAAACGTTTCTTCCACGCGTGGAAGAGGGTAAGCATCTTTTCTGGTCTTGGAATTCAGCTTCCGGTAATCTACACACATTCGAATCTTCCCATTCTTTTTCCTGCATACAACTATGGGACTGGCATACTCAGACGTACTAGGTCGTATCACTCCCTTCTTGACTAGATCGTGTATATGTTCTTTCACTTCCTGGAAATGCGGCGGCGGTATACGTCGGTAAGGGCATTTTACAGGAGCGTCATCCGATGTGTGAATAGGATGAGTTATTGTATGAGTGAGACCCACGTCTTCGTCACAGAAAGCAAACACATGTTTGTTACGACTTAATACTTCAGTGAGTCGTTTGGAATCACAAGTGGAAATGTCTCCCACGGCTATGTCTTTCAACCAATCTAGACTCTCAGGGGGTGCTTGGCTGGTTGCGTACTGCGCTGTACACACTGATGCTGTGGATTTATTAGGGTGTAGGCTAACCTGTATACAGTCACCACAGTCCTTCAATTCAACTTGATGAGTTGTATCCACAATATCAGCCGCAGAAACTCTTCCCAGTGGAGAGCGAGGTCGAAGCCAAACTTCATTTTCCGTCGGATTAAACACTTCCACGTCAAAATGTCCACTTTCGGATACGACTAGCCCTGGGTACAAAAGCAACCCACCACACACTGGATTATCGAGGGCTTCAGTGATCAACATCCCTGGATAACGTGGTCCATATGCAGAAACAATGCGCGTGGACCAGGCTGGAATATTCACCATATCCTGGCCAGCAACTTTAAAAACATGCCCATCAACACAAGAAAATGAAGATGACTCTTGGGGGGAAACCTTTTTAAGCAATTCTTGGATATCTGGGAGGTGACGGAGGACATTCATACCCAGGATACCTGCAATGTGTGATTTCTTGGGAGAGGATGCACCCTTATTTACTAGGATGCCACAATTTTCTACAGTTTTACCCAAAACAGTGGTGTGTGTAATAAAATAACCTAAATATGGAATCTCCAATCCATTCGCTGCAGTTAATCTCAGCCAGGTTGAGGCATCTGCAAGGTCACTAAACTGAGACTTAAGATTTTCTTCAAACCACCATTCCTCGAGGATCGTAACCTGACTGCCGAGATCCAGAAATAATTCTGTTTCAACTCCGGAAATACTGCAACGTATGGTTGGACATTTTCCCATTAATGAGGCTTTAATCATTTCTTCCATTTTCTTTGCCCCGTCTGCTTGCCTCGCGTCAGCAGGGCCTTTTAGTTTCCCTCGTCCCTTGAGTAATTATCAGCTGTTCTATGAACTTCGCTGAAAGTGGATGTCGTCTGCGGCGTACCCTGGCCCGTCATTTCCTTCCGACGCTTACGGCAGTCACGCTGAATGTGTCCCATCTTCTTGCAATAGTGACAACGGTAGTTGGTGTATGGCGCTGACTTACTGTCTGATATCGCACTGTACTGTACTGTACCGTGTGGTGGTTGGAACCGGTGTTGTCGGGGCTGTTGTTGATCTCTCATCCATGAAATCATTTCTTGTTGCGTTGTAGATATTTCTTCTAATCTTGTTGCCAAGCTGTCAATACGCCTCTCTAACTCACCTTGGTCACTTTGAAGGGATTGGACATGGGCAGACTGTGATGTCGGCTTTCCATCCCTCTCCATCTTAATGGCTTCCTCTCTGAGCTCACTGAAGGAAATTCTGGGGTTGCATCTGAAGATTCTTTTTACCTCTCTTTTTACTTGAGTATCATAGAGATTTTCACTAAAAACTTCACAAACAATGTTGTTTTTACTTTCTGAATCTTCCAATTTTGTAGTTAATTCTAGTAACTTACGCGAAAATTCTCTGATACTCTCTCTTGGGGTCTGAAAACGATCATACAACTCACGTTTTATCTGCACTGGGGTTCTGGTGTCTCCGAACGCCGACTTGAGGATGTTGAAAATTTTATCAGCAGAGTTCTTTTCATCGTCAGAAATCAGTCTAACTTCTTCTCTGGCTATACCCTCCAAATGACTAGTCAGAAATTTTGTACGCTCAGGGTCCGGAATGCTTGGTAAAAGGCTCTGGGCATCTTCTATCCATGTCGAGAGTTCATGGGCGGATCCTCCATACTTTCTCAGTTTACGAACGGGAGGCGCAGTCACAGTCACATTGATCAGTTGGGTGTCCCTTATTTTACTCAGTTCCTCTTCGAGTTGGCGCAACTTCTCTTCCATCTCTGGAAGCCTTATTACCCCACTTCTGGTACCAAATGTAAGCGGGATAATAACGACAACTGGGGTTTTCAGATAAGTTTATTCTTGGTAATCAAAATAAGAATTAAAATAATTGTACATTTTTGATGCAATGTCGTCGTCGCCACTGACGACGACACTGTACCCTGTTTCAGTGTTCTTTGTCTTGTACATTTTTGATGCAATGTCGTCGTCGCCACTGACGACGCAGAACGTCGTGAGCCACGTCATCGGCCGCACACGACGCAGCACGCTCGTGGAGGCCGTGACGCGCTCGGCGTTTTTGATGTGTAGTTTTTGTTCTATTTGATGTTTGACTTTGATGTGCCGTAAGCGGGTTTATTCTTTTATGAAAGCACAGGATTCTCTGGGAGCCTTAATTTTAGTCTTATTTTAATTCTTATTTTGATTACCAAGAATAAACTTATCTGAAAACCCCAGTTGTCGTTATTATCCCGCTTACATATGCACCAAACATAGCAATACGTTAATTATTATTTTTTCAATCTTTGAGTCCCCTCTCCTTTCCCTTAACAAACCCGTTTACCTTTTGTTTGCCCGTAATTTCGAAAACAAAATATTTTCTAGCATATGAAAAAAAAATGTAATCCAGTTATACCTGATAATCTGCGTCTCATACAGTAAAAGATGTCATTAGTCCATCAATACTTGATGTTTTAACGAAAAATAACGACCTACGCTTTACTGTTAATAACAACGTACAGTTCTTAGTTGGTTAGTAAATTTATTCACCACACATTTTAGTGGCAAATTACAAGCACATGATTATAAAAAATATATATCATTTTCAGGGAAACATCAAAGGTACTCTGCGCGCGTTTACAAATCCCCAACAGTCATATTCTTATCCTAAAGTTTCTTATATTTTCTTTATCACATAGAATCCCCTTAATTAATAAAACTTTTTTTTGTCTGACGCGTACTTATATGGTGTCGTTATTGTTTTGTCAGATAGCCATGATGGTTTGCAACGCCTGTATTATACACGACACATGCCTAGGGCAGCGATACAAAACAACGCCCCATTTTCTTGTTTTAGATAATGAAAACTAGGGACGGGAAAGGCGTCGTTCTAAATTGTTAAACCAAAAATAATGACACATCAAACCCTAGTGCAGGGTCGGGTCGAGCAAAGATTTGTGAATGAGAGAAAACTGCTTCTCCCCCCTCCCCCAAGAACATAAATTTTGGGGGGTTAACCTAGTGCAGAGTGCCCTGAACATTACATGTCATATAAATTATATAATGCACATGTTTATTACATATCTAATATATCTTATACAAGAATCAAATACGCAAGATATTATCTAGATCGTTTGCTGGACCTTTGCACCGCCCCTTTGCACTAGAGAAATAGGCATTGACTCGAGTAATTGAACAAAAAGTGATATACAGGCCCGTAGCCAGCAAGGGGGGTTCTTTTTTCTGAAAAAGTGGACCTTTTCCTATAAAGACTTCATGAACCTAGATCAAATTTTACCCAGGGTGGACCTTTTCCCACCAAAAGGGGTGGTTCTTTCGAACCCCCCGAACCCCCCCCTGGCTACGGGCCTGATATGTGAGATTTCAGCTGACATTCCATGGTTACATAGCCGTCCCTCTTTCTCCGTAAGAATTCTTGACTTCGTCCAGGTTGTGGCGATACATACGTTGGAGGGTGAAATCTTTTACACTCTGGAATATCACTGTTTGGTCAACATATAGACAGTGTACGGACAACCGTTATTCAACATATAGACAGTGTACGGACAACCGTTATTCAAGTATTAAAAAGTTATTTGACTAAATATTGATCATTATGACTAAGATTATCGTCAAGACATTGAACATACTTTCTTTACAATGTAGCCACATCTATATGACCAATAATATATATGCAGTCACAGCGGCTAAAATCGGGTTCCGGGTATATCATCAATTAATAATCAAGCGTTACATCTTCCGGTTTGCACGACGGTTCGAAGATACAGAAAGTACTTTGGCCACCCTTTTTATGTGACTGTGGCTTCGGCGGTGTAGCGACCTTTCTATCTGACAAGCCTCTTGCAGCACTACTTGCCCCTCTTCCTCTTTGTTGACCTCGAGGTAGTTTTCACCAAGGCACAGGAGCGTGTGGGCGACGATTTCGCGTGTATCTGGACCGCGTAGGTTTCTCTCAATTGCAAGTGCCTTCTCGTAATGCTGGAGTGCCTGATGAGGTCGCTTGATTCTTTTCAGCACTAACGCACAATAATGATGGCAGGCCGATATCTTTTGGCTGGAAGATCTTTTACCATAGACATGATCACGTTCAAGCTGACAAATTGCGGTAGAGAAGCTGTCTAAAGCAGCCGGGTACCACTCTGTCTCAACACAAGCAATGCCAAGACTGATCAGCAGATTGCAGGTGTCGCGTTTCTCGATCATGTCAGGGATTTTCTGTTGCATCTCTCGGGCCTTTCCGTAAAATTGCACGGCGATGGCCGATTGGTTTTCTTCCATGGCCTTATCACCAAGATGTTTGGCATTCATGAAGGCTGCGAGGAGAGCATCCACGTTGGTCCTGTCCATCTGCTGATATGGTGCAAAGAAAAAGTTTGGAGTGTTTATTTCAACTTCACAGGAGACTTGTTCATACGTTCCACAGGGCACCCGTTGCTCTTTCGGTTGACTCATTTCTTCGACGTTAGCAACATCACTTTCACTTTCGTTTTTCTGGATCTTTGGCTTGTCGGTTAGCTTTGGTGTGTGATGCGGATTTGACAGTTGTTTAATAACTTTGCGTAGATTATGCAGCTCTCTCTGTAGGCGTTTTACCATCATGTTTGAGTCTTGAAGACGACACTGAAGAGTATCGTAGAGCCGCTGATGATGCTGAGCGTTGTCGGAGAGATAACGTACTTCGGTCTTCAGCTCTGTGATTTGGTCCTCAAGCTGCTTGTATGTGGGGCGAAGGGGCAAATCTGGCACTAAAATCATACGATGTTTATTAAGAATTTGTAAACAGCAAACTATATCCTCCTTTTTACTGTGTTTTTTTTAGTATTCAACATTATGCCATTTGACAATATCCAATATCCAATTTACTATTATTGGGCATTTCTAACTTTATTTATTTCTGCCAACTTTTAATGACTGGGCTTAAAGAGAAAGCTGTTTTTTTTTTCTGCAGCTCATCTCAGGGAGTTTATGTGAAATACCGCAAAAGCGCATGGCATTAAAATACAGCTACCCAGTAAAATATTTTCTTACCCCCTAAGCGCAGGCAAAGTTTGATGAACGCACCGGGGTCCGCCATCTCGACGTAGGTCAGCGCTTTGAAACTAATGGGCAGTTCCTTTTTGTGGACGTCGACAAGAATCGGTATCACAACTACATCACTCGTCTCGGCAGCTTTTTCCTCCGCTATTTGGCGCTCGCGCTGACACCAGGGGCTCGTGAGGAATTCCCTAGAGACGAACACCAGAGTGAACCTGGCGGCGAGTACGGCGTCTTCGATGCAGGCAATGGTGGAATACCCTGGCAAAAAATCTCGCCTAGAATAACAGCAGTTAAGCCCACGTTCTTCTAGCATCTGCAGCGTCTGTTCCACTGCATATTGGTCCTTAAAGCTGTGCGCTAAGAATACATCGTAGTGATCGGCTGTCAAGCTGGGCCTGTAAATTACATGAAAAGATGATATGTAATATTTTTATTTTCTATTTTGACTATGTTCTTGTCTTTTTTTGTTCTGTTTATTTTTTTTTTTATCTGAAATTACAAGAAACAAGTCACCTCATACGTGTACTAGGCCTAATTGTTGTATGTTGCTGCTAGATTTTAATTACTTATTAATACCGGTATTTTGCTGGTTACGTTTTATGACCTTTTCATATTGAAATAATAAAAATTTTAGGAAGCGGAAAGGCTTCTTAAGTTATTTCACAAAATTTAAACTCAAATAAATAGGGTCTACTATGTTACTAAAATCATACGACTGTACTTACCTTTATAAATTCCATGTTAAATTCATGGTAACAAGGTACACTTTATAAAGAAAAGGGTTACGATAGTCACATTAAAAGCAACCGAAAACGTGATTTCCATAGCATTGACTTACTTCACAAATGGGCCTACCTTTTTCTGTTCTCCATTTAGTGATTTCGTTAGCTGACGGTCACTTTCAAACGTATGGGCTGCGATTCACTGAAATAAAGCTTAGACTTACAGAAAACCAATAGCAAACTACGTGCACGTGAAAATTTATGCCACTGATTAACAGAAATCAATGCGTTATCAAAACTTTCACTATGACACAAAGCTGATGAAAAGTCCACATCTATATTTCTGATGTTCATTTTACAACCACAAATGTAAATCTTTTGTAAATTGCCAATGATTATTTATGGTGTATGTCCACAATAAATGCGCAGTTTGGGAGCATTATTCGAAGGCCTTGCGCCTATCGTGCAGCAAAACAAGATTTTCGGTTCACATCAAGGTAGTACATGTATGGCGGTGAAAGTATAACAAAATTAAACACGTAAGCCGAACTGAAAAAAATGAAAGGGTTCCGTCATTCTTAAGCCCACGAACAGGTTTCTTCCAAACTGACTCTAAGGTCATGTACGATCATTCAATGGCGCGATCGAATCGTGTGTAATGTAAACACACACGTCGTAGCTCGTAGACCGTATCCACTGAGGGTGCCGAAATAATCATAAAAAATTGTATACGGCTTTATCCAGTCTTTATCACACGGCACACGGAGATAGTGTAACTTGAGCCTTGGGATTAGGCCATCGGCTTGAACTGATATTGCTGCTGATTTATGCTATAAAACGGAATAGTATGCTACGATGATTTAGTCTTAACTATCAAATTCCAAAACAAACCTTTTTTTGTCAATTCTTAAATGATTCTCGAACTCTAATGAATAAAAATCAAGGCCAGCTATTTATTTTTTTTACTATATGAGTCATCAGCGCCCTTGTTATGTATTCACGATTATACGTGGCTGGTTATTTGTTAGTATAACCTTGGACAACAGAACGTTCTATTAGTATGACTCATTCAAGTTATCAGGTAGTTGGTCTGTTGCGTATAATTATTATATCTCCACTGCAGTTGCCCTCATAAGACTTGCAGTTGTAATCCGTGAGATTACGAAGGTCGTCACGCCCATTGCCGTCTTTCTAATCTTTGTTTTTCAATTGAATCGAATTAAAAATTTTAGTTTTTTTTTTTTTTTTTTTTTTTTTTTTGCTTCGCTGTTGCTCTTAAGGTTCACGTGGGTAGTCATAACGGTGAATATACGTGTATTCTTTCAGTAACATAAAGATGCATCAGTCACGTTTTTCATGCTGGCGTGGTATAAGAGTCGTATATCGATCTCTCTCTTTGGGCATTCGCTAGCTGCAACATGTGCTACCAACTGTTTACCAGCAGAAATGAGGCACTATACACGTACTTGAATAACACAACCTTATGGCAAACAACGTATCTCACTTACCTTGAAGATATACAAGAGAGTTGTTGTTAAAAAGCAAGTTGTTAAAAAAAGTGACCCAATTCTTGGCCGTGCCGCTCTACAAGGGGTCCGATTCAGGAGACCGCAAAAACACCTCTGGGGTGAAGTGCATGCAGCGTATCTATGAGAAAGGGGAATCCCCTCCAACTAAGTTTAAAAAAACAGATGTTTGTTCCACGAAAGGACTTAGACATAACAATTACACGCAAAATATTAGTGCACTTCGTTCCATTACAAATCCACTTAAAAAAAACGACCAAAGATTCTTATTTACGTTAACAACTGCTATTTTAGATCTAACTAGGGCCTTATAAAAGGATTAGGCGTTAACAAACGCAGAGTTTTTAGCACTAACACCCATTTAACCACATAAATCACAAATTAACCAGCACTACCAGAGCAGATGAATGTTAGTGCTAGGCATCGCTTTATTGCTTTTTATGAATGATTACAAAACTGCCCAACTACAAGTTGAGATTAATTTTACATTAAAACTATTTTGTTGAAGCTGACCTCACTCTTGCTGGACTGACGTACATGAGGGAAGGTATCTGGTTAATAATATATTATTTCAAGGAGGACAATATTCGAGTTTGTCTTAAATAGTGCCGTTATGAAATTCTGTTTTTTTATTTATTTATTTTTGTATCAAAAAAAGGAGATGCTTCTTTGCTCTGCTCAATTCCACTCTACTCTGTGTATACTTTACTTTATTTGCTTTACTCAGCAGCACCGGACCATACCAGTCCGTAGACATCAGTACGATGCATCGTATAGTAGCTGCTATATTTTTGCTGTCTGCATAAAAAGCATAAACATTAAAAATACAATAAAATAATTAACTAATTATACAGTCCATCAATAAAATTTTCTCTCTCGGTTTTTTGTCTGTGATGTACTGTAGGTAGTTAATCAATGAGTTTTTTAAAAAAACTTTTTTTCACATTTTAGTAGAACTATATTTTCCCTGGATGACATGCTTCTATCATATCACCATGAACGAATTAAATGAGTATACGACCGCATTCAGAACAGTGAACTCACTAGTCCGAGGGTCAAATATGGCTGACCCACTTGAATACTTCCCACGGGGAATCTATTCAGTGTCTATAAGAGGACTAGACGGCAAGCTTTGTAGTGGGTGGCCATATTTGACCCTCAGACTGGTTAGTGCACTGTTCTGAACGCGGCCTATGCCGTGACAAGATAAAATACACATACGATATAAGGTGCCCAAGTGTTTAAGTTCCCAGTCATTTTTGACAAGCTGTTCTAACTGAGCATTTTAACTACGGATTAAAGAATGTTTCGACAATGTATTTTGATCATCATTGCCATGATATTGCAGGAACACGCACTACTGAAAGGTAGAGACCAACTGTTGCTTTGTATTCTTATGACTTTGAATTACGCGGGGGATCATTTCCTTTCAATGTATCAATGCACGTAAGTAATGCAAATTTTAAAAGAAAGTACGTCCTTGCACAGTAGTCCTATCACAGTAAATGTAGACTACTTCTGTTTTGTTTTTAAAAACGAATAACAAATTGATTTGAGATTCGCGAACGTTTGTGAATGTTTTACTTCACTTATGCGTGCTGACTATTGCCAAGCAATACCGTTCTGATACGGTTTACTTCGTATTTATTACAGGCGCTAGTATAAGTTCTGGTTATACATGCCGCCATGGCTTTATCAGGCTTAATGAGGGTTGTTATCTATTTGAGAACACTCACCCTGCTACCTGGACAGAGGCACAAAATTATTGCCTGAATTTTGGTGCTAAACTTGTGAGCGTGGAGTCTGCTGAAGAACATGAAGCTATCAGGTCGCATATTATGAAGTATTCAGGTAGGTGCTCTTCCAATTTCTCTAATATTATTCGTATCAAAAACCCACGTTAAACGGAGGAAAGCCATGCCATTGCAGATCCCGTTTCTAGTTAAAACATTTTGGGGATAAGATATTTTAATAAAAACGGATTAAACACAGTCAATTACCGATATCATTATCAATCAGGCAGTTTCAGGGCTTTAAGTTTGAAGAGCTATTTTCATAGCATCGCCATACGGAATGTGTGTCATTCCAGGTGCTTTTCGGTTGGGAGGTTTATGGACCAGTGGTAACGACATCGTGCACCACGACCACTGGGAATGGGCGTCTACACTGACACCTATCGGACCGTTTACTGCCTGGGCGACAGGGCAACCCAGCAAGCCTAACCAGCACTGTATACAATACTTCGCACGCGGAAGCCCTGTGTACTACTGGGATAATCTTAGCTGTGGCGAGAAAATCAATTTTATCTGCGAGCAGCAGCATGCAAACCCACTCGTCATTGGGTTTTAAAGGTTAAGCGTTGATGTTATATCTAATACGTCACTTTAGCAACAAATCTTATTTCCCTTGTAGAAAGTAGAATCAGTACTCAACTCGTCCATGCACATCGATTCGGTGTTTCGTACTTTTTCTGATTATATAATGTAGTTCCTAATTAATTTTACTTCAGTTATACCGCCATTGACATTTCAGAAAAAATCTAAACTACACGCACTTTTATTTCAGACATTTTTGATGGATTTTAAGATCTGAATTGTGAAATATAAGAAGGGTGTTTAGTCACTAAAATAGAACTTTGTGAAATTGCCATTTAATCAATCAAATGATTTACTTTTATTCGAACGGAATAAAGGAGTTAAATAAATTTTGTGTCTGGTATATTGATCAAAGGGATCATTTTTAGTTCAAATTTAGACGGGATATTGCGTCCTAGTTTTCAGTCAACGTATCATGGGAATAAATGTTACCTGTCGTGAAATCGGCCTGGGTAGACCTTCACTGTAGTGGTTCTTTACGAAATTCAAATGAGTGAAGTGATTTTTAAGGGGTCTGAAGTGACAAATGTATAAAAACTTGGAATTTGAAGTGAAGAGTAAAGAGAAACATTTTGAAAAGGTTCTAAAATAATTAAAAATACACATTTAGATTTTTTTTCTACACCATGGAATATGCGTGTTTACGTCATATTGTGGCTTGTCCTTATAATTCGGTGTTTCTTCGGCTGATAAGGTGAAACAGAAGATAAGGACGTGCAAGGTTAAGCTACAGATTGCTAAAAATAAAATACCTTTTCAGAAATACTCGTGTGAAATACGACAACCTGCATTTTCACGATGTTTAGTGTACTCTTTCATTCGTTTCTACTCATAGCATTTGGCGGCTTTTTTACAGCAGTGTCAACGGACACAGGTAGGTTCAGTATATCAGTCAACAAATAAATTCTTGTAGTCTTTAACTGAAAATATCCAAGCACTAGTATACATCGTAACAGCTATCACATTACTCGAATCGTACTTTAGGAGTAATCTGTCGCCATGGTTTTACTAAACTGGGCAAGGGCTGCTATTACTTTGACAACGCGCATACGACATCTTGGCCAGAAGCCCAAATGTACTGCCTTAATCTGGGATCCAAGCTTCTGAGCGTGGAAACCAAAGAAGAGCACCACGACATCGGGGCATACATAATGAAATATGAGGGTAAATATATTTGCAATTATGTTGCCATGAATCATTGCTGCTTTATGATAACCTGGGACACCCATTTTCTGCCAAAATAATGAACGCATATTGCTTTATTAACTTTAATTTCATACAAAAATTTATCCTCGAACTTCGAACTTAAATTTTTTCAAGGTTCTTTTCCGTTAAGACATTTTTGGACAAGTGGCAATGACATTGTTCATCCTGGGAGATGGATGTGGGCGTCCACACTGCAAGTGGTTGGCTCATTTACCGCCTGGGAAAGGGGAGAACCCAATTCTGGCCAGGGCGGGCAGCAACATTGTTTGTATTACGCTGGCGACAACGCAAACCACATCCCGTACAGATGGTACGACGGGAACTGCGCGTCGAAGCTGTATTTTATTTGTGAGCAGAGTGCCGAGCCGATGATTATAGGCCGTTGATTTTGCCGTTCCTTATAATTCCAGTATTAACATTTTAAATTCCCGTTGAGTGTTAACGAGAATTACTAGTATGCTTCTTATATTGGTCTAAGAATCTTGCTTTCTTGCGACTTTTTGAATCAGAAAAATATATTCTGCTCGAAAAGATCTACTCTCTGGTGTATATTTTGTAGTAGAATTAAAAAAAAGGCAGTGTGTGTGTGTGTGTGTGTGTGTGTGTGTGTGCACGAGCGTGCAGGAGCGTGTGTGATTGTGTCTAAAGAATTACAATCTCTAACGATCGATTTTTCACTAGGCTCTTATTGGTACATCCAAATAATAGGAGCTCTTACCCAAGTCTTGAAACTGCTGTAATTAGCATGCTGATTTATACAATCTCTCTCTCACTCACTCTCTCTCTCTCTCTCTCTCATGCATACGCACACAAACATACTTCTATGATGAAGTATCAGCAAATATCTTTACCAACCCCGTGTTGGGAATAAAGATTAAACTGTCTACCAAATCGTGCCTTAAGGTCAACTGGACAGTTTAAAAGGTTACGAGCAGATCCTTCCCAAGTCACGAAAAATCAAATGACCATTTGGTTGGTTCTCAGTCTGTTTATATAATCAAAACCATTGCTTTAAAATGTCATTTAGGCTGAATATAGAAATAATTGGCATGGTCAGTATATTCAGGAGTGTATTGTGATGGGTCTGACTAGCCTTCTCGTTGCCATAGCCTCAGCACTATTGGGACAATGCCTGGTCGCAGGTAGGACGCTTATTACGACGATCTTCTAATGCTAATTAAATTAATCGTGTCTTTTAATTTTGATTTAATTAATCGTTTATTTTACCATTATGCTCTGAGTCATGGTATAAAGTAGTTTGATGTAATTTTAATCTCAATATTTTTGGAATAAGTAACCATCAGCTTTTGGTTGCTCATGGCTACATGTCTTTAATAGATGTTACGAATTTTTTTATTTTGTAATACACGATGGTATGCTGTTTTGGTTTCCAGGTGTAATCTGCCGCCATGGATTCACAAAACTGAACAACGGTTGTTATTATTTTGACGGCGTCCACCTCTCCACTTGGACGGAGGCGCAAAGTTACTGTCAAAATTTTGGCGCCAAACTCGTGAGCGTGGAGAGTCAGGACGAAAATGCCGCAATTTTGTCCCACATGAAGCAGTATCGAGGTAAGTACACTGCCAAGTTGAATGAGAAATGAGTCAAATTTTATCATAATAGAAAACGGGTGAAAATGAGAAATGGCCAAAATTCTTACTGAACATCAAAATTGCTCTTATAAACGCTAAAATACTTTTGAGCGTATTTAAATAAAATAAAACTTTTATATTTGATACTGAAAAAGCATCGAAATCAACATTAAATTCGTAATTTAAATAACATTGTCTCGTTAACAACTGTTAAGATTAATCTACCTTTTAAAAATATCGAGTATATGTTTCTTTACAAATGGAAACCGATGAAATATAAAGCCATGATTTATACAAGGTGATGCATTTAAGTTTCGATTTGACAAATTAAAAAAAAACACAATATGGACATACTTTTTGTCCAGATACCTCCCATTTGTTATATCTTCCCAAATCCGTCAGTTCTTGTATGAATATTATGCCATTAAATGAGGTTCTCCTGTTTTGAAAGTCTATTGTTATCTGTATGTTCAGGTACTTTAACAATTATCATTCAAAGACCATTTTACCTCTCTAGGCGCCTTCTCTAAACTGGATTTCTGGACAAGCGGTAACGATATTGTCCGCAACGGAAGGTACGAATGGGCGTCCACCCTTCAGCCCGTGGGCCCTTTCACAGCCTGGGCCAAAGGACAGCCCAGCGGGGGCCCACAGCACTGCTTACACTACCACAACTTTGAATGGGACGACCAAACTTGTGACGTCAAAAATAGTTTTATTTGTGAACAGAATGACGACTCGGATGTGTTTGGACGTTAAGTTCTTGTATTCCACGACTTTGAATGGCCCGACCAATTTTGTGATGTGAAAATGTTGGTTTATTTTTAAACTGTGATGATTTTGGACGTTAATTTCACAGTGGTGTTAATATTAGAAAAGTTTAAGTGTAAAAAAACTTGTAATACATTTGATTGAGATGAGCATGACATTATGTTGTAACTCATTTGAGTGGTTTTGAAGAATACTGAATGACTTCATTAACAAAACATGACATTCAAAGCATTTCTGAGTTTTTTAAATTCATTCAGAGCTTATTTTTATTTGCTCAATGTGCGACTCGTGGCTATATCGCATCTTGAAGATGGAATGGCTTTTAGACCAATTTTCATCTATAATTCAGATAAAATATGCAAGCGCATATGATGCTCAAGGGCAGTCATGTCGATATATCAGAAGATGAATACTAGTCCATATGTTCTGCAGTCTCTCATTAGCCTGTATTTTATTTGGTAAAATGGATAAACATGCTTGTCAGTTACATATTTGAAGTACCATAACATTTAAACATCATGGTGTGATATTTGCAATAATTTTAATTTTTTCAAGTGCATATTTTAATATTTTAAAGCACGCAAATGAAACAAAAGCCTATACCCGTATATTGTCCTAATTTAGCTTTTCGTGGCGTTATTCAAGCGACTTAAGACCGAAGATGATATTCACAAATATATTGGTTCTTCGTGAGACAATTTGAATTATTCCACTCGTAAAGATACCGACCATCGACAGGTTTGTAAACGCTCAAGCAACGCTCATCTCCGTAGTTGGGTTCCCATAAGCCCCATGCCGTGAAGGGGCCCACGGGAGCCAAGGGTGATGTCCACACCCATTCGCCTGCTTTCAGGAGGTCGTTGCCACTAGTCCAAAACCCGCGGAGTGGAAAAGCACCTGCAGGGATACGAATTTACGTCAGCATGAATAATAATTTAAAAAATATTTTGACTTTAGAAATTAGTAAACAAACAAAATTAGCACAAAAATACAAAAATCAAAATAATAAATAAATAAATAATACAAAAACAAATACACACACACACACACACACACACACACACACACAAGTTGAAAAGCTTACATATACACACATAAATCAACTTAACAACATGGTAAATAATTTGGATATGGACGGCGACGTTCCACTTTGACGTAAAAAAATTAAAAATTCTTTTAATAATAAATTAATACTCGAGCGTTGGCATTAGAAGTTAAACAAGATGTTTATCGAGAGAGAAAAATATGTCAGATGAGTTACTGACGGGAAACCAATATACCAATTTCTATTTTATAAAATTACAAATAAATTCCCTTACCGTCCCATTTTATCAAAAAGTTCCTTATTGCCGTGTGTTCTGCCTGAGACTCCAGACTGACCAAGGAGGCACCCATAGCTTCACAGCGAGTATGAGCTGTATACCAGTCTGCCAGGCGGTCTTGGTCGAATTCAAAATAATAACACGCGCCGTTCAGGGTGACGAATCCATTCGGACAGCAAGTCGACAGTGGCGCCGCGTGGCGAGGAGAACGAGGAACATCTGGAAAAAGCCGGGAACACCTAGGATCCAAGATAATCTTCTTTCCTCAGATCGATATACAGGCCCGTAGCCAGCAAAGTCAAAAGGGGGGGTTCTTTTTTCTGAAAAAGTGGACCTTTTTTAATGAACCTTGTGTACCTAGATCAAATTGTACCCAGAATGGACCTTTTTCTGACAAAAAGGGCGGTCCTTTCGAACCCCCCGAACCCCCCTGGCTACGGGCCTGATATAATAATAATAATAAATACGATAATATATAGATTTGTTAAACATCATATAACTTTGGTTTACCATAACGCGACTTATAAAATCCAATGAAAATAAGTCGCACCCTTATTTTTGATCATTTTTATGACAACTCTCGACCACTCATCAAACACGTTATTAATGTTATAAATGGCAAACTGTTAGATCTACGTTCGCATACAGCATACTTCAACGTTTGTGTGAAACTTTTTTTTTGCAAGAAAGTTAAGTTTCCTTTGGTTTCCGTTGATTTTACGTAGGCCTATTGGGGATAGAAATTGAGAAACTTACAGGCCTACGTACTAGTCTTAAGGAGAAAATTTATTGAAGGGCCCTGAAATTTTTTGGTATTTTAGAGGGCGAACGGTGCCAGTTGGTACGGTTTAGAACTAAGATTCAGCTAGTCAAAAGTTTAATTTAAAGAGGGGACCGGAAATCGAAAGGGGGGGGGGCAGGACCCCTCTAAATCCGCCACTGGTATCGCATAATCAGCGTAAAATGGGTCAACCGATTTAATCTGTTACGAGTTGCATAATACAATGAAGAAAGCCAATCGTCTAGTTCAAAATGTTCTATTTCATTAATCGAGTTCTTTAAACGTATTTGATATCTGCATTAAGATCATGGCCCATTAACATTTTACCAGTATGTAGAAATTTTATAAAGCGTCGATTAACATGATTGAAAAGTGTTAAGATTTACAACACCTTATCCACCTTCAGACCACAGAGGAGTCCTCTTCAAGGCAAAATAATTAGAAACACGTTAAGTAAGCTTTTCATAGATTTGTTCTTTGTAAGTTAATTTAAGTCACTTACCCAACCTTGTCTCCTCTGCTGATACCGATGTCTCGAAAATGAAAACAATAAGTAAATGCAAAGACCGCTTAAACGCAACAGACATTTTCAGGAACCTGTTGAAATGCCAAGGGTGTCACTCATCATTGAAGGGAAGGGGGTAGAAATTATATGGAATATTTCCCCCTGCTGCTACAATGACTCTCGGAATCTGGATGTAGGATTACATGTATCCAGATTCCTGTACTATAGATTTGAGAACTAGGTGAAATGGATGTTCAGTCTGAAATTGCTAGTGCTATTTTGCGTAAATGAATATGCTTAGAATCCATCTAATATAAAACGATTAAAAAGCCCAGAAGTTAAAAGATTTCCTGTCAAAACCATGAATGTGGGATTCACATTTCTTCGCAGAAGGTACCGTTGAAAATAAAAACGCCCTCAAGAAGATGATTGCATATATGTAGGTTTATTACGTGCTGACGCCGCCAGGGTCGAAAGCTTTTCCGAACCAACAAAATACAGTTCAAATTCTGTTGTCCATATCAACAGTCATCTCGGCGAATGATACACATAATGGGTTGAAGAGCATCTTCACACCAAAATCAAATCAAATCTACCTGACAATATTGGTAACGTTTATACAATAGACAGCTTATGGTGCCCTCCCCGGGCCTAGTTGGACAGACCCAGTGTCCTACACTAACAGGCTGTCAAGTCAGAGAGCTGGTCTGTGGGAATGGATGCATCTGGGTGATCATGGGATAATCCCTACGTGCTGTAAGTGGACAGAGGTAGTTTGGCAATAAATAAATAAATAAAAATTATGAAAATACTAAAAAATTATCAACCTCAGACCAAAATTTGGTTTTAATTCAGTAAATTCAATCACTTATTTAATTAAATCAGTGAAATTATCTGTGCCTCACTAGTACGATTAACGACAATTAACGGTCCTTTTTGAGCAATTTTATTTTAATAAATATTATATTAACTTAGGGACACACAGCGTAGAGGTAAATGTGAAGTTGAGGGACCGGTCATTAATTAAGGAGAAAATGCCTGTGATCCCCCACCAAAAAATCAATCAATCAATAAATAAATAAATAAAAATAAAATCGATCCCCAATGAGATCAGTTCTTTTCAGGTCCTCCCTCGTTGGTTGATAAAAAAAATCAGGAACCCTCCTAGAAAATGAATTTATGAACTCTGGAAATGTTATTTTCACCATGACATAAAAAGTATGACAAAAACACTCCTCTCAAGTGGATACTTTAATGAAAAATTCCATGTGCAAATTGAATGGTTTTACAAAAACTTTTGGAGGTAAACATTGTTGATTTTTCTCTTCAGTGTAGGCACTCTGTCATTAGACAGAATTTAACAGTACTGTTGTGAAATCGTTGAGACAGTGGAGAATATATGTAACTCATGCTTTATTTCAACGTTCAGTTCAGTTAACATTTTGTAATTCACATCTCTTATGTCGGTACAGCAAATGGACAAGTCAGCGTATCAACAAATCATCAAGTCAGCAAGGTACATAATCTAGGAAAGAAAACAATAAATAAATTAAAGAAAGAAAGAAAGAAAGAAAGAAAACTATATAAATACTTATACATGTACATCTGAACATTTAAATTACATACATCAAATACATAACTGTATTTTACTAGATATATTGAACATTACATCAAGTCGGCTTTATATAGCGAGACTTGAATCTGTTATATCTATTCGATGAGCACAAATAATATGGAATTTACCTTATAATGCAATATCCATAATATAATTTTAATTAAAACGTTAAAAAAAATGAATTACAGCAAGGTTTTACATTTGTACATGTACATGTATGATGGTCCAGGGGAAATGTCTCTGCTCGTATGCTGGGGATCTGGTATGTCTCCACTCAAATAATGAAAATACATAGAAATTATCAACCTCAGACCAAAATTTGGTTTTAATTCAGTAAATTCAATCACTTATTTAATTAAATCAGTGAAATTATCTGTGCCTCTCAACAAACTCACGACTTTGGTTATAATACAGGTTTATTTCTGTTAGCGTAAGTGTACATAGGAGCCTTAGCTTTACAATATAGACGACAACCTTCCTGCTCCAGAGCTAACCCTGTACTGACTTCTTCTCAACATTGCTAATTTTTAAATCCCTTGGGAGGGGGGATGACTGACTGAGGACATTCCTGGTTACTATTGGTCAGGTTACCTGTCACTCAGCAGCATCTACTTAATTTAATAGATAATTCGTACAATTTACAGAATACAGAGATACAGACAGGATATATAACATTAAATGTAGACGAAGGCGGCTACATAGTAATTTTCCGTCTCCATAAAACAAAGGTGAGGTAGATATGCAAAGATTTACATAGTCTCAATTAAACACAGGTATGGTAGGACACAGTAATTATTTTCTGAAACTGGTTTCATCCACAACAATAAAGAAAGTCTCACTGGGCTATTTAGATAACTTTCTGGTTTCCTTAGATCAGATAAGTCACAGGATATGCTGTCCATTGTCAAGGTGAAGGTAATGCACGTAATTAAAGATATATACAGGAAGAAATTTTCTTTAATTACGTGCATTACCTTCACCTTGACAATGGACAGGAAGGAAGGTTCAGCTGTAATCAAGTGGCCCACTGGCTGTAGTGTTTCTTTTTTTTTAATATAAATGTCAAATAATCAGGAAAATAATCATGCTAAATAACTGTGCTACATGTACATGTGCCACTGTATTTCATACTAATGGCCACACCCTACCAGGTGCGCTAGCTAATATACCAATATTTTACCTTTATTATTTATACAGAAAACTAATAAATACAATGCTCAAATATATTTTGATAAGATAAACACTTACATTATGATTTCTCTGTACAATTGTTACAATACACCATACAACGTTGGAAATAACGGTAAAATGCAGGAGAGACCCTACTTGTGCAAAATCCTGTAGCGTTACGACTCGGTTACATTCAAAACAGGCGCGCTACTCACGCAAGTCATGAAAACTACTCACACCTTGTATATCTAAAACAAGGAATCTAGCACTTACACCTTGTTCATATAAAGCAATGAATCTGGCACTTACAACTGTAGATAGTAAATACTACAGAATTTATTCTACTCATTCTTATAAAAGAAAATTTGTATTTTGGTCAGGGAAAAATTGAATTTTATAAAAATCAAGGCAAAACCAGGGAAAAATATTTTTTTTATTTTTTTTCTGCAGCTGTGGCAGTCTTCCATCAGTCTAAATCACCTTTAATTGCTGATTGAAGCCATGAGTTGTACTTTTAACTTTCATCGTCATTTTCAAATTTCATGACCCCTCCATAATTTTTGCGTAAAATCACCCATTTTCATCTCCATCCCCCCCCCCCCCCCCCAGCCCCTTCCAACTTATTATAATAATGACCGGTTCACAAGTACGCCAATGACATAGTGGTCAAAACTGATAAATACTAGCCTACTGTTCATAAATGTAAGGTGCGTCACGGCAGATCAGACATGAATAGAAGTATGTAGCCTACCGCACCCTTTCTTCATGATAACATCTTGATGCATTTGTTTCTTTGAATTCCTCATTTTATGAAGGGTCCCTTCATTGCCTTTTAAACACAGTTACAAATGACAAAAGAGCTGCTGCTTGCCACTTCCCACTTTTAATGTTTCGAAAATGCACCAAGGCTTACTTGGTGATATGATCTAAACGATTCAAATAAGCAAAAAATACAGTCACACGAGATGATCACTAGGTCAAAATATTGTGACCAAGAAAAATCATTTTAAAAAATAATTTTTGTTCAAATAGATCAAGCCCATTTATTTCACATTGGTTCTTCAATCTTGTCGCAAAAGTCATCTTTGAAAGTAAAGAAACAGAAAGCAGATAGCGTGGACCCAGCACAGATTTAACTTCCACGTTACCTTCCATGACCATCCACCAATAAACTGACAAATATCAAATCATGGTATCTAATGGGGGGGGGGTTAAGGAGGAAATCTACGTCCGTGCCCATAACCCCAAGCCTGTAAGGAGACTGGGTAGACCAAGTTGTCAAACATATACTGACAGTCAATGAAAATGCATCAGAAAACTTTCGATTCCAACCATATAAACAAATGCACTTGTTTGGTCAAAAAGGAGTCACCTTGTTTGACTGAATAATGGGTCATATTTCACACAACAAGTGTTATTTTCTTAATGTTCCAAAGGAACTTAAAATATTATTTGACAAATAAATGTTGCGTTTTCATTGACTGTCAGTATACATGTATGGGGCAGCAGTGTAACTGAGACACTGGAGATTGCGCCAACTCATACAGTAACACACTCTGAGGAGGGTCACACCAGTGATCAAAATCTTTGTTAGGTGCAGCTCAAGTAAGTCTAGAGATTGAAAAGTTTAAACACTACATTAACTTCTTCATCATTCCATCTTTTTTCTTGTAATTTATTAATTTATCAAGTAAAAATTGCTAAAATACTACAGAATTGTTTACATTCAAATTGCTACAAATATACACAGTTTAATTCATTTTAAGCAAAAACGTTTTTAAACAAAGCTACAGGATATGGCTGCTCCTTTGCAGGATCATAATCCTCATTTTCACTTTTGGCCATCTGCTGTGATATGCTGTCACCATCACTTTCAAGGCGGATCAATTTTTCATCTAGGCCCACTTCTGTATCATTGACAGTTTTGACCAATGTATGTGATACTCCATCACTATTGTGGCAGTCTAAATTTTTATCATGGTTGTCTTCTATATGATACTGTGTATGTGATTTCAGAATGGATGACTCATGAGTACTATCTTTTCCTTGTTGATCACATTTCTTTCTGCTGAAAAATGCCCTGTAACACAATTCACACTCATATGTTTTCTGTTTATTTTTTCTTTCATACGAAATGCCATTACTGTTTAGAGTATCACGGTGTGGGCAATCAAACAGTTTCTCAACATGCTGGAGACTTTCATGCTGAATGCGTCCATCTTTATGAAAGAGATTTTCATGTCGAATGCGACTACATTCATGAGCAAATGTCTTATTACAGTATTGGCATTCGTACTGTTTCTTACCAGTGTGGATACTTTCATGTCGAATGCGACTACCTTTTTGAGAAAATGTCATATCACAGTACTGGCATTTGTACGGTTTCTCTCCAGTATGAATTCTTTCATGGCTAGTGCAATGGTGTTTTTTAGTAAATTGCTTATCACAGTACTGGCATTTGTACGGTTTCTCTCCAGTATGAACTCTTTCATGTTCAATGCAATGCAATTTTCGGGTAAATGCCTTATCACAGTGCTGACATTTGTACGGTTTCTCTCTAATGTGAATTCTTTCATGCTGAATGTATTCAGATTTTTGAGTAAATGCCTTATCACAGTACTGGCATTTATATATTTCCTCTCTTGTGTGAATTTTTTCAGGAACAACAGAAGCATAGTTAAGAGAAACAGTTAGTGTTTTACAGTCTTCATCTTGGTTACCTTGCATGTTGTTCTCAAATTTTGGGAGGTTACTTTCCATGGCAGAATTTGATTTTAGTTTTCTGTTGCTATTTCAGTGAGAATCCTTTGTTGTAAATCAGAATATACAGGGTACCTTTCTGGTAAGAACACAATATTTTCCTAGATTTTGGAGTGGCATTTACTTTCTTTGTTGCTCTTCAAGATTCATCGAACTTCTGAAAATGAGGTCAATATCTCACCACTTTCCTGATATCCATATAGTTTTTCTTTCTAGACAAAGGGTTTTCGTTTTCATGCAAGTTACTCGTACGTCGACACTAACGAGATTTCTCTTAAAATTATCCCCGATGAACAACGCAATGCTGTTTGCGAATAAAAGTCAGCACAGGCACTTGTATGATCTCTCCACAGTGTCTACTCTCAAGTGTAGACCACAATACCTTAGTATTTTTCATAGATGGCAAATAATTGACCCTCCGCAGTTCAGCTAAACAGAATAATTTCTGATGACCTTTTAGTTAATTTGATTTGCCCACAGTTCCTAGAATTTTAAAAATATCAAAGAAGTCAAGTCCTAGCGAAGATGAAGTCAATCCTTGTCGAAGTTTCAATAACCTGCCATGCCCAAAGTCCAACCAAACTGACCTTTGAAAGAAGCAGATACAAGTAGACAAAGAAAAAAATGAACTCCATCGATTAGCAACTCTTATCCTAGGCCCAAAGCCGGATATTGCTCAAAGAGGGAGCTCATAAAGTGATGACGTCAGTATAGGCCCCTTGTAATGTGATAAAAGTTAGTCAAGCCAGCATTGAGATGGCATCGAGCTGTAGTGAACCGTTAATTAGTACTGATAGTCTTCCAAATTTGCATACTGAGATATGCATATTTGTTTAAGTTTTAATTATTCAAATGTATATAGACATGACAGTTTGCATGCGGTGAACTATTAATAGTAGGCCTATTGAGAGCTAATTTCCATATATGTGATTTACATATTCGTTAATGCAAATTGTACCCACAATTTAATTTTAAGTTCTTAAGGCATGGCATGTCGCATGTCAATCATAGAAGTTAATTTAAAATGTAAATGAAGTTCGTGTATATTATATAAAAGCAGTGACAGGGAGAGAGTTAGGGGGTGACAGATACCACAGAGAGAGATGGTAGAAGAGACCGGAGTCTTCAGTTGGTGCTAGGATCCAAATCCTAGGTTGGTGGAATAAATCATGTAGCAATAAACTATTCCTGCCTGTCTCAGTTGACTTATTGGTGAAATAGTAACTCTAAGAAGGTGTGTATAACCACCGACAGGTTATTACAGATTGCCAGTGGGGTGTTCTGTGAATTGACTTTGAAAACTTTACAAAAATATCATAACATCTATACTTTTCAACGGAATTGTTTAAATTTTTACTGTTGAAAAAAATAAATAAATGTAAATGTACTCTGGAAGTTTTTTTAAATACCAACAATATAATAATCAACAGTTTCAATATACCACTAGCGTATTTCTCAATTTAGCATAACGTTTGCCTTTTTTAAGTATTATCTTCCACTTGAATTTTCATGGAGTTCCAATGATGTTCAATGCAAACATAATGCATTTAAAACGTAGAAGAAATAACATACTTTCAAACATAATAATAATTTTCAGTAAAATTTTGAAAAAAAAAGATAAATAAATAACAGACAGAATAATAAAAATAGATGCATTGATTTTGCTGCAAAGTTTCATCCAAATTTGGTTCCTTAGCGAAAGTCATTTTTGAAAGTAAAGAAATAGCAAGCAGGTGGCATGATATGGACCCAGGAGAGACTTAATGTCCATGTTCTGCATTAATTATGTTATGCTAATAAGACCAATGTCCATGCATCCACCAGTAAACTGACAAATATCAAAGTATGGAATTAAAGGGGGGTTAAGGTGGCTGTATCTACATTGTTGCCAACAACCCCAGCCTGAACAGAGGCGGGGCAGATACCAACTGCCACATGTACTGATGTATTGAGGCAGGGTCAAGTTATCACGGAGAAGCTGGAGATTGTGCTGCCTCATAGTAACACGCATTGAGAAAGTTCACAGCAGTAATCAAAATCTTTGTTAAGCACAGCTCAAGTAATTCTAGGGAATGAAAAGTTAAAACACATACTAACTTGTTCACCATTCCATCTCTTTTTTTATTTAATTTATTTATTAAGTATTGCGTATCAAAATACAACAGAATCATTTTACATTTAAATGGCTAAATAAAATATATATATATATATATATATATATACTTAATTTAACACATTTTAAGCAAAAACATTTTTAAACAAAGCCACAGGATGCGGCTGCTCCCTTGCATGACCATAATCCTCATTTTCCCTTTTGACCATCTGCTGTGATATTCTGTCACCATCACTTTCAAGGCTGACCAATTTTTTATCATGGCCCACTTCTGTATCATTTTCAATTTTGACCAATGTAAATGTATGGGATACTCCATCACTATCAAGGCAGACCAATTTTTTATCATGGCCCACTTTCGTATCATTTTCAATTTTGACCAATGTAAATGTTTGGGATGCTCCATCACTATCAAGGCAGACCAATTTTTTATCATGGCCCACTTCTGTATCATTTTCAATTTTGACCAATGTAAATGTATGGGATACTCCATCACTATCGTGAGAGGCTAAATTTTTATCATGGTTGTCTTCTATATAATTCTTTGTATGTGATTTCAGAATGGACGACACATCAGTGGGATCTTTTCCTTGTTGATCACATTTATTTCTGCTGAAAAATGCCTTGTAACAAAAATCACACTGATATGTTTTCTGTCTATTTTTTCTTTCATACAAAATGCCATTACTTTTTAGAGTATATATCGTACCACAGTGTGGGCAGTTAAACAGTTTCTCAACATTGTGGAGACTTTCATGTTGAATATGACCACATTTATGAGAAAATGTCTTATTACAGTACTGGCATTTGAAGGGTTTCTTTCCAGTATGAATTCTTTCATGTACAATGCAATAGGTTTTCCGGGTAAATGTCTTATTACAGTACTGGCACTTGTATGGTTTCTCTCCAGTGTGAATTCTTTCATGTTCAATGTAATTCTGTTTATTTTTATATGTCGTATCACAGTGCTGGCATTTGTATGGTCTCTCTCCAGTGTGAGTTCTTTCATGTTCAATGCAATTTTGTTTCTTTATATATGTCTTATCACAGTGCTGGCATTTGTATGGTCTCTCTCCAGTGTGAGTTCTTTCATGTTCAATGCAATTCCGTTTATTTCTACATGTCTTATCACAGTACTGGCATTTGTAGGGCTTTTCTCCAGTGTGAATTCTTTCATGTTGAATGCAATGCTCTTTCTGAGCAAATGTTTTATCACAGTGCTGGCATTTGTACGGTTTCTCTCCAGTGTGAATTCTTTCATGAATAATGCAATGTCGTTTACTTTTAAATGTCTTATCACAGTGCTGGCATTTGTATGGTCTCTCTCCAGTGTGAGTTCTTTCATGTTCAATGCAACTCCGTTTATTTCTATATGTCTTATCACAGTTCTGGCATTTGTAGGGCTTTTCTCCAGTGTGAATTCTTTCATGTTGAATGCAATACTGTTTCTGAGCAAATGTTTTATCACAGTGCTGGCATTTGTACGGTTTCTCTCCAGTGAGAATTCTTTCATGAATAATGCAATGCCGTTTATTTTTAAATGTCTTATCACAATGCTGGCATTTCAATGGATCTTCTCCAGTGTGAATTATTTCATGTTCAGTGCAATGCTGTTTTCGAGTAAATGTCATATCACAGTACTGGCATTTGTATATTTTCTTTTCAGCATGAATTCTTTCAGGAACAACAGAAGCATTTTCAGGGGAAACAATTAATGTTTTATAGTCCTGGCACTGGTATTCTTGCATGATGTTCTCAATTTCTTCAGCAGCGCTACTTGTATGCTTGCTTGATCTTCACTGTTCTATAAGAAAAAAAAAATTAATCTTCTGATGAGGTAAATACTTACCCCTACCCTGTGCATAACTCCCAATATACATATACTGCAAAAGTGCCCACAAAACCTTCGTACTGACAAATTGGCTCTTAGCAAGCCTTAGCAATGTCCGCAGTTCAGCTAAAACAGAGACTCTCCCGGCATTTTCTCGGCAGCAACCTACCGTGCCAAATGTGGATCAAAATAAACGGAGGACTTATGCAAAGGTGGTAACTTTGTTACAGTGATCTTTATTCTGGGTCCAAAGTTGGATATTGCCAAAGATGGAGCTCATAAAATGATGACGTCACCAAGTATGACAATTTCTGGAACAGCTGATAAAACAGGCCTTTGAAGTCAATTTTTGCAAGGAGTTATAACTCCTTGATTTTTGGACACAAAACTCGACCAAATACTATTATGAAGTTTCTTATAGTGTCAATTACAGACAATCCTTAGGAAATCGTTTCGTATTATACAGGAAATTATATCTGAATGGATATTTTCTGCTTACTTTCTGTGACAAATACATATACACAGCCCTGAAATTTAAGTACAGTGTCATATGTCATTAATTTTAATTCAGTGTGTTTGAAGGCAGCTTTTGGGTCTTTAATCTCAGTTCATTTTGTTTTAAATTACTTTTATCGAGTTTTATTTTATTTACATTTTTAAGACACACTTTAAATATATTTTAATTCAGTTTAATTTTAAAACTATTTTTAATTTTTGTTTGGTATTAATTCTGATTCTACAGTATTTATAGTAATAATAGAATTAATCATTATTTGTAGATATATTCTTTATTTCTTGGTCAGTGATTGTTAGCCCATGAGTAAACTGTATTAAAATCTGACATGGCATAAAGCATGTCATGTTATGTTTTATTTAAATAAAAACAGGCAGACAATGAGATAACTTTTTATTGAATTCAAATTACAGTGGGAAATACAGATGTATTTGACAAATCCTTTTAACAGTTTCTTATAACAGCAGCTACAATCAGCTGACAATTCAATGTTTTGTTCTTTATCTCTTTTCCTCATGGTTTACAATTACAACTACAGTAAACATTTATTAATTGGTGCACCTATACATGTGTATTGATCAGCTTTGCTGAATCTAGGGTAGCGCTAACACTCGCCAATTTAGCCAAATGATAAAACTGACTTAAACTGGCTAAAGAAAAAGGGCCTGATTTGACTTGTTTTAGTCAAATTATACCCATTTTGATAACAAATTGACAAAAATTTGGTGATTTGGCTAAGCCAAAAAAATTGCTAGCACTACCCCAGTGAAGTGTAGTGTTAAAAAAGGTTAATACAAAAGTACATGTGCAACTTGTAAGTTATTACATTTTTAGTCTTACAATATTGAAAATGCATAGATACAAAGCAGACACAATAATTCATTTCTTAGAATGATAATAAAAAAAAATTCAGAATGATAAAAATATTGTTTTAAGTCTTCTCGCCTCAAACAAATGTAACATTTTGTGTAATAGCAAGTGGGTGTGTATGTGACTGAGTACACATGAGTGTATGTGTCATGTTTTCTGTATTTTGTTCATGCTCTCCACATTAAAAGTCAGATACACCTAATCTGTCCATGGTGCTTCCTACTCAATTATCACATCCAGTGTGTATCAGTGTCTTAGACAAACATTTGTGCTGATTACTGGGCATATGGATAGAAAGACTATATACAAGTTGGACAAACAACAAGTCTGTCCATTAAATAGAATCAAATGGTGACTCTCCTCTCTTTATACTATAGAAATTGTTTTAGATCTTTAGCAGTCTGCAACGTAAACCACTGGTCCCACTGGCAATGCCAGTAAAATATCAGATGTCAAGGCAAATGTGATAAACTATTCATTATGTCATGGTTACCCTTGCAACAGAAATGGCCTTAGGCCCACTGATAGCAAGTTATTAGTTTATCACATTTGGCCAAAAGTTGCATTTAAAGCTAAAACAACCCTAGTTCAAAGAGAGGAGAATAGACATTGTCTGAACTTCAGTCTTTTAGCTACTAATAAAAGTTGAAAACCTTTTTACTATGCAAATGATGCCTAATACAAATATTAATAATAATACTAATATCAGTGATATTATAGCCAAAATCAAGCCCAAATTAGGAATATAATTTTCTGCTACAATCTCTGTCCCCAAGGAGTGCATTGGTTTTTCAGTTGGCTTTGTGTCAGCAATTGGGGAAATGGGCTTAGCTTGCTCAGCAGTAACAGTAATGTTTATAGTGAAACTGCATTCTTCCATTGAGTCCAAAGCAACATATGCAATTAACTGCCCGGAATTGGTGACCCCATCAATTGTGATGTCTGTTCCGGCCGTCGACACATTTACATCATCTGCTAATGTTGGACATGATGGCACACTTCTTGAGCTGCATTCAAGCAGACATTTGCTAATGTTTTGAACATTGTGCGCTATTCGTGTCTGTAGTAAGTCTTTACTGTCCAATATTTGTTGGTTAATGAACTCCAGACTAATTTTCACATGCTGTCCTTGCCCGACAAAAATCTGTACGTTCTGTTCTTGTCCCCTGACTTGACCAGTTTGGACTGGGACAGTCTCGCTTGCATCATACACAGCTAGGTCATAGATTTGACTCTGATTTTGGTGATTTTCATCCAAGCCAACACACATATAGCAACCTCTATCTGATAAATCCAGGCCTTGTAGAATTAAATCTCCTCCAGACACCTTTCTACCAAATTCACTGTTATTCTGAACCAAGGTGGTAACTGGATCACCGTTTCGATAGCAGGCCACTGTCCTTATGGATTCCGTCCTCAAAACAACTGTTCCCCCTTTGAAACCTACAACTGGGATCACAGGTCTCGCACCCAAAGCACCTGAAATAAGATTTAAAAAGAAGTTGAATAATTTTTTTTCTATTTACATCAATGATAATAAAACTAAACATATTATTTAAAGGGATAATAACTCTTCGTTTTGGCCAAAAAATGAATTTTCCTGGAGTGAACAACAATTTTTCCATACTTACCATTGGTTAATGAATCCATTTTTACATTCAAAGTTAGTCTCTGGTTTTTCTTCTAAAAAGTTTGGTTTTTTGTTAAAATCTCTTAAGAGATTATAACAGAGTACAGCCATCAGTGGAGGTCACGTGATCTGAAGACAAGCTCAGATATCAAAATTATAGCTATAGCTGCCGTTTTTGTGGTAAAACAGAATATATTATATTTCTATGAGTTATTCACAATGTTTTTATTGTGAAATATAGATATCATACGAAGAGTTATTATCCCTTTAACCTCTTTACTGATATAATCAGATGTAAATAAACCTTACATAATACTTTCAAGAAAATGAAAATGCCCAAATGCCAATCATGGACTCGGCAAAAGCTGTACATGTTGTTGCTCAGAATTGGGATATGAAACTGCCTTCTACCATTCATACAGACTGATTTCTCACTAGGCTTTCAAAGATGTGTCTTTGGCTAATTCAAGATATTTTTCTACTGTGCATTTTGCTACAGAATTAATATCACTCATTTGGCCTCCAGTCACTGGCCTCCATTAAAGAGCTTATGAAAAAGGAGCATGGACTATTATAGTCATGTGCAGCTTGCCTTATCAGGCCTACCCAACTACCAGACTCGGCACCGAATGATCCTGAATTCACCGGTAGATCAGACCACACTTCCCGTTTTCAAGGTGTGTGTAAGATCGCATTACACAGTATCATACCCTGAACAAATTTTGATTGGTGATGCAATGCTTTTCAACCCCGCTGAGAATCGTCACTTTCACATCGCGAACTAGGCAAGAGCTGTGTTGCGTCTGATACTGTGTAATGCAATCTGACACACATCTTGAAAACGGGTAGTGTGGTCTGATCTACTGATGAATTCAGGATCATTCGGTGTCGAGTCTGGTAGTTGGGTAGGCCTGCTTATATATCAAGTCCTCAAATGACACTTATTCACAGCTGCCACAAGCATTTTGGCCAAATACACTAAATTTACAAACAAACAGCAATGTAAAGTACGTAGCTTGGAAAATTAAAGGTACATAAAAGTTTACCATCTTTGAGGCTGAGCCGATGTCTGCTTCTATTTTACTTGGATTTTTCATTTTACAGTTTATTTTACACAATTCTATTTCACAAGCTATTTTATTTTATGGCTCCCATTTCACAAAGAATCTTAAATCCTTAGTTGACTAGCGCTAGCTGAGTGACCTAGCTAGTGTTTCACAAAGAATCTAAAGTCCTAGCTCAGTACGTGTGCTTACCATAGTCGAGACGCACAAGAAACTCCTCCAAAAAAAAAGGAGTGAAACAAACATATAAGACATTATGTTTCATGGCCTTTTTGATCGTTTATCAACAATAAAAAGCAAACAAAAGTTCAAAACAAAGTTTGTTTTGGAACTTTATTGATTAGTTTAACTTCAATACAACTTCAAAGTAACAGTTCAGCCGCCATGTTATCCAGTGGCTCTTCTTGGCCAGTAATATTGCCAAGAAGAGCCAGAAACCAATATGGCTGCCAACCCGACGATATATAAGTCACGCTAATGTTAAGTTAAGTCAACGACATTTATAATAACCTAGTAATATATTTTGCTTTTATATCACAGTATTTAGTTGAGTATAACCGTTTTCTTTGTTATATTGTAACTGCATTAATTTTTTCAAGTGTATTGCACTGTGTTGCGCTAATGTTGCGCAATTCAGCTTCACCATTCTTGGGTTAGAAAAAACATGTAAGCGACCTTTTAAATTCTTCGCGAAACTTGACTTAGTGAGGTAAGGACTTAATTACGTTGGTAACCAAGCTCTTAGTCAGGGAACCCGACTTAAGTTCTTTTGTGAAACGTGGGCATGGTCTTTATTTTAGTATATGGCAGTCTTATGAATTGTGTTTTGTTTTGTGTCACCCACCCACTGAAGACGTGACCCACTACGGTCGTTTAAAACAGAAATGGATAGAAATGGGCACATATAGAACTCTACGTATGCATAGTAAACCTCTCTGTGGTCGCATTTGGGTTCTACTGGTATAAATAAAGTTACTTTTGCACCAGAAAGAAGTTTTATAGAACATTCTGGAGATACACTCCTGGAGGAAGTAATCTTGTCAAGGTCGCCATTTCGGTTTGCTGTGCATACCTGTACAGGTGTACTTCAGTCCATTTCTATGTTTTAAAGGGCCCTATTAAGCTTACAGGTAGCATTTTAACTTTAGCGAAGTAGAAAAACAGTTTAAATAATCATACATACCGCATATAGTTGGGAGAAAGAGCATAAATGTAGGTAACACCGACAGCCACATGTTGCTCGGTCCTGGTCTAGCTTCCTGGTCTACTAAGGTCTACTAGTAATGAATCGTAGCGTCAACGTTGTTCGATGACTCATTCGGCTGTGCCTAAAATTGCGCAACACAACGCAATATACGCTTGAAAAAACAACTCCTGTCGCAAATAAACACGTGAAACTGTCATTCCCAACAAAATAGGGTGATACTAAGTAAATAATATCGTATACCACTTCACAAATCGGCCAGATTTTCATGCCATGACTCATCAGGGATGGTGCGGTGGAATG
Organism: Lingula anatina; assembly: GCF_051362555.1. NCBI lineage: Eukaryota > Metazoa > Brachiopoda > Lingulata > Lingulida > Lingulidae > Lingula > Lingula anatina. The sequence goes on along the minus strand of NC_141769.1, from coordinate 30,590,508 downwards.
ACTTCACGCCTGCCGCAAAGGCCAAGCGCTGATTGTCCTTGAAGCTCAAAAACACATTCAGTATGACTAAACGGTTAGGTACGTCCACTTCCATATGTCGTCGGGTCGGTGTTAGGTAGTGCATTGCAGTAGATGAGATATATGTTTAATGGTGCTCAAGGGAAAAAGGCTGTAAAGCGGAAGAGAGACCGACCATGCTTTAATGAAAGTCTAACTGCATTTTGTGTTACAAATTACTTATGTTTTTGTTGGATGCGCGGCGCTTCTGAACTTTTCAATGAATGATTTGATATTCTCTGGAACTAGCTGCGGGGACGTCGCATTGTGACAAGAGGCTTTTCTTGGACAGTATAATTGCCAAGAAGAGTCTTGATAGCAGTCTGTTCCACGTTTAAAATATTGCTCAACGGTGTGTGTTTTAACAGCTTTCGATGCATTCACCAATATTCCTGGCAAACCCAACTCAAACGTTTTTACTGATAGTTGGGGTTATCTTAGCTCGCCGCTCCACCTATATATTGCATTCAAGGTGGCGGCAGTATCAACAAAAATGGCGGTGAGAGGCCGTTGTGTTTGTTTGGTTTCAAGTCTAATTTTTAATAATGATAAAACTTAATTCAAACATCACAGCCGCAGTTGGACTAAGTAGCTGTCGTTCCATATTCTTGTAAGTTATTGCGTTTTAGCTTTTTATTATTGCATAAGTATCAAATGGATTCAATTCATTTGCAAACACTCGTCGTAACATTTTGTAAACTACTTGCAACATGTTGAGAATACTCATAATTGAAATGAAATGTGAGGAAAAGTTTGAGTTTTTAACTCACTTAAAACCAATTGGAACTTACTATTTTCAGTATGTGAAAATTGCATTAGTGTTAGTAACGTTACTCTGTATAACTTATCTCAATATTAAACACCCGTATTTTTTTTTTAATTTTAATCTTCGTGTGGGAGTATTACAGACAGGTTTTTAATTACAGCTTTATAGCAAAACACTACTTGTGGAGCACAGAAAATTTGTTAAAGATACACCAATCATGTGTGGCCTTTTGTGGCTGGCAGTCTCGGTAGCTCAATCGGTAGATCAAGCGTCCAGGGTTCAAACCCCCAGCCGAGCCCGCTATGTTTCCCATATCATTTTAGTTCCACCAAAGATTCCCTTTTCCCATGTCTTAATGTATAGCAAGTAGTTTCATGTGATTACACTTCTATTTACTAGCTTATTGTCATTTGCACAGGTCTCTGTTTATCGTGAGTTAGCACAATGTAGAACATAGAAACTCTCAATATGAGTATTAATGAATGAAACTTCTTGATACATAACACCTGTTAAATACATTATAAATCTCAGTAAAAATACACTACCTATAACCACAATATTTATCTATTGCATGAAAAACCAGTGTAGAAATAACAAGTGCACGTACTTATAATGATCACTGTTATTTTGATTCAGATGATGGCATCAGTGTTCAAAGGCAGGCGTGTGACAGATCCTGTCCCTGTGGTCAGAGGACCCACATCCCCCACACAGTATGATACATCCCTGGGAGGTAAGGCCCTTACTTTAGAAAAGCAGATTAAAACCAGATGATCAGCATATTTCTATTTGATTGCAGGATATTGATTTACTGATTTAGCTGTTTTTTATTTGTCTTAAATTAAATCTATTGTCTAAAAAGGAATCTTCTCTGAGAAGGAAGCCAGGTTATGCTATCTCTTCTTATGAAACATATCAAATTTGCTTTGTTCTATAATATTTTTGTTTAAAACAGAGCAAACTACTAGTTATGTTCATCACATTAAAGTTATATAAATTGAAAAAATTTTTTTTAAAAGTTAATCTTTTTCAATAGCATATAACAGATCCTTTGGCTTTGCCTAGTTGATGGATTTTATTTTAATTTTCACCATGAAGGTTTTTGCATTGTACAGTAAACTGACTGCTGTAAATAATTTTATCTCTTAGAACAATAACAAATAAAAAGTGAAAGTAATTGTTTTCAGCTGCTGCCATGTTTTTTTTCCATTTATGGTTTATAAACAACAGTGATTGGGAAGGTTCAAACCACCCATGGGACAATGGCCCCTCCTAGGTCACCCTAAATGGGCCATTTTGCATATCAATGGGCCATGGCTCGACATTTATGGGCCATTTTTAAACATGACAAATATATTTGAAATATCTGTATCAATATTTTTGGGAATAATATGATAAGGTTTTGCAGTTAAAATTTGTTAATATATTTATTTAGTTAAGACTTATTTGTCTTTTTCAATAAAACCATTACAATGCCTTCTTTACTGAACTTATTTGAAGACTAAATGAAAAAACAAAATGATCAGAAAACATGAAATACTCATTAGTAATTGGTTTTTATTTGATGAAACCATCAACAAGAGGTAAACAATCTAGATCTCTGAAAACCTTGATTACTCAAAACTGAGAAAATGTAAATGAAATTGTCTTCACATACTGTCTAGTACTTATTAATCAGTCTTATTGAAAAGAGATGTCATTACTTAACGAAGTAATATCTTTTTCCTGTGCCACACATTCAGTGCATCCTCATAACTCATCTTACTCCCAAGAATCTTAACTCTTACACTGTTCGCAGTCGTACTGGAGCCAGGGCCATAGTTGAAGCCATCGAGGTTGGAAACCTCGTGCAACCTTAGAGTGAGAGGTGCTAGCACTAGCAGTAACACTATTGTCAGTGTCACTACTACTCATCGTGGTGCAAGGAGCGCTGCTCTCAGAAGTTGGTACATTTTCTTCCCCCCTTCTCCTTTGAGACTTCTTCCTGAACGTTGGACAGACCCTTAGACGAAGCGGTTGAAGTAAATAAACTAACTAATGTAGGCTGGTCTGGCGAGATTTTAAAAATAATTTTCGGCTGCATTTTTCTTTTCACTTCATCAAACTGCTGCTTGAAAAAATCCCATGTGCTTTCAGAACAAAAAGCAAGGTCACTTCTAATTGGATAAACATGACCTATAAACTGATTGGCCAATAAGATATCAGCTTTTATTTCATTAGCCTATCTATTGGGACGATGAGCTCATTGCTCTCGGCAAACTTCGGCGATTGCGTTCGATAGCTTCCGAATTCGTTCCTGAGACGTCTTCAGGTATGAGAGGAAAGTTACGCTAATCAGTTGATGAATAGTTTATTGACGAGTAGACTCTTTTAAAAACGCGAGGTATAACAAAATCACGCGCCCTTATGGCGCACAAACAGGGCTTTTTATGCGCCCAGTTACTATTCTATGCGCGTATGGCGCAATGGCGCGCTCCTTCCCAATCACTGAAACAATTATGTTTGTATTATTAAAAGAATATACTTGTTTTATATTTTCAGATCTTGAGAAGGCGTGGGATAAAATGGGAAAGACTAAAACTGCAGTAAGTGTTCTCTCCTCTCCCTGTTAGATCTCTACAATACATTAATATTTAGTTGTTATATGTGTATTCAGCACAGCAGCATTTCTCCTACATGATTGCATTATTTCCAGCTGCGTCGCGTGGAGCACAGACTGGATGATGCTGCTCGTTACAAGTTCCAGGAGCCAGAGTCCCTGAACATTTCTGACAGCAGTGTCACAGTTGACAGAGTCCCCAGCTTCCGTATTGAAGACAGAGGAAGACCTGTAACTGTATGTTATTAACTTTCAATTGTTTTTATGATTAGAAAGACAAGTGAAAGGGATAACAACTCTTCATATGAGATTTATTTTTCACATTAAAAACATTGTAAACAACTCATAGCAATGTAATAAATTCTGTTTTACCTCCAAAGCAGGTTTATCGCAATTGTACTTTCCACCCCCCTTTTCCAACCTTATATTAGAACTCAACAACACAGTATATACTAGCATATGCATTATTCTTCTTTCAGACTCGATTGGACAATTTTGGTAGAACTGAAGAGATGCGAAAACGTACCAGTCGAAAAGTCAGTCGTTTAGGTAAATACATGTTTAGATCTATACACATTATTACACACAGTTTAGTGACACATTTCTGTTTTGTTAGTATTTTAATTGTTCGAACCTGATGGTTTTTGGATAGAAGTGTACAAGGGGATTTTGATAGACTGCTGGCACAATTTCAAAATAATTTCTCCAATTTGTTAAAATATATGGCAAAAAAAAAAAAAATACAAAAAAAACATTAAAAAACACGTTTGGATTAAGCTGGCATATTTGACTCATCAAGTGTATGTATTCTGTAAATCTTATGTTTTAAGGCAGGTACTTCATAAATTAGAATTGCCATAGAATTTTGCATAATTTAATGACTTTTACATTTACAGAAGACAAATACACTGAAGAACCAGAGCATGCTTACAGAGCCAGGAGTCCAATAGACTCGAGAACATTCTCCTATGCAGCAGCAAACAGGGAGGGACAGCCCAGAACAAAGAGCCCTAAACGAGTGGGCTTCAGCAACAGAAATGAATACAGAAGCATAGAGAACAGAGATGCAATATTGACCTCTTACAGTGACAGAATACATGGCCTTGATGGCCTAGCTTCAAGGTCAGGGTCAAGTGATCCCTTAAGGTCAGGAATATATGACTCATCAAGGTCATCAGGTTTTGATCGGCCAAGTTTGTCCAGTGAAGGTATTGGCAATGTTACTGACCCTAGGGCCTTGGGAGAAACAGAAGTGAGGTTTTTGAATGATCACATAACAGACAGCAGGAGGGTTGAGCCTGAGATGTCAGACTTCAGGAGATACTCTGGAAGCACCAGGCAAACCTACGTTAACGTGACTGTGCCTGGATCAACATATTCAAGACCGACTAATAGTATATACACTACAGACACAATGAGGACTTTTGAGACTGGTGGGAGTCACCCCAGAGTTGACTATGGCAGGACACAGACTGCTGTAGATGGCACTGGTGTTCCTCCTCTGAGAACCCAAACCACAGCTGCTGTTGGGGACCCTCTTGGGCTGGACCACATACCTGGAGCATATACGCGACCCTATGAAGGGTTAGACAGGGCATCACAGGGTTACAGCACACGTACCCCTGGGGAAGGAGTCACCCCTGGGCTGGGTCAAAGTAAAGACACTGATACCAGCAGAAGTGAGACCAGTGGGGACGCCAAACTGCAGTCACTTAGGAAAAACCTCAAATCAGCAAGTAGAAACTCTGAGGGCCTGGCCAAGCTGAGGGAGAAAGTTATGCAGCAAAGGCTGAAAGGTTTGTACACAAGTTTGTTTATACCAAACAATTATCCTGTAATTGTGCGCTGTGTATCTTTGTGCAAGGTAAGCAATTACAAAATAATTATTGATATACCGGAATAAAGGCTCTTAGGTTCTGTGGTTTATTTTCCTAGCATCTGACAAGGTAGGCGACATATTCAGCCAAGGTCAGGGTCTACAGAAACCCCCAGACGCACCGCGCCCACTGGCCCCCAACACCAGTCTTAACAGGGAGACAGCACCTGAAGAGGTCAGAGGTCATCCTAGACTGCCTATAGGCGGCAGCACATATACTACCAGGTCTGATGGTACTGGTAAATTGTTCACAAAGGACACGAGTATTGATCAGAGTTTAGACAGTTTGTTGGGATCGAGGCAACTCCACACAGATGAAAAAACTGTGCAACCAAAGACGTATGATATTTATGCTGCAGAGAAGCAGCCTATGGTGAGGAAAGTGGCCGCAGGGCCGCCTGGACCTACGTACAGAGGTAGGGCATGAAAAACCAAAACTGAATATTTTTATTATCCAGTGTTTGTAACAAGATTTACATGCCTGTGGCTCTAAGGTATTATTCAGATTTTAACTTTGAGCAAGATATTTTAATGGTGAGACACCCTTTTTTTCAGTTGAGGTACATGATAAGGATCAGGTAATAATAATGGGCATCAAAAATTGAAATAGCATGAGGGAAGGTGGCCTTTAAAGTATTTTTACCTTTTGTTTGATTTGAAAACTGAAAACACTTTCAAACAGGTTTTAATGAAGCTGAGACTAAGATAAGAACACCTGAAGGTAAAGTGGTCCGTGTCTCACAGTCAAGGAGGAAGATGAGGGAGAAAAAAATTAGCAAAGGTATGGAAGCTTGCATTTGATTTGACTTCTTTATTTTATTTTCTTTTACAATTGAAAGTTTTTTCTCCTGTTAATGTGAGATTGCCTGGCTATTAGTTTAGTGTTTATATGCGAACTTTGCTTTATTATTACTGCCTTTTGTCCCAGTTTTAGTGACATCTTTAGGTTAAGAGCAGTTAATACTCTAGATAAATGATATAGAAAATATATTGTGTATGAAGATAAAAGAAAGCATTGCAACAGAGATCTTTGATTGATACATTTTTTAGGGTTTAACATTGAGCTGATTTATAAGAAATGAAAAAAATATATAACATCTCCATTAAGACTAATTATATTTAAATATGATTCTTTTATTGTCACCATATTTTCAGAATCCAAAGTTGCCAAAGAATCTAAAAAAGAAGCCAACAAGAAGTCCAGTACTAAACCTGCGAGGGTCATTTCTCATCACAAACGTCCTTCGAAATATGAAAGGAAGGGTGAGGATGTCTTTTCTTTCATACTCTGGCAAAACTCAGATTTATTTCAATTCATACATTTAAGAATGATTTGGTTCATATTTTTTTTTTTTTTTGTAAATATGTTATTTAAAAACTTTTCAGACATCATTACAACTAGATCTTGGAGAGAGGGACAGAAGTTAGTGTTGAAGGAACTAGGACCTAATAAACTGCCCAAAATGTCACTGTCTCCACCAACTAAGGACACGGAGCCCTCATCAGGTGAGTAGTGTAGAACATTTGAATGGGTCTGATGTCTGTAATAAGGCCAAGTTCCATTTTTCATTATTTGAATAACATTTTTTGATCACTAGTAGACATATCTTTAAGGCAAATTCTAAAACATCAGTTTAATTTTTTTGCTGTCTTTCTGTTGAGTACAGTTTACCTTTAGGCATGAACCGGATTTGTTAGACTATCTTTAAATTGTCAGCACCATGATCTTTTTATTATGAGATAAATGTAAACAAATAAAATGTTTTTCAGAGGTCATTTTCCCTGATAATGCTGAAATATGACCTTTGTTTATCTATCAGGGTGGGAGTTTTCTTCCTTACTAGAGATTATTTCCCAAATATATGTAAAGGTTATATGGATTTTGTATGAGACATTGAAAAATAAAATTTTGTGGAAAAGGGTTTTTACCATTTTTTCTGTCAGTGTATCTATCCTATGGCAAAATATAGACTAAACGATCTGAACAATTTTTTCTCTCTGTCAGAAGTGACTCCAGTACCGCAGAAGCCAGATCCTGTTCAGGCGACAGCTGACGTGCCGGAAGCAGACCAAGCAGACACTGATGTCTCTGATAATGAAGACTTCAAGGACAGTCTGGAACCCTCCAGGGCAAAGGGACTCTCTGAACAGGCCAAACATGTATTAGCTGATCTGAAATCTGGTAACTATTGTGTACAGAGAGACATCCAGTTAGGAACTGTCAAAAATAAGAACAAATTGAATGTAACTTGTATGTCCTCTTTCTTCAAAGCCTGTCCTCATACACCTGCTGTGACCTATTAAACAAGATTATGATAGACGTAATTATAAGATGTGTAAGGTGTATAGACTTTATTTTACTTATAGCATTAAGACTTTAAACTTTAATATTAAATAAGTAAACTTATTGGACTTGATTTTATGTACAGCACTGTATTTCATGTATGGAATTTTTTTGTACCAACTTGAGCTTAGTACTATGATAGTCTAAATAATTTACTTTCATCTTGGAAACGTTACTTAGAACTTATTGAATTGCCTTGATTATGTTACAGAATCTGAGGATGAAGAAGATAAAGCTGATAGAGAGGAAAGACAGGCAGACAGCCCTCATAAAGAAAAAGTGGGAAAGGGTAGAATGAAGAGAAAACTGACAAAACCAGGTATAATTTGCATAGTTAAAAAGCATTAAGTCACTATCACTGACATCTGCCTTATATTATATTGTATGCACATTTTATTCTTTAATTTTAAACCACAATAAACAAGTGTGTGTGTGTGTGTGTGTGTGTGTGTGTGTGTGTGTGTGTGTGTGTGTGTGCTCTTGTGCACGCATTCTAACCGAGGACACACACCCGCCCGAAACCCACTAACCGAGGACACACCTCCAACCGAGGACGTCCTCGGTTGACATAAGCAGTGGAATGCATAAAGGGGCCCATTTCAAGTTAGGTGGTGAAATTTGACGCTATTCTGAGCCAGTCCTCGGTTATGCTGTATAGCGCGGGCCAAATTCCCGCCACGAGTGTATCAGAAATACTGTCCAACTTTTTGTCTGAAATCGGGCTATACACACGCGTCCTCGGTTGTGCTGTAAAGGGCGGACCAAATTCCGCGTCCTCGGTTGTGCTGTAAAGGGCAGACTAAACTGAAACTAATGTTATACCTCAGATGTCTATATATTCAGTAAGTTCATATTTTTAAACTAAAGGTCTTTTTTTATCAAATTAAGCTCTCCTACTCTGAAGTATCAAATAAACGTACCGGTACGTTAATTAATTTTCCAAATTTCTTCCCGCCGGTACGCTCCATTTTCACCCAGTAGCCTACGCTTATTAATTTTTCAAAAATCTTCCACCCGGTATGTTTATTAAATACCTATTGTACCGGTGGGAAATTACACAAGTACAAGTCGCGCTTTTTATTTTCTTAAATTGAAGTATAATGAGAAGAAAATCGAGATCTCAACTCATTACCTACTGTTCCACAAACAGCACTGGAAAGTAGGTCAAGCGGAAGTCGCTCTCTGAACACAACAGTACATGCGTCACCTGAGTTCAGTTTCTATAAATAGACGTGCTTTCCCTTCAGCAGTGACAACTACTCCTGTATATCGATCGAATGATGCAATGTCGCAAGGTGATAGGATCATATTTATAGCTAAGGAGGTCATTTCAAGTGCAGCAAAGAAGTTGTGTCTGTTTTCAAACGTCAATTATTTCATGCCGATTTATGATTTAAACGATGTTAAATCACATTTCTATGTAAGATAAACCCTTAGGAGTTTACAGGTATGCAAAACGAACCTTATATCTGAGAATAAATTTACTAGTATGAACCGTATGGCTCTCGGAGGCGGCTTAGGTGCGATATATCTGGGTCTTCGGCCCCTGACAATTATGAAATTTAACTCATCCCGTTTTTAAGATAAATTTTAATACTGAGTGAATTTTACCTGGTGAATTTTTTTTTTTTTACAATGATCAATAGCTAGCTTTTTATGTACAGACACAGATGTGTCTGTACATATAGCCGTCATCTGCGTCTGTCGTCGCCGTCGCTGTCGCCGTGCACTTTTACCGATAACACGATAAGTGGAAAACTGTTTTTTCTTTTGGCTTGAAACTTACAGAACTGATGAATATTCGTATGGCTCTCGGAGGCGGCTTAGGTGCGATATATCTGGGTCTTCGGCCCCTGACAATTATGAAATTTAACTCATCCCGTTTTTAAGATAAATTTTAATACTGAGTGAATTTTACCTGGTGAATTTTTTTTTTTTTACAATGATCAATAGCTAGCTTTTTATGTACAGACACAGATGTGTCTGTACATATAGCCGTCATCTGCGTCTGTCGTCGCCGTCGCTGTCGCCGTGCACTTTTACCGATAACACGATAAGTGGAAAACTGTTTTTTCTTTTGGCTTGAAACTTACAGAACTGATGAATATTCGTAATACGCAGGTCAAGTTCGAAAATCAGCATGATCGGGTCACTTATAGGGAATTTATGCTGTTTTTTCACTTTTTTCAGCATATATGCAGCACCGATAACACGATAATTGGAAAACCATTTTACCTTTTGGTTTCAAACTTACAGAACTGATGAATATTCATAATACGCAGGTCAAGTTTGAAAATCAGCGTGATTGGGTCATTTTTAGGGAAGTAATGCTGTTTTTCACTTTTTTCAGCATGTATGCAACACCTTTGTGCTATATGATGGTACTGTATGGATGGCAGTCTATAAAATTGTCCCTTGGGTGATCACTAATTAAATTAAGGTCTATAAAGTCACTTGCCTACTCATTAATTTTCAATTGGCCATTAAATGAGATTACATAAAACACTCCTTGAGATTTCCCTGTAAAGTCCCATAGGTTTAGCTCTCTTAACTGTGTCACAAAATTAGGATTTGGTGATAATTGTGCAGATAAATGGTGTTAAACATTGCAAATAAATTTACAACAAAAAGAATGTGTTATGCCAACATGCTATAGATGAATAACAGTGCTTTATTTTTCTCAAACTTGGTGGGGTTATTAATATCAAGTTAATACAGCTAGATTAAAAGTTTGAATAGCAGCTTTATTGGAATTTTTTACGTTTTTTTTTTTCATTTTTTTAAAATTATTTTTCAAACACTAGCATCTTCAAGATGTGATTTTTTTACTCCCATCCACCAGAAATGCTGTGCATTTTCTGTATTTTTGTATATAATTGTTATTTCTTCAGATTTAATTCTTAGGCATGTTAACAGTCTCATTATGGAACTAATAAGATATGTAAAAGTGTTGTTTTGACATTTTCTGCTTCTTAACAATATTGTTGATTATATAAAAATGACGGTAAACCTGTTATAATATTGTGCATTGTGTAATAAAGTATCATAAATGGAAAGGAACTCATCATTGCAGTTTGTCAGATTTAATCATTCACTATGTTCAGCATCTGCAAATGGAGCAAATTGGACATTGAAAATTGTTCTATTGATAGTTTTCCTATGTCAACAATTTTCCTAGTTGAACATTTAAAAATGACAGTTTATTGATCATTTTGTTTTAAAAAAGGTGTTGAAAATGGAAAGAAAATCATTTCAGTACAGTTATCTCTTGTTTACATTTTGGCATTTTGAAAGTGTGACTCTGAACTTCCATGGCCTTGAAGACCTTCCCAAATCACATTTTCTGAATATTCATGATACTTTTATTTTTTTATAAAAAATTTGGTCATTATGCTGTTAAATATTATGGTTTATTGCATGAAAGTTGAAGAAAACCCTATTTTGGACACTGCTGCCAGGATAGCGGTTAAGGGAAAACCATGTTACTTACGATACTGAAACTTACTGAAAAGTTTCATAAGACAGAAGTGCAGCTTGTGTTTGAAAACCAGTGTGATTGTTTTCTGTTTTGGAGGCAATGCAGGTTTATAGAGTGCTATACTGGCATTTTCAAGTCGTGACTTATCACTCCCATCTGCCAGGAGCCCTGTACTCTTACTTTGTAACATTTTCTGTATTTTGTTAAGTTACAAGAATGATTCTTAGGATTGACATACAGCAAAAAAAAAAATTTATATATATATATATATATATATATATATATATATATATATATTTTTTTTTTTTTTTTTAATGAGTTTAAGCAATTTTTTTTGTGTTTAATTTTCACTGTACCTCATTCTGGCATTTCCAAAGTTTAACTCTTATCAGCCTGACACCTTAGGGACTATTTCCAGACCCTATCACGCTAACTGTGGATCGATCTATCTCCATGGGAATTCTCGCTAAATTGCAATCAATGTAAGTGGCTTAGTTGTCTGTCACGCCTACTGAAACTGGCATGCCAGAATCCTGACTCTCAAACTGAAAGCAATTTAGTGAGAAACCCCTTGGAGTTGGATTGATCCTGTTAGATTGATCTAGGTATGGGAACTTAGTCTAATGCTTGATACACATTTTCCAATCCAATCCTAATCCAATGTTATGCAGAATAAGAATTTGATTTTGGCTATGCATTTACAGTTAGCATAATACATTAGTTCATCAGAATTGACAGTATCCTATTTCCTGCGTTTTTATTTTCTGGTTTTTGTCTGTACATTTGACAGCTTTGCTGCCTTGTTTCTTTCTCTTCTTCTTCTTTACTTTTATTTATTTATTTCATTTTTTTTTTGGGGGGGGGGGGGGGGAGCGGTGTAAAGGTTTTTTCCACCCAGTACTTTTATTCCATCCAGTACTTTTATTAAATTTCGAGATTTTTTCCATCCAGTACTTTTATTCCATCAGCACTTTTATTCGATACTTCAGAGTAGGCTTTTCATAAAACTCACAGAACTGATGATTGTAAGTAAAAGAATGGTCAAGATTGAAAATCAGCATGACCAGGCCCTTTTCTTTCAAATGTTATTTAAAAATAAGATAGATTGGTTGAGTTCTGAGGGACTCAATGGTCAAGATTGAAAATCAGCATGACCAGGCCCTTTTCTTTCAAATGTTATGCTGTTTTTTTTTCAGCATATAAGTAACACTGTAAGCACATTTCGGGGAGAACCAATAAGCCTGTTTTCATGAAACTCACAGGAGTAATCAATGTTATCTATATACAAATCAAGTTTAAAAATAAGATTGATTGGTTGAGTTTTGAGGGACTTCAGCTTTTATTTGTATATAAGTGGTTTTCCTCAGATTTGATTGTCAGGCATGTTGACAGTTTCGTTATTGAACTAACTAGATATGTAAATATGTTAGTGTTTGTCTGAAATTTTCTGCATCTTTACAACATTGCTAGTTGATTAAATAAATATGACGGTAAACATGTTATCATGTACTGTGTAATACAGTGTCTCAAAATGGAGGAAATGGGGTGATTATTTTCAAAAGTTTTGCATTTTTTTTCTCCTTTTTTCAGTGTACATGCAACACTGTAAACATACTTCAAGGAGAACCAATAGGCCTGTTTTCATGAAACTCAGAGAACTGATGATTATTAGTAAATTAAAAAGAATGATCAAGATTGAAAATCAGCATGACCAGGCCCTTTTCTTTCAAATGTTATGCTGGTTTTTTTTCAGCATATATGTAACACTGTAAGTACATTTCAAGGAGAACCAATAAGCCTGTTTTCATGAAACTCACAGAACTGATGATTATTAGTAAAAGAATGGTCAACATTGAAAATCAGCATGACCAGGCCCTTTTCTTTCAAATGTTATGCTGTTTTTTTTAAGCATATAAGTAACACTGTAAGCACATTTCAGGAAGAACCAATAACTTAAAGCCTGTTTTCATGAAACTCACAGAACTGATTATTATGAGTAAAAGAATGGTCAAGATTGAAAGCCAGCATGACCAGGCCCTTTTCTTTCAAATGTTATGCTGTTTTTTTTCAGCATATTAGTAACACTGTAAGCACATTTCTGGGAGAACCGATAGGCCTGTTGTCATTAAACTCACAAGCGTGATCAATGTTATCTATATACAAATCAAATTTAAAAATAAGATAGATTGGTTGAGTTCTGAGGGACTTCAGCTTTTATTTGTATATAAGTGGTTTTCCTCAGATTTGATTGTCAGGCATGTTGACAGTTTCGTTATTGAATTAACTAGATATGTAAATATGTTAGTGTTTCTCTGAAATTGTCTGCATCTTTACAACATTGCTAGTTGATTATATAAATATGACGGTAAACATGTTATCATGTACTGTGTAATACAGTGTCTCAAAATGGAGGAAATGAGGTGATTATTTTCAAAAGTTTTGCATTTTTTCTCCTTTTTTCAGTGTACATGCAACACTGTAAACATACTTCAAGGAGAACCAATAAGCCTGTTTTCATGAAACTCACAGAACTGATGATTATTAGTAAAAGAATGGTCAAGATTGAAAATCAGCAAGACCAGGCCCTTTTCTTTCAAATGTTATGCTGTTTTTTTTTTTTTTTTTTTCAGCATATATGTAACACTGTAAGCACATTTCAGGGAGAACCAATAACTTAAAGCCTGTTTTCATGAAACTCACAGAACTGATGATTATTAGTAAAAGCATATTAGTAACACTGTAAGCACATTTCAGGGAGAACCGATAGGCCTGTTGTCATTAAACTCACAAGAGTGATCAATGTTATCTATATACAAATCAAATTTAAAAATAAGATTGATTGGTTGAGTTTTGAGGGACTTCAGCTTTTATTTGTATATAAGTGGTTTTCCTCAGATTTGATTGTCAGGCATGTAAACAGTCTCATTATTGAATTTACTAGATATGTAAAATGGGTTGTTTGACAATTTCTGCGTCTTGACAATATTGCTAGTTGATTATATAAAAATGGTGGTAAACCTGTTATCTTGTATTGTGTAAAAAAAGTGCCAAAATGGAAATGAACTCGTATCATTGTAGTTTGTCAGATTCAATCATTCACAATGTTCGGAATGGAGGAAATTGGACATTTAAACTTGTTATATTGATATTTTTGCCATCTCAACAATTTTCTTAGTTGATCATGTGAAATGGCAGTAAACTGTATTATTTTATGTAAAAAAGTTAAAAATGGAAAGAAACCCATTTCAGTACAGTGCTCTCTTGCATACATTTAGCATTTTCAAAGTATGACTTTGGAGTTCCATGAACCTGAAAACCTTTGCTAGTCACATTTTCTGAATATTCATGATACTAATATTTTATTATAAAAAATTGATGATCATTATGCTGTTAAGCATTATATAATATTGCATCAAATTGGAAGAAAGCACAATTTTGGGTGCTGCTGGCATGATGTCCTCAATTGTAAAATTGTGTACTGTTCAAGTCTGTATCCAATGGACGACACTTTGTGTTATCAAAATATAAAATTCATGATAATAAAAGAGTGCTAAATAGAAAATAAGCATTATAAAAATAAAATGTTTGAAAACGAATTTCTTTGGTCTTTTATTTTATTTCATCAGTATCCTTTCTTTTCCTAAATTAATTGATGTTTTATCTCATAATCTTCAAATCTAAAAAAGTGGCAAAGCCCAGCATTAAATATTGTATAACTGTTCATTTAATCATCACCTCTGGTGTTATTTTGGAATTTACCTTAAATATGAAAGAATTTCATAAAAATGTGAATTGCTGCAAAGTAACGCTATATAAAATTTGCTTTGCATTAAAAGTACAATCATTATTACATGTAGATGCATGCATGTCCTCGGTTGTAATGTGTAGTGTCTGTCCGTGTGTGTGTCCGTGTGTGTCCTCGGTTAGAATGTAAAATTCTTGTCAGCAAAAAATTAGTTTTTATAAAAAATTAATTTATAACATTCATACTCGAATAGATTTTACCCTAAATTTAATGTTTTTATTTTGATTTAACCAAGGAATAAGATGTCCTCGGTTGTATGGTGTTGTGCTGATGTCCTCGGTTGGTACACATAGACAAGTATGTGTGTGTGTGTGTGTGTGTGTACGCACATATTATGGGTATAAGAATTAGACATGTATATCATACATATCTGTGTTCCTTTAGAGCCTGAGACCAAGTTTCCTGCAGCCAAGGTACGTCACTATGACACTGACGAGGTAAGACGTTTTATTGCCAAACAGAAAGCAGACAGGAAGAAAAAATCACAGGAGGAGAAGAAACACCAGAAAGAGCAGCAGGAAATGAAGAAGAAACAGCTGGAGGATCTTTACAAGAAGCAGAAGAAGAGTGCAAGGCCCGTAAGACCAAACAGAGGTGGGCTTTTTCTGTTTATGCCATAGCAGATGTTGGGATTTTTGTATATTTGTATATCTTCCTATAAAAATCAGCTTTTGAGGCCCTTTTATATGAAAAAAGTAAAGAATAATTCAAGAGTTAAATTTATTAGAGGTCAGAGGTCAGTATATAAATAGCCGTACTTATGTAAGTGATCAAAGAATTTGCTATAATTACACCTTTTTCCATGTAGTTGATCGCCACAGGGTCCTTGACGAGACTTTCTCCAAGGGTCAAAGTGTGGGTGACCTTCCCAGGAGACATCCTTTCCATGATGATTCTAGAAAAGTAAGTTCATACAGAGTATCAGGTCAATATAGCTTCTAAGGGCATGCTGGAATTTATCAGTGTATGTGGGATATGAAGAAGTGCATAGCAGTTCACAAAAGCATTACTGAAACCTTAAGTTGCTGCACTAAAATAACTCTGTCCATATCTCCTGTATCTCTGTAATGTTGAAATCCACTTTTTTTCTCTGTGGTGTGGAGCATTTACTGTGTGCAATATTGTGTATTAAAATTTTGGAATATTGTAAAATTCAGCAACTAGCCAACACTGTGTTCTCACCCAGCAACCTTCTACAAGTTTATGACCCATTCAGTGTCATACGCTTACGAACTGTCCCTATTCCTCTTGTGGTATTTTACCAGAATTTGATTGGTTCATTTTTTTGTTTTAAATTATTTTGTATTGGATGCCCAGGACCACACAGTCATCTTTCTCTTTATATTTAATAAATCTATGGTTACCTACTTATCATTTCAGGTGAGCACAGGCTCGGACAAGGAAAACAGAGAGCACAGGGACTCTGATGAAGACAATCTGTCCAGCAGTGATGCCTCCACCATTACCAGAGATGGTCTAGAGGGCAAACAGAGCCACAGGTACACAGAAAACAGTACAGTTTTACTGAACTTTCCCATTCAAAATGCCATAGCACTACGTCTGGGCTTGATATTTCAATAACAAGCTTACAACCCCTCTTGTGTGTTATGTGATAACATTGGGATTGAGAACTTATATCAGTTTAAATATAAAAAAAATGGATAGCATTTTGTTACTTGGGTCATATACTAGAAAATGTCATAAGGTAATGAAAATGGAAACACAGTTCTGTGATATGCAGTCATGTTTTTATCTATCAGATCAACATTAATGTATGACAATAATTCATACAGTGCTGTGGTATACAATTGTAAAACTTTCAGTAGAATGCAGAGCGGTGCCTGTTATTTAATAATGAACTGTGTCTGTGTATTTGTTTTCAGAGATGATCAGCCACAGTCCCAGGCCCTCAGTGAGGTGCTGTCGTCAACGTCTGAGTTGACCACAGATATCGATATGTCTGAACAGTTGCCTGCCAGAATGACAGATTTCCCCACTGCAGGTTTGTTGTATCTTCCTTGCATGATATTGCAAAATTGACCATGAAGTACCTTTGCTTCTGCTGTTATCATAATCATCATCATTTGAGTCACAGCTTGAGAATAGTACAGTACACTATTTGATGAACAGTTCATACCCAGCACCTTCATCCTGCCCCTTATTCAAATGTTGGACCAATCCATATTTTCATACTACCTACAAACTCTTGCAATTCCCATGGGTAACTTCAAGTTGATATAACTGTTAAATATTCCCTGTTCTGTTCTGTTTTTAGAGGCCAGTTTTAAACCAGTTCAGGGTCAAGGATATCAGGCCTCTTCTTTGCCGTACCAACCCACAGTGCCTGTCTCTGCTACTGCTGCCACCTATAGGACAAATGCAGCCAGTAGTCTAGCAGAAGCTTATAGTAAGAATGCTTATATGGTTTAGCTGCCACTACCATATTAAATGATTTCCACTCAATAAAAGCAAGTGTGGTATTTTAAAAACTATTCTTAAAACTTGCAGGTATTAAATTGTCTGTACATTTATTACACCTTTTTGGAAATGTTGAATGCCTCTTCACATTCCACTCTCAACATACATCTAGGAAACATCTTATTTTTGAAGAGAATAGAATTTTTGCCACCTGAACTAACATCTACAAGTCAGTCATGTTTTAGGTTTTACCCCTTGAAAAAACACATGGAGATTCTTTTAAAACAATTTACTTTTTACCGTCTTCACACAAGAGACAATGAACAACCTGTCTATTTTTACCAGGTGCTGGTTACGCCTCAGTCAGTCAACCGAAGACCAAACAAGAGAGGATCAGTGCACTGAAGGAGATGTCCATGGCTCTACAGAGCAGACTGCACGCAGAGACCAGAAGACTGATCCAGACATCTCCAGAGATAGCAGCAGGTACTCTCTCTCTCTCTCTCTCTCTCTCTCTCTCTCTCTCTCTCTCACGTAGGTGTGTGTGTGTGTGTGTGTGTGTGTGTGTGTGTGTGTGTGTGTGTGCCTGCAGGCATGTGTGTGCTTGCACGCTTATGTACAGAGAGCTGGATGTGTTCAGTTATCATATTTATAGTGTATCCTATTTCAGCCTCAAAGCCTCATATCCCTGCTGCCTCAGACCAGTACTGGGCCTATCCACGCTATAGAGATCTGGACATGATGAGCACAGAGAGTGAGGGCACTGAGGAGTTTATGACCAGACACGACAGGCTCACTGGAGGTAGACAGAACTACTCTGTGTTCACTGGGGACTTGCCAGGTTAGAAAATTAACAGCTGGGATTGTTTTGTAAATATCATTCCATGATTTAATGATTTTGACCACTACCTTTATGGTGTCTAGGAGTCTGGGATGTTAACTCCCCCCCCCCCCCCCAACACATTTTTAAAGGAAAAATATTGAAAGTTAGATCAGAATCTGTTTCTTGGATTATAGTTTTCCAAAAGTCCCTTTCCAATGTCTTGAAACATTATTCACTGTTACTCATTTTATTTTTATAGGTGTTGGTAGTTTATCTGATCATGCTATGAGAGTTGAGGATGAGAAAAACCAGGCAGCAGCAGCAACTAAGATCCAGGCAGCCTACAGGGGGCACACTGTGCGCCAGGGCCTGTCTTGGAGACTGCCATCTGGTGGCACTTTGGGAAGCAGGCTGAAACAAAAAGAAACAACAAAACCTAAGGTAAGAGAAATGAAAAATTTTTACATTATAAGTTTTGATTTTTTTTTTCTTTTCTTTCTTTTTTTTGTTGAGAAACTTGTGACATATTTAGAAAGAAGTACAGTTGATTAATGCAGTCCTTACTAGTAGATTATCATGATATGAATGTACATATTCCAGATCTTGGATGACTCCTCAGATACCAGCTCCCTGCTGACTGACACCACTTTGACAGAGTCAGAAGGTTTTGGAGAGAAAGCACCCAAGGTTTGCTGATTCTTTGATATTCAGAATGTGATGGATAGGGTTTTATATACAAAATATATTCAGTATATAAGATATTCTGTTGACAATTTTATGTACAAATTTATATATTCAAAATATAAGTTAAGTCATTTCACTTTCAAAATGTTATTTCTATTATAACTTTATCAAACAAAAAGAATGATGGTTGTTATACCAGATAAGACTAGAGGTAACCAGTTATATTCAGACTTGAGTAGTTTTGTCACAATTTTTATCATATACATCTGGATAAAAAAATAAGAGGTTTTGCTTATGTATAGATGATTAAGTCATTATCAACTCTTATTCATGAAATAATTGAAGTATGATTCCTAAATTAATTTTAAAATTAGTGAAGGTAATTATACAGACTTAAGCTGATTTTCTTTAACAATACAAGTTTAAGTATAAAAATGGCCTGATGATATCTCTACCAGATAGGGGCAGGGTTGAAAGAGACGGGATACTGTATCAGGGACTTAGGAGGTGGACCTGACCCTAGGCCAGAGTTTGCAGTGACAGAGCCTTATGAAGGGCCGTTTGAGAAGAAGAGACTGGCATGGGATGAGCCACCTTATGACCCCTACAGTGTCCTCAGTATATATACTAGGCAGTATCAGGACAGAGGTATAATATACTTGATAAATCTGTGTGTTTCTGTAAAATCACGATCCAGTAAGCTGTTCAAGGTGCATTTCCTAGTTCAAATTTGTCACTGACTGAATTAAAAAAAAAATTGGCTTGTTTCTGTTAATTAATGAATGAAATTTTTTTTTCCGTTTCTTCTCTGAGAAAAGAGTTGAGAGAAGTTTTGGAGATCACAATATGGTGTTTGTTCTTTCAGCCAAGGTCAGCACTGGAGTGGGGACGTCAGAGTTTCCCCCTCAGAGGCAACCCTCGCCCCCTGTCCACTCCTCCCCATCCCCTGTCTATGATGATGATTTCACCCACACTACTCCCTCTATCCGAAGTCACAAAGAAGAGTCACATAGAAGTCAAGGCACGGCTTACAGTGGGTTGCAAAGAAGTGCAGGATCTGGCTCACACAAAAGTGGAACATCATTGAGATCTGGGAAAACAGGAAGTTACCAAGATGAGAGTAATCGTACAAGGTCTAAAAGGCGAACAAGAAGTCCTTACAGGTAGGTTGTACATGTGATAGTTTTAATTTGCATTTTTTATACATATTTGATGTGATATTTGCAGAAGCTGAATGGTTTAATTGTATTCAAATTGACTAAAAAATTCAGAATTAAACTGTTATTTGTGCAGTTTGTTCTGGAAAGTTTTTCAAAGATAAAAAAATCAGGTTGCTTGTTAAAATGCAATGTTGGATTTTAATTTTTGAAAAAGAACATTGGAAGATAATGTTTTTTTTTTAGTCTGAGAAAGGATAGAAAGTGTTGTTGGGAAAATTTTCTGCCCCATTTTGAGCAGACTGAACTTATCAGCTTCATGCAGATGATCATGTTGATGAGTACGTACACTGAAATTTTACTAATGTCCTAGTTGCATGCCTGTAACATACACAGAATGTAATGGATTTGATTGGTTTCTAATAGTAAAATTCTTGTACTTGTAATAATAAACATGTGTGTTCCTTTTTTTATATAGATTTGAGTTGTCTTTAGAACAGTAGTCTTGTGAAGTACTAACACTTTTCTAATATGAAACATTTTCTTGGTCTTTTTATAGTTTTCTGATCACTTTTTTATGTAGTGATGATTGTATAAGATTGCAGTAGTACTAGAACCAATAGTGGAACTAGCCGCTGCAGTAGATGAGTAGCAAATTGCTGTGATTGCTTTTTGTGTAATACGATTTCATTCTTCTAAGAACTCCAGGATTTCAGAGCCTGAAATAAAGGTGTAATGAGAATATTATGTGCTTTGATATATTGGAAAATTTTTTGATACATAATACTTTTTGTATCAAGATAACACTTTTTGTAACAGACACACTGTTATTATACACAAAGGGTTGTAAAATGACATTAAACCAGAAGGGTACCTATATTTTGGAACAAAATCTTAAATCCAGGCTCTGAAATCTAGGTGTCATAACTAGTCCCACTGTTAAAAAAGATGAAGTCTTTTTGTTGCACTCTTGCAGGGTTATAATGCGCGGCAAATATAAATGCTACCTTCCCAAGGACCGGTGGTATTATCGCAGGTAGATCTTCTATTAGACTGCCCTCTGGTTGATGAACTGACCTGTCACCTTATAAGACCTGTCAACATGGTGACGATGTTGACATTGACATTGCTGACACTGACATTGTTGACATTGACATTGCTGACACTGACATTGTTGACATTAATGTTGCTGACAATGACAGTTGGCATTTACTTCATTGGCATTATCATCATTGCTGCTGACACTGACATTGCTGACACTGACTTTGTTGACACTGACATTGTTGGCACTGACTTCACTGGCATTGTTGGCATTGACATTGTTGATAAAGACATTGTTGACGATAATATTGATACTCTGCTGCATGATTAATAATGAATGGCTTTCTTGACATAGATACTGTTGACATGGGACTTGTTGACAAGGTCTTGCTATGATATCTACTTGTCTTATGTCTCTTTAGTAGATATGGAATCAATAATTCTTGTCTTCATTTTCATAGCTTTTGAAAAATTGTCATTTTAACATATTTAGGCGCACAGACCAGTAATCAAATGCACTGGTTGCATAATATGTACCAATAGCAAATCATAAAAAATAACTTAATGAATAGTATTTTCCAAAGAGGAAAAAAGTCATTCTATATTGGCACAAAAGAGACATCAAGACAAGAAGATTTTATCCTCAGCATTTCCCCTGTGTTCTCTCTGGAGATGGTCCCTCTGTCTCCTCTGTCTGTGTGTAGATGGTCCCTCCTGTGATATATGTACCTATGATAGAGCTACCAGTTTGTCCACAGCTGTGTTCAAAATTTAACCACACGCTCAGATTGCTTTATATGTTAATGTTAAAATCTGTATCCTATTAATAAGATGTCGAGAGAAGACCATCTAAAAGAAACATTTATCAGTCTATATATCAATTAATTGAATTATGATATTACTGAACTGTAAGTGACCGTTTATTCACTTTCTGTTAAAAAAATATACCAGGATTTTGCCATTAAAAATTAGGCATTTTAAAAAATAACATATAATTCCAGTTAAACAAATTAATTTTTTTCCTGTGAGCAGAATTTAAGAACTTTATTTTAGTCAAATAACTTCTCTTGCACCTAATCGGTGATAATTTTCTGAAAAAATACCAAGTATTTCGGATTTCATTGGCAAGATAACACCTATGTGAGACTGCTATTATATAAATTATGCATATATTTCCAAGGTGCAGATGAAGTCCTCAACAATGTTAGCATGCCTCTTTTTTTTGGAGAGTGCTTTGGCAGATCCATTGCCAAATATGGGCCCAAATTTTGTTTCTTAAATATATTGAGGCCTATGCCCAAATTGGTAAGAGTAAACAAAAAATACCAACGATAACAAAAACTCATCAATAAATAAATAAAGTGAGTTAATAGGTCATCAGGCTGTATTTTGGACACAGCTGCTCCACTTTCCTTGATCCCCTAAGGCTTATTTGTTTGTTATATGTAGAATTGACACTGCTTGTGTATTATGGTTCCTATACATTATGATATTTATATATATATATATAATAATCAGTTGGGGGTTAATGTGCATTAAAGGAATTTCTTAATACTTCTTAGAGTCAGAGGTGCAATAGTGTTATTTTTAATAATTGTTTGATATCAAATATAATATTTTGTGCATTAATATCTGATATTCAGTTAAATTCATTACGTTTTTCTTTTTTATTTATTATACATATTTATTTGTTTAAAATATTGCTGGGTTGGGTGTGGATCATGGTTGAGTTTGCCTGAGTTTGGGTTGGGTTGTGCAATATAATGTATTGTCCACTCTGTACCAATTGTGACAGTTGATGACTATGCTAATATTGTATTACACACACACACACACACACACACACACACACACACACACACACACACACACACACACACACACACACACACACACACACACACACACACACACACACACACACACACACACACAGCTAGAAGCTGACTGTGTATAAAATATATAATACATAAATAACTGTTTAACAACAAATTATGTTATGGGAAGACATAGGAAACACCTTGCGATATAATTACTAGTAATGTATATAATTTTATGTGTATATGTTTGGAAGGACCATCTTGTATTTTGACCACTATTCTGTTTACACCTGCCACGTTCTGATACCTTGGCATCCAAGGTCTGTTGGAAATGCTTTAACCAGCATTATCACTTAATTTGAGGCAAGTTTCCAATAGGCTTAAAAACTCAGGGTGACCTCAGGAAGGTCAAGGTCATGAAGGTCAAGGCCAGGGTCTTCTGGAAGTGAAATTTATACCTAATTCTGTTCATGTTGCATGAAGCAAGCAAGCGTCTGAACATGACTATGTAACAGCTTATGGTGATTGTCATGGAATCCACTAGCTTTATATCCACATATGCCTTGATATGGTTGCTGACTTTCACTTAATTTATGCTTATGCATGTGAGAATACAGAGCATTGCAGCCCTGTACAGTTTGCTTCCTGGATCTTTGGATAAGTGATAACTTACGATTAATTAATGAAAGGGTATAATGCAAGAGGTGAATTTCATTTATTTTGATGTTAAAATCAACATGGTAGTTTTAACCTGATGATGAAAAACAGCTTTTGTTTTATTTGGTATTGGCCTCTAAATTACACAAGGTATACAGTATGTCTACTTTGAATATACTGGCTCAAAGCTAAATCATTAAGTATAGCTAATTGACAGCTATTTTGCACTCAGCTATAGCTTGAAATTGTGATGTGCTTATACCTGTATGGCTTCTAACAGACCACTGTTACCTGTGCCTTATTATATGATTATGAATACAGCTTCAATACAGATATTTATGATGTCTTTTTATTGGTGATGGTGCATATTAGATACAGAGGGAGACAAAACTGTGTCATATGAATTGAATTTTTTCACTCGTTTGATAGAGCTAGTTTGTATTAGTTCTACATGAATTTTTTTGTCAGCTGCATAAAAACCCAGCATTTTGACTGATACACAGCAGAAGTCAGAACTATTATGTATGTTCTGTAAAGAACTTGGCTTAATGAAAATAAACATGGCTGTTACTCCAGTCTGTTTGGATCAAATATTGAATAATTATAAAAGGAATAGGGGTTGTAAACACTGGAGAAATTATGGCATTTATTGGTAGAAAAGCATAAAAAAATTGATTCTTAAAACAAAACAAACAGAAAACAAACTTAAAGGCTATTTGTTCATTGTAGGAATGAAGAAAATCTATCACCTGGAGAGAGAGACGATAAGAGGGAAGAAGACACGTTGGGGGATTCCCTCACACAGTCACTTGAAAGGTGAGTGGGGTATCAGGGCAATTTTTTTCCAACCTCACCCTCACCCCAGAAGCCTATTTTCTTAATAGATCTGTATTATATACAACTTTTTATGTGGAGAATTTTATCTTTTTGTATTTATTTTTCATGATATTTTTCTGTGATAAACAGAGTTTAATACTTGCAATACCCAGCTGTAGTACTTGACTTGGTTACCAACCTACAATAAGTAAATTGAATATATGGCCACTATTATTACTACCATTACGTACACATCTGTTCTAGTGATGAGGATGTCAGAGAGAGTCCGCCCAGTCCTAAGCCAGTCCAGTCCCTCTCCCTTGTCCCTAGTAACCGTAGTCGAGTGGACGACTCTCTGGACTCGGACTTGTCTAGTCTGGGGGACGAGGAGACGAGAAGGGACCCTTTATCTCTGGCCTCTAAGGTTGGTAGGGGTTTCATGTTGTGGTCATAAACAAAACATTTTACTATTATTATTATTATTTTTTATTTTTTTTTTTTTTTTCACTTTGTGGGATTCTATCTTCTCACTCTTATGGGACCTTTTATTTTAAGTAAATAATTCACTGTTTCAATTTTGCCAGTTATCTCACCTTTAGGTTCATCTCATTATGCAGTTATTATTGTGATATGCTGACTTGTCATGATGTAGATTAAGAACAGACTTTGTTACCCTTAATTGTTTGTATGTATGTTCATGCCTTTTTTGAAGTATGGGAGTGAATTTATGCTGTGACACAGAGAGAGAGAGAGAGAGAGAGAGAGAGAAGAATAAGAAGAGAGAGAGAGAGAGAGAGAGAGAGAGAGAGAGAGAGAGAGAGGCCAGACATCATTATCACACCCTGCATGTACTTTCAGCTGACGGCAGGATCTCCCAGGTCGTATCCCCCTGCAGAGACCAGGCTGGCACCTGATATGCTAGAACGCCGCATGACGGCCGAGCTCAACTTGTTGGATGGGATGGAGGAGTCCCTACGCCACCTGACTGATGTGGAGCGAGCCAGAGGGATCTCCATGGCACAGCAAGAAACCGTTTCTCTGGCACAGATTCTGAAGGTATGAATATGGTGTATTTCATATATGGGTACTAATAAAAAGTCATTTTTCTGGGAGTTCTTAAATAAACCGTATTAAAGAACTTTTTATGTTTCTCTTATATAGATGTCTATACACTGTTTTTATCCGAAGGGCTTAAAAAGTGAAGTGAATTTAAATTTTTAATACCTCAAATCCTACTTGCTGTTATTCAGAGGAATTTCAATTTTATATATACTTTCTGTACCCTTGCTGACAGATTGCCAAAATATGAGAGAGATTTCCAGTTTGTGTGTGAAAAATATAAAAAAATATAAAATGCTGTATTTTCTTTAGGGTCGTCAACAAACTCACAACCAAGACATGAAAGATCTCCACATGAAATTGCAACAAGAGCGCCTGGAGTCTACAAGACAACTAGAAGAGGCTCAGAGGCGAGCAGCCGAGGCCAGTCGAGAGGCTGCACGCGCCATTGCTGAGGTCCGTGGCGATGCTGCGACCAAGATTCAAGACTCCACACATAGGTTGCTGGAGACACAGGCAGAGGCGGCCAAGGCCACGGCTGAGGCAGCACGCCAGCTGGCAGGGGTGAGTTGATAGAAAAAAAGTGTTCATAGTTTGTATTGATAGAAGGTAAATTTTTTTTTTAATTTGATATATTTTGCTTTGAAATTTTAGATGATTGGTATTTCAAAAATGGATGTTGTGGAAATGTTGAAAATTCAACATGATGTTTGACTTTTAATCTTTCAGATAATGAAATCTGCTGCAGAACTTCTTTCACCAAAAAGCCAGTAAATTATAAATTGCACCAAATATTAGAAGTCTTAATTTTTTCTTTCTTTTACAGTATGAAATACTTAATAATGACAGATGCTCATTCCCTTTTGCACAATATAAAATTCATCCTTTTCCAAGTCACATATTTTATATATTAATTATTTGTTTCAGGTGGCCTCAGTGTCCCAGTCAGCCACAGCCCAGGCCCTGGATTCTAACAGAATAGCCAGTGATGTGGCGACAGCAGCAGCCTCAGCAGCAGTAACAGCAGCCCTGGACCAGCAGAGACAACAACAGATGGACTTTTGGAGACAGGTAGGCAGACATGTGTTGGTTTGGTTTTCTGTTTTTAATCCATGGACATTTTCTTTTTGTGCTAAGATGTTACCATTATACATATTGCACTTTATGTTTAATCCAGGTGACAGTGTGCATCACAAATTAATTATTCATCACCATTGATGTTTTCTGCGTGCATTAATGGTTGTAAATTCCAGTCCTGTTTTATTATGTTGTAACCATTCTGTTATCACAGGCCCGACAGTACACCTATGACAGAAGCACCCAGGTGTCAGCGGCTTACTCTGCAGGGAGCAGGACCAGAAGTCCGCCTACAGCCAGCTATAGTCCCGTCAGCAGGACCCGGAGCCCTCCCACTGCCAGCTACGGGGGAGACAGCTTTGAGAGTGGCAGCAAGTCTGAGACTGAGGCCAAAACCAAATCTGGAAGGTCATTGATTGTGGCTTTATATCTTTTTGATTCAAATTTTTTCACAGATTTCCTGAGTTCTTTGATAATTGTTGGTAGTGATTTTTTTCCACAGGCATATGTTGACCCTTTGTACCCCATTGGATATTTAGCTTTTGTTGTTTGGAGAATTTTCTTTTCTAAAAAATGATTCTTCATGTCTTATTGAAAAAATTGGTAAAGTGGAGCAATAATAATATTTTTCTTAGTGTGCTTTTTTTATGGTTTTTGTTTGATGCTGCTAGTCCTCATTGAAGTTGTTAACCATGATAATGACTGTACTCAATCTGTTCTTCTTCACCAGTTTGACCATTGAAAAGATACTAATTTGGATTAAAGTTATCTTTTAAGTTGAACATAATAAGCAGTTTCACTAAGCACTGTATCACTTCAGAGACTTTCTGTTCATAGAAAGGCATCCAACTGGCAAAAGTATCATGAAAGCTGTCCTTTGATTGATTGACCTTTACTTCTTGTAGTGATTTTATGTGGATGAAAAACACCAATGGTTTATCTATCTTTCAGTGAGAGTGCTTCAAGCATAAGGACGGCCAGTGATCTGTCAGATCCCGGCAGGAGAGGAGCCTCGCAGGACACTGATTCTCCAATACTGACAGCCAGTGATGCCAAACCCCGCCACCAGGAAGAGTCAGACCAAGACAAGACCCTGACAGAGAGCATTGTGGAGGATCTTCACAGTGACAAGACTGAGAGTGTTACAGAGGAAATCCCCAGTGATAAAGGTAGCAGTTTCTTATATCTAACAAATACAGCAATAAAGTGTGTTTAAGAATAACTGTAATAGAAAAAAGTTTTTTGAAAAAGTTATTTGGCATTTGATATTTAGATAAGGTACAATGGGTGTTATATTTTAACATACCTGTAACGATAACATGATGTACCACACTAGTGTCTAGCCATTGTCATTTCTATACAAATAGAGGCTGCACATCCACTTGTGTATAAATCATAATCTTTAATACCTTTATCATCTCTCCTTGTAAAAGACTACTCTATGAAGTTTGACGAGTCCATGACAGAAGATGAGATTGAAGACCAATCATTTAGAGCCTTGCTGCCCTCAGAGACCCACAGACGTAAGGCAAAGAAAGAGGAACACAGGGTTTCGGATCACGGGTCCTTGTCCTCTGAAGAGATGCAGATCTCTGGTGAGAAGATCCAGGAGAGGCTCTTGTGTTTGGGGGGGGGGGGGGTAACCTATTGATGGAACACTTTTTACATGTGTGTTGTTTATGCAATAAAAAGTTGTTAATTAAAAGATTGGGGGTGGGGGGGGGGCTTGCTATTTAGTTGCTATGTACATGTTTACTCAGAAACTTTTGGCATTGGCTAGGATATTCGATATATGCATCATCTTTGATGCAATTTAACACAGAGCTTTTCTTTATGATAGGCAATTTTGTCATACCAACAAGTCAAAATGACCAAGCAGAATGATAGAAAAATTTTCTCCTTTTTTTTCTGCTTCCACTTCTACTCAATACACATAAAAAGTTCACTGTCAGTTGAGTTTTTGAAAAAAGAACCAGTTCTTATATACAAATATTGTTACAGGCGTGCTGAGTGTGTCAGAGCTACATGCTCCATTCCATGGTGAAGACTCTTTCAGTAAGTTCACGGCTGAGATGGTCAGGCAGTACATGAAGGAAGAAGAAATGAGAGCTAAACATCAGGTACATTGACAGGATCCCTTACAAATATATAGCACATGTGAATAGTAAAAATAATTTATTAAAACCACCCTCCACAAACCTCTTGGTGCTGTTTACAATTATTACAGAATTATGTAACCTATAAGCACTTAAATATATATTCAAAACTAGGAATAAGATGCCAAAACATGAATGACTGAACCAACAGGGTTAGACATTACAGTGAATGTCTTTCTAAACTTTTGTTATAATTATTTTATCTGTAGAATTTTTTTGTCATGGTGCCTATGTATATAATAATTTGGAATGAAATGTTATTTCTAGGGGGCGTTATTCCGTCTACGTGAGAAAGCATTGGAGGAGAAGATGAAGGCTGAGCTGGCGTGGCTGGACCAGCAGAAAAAGCAGCTGAGAGATAAAGGCTCAGATGACGCGTATCCGCAGATTGTCAAGAAACAGAGAGGGCTGATTATGAAGTATAAGAAAGAACAGGTGAGAACAGCATGTTGGTATTATGGACTGATGATCTTTTTAACTTGTGTTTAATCTTTTGTTATGTATGGTCATTTTCAAAGGGTTTGTTGTGTCTCATAACTGTCACTTTGCTAAAATTGGGCCTACAATTGATGAAGTTTTCTGGGATAGTTAAAGAAGACTGTGAGCCAACAATAAAGATTTCAGTTGTGGAGTCTACAAGTCAGCACATTACAAGAGTATTGTAAAGGTTTTACTTATTTTTTGCCTAATGTATGAGATGTATTTTTTAAATCTATGCTGGTACTGCCAGTGAAATGAGTTTATCAACATACAGCATAATAGATTCTGAAATAGGACAGCAAATTATCTGTGTGACAATTGGACATGTACACGTATTTAAAGAATGTGACATTTTCATTGCTATCTTTCACCTTGCAGGCTGAGATCAAGAGACTACAGGAAGCTAATAGAATTGCCAGTCGTGAGCGCCAGTTGCTTCTCCAGCAGCACCAGGAGATAGCGCGTCTCCGCCAGTCGGCCCAGCAGGTCAAATCCAAGCTGAAGGACAGCAAGGGGGACGGGATCGAAACTACACACAGTGAGGACGAGACTGGGCACAAAGACAGCTTACAGGTGATTTATTTATTTATTGTGAATTATTGTAATTAAATCATATCTCACTTGAAGTATTTTCATTGCATTTATTTATAAGAATTGTAAATATTGAATGATTTTATAATTAGACTTTAATCATTAGTGTTTGTATTCATCAAATGTTTGAAAATCCAATAAAAATACTTCATATTAAGCCAAGTCTTTAATCAGATTGTGGAAAATTAACTTAAATTTAGACATTCCATGTAATCTCAGATATTGATATTCTCATGCTGGTATTGATATTTTCTTACAAAGCATTCCTTTAAGCTTAGAAATTCAGATATACACATATGTATAGGAGAAAGGAAAGATATTTACAAAAGCAGAAAAATCACCGTCATATTGTTGATATGATATATATGTATTCATAATGAATACTTCCAGTTACCAGAGGAGTTTCTTCAGAGCCACCTGTCCAGGCAGGAGTCCAAGTCAGACACGGAGGTCTATGTGGACAGTGGTCAGTTGTCCAGTCGCCGTTCACCGTCACCCTCATCACGGCCAGATGCCAGAGTGATGAAGGAGTTGAAAAAGTTACATTTGGATGAAAGGTAAAATTATATTAGGAGTTCTTATGTCTTAACAGTTAAAGTTAACAGGAATGAGATTTTTGCTACTGTCGGTGGATTTCAGACTTTGTGGGAGTCAAAAATTTCATTGGCCTAGGTGGCTTCCTGGACCCCATGGTATATTTTCCGAGTTTTTCAATAAATGGCAGGCTAATTCAAGAGTTAAGTGATTTTATGCATTGTGGAATGGCAAGTCTGTGACAATAATATTTCCAATAACATGTTGCAAATTTTACAAACAGTCACACTTATTTGTCTGTTGTCTGTTAAATGGTTAAGACATTGAACTATCATAATGGACAGTCTGTATATAAAATACCACATAAATTGGAGGTTGAAATCATTTGCAGCTCACAAGTGTTACTGGCTTATAATTTTTACTGTTACATGAAAATTGCTTGCAATTTGCAGTGATGAAATGATGTAATAAGTGTAATATTCCTGCAATTTTGATAGTTAACTTGAAATGAAGCATTATTTTGGAAAATGGCCCATTTATCATGTGTATATACTGATACCCTTTTAGGCACCTGACAGTGCGTGAGGTAAAGCTCCAACAGCGCCGAAGACATGCAGAGGAGCTCCTGGCATGGAAGAAACGTCTTGACCAAGAGGAGAGGGAGATCAAAAAGATGGAACAACAGGCCGTAGAGGTCAGACTGGACGATGCTGACCGCAGGAGGAAGGGCAAGAAAGGGAAGGAGAAAGAAGGGAAAAGGGAAAAAGGTGAGTATTGCTGAGTACAGCTCCATGAAGTATGCTTCTCTTATACATTATTGCTGTTTTTGTAAATATTACGTGGATGTTTACTGATGTGGTGTGTGTGTGTGTGCGTGTGTGCGTGCATGCGTGTGTGTGTGTGTTTGCGGGGATATAGATAGTAGGTAGATGTATTTCTAAAAAGATTAAGAGGACCCTACATCTGAGTGGGTGTTTCTCGGTAAAATTAATTGGATGAAAAAGGAGGGTACTGATTAATACAAAGGATACATGGTTGATTTTTTGCATGTGTCTCAGGCTATTTAGTTGAAATTCAAAAACCATTCACCCTATTACAGACAAGCCCCAGGAGAAATCTCACTCCATTTCTGAAAACCTCCCTCCATCCACCGGAAGTCCAGTTCTGGACGGGTCAAGGCTGGACGGGTCACGTCAAGGAGCCAGTGGTAGCGAGAGCTCCATAGCGGAGGACGTCCCATCCCCGGTGCACACAGCCAGCAAAACTGGTAGCTCCATTGCTGAAGATATCCAGGTAAAAGTAGAACTATATATAATATAGTTAATATAACTAATACTGGAACTTAGCAACTGCCCAACATTGGGGTCTCAACCTGAAACCTTTCATTAGGTAAATGTCCCTGATGTACTGGTCACCTGATGTATTGTCATATGGCTTGGAACGTCAGTCAATTGCTTACTTAAGTTCCAGTATCAGAGTTACACACTTTTTATTCTAATTCTACTGGATGAATAAAAACATGTCAAGGGATGGACATGGTGGAGAATAATTAACAAGCACAAAAATGACCATGCACACTCTCTTTTGTTTGTCAACCTTTATGGTTCTGACAACTGTTTTATATCTTGTTTTCAGCCTGAATATAGTAGTAGTATCTGTTACTTTTTATATTTAATATCATTGCTGGTATAAGCAACAGAAGTATAGTGTGATATAATTCACATGCATATGCATTCAGGTTATTTTTGGTGAATTAGTGGTTGTAAATATTATCTCTCAGAATTATGTATTAACCTGTTCTGTGTTGATTTCTAAAGTGAACAGCTTTGTAGAATGGTATTTATAACAGCTGATGAGGCAGTGAGAACTATACTGTTCAATGCAAAAGATTACATTTTTTGGGCAATAAGAATTGATGGGATGCAAAGAATTGCTGATCATGTCAGGCTGGTCTTACTTTTGATGTGAAAACAATTATTTGAGCAGTTGTGCATGATGTCTGTTAAGGGATGAAATGTTCATAAAAGTTGCATTGAATAAGGAATTTTTGTCCAAAAGTATTGTCCCAGGATTGTTCAAAACTCTAAACTGTTATTAGTACCACCAGCGTGTACGCTGGCGGTACTCATGGTTTTAGTCCCGACCCGTCTCGTACAGCTCCGCCGGCTCCTGCGGCTCCTGCGGCTCCGCAGGATGACGTGGGATACGAGTCACCGTTACCGCTTCTCCTCCTAGACCGCAAGGACCTGTGTCCCCATCTCTTGGATTTAGGTCACATATAATCTCAACTTGAACCCCCAGGTTTTTTTGTCTCAGTTGGTGCATTGACCTAGGCGTGACGCTCTTTGAAATGCACCCTTGTCAAAAATTTTGAAAATTCAATGCTAAATATCTCCCAAACCGATGGAATTATGGGAAAAATTACTACAGATGGCTGACCAAAAGTCATATGTGAGGATTTCAAATATGCCCTTGGATTTGACCTTTGACCTTTATTTCAAGGTCAAACAGGCCAAAATTTTCTAAAAAAGGGAATTTTTTGCTAGAAAATTTTTATTTCAGCCGATATTTAGAAACAAAACATATCTTACCTATAATATTATGAGCAGGTGTTACCCTTAGGGTCATCTTTCATTTTCGTGAGTTTGGGGTCAATCGGTGCATTTTCATGGTAGTAGCGGCCATTAGATGCCGAAACTGAAAATTCTCTCTAATTCTGGAACCGTTAATGCTAGAGACCTCTTGTTTTTTGCATTTTGTAGAACTTGTCAAGGGCAACACTGGGGGTGGTGTCCATTTTTTTTGTTTTTGATACGGCTTAGGCATTGCACTATATCAAAAAGTTCAACATCCAAAATTCAGTGGTGAAAATAAAATGTGAATTACTCAAAAATTAGCAGAGATAAGCCCTTAGTTACTATTGAACTTGAATAGGAAGTCATATACTGATAATCTGTGACCTTGAAATTGACCTTTGACCTACTTTTCACCATGAACTGAACTTTGCAAAAATTATCTCCCTTATATCTCGAAAACTGGCAGAGATATACCCATAGTTACTATTGAACCTGAACAGGAAGTCATATACTGGCAATCTAACTGTGACCTTGAAATTGACCTTTGACCTACTTTTTATGATGAACTGTACTTTGCATGTTTTCTGGCCTCTTTATCTCCAAAATTAGCAAGGAGATACCCATAGTTACTATTTAACTTGAATAGGAAATCATAGACCATGAACTGACTTTTGCATATTTTCTTGCCCCTCATATCTTCAAAACTAGCAGAGATATGCTCAGTGTTGGCCTTAGGTTTTCTCTTTTGTCAGCATATATGCAACACTGATAACACATTTCAAGGAAAACCAAAGGCCTTTTGTCTAGAAAATCACAGGAGTGATCAATGTTAGGAAAATACAGGCCAATTGGAAAATCCACTTGATTGGACCATTTTTATGCTATGTTTTTTCTTCTTTTTTTTTTTTTTTTTGCATATTTTGAAAATTCTTGTTTATTGCATAGAGCTTGTCAAGGACAAGACTGGTTGTGGTGTCCCTTTTTTTTTTTTTTTGGGGGGGGGGGGGTGGTTCCATTCGAATGCGCTTACTCCAGCTGGTGGTACAATATCCGGAGGCGGTATCGCCTCTCTGATCCTCTAGTTATTGTTATATAATTTTATGTTTTAACCAACTTGAAGTTTTAATTACAGAACAACAAATTTATCAAAAGTGTGGGTTGTGTTGTATTTTAAAAGATATTGTTCAATTACAGACACCCTCTGTCTCTGATGCCAAGAGCAAAGGCCACAACAGAAGTGAAAGTGAAAGTTCCATACAGGAAGAGGTACCCAGTGAGGTCAAAGGTGAAGTCAAGGTCAAGGGTGAAGGTCACAGAAGAAGTGGAAGTGAGAGCTCTGTTCCAGAAGAGGTTCCTTCGCATGCCAGTAGCATAGCAGAAGAGGTCCATACGGAGACTCCAAGAAAACAGAAGT
The DNA here is from genome assembly GCF_051362555.1 of Lingula anatina. NCBI lineage: Eukaryota > Metazoa > Brachiopoda > Lingulata > Lingulida > Lingulidae > Lingula > Lingula anatina. The sequence goes on along the minus strand of NC_141769.1, from coordinate 30,556,280 downwards.
AAGTTCTGCTAATTTTTTTGGAATCACTAGTGCATGAGTCTCTAAGCATGATGAGCTAGATGTATTTAATTGAGTATGAGTGACACCTGATTTAAATGGTCATCAAAGCTGAACTTTACGAACATTAAATTCCCCATATAGATGAACTTGTACCTACAGACTGTATCATTTGCCTGTGGTTTCTAGCTAAATAAAATATGCTGATTTTAACCACACACCAGCATACATTTATATGTATATCCAATCATTCGATTTAAATACAAAGCTTAAATATACACCTGTAGGATTAAACTGCATTGCCAAAATAAATAAATTAATTAATTAATTAATTAATTAATTAATTAATTAAAAAAATAGCAATAATAATAAATGAAAAGATGAAAAATGTCACTGAGTCAGAAAAGTAGCTTAATTTTTTTTTTAAACCTTATTCTATCCTCCATTCACAGACAAAAACCTAAGCCAGTTGTAACTGTGCTTTTTTTTTTCATTTGGTCTCTTTCATTCATTCAGTCATGGATTTTAAAATTCATTTGTGTGTTTTTGTGGTCTTCATTGTTTGGTTTGTCATGTAGACCAACATCTCCCATTGAGATTTTTTCATTATTTGCCCCCCCCTTCCCGCCTTCCGTATGCAGTCCATTTTCACTATAATAAATGACATATTTGCAGTTATTTGTTACTTTTCTATTTGCATCTTAGAGATACAGTAGACTACTGACTCAATTCAGATCTGTTGAGCCATGAAAATGTTCTCAAGTTACACAAAAATTTGAGTTAGAATTGTTCATACTATTTTCAGCCAATGGCAAAGAAAAAATCTGTTACAGTAGAGATTGCTAGTTTTTCCGTTTCATAGTGGTTTCATTTGCCCCTATGTGAGTCATGAAAAAAACTTTGCAATTTTGACTGCCTAATTTTAACAATTTAGGTGCAATTATGCGCTGCGTTCAAGGCATCATTTTATTCTGCATCTCTTGCATCCCTGGGCGTGTTGTACTTTCAGATCATCGTACTCCAGCGATGATACCACTCACAACGGCTCAGCTAATGGTGAATACTCCAATGACACTTTTGAGTCCACAGATACTGGAAAGAAGGAGGTATCTCGCGCCAGCAAGTTGTCCAAGGCAATCTCTAAAGGTAAGATTTAAGTAGCTGTGTTTAAAATTAACTTGACAGATATCCTTAGATATTAAGCAAAATGCCTTGTCATCAAGTTTCCATCCAGTATTTGAGGATTGTTATATTATACAAAAAGTATACCTTAATAAGTTATTGTAAAAAAAAAAATTTAAAGGCAGGAAAAAACACTACATTTATGCATTGTGTAGGTATCTAAAATTGCTGGAGTTTTGGTATGGATATTTTATTGATTGATATGATTTTCATGAATTTTGTTGTTATTATGATTTTTTTACGACTGACTTAATTTACTCAATAATGCCAGTATCTAAAATTTTATGATAATTTTCACGAAGAGAGGAATATATCAGTGACAAGTGAGCTTTGTTTTGCTTTTTTTTTTTTAAATAACTTCATGATAACTCCATATACAAACCACAGAGTTATCAAGTTACATGGACAGCGGTTACCAGCATTAAATAATGCACTACAATGAAATAGCATGGAGGTGAGACAAGCAGATGTGATTATCATTATTGACCCAGTTGATCAGGAGGCTGTATGGTATTGTACTGTATCAGCTGGTCCACCAGTCTGCTATCTAATCACTTCTACACACATTAACTACACCGCCTCAGGGGCTGAACATGCCCCGTCAGGGCCACTGCACGTGGATGAGCAATAGGGATCCATGTGTGAAATTTACATTTGGCAGGTGCTTCCATGTTAAGGTCTGAAAATGGATGGTGGTGATGAATCTTTTTTCTCTCACCATATCTGACCTCTGGGACCTATCAACTGCTTGTTGTTTTACTGTAAAATTGTTTTTAATGTGTTCGTGAGCTACATTGGTGTCATTTTTACATGATTTGATGGCAAAATGATGTTGATTTGATACAAAGTAAATAGGAAATCAATGTTTTGTAGTACTGTCCTGTGAGAGGAGAATTTATCTGGGGAACTTTATTTTTAATATTCAAATTAAGTATACGCTCACAAAATTGACTTGGTAGTTTTTCCAAGTCGGACTTTATTATATACTACTTATTGTCTCATTTGCTCATTCATTTTAAGTGGAGAGGAACAGAAAACAAACTAAGAATCACTTTAATTCATATCCCATGATTATATTTTACAACAGTCATATGGCAAAGCAAAAATAATAATTCAGTTGACGAAACTCACAAGTCGTAATTTCTGAACTAATAAGTGTAAATAAGACTAGAGGCCAGAACTAGAATGATATTTTCTCCCATTTCCCTGAAATATTTAATTCCCCTAGAATATGCACCGTCCATGTAAGACCATGTAACAAGCTGCAGTCACTGTACATTGTTTGATTAGTGTGTCAGATAGGGGACAGGGATGATACCCAGGTTATATTATGAAAATCAAAACAAGAAGTTTACCTTAAAATCGCCACAGCAGGAACACATCATGTCGTGTTAGGAAAAGTGAATGTAGGTAGGGGCACCAGCTGGATGCTATGGTTGTCATGACATATTTTGGGAAACAAGAAAGGTATTATATCTATTTTCACACATCTCATAGCACAGATCTATGAATAGGGTAGGTGTTGTTGACATTTTGTGATATGTCAGTTTGTAGACTTAGGATTTATTATTTAAGTTTTGAGTACTATTATTTTTAAGTAATTGGTTGTTATAAATTCCAATTACTTAATATAATAAATGTATTGCCTTGTAAGTGCACTTGATAGCAGATTTTCTAATGGCACAAAATTCTTCCCAAGTCTTTAAAGGTAGATTGTCAACAAATTGTTCAGGGAAAATGCTTCATATTTTATTGTGCCTTTTTATCTTTAGTCTGTAGGATAAAAGCTGATGTACTAGTAGATCTAGTCGGTTCTGGTGTAAAATGTGAATTTCTTAAGGAAAATTTTATCTTGAAAACAGGTTTATTTGTTTTCTGGATTGGCATTGCAAGTCAGTCAGTATTGTATAAATGATGACCAGTTTCTTGTCTATCTTTGATTGGCATTTTTATTGTTAAAAAAACTTAAGAATTTGGTTGTTGATGGCTGTATTCTTTCCTTTGGGACCAATTATCTAGAATAATTGTGGTATTTTTACTTCACCCAAATGGAAGAAAATTGCCTTAGTTGAGTTATGAAAAGAAAATGTGGAGAAGTTGTGTTTACATTGAGGACAGGTTGCCCATCTTTCCTATGACTTTTCTGTGTGGGTCATATGGTTGAATTCTAAGCTTGCCATTGGCAGAAAGAGCAATCAGTGTGTTCTCCTATCAGCCACCTTGCCCATGAGGGGGCTAAGCAAGGCAACTACATTAATTTTTTTTTTTCATTTATGTATTCTACATTTATATATTTTATTGTTGCTATTTATCTTGGAAAATTGAACTTCTTTGAACCTGCAATTGTGGATCCTGTGTCTCGTCTCTTTCAGAAGGAAATCTTTCACTGAAGTCTCCACGATCTCCGCGCTCACCTTTTGCCAATCGTCGTAAAAGTTCTGAGACAAGCGAGTCTGAAGAATCTTTCTCATATGCTCAATCAGGTAAATACTTCAGCATTAACGAATTGCAGGGGAAAAATGCAAAACTATATTTTATGATGCAACTTGCCTTTAACAATTCCATCTAAAAATACAATTTCAGTCAGGAATAATTAAGTTGCAAATACTTTTAACACTCAAACCAAGTATTTTGTCTTAAGCCAAGTACTTTGTGTTTTGAGCAATGTTTTATCTACTAAATCCAGAGACGGCCTCAGACCAGAGTGATGTGGAGGGGAGAATTCGAGCTCTGGCGGAAGACCTGAAGAGACGCAAAATTGAAGCTGAACGGCTGAAACGTGAACAGAAGAAGAGACACAAGGAGAGACTGAGGGCTCAGGAGGCATCCCTGAAGAAACAAATAGAGGTAGGGGTGTCAGAAGATGTCACCAGAATCTAGTTTTACACAGTTTTTTTTTTTTTTTTAGCCCTTAAGCATTCACTTCGTGTGTGGGTGTGTGTGTGTGTGTGTGTGTGTGTGTGTGTGTGTGTGTGTGTGTGTGTGTGTGCGGGTGTGTGTGTAAATGCATCAGAACAAGTTTTAACGTGAAAGTTGAAAATCACTTTCTTAAGCTAAGGTTATGCTATAAGATTATTCTTCTCTGTCTTTAAATTGCTCCCATGGTTATTCTCTTGACAAATGATTTTTTCCAATTTTTTGAGTATGTTCTTTTTTAGGCCTACGACAATGTAATTGTCCAAATAAAACAGGACCTGACCAAGGAACTAGAACTAGAACCAGTCAAGGGGTCCGTCAAACCTCAGATCAAACAACCCAGAGTTGCAGAAAAGAAAACATTGCACAAGCACGAAGATGTGCCCCAGCTTGAGATTGTGAAGCAGAGGAGTGAATCTAGAGAGAGCTCCATCGCCGAGGAGGGGAAAGAAGGCGGAGAACCCGGCACCCCAGTTACCGCACAATCACCAAGGCTATCACCCTCTCCTCAACTTGATGGTAAGCTGACCACTGCATTTACTTGAAGATCTTGCAAGGATTCATCAAGATTTTACTCATCAAGATTTTACACTTATTTCATTCTATGATTAATGTGTAACCTGCAGATAAGCAGTGTAGACATATAATTCTTTCTGTTTAAATTGATTTGGTATTGAAACTGATAGTTTCATATTTATTTGTCGAAATATTTCTTAGATAAAACCTGTATGTTTAATTTTAAAAAGTGAATAAGTCACAAAAACTCATTTCACACCTATATTGTCTTATATTTTCAGATACTCTTAAATACCAATCTCCTCTGCGTTCTGAAGCCTCGACCCCAACACGACCCTCATCATTGCCCAAGTTCTTGCCAGATACCCTACGTCTTCAGCGTAGCCCCACACGTGAAGAATCAAAATCCAGAGCTGAAGAAAGGTCAAGGTCAATCTCAGAAGAGTTGGCAAAGTCTGGATCAGAAATAAGTGAGGAAATAGGGGAAGACATTTTCTCCCCTAGAAGTGAAGCATCAGAAAAGTCTTCTGGAGATATGATTCTTAAGTTTGATGGTGTTGGAGGAGGAAGTGTTGCTGAACAAATCTCTGAGAGGTCAAGGTCAGTGAAGGACACTGCGAGGTCAAAGTCACAGGATGGAACCAAAAAGTCAGAGACTGAGGAGTATGACTATGGGGAGGACTTCACCAAGGCAACAGAGGAGCAGACTGAGGTGCAAAAATCTCTCAAGTCTGTGGAGTCAGAAATACAAGAAGACATTGAAAGTGAAGCTGATTTGAACAGTCAGAAATCAGACGCATCAACACACAGTCAAAGGTCAGTGAAGAGTCAGCATTCGGCTGCTTCCTCACACAGTCAAAAGTCTTGGAGGAGTCAGAGGTCAGAGTCATCAGTTAGAAGTAGAAAATCAGATGTAAGCCACAAGTCTGAAGTTTCTGAGAGGAGCAAGAGATCAGAAGTCTCGAAGGCTGATAGTGAAAGGTCAAAGGGCACTAGGTCGAGGTCAGCCAGCGAGGCTTCTGAAGCCAGCTATTCAGATGACTTCTCATCTTCCTCAGAGAAAAAATCTGTGAAATCTGACATTTCTAGAGCCAGCTCGCGGCATTCTCAGAGGTCTGTCCAACAAGATGAGAAGACTGCCAGCGTTGGCGAAAGCATCCATAGCGAGGATGAGGTCAGCGAACGTTTATCAGTGCAGAGTCAGGACAGTGAGCAGTCGGGACAGATGCTGGATTTGTCACGCACCAAGGGGGCTGTAGAGGATGAAGATCGCACGCCAGTTCAGTCACCCTCATGGCTGGTCCATGAAGAACCTAGGATACTGGACACCAGCACCCCCCTTGCAGAGCCTCTCACACGGTTTAGCATAGGGGACAGGGTATTGATAGACAGCTCCAAACCAGGGAGACTTTTGTACAAAGGCACCACATTATTTTCAGATGGGATTATGGCAGGTGTGGAGCTGGATACAGCAGAAGGAGAGGGGGATGGGACAAAAAATGGTGTCCATTACTTTGACTGTAAACCAATGCATGGGGTGTTTGTGACTGCAGATAGATGTCAGCACCTTCCAGCAGAATTTGAAGTAAAAGCAAGACAGGACAAAGAAGATATTGAGGAGGAGGAGGCTCCCAGTGAACACACTGTCACAGAAGAAGTTCCCCCTGAGGAGCCACCAAAATCACCAGAATATTCAGATGATTTTGATGGGTCAGAGGTTGCAGGTGAGGGTCAAAAGTCCCGAAGTGAGGGCCGGGAGTTGAGAGGTGAAGGTCAGGAAGCAATTTCTGTTAAAAGTGAGGAGAAAGAGGAATCTATTCAGGAAGAGGTGTCCGTTGCCACAGATAGTGAGCTGGAGCGGGTAATTAGCTCTGCTGCACAAGCTGTTGAACAGTTTGAAGAAACATCCCCAAGAGATGTGGATGAACATGTTTTGTCATCAACTGCTGTGACGCCTAGAGATTCTGTCCCAGAGGATACCAGACAACAGGGGGCAGCACCAGCCAGAAACCTTGACACTGTAGTGGATAAAATAACAGATAGTCTTACTGCAATGATTATCAAGGATTCTGTGACTGTTATTGGAAAAATAGCAGAGAAGCAGGGCAACAGTACACAGGGTAGAAATGATTCCAAGGAAATTGTGGAAAAGGAGTCCGAGGGAAAAGAGAAACCACACACGCCATTCTTGGATCTGCTAACAAAAGAACAGGAACAGTTTGATGAGAGTGTCGAAGACTTTGAGGAAGATTTCCAGAGAGAGCTACAGGCCTCTCCCGAGACCCCTGCAGTTCTACCTGCTCAGAAAGCCGACATTGTGCCACAGTTGCCCAAACCCAGTGAAGATAGTGCCAAAACTTCAGAAAAGGACATCACCACCAATACAGTCCTCAACGACTTGCTCAATGATGCCATCTCAGATATGCTCAGCATACGAAGGAAACAAACTGAAAAATTTGCAGCTGAGACTCAAACTGAACAGTCCTCTTTAAAGCCAGATACCCCTGAAGATCTCCCCAAAACCCCGGTGACCCCAGATCCAGAGAGTCCAGTGGCCGTGGACAAGCTGACCCCAGACGTTGACCTTACAGATGAGGACTTGTTCTCAAGGGTCACCATCAGAGAGAGGGAGGAGTTGCAAGCAGACACCCCACTTCCTGCCAGACCAGTGTCACCTGTCTTTGGAGGAAGTCAGGTGAGTTTAAGGAAAGACATGTGACTTGTGGTTTTACCCAATTTTTTTCCTGCATGTCTGATATTATTGGTTTCTTGTTACTCCAGTGTTTTCAGTAGCTACGTATCTGGTCACATTTAGAAAAACTAAACTATATTGCTCCTGATACAGCCTCTCCGTCATCAAAGCACTCCTATGATATATTTTACAAACATATGCTGGACAAGTGTCAGAAAAAATAACAAAAATTAGATTTTTTTAGTGCTTTGCTAGACTTGCATTTTTCACTGGAACAGTAGTAATCTACACATACAAAAAGATCCCTTCCCCACATCTACAGTGTGGTTTTTGGGTGTTATAGTACACTGAAGTTATCTACCCTTCTTTACTGCCATACACCCTGCTACTGAGGTACAGTGACCCATCCTTAGAATGCTCTGATGTACAGTGCTCTAGTAAAAATGTGGTTTGCGGGTGTTATTATACTTGCGGATTATGTGCAGGAGGGAGTTTATTGATAATGTTATAACAATAGTTTAAATCTAACCCACAGCATGGCATATCTGCTCTGGATTTGCTGGGACTGGAGGAGTTTGGAGGCAACGAGTGGATGGATGACGACTTTGGGCTTAGTCTTCAGAGACAGATACCAGACAAGCCACCTCCTCCCTACCCAGGTACTGCCATGGAGCTAGGTAAGGAGAACATCCCCCCTCTCTCTCTCTCTCTCTTCTTATTCTTCACTCTCTCTCTCTCTCTCTCTCTCTCTCTCTCTCTCTCTCTCTCACACACACACACACACGTACACACACACACAAACACCTACAGGCCTTCTCGATTTATTAGGAAATTAGGATTGTTGTGTATTGTAATCATGCCCCCCTCCCTCCCGCCAATCCCAAATATTGCTGCATGCCTATTTTGTCTTTAACCGTCCCTATATTTCTGAGTACACTTTGTACTATTGGAAGACTGCATTTGGCATGGTACTATCACTCAAACATCCACCCAACCCACGCTCCTGTCTTTAAAAACTTACCCAAGGGGCTGCATTGAACAGGGCAATCAATGTCCCACCCTCTCCCACCCCTGTCTTCCAACTGGATACACTCTGCTGTATTCCCCTTTCCATATACATTTATACACCCAATCATACATTGCACAGGGCAGACTAACGAATTTAGATAATATCCTATGTACCATTATGGTGTATTGGCCTTCTGTTACCCACATTTCTGTAGGGCTAACCTCACCCAAACTTGCCAGGTATACACGAAAGAACAGGGTGTTATTGACTGAAGGTGGCGCCTGTGGTCCCCACTGGAATTGTGCCCCATCTTAAAATCTCCCACCCCAGATTTATGAATATCCCCAGTGGCGCCCCCCCCCCCCTTTAAGTGACCCCCTAGGACACACCTACTACTATCTGCCATGCTCAAGATACACATCTGTACAGGAATAAGACACACTATTATTCAAGTTTGGTCGCATATATTGTACCTGTAAAGTAAAGATATTTATGCTCTTTGAGTCTGGATCATGGTTTTCAGGGTACAAATTGTCACTTCTTAATTGGCCCCCTACTGGCAGTAATAATTGATTGGTATCAATATATATATATTTTTTTATTTTATTTATTTATTTATTATTATTAATATTATTTATTTTATTTTATTTTTTGTAGCACCGAAGCAGGAGTACTCAAAGTTGGATCTCCAAAAGTTAACAGAAGAGCTGTTTTATGCCGTCCCCCATAAAAAAGAGGAGGTGATCAAATTAACGTGGAATGCAGTCGATGCTTTCTGGGCTGCTAGGCGCTATGGAGAGCCCTTTGACTCTGTGACGCCACCTGGTGATTATTTTACATCTGAGGACAGAGGGCAAGATATAGAGGCTACAAGTAGGAGAGTTTACAAAAAGATGATATTTGAACTTGTTGGTGATTTAATCAAAGACATCTATGCAGATGAGGAGGATTTGACACCTGAACCTTGGGAAAAGCCACGAAAAATTCAGCACCGCTATTACAAGGGCAAGGCACCGCCAACTACATGTGATCACTTGAAGGAAGTGGTGGAGCATCATGTGTTGAACTTAACAGGTCTTTCCAAAAGACCTAAGATGGATGAGAAGACTGTTAAACTAGGAGGGCGCAAGAAGAAAGATTTGGTAGATTTGATCTTAGTCCAAGAGTTACGAGAAGAAGAACCTTCATGGGTAAATTACGATGACGATGAATTAGCTGTGAAATTTCAGCTTGCTGATGCCATATTTGACTCTTTGCTTGTGGAAACTGGTAAAGTTTTTACAGATGCTTTACAGAGATATGAAAGCAGGACAAACTCATCAAATTGAGTGTGGGTATTATCCATTTTGCCTAGATTAAAGTGTTTTTAAGGGGAAGGGGGGTGAAAAAAAGCGAGCCTTTTTGTACCTTTATATTTGCCTTAAATTGATATGAATTGCTTGATACATTTATACAGCAATGGGCAGCTTAACCTGATATCAGTGTAGAGAGACTTCATTACTGATTTACTAGTAAAAATACAATTGGAAATATGAAATAATAGCAGTAGTCCATGGGAATAGAAATACAGCTTTGCCTATAAAGCAGAACTGAATTGTTTATTTGTATTGAATGAAAGTAGATGAAGCAGGTAATTTTTAAGATTCAGAAAGGGTATTCAGGCATGTGTTATGAAACTTGTACACAATGTTTATGGTATGTAAATATATATATGCAGATGTCCAGTTCATTTGTGATATGCTTGTAAATAGTCAACTGATCTCAGATAATTGGAATAGAAATCACGTTTCACAAGTTATCACCCCGAGTGAATGCGGATTGGGTGAATGCCGATTGGTTGGTGTGGTTGACATTATATCATTGAGCAAACAGCAAGTATTGTATTATTTATTGCACTAAATTGATGGATGAAATTGATTTTGTGTTAAATTAATTTGCCCCAATGTTATGACTAGAGGCGGACTTTATATTTTGAATGTAGATGCTAGAGTTAGATACAACATTGACCTGCGTAAGTGTAATAATATACATGACATTTTAAATTTAAGAATGAATGATCTGTAGCAAGTTTGTTTTGATGTTTGAAAGTAATTTTTATAGCTTCATTTCATTGAGATTGGTGAAGATGGCATGAAGTCTTCTATGTTGAGGTTGAAGTATGAATCCTATCATTTCTTTATATCAAGCTGCTTTAGAAGTTTTTGTAAATGTGTAAATAATTTGCAACAATTTTCTGTGAATATAAACAAATACAAAAATTAGAAATTGTTACTTGATTCATTTTTTTTTTTTTTTTGATACTATGAGTAAAAATTTTAAGTATTCCCCATGGGTTCTTAAGTTTTGATGCATTCACTAATATTTTTAAATATTAAAATTTAACAAAGGTACCAAATATTAAGTATTTGGAATCACTGTTTTTGGTCTAGTATTATGCTTTTTTTTTCTTTTCTGTTCACCAGTAGAGGGAGATGGGAATTCCTGACAACTTTGGCAATACTCGGCCTTGTAGCAATTGGCTCTCTGGCCTGAAAAGAAAGGGGAAACAAAAATTGGGATGTACTGGATTTTCAAATATCTTGGGACCGTATTTTTTATATGAAAGAGAAACTTAACAACATATTTTTATATCTTTTTTTCCTTTTACATCCTTTTAAAAACATCTTTAATGCACCACAGCAACGCGTATCTTTTGCATTGGACTGCAGTGGAAGGAGGATAGCAGTTGAACAACTTTACTTTGGTTTCTTATAAAAAGACATTCTCTTATCGTTCTTACTTTATTTTCTTGTTATAATAAAAAGGTTTTATGTTTCTAAGTTTTTTTATAAGGACGTTCCCTGACTTAGGTAGATGGGATATAACAACACCAAATCTATGAAGCTCCAATAGCAAGGCCGTTTATTTCTGAAGTGGATGCAAAACAAGAGTTTAAGTGTCCTGCTCAGGGGCGGATTTAGGCCGTCTTCTTGACCTTCCAGGAGATGATCAGATTATCAAGTTTTCATTGACGGGTATCTAATTTTTTTCTGTCGGAAGACTGTCAAAAATGGAGGATGGACCATCAAAAGGAAGACTGTCAGAAAAAAATCTCTGGAGCCGCCCCTGCTGCTTGTCACCGTGTCCAAAACTTCTCTTATCCAAACTTCTCTTTACACAAAGTTTTTTTAAAGGTTTTTTATTACTCTATTTATACTGTTTCAACTCCCCATCCTGCATATAGTATCCAGGACAAAAAAACAGTTTCTTTCTCAGAGTGTTCAACTGTATGTTTGAAACTTGACTCCGCCCACCAGAAGTCATGCTGGCGACCTCATTGTTAACCTGTGAAAAAGAAAACGTGTTTAATGAACAAAATTGTCCTGTGCTGCAAAGGCTACCTCATTATTACCGTTTCTTTGCTGAAAAGCCAAATCGGACTTGACTTATAATTGCATTTGAATAATTGTTACTAGTGACTAGTTATTCCATATGTAGTGACAACTTCTGAGTTAAAAACATTTTCATTCATATACCAAAGTCAACATGGATGCCAGGTCTTCCTCGCATGCCTTGGCTGAGAATACTTTCACGAGACTTTTGACGAATCTGGTACCCGTTTCAGTGGACCGCCATGACACTTTGCCTATAAGGATAATTTATTACTCTGTATTATTATATCCAATATGATTGGTAATATAAAGAATTACCAGAATCCACGTTCATATTGAAATATAAGAATTCTTTTAGGGGAATAAATCAAGCCCAGTGGTTATCTTAGAGTATGCGCCTCATTCATTAGCAGCTTTTCTAAATGTAAACCTGCAGTTATGTAAGTTTTTTTAGTATTTGAAAATAGCACTACTACACCAGAGCCTAACCCATGCTTATCATAGTGGTGCCACTAACTATACTTTCACCTCACCTGGGGTGGTGGCCGTTGCCAGTATCATGTCAGCATCATCTGGTGGATCTCCGCTGGCGCCAGAAACTGAGGAAGCATTCAACCTGGTGGACTGAGATGGGCCTTGTGCTTCATTTTCGGGTGAGCCGCTGGCACTCTGATCTGTTCATAAAAAAAGCTAGCTTTCATTTCTTATGAAAGAAAAATAGTTTTTAAGCGCTTTACCCTGACAGACGGGTAGGCCAACGTACATACAGAAACACTCATACAATACGAACAAAATGGAAACAAAAACATCTCTGGTACAGGTAATTCACTGGTTTATAAAACAAAAATATATACCAGTTATAATAATTATAATCACATCTCAACACTTGATTATTTCTTTTTTTTTTATTTATTGGGGGGGGGGGGCGTCCTTTATTGGTGTACTATCCAATAAGGGTGGAAGTATATGTATATTTCAACGTAACTGGAAACCCAGGCTGTTGTTGCCAGTTGTACATTAGCATAAAAACTTTTCTTCCAAGGGTGATGTTTACATTTCTACTCACCGCTTTGGCATGCGGAAATAAAAAACATCTTCGGTTTTCCCTTCAAGGACGGGCAATTAGTGGTGGTGAATGGCTGTCGTATTTGATCATATGCAATGTGTGCGCCATCCGAACCAATAACTGTGTTCTTAGACCCATGGCTCAGTATCACCATTATAAAAGAAGAATACTTCCCATGGTCGTATTGGCCTTCGTCCAAGGCAATTTTATTTATTTTCTGGAAAATAGACCATCATTCATTCAATGTTTTTAACCTTCCTCAAATGCTGTTACCAGACTAAAATCATTGATCTGTCAAATGTAATTTCAAATAGAGTTGAATTTAGGTATATAAGCCAGTGTTTGTCATATAAGGCACAAAGTAGAAATTTACACATGAGAAGCATATTTCTTACCCAAGCTGGTCGATTTGTATATGTTATAACAAGGTAATGTAGTTTTTCGAACAGTTTAGTCAAACGTTGTACATCTATCTCTGTTCCGTATCTATCTTCATACTTGGGGTTATCATCAGTGTAAAAGTTGACATTGTTTATAATCACAGCCCTTCCTCTATTCTCTGTTAAACAGTCATAGACCTATACAGTGTAAATAATAGAAATATATGATAATATCATTGTCTCATTTTGCCACGTATGCATTGAAATAACAATATCGTTCAGTATACAATATGCACAACTGAAATACAAATGACTTTGCTGTAGTGACATTTCACACGTTTGTCCATAACAGGCAAGTTAAAATGCATGTTAATTCTAAATGTTGTAATCATAAAGTGTTCTTTATTTTCACGATAGGTATGACGAAAATTACATAATAAATGTTGTAACCTCACCGTTAGGCTATCAAAAGTCAATACGTCTTCTTTGCAAGGTGGAACTTCAACTTCTTCACATTCTTCCAATCCTTCACGACATGCAATAAATGGTTATGTATCTAAATTTCCTTTTCGGTTCAGTATGAAAGAACCATTAAAGCTGCAATTTTCTGTATTTTGTTGTTATGCATGGGTGTACCTATTTTAGCTAGATTGTATACATTGGCAAAAATAACAATGCATTTATTAAGAGTGCTCATTCACTTTTCATAACCCGTGACAAAAATTATATACCTATACATGTGTAAGGGGTGGATGAGCCTTTCACAGGTGCAGCTTTTAATGTAGCCTGATTTTTACTTTCTTGTTCCTTTTCTTCTAAATAGGAAATATGCATTTGAAATGGTATCTTTTTGTATTATTAACAACGAGGCACAAATTTTACCTTTAGGAATGTGCAGAAAACTAAATTGAATAAGCCTTTTATCAAACATATCAATTAAGTTACATCATTGGCGGATTTAAGGGGTTGTCAGGGGGATCCTGACCCCCCCCCCAATGGTTCCCTCTTGAAATTAGAAATTTGACTAGCTGAATCATAGTTCTAAACGATACCAAATGGCACCAGTCGCCCTCTAAAATACCAAAAAATTTCAGGGCCATTCAGCGGGCCCCGAACGCTTACCTTTCTTTGGAAACACCTGACACTGAAAAATTAAAAAAATGTTCATTTATATATTTTTAATAACAGCTAATGAAGCATACATGTTTCACATTATTAATCATTTATTACATGTTGATTTTAAAGATACATCTTTTAGATATTTTAATATTAAAATATGAAAAAAATTCCATTCGTTTACATACTTGTTCATAAACTGATATAAACCTAAAATTGAAATAAAATGAAAAAAAAACATACTTTTTCATCTTCTCTCTGAAACCAAATCGAGTAAAGACTCGTATTGACCGTCTGTCTTTGTCCTTGATAAATTAAGTAACCTTGTTGGAGTACATTGTCTTCATCTATGGGTACGAAAACACTTTCCCCAGACGAATTTAGCTCAATCACGAAGTCCCATTCCAGATGAGGGTAGTGCTTACGTCTAAGCCCTTCAAATTTTTGTACAACAATGTTCCTAGCATACAGAGCTGATTTGCAGGGCGTATATAATTTCTCGCCGGGGGACAATGTCCCTACTTTCAGTTTAATTCTATATTCGTCATACTTCATCTCAAGCACGTGGGCCGAGGCTCTTCCTGTGGCACTGTTGGAATTTGGTGCTTGAATCCGGAAGCATGCATAATCGCCAAATAGAAGGTTACTTTGGAGAAACATTTTTTTATGCATACCCACGAGAAGACGGAGGAATAGTCCTTGGGGTATGAAGTCATACTTGGACTGAATATAAATGGGCTTGATAACAGCGTTATCGGCGAGAATGAAATCCTTCGGTTCGGCTACCTTAAGAAGACTTGGGATCAAAAACAGTCTCTCCCCCAGAGCACATGGAGGCGCAAGGTCTAGATTTCTGGGTGTGTACAGATAGGCAAGATCATAACGCTGCATTAGTTTAAGCAACAGGTTCTTATTCTCCAGTAGTCTGTCGTCATTTTTCCAAGCAAGGTTCACGAACTTCTCTCTCAGTATAGCCTTTTCTTTCAAATAAGATTTTGTCTGAGAATGACGCTTAATGTGTTCGCAATGTGGTAGAGTGAGTACAGTTTTGATGGCGTTGAACAGCCACTGCGGGTCCAAAATGACTATAGCCCCCAACTTTCCATGATCATAAAATGGGAACACACCGATTTCATGAAAATAGGACAAACAAATGTACAGTTCGTCTTTGCTGATATTATACTTTTTGGCATGGCTTTCAGCTTCACTAAAATGCACATATGGACATTCCTTGGATATGGTACGCAACTTTTCTTCGAGAAGCACCCAGCGAATTGGTCTTTTTTTACCCCAATATGTCTGTTGTTTAGCTATCTCCTCTATAGCTTGTCTAATATCCTGTAAGGCGGGATCGTCCATATCAGTGTTGTCGACCGCAAAGAAGACTCCGTGTATTTGATCGTAATGTGGTTTTGTTTCAAGATACTTGCGGATTTCATTTAAGCGCTCATCTTTTGTAGATTGGGTAACCTTGAATCAATAAAAATAAAGATGGGAAATTAAAATATCTTATTTAAAAAAGATGCTGGTAGTCTTTGTTTGAAAGAAAATGGCCCAGATTATTGTAAAATGTATTGATGGATTGTGGTAATGATAGAAATCTCAGTCAGCGAACAAACATTATTCCTTGATGCCATGTTTCATGTTCTGAATGGGTCTATGAAATTTTGTGGCACACTGGAATTGAGGAGATTGAAAACACGCGCAGCATTAATTTTCGCAGAAATGACCATTTGTAAGTACACTAATTAAATGTACATGTAAGTGTATGACGTTTCAAAAGAGGCGTGTTTTTTAATTTTGTGTAAAAGTTTTTATCCATGATATTTATGCAATGGGTATTTTGTTTGTAATGTATTTTTATTCAAGTCGATCTCTGATCAAACTGTCCGAAACATTCAACAGCATTTATCAAGAGTGCGCATGCATGCATGTTGCTTAAAACAATTATATATGAAATATTTTATACAACTGTTCATAGTCAACTACCTTGTCTTTATGAGTTCCAACTATGATGATAGAAGGACAAAGTCTGTCATTATCTTTTGCTTCTTCAGGGAGACTCCCCTTACCAACAGAATTTTGATGGATTGACCTCATCCAGAATTCCAGAAAACCTTAAATAGAAAGATATAACGTAAGCACATTAAAAGCGAGTTTAATACTCATGCAAACAGATGCAATATCAATGGAGGATTTACCCATATTCTCATTACATATTCAATTCCTATTTTCATACTGTGAATTTTATAATGAGTGCCAATAAATATCATCCATCATATCTTAAAACCAAACTTCCCTCAGATAATCATATGCCCCAAAAGAAGCAAAATAAATAGATTTTACAAGACTATCCTCATCCCATACCAAAAAGTTCATGACCACTTCAACTACAAACGTAACCAGGTCGGTACGCATAGTTTCACTGGTAAAGTTATCTTTAAAAAGGTTACAGAAGTTAAAAATTACCACCAAGGGTCCGTGGAACCCCTACCACAGCTCGGTCCTTGCCACACATACCCGTTTCCTCAATATTCATTGGCTGGTCAAGCCCCTTGGTCAAGTCAACGACCAGTAAATAAATAGCCCTACCAGTGAGGATTATTTGGTTGATACTGCAGTTGACATGCTGACCACCCAAATCCCAAACTGATAATCTGATCGTGTCTTTTTCGGTACCGGAAACGTGGCTGCTGCCACCCTCTCTTAGACTAAACCAGTTGCTTAGCATCCAGTTGGAGCATGGTTTAGAGTTTATTTTCGACTTGTATTGTTCATACACCATTGCATAAACGTAATCTAGAAAACATACGTAGATAAATTTGTGATTAGCCTCCCAAAGTTTCAACAGTAGGCCCTACTAGTGTTGACAGTAAACCTACCCTGCTCAACATGCAACCTCGGTCTATAATTTGAACAGAATAGGAAGCCATAGAATAACATATTATTATCATCAGTATTATGGAGCCATGTTACTAGAACTGCTTGTAATTAAAACTTGCCACGACAAATCTGACACGCCTTTGATCTAAAACATGTGCTTGTGTTATTGGATATTACTAAATATTGAACTTGATAAACTTTATCAGAATTTCCCTACCATCAGCGATACCGTCTTCCAGCTTATTACAGTCCTCACGGTCTACTTGGATACTTGATTCATCCGCCACCTCCGGCACTTTTAGCAATATATATTGTATGAAGGTATAATAATAATAATCAGATCTTATTGTTAGATTGTTTCATGGAAAATCTATATTACGGGACTAAAGATTCTTAGTAGCTATATAGTGTAGACCTACCCTCTACCAGGGCGACAGATAGATTTTTTACAGATATTCACAGATAGGGCCTAGGTCTCCAGATAGATAGATAGACGTCATTTTAGGTCTGACCGTCTATCTATCAAGAGACAAATCTGTGAATATCTGTAAAAAATCTATCTGTCGCCCTGGTAGAGGGAAGTGTAGACCCATTAATTATCAGACATAAATGAAATTAAATCAAGAGGTACCTCCCATTTACCAGGGCCACAGTTTAATTAAGTGCACTTTCTCAACCCCAAAAGTGTCATGAATTAGCCAGGGACATATCTGTAGATATTGAGTGAAAAATCCAACTATGGTCCTGGTAGAGAGTAGTGGAGGCCCAACCTTGATTCTAATACTCTACCTTGGCTTTAATCTTTATTTTACTGCGGCAGACAAATACGGTTCTTGTTGGAAAAAATATTTAATATGCGGGATCAAAGATAATTTCAGGGCTTTTTATCTGCTATGTAGTATTAGCACTACTTATATGCACATTTAAGCGGTTAAAATTTACATGTAGAATAGAATCTGTAAATCACAGTGGGAAATCAAAAGAGGGATTGTAAACAGAGCACATACTTTTCCTTGCAATAGGTGTACTGCAATTTTCACACACTTTCAAACCTGGCTCAACCACAGTCGGGCACTTGGGACAAATCAATATTTCTTCCCATTCAGTTGCCACTGCAATGATCAGAAGTTTAAAGTAATCAAGCTATACATACTGTGGGATGATATTTTTTAACGTAGGCCTACATAAAAATTATTTCAGCCCTTCGAACGCAATACTACATCACAGGGCAGTGTTCTATTGTTAAAAAAAAGCAAACATCGCATATACGAAAATTATATTCCATGGTAGCCGCGACAGGGCGCATGAAAAACCCGCAGCTCAGCACAGTAGAGCCTATGCTAAAATTTCAGCGGCACTGTAGAGAGAGAACAAAATAATGCTCATCGTTCAAAAGCAATCTTATCGTAAATCATTTCGCTTTAGCGCTGAGATTATATTTATTTACCAGTAAACGCTTATAAAGTTACCTTTCTCTTTCGCCTCAACAGAAATCATTTTTTTCGCAACCAACCTAGCTTGTGTGACTGCGTGTTCTTCCTCTGTTATCCAACCATAATATGGTGCATAGAATTAGAACAAAATAAAGTCAAGAAGATTAGCGCGTTCTCGAAAAATTTTTCTAAAGCTAAACCGTCAATTATGAAATGTCTCAAATAATTTTGACTACACAAAAGTATAGGGCATGCACGAATGTTCTACATAATGTTAAAAACCAGGATAAAAATCAGTTCTCTGTTGCACACTCGGGAGATAGAAAATATCAAACGCTAAGAAAGCACTTGGCGAGTCTAATGTCCTTATATCTGAAGAAGTGATCGTGGCTGCAAAAGAAAATCACAAAACATGTTTCTAAATAAATAAAGTAAAAAAATAAATCTTAGTTACACTCGCCAATTAATGCTCGACAGGCGTATTATCATAAGAAATACACTACTTCTAATGAAAGAAAGCACCTGATTTAGCTTTCCAAGTTACTGCAGATTCTTCATTGATGACGCAAGCGCCGAAGTTGACCACAACTCCATTGGTGTTTTTGTCTCCCTCCGGATCATACTGCTGACCAAAAAGTTGTCTTATAATATGTGTTTTGCCAACTTTCGGAGGACCAACGACCATTAGTCTGATTTGTTTCTCCTTTCTCGTGCCCTTTAAAAGTAGCTGCTTAAAACACTTCTCTGCGGTCTCTGCAAAAAACGAAAAAAATGATAGCCAATTGTATATTCATATACGACAGGACAAGAGTATAAAATTCTTAGCTGCTGCATAGAATAAATCACACAATATTAAGATATAGAGAAAATGAAGCTAAAACCTTCTTTGCGAACTAATACAACGGGGGAGACTCTACCGTAATGGTCGACAAGCTTGACTATTACTCTCCTACCACGGATAGCTAATTAAGCTTAACTGCTTCAGACATATGTATACCCGCAAAATTTGGAAAAATATTATAGTTACAACGCTTGCCATTGGAAAACTTAAAACATAGAATGCTGTGAAATTTATTTTAATATATATATCAAGTTCAATTAAAGTTTGATGTACCATCAGAAGACGAAACTGGAGGTGGCTGGTACGAAGTGGAATCAGCAGGCAACTGGGCACTTCTTTCCTGGCAACAATCTGCATGATTCACCAATTCCGCCATGTCCAATTCCGCCATGTCGACTTCAAGCACAGGTTTAATTTCTAAAATGAAAGGAAAACGACTTTCACTATATACATCAATTAAGCGCATAAACAGCAGTAAACGGTGTTAGTATTTTCTTTACAACTTCTTAAACATTCAGATTTAATGTGCAGTAATTTTGCATTCCTATTTTAATATAAAAATAATCATAGTAAAATCAGGCACGACATCAACTTTGATGTATTATTACCAGCATTAAGACGTGTTGCTCCTGTTGCCAGTTCCACGGTGAAATCTGAGTGTGACCACAGATCAGACTTAACTTTGGACAGGACAGCGGTGAAATGGGCCACTTCTGCTTCCTGGTCACTAGGGGCATGTACAACCACACCGCATAAAACGCTGTTTACTGCAACAATACTGCCGCAGTCGTGTTCTGTGAAATGAGCCGTAGAAGCGCAGGAGACGTTAAAAAATCTATCGTGGTGTTGTGTCACTTTTGCCGTCACGACGTTATCTTGTTTCATCACATTGACTATGCTACCAACTGGAAGTTTTCGTCGTACGCCGCCCCATCCTCCTGCCAAGGCCTCCGTAACGTTACCAAACCACAGCCCTGCATCCAAGATATCCAGAAAGGAATCGGTAAGACTTATAACGGTCCACTCAGCACATCTGCCGGTAACAACACCAATATCGATGTCTCTCTCTTGGTGCCGAATAAAACAACGCTGGCCAATTGACCAGTGGCTGCATGTGATTCCGACAACCTGCATCACCATGCCATATTTTTTCACCTCCAGACAGCAGCCGAGTGTCCTCTGATCATTGCGACCTCCAACCTTTTGAGTTTGGCCCTGGACGGTGACACTGTGTTGCTGGTCAGTCCACACCCTCACGCCCTCTGCTGCACGTGTTTCAGCACCAGCTTAAATCAATAGCAAGCATTTGCTCAAGTAATCTTGATTTATAGACGGCAAAATATTAATGAGCATTAAATGAAAACGGAAGCGACAAACACTATGCCATCCCTTACTATGCGTTCAAAATTTATTGACGCATCAATAAACTAGGGAAGCTTTTTCCTTTTCTGAAGATCCATGTCTGTCAAAAGAAAAATGAAAAAGATGTACATGTGTAAATACTGTCTGGTGTTCGTTAAGAAGGTTCAGAGAATACATAAATAAATACAATTTATCCTAACATACAGTGGTGAAGTAATACCCCCCCCCCCCAAAAAAAAAAAAAAAAAAAAAAAAAAAAAAAAAAAAAAAAAAAAAAAAAAAACTTATATTTAATCCCACTTACCTGAGGTGACGAGACTCATTTTTCTTAAAATTCCTGTTTCACGCTTAAGACTGTCCGCAGCATGTGCCCCCTGTCATATCAAAACATTTAATTTGACGTTCAATAAGGGAAATAAAGGGATACGAAATTGAAATAAATCAGCAGTAAATCATATTTCAGACAATTATCTAATCGTTACAATAAGAAGTGATATAGTATACACGTGTTCTGTGGTATTTGATGTTGAAGAAATAAAAAAAATGTTGAATTTCTCTATGATATCAAGTAGAAGAAATGATTGTGTCAAAAAGTCACGTGACTGTGGTACACATTCTACTGACGCTTGCCTTTTGCTTTTAGAAGCTGCAATACATCAGTAGTTTGACCCCAAGTGTTACATGTACACCCTGAGCTTCAGAGATAACTTGACACTAACCTCTTCACAATAGCCTATCTTCGTCGTGTCAAGTTACTTGAAATAAATCAGCAGTAACCTCTTCACAATAGCCTATCTTCGTCGTGTCAAGTTACTTGACACGACGAAGATAGGCTATTGTGAAGAGGTTAGTGTCAAGTTATCTCTGAAGCTCAGGGTGTACATGTACCAACCGGCGAATATCGAATAACACTTACGTGCAATATATGGTGTTCTTATTTCAGATAAAATAAATCTATTATGGGACGCAGTTTTCAAAATTATTTTTTTAGCAAATTAAGCCTTAACAATCTTTTAATCTAATTGCTTCTGACAAAAGATTAGAGGTGAAAATTTGTATTGGAACAATATTCTGTAAATTATTGACGACGGTACTTTGTGTCGGGTCACAGTTGTATTAGCCTACGCCCATTCTCTATTTGTGCAAAACGATATGATGATAGAGTGTTTGCCTGGAAGCAGATAAAATTGGATCAACAGATAAAGCAGCAGAATAACAGCGTCTTTATAAGTAATTTGGTGACTGTACAGCAAGACATACCGCTGTTTTGATCGATGCAAAGTAAAAGATAACTTATCCACGTTTGGAAATGTCCCACAGTCTTAATTTCTGTGTCTATGCCTACATACCACGCAAAGATACTCATCTTCCCTAATTCAAACGATCAAATCTTTGAATTAAATGTAGGATATTGATATTTCCTTCTGAAACAATTAAGAAAGCACGGCGGTGATATTGTGGCTGGCTGGTCATTTAAAACTAAAATGGTATTGAACATCCAAACGCATGCAGGGACGTACCGAGCAATGATCCGTGGGTAGAAAATAGTTTGTTTTTAACGGAAATCTCAATTTGTCGAGAAAATTTTGAAAAGGAAACCTTAAACGAAAAGAAGGCAAAAGCAGATTATATATTTTTGAAGTTGAATAGGCCTACGATATTGTTTGACTGGAACATGTAGTTTTGAAAAATTACCAGGCAATATAGACCTCAGAAAATCTTCAAAGCGTTTTTGTCGTCTGTCCAACGATCTGTTTCTGTATCTTCAAATCTTGTTTTCTTTGAGAACACGGTTTTTAATTGTTGAGTGACTGTCAGACATCTGAAATGGTTATGCGAACAAAAGGGAGGACCACTAAGTCCTCTTTCTGGTGTTGAGAAAAAATACGAGTCTTGGATGATTTAACGAGACGTTAGAAACAAGAGATGTGTTAATCTGTCGGATCTATCTACTTAGACCTATAGTTTCAATGGGAAGGAGCCCTGTGTCAAGTCATCGTATCAGTGACCGTTAAGATGGCGGATAAGGAAGTAAAATTCGAAAATGCAACTGTGTGTTAGTTGTGTCGCTTTCTTGGTTATGTACATTGAAATTAGTCAACAAAAATACATGTTTAGTACCTTAACTGCTCTCGATCTTCATTTCTGAACATTGCGGTCTTATCGCTCGAAGAATTCCTTGGCTTGGAAATATCCACAGATAGGCCTACCTGTCTGTTTATGGTTGCAGCCATAAGCAAACGTGACCTAGATCCAAAGTACAGGTGCTACATGTATTTGCTTAACAGCGACATTAGCACTTCTCGAGTCTAGAGGGATGAAAAATTTAAGTTTTGGCGGAAAAAGTGCCATAAACGGATAATAGAATGATGATAGTAATCAATGTCGGTTCACCATCTTCCAATATCGATCGGATGTATATATATATATATATATATATATATATATATATATATATATATATATATATATATATATATATATATATATATATATGATTAACTGCCGTTTTGGAAGTGAAATGCGTATTTACCATTTAGTATACATTTTTTAGTATTACATTTTTGTGTTGTTTAAAATATATTTAATGTAGAATTTTGAAGTCATACGAAGAGAAGTAACCGTGTGACGTAAAACGTGGTGCATTTTTCTTGGCCCACATCGTAGTTTCTACGTAGATCTAAATATGTTGATATCTCTTAATTGGATGGCGTTTTTAATGTTGCCAAGCAGAACAAGTGCTTTTTTTATCGAACTTCAAAACCGTTATTCATTTTAAAAGTTACCCCTTACAGCGACGTTGAAATGGTATTGTCGAATCCTGAAATTCCAAATTTGGAGGGGTTGCATATTTTCAGTAAATTATTCAAACAATATTTACACTCTGCTAGTGCAATAAGAGGAGTGTTGAGCAGTTTCTGAAAAAGCTTAAAGGTGATTTTATAATACACAAATATTTTATTTCAGGAATACAGGAACATGTCATATATATGCCAATCAATACATCCCCTGAATAACAACAGTGACTGTCATGTGCTTCAAAGTGGATAAAAGCACAAACCCGTAGCCAGGGCAGAGGGGTGTAAACCGAACTGCAATTTTTGCTGGAAAGGGGTCTGCTCTGGGTAACATTTGGTCCAGGTACACCTGGTTTCATGATGAAAAGACCCCCCCCCCCCCCCCAAATTTGAAATGCTGGCTACAGGACTGAAAACTTAAATGATATCTACCTTATTAAAAGTACATGTACCTTGTAATTATTCAAACTGGTGTGTGGTCATTTTGGTATGTTTTTACATATATATGAATCTTAGAAATTTTACGTCTATTTTTAAAGTTATTATGATTTCAATATTGCACTGGTTTTGAATGCTCCTTTTTCTGAATATTTTTGCACCTTTATTGGTAAGCACAAGGCCGTTGTCTCAACTTAGACTATCTCCGTATGGAGGAAGTTTTTGACTCTCAGCTGTACTAACAAAGTTTTGTTTCATTCTTCTTTTAATCTCAATCATGACATTATGGCTATTACCGATGAATTTTAAATACCCACTGTTTAAGATAAACTGAATCACAATAACATATTGCAAGACAAGTTTCCTATAGAAAACGCCCATTTTTAGAATCAGCACCGATCAGTGTCATCTTATATATAATGACCAATGAAATAATCAGAAATCAAGATGCAAGTAATCTCCTTGATTGCTGCATGATGGCGCCACAGATCAAGACAACACCATGCCCTCACTTATGCAGAAATGACTTCATATATCAAGATGAGGCAACCTCTCAGAAAGTCGGTTTATGTTTCTTCACCTCCACCATGACATGATGTATGTTGATAAGCTCACTCCTAATAGCCATACTCTTAAATGGGGCCTGGGACATGATCTTGGTAAACCTGTGGTAATACTGGATCAGCTGGGTCAGGGCACCCTGGAAGAAACAAACAACCCAGTTTGAGTGACTTTGCTGGAACCAATAATCCTAAAGTAAAGGCAATAAACAATGATCTTTTTGTTATGTTTATACAGTATAAAAGTTCTTTCCCCACTTCCTGCTTCAGATAATGACACACAAAGTCTGCAGCATCTACAGTATGTGTACATTTCCTACAAGGGTGGTGACTTAATTCTACCTTATAAATAACTGATGATGTAAGGCTATGGATTTACCTGTAAAATCTGTGTTCCATTTTTAAAGTTTGTAAAAGACCTCATAGCATCCTGATTGGTCAATTCAATCGCCTTTTTCCACTCGGAGTTGAACCCTCGTACTATCTGCTGAACTCGCCCTATGAAACAAAGTATCACAAAAACATTACCTCGCCACTTAGATTTGCACAAAACAAGGGAATATTCAATAATTCTTAAATAATCTATACGATAATATTTTTTGATAAACGTACCACTCTAAATACTCTTAATCAACTATAAATCCCTTCAAACTTTTATTTACTGAAATCTTCAAGTAGAGTCAAACTTAAAAAATTTCAATAAACATTTTCATTCCAATCTTTTTCCCTGGCAAAATCCCTGCTCTAGCTTCTCCTATTCACTTACTTTCTTGGTGTTTCAGCTGTTCTGTGTTCCCCTTCTCTAACTGCACTTCACACTCCTTAACAAAGGACATGAGGCCACCGAAGTGGGGGGCCAAGATCTCCTCCACAAACTCCTGGGTTCTGGCTGCCAGCAGTTCCTTGAAACTCTCAGATTCCTTGGAGTCCTCGTGAGTTCTTTCCTGAAAAATGGACTTCCAAACATATTTACACTGCTTTCTCCTTTACTGTAATCAGTCTGATGAAGTATTCAGAATAGTGTTAATAAACATATTGAAAATGTGCGAAAGGAAGAATGTGAGACCATTGCTTGTCAGTGAGATGAAACTTACCATTATAACACTTAGCATCATATCATAGTTATTGATCAGGAAGATCAGCTGTTCTTTCCTTGCCGAAAACTCAGCAGCCATACGCAGCACAAAGTTTTCTACCTCCCCCTGCAGAAGAGCCAATAATCTGTTGACTTTCTCGCTGGGGAAGCTCTCATTAAGACCCACTATAGCTGCTGAGAACTCTGCATACCTTCTAACAATCTGGAAAATACAAAGAATAGATACTGGTTGAAGCTGTCAAAATACTCAGTCAAGAGCTAATATCTGAAGCTCTTACATGTATTAAATAGATAATAACTGTTGTTTTGGCCAAAAAATGAATTTTCCTGGAGTAAATAACAATTTTCCCATAAGTCAGTCCACGTTTTTTTTTTTCTAAAAGGTCTGGAGGGATCAGAGTCTTTCACACTTTGTATATTCACATGTACTCACATAGTGTGGCCTGGTATCTATAGGCCCCAGTCTGGAGGGGTCACAGTCTTTCACACTCTGTATATTCATATGAAGAATCTGCTCAAATCTTGGCCACAGTATCTCCAACAATGTCTCCCAGTATCTAAGAAAAGAATGGTGATTTTTTAAAATGGGAATACTCTTAATTTTTTTAATAACATCATAATTATACTAAGCTGTAAAGAAGTGGAAGATATTTTAGCAAATATACCAGTACATATAAAATTAAAATTTCAAAGACTTTAGTGCTAGATGACTTATAAAATTGCATATCCAGGAGTGATTATCTGTAAGTCTCCTTGAAAATATCTGATAATGAACTTCAGATCTCATTATCATTATATCAGAGTACTCAATTTAGCATACATTACACACAGTTGTACTTACTTATCCAGAGCAGGGACAGACCTCTTGTGCATTGCCACCTGGAATCTGTATATGATATGTATGCACAGGAATATTGCTATGGAGTCGAAACATTCATTGGTGAATAAGTCCATCTGTTTCTGAAACAGGAAAAAAAAGAAATAAGGAATGCCATAAAAGGGGGGGAGGGGGGTAGGAGTTTCAGATTTTCTTTATAATTTCAAGGTACCTAGTTTGCAAATTTCACATAAAATGTCTGCAACTCGGGGGTGGGGGTGGGGGGGGGGGGTTTCAAGGATTGCACTAATTTTGTCTAGCTGCCAAAAGACCAGATAATTTGCACCTCAGTCTTCTTCTCGGGTCTACCCCCCTCCCCCCTCCCTTTCCCCCACTTACCAGAAAAGAGGACATGGTCTTCCCCATCACGGCATTGAAAAGGTCCTGTGCTGCAGACCCTGACACCATGAAGAAATCCACAATAAACAGGTACTCTCTACAACAGTTGTCCAGCAGGGCATAGTGCTGGCTACGGAAGAGGCTCTCAAAGGTGTACTACAAAAAGAAAACATTATAATCATATTACATAATTTTATATTGTTGTAAGAGTTGAAGATGGTAAAATGTTACATTTCATCACTCGAATCTTGTTAAGCCATGAACTAAAGTCAAATTTAAATTTATTAAAATCTTTTTCAAACATTTTGTAAATCTTAGATTCCTGCTAAATAAATAAGTGACTAGTCTGAGTCATTATCATGTAGTTCTTATATGGGGAAATCAAGACTTATCACTTATTATTCACAATGTATCTCAAAATATATAATACAGTTACCTTTTTATCTGACTTCTGCGCAGCATGAGGAACAATTATTGGAGCTTCTAACTCTGACGTAAGTACAGCACCCCTGTTCCCCACAGTGAAGATGGTGGACCTATTTTTCAGAGCTGGCTTGGAGGAAAAGAAACGTGGGTGGTGTTAAGAAACAAGTCCCAATCGATATGACAATTACAAAATTACATAATAAAAAGAGTTTAATACTTTTTAAATGCATTGTTTACTATACTAAAAGGATATCTTTCTTGGCTGTGTCTTCAGCACCCATCAAGTCATCTTTGTCTGCTACTTCTTCAAACTGAAAGAAGAATATTGAAGGTGTTTCACTAATAAGCTTGCAACATTATTCTCTAACAGGTGATTCAATGTATTATAATTGTTTTACATTTTAGGCCATTACACTTAAGGCATACATTTCAAAAACAGTTTATGAATTAAGATTTTTCTATAAAATTTTTTAATGCTGTTAAAATACAATTCAAGTGTTGTTTTGCATCTTTAAATAACTCAAATTCCTCACTAATCTATAATAATTATCTTGGGAAAATGGTGCACATACAGGCCTGCTGCCAGCAATCTCGGGGGGGGGGGGGGGGGGGGGGGGGGGGGGGGTCAACAAACTGGACCTTTTACCATGATATTTTTATGCATCTTGATCAAATTTTATGCAGAGCAGCCTGGTTCCTGGCAAAAAGGGCAGTCCCCACCCCCTGGTTACAGTTCTGACATCACCTTTTTTTCTTTTTAATATCTACCATAGGACTTACCTGTAGTTTCATAAGGCGACTGGAGTATCCTTTGAAATAAGAGTAATAAATCTTGCTCATTATGTCCAGGTATTCATCACGAACTTCCTTGGCAACATGTCGCTCATTGGCCAGTAGAAATTCATAGAAAAACCTGAAAATACACATATGAATATGAAACATATGCAATGTGCCAGTTACCAAGCCATCAATCACACCCTTAAAATAAAAACAGTCCCTTCTGAGTTCATAAGTCAATTAATAATCAGGTAATCAAAAGTTAGACTAAAAGCAGTTCAAGATAGTTTTTAGAACTAGAATATTCTTTCTTTATCAGTAATAGTCATAAGTCATTGGATTTTGATGGATTTCTGTGTTCTTTTCTATGAAGAAGTTTGATCATATACAAGACAAGGACGCTGATTAACTTGATTTTTTGTTAACTCATACAGTGTTAACCCCTCACCTAAACTTGAGCATGGCATTCTGGGGCACTTGATAATTTGTCATTGGCTTTTTGAACTGGTAAATTTTTTGAAGTAGGAACTCTCGGATTTTTGCTATGGCCTAAGGAAATGATATATTATAGGCAAGTGGTGTAAAAATAAATATGGTAGTTTTGAATACATATCTTGTCATTCATACTTACCACAGTATTATACTTGTATTATCATAAACCCAAAGGATGATCTTACTGCAATTTTAATGTTACAGTATTGATAAAAATTAAAATAATTTGACTATCGAAATTAAAGTCAAATTATACCATCATATAAAATTTATATACAATAAACCATCATTTAAATCAAACAGCCTTCCTTTTGTGTTTCAACATTTCAGTAATTAAAACTTTGTCACTAAATACCTTAATTTTCAGCTTTTCTAGTATGTCCTTTACGTCCATACATGATCTTGACTCTTTAAAAGATTGCTCTTTTACAAAGTTTATCTTGTGGTTTAGTTCATGTAGCTGCTCTAAGAATTCCCTCTCTGTCACTGGACTGTCTAATATATGACTGCAAAAGTGATACATCATCAATGATCTAGGCACCTGAAGTGCAATGATCTGAAAATCTTCACACTTTATTGCCTTTAATACTGAACTAGTTGCAATATTTGAACAATAATGAGAACAAAGTAACATCTCACTAATTCAGAAATGATTTGTATAATAAACAAAATATAATCAAACAAAAAAAAAGGAATCATGTTAGTTCAAACTTATGCAAAAAGAGAGTATTTCCAGGTATTCTACACTTAAAAAAACTGTTTTATTACTTGATCATGGACTCTGGGACTACCATCTCATCAACAAACTGGCTTAGCTCCCCTCTCACAGCCTGAAATATACAACATTCAACTCAAAATTCCTTGTGTACAAAATGCAGACATCATACAACCAATTAATACGATGACAATTAATTTAATATTAACTAATTTCATTCAACCGACTACAGACAGGTGTGGAGACCACAGGTTTTGAACCATTGGACCCAATATATCCCAGTGAAAATGTGTTGATATACTGTATATTCATAATACATGAAATCATCTTACCTGCCTGTTCTTGAGTTTGATATTCATAGCAATGGACTGTTCCTGGAGAGTTTGTATCTCACTGCTGATGCTGCTCAGGTCAGTCTGAAAACTCTGCAGCATTTGTTCCATGGTCTGGAAAAGAAAAACAATTGTGTGTGTTATTGTCAAGGCTTTCTCCCCAGAGTCATCCAGTCTCCAATGAAATTTGTGGAACACACACACACACACACACACACACACACACACACACACACACACACATTTTAATGTAGTTGCAAGTTGCACTCTCTTGGAAATCGTTTAAACATCCAATATTGCCCATTTGGAATCCATGTAACTATAATCACAGGCAAAACCCTAACTACAGTTCATAGGTTTGCACCAATAGTAGACACCCAGAGTTTCAAAGGCAACTGATTTCTGTCATAATAAACCCTGTTCATGACACAAATAAATGATCAACTCACCTCCAATATGGAATCACAAGCTGTTATCTGTGTGTGTAGACTGGCAATGTTCTGACTTTCTTTAATATCTGTTGTGTTTGTCAAGGGTTTTAAGTGACAGCATAAAAAAAACATCAAGCATATTTTTCTCCTTTTTCTTCTCTATGTATTTTACCTACTCCTGCTTAATGTTTAACTTTATTAACAGAGAGTGATTAAAATACCAACAATGTTTAGGATTGAAATAGCACTTATTGATAGAGCCACTGGTTGGGAAAAGAAAGGATACAGTCCTGAATGGAGGCATTTTCCACTTCTAAAAGTTCCTGTTCTACCTGTTTAGAATACTGCCTCAGGTCAACACCCTGGAATGTATAAATAACACATCATATCAGCCTCACCAGAGAATATCAACTACACTAATGTTTATAACTACCTCACAAGTATTAGAAAAATTATCTACTTATGACGAGTAATTATATACATTTACACATGACAAATATAATAAAAATAATTCAATTTTTTAAACAGAAAATGTGTTTAACAATAAAAATTGAATACATCTCTGCATATTTTCATAACATCTTAAACATCAACTCACTGTTTTGAGTGCCTCCCTTACAATGTCATCTTCTAAATTTTGCTGGATATGGACTGCAAAAAAAACAGAACAAATACAGAGGTTTGCCATTCTTTCTTCAGACAACCTACTTGTATGACTTCACTCTTTAACAACAAGAATATACAGTGTATTATATTATATTATTATATGGCATTATTTTATGGTAAAAGGTCCACTTTTTCAGAAAAAAATTGAAATTGCTGGCTACAGTCTGATAAAAACTGTAAGATATTATAATAACTTACAATCTACTTCATCAAGAAGAAAGTCTTCTGAAGTTAAGTCAAGTTCCCCCATGTGTAACTGATTTGGATCAATGATCTGAAATTAAATGACAGTAAACTACAGGTAAACATTCAGCACTGTTAACTGCTTTGTAGCTATTTGGAGACCTCAATACAACCAGTGCAAAGTACCCATTTGCTTTTTGTACTGATCAACTGAACTAGTTCATAAATCGAATACAGAATCATCGTAACATCCAGTGCTAGACAGAAAGACCTGCAATACAGTCGCAAATAAGAATGCAGGGGATGGGGGGGGGGGGGGGGGGCGGTGATCAACCGCAAAAATCAAGCCACACCAAACTTTTGGAGTCCCCTCTAAAACATTGATCTGACTGAAATCCTTTTAATGCACATATTTACATAATAAATACACTTAAACGTTTGGTGATTTTGTTTTTAGTGTAAATAAAGAAACGAAAAGTTTCTGCAAAACAAAACTACCTCGTCCGAAAAATCTTCGGCTGCAAGACCTGCCATGTTGGATGTTGATATGCGCATGCGTAAAAGACTTCCTTTTCCTTCCAAGCAGCCAAGATGGTGGGTGCAATCAGTCAACAGTGAACCTAAAATCCGTTTCATCTGTCCCTGTGAAACATGATTCTGGCCAATTATGGCAATCATATAGTTACTTTGTTTATAAAGTACACGAGTATATATTTATTTAAGGCCTGTTTATTGCACTTTGTGAAAATTATTGTACTTAATGTCCACGCTTATCCTAAATTAATCGTGTATTATGGTGTTTCATTTCAGACGTTGGTACTGCCAGAGAAGTTCCAGCACATCTTGCGTGTGATGAACACCAACATTGATGGCAAACGCAAAATTGCGTTCGCCATGACCGCAATCAAAGTAAGGAAACCAATTTTTTTGTACAAACTTGTTAAAACACCGTAGATAATATATTGCTAGTGGTAAAGCCAAATGTTTTGTCCTTAGATCTTGGATCATGTAAGTTGCATGTAGACAATTTCCAGGTGTACTCGTTCTTTTGGTACTGTATGGGATTAATTATCCCTTAAAACATCAAACAAAGTCAATGTATTTTGATTTGAATTGTTCAGAAATAGGGAAAGAAGAGAGAGAGGTAGTTTTGACATGGACAATAAAGATTGTTGTATATTATTTGATTCACTGTGTTACTGTGTATTCTAATGGGAATGTGTTCAACAGTTTATGTGTGATACTTGTAGGGTATTGGTCGCCGCTACTCACACGTGTGTGCCAGAAAGGCTGACATTGACCTCAGCAAGAGGGCCGGAGAGCTCAGTGAGGAAGAGGTAGGTGTTCAGCTCTATTAATTTACAATTCTGTTGTTGCACATATGTTATAAGTTTTAAACTCGATACATAATTCATGATACAATACTCCATCAGTGTGTTAAAAAGCTATAAACACCCTCCCCAAAATGTCCTTCCATCATGTGAAAATGCCACAAATGCACTGCCGATATTAAAACAATTATCCCAGTTCAACATTGCAGCCCAGATGCTTGGTTACTTGCAGGTTGAGCGTATGATGACCATCCTGTCCAACCCTCGCCAGTACAAGATTCCTGACTGGTTCCTGAACAGACAGAAGGACGTCAAGGACGGCAAGTACACCCAGGTCATGTCCAACAGCCTGGACAACAAGCTCCGTGAAGATCTGGAGAGACTGAAGAAGATCAGGGCCCACAGAGGGCTCAGGCACTACTGGGGGTAAGGCCAGGTTTGGGGGCGGTGGGGGGCACAGGGGGCTTGGACACTACTGGGCTACTGGGGGTAAGGCAGGTTGATAATGTTTAAGAGTGGCTTGTCCAAGCTAAAAGGGTTGAATATTTCAATACTTGTGGGAAGCTCCAACAGGGGACTCGGTATTTCTGTGATTAAGGTTTGAAATGCTGAGCAGGGGGATACTAAAGTTAGTATTGCCTGAGTGATTTGCCACGAGATTTGTTTTTATAACACAAATTTCTTAAATTAGGATGAGGGTTATACAAAAACGATGTCATCGTCTAAATTTAGTAGTTGGACAACAGATGGTTGTTGAAATAAAAGAACACTTAATTTCACTTGTGAATGTGGCAAAATGTTTTATTCAGTTAAGGCCATTAATACGTTTCCAAGGAATCCAATTGAAACAATTTACATTATATAAGAATTAACAATATGTGAAAATTATATATTGATACATGTATTAGTAAATGGAACATTTCATTTATTTTCAGCCTGCGTGTGAGAGGTCAGCACACCAAGACCACTGGACACAGAGGTAGAACTGTGGGTGTGTCCAAGAAGAAGTAAAGTGGACTATAGTATATATGTGGACTTTTTCATAAGCATCAAGTGAAAATTGGTCATGAATCTGTGAATTTTTGTCAGGACCAAAGCGATGTGAAGCTGGAATGGTGTATTTTACACTAAAATAATAAAAAGATGTACATTGTGGAATTTATGAAGTTTTTTTCCTTCCTGTGTCTCTATGCAAGCGACAAAGAAAAATAATTTTAACAAATTTGGAAAAGAAAGCAATTGTAAATCAAACTGGAAGTGCATTAATTGGTAGCAATTTTCGATCCTGAGCTCAAGACTTGCCTTTGGCAAAAATGTTTTTATCCCTCCATCCAACGGGACGTGATAATTCCAAAGTGCCTTGAAATGCAACAGAATTGGAACTCTGTTAGCTGTTTTGAAAAAGTGAACACACTGCTGTTAAACTTGTAGTGCTCCGAGTATATCGTTTTGGGGCTCTGTAAAAGCATTGCCAATTACTGAAATGGTTCATGTAAGGTTTGATTGGCCGAAATCCTGATCAATCAGAAATTTGACTGTGACAATAATTGAAAGAAATAAAATATTTGACTATGTAAAGAAGGGACAGAGGCCTTGCCGTCCTTGAACACCAAGACGAACACTGCAGTATACGGGACGGGCACTGAAGGAAATCTGTCTTAATATGCTCAATACGCTGTCTTAAAACCATTTTCATGTCCATATTTAAAATTTCAGTGCTTGTATATTTTCTTCCATCTCACCCTCTCTTACACAAAGTACCCTACAATTGTGGACCGCTAATATCTTTTTCATAGACAGTACAGCTAATAGATGCATTAAATTGAATTCAAGCTCACACAGGCTGGTACTCGTGCTGGAGTATCCATGGAAAATGAAAAGTATTATTAATTTATTCATTTACCGCGACCCCAGCACTGTACGTAATTCTACAGACTAGGCACAAATGCCCTCACGTCTAGTTTCTGTGCTTGCCTTTTCACTATATAGATATAGATGATATACTTTTTTGTTTTGGAAACGCACCCTACATGTAGGCCTACCACCAGAATGTCCAGGGGCGGATCCACGATTATTTGAAGGGGGTCCGCGGATGAGAAGCTGACCCTCCCTTCCCCCTTGGCTTGCTGTGCGGGGCACGCTGAAGGGACCCGAAAATTTTTGGTATTTTAGGAGGGCGAACGGTGCCATTTGGTACAGTTTACAACTATGATCCAGCTAGTCACATTTCTAATATCAAGAAATCAAGGGGGGGGGGGGGGGGGGGTCAGGACCCTCCTGCCCCCTAAATCCGCCACTGATGTCCCTCTCTTTCTTTTCTTGATTATAATGGAGGTGAACTCAGGGTAAGACTCTGCGCAGTGTTTTTAATAGAAACTGGGTCAGAAAGCGGTCATTTGCGAACGCGGCCAACCTCTTTATTACTACCAAACCATCACCGAGTCATGGCTACTGAGGAGCTGACACTTTACTATTTTCCTGGATCCTACTACTCTCAAAGGGTAAGATTAAATTTGTATATTCTTTAAAACCAAACCCATTTGTCGCAAATAATCGATCGTTGTTGATATACGTCCTGACTGTAACAAATGCTGCGGTTGTGTCGCTGTTGGCCTACATCTCCCGAGTTAGAAAGGTCACTGTACATACGTCTCTGTTATCACACTCGAATTTGTCATGGGCAAGCTGAAAAAACGAACTTCCCAAACTAGGGGTTTATGTGCATCTCTCTCTCTCTCTCTCTATCTCTCTCTCTCACACACACACACATCGTAAGGGTGAAGCGTGTGCAGATGTTTTGCTGACAAGACCGTACACCTGACAACTGCATAATTTACGAACTAACGGGCAGAGTAGCACGTACATACGTGTACATAAATGAGATTTTAAATTTTAAATGTATGCATCCATATTGCAGGGCCAACACATAAAGAAGTGAGAAACGTTTAAAAGTTGCCCCTTCTCACTTTCATCACTGCACTAATTTGTATCTGTGACTCCTAAAGGTATGTGCATATGTTCAATATACATGTGCAATAAATTTTCTGCACAAAATCTTGGAATGCAGATTTTCATCCATCGTATGGAATTCCCTCCCTGGATGTTTAATTGGTGTATAATGTAGTACGAGGAGTGTAGATGTGCTGTAAAAATATATATCAAACCGCTGGCAAATATTAGTCATAGCGGCTGACGGGAATTACTCTGTTTAAACGAAATGGGGGGGGGGGGGGGGTGGTTAAATATACAACTTTATCGTTCAGCAAATGTCTTTTACGATGCGAAAGGAGTTACTAAGATTTTTTAAATTATTCTCTCAACCAGTAGCTTCCGTATGTGAACTAATAACTAAAACATTCCGTTGTTTTGCAATCTGTCTCAGAAATGATTGTTTTAAACACTCCAGATTGGGATTTTTCATGACAGACTCATGTTAAACTAATTTTCCTGAGATAAACAGTATTTTTCTCCGTCTAACCAACCTATCACACTCCTTTCCTCACACTCCCCATAACCCTGTTGCATTTTTGGAAAACGAAAAAGTTCGGAACGTACTCTAAAGTCATGGCATATCAATCACAAGACTCGCTTTTGTTATTCCTGACAGTTTACATAATACCCAATCTTTTTTAACTGCAGATACAGGGTACTGATTTTAAATTGCTGTTACTTATACATGTACACAGATGTATACATATAGGGCATATGTATTCTCTTTGCAGGTGCTGTTCTATCTGAGAGCACGCAGTATACCTTTCAAGGGCCGATACGTGAACATTCTTCTTGGAGAAACCTACGAGCCATGGTACATGCGGATGAACCCCAAGGGACAGGTGCCCGTCATAAAGCATCGCGGGGGGTACCTGGCAGACTCGTGTGCTATTATGCAATACCTGGAGAAGGAATATGGTAATTTTTATTTATTTATTTATTTATTTATTTATTTATTTATTTTTTTTTTTTTTGCACGTTCAGTTAAAGTTTAAGTCGCCTTAACATTTGCTAAGTAGAGTGCACTTTTGGAGCGATTGTTCTCAACTGATATGTGACGTCAGTATAACGA
The DNA here is from genome assembly GCF_051362555.1 of Lingula anatina. Classification (NCBI taxonomy): domain Eukaryota; kingdom Metazoa; phylum Brachiopoda; class Lingulata; order Lingulida; family Lingulidae; genus Lingula; species Lingula anatina. The sequence continues at coordinate 30,519,992 of NC_141769.1, read as the reverse complement.
AATATTTTACATCCGTTGGGATTCTTCAATGTTAGATATTTAATTTTAAACTACGAGGCAACAGTATGCGTCGCATAGAACAGGTGTGTCAAAATACATTTTGAATGCCTATAGATACTGCTGAAATATATATACTGTGTACATATATCTGTTTCATTGACATTTTTAGATACCCCTCCAAAGTTGTTACCTGCAGCCTCGACTCCGCAGCGAGAGGAAGCACTCCGGTTTACAGATCTGATCAATTCCATCAAGATCGAAGTGATCACGTATGGGATTATAAGTTTTCCTCATCTCTCGCAAGGTGGCATGCTGGTCGGGAAATTCCAAAAGTTAATGGAGTGGAGAGGTACCTGTTGAGTGACGTTAACCGTGCGTTTTTAACAGCAATTACATCAACATCAACAATTACATCTACGCAGACGCGCACCCGAAGACGTTAATCCATTCCTTGAATATAATTTTTATCGAATCCTGTTAAAAGTTTTGTGGACCCAGTTTTACAGTTTTTGTTTTCAACGAAATTTCTTTTACGTTTTCTCAAATGCAGTACAACTGTCGAAAATGGTGAGTGATGCAAATCTATTATCGATTTACTTTTTTGATTCCATTTTATGTTTTAGCTAAAAGCATGGGACAATACACTCCGTTTTTAGAGAGATATAAAGCTAAATCGCCAGACCTTGAAGATGTGTACATCCAGAAGGAAAAGGACCTGAGCGAATTCTATGCGCAATTTCGAGATGAGGCCACGGTTCAAAGAGCGATAGATGGAGCGCAAAACGTCTTGGATGAACTGGATGACACATTAGGAAAGAGAAAAGAAGGTGTGTAAAGAAAGGTTACTTTTCAAATTTATTAATGTTCAAATTGATATAATACTTCAGAAGTGACGAATGGTGTAATATATGCACAGATACAATTTTCTTTGTTGTTGAATAGTCCAGTTTAGTTATTAGGCTAACGTTTCGAAGGGAATTTTTCCAAAATTACTTAATGCTTGAACTGTGTAATATGACGTGCATTTCTGAGATCATTAAGTATTAATAACTGTTTCTTATTGAGGTGAATGTTGGCTGTGTGGCCCTGATATGACAGTGGCAGACGTCAACCTGGCGATTTTGATCGGTCGGCTGGACAGCGCCGGTGTGGGATACATGTTTTGGAAAAATGGAAAACGGCCAAATATCGAGGCTTACTTTCACCGCCTCAAGAAAAACGACGTTTACAAAGCTGTGTGTGAGTTTAACCCATTTCTGGGAATTTTTCTCCCCCTGGTGAAGAAAAAGTTACCTTCCATCCTTGGGATCAGTGCTGTCTTGGCCATGATCGCCGTGGCCGTCTATTTCTGGAGGAAAGGAGAAATCGATTTGAACACAATTGTGGAAAAAGTGCAGTTTTGGAAATAAGAAAGTGATCGTATAATTTTAGAAGCATTTTGCGTGAGTGGGTGTGAGTGGGTGGCCTTAGTGCAAATATCAACGTTATTTATAGAGTAATAGATGTAAATGTAATAATAATACATGTAAATGCATAGAGAGACCAACCCAGTCCAAGGAATCGGATGACAAGCTGTTCTTCGTTTGTAGACGGACCAGCAACATTATAGCCTTTGCTGATGTATATTTTACTTTTCAACCTTGAAGTGCTGTTTTTTTCTTTTTACGATTTAAATATATACACGGGAATTTAATTGTGTGCTATTACAGGGCTTTCAAATATAAAAAATGGCTTTGGAAATGTTTTATGTAGGTCTATGACGTCAACAAAAGAACCAAAAATGCCTTGCCGAACAAGCTAAGCACTACTCTATATAAATGAGATCATTCAATGAATATGAAAAACTATTTTGTGGAGAAGTCGTGGAAAAAATCCGTGCAAATGCATTTACACGGTATAAGCAACAATGTTTGATGAGTAATGGCCACCTCAACAATAGCATTTCAATAAGTTACAGTAAAGAAAAGTAGAACACAAACGACTTTCTGTGTAATATACACACATATGGTGACTGATACAATCAGAGCTAGCCTGACGTACGGAGTAATTAAGTGGGTCAAAATCCAGGACGGGACTTATGCCCCTATTTCACACAGACCACGAATCCCACGAATGGCCATGAATTGACAAATTTCACGATTCGTGGTTGAATCGTAATCAGTTCGTGAAGTTCTTAACAGATTCGTATATATATATATATATTCGTAGTCAGTTCTTGCACTTCTTGACCAACAGGAATGGGTGGCAAAAACTTTGATGCCCCTATTTCACACAGACCACGAATCCCACGAATCTCCAGGAATTGAAAATTTGGTTGAATCGTAATCAGTTCGTGAAGTTCTTAACAGATTCGTATATAATCGTAGTAAGTTCGTGCAATTCTAGATCAATCGGGAATTCGTGGCAAAAATTTTGAGCTGTTCATAGTTTTGGCCGCGAACTCCCGATTCCAAAAAATCGTAGCGAATTTCTGGACAATATTCGTGCGATTCCAGCCGAATCCCACTAATATTCGTAACACTATCGCACCTGTATCGTAACTGAATCGTAGAGCGTGTCGAATAAGACCAGAAAATTGGCAAAATCTCACGATTCCAGCCGAATCCCACGAATATTAGAAAACACGATCGTACCTGTATCGTAAGTGAATCGTGAGCGTGTCGAATTTAAGACCAGAAAATTAGCAAAATCTCACGAATCCTAAAATTTGTCAATTCCTGGCGATTCGTGGGATTCGTGGTCTGTGTGAAATAGGGGCCTTACCTGTACAAATCTATAAGAACCACGACCCTGTATCACAGGGACTCTCTCCTACATAATACGTAAAGAAATGATGTCATTTTATGTGTCCTTTGTCAGATGATTATTAAAGAAGACAAATGATTTTTTTATCTGCCACAGTCGAAAATCTGAAAAATTCTACAAAGAGTCACTGGCGATTAAGACGTAGGCCTACAGATATTCCACATCACAGAAAAAATAATTTTGGTGAATTTCTATTCAATATTTACCATCAAAACACACTGCATAGGCCCTATAAATTAAAATGGAAGTCAAGCTAAATTTAATGTTGAACTTTTCTATCTAGGTCATTATTCTAAACGGGGTCAATATGTAGAGTTCACGCAAATCGTGTATTTGCCCTTTACTTAGTGTATTCCTCAGCGTCGACACAGACCAGGGTCACTTTGGACTAGTAAAGTTAATCGCTTGTAAATACAGATTACGTTAGCAAGTGGCATATTGCAGACAATGGCGGACGACGAATTAACAGTTCTCTACAATCCAGGATCGTTTTACTCACAAAAGGTAACTAATGAATTATTTTAACTTTGCATGAGTGCATCACTTAACCGGTGAAAAACACTGCTATGTTATTAAGCGATAAGTGAAGATTCTGTGACAATCAGATTAGATTTCTTCTCGAATAGTGTCATGGAACCCATGTCCGAGGAAAAATACTATTTTGTATTCCTTTTACTATTATATATATGTATTTGCTATGGTAAATCCGTTCTTCATATGAAAGATGGGTTACTAGGTCAACTGACGGTACCAATTATATCATTATAGGATACTCGACCTCCTCCACCACCCTGACCTCTCTCTCTCTCTCTCCTTTCATCCAGCCTTCTCTCTTCTTCTTTTGCTTCTTTTTCTTCTCTCTGTCTCTTTTCTTCGCCTTCTTCCTGTTCTACCTCTTCTTCTTCTCTATCTTCTTCTTTCCTGTCACTTTGATATCATAGAGTCAAGATGTAACAAAAATATTTGTATTAAGTTAAATAGCCCGTGCACAACATGCAGGTGCACTCTGTCCTCTCCTACACATTCACGCTATAGAAATATGCACATTATCGTACCTAGTGAATGACTAGAGAAATATCTGCCTTTCTTTTGGCAAACCGAAAAAAAAGTCAAAATCTTTAGTCAAGTTGTCAAGTCTGCCAGTCATAAATCTCATAGGCCAACCTGGCAGTGTTTGCCTTAAGATTTTTTCTTTTCCTAACATACCCCTAATACCATTGCAACTGTGGGAGTTATTGAACTTTGAACTTAGTAATTTTTTGCCACCAGTTATGCATAATTTTTGAAAATATCATTTAAGGACACTGTTTTTTCTCTTCTTTTTTCTGTTTTTTTTTCCAAGTAGCTCATCAATGTTTTCCTTGCAGGTCGCACTATATCTGAAGGAGCGGAATATTTCGTTCAACGAAAATATAATCAATTTAGCCGGTGGAGAAACATACAAACCATGGTTCCTTAGAATCAACCCTGAGGGCCAGGTGCCCGTTCTAAAGCACCAAGGGAAATACATTCCAGATTCTAAAGCCATAATGGACTATCTGGAGAAGGCCTACGGTTAGTTATCTAATCATATTTGCACTTCCTTAGATTCGTAATCACGTGCTCTTGATATTACTGCTTAGTTTTGCATTCTGTTTTATTATTTTATAAAAATTGAGAAATGTTTTAGTGGACATGAGGGTAAATTCATTGACTTGATGTACGCATTTTCTTTTTGGTGGCGGATATGTAATCTGGGTATCTCTTATGTGTTGCTTACACCCTAGTTCTTGTTTGGTTTACTAGTACATTGTTGTCTCTAAGTAGCTTATATCTTAATAAGTAGCCTACACGAGCAATCTGCCAAAATGTACTGTGTGTAATATGACAGATTTCATTTCTTCTCCTTATTAAGTACAGTGTTGATTTTTAAAGTACACACCAGCGAACTGTTTGACTTAATATCTTCTCATCCACTATTCTTGTACCTGTAGTTTTGGAGCGAATGAAAGCCATCAAATAGACAAATGAAAAACCTCAACCTTTCTTCTAAAACATTTTAATATAAGTTCAAACCACAATCGTAGGTTTTGTATTGTATTGATTGCAGTGAATTCTTGAATGAATGCAATAAATGTCTTATTTCGACTTCAACAAGATTAATCACTTTTTTGATTTTATTTTATTTAAGATTCGTCTCCGAAGTTGTTACCGCCAACTGGAAGCGATGAAAGAGAAAAAGTTCAACGTCTCTCAGAGCTGATCAGTAGCGTTGAGATAGAAGTAATAACCTTTGGGATGATGATATTTCCCCACTACACACAGGAAGGTCACATCACGGGTATCATTGCCCGGCTTGGACGATGGAGAGGTAATGATCTTACCCCCTGCGGACTTTTTTACTATAAGCTCAGCTACAAACCTTGCAAGGCCTATAGCAGTCCAGCTCCTTTCTTTGGGTACATTCCCAGAGATTTAGATCGATCCAGAGATTTAGATTTATATCGACCTAACTCCCTAGGGGTTCACGCTAAATTGCAGTCAGCCGAGCGCGCACCATAGTTAATTACCCCCTTACAGCTTTTAGCAGGCAAGACAGACGCTTAAGCCGGCTAAGCTGACAGTAATCTAGTGAGACTCCCCACGGGGATAGATCGATCTAAAATCTATAGGAATGGAGTCTTTGATTTTCAGTGCTTCTTGGCCCGAATGTTTTGATGAAACTTGCAATTTATTTATTTATTATTATTTGCAATTTATTTTATTTTCAATGTGATCCTTGTATTGTTAGTTTAATTGGTATGTTGATCCTCATGTATGTGACATTAGGGTTTGGGAGAAGGTAATTTTCACTCTTTATTTAAATGGTTATAATACAGCCGCTGAATACAGATTGTAATTTTTTTCCTGAAACGTCAGCTATTTCTTTGCACTGTACAATCGAGCGAAAACAAACCAAATCTTTAGAGCTCTGCATATTCTTATGTGTAGTGTTGACCGATACAGTGGCTGACGATCAATTATCTCTGCAGTAACATGACGTCACATTGTTATAGCGTTAAGATGACGTCATGTTACTGCAGGGATAACTGAGCCTTATTATAATGGCAGCCTCTATCTCTCTATATTTTAGCATCAAAAATGGGGAAATACGGTGCGGGGTTTGAAAAATTAAAGGCAGCTAACCCCGACCTACGGGAGGCATACAGTAAAAAAGCAGCGTTCTTGAGCAACTTTGTGAAGCGGTTCAATGATGAGGCCACAGTAAAAAAAGCTTTGGAAAAGGCGGAAAAAGTTTTTGATGAAATTGAAGATGAACTACGCCTGCGGGATAACGGTAGGTTTTAAAAACAGCAAGTGTGAAGTGACAAGTTACAAAGAAAATGAAAACGGAACTGTTTTTAAAAGTTGGTTCGAAAATGAAGTCACATTAAAGACAACCAAGATTGAATATTTTAAGATACTGAAGATAAACATGTTATTACAGTTTTAACTTAAAAGTTATTATTATTATTATATATCAATTGTAAAGTTATTAGAAATTAGAAAATTTCAAGAGACTAGTCCTCCCAAATATGTTTCGGCATACTAGAAATTCGCCTATTTTTATGTTGGTCGATATCTCTGCGTACCACAAATTTATTTCAGCTTCGCATACTCCTTGTAGTTATAACTGGTTTAAGTACTAAAAAATTGGGTATTTTCACTTTTCTATGTGTAACTAGCCGGTGGCTACTGGTTATGCGGCCCAGCCATGACAGTGGCAGACATTCACCTTGCAGTTCTATTCGGGCGTCTCAACTTTCTGGGTTTGAGACATCGCTACTGGGAAAACGGCAGACGACCGAACACCAAAGCATACTACCTTCGTCTAAAGAAACGTGACACCTACCGATCAGTGTGTGAAAAGGCCTTTAATCCAATCACAATGATGCTTATTCCAATGTTCCGTGCAAAATTGCCATTGATAATAGGTGTCAGCACAATCGTGGCGGCGGTGGCTGTCGGTTTTCACATCTGGCGACGTGGGGATCTTGACCTGGAGAAACTGTGCGAGAAACTGCAGTTTTGGAAAAATTAAATATAGATATAATTAAATATAGATGCATTGTTAATCACGCTGTTTAAATCCCAGGAAGGCTAAAAGGAAAACTAATATTTTAAGGTAGAACTCAAATAACGATAGTTATTCGATGTATGTATGCATAAGAGTAGGCAACTCTTATACAGGATGTATGTATGGTTGTAGACTAGAATTAATTTTAAAAAGTAAAATGGCCCATGGTTGATTTTCCAGAAGAGAACCACAGTGGATGAGTGCAATCAAGCACCTGTGTAGAAGAGTTGTGTAATGTAGGCGACATGTCAACCTTCAATTAACGCTCCGTTCACTATATTTACACCGTATATTGTTTTCTCTTTAGTTACATGATTTACCGAATAAATATGAATTATTGTGAACAATTATTGTGGGTCGTCGTGGTATTATTCCTTTTCATTCTGTATCCTCGAGCTCCTGAACCAACCATCACTCAAGTACGTACACACGAACACGTGCGTGCTCACACACGCAAACACTACACGCACACGGCTTACGTGAGGTTTGTTTGGAAAACAGATGATATATATATATATAAAGTAGAGGAAACGGATGATCAAAATGTGATATTACACAAGCATATTCTGTGCCCCTGTTTTATTAACACGTACAGGAAATTTACCCCAATAATGTGCACACCCCGTGGCTTCTCACGCATTCCACATTATAACGGGAAACGAGTTCCATGCTACTGGCAGGATGGTGCATATTACTCCAATGATCTGCTGCCAGCCAAGCCGCCGTTCAGTACAGCTGGCTACTAGCAGTCCTGAGCATTCAACACGTCAAAAGCAATGGAGCTGTTGGTAGGATGGGTGGTACTGGTCACACTGCTGCAGTCGTATTCAGCTGATGGTGGTGAGTGTTGTGATGAAGTTACCAACTTTACACACTAAGCCAATTTCCTTTCATTTTTGCCTGTAGGCTTGGTAGTTTAAATTTGTCTGTGTCGTTCTGCAACTTTTAATAAAAGAAACTGGAAATTCGCTGTAGGCCTATGTTATTTAATGATCGTTACATTTGAAGCAGTGTACATTGATTTGATAGAAACATACCTTTTTATGGCGGAGAATTCTTTTTATTCTGTCATGCGCAGGAGTGACTATAACCTGCTTAGGACAATAATGCTGTTTTTAAGCATTTTTAAATACTTGTATTACTAGCACAATAACGAAAAAATTATTTATATGCAATAAGGTAGTACTTATATACAATATGACCCCTTTGCAATTGGTTGTTAAAAGCGATACTCAGAATTTTGCGTAAAACCACCACACTTAACCGTTCTTTTTTCTTTTGCTTGGGGTTACATGTCATTTACACAATATCTCCACCTTAAACTAGGCTTGGTCAATTTGGAGGTAATAAGTAAATTAACACCATTCTATATGTGCATTATAACAAGTTAACAGTGTCAGACAAAGGTATTTGTGTCGACTGTTCGACATAAAAATAATACTATCTACTGTAAATAAAGTGAAGGAGAACGTGTGTCCTGACATAAACCAAGAGTGTTTTGCTCTTGTTGCCATGGTGAATTAGTACCCGGATCTTAATACTAAATGAGTTCAAGAGTGGGATAGTAAATTAAATCAAAACATCTTTCTGTTATCCAGATAAACCAAGAACACGTTGCTTAAATTGTTCAACTTTTCGTTCGCCTATCCCTGTTTCATTACGGAGTACAGTTATTTTCTTGTCCTGATACTCGTACACATGCAGAAAAGGCCTAAAACAGAAAGTTCGTGTATTGTTCTCCATGAGATACTAGATGTCACAAAAGTTATAAAAAGAAGTATTTAAAGTTTTCAAGACCAGTTTTAATGATGGGGATATTAAAAAAACTATTCGCCTAATTATATTAATACGGAATCGAAGCTGCAGACCCTGACGTTGGAAATACATCTCATTCATATACGCATTGGGTCTTTACATGAGACACGATATAGTAGGCTTGTTAAGAACCAAAAAATGGCCAAACGCTGCATTTTGTAGTACAAATGTCTAACTTGGCATAAATGTTCCTTGGGCCAAAAGAAAATTTTTTATCCAAAGAGACGCCCTCTATCGATACATTAATTAGCATAAATTATGCAAATTATGTGCCAAAATATATAATATTTCATATTTCCATTAATTTTTGGCCTAGAAACATGTATAGATTATCAAACCTGACTAAATTAGAGACAAGGAACCCATTTTTGATCATTTGGAAGCAATTGGTGGCCATTTTGTGCCTCAAATCCAAGATGGCCGCCACCCGCCATTTTGAAAGTGGACATAATTTTGCTATTTTATGTTGAATTTTGAAGCGTTTGGTCTATATATACTTGATATATATATCGAATCCTACTATTTTGGGGGTGAAAAAGTCATTTTTGATATTGTTTTGGTGATAGTAGGTGATTTGAAGGGACAAAGAGGGTGTTTTAAGTGCCTACCAAGATATGTGTGAACGTTGCAAAACCATGGATATTGATAACCCGTATTCAAATATATCTCAATGCGATTTTTTTGTTATATACCATCACTACTGGACTATATTATGAGCAAAAAAACAAATTTTTATCATTATGGAGGCTATTGGTGGCCGTTTTATCCCTCAAATCCAAGATGGCCGCCAAAAACCATTTTGAACTTGAGCATAATTCGCTATTTTGAAACTATATGTATTACATCTTTGTAAATGAGTAATACGTCGTTTTATATTATTTTCTGGTGCAGAATACATTATCTGTTTCATAAAATGTGAGTACAAACTATTTTATTCTCCAAAACGAATATGCATGTAGGCTTAAGTCGTCAAATAGACTTACATGTGCCATGTAGTCTAATTAGTACAAAATGTTTTATAAAATCATAAAGAGCTTGAAACAAGTGTAAGAGACCAAAATGGCTTAATTAAAGGTAAAGAACACATATTTGGTGCTTTGGAGACAATTGGAAGCCATTTTGATCCTCAAATCCAAAATGGCCGCCAGTCACAATTTTGAAATACGGATAAAGCACAACTCATCAATTTGAAGCTATTGCTCTTACACTAGCATGTTATACATCGTTTCTTATCATTTGGGTTGTAGAAGTCATGTGTCTTATCTCTTCTGAGATATAATACAAAAAGAAAATATTAAAAGGCTCCAACACCAATACAGGCTTACGTCTTCACCTTCGCTTGTATACGTCTTGAAGTCAAATTTGTGCAAAAATATGTTATATAACAATTTTAAAATGGTTTTGCCAGACATAGATTAAGTGCAAGAGACCAGCATAGTGGATTCAACTTTATGGTGACTACTTTTAGCTATTCTGTTGTTCATATCCAAGAGCCTGTCTCTGTTTATTTATGGCATAATTTACCTTTTTTGAGCTGTTGGACTTACATATGATCGTAATACATCAATTGTTACTATTTTGGAAGTACATAATTAATTTCTGGTGTTACTCTGGTGACAGATGATAATAAAAAAGGCATAAGGTGTTTTAAGATGATTCCAAGATGAATATTCCTGTAGTTGTCATATACTGTAGATGTTTTGTGCTTGTTCGTCCATTGGAAACAATGAGAACTATGTAGTCGCCTTATGGATTTCTATTGGTAGTGAGATGACTTGTCTGGCCAAATCATGCTAGGAATGATCACTGGCACTGTCAACTAGGAAAAGAGGCTGCTTCCTCGACTTCTTTGCTTTATCCCTCTTACCTTCCTGCGCAGCTGCTGCTTTCTAGTTGGTTTTGCAGATTCATTCTTTTGTGTAAAGATACCACTTTCCTCTGATGCGACATGTTCTCATGCATTAATGTTTCTCTGGAAACTGGATTCTAATATATTGTTTGGCTGTTTCTCATAGGACACTGACAAAACCTCAATTCTTACTAGCTGTTGTTTTATTGGCCTACCAGAGCTGATCATGCATGTTTCTTTTTGCTGTGCTGCTGGATGATTTTGCAGACAAGATCTAGAGCTATTTCAAAGCAAAGTCCATTTGCTTGTCTTTCACGGACATTTACGCATCAACACAACTAACCAAGTTCCATAGTATTATAAGACGACACATTTTTCTCCCTTCAAATCTTCTGGGCTATATTTAACATGCGAATGCAAGCCCCAGTGACTGGGACATAAATGTGCATGAGGCTTTTTGGTTCACATTGACCAGTAAAAGATTAATAATATAATACCACTATGTATATATATTTATTGCTTTCCTTTGAGTATTCAGTATCTTTTAGTGGATGGTCACTTAAGATAAATCTAGATGATATATTTGAGCATGTGGTTTGGGTTCCACATTTTTGTAACAGACTCAACGAAACTCATCTTGGAATTTATTTTACAACCTTATATTACCTTTTTATTATCTTCTGTCACCAAATTAGCACTGGAAAATTACTTTTGAGGCCCAAGAATAGTGCCATTTTACCTAATACAAGCGAATGAGGGTCCCACAGTTCAAAGATTATAAATAACACCAAATTATTAAAATAGCGGCAAGCAACCATCACTTGGTTTTGATCAAAATAATGGCTAACAATTTTCCTCATGCGGTCAAAGATGTATTCTTTTGCTTTAATTCAGCCATTTTGTTTGCTGACACTTGTTTTATAGATCGGCAAAAGCATTTTTGTACTAATTGGATTACTCATTGTACATATAAACTGCAGGTCCATGTAGCAACTGAATCCTATATTTATTTGGAGGCTTATAAAAGTTTCTATTTACATTTTATGAAACCGAAAATGCATTCTGCTCCAGGAAATAATCAAAAATGACGTATGGCACGCTTATGAAGGTGTGATAGTTTCAAAATGGTGAATAATGTTCAATTTGAAAATAGCGTATGAGGGCCATCTTGGATTTGAGGCACAAATTTTAAGAAACAAATAATGTATTCTGCACCAGAAAATAATATAAAACGACGTATTACTCATTTACAAAGATGTAGTACATGTAGTTTCAAAATAGCGAATTATGCTCATGTTCAAAATGGTTTTGGCGGCCATCTTGGATTTGAGGGATAAAACGGCCACCAATGGCCTCCATAATGGTAAAAATGTGGGTTTTTTTGCTCATAATATAGTCCAATAGCAATGGTATATAACAAAAAATTGCATTGAGATATATTTGAATACGGGTTATCAATATCCATGGTTTTGCAGCGTACACACATATGTGGTAGGCACTTAAAACACCCTCTTTGTCCATTCAAATCACCTACTATCACCAAAACAATATCAAAAATGACTTTTTCACACCCAAAATAGTAGGAATCGATATTTATATCAAATATATATAGACCAAACGCTTCAAAATTCAACATAAAATAGCAAAATTATGTCCACTTTCAAAATGGCGGGTGGCGGCCATCTTGGATTTGAGGCACAAAATGGCCACCAATTGCTTCCAAATGATCAAAAATGGGTTCCTTGTCCCTAATTTAGTCAGGTTTGATAATCTATACATGTTTCTAGGCCAAAAATTAATGGATATGAAATATATGAAATATATGAAATATTATATATTTTGGCACATAATTTGCATAATTTATGCTAATTAATGTATCGATAGAGGGCGTCTCTTTGGATAAAAAATTTTCTTTTGGCCCAAGGAACATTTATGCCAAGTTAGACATTTGTACTACAAAATGCAGCGTTTGACCTCTTAACAAGCCTACTAATAAGAAAACGTGGCGGAATGACTGCAGCTAGGAATGTAGTGGAGTTATGGTAAAACATTTCGCCTCTGTACAAGTTGCAGGGATAGATCGATCTAAAATCTGTGGGAATGGGGTCTAAGAGTCTGAGATTACCTATTTTGACCAGTATGACGCATTTTGGGTCTATACCGTAGGGCTCCTACAGAAAACATCAAGACGAAGCGATAAGACTACAGACTTATTTCAGTGTTCTTGTTTGTTGCAGCTGCATGTCTTCTTTCCAATATTATAAAAAAAATATAGGGAGGTTTTACTTATAAGAACAACAATAAACTGTTTGTGCATAGTTAATATTATTTTATGTATTATTCTTAACATGAAAATATTATTGATGTTAACTAATGGAGTATACTAAGCAGTATACCTTGATCATGTTAAACCATAACGTTATATAAACGTTATATATATGTTTCTATTAACCATTTTATCAAAAACATTTTCATAACGTTATCAGAAACGTGTTTATAATGATAAAAAGATATACGCATTAACGTTTTCAAAACGTAGGGCACAGCAATTGTTCTAAAAGTAAGGACTGCAGCTTGAAATGCCTGGTTTTCATTATCATGTCTTTTCCGTGTTTACAGTACGAAGTGATGGAGCCGAGGCGCCAAGATTTAAACGGTTGATTGGGGGTCGCACCATCTCCGACCGCGGCAAGTGGCCTTGGCTGGTTTCCCTGCAGGGTCATGTCCCTGGGAAGACTTTTTTCGGAATCCCCTTAACTATATATGAGCTTTATTGTGGAGGATCCCTGTTGAACGACAGATGGATACTGACAGCAGCTCACTGCTTTTATCTCAGGTAGGCTACGAGTACTGTACTGTACTAGTCAATCTCTCTCTCTCTCTCTCTCTCTCTCTCTCTCTCTCTGTGTGTGTGTGTGTGAGTGTGTGTAAAACATAGAATTGTTGCAACATTGCTTTAATAATTGGTTTGGGAATTTTATACCCATATCGTCTATGAATCCCCAATGGTTCAATATTCTTTTAACCAGGAACGGAGCAACCGAACCCGATGCCTGGGAAGCAAGAATTGCAGCCGTAAAGATCAAAGTAAGTTTATAAACCCTGTTTCTCTGAATATTCAAAAATGACTGTACACTTCTCAAGCAGTATACTATATACACGCAAGAGTAAATCGAGTAAATGTCAGCGTATTGTTTATTATTGCGAGAATGGACTTTTGTGAATGTATCCGTACAGAACTCCTTTTTATTTATCTGTTCATTTATCTTTTTATTTATTTATTATTTTAATGCATGCTATTGAAAAAACGTTAATTTCTTTTACTTTCTATGTGCATTTGTAAGTGTGTTACATGTACATGTGACTAGCTCACTTGTGTATGTGAACGGAGTCTTCTTATCCTTGAGAGGACAAAGGTAAATGTGCATTATCGATATTCTGAATAAAAAAATAGAGAAATATAAGAAATATGGGTATTATGGAATAGGAACCAAGTGTCTGTGCTATTGTTTATTGTAGCCGTCGGCCTCGGACTATTTCATGCACGTGTTGGGCCGTGTCTTCAGCAGGCAGGAGTGGCAGCAATGGAATGTTGATGCGGAGAAAATTATTATTCATCCAGGTTATGACGAAAGATGTGAGTCGTGTGAAGACAATCATACATGGGCCCTAAACATGCAGTCCGTCTAAACCTAATTAACGCCCTCAAATTTGGTTTAGCACCCTGTTCCTGTCTGAACCGTTTCAAACACAAAGTATGAGTAGATATACAAGCCCTTGCACCATGATGAATTCAAGATTAGCCCAAGTAATGCTTTATCACATCTATATGGTACTACATGTACATCTCATCGTTTTCTCCCTGCACTTCTTTCTCTAGCATTGTGGGAGAATGACATAGCTCTGGTGAAACTGGAACGCAGCGTCCCCGTCGGCCCAACCACCACATTCGTCACATCTGTGGAACTCCCAGCGCGACAAGGGGACGTCTCTTTCCCTGAAGACGGGCAACAATGCGTGATGAAGGGTTGGGGCTGCACCAGCAGCGGTAAGATAACGTGAGAAAGTGAGAAATTATCTTCTACAAGGTGTCAACTTTTTTCATTTTTCTTTCCTTAAGGCTCCCACTCGCCTTACCAAAATTTCGGTTACCACAGTGTGTGTGGATTCAATGAAATAAATGAATGTATTATAAGACAAGGCATGGTTGTTCTTTCGTTATATTACAAACATCTGATACATGTAAATTGGGTGCACCGGAAATCACAATGTACACGTCTTTGCAATATCTCAAGATTTCGTAATCGTTTTTAATAATATATGTATATTGGGGCACAAGCAAGTATAAAACACGAATTCCTGTGTACATTACAGGTGCCACGGTGTCCGATCATGCCATGGAGCTGTCTCTACCCAAACTGTCGGACAGGGAGTGTAGACGGTTTTGGAACGTTCGCCGCGACACCCGCCTCTGTGCCGGCTACAATTTGGCGGCCAAAGGCTTGTGCCCTGTGAGTATGATCAAGGTTACCAACAGAAACACAGGTGGTACTCCATTCACGTTTGATGTGGCAATCTTTTATCATCATCATCATCATCATCTTCCTCATTTAAAGCCAAAAGTGTTCCACTGTTAGACAAAGGCCTCAGGATACTTCCTCCAGTGTATTCTGTCTTAGGATTCACACTTCCAGTTTGTTTTTTTCCAGTACTGTTCTAATTCATCCTTCCATCTCTTACGAGGCTTCCCTTGTTTCCTATGTCCGTATCTTGGTGTCCATTTTGTCAGTCTTACTGTCCATCTGTCATCTTTGATTCTACTGATATATTCTGCCCATCTCCATTTCATTTCTTTAATTGTAAGAAGCACACTCTTCACTTTGGTCTGTTCTCTTATCTATTTAATGGTCATCCTATCTCTTATCCTGATGTTTAACACACTTCTTTCCATCTTTCTCTGTGTTACTTGTAGCTTGGTCCAATGGATGCATTCACCGTCCATGTCTCTGAACCATAGGTGATTGCTGTCAGCTGTGACAATCTTTAGTAATGTTCGTGTAGATGAAATTGTTGAATTTGGAAATATTGGCCGACATATATGTTTTTTTTTTAATTTATCTAGGGGGATAGCGGTGGACCACTTGTGTGCAAAAGGCAAGACAAATGGATTCAAGTCGGCATTGCGTCATTCTCCAGCGCTCGATCTCCGGGACAAGTACCTGGCGTTTTTACACGCGTTAGTGCTTACCTTGATTGGATCGCAAAGACCATTGCTGAAAATTAAATAGACGTTTGTTAAGATACTTCATGGTATATTACCACTTCATGGGATAAATGCTCTGATTTTACTGTCAAATCGACTTCATAGGATAAATTGCGACTTCATCTCCACATAAGATATTGCCTGCGACTTCATGGGATAATGGTGAAAAAGTAGGCCCTACCTGTTGTTGGCCCAAAGCTATAAGAGAGAACGTTTTTGAAATATAATGTTTTTGTACTGTAAATATTATCCAAAATAGGTAACTGTACGTTTTAATTCACTTGTATGACTGAATAGGGTTTCTTTAGTGGTATTGGATGCATGTTTTGAGTAATTTTAAAATACACAGGCGTATGTAGGTGAGGATCCAGTATTTCTAAAAATCAGTACATTATGGGACATTATGGTCAGCGTTGAAGAAAAGGGGGTCCAGACCCCCTTGGCCCTCCCTTCCCAGATCCGCTTGATGCATAAAACTAATGGATCAGGTAAACCAGGCTATGAAAACATAATTTACGCGTAGGTTACTGGATTATAAGATGGATAAATAAACAAATAGGAATCAATTATTAAAGATAAATAAATAGATAATAAAAAGAAGCAGAGAAGGTCTTGTATATAATTGTGCTCTACAATTATCTTGATCAAGTCGCGTCCCACTCTGAAAAGACTAATTTTTCCATGAGGAAAGACGCGCAAGTGTAATGATTACGTCTGTCCCTTGGTTTCCGAGATGCTCTGTTCTGGTCTTACACCTGTGAATGTCCATCATGATGTGATCAATGGTGTCCCCGAAATGTGCCCTTGGCTGGCTTTCATTTGACCCGAAAGTATTATCTGCGGCACAGTCTGCATTTGGAAACCTGTTAATAAGGCGTTCGGAGGGGGGGGGGGGGGGGGGGGGGGGAGGGGGGGGGGAGGCCTACTCGTTGTTTAGCAGCCTAATTAACGTAGTTGATCTGCGAGATCAACAGGCTTGTAGATTGATATTTATTCAGAATTGTGGTTGATTGTAATTATGGTTGATTGTAATTTTTACATCGTAATTTCTGCTATCTACCCGTAGACCTTTAGTAGTGGGACTTTGCAGTCCTTTGGGGGGGGGGGTATATATTTTTTATATCGTTGTTACTGGTATCCTCTATCCATTAAAGTGAGGAACATGAGACGTTGGGGATATTTAAACCTGCCATCAGGGATGTGCACGTGTCCTTCGGATTTTTGGTGACTTTGGTGACCTAGGGGTGGTTGATTATTATCTTTAAATTGTATTTTCTGCTATATACCCATAGGTCTTTAGGTTGAGGAAACTAAAAGGTCGGGGTGTGCATAGGCAGATTTTTTTTATTTTTTTTTTTTTGTTTTTTGTGACCTGGGGTGTGGCTGTCCCTGGGGATGGTACACATATATATTACCGTAATTTATTTCATCTCCCCCTAGACCATTCGAATTAGGAACATGAGTCTTTGGTGCATGGGTGGGCTACATTAGTGTGACTTGGGGTGTGGCCGTCCCTAGGGGGTGGAGTGATTAGTGGTTTGTCAGGCAATGAAGCTGATTCCATAGATTGCACTTAAGATTCCTTGCAGAGTTGGACCGACCCAGCTAGAACTACATCCTATGTGTGAATCTGATGGCGGTCTTCGAGTTGGGAAGGAAGGGGAAATGTAGAGAAAGCAGCAGACAGTACTAAACAGACCTTCAATCGTATTCTTGAATATAGGTCAAGTTAATTAAAACCCATTCAAGACCCCATACTCTCAGGAATCCTAGGGTCCAAGTCCCATTGTTCTTTAACATAAAACACACATGTTAATTACTGCTCTTGGGAAATAAACATTTTTGTTTTGTGTTAAGACACAACAGCAGTTAAACGCTAGGATTCCTGATCGAGTGTGTGGGACCTTGAATTAGTTTTTAATTGGATTCTCTGACCTATATTTATGGATATGTCTGGAAGTCCATTTAGTTCTGTATGTGCTTCTGCTGTTCTCTACATTTCTCAAGGACCCATGCACATTCATTAAAATGACTGGTTCATCAATCTCCGTTTCATGTTCCTTAAAATTTAAGGGTATAGATGGGAGAAATAAAGTTGTGAAAAATAGAATCAACCACCCCCCGGGATAGCCACACCTGAAATGTCATACTAACATTCCCGGAAACCTATGCATATCCTCAATGGTAAGCTTATCAGCCCGGAAGGTTTCATGTTCCCAACTGTAATGGCGTAAGGGTAGAAGCACGATTAACGATGTAAAATTTAAAATCAACCTCCCCAGGGACGGCCACACCCAATGTCACAAAAACCCAGAAGGACCCATACACATCCCCAACGACAGATTTTTCAATCCCCATAGCCTTACGGTTTGTTAAAGATATTAATGTACACCTAATGTGGAGCAAAATTAAAACCTCTCCGCCTGGTAGAGTTCTCTACCTACAGTGGAAAGACATACATTCTTGCTACTGTGTACTAGCCACATCTATAAACCTGCGCCGTCAATCAAACCACACATGGTCAGTTTTATGCCCTAGTTTAAAGGCAGTCAATGTGTTTATTTATACACTTCGTTTGTCTTATACATCTAGTGCCTTAGACCCGCCATGATTCAACGTCCAAATATTGTCAGTTTTTAATCGTCCTGAAATCTGAAAAATCTCAAAACTTAATGGGTAAAACAAAAAACTAGCTTTATGCTTTCCGTCACTGGACAGGAGCTCTTGAAATAAAGTACATTATTTATAGAAGTTAATCTCACGGGTATCTACGAGAACATCTGAAAATAACAGCTTCATTAAACTCCAACGAGATAAAATACGCACTATCATGAGAGTGAGTAATGTTACCCCCCCACACACACACATACACACACACACACACACACACACACACACACACCCCATTTCAAATACACGTGTCACTCTGGAAATCATGGTCTAGAATGAAACTTCATATCGACCTTTACGCCTAATTTCCACATCCAACCAGAACTGAAACATGTTTGGATACAATGTACCATGAAGTGGTAATATACTACGAAGTCTCCTAAGGGTCCTTATTTTTTAACCAATGAAGTCGCCTTCTATCATGAAGTAGTAATTCTTATCCTATGAAGTGGTAATATACCATGAAGTATCTTAACAGACGTTTATTCACAGAATTCAATCACAATGAAAAATGTGTTATTAAAGTAAAGTGAAAGAAACATTGATAATTACTGCATGTCACGTGTAACACTGGCGGAATTTAGACTTCGATATGTAGAACCTGGAGATAATTGTTCTTTAATAGCACGTAGAGGGAAGAATGGAACAATATCTCAGAAAAAAGATTTTGAAAACGTTACTGGAGACTTACCGCACCGCCTACTGAAGATTAACGCAGTACCCGGTTTAAAGACTACATTCTGATGTTTTAACAGTTTAGCTTTTGGAAATCTTCACTGTTAATTTGGATTTTCAGTACCCTAAGTCAAGATAGATATTGTATCTGGAATAAAAAAAACCCACTTTTTAAAACGGCTGACAGCTGTCATCATTTGTAAACAAAACCAAATGGGATTGAAAGCAGGACAACATTTTTTTTTTGACAAAGGGTGTGCCCTACTGTTTGATCCTGTCCTAGCTTTTAATATATAACCTTTAACATTTATATCCCGTGATAAGAACAACAGTACGTTGCAAGTACGAACACTTCTGTCACACGAGTATGTTGTCGCTTTTTTAACTTCATACGGAGAGTTATGTGGGAACACAATGATATGTGAGAATTGCTTGGTTTCCCTGTCCCATCCCACTCGTGCTTGATAAGTATTTCCTTAGATTTAAACAAGATTTCAGACAACTTAGGTCTACATATTGTGAACATTTGCCAGCTATGTAATTTAAAAACAAGCACCAGTTGAGATTCCTTTTTGATGGCCATACATGTATGTCCATTTATATGTATTTTGCGAATCGCAGTGGAGATCACGAAATATTTTAATTGCAACTGGCAAATTGAAAACTTTGAGATGACTTTCTACACAAACTAAATTCACATTGTTTAATCTTAGCTACGAAAAATAATTTATGGGCGGTAAATCATTTTGCAATAAACAAATGTTTATAATTCCTTGTTGGCCTTTTTAAGGAAGTAGTCACTGTTTTGGACGTTCAAGCTGTTTTGGGCGTTCACGCCGCACTCATCACTCTTTAAATGATAAAAACTGATAAAAAGTGATAAAAATAGAAATATGAAATTTACGTATCTTAACTTGCAATATATGTCAGAGCAATTCTTGTTTGTCCTTATGATTACAATTACTTTTTATTATCGACAGCTAAAAAAACAGTAATTGTTGAAATTTTGCCAATTTTATGGACATACCTTCGGACATTATTTATGTAGAATAATGGTATTTATTTTAGAGAAATTCCGGCAGTACACAGATCCTTTCGTCCATTGTTGCGTGATGTAGTCGCTTGAAAAACTGTTCTTTGCAAAATGACTAAGAGTAAATTAAAAATAAACACAAACTGACCTCAAGTTCCCCAACAAAAAAATCCATTACTTTTATTTCCTCATTTCGATTCTAGTTTGCCGTCAGATGATCTTCCCTGAGCTTTATTTCGGACATATAAACAACCGTTGCTCCACTCTTTCATTAAAACTGTTGGATACCAAGTGATTTTTCATTCAGACACTGTAAAATAAAAAAAAGAAATTATCTCTAAGCCGCTTAAAGCTGAAAGCAATTTCGCGAGATAACACTTGGAGATGAATCAATCCTGTTAGATCTATCTAGGTATGGAAACCCAGTCTTAGAAACCCCTGTGATATCAGAGGGTAGTGTTTGCAATGATATACAAAACGTCTGTTATAGAATCTTTCAGTACTGAAACACTTGGTGGCGATGGCGGGGATATACTCTGCCACTTATAAATGCCCTTGATCTTAGATGAACCGATCCAGATCTTTGGTCATTTAGTGGCCTGGTTCGTGCCCGGCCAATTAGGCCTGTGCGTGCCAGATATAGATTAAATTAGTTTTTTTGGACAATCCCATCGCGATGAAAAATACGATAACCTCACCGGAATCAATTGAAATATACATGCATTGCTCTAACAATTTAGGACACCGGCAAATGGCAATGAAAGTGAATATATATGTGTGTATTTTTCAATTTTAAGTAAGGAGCAGGAGTGGAAACGTTTAATCCACGGCGTGGTCGATTTCACAGAAAGAGTTTTGTGACAAATCTGAGCCGGAAGGTCAAATGTACTCTTACATTTCGGTCAAACTCCTCCAATCTCGGTACATTGCCAGAAAATTCCTATTTATTCGAATCACATTATAGTCCATTCCTCTTCATGTTGAAGCTTAACTTTATTTATTTTCAAAAACGAAAAATAAATATATCTTTAGTTCTCGAGATATCCAATACTTTTTTAATGATTTCGTGATAAGACACCATTTTTCTCTTTTTTGGATCTGGACTGGTCATTCACTGTATAAGGGCACGTTATGGGTAGTGAGTCCCATTTGTCATTATTATTTTTATTATCATATGCACAGAGGCGGTTTCGTCATTTGCATCGGTCAGTCGGTTTTGGTCACGCCATCGTTATCCGGGGGGATATCGTATAAAAAATAAAAGGCCTTATCAGTATCTTGCATTCAACGCCTGAACAGCGCAAGCGAAGAACTCGAAACAAAAGTAAGCAAGAGTATTTTTGGGAAAATTATTTTAATTAACATTTGATATTTGAAGACGTGTATTGGTTGTTGTTGCGGACAAGGATTTATTTTCGCTGAGAATAGTGCTTAATGCAATTTGCATGCGTTCCTTTTCTCATAGACAGAAAGTTTCATTTATGATAGATCCACATATTTGGTTTACCTGTTAGTCTATAAGGTGTCCCTTAATACCGTTTAAACCATTTCCATTTTCGCGAGTGTAATTTTGGTTTGTAGAATTTGCTAAATTAAGAGTATAAATTAATAAATTTTGAAGGCCGTTAACCTCACTAAATGTGCCAAGTTTTAGTAAGCCGTCAGTTAAAAAAAAGCATAACTCTTTCTCCTTTCGGAAAAAGTCATACCATGTCGGTAATGAGGCTAGTTTGACATTGGCGTTTTTCAGGGACTTGGATTGGTTTTGTACCAGTACTCACTCACGCTCTTCTAGCTCCCCTACAATACTAACGGTCAAGATCACGAGAGAGTAGTCGTCAATTTGACTACTCCTATTGGCTGGCCAACTCACCACTTTGATAGAAAAGAGGGTTTCAGACTAAATGATCAAATCATGGCTTATTGGGAATGTAATACAAAGTTAAAAGACCCAAAGTACTTACTTTGTGACATTTGGAGGTCATAACACTTCCAATATTTTACACTCGCAAAAATGGAATAGCATGTCCATTTCTAAAGGTATTTTCCAGACAGGCCTTATGGACTAGTGGGAGCGGAAGAGGGACTAACAAGTCATCATAAAGACTGAGGCAATCAGACTGGGTTCCCATACCTACATCGATCTAACAGGATCGATCCATCTCCAAGGGGTTTCTCGCAAAATTGCTTTCAGCTTAAGCGGCTTATATGTCTGGCATGCCTACTGAAGCTGTTAAACGATAATTAATTGCCCCAGCTTCAGTAGGCGTGGCAGACATCTAAGCCGTTTAAGTTGATTGTAATTTAGCGAGAATCCCCTTGGAGATAGATCGATCCACAATTAGTACGATAGGGTCTGGGAGTAGCCCCATAGTTGTTCTCCTTCACCTAAACAAGTAATTCAATCGTGACCAAGTCTGTCAGAGTGCATGAAGGGAGGTAACAGCCAACAGGTAAACCAAATATGTGGATTTATCATAAAACGTTTTAAATATCAAAACTAAGATTCGGTGAATTTTTTTACGTATATTGTTCCTCGTCTTTATGTTTTTAGACTAATATTTCATTGGCAGTTTTAATTTTATGTGAATTTTAAAAGGGCATTTTCTAAGGTTGCTCTGATATTATTTCGTCTGGGTAGCAGCACATGCTCATAAATGTCCTCTTTCTGCATGGACAGTTGCCAACATAATCTCAGTATCTTTATATTTTTAAGTGAAAAACAATGGTGACACAGAATAGATTTGCTTTTCCGGCGTATCTGCCGACTTTTGTCGATATATATATATATTTTTTTTTTGGTGGTGGGGGGGGGGAGGTCCCTCGACCAGTTTTCCACGACTAGCTGACATGACTCTAAATCGTCATATTGTTTAAGAAATTGACATTTGAATAGACACACGTTAGGATATTATATTGTACAACAGACAAGGTTATGATTTCGCTCAAACATACACGACATGTATGTTACATTACGCATCCATTTTGTGGATACGTTGTCCCGCGCTTTATGAAGTTTTATCGGTCATAATGATATATATTTGAATTTTCCGGCCAAAATATTTTGATTTACTGTCATCAACAGAATTTACTGAGGTGGAGTGCTTATAAATAAAAGGGTTGATGATATTTTCACGTATGAACAAAACTGCATGCATATGTTGGTATACGGCGTAAGCCACTCCTTTAGCACAAAAACCTGCCAACATAAAGTAATATCAGTAAGTGGGTTTATATTTCAGCAAAAAAATGGCGAAACAGCAAAAATGTGCTTACTCTGCGTACTTGCCTACATTTTACGCTAAATTTGGAGGAGGTTACCCTCCACGACCAGTTTTCAACGAGTGGCCAACATGTTGCCAAATCTATCAAGATGTCTGCCTCGAAATGCCCGAGAAGTTATACACCCTCAACAGCTCAGAGAAGTTCAGGGAATGGATGGAAGAGGAACTTAGCAGAGTGAGTTTGATTTGTTTATATGTGAAACTTAGCGTACACTTGGAACGGACTAATTATTAGTAGATGGATGTTCTTGTTGTTTGATACACCAAGTTAATTACATGTATGTAATTCGGTTTGCCAATTTTTGGAAGAAATACTTAGTACACAAACACACACACGACAGTATACTATCTATTTTCTAATCTTCTTTATCCATTGTATTTCCTAATATCTTTCTTTCTATATTCTCTCATAAAAGTATATCCAAGTTATTTCTACATTCAGGTTGATTTATTAAAAGTTGACATGGCCATCACATCCCTGATTGACAAGGAGTGTATCTCGCTGCTGGCGGGTTACCTGGCCTGTCTGAGCTACCTGGCACACGCCTATCGCTGGGGTACAGTACCGACCACGAGCCTGGAACGGGAAAGAAGCACTCTCGAGTTCCCCGACTGCCTCTGGGACCCTTTTAAAAAGGTGAAACAGCCCGCTAATGAAGACGAGATTATGAAACGTTCATGACCTGCGTATTATTATTATTATTATTATTATTAAAAACTTTGAATGTAATTTTTATTAAGTCCTTTATCCGTTTTCCTCCTTACCGACAGAAACGACACAATTTATAGGGCATACTTATTTATTTATTTAAAAGCACATTTTCCTCTTGGGATTCAAATGTCTAATTGTTTTTTCATTTTCTTTTATTTAATCACTCACTTATGACAATACTTAAATTTTTCATGATAATTTTCATGAAAATCTTTATCTTTTTTTCTTTTTTTTTTTATCAACAGGTGAATGATTATTTTGGCCTTCCGTATCGTGGCAACCACTTTTCTCTCATGGCATGCAACGCTATTTATGACGAAAGCGGATCACCTGTAAGTATGAAGTTCAAATGGAATTACGACCCGGAAATAGCGAACCAAGAAAGTAACTTCATGTTGCTGATGGCAAAAGCCGAATGTGAAGCACCTCACACCCTCAATTCTCTCGCCGAGTACTTGGATTTGCTTCAAACGTTCAAAACCTCAGACGACAGGAATGACGTCGAGCAGCAGATGATCGAAAAGGTGTATCTTGCAAAGCGACACCTCTCGGCCCTCCTTAGGCAGGCCAATAAAATAATGGACGACAGTTTCATTTCAAGGGAGGTCTTTGCACCGCACATCCAGGGAATGATTGCATGGGGATTAGACACGGACGTTGGGTCGTCTGCTGCGGAAAATCTCATTTTCCAGACACTGAATGTGTTTTGCGACATGGAAGGTGCGAGCAAAATGAGTCGTTTTGGAAAGAGGACGAGGAAGAGCATTCCAGAAACCTCCAGGGTCTTATTAGCCAAGTTTGAAGAGAGCACAAAAGAAAATCTCTTTCCGACAGAGAAATTGGCCCAAGCAAAGGCTGACTTGATTACGGTGTTTTATTCCTTTATTTTGGGACATGCGCGAAAGGTACCGGGCTACATAGCTAAAAGTCCAATGACTGCTTCCAGATTCTTAAGAAAAGACTTGGTATCCAGCTTTAAGCGTAACATGAAAGAGCGTTGCGACGAAGTTTCATTTGCCCGAAACAAGGCTCTGGGTAGATCGTCTGACGGCGACATCAGCGGCAATAGAATTGAAAAAAGCGTTGTGTCGTCCCAGAGTAAGCCGCTGTTTTGTTGGCGAAAGGCATTTGCAACATCTCGTTTAAGACTACTGACACTTTTTAATCATTATCCCGAGTTGATTATTGCTTTTGTATATTTGCCATTTACTTTAACTTTCAGTATTTAAAAATCTTACCTTTTATACTCAACAGGAGATTATAGTTGGACATTTTCTCCTTACTTTTTATACAGAACATTAACATAATTCTTTTTACTTTTAATACCATAACTTTTAAATCTAAAATAACCGTTTTGACATTGTATTTTATTTGTGGATTTTAGACTCTAAGTAAATAAATAAATAATATTATTATAATAATTTTTATTATATTTAGTTCTATATTCTGTCAGGGCAATCAATTTGCTAATTGCATCGGATTTACCTTGCAATTTACCAGGCAAATGGTAGTCGAAAATCTGAAGGCATATCCATAAAATCAGATGGCTACTCCACGCAGAGAGGGTTTACTCTACTATTGTATTATGGTACTAAAAAGTTCAGATGGAATCCCATTTTTATGTTGTCGTTTGTGTGTTAGACATTTATACAGTTACATATTCCGAAAAGAAAAAAAAGAAAAGAAACAGTGCTTGGATGGGATTAAAGTTTGTAGCTTGAAAATAAATTAATTTGGTTGTGAACCAACAGAAATATTAAATACATATTTATTCTATTTTGAAATATAGGCTATAGTACATTCTAATTTGCAAAGAAGTGTAGTTATCAAGCCTGTGGTGCTGTGGTTGCAATTTAAAAACCATCTTCTTCCAGACTTGGCTTACATTATACGGCACATAAAAAACAACAATAATTGATACATGCATTCTAATATTGCCGTGGCGACACACATCGCTAATTAAATAATCATCTTTTGAAACGAATATGGCAAGTTTCGAATATGGCAAGTTGCATACAGTGCTTGTTAAAATGAATCCAAGATCAGATGCAATTATTAAATTTATTTTACAGGTAGATCTAAATTTTACATTGCTCTACCGGTCCGACATGTGGTATCCATTGTAGGTGAATGACCACCACAACTGGAAAAGTTTCAATTTGGCGATGTCAAAAAATCTGGAACAACTCCTGCACCACTGGTTTATGGCACTGAAGCTGGCAAAATCTTTAGAGATCTGCTGATTGATTACTAGCAAGCGTTCGATCATCTCGATCATCCTCTGCTTATAAACGAACTTAAAAAATCATAGAGCTGCATGACGTAATTGTTTGCTGGATTGCAGCCTTTGCCACCAAAACTCAACAACGTGTAAAACTTGGTCAAATCATTTCAGAATAAAACCATTGGCAGTTCAACAATGGGTCGGTACCTCAGGGACACTGGCACCGTTCGTTGCTCTTTGTCCTGATGTTAAACGCTCTAAAAATTCCACCCTGCAGCTCTCTGTGCCACAATTTAGGCCATTTACTATTTAATATCATTTACACATGAGCATGAATGTAGAGAAAACGGTGAAACTTTGGTATGTAATGAGATCATACAACAAATTACCCCATCTCATTACGTACAGCGGCATTCACTCAATGGAAATATTTCAAAATGAACTCAACAAATTATGTATTAAAATTGAATACATTACACTTTTAAAAATTAAACATTTTACAGCAGATTTGTATATCATTGTACTGTATGCCACTGGGGACTGACAAAGCCCCTGTCAGTTAATTTGATCGAGATGGCCTTTTTGCGAATTCATTGCCCGCGCTTCAAAATAGCTTTCTCCAATCCTAACATAGGCGCCTCAAAGACCATGGAGACCACGAAGGCGCAACCGTATGACATCACGAGGTGCCCGAAGAAATAATTAGTCTGAAAAAAAAAAACAATCAAAACATGTTTAATAGACAATTTTAAAGAATCTCAAAAAGTTCCCAGAAAAGATATAAACGCTGAACTTGACGTAACGTCATACACATTCAGATCATTTAATTTTTAAGAAAGAGAACCTAATGATTATTACGTCATCATTCATAATTCTGTTGCGCAAGTGAATGAAAATAATAAAATGAAAAGAATGAAAGCAGATCATGACTTTTGACTACATAAGTTTGATAATTAGAAAAAAAGGTTACCATAGTCATGTCAGTTGCATATATCGGTTCCTCTTTCATCTGATAGACGGCAAACATGATGATGGGGTGGACCAAATAGGCGCAGTAGGTCAGTCGGCTCAGGGGCACGAAGGCATCCCAGGATAAAATATCATTGACAATGCCTGTAAACGTGAATTTTTTCTCTTCTTCGTTAGTTTATTTATGACGCAAATGAAGCAGAAACTAGTTATAGCAATGTGTTAAAAAAGAAAAAAAAAAGGCTAAAACGCTTTGGTTTACATGTATAAAGTTTTTATATTTGAAACGGTTGTTGAAAGTCTTGAGGAAACTAGTCTAAAAAACCTAAACGTCTTATTTGAAGTGAGAAAACTAAGGTTGTTGTAAGACAATTATTTCAGCCAGTAGTTCTCTGACATGTGTCAAATTACCAGTACATACCCCCATAACCGGTGCAGCAGGCATAGATCACCCAAGCTACGCATGCGCCCCACAGTGTCCTGGACGTGGCATTGTATAGTGCTGTCACCTGGTAGTTCCATGGCTGACCATTGAGAGGCTCATAAAGACCAAACACCAACCACGCTCCTAAAGCTATGGCGACAGCCCAGGCAACCAATGCTACGACCTGAAGCCAAGTTGAATTATCTACTTAAGTACTTTGACAAAAATATACTTAGACTTCTATATGTAAATGTAAATTATGGTCAATATCGCCGTGATAGTTTATACGCAAAGTATTGCTGAAGCAAATGTAGTTGGCACCGAAATAGATTTGAAAATAATAACGGTTCGGGCATTTTACTACCACTGACAGTATGGGCATGCAGTTCAGAAGCCATGATTTATGAGCCCGCAAGAATACTAGTTATCATTACACTAAATACGTTTCCCCCAATAAGTTGCCAGATAAGATGATAAAACAGAAATATTATTGACGTACAGACTAAAATACGGGAGCCATACATGGACGTTTCGATTAACCACCTTTGGGTCTTGATCGCGTGAATTTTGATTTCGCCGTTTATATCAGGACCCCCCCCCCCCCCCCCCCCCGCCCTCCCAACACACATTTAAGTTCGATCAACGACTCCATCAGGGCCAAGGCAAGCGTTCGATTTACTAGTTGCCGAATTCAGGAGCGAAATCACCATTCAAGTATACAGCAAGCATAATAACATTATTTCTATATAGATACTACTGATCATGATTTTTATTGTATTAAAAACTAAATAGTACTTCAACTGAGCTATGTAATCGACTATACCTACCCAGTTTGCCTTGGGTTTGCACTGAGTGACGTGTAGTACATATCCAGTAGCCATTCCTACAAGGTATGGTCCTATTCTAATCCACGGCTTGATGTACATGATGTCGAAGTTATCTGCCCTGGAGACAGAAATGTGAATTGTATCCCAGAATTTCACTGACACACTGTATGTACCTTTACTATGAGCATTAACTTATTTTTTGCCATTAATAAGATGTGATGGGTATCATCTGTGTTTTTTTTCATGGAAGGTGTCTGCTTTTAAATTATTAATTTTTAATCATAAACTTAATATTACATTTGTCATTGTGTTTTAGGGGGAGGGTGTTAACATTCCAACTTCATTATAGGTATACATTCTCTTAGCTATGATGCCTTGAGATGTTGGCTTGGGTCATCTCTGCAAGGTTGTATACATAGTATTCCAAACCCATTTTAATAAATATAAATCAACACCATGTCATTCCGGTTATTTATATCACTTAAGCTATAGCTATCACAGTGGCATAACATGTTGCAGAGTACTTAAACTCACTCATTGCCTCCTACGCCATTGGGCCCATACTTATGGTAGGCCGAGACAGATCCAGAAGATATCCAACAGCCTAGCAATAACAGAAACATGATTACTGCGCCGGCAATCCTACTCCTGAAACGGACATTTTTGTTCGAATTATTTTATTTGTATAAATTTGGATTTCTATCAATGAAAAGGTTTAGGAAAAACCACTAGAAAAATACACACTGTATAAAATAACAATTAGGATGTGAGGTTAACATTAGGTAACTACTTGCTTCTGCAGTAAGTGCAGCAAATGGAGAATGGTGGATTGCTTGTTTGGAAGAAATATAAACATATGCTGTGTGATAAATACACCATCAAAAAGAAACAAGAAATGCACCTTTCTGTATAAGGATGAATTTATAGACCTCATAGGTCCAACGCTCATAGAAGTGCTTTGGCATATACTTTTGTAATATAGTTAGCACAGTTTGAAAAAATGGAATGTACCAAGCAATAATTACACTAACCAAAACAGAGGCAGTAAGATAAAAGGTGTAATCACGAAGAATTGCATGTCATTGGCCAGATACCACGACCATCCAAAACACTGAAAATAAAGATAACAAAGTATAAATTCATCAAGTAAAATGACATCCTCATCATCATCATCATACGTCAGGGTAATCAAAGACAATGTCCGAAAGCTCTCTGAAAAATATTTCACAATTTTCAGTCGCGGTCAGTTTTAATATTCTGAGGAAAGCACAATTTCATATTCTTTAATAATCATATACGCCCTGATCAAACTCATGTCAAAGATATACAGATACATGTATAAATTGATATTAATAAATTCAATATATCCATTTAAATGGGTATACCCTAGTGTCAACGATTACCAAATACACAACAACATTATAAAAATTTTTTTAAAACTACTTACCAACTTTTTAGTGTCCACAACATTGTTGACGTACAGTAAGTTGGTCCACCAGTACTCTCCGCAGTGTTTTTCCTGATTTTCCCCTGCCCACATTGGTCCATTAGACCAGTATCTGTACGTTGTGGCGTACACCAATAGCACTAACATGTACGGCGGGGTCAGCCTATGAATGAAACAGTACACGGTATCAATAATGCAGTTTCTGTAACTTAACAGTGTGAGCTATTTCTAAAATATTGAAATTCAAAAAAAAAAAAAAAAAAAAAAAAAAAAAAAAAAAAAAAAACTTGTCATATACGTATGGCTGCATGTGACTTATACATTGTACATGCATTGCTAAAGTTTAAGCTTCAATTTATCCTCCAAATTTGGAATTGGAAATATCTATTGCCACACATATGACGCTTATTTTACCCCCCCCCCCCCCCCCCCTACAAAAGAAGCGCCACCTCTATCGTTTTAATGTCCATTGTTCTACGGTACTATGTCACTTTATGCATTTATGTCATTTTATGCAGTTCCTGCATTGGTGAAATAAGCAGTGAAATTTTAATTTTTAAATGCGTTGTTTAACGACATGTATTTTTTATCATTTTACCCAGCAGTATGTGTGACACTTTTCAGTATACAAACCTCCAAAATCTGTGGAAATAATACATTCCCCAGTTAATCCTGAGCATGCGTAGTGTTCCCCTTTTCATCTCGCGCATGGTCAGATAGGTGACAAGCAGTCCACTAAAACGGAACTCATTTTAGGCTTACATTTAAATATGAGCAATTCAATCAAGTAGTGATTAGGAAACCAATTTGTGAACCCATTATCCAGCTAAAATGCCATAAGTACGTTATACTAAATTCATATTATTGTAATCTATTACAACAACCAATTCACTTTGATGCCAGATATCCATAATCGATACCAATGAAGTGATCTAAGGGTCTCACCTCATGACAAAAAAGGAATCAACCGAGTAAGGCGCTTGGAACAGTACTTGCATTGACTTACGCGTCATAATGTCGTGGCCATAGGACGCACCGTTCTCTAAAATGGATGCATTCAATACCTCACATACCGTATATATATATATCTTCTAAACCTTCTAAACCTAAATTTGTAGAAATTATATAATGGCTACAGGTACACGTAATCCTGGGCATGTGCAATTTGCCTCTCAATATTATTTCGCTCTTCAAAGCTTGCATTTTTTCTGTCACATTCATAAAAAGTAAATGTACGCATATTTATTTTCATATATGTTCAAAAACAAACGATAAAAACGTAACAAACTTGTAATTAGTTTTACAGAAATACAATAAATTTTTGTAGTTAGTATGATATATAGATTATTGTCGACATTCCAAACATTTTTAGCAAAACGGGAACTACATTGCTCTTCGTCCATAAAACCATACTTCAACAAAAAAATAATAATATAAAAAAGTCAACCTTGTTCTGCGCCCTTGATGATGTCTTCTTCCTTATTATAATACTTACTTATATATCTCATCATAAAATAGTACGTATGGCCCCAAATAACCCAGGTTAGGCTGAGAAACCGGATACCATTGACACAATTCAGCGCACCAGACGGCTGCTTGGCACTTAGGACCTTGGCTGCATTGGTGTACACAGAGAAAGCTATCATAACTTTGTGACATATTCCTGAAATAGCCAAAATACGCATTTACCACAATAACATGATCTGACATATGCAGAGATCAATATAACAACAGAGCACTGCAACATTTTGGTGAAAATAGCCAACTAGCAAATGTAAAGATGAAAACAGACATTTAAATATATAGTTTGGCAATATTCTTTCAATAGTGAATATATTACACGATCGAAGGAAGATAAGGAGGTTTTCCAAAAACAACCGATTCTAACATAAAGCACAACGCTTATTGAATGCAAATACAAATGTCTGTCTTTATTGTGCAGAGCTGGGGAAGGATGCAAACAAAATTATTGTACTTTTTTAACAGTCCCTATTATCTGTTGTCATTTCTTCAAACAAAAGTTTGCATTTATTTTCAAGCCGCTTGCCTTTTTCTCTTTGTGGAGAAGGTGAATTTCGCGACGATGGAATGGCAGAGTAACCATCTGCTTGAACTGTAGGACCCCTTTCTTCCAAGGCGTCACGTGGGATAACCTTCTGTGCTGTTCCTGACGTCAGAAAACTTTGATCAATGACGTCATACATTGTGGCCAACAGGACCAGGAGTAGAAGCAAGCCAGTAATGCATCTATTAGGGAAAACAAAAAAGTGATACTTTGAATTTGTCTGTGTTTCAGCATGAATTTAGGTGATCTTACTATACTGACAGTCAATGAAAACGCATCAGAAAACTTTCTTGTACTTTTTTAACCGATAATCGATTCCAACCATATAAACTAGTACAAATGCACTTGTTTGGTCATAAGAGAGTGGGCAGACCACTCGGATGTTTAAAATTTCCACTACATTTTGTGATCAGCTGTTACAAAATCATGTGTTTTTCCTGTTTCGTGATTGGTGTGAATTAATCAGGTTCAATATATATGGTGATTAATTAAGCCTATTTAAGGTGGTCACCAAATCCAGCATGACACATGACAAAAAAGTTCAGTGATGCCACGTCTGACCCTGGAAGAGCGACTGCGGACCCTGGGGATGCTGGAGGCTGGGCGGAACCAAACAGATTTAATCACGTGACCTTGTATTTTAATGATCTTTCCTGACCTTTATATCACCTTGTGTGACTGAAAAATGGGTCATATTTCGCACAAAAACTGTTGTTTTCTTAATGTGCCAGGGAACTTAAAATATTATTTGATAAATAAATGATGCGTTTTCATTGACTGTCAGTATATTAAGCTTTTTTTTCACTAGTACGGTACTGCACGTACTTTCACTTGGAATCAATTTTCAAAGGTTTTCTTTGCATGTCTTTGATACGTTTACTTTGTTTCTTTGTTATATTAGCAAAATGACGCAAAAATTAAGTTTGTTGTCAAGCCATTTGTACTGTTGTATTTAACAGGTCGACATTCTGTGATACATACAATACGGCGGTAGTTCCGGACGCCCAAGGTAGCTCTTTCGGTTTGCAGGAGACGAACCACAGCTTAAGATTTAATACTGCAATTGATAAGTGGATCTCTACATCATGTATTATATGGTTTTAAATCTTTCGTTCAGAAAGCAAATGATAGTTTAATCTAATACTTTATAGTGCAGAGTCAGCTGAGCACCAATGGTCAAACACTGAACTGCTTGTTAATATGAAATATGTAGTATTTTGAACATTAAAAGTGTCTTTTGACATGTGCGTTGCCCTTTTGTACATTTCGCGCCAACGGGATGAAATAAAAAAGAAAAAAAATGTGTGCAAACATCGATCAAATGGATTTTATTCTAGGGGCAATGCCCTGTAACTGTTTGGTAGTGGAACATAGAGCTGGGACAATGTGTGTGATTGGTTCGGCAGATACTCACTGTTATCAGCCATGGATTTGATATCTTCCCCGCTACATCCAGTAGGGATACAGATCCCTAGAGTTAGTGCCACGAAATGGCCAACCTACAGAGGAAATGAATGCACTGGTACTGTGATGGATGGGTTAAAGTTTGTGTAGGTGCGTAAGTCTGATAAAGCTCTAAGTCTGATAAAGCTCTTATACAGGTAACACTTACATCACCCTTTAATTTCTATATTTTCTCATTTAATGCTGTCCTCAATTTTTTACACGCACGCGTGCGTTTGAACATTTGTGACTGAGCACGTATACACAAATATTACATATGAATCTAACACGCATTATACACAAGCACACGTACCTCTCTCTCTCTCTCTCTCTCTCTCTCTCTCTCTCTCTCTCTCTAAAACACAAACAGCGATCATAACCCGTCTGTTTATAATACTCACAAGACTTTGAGGCCCAGAGAGCATCGTTGTACAATACTGCCCCTCAAAGGAATCACTGACTTGAATAGCTTGACTGGAGTTAAAGCCAGTGCTTTCGTTGTAATGTAAACTGGCCTGAACTTTGTTGCACTCGCTGTACGAGCCGTACCAACGCGTGTTGCCGTCTAACATCCCGCTTCCCATTTTACCCGTGGCATCCAGCACTGCAAAAACATTAAGACTAAAGGAATGACTTAGGACATATGTGCGTTTTTAACTTGGAGCCAAAGGCTATTGATTGTGATCGCCGAATTTATTACTTTAATCGCGATTTCATAGTCCGTGTGTTTAAATACTGGCTGAGAGCATCGAGTTATTAACTGTGCAAGTCTCTTCACCTGCCTGTTCGACACGTTCAATATGTGCCATGTGTCCATATGTGAGAGATTATCATGACAGAATTATTCTTGTATTTTAATAAGCAGTCCGAATGATAGATCAAAAAAATACATAAGTGTGCTTCATTTTGATATTTTTCAAATGATAGCGTTAATTCACAGACAATATTAACTAAGAAAATGGAGAAGGGTAACTCGTTTCTTTGAATCTATGAAAGCTCTCATGTCGAGTTTCTCGTTTATTTTGTCAAATTTAAA
This sequence comes from Lingula anatina, assembly GCF_051362555.1. Lineage (NCBI taxonomy): Eukaryota > Metazoa > Brachiopoda > Lingulata > Lingulida > Lingulidae > Lingula > Lingula anatina. Next base: position 30,485,355 of record NC_141769.1, on the reverse strand, counting down.
ATAGTTTGGTGTTGATAAAGGAACCCATATGTTAAACCGATCAGAAACCTGGATGAAAGGCAGCCAGAACCCCACAAAATGTTCCCAGTCAGTGCTCGCAAGCGGCACTGTTTATACCAATAGGCGATAACTTTAATTAATTAATATTAATAAGTTCAAATGATAACGAAGTGTAATTTTCAAAGAGACAATGGCGAGATATCTACTACAGAAAATATTGCTTTGCTTATATATATATATATATATATATATATATATATATATATATATATATATATATATATATATATATATATAAACAAAATTCTACAGCTTTACTATATACACTGTTTTAAATATGACTTACACATTCAATCTTTTACAAACAATACCAAAGATATTTGGCAGCCTTACTGCATTTTTTATCATATCATGAATATTAAAATGGTTTGAATAAAAAAGGAACTAGAGCTGAATATTTATAATTATGATATTATTCCGGTATTTCGTGCACACTATATCATATCAAAGCTAAGCCAATGCGCATGACTTTGATGTGTTGCACGTGAGAACTGACAAAATGACATATGATGCGTTCCTAGTATCTCTCGCAATTGTTCGCACCCTGCGCGTGAACGAGTGGATATCACAGCAGATAAGCCTAGCAGATATATTTTGACAATATGCAAGGTGGTGAACTGCCACCTGTTGCAGATCTGTCGATAACACAGGCGGAGCAAGGGCTAGATATTTCGCATCGAAAGCATTAATTAATGTGTTACTTAAATCCTGAGTGAGTTATCAAATCGAATCCTTTGCACATTTCTTGGCGTATTCCACTCAATGCAATGGCAACAACTGCATTCGTAACATTACCCTTAATAATACCCATAAGTGCATGTAAATTATACTTCTACAAAATTTTTCTGTGTAGAAATGTTTGAAAATGTGTTGATCATGTTATTAGAACATATAGAGTATGTATGACTTAAATCTCTAACTCAATGTGCGGGGTGTCCCGTGAACACTAAATACCTACTTTGTAAAGCCCACTTCTTTTTCTTCTGAATCCCGGTAAGGAAATATTCGACTCTTGTTAAACAGGTTTGTGAGACGTTAAAACCAGGTGATTTCTCGTTCAGGTCTTTAACGAATGCTGCAACTGCATCGTCCAAGCCATACAGTCCAAGAAGTGACCCAAATAACTTTTGTCTGTTTTCGTCATGTTCGCGGCTAAAGGCGTCTTTCGCTGCAAGCATGTCTTCTCTAAAATTATAGAAGTGATTTTCTTTTCCAATTATTTGGCCCGTAGAGGCGTTGAGGATTAGCGCAAATAAGATTACCTGAGAGAGGTACAGCGTCATTTTTAAGTACATGTAAGTGAAGCGCGGTGACCAAACTTTTTCAATTCCGTCACAAGAATTGCGCAAATAATACCCAGCTGCCAAAGATGGTATTGTCATTCGCTGTGAGCGGAAAGGTACAGTTCGTTGTGTTTTATAGCACCAGTGCCACCTAGGATTTTGGTATGGAGGGCACATGACGTCATTTCTTTTCTTGATCACCTGACGTCATTACGCCAAAATACTACATGGCTAGATGAAATACACAGCAAATGAGATGTGACCGGAGATATTTGGATTTACCCCGATGTTTGAGGTTGTCACACACATGCATGCACACACACGCACGTGCACTTGCGCGCACGCAAACGACAAAAGAGAAAAACAACTTTGACAAGGAATATTTCAACTGACGAAAGGTCCCATGTTGATGTGGTTGGTTTAAGGCACCTGAACAGTGCCATCTAGATTATCCAATAGTTAATTATCCATCTTATCTTAGAAATTTTAATTTTCAGGCATAGAGATGGCATGCAGTTCCAAAAGTAACGATTTGATAGTTAATAGATACATTCCATTTACAATTGTGGAGTTTTTCATAATAAAATATCAAATTTATTATATTTTATTTGAAATAAAATAAACTCCTCTTATATTTAAACATAATTTATTGTTATAGTGATTGTTCATTTACACAGGAAGGTGAATGGAAAGAAGCTAGTGCATCACTAATATACAGTATATTGCATGAAATCAAACAAATAACATTGACCATTCTGATAAGGCACAGCGTCATTCGTGTAGAGAAATACAAAGAACATCGAAATACATGTAGAAACCAAAATACTGTGTATTTAAATGAAATGCATTACATTTCTAAAGCAGTTAAGACACACCTTCATATATAGAATGCTTGAACAGTTGATATCTAAAAAAAAAAAAAACTCGTCCAACTATTGCCATGCACTAGCTGTCAATGTCTACGTCATTTTTATCTTTCTGTCTATATATTTAATGATATTGTAACCCTTTTTATCAACCAGATACCGATAATGATTTTTTATTCCTGCATCTAATTATTCAATTATGCATCTATATTTGTGCTAAAATAATAAAAAAATTATACACCCTCGAAAATATAAAATATCGGCGTTCATATATTTTTCTTTGCAGTGTATATAGGCAACTCAAAGCTTAAATCGTCAATTTGACACCTTTCTATTTTGAGGTGAGATAGCAATCGGTATGTTTTTCTCTTTTAATGAAAAATGTTCTTAATCTGTTCTAGGTCATTCTCAAGGACTTCCCAGAAACAGTTTTTGAACTGTTACATCCATTACAGAACAAAATTACAACTGTAAAAATACACCAAATGTTCTAGAACAGATTGAGAACCGGAAGCGAACGTTAAATAAGACAAATTTTCGCAGGGGATGGTTTTGGAGCACTAAATGATGTCGTGTTCAATCGGCGTTGAAACGTTGGTCGTGGGTGCTCAGGTAAAAGGGAAATTTAAGAAACTGATTTTTCAGTTTTTACCCCAAAATCCCAATTGTGACGTCACCCGTTAGATGACGTATGTGTAAATGTTTATTAATTTAGTCAGTGGACACTGAAGATTTACTTATTACCCAAAAGAATGTGTGTAAGGCAGTAAATAAGGGTTTTGAACGAAGGGTTACAATATCCTAGCACCCTAGTGTTTCTTAGGCTTTTGTAAATTTTCAGTAAGATGTAAACGAAAATATTGTTGTTTGTCATAAGGTAAAATGCCTGACAATATCCCTGTTCGTGTTACATGTAATTAGAGATGCCCTCTTTGCAATACAGCCAGTTTATTGTCCGCGCTTCAGAATGGCTTTCTCCAATCCTAACATAGGCGCCTCAAACACCATGGACACCACGAAGGCACAACCGTATGACATCACGAGGTGCCCGAAGAAATAATAAATCTGAAAAAAAAATCATTGAAGCCAAAACAATTTGCGTTAAGCAAAGAATACGTAAAACCTAGTTAAATTTTGCCACGGGCGCCATACGATAAAATCGTACACGATTTGTGTGCAATATTTTGGACATGGAAGTGGCCACAGGCAAATTTTACGCTTCTGTCCCGTGTCCAGTTAAATAACAGATAAATGACAAAATACGAATGGCGGCACCGAAAGACGTTAATTTTTGTTTGTATTACTATCGCGAAAGTACCCTTTTAAGATCTACAGTGGCGCTGGTTACCACTTAGTTTGCCCAACTGAACAGATCGGGCCTACTGCAAATCTATTGGCGTATTTTCTACGATGTTATGACAAATAGGGTATTGATTACATTGCCTTTTATGAAAAAAAAGTGTGTTACATATACTATTGAATATTTGTTTGTTATTAAAGAGACTGTTCAGGTGTAACTATTGTGTGGACTTATAACATCTATGGCGCGTTTGTTTATATTTGTCATTGTAAATGATATAGATTTTATATTACATAAAGTAAGTCACAATTCACTTCGTAAAGCCCACACCTGCCTCTCCTGAATCCCGGTAAGGAAATGTTCGAATCTTGTTAAACAGGTTTGTTAAACAGGTTTGTGAGACGTTAAAACCAAGTGATTTCCCGTTCAGGTCCTCAACGAATGTTGCAACCGCATCGACTAGTCCATCAAGACCAAGAAATGATCGAAATAACTTTTGTCTGTTTCCGTCATGTTCACGACTAATGTCGACTTTCGCTGCATACACAACTTCTCCAGTATCATAGAGGTGATTTTGTTTATCAATTATTTCCCCCGTACAAATGGTGAAGGTTAGTACAACTAAGAGTACCTGCGCAGAACACACTATCATTTCTGAATACTTGTCACTGAAACGTTGTAACAAAAAATATTCGATTCCGCCACAGGGATTGCACAAATACTACCCCTGTTGACTACTTATGTGTATTCTCAGTCGCTGTGAGTAGCAATAGTGACACCAACAGGGTTAGTATGGAAGTCACATGACGTCAGGTCTCTTGATCAGCTGACATGCACACGTCGATTACCTCTTGACTAGATGAATTACACAATATATATATATATATATATATATATATATATATATATATATATATATATATATCAGGCCTAACCAACTACCAGACTCGGCACCTAAGGATTCTGAATTAACCGGTAAATCGGACCACACTACCCGTTTTCATGTTGTGTGTCAGATCGCATATCGGAGTATCATACCCTAGAATAATTTTTTTAGGACGACTGCGGGCTCATCCACGCTCGGCTGAACAACCTTAAACTGTACTCTTACTTTAGACCACAGTGGAAGTAAAGAACAGAAGACTCAGATGTGGTGTAACTCGCGTAACCACACTTCTCGCAAGAATGCGTTAATAACCCGCTAATGGACCCGTGGTCTAAATAAGATAAACCCCTCGTCAGACGAGGGGTCTATCTATTACTTAGAGTACTCCATTTCATTTTCTCTATGGGGGTATATGGGGACTTTACGACATTCGGTTTGAATGTTTTAACCACTTTTGATAGGGCTTTTTTGCATTGTATTAGATTGATGTGGCAGTCTAAGGTTCATCTAGGTGGCTTTCAAATTTATGCCCTCGGTTTTAAAATCATATAGTGATTAAATACGACAGTCGTTTACTATATAATCAAGGTGACAGCCGAGCGTGGGCTTATCCTGTCGGTGTTCTGACTGATACTCCGAAATGCGATCTGACACACACCTTGAAAACGGGTAGTGTGGTCCGATATACCGGTTAATTCTGGATCCTTAGGTGCCGAGTCTGGTAGTTGGTTAGGCCTGTATATGGCAAAGTGTGTGTGTGTGTGTGTGTGTGTGTGTGTGTGTGCGTGTGTGTATGCACGCGCGTTACATGTGTGTGTGTCATCAGTTCAGCTTTTAACACAATTGTGCCAAAAAAACTATATTTGAAACTTTTAAACCAGCTTAAGCTACCTGTTTTTATTTGTGACTGGATTTTAGACTTTCTTTTAGATAGAAGACAATCTGTTAAAGTCGGCTCATTTAGCTCAAAAATAACAGTCTTAAATACCGGTGCACCACAGGGATGCGTCCTTTCACCTTGTCTTTACTCCCTTTTTACTTACGATTGCACTAGTGTAAGCGATGGGACTTTTCTCGTGAAATTTGCGGACGATACTACGCTGGTGGGGCTAGTCACTGATAATGACGAGAGTACATATAGAGAATCTGTTGAGTCGTTGTTAAGCTGGTGCGAGAGTAATGATCTTATCTTGAACGTAGCTAAAACCAAAGAAATGATAGTGGATTTTAAAAGGAATCAGATTGTAAAGGTACCACTCACCATTGGTAATGATGAAGTTAGTAGGGTAGAGGAATTTAAACTACTTGGTATACACCTTATCAGTAAATTGAATTGGAAAGATAACACCGTAAAGAGTGTAAAGAAGGCACGGCAAAGACTGTATTTTTTAAGATCATTGAGAACTTTTACTGATAGTGTGCCTATTTTAGTCAATTTTTATAGGTGTGTAATTGAAAGCATTCTAGCGTACGGAATTATAATATGGTATAGCGGAACAGCTGGGGAGGAAAGGAAGAAATTAGCAAACGTTGTAAAAACTGCAAGCAGGATTATCGGGCAAGATCTCCCCAAGCTGGATGATATTTTTAAGGACAGGATGGAGAAAAGAATTGTCAACACCATGAAAGACGCTTTCCATCCTGCATCCTCTCTTTTTACTTTTTTACCAAGCAACAGTAGACTTTTAACTTTTAAAGGCAGTAAACGCTTTTTAAACAGCTTTTATCCAAGTGCAGTGACGTATTTTAATTTGATCTCAAAGCTAAATTCTTAATTTATTTATTTATTGTATTATTTTATTATTTTACTCTGTATATTGCTCCAATGGAAAATGATTTCCGATTTTTATAATTGGCTAAATAAACTCTTATCTTATCTTATCTTATCTTATCTTATCTGAGAAAAGATCCCACGCTGCGGTGGTTTGTTTAAGGTGCTCGAACAGTATAATCTAGATCATCCAATAGTTTTATTATCCTTAAATTTAATTTTCATAAATTTTTTTCCATTCTTTTCTTTTAAAAAGCGATATTGTAATTTTCAGGTATGGAGATGACATACGACAGCCTTGCCAACTATTGATCATGGTTACATTTTGTTTCCGTTTGTGAAGCAGAGACAGATTTTTTCATAATAAACATCAAAAACCCTTCATTTCTAAATATCAAAACTTGTCTATGTTTATATAAGAACAAGTGCCAAATCGATTGTTCACTTACAAATGCAAGGAGAAAGGACACGCAAAGAAAACGTGAGGCATGGCACACGGAGCCTGGTAACTGTACACGCGCAGAATCATGGTACACAGGACCATGCTACAAATGTCAAATCATGTTGGACAGGATTAAAGTACATACGTAATGCCCTGGTACAGAGGGTCTTGTACTAATCGAGTCATCAGATTGGTGTATTCCACACAATACAGTGGCAAGAACTACATTCGTAACATTGCCCTTATGTTACCCATATACTACTACAAAATTTGTCTGTGTAGAAATATGTTTGAAAATTAGTTGATCTTGATATTAGAGCATATAGTGTATGTTTAGCTTACATTTCTAGTGATACTTACTTTGTAAAGCCAACTTCTGCCTCTTCTGAATCCCGATAAGGAAATGTTCTACTCTTGTTAAACAGGTTTGTGAGACGTTAAAACAATGTGATTTCTCGTTTGGGTTTATAACGAATGTTGCAACTGTTCATGACTAAAGGCGTCTTTCGCTGCACGCATGTTTTCTTCAAAATTATAGAAGTGATTTTCTTTTTTTCAATTTTGTGGCCCGTAGAGGCGTTGAGGATCAGCGCAAATACGATTACCTGCGAAAAATACACCGCCATTTTTCAGTGCTCTTTCATGAAGCACTGTGATATTTTTTTTCAATTTCGTCGAAGAATTGCGGAGGTTTGTTTAAGGTACCTGAACATCTTGATAATCCAATAGCTTTATTATTCATCTAATCTTAATATTGTAATTTCCAGGCACAGAGATAACACACAGTTCTATAAGTAACGGTTTGATAATTAATAGATATAGATACATACCATTTACAGGGTACTATCGTGAAATAAAGAAATATGTTTCCCTAATAATAATATATATATATATATATATATATATATATATATATATATATATATGTATATATATATATATATATATAATTTGAAATAATATAAACTCCTCTTATATTTAAACACAATCAATTGTTGTATTGACTGTTCATTTAACGTGAACGTGAACAATGAACGTGAGTGGAAAGAAGCTAGTGCATCACTAATATATATGTCATGAAATCAAACAAAAATACATTGGCCATTCTGATTACGCACAGCGTCATTTATCTAAAGAAATGCAATGTACCTCGTGTAGAAACCAACAAACTATATATTAAAAATTGTACGGCAACGTCTTTCATTTTTTTATCATTCTGTTTGTGTATTGAAGCAAGCACTCCCAGTGTTTCTTAAGAATTTTGTAAATTTCCAGTTAGATGTAAACAATGTTGCAAAGCATAAGACGAAATGACAGCAGAACCATTTGTTGAGCCAACACGATACGACCCCTCTGCTCTGTATATAGTCTGCTCTGTATATAGTCAGTTTATTGTCCGCCCTACAGAATGGCCTTCTCCAATCCTAACATAGGCGCCTCAAACACCATGGAGACCACGAAGGCGCAACCGTATGACATCACGAGGTGCCCGAAGAAATAATAAGTCTGAAAAAATTGAAGCCAAAACAAATTAACGAACAGATATTTTTGAGATTCACAAAACATCTCTCACAATATAAATATTTGACTTAACAAAACTACAAATACATTATGATTATTTGATTTTTTTAATACAGTAAACGAAAAGGCCAGTATGTCAACATTCATAATTTATCTCCTGCAATTGAGGCAGATCAAGACTTTTAATTGCGTCACTGTGATAATCTTAACAAGAAAGGAGTTTACCATGGTCATGTCAGTTGCAAAAATAGTTTCCTCTTTCATCTGATAGACCGCAGACATGATAATGGGGTGGACAAGGTAGGCACAATAGGTCAGTCGACTTAAAGGTACGAAAGCATTCCAGGACAAAATATCATTGACAATACCTGTAAATGTGAATTAAAATGTTGTTCATCTTCTTAATGCAAAAGGTATGAAATGAATGAACAGAAGATATTCATGAAAATTCCTTTTAAAGAAACAACAAAAAAAAATGTCTTTTATTTTAAGTTAAAATTTTTATACTTGAAACGGCTGTTGAATTATTTTTCATTTTGGTTGTCAGTGAAAAAACTTGCTCTGTTCAGAGAAAATCATACAGCCAATAGTACTCTGAAATTAGTGCCAAGTTACCAGTACATACCCCCATAACCGGTGCAGCAGGCATAGATCACCCAAGCTACGCATGCGCCCCATAGTGTCCTGGACGTGGCATTGTATAGTGCTGCCACCTGGTAATTCCACGGATGACCATTGATGTGACCATACAGACCAAACACTAACCAGGCTAATATCGCTATGGTGACAGCCCAGGCAACCAATGCTACGACCTGAAGTCAATTTACGAAATTGTTATGTAAAGTTCGGTTGAAATCCCAGTTATCTAGCAAAGTATTGTTGGTGTAGTTGGTGCCGAAATAGTTTTGAAAATTATAAAAACGGTTTTGGCTAATTGTGTAAAATGCACTCTAAAACCATATACAGACGTACACCTTAGAAGCCTGGATCATTTAAAAACAGTAAACGATGAGTTATAGTGCTATCTGCATAAGATAATTAAACATAAATGCATGGATATTGATTCACCGGTTTCTCTGTCTCAATGATAATAATTTTGAAAGTTACAATATAACAAGTATGGTATAATATTATTTCCACATGGATATCATCGAACATCAAATAATGTTATTGTAATACAAAGTAAATGATATATCTGCCATCGTGACCTATGTAATCAACTACAGTTACCCAGTTTGCCTTGGGTTTGCACTGAGTGACGTGTAGTACATATCCAGTTGCCATTCCTACAAGGTATGGTCCTATTCTACACCAAGGCTTGATGTACATGATGTGGTAGTAATAGTTGCGGATATCTCCCCTTAAGAGAAGAAAAAGACTTTGTTTCATTGCCACACTGTGAGTACTACCATGAATATTGATATATATTGCAAATTAACGATGTGTTTAATTTCAGAGAGCGTCTACTTTATCAATTTCTGTTTTTATTACTTTCTGTCTTTGTATTTAGGGGAAATGACTTTATCAATTATAGTATCGTCGTAGGTCGGTTTTGGTCATATCTTTGCTTTTTCATACATATTATGCCAATTCCACTACAATCAGTACAATACGATATCATTCTGGTAATTCCTATCACTTAAGGTATCTCAGCGATATATCATGTAAATTAAACTCACGTATTCAATTCCATTCCACCGGGTCCAAACTCATGGTAGGCCGAGACGAAACCAGATGATATCCAACAGCCTAGCAATAACAGAAACATGATGACTGCGCCGGCAATCCTACTCCTAAAACGGATATTTTTTGTTAAGATTAGTAATTGTTTCTTCTATCAGACTTTTATAAATATTTTTAACTCTCACGAAAAAGAACCGGACGTAGCAAAAGAGGCGATAAAAGTACTACCAATAAAAATGGTATATACAACAATATTGGGTTAGACGTTTGAAAGAAACGTAAAACTGTCTGATGAATACACTAACACAGAGAGAAAAAAAAACCTTTGTACTGGAACATTTTTCAAGAACTCTTATGCCTAACGCATTATGCTTATGTGTAATGAGTTAGAGCAGGCCGGAATATGGAATGCACCAAGAAGTACCGGTATTTGTACTTACCAAAACAGAGGCAGTAAGATAAAAGGTGTTATCACAAAGAATTGCATGTCATTGGCCAAATACCACGACCATCCCAAACACTGGAAATAAAGATAACAAAGTATAAATTTACGTCACCAAGAGTAAACAGTGCTCCGGGGAATGGCACAGAGCTTTCACAGTTTCCAGTGTCCAGTAATCCAGAAGATCCACATGTACGAAATACTAATTCCATGGTTAACATACAGTTGTAAAATTACCTACCATCTTGTCAGTGTTCACTACATTGTTGATGTATAGTAAGTTAGTCCACCAGGAATCTCTGCAGTATTTTGCCACACTTTCCCCTGCCCACATAGGTCCATTAGACCAGTATCTGCACGTTGCGGCGTACACCAATATCACTAACATGTACGGCGGGGTCAGCCTATGAATTGGTGTTAATAATGATTAAATTATTTTGTAAATTTACACAAAACGTGAGAGCTATGGACAAATTACTTAAATATTCAATTTTCTAAAATATTCCAATTTATGGAAACATCATAATGCTTAAAATATACTCATGTTGTGAGTAGGATAATGGTGATTTAATACAAACATACAATCGCAAATGTCTAAAATATTCTACAGACCTCCAAAACCTGTGGAAATAATACATTCCCCAGTTTATCCTGAGCATGCGCAGTTTTCCTCTTAATGTTCCCTTCGTCATTTCACGCATGGCTAGATATGTGACAAGTAGGCCACTGAAAGATAATTTGTTTTACATAAATATTTTGTCTTAATTACTAAAAAAAAAACAATTAATTAAAGGATAAATCGATTACGAAACTAGTCAAAGATTTTCATAAATAAGCCTTATGTTTTGCAAATGATATAGTTATTTGACACTTGTGAAATTAATTTTTTGACACAAGTAATTCGCGAACGATGCCAATAAATACTTGTAAAGATCTAACCTCATGACAAAAAATGTATCAACCGCACAAGTCGCTTGGAGCACTACTTGCATGGACTTGCGCTGTACAAGGCCGTACTCATAGTACGCAATATTCTCTAAAATGGATACAATACCTTGAATAATTGCGCACAAACGCTCAGAGACGCACACACAAAGATCCAGTACATTATTCTTTCTAGTATGCAAATGTTTCTATTCCGTTTTTTTCTCTTTCATTATAAACTATTGTGCAATTAATTATTTTCCTATGGAATGCAATGCAATGGTTTACTCCAATTCTGTATGTAAACGTTTTCTAAACAAGTGGTATAAACGTTCCAAACTCACATCTTATAATCAGTATTACAAAAATAAATTTCAAAACTTGGCAGCTACTGTGATATACCTCCAGATTTTTGCTTATATTCCGCAAAACAACAATTTTATCCCAGTTATCAATTCTTAAATGTGTACTTACTAACTTGACCAAACATATCATAGAACGTATGACCCCAAATAACCCAAGTTAGGCTGAGGAACCGGATACCATTGAGACAATTCAGAGCACCAGACGGTTGCTTGGCACTTAGGACCTTGGCTGCATTGGTGTACACAGAGAAGGCTATAATGACTTTGTGAATTATGCCTGAAATAGCCAAATACGCCTTGACCACAAGAACATGTTATGTTATCAACAGAACAATATAATCACACAGCCCAACAATACTTAAGTTTGATAAAAAGTACCTAAAAAGATGAAAACCGAAGGTAAGCTCTGTAACATGCTTCCAATACCGAGCACAATGTATATAAGAACGGAACTTTAACATGTATATAAAGTCTGCGTAGGACAAACACATGGAGCTAAGAATCAATTCCTAAAAGTGCATATTTTAATAAAGACAAAACGCAACGATTTGTGGAGGCAACTTTATGAACAAGTGTACGGATTTCCATGGCAGTGATAAAAAGTGTAATCTGCAAACAAAAATTATAACATTATTCTCATCTTTTAAATCAATCGTTTATATCCATTTCATGTCGATTACCTTTTTCTCTTGGTGGGGCAGGTAGATAACAAGACGGAGATATAGCGGAGTAGCCATCTCCTTGAACTGTAGAAACCCTTTCCCCTGTGTCGTCACATGGGATAACCTGCTGTGCTGTCCCTGACGTCAGCAACCTTTGATCGATGACGTCATACATAGTGGCCATTAAGACCAAGAGCAAAAGTGTCCCAGTTATACACCTGTTTTAAAATACAATAAGGAATAATTTAAATAGTTCCTTGTTTAGCCGGGCAAGTTTCTATTTGTATCTGCGAAGGATTTTTTTTAATTCGGCTTCTTCACTTAAGATATTTTTCAAGTTAACTGTTGGCAGTTTTACGTTTTGTAGACGTTTTTTCAACATCTTACCTAATTGAAAGTATTTCAAAGCACGAAAACCTTGAGGTAGTTTCAAAATAACCCGACAGTTATATTTGCTGTCAATACATTTGCGCTGTTGTGATTTCCTTGTAGACATTCTGAAATACGTACAATGCTGCAATAGCACCGGAAGTCCAAGGTAGCTCTTTTGGTTTGCAGGAAACGGGCACCATCTTTAGATTTAACACTGAAAGTGTGATACGAATTTTTACATTATGTTAACATGATTTTAAAATCTGATGTTAATGGAGCAAAGGATGGCCAAGTTTTTTGCTTCCAAGTTTTTGGAAGAGTACCTGAAAAGAGGCGTATAACAAGTTTGTTGCCCTTCTGTATCTTTGTCACCAATTGACTGAAAGGAGTGTGCATGGCACAATAGTAATCTAATGGATTTAATTCAATAAACCGTGCCTTGTAATGGTTTAAAAGTGGAGCAGAGTGCAAAGACAACGTGTGTAACACTCACTGTTATCAACTATGGTTCTGATATCTTCCCCACTACAGCCACTTGGGACACAGATCCCCAGAGTTAGTGACACGGAATGGCCAACCTGCAGTGTAGATTAATACACGTTTGTAAGCACTTAAGTGTGATGAAGACCAATATAGAGGTAACACTCATCTCACTCACTACTATCTGTATTTTTCACAATTTACTCACAATTTTATACGTACACAATTGTTTGAAGATACATTTGTATGCAAGTGAGTACGAATGCACACAAATAAAGCATACAACTCTCTCTCACAGATCAATTACAAAACTAACACACACACACACACACACACACACAGAGAGAGAGAGAGAGAGAGAGAGAGCTCTGAGACAACACAATGAATTTTTATAATACTCACAAGACTTTGAGGCACAGAAAACTTTGCAGTACAGTACTGTCCCTCGAAGGAATCCTTAACTTCAAAACTCTGACTAGAATTAAAGCCAGCGCTATCGTTGTAATGTAAACTGGCCTGAACTTTGTTGCACTCGCTGTACGAGCCGTACCAACGCGTATTGCCGTCTAACATCCCGCTTCCCATTTTACCCGTGGCATCCAGCACTACAAAAACATTTGGAATGAAGGGCTTATTAATTATGCTAAAATAATGATTCCAGGTATATCAACGGTTTACATGATAAGTATTTTTCAAGGGGACAATAACCAAATCGGTATACAAGTATATATGTTATCACTTTGTATATTATCAATTTGTTTTAAAATACAAATTTTACTATACACACTTGCACAGAAAGACCGTCACAACTAATAAATCTAAACATTTTGTTGCAAATATCAATTTTCTTTAGTGCATAATTGCAGATAAAAATGTTTCATCGTTGAACATGCAAAAAAAAAAAAAAAAAAAAAAAAAAAAAAAAAAAAAGAAAAAAAGAAAGAAAAAAAAAACGCGGTAATACTCCACACTTCCTGTGGATTTTCAATATGTTCCTAGCTCTCTTGCATAGAGATTCTATTCTCATTTCAGCTGGATAATTCTTCATGGGACTGCAATCAATTCCAATTTTCAAACTAGCGAACTAGTATTCATATAAATAGGGGGGGTGTACGATAAGAATCCTCTACGCTCGGTTCTACTGTTGGGCTCCTTTGGGTTTATGTTAGGCTGGGCTTTTGACAGGTTGCAGGTTCAAAAGCATAATGTTGTTTTGTTCATAAAATCTCTCACCAAGCGGATTTGCGGCAACTTTGCTTTTGAGTACTTTAAATAACGGTTGGTACGCCAAGCCGTCTAGAAATGTCGCATTTGTTGAGGCGCGCGCTCACACACACACACACACACACACATGCACTGTGTGGGTACAGTGATTCTCCAGTTCCACTTGAAGTACGCCGATTTTTAGTGGAGATAAGATGCTGAAAATTTATACCATTTGTGCGTGAACTTGTTCATTGCTGAAGTGTCCAGATTTATATCGGAGATAAAAGTTGGGGATTTATAGCGAATGGAGGAGCACTGATTCTTTGCCAGTTAGCAGAGATATTTATGACATAACATTTTTAGAGAAGATAAGATGCTGAAAATTTATACCGTTTGTGCATGCACTTTGTCATTACTGAAGTGTCCAGATTTATATCGGAGATAAAAGTTGGGGATTTATAGCGAATGGAGGAGCACTGATTATTCGCCAGTTAGCAGAGATATTAATGACACAACAAAAAGACAGACCAAAGGGGTCAGGACAGTAAAATGAAAGGTGGGAGGAGCAGCATGCCTTGTTAACATAGTATATGGCTAGAAGGAGTAACACTTCCTCCCAAACCAAATATAGAGGTGCAAATAAGGTAACATGAACGCTCTTAAAAAATATTTATTACACTGATTGCAAACTGTTTGATTATTTTAGGGTCCCACATGAAGAATTTTGTATCAAAGTTTTAATCTTCTGGAACCATGAATGATAAAAATAATTCACTGTCTTACCCCAAAAAGGAAAATACGATACTGTCACCAATGCAAAATGTCAAGCTGTGGAAAAGTTTTGCTCAAAAAAAATTTTGAAAATTCAATCATCACTGGTTTTGTTCTTTGGTTTATTTCCTACAAGTACAGCGTTGTTAAATCATTATTTTTATGTAGAGCAGTTAATTGTTTTTGATAATTTGTTTAGTTTCCTTGTCTTGAATAACAAAAATGGGGGAATACTACTGATAGTAAAATAAGCATTGAGTCAACTATTTTCCATTCTTGTTCTAAATATTGTATCATAAATGTGAAACTATGATTACAAATTTGAATTATTACAATTTTTTTTGACATTGAAAATGCTCCTCTATATTTGGTTTGGGTGTCATGCCGACCTTACTATGCTTAGCATGCTTAGCACACCCAAATGCAACTTTCGTCAAGCAATAATTCCATGCTATGACACACGGTGCAACTTTCAGAATAAAATAGATTTTCCACAAGAAGTAAATTGATATACCTGTTGTAGCCTATGCTCTGTCGCAAAGAGCACGTAAAGCCTAGATAACATTTGCCACGGGCGCCGTACGATAAAATCGTACACGATTTGCGTGCGTTACTTAGGACATAGAAGTGGCCACAGGCAAATTTCACGCTTCTGTCCCGTGATCAATTAAATAACCGATAAATGACAAAATACGAATGATGGCTCCCAAAGATGTAAATTTTGCTTTGCACATGTTTTATTATATATGCCAAAGTGTTTTTAAGTTCTACAGTGGAGCAAATTGCCAATTTGCCCAACTGAACAGATTGGGGCATGCAAATCTGTTGGCGTATTTTCTACGATGTTATGACAAATAAAGTATTGATTACCTTGTCTTTTATATCAAATAAAAGTGTGTGCTACGTATATTTGCATATTTGTCTGTGTATAGATGGCAATACGTTGGTTTTATATGGATTAAATTTATTGTTATATAAGAGTAACTCTTCAGAGGTAAGTATTGTGTGAACTTATTATATCTATAGTGCGTTTATTTACATTTGGCATTTTTATTTGGCAAACCTGCATATACAGTATGATGTACATTGTAAATGAAATCAATTTTCCACTCAATAAAGTTACTCACTTCGTAGAGCCCACTTCTGCCTCTTCTGAATCCCGGTAAGGAAATGTTCGACCCTTGTTAAACAGGTTTGTGAGACGTTAAAACCAAGTGATTTCTCGTTCAGGTCCTCAACGAATGTTGCAACCGCATCGTCCAGTCCATCAAGACCAAGAAATGATCGAAATAACTTTTGTCTGTTTCCGTCATGTTCACGACTAAGGTCGACTTTCGCTTCATACACAACTTCCCCAATATTATAGAAGTGATTTTGTTTATCAATTATTTCGCCCGTACAAATGGTGAGGGTAAGTACCACTAAGAGTACTGGCGAAAAACACTCTGTCATTTCTGAATACTCGTCACCGAAACGTTGTAACCAAAAATATTCAATCCCACCAAAGGACTTTAACAAATACTACCCCTGCCGACTACCAATGTGGCATTCTCATTCGCCGGAGTACCGCCCACACGTGACACCCAAAGGGTTGGTATAGAGGTCACATGACGTCCAGTCTCTTGATCAGCTGACATGAACACGTCGGTTACCTCTTGGCTAGATGAATTACACAGTAGTGTGTGTGTGTGTGTGTGTCATCTGCTTTATTATCCTAAGATATCATTTTATGAAATTATTAATTCTTATCCATTTTTGTCTTATATATATATTTTTTTTTTCGGGTATGGAGATGACATATAATAGTCTTAGCAACTGTTGATCATGGTTACATTTTATTTCAATTCATGAAGTAGAGACATTTTTTCTCTTATATCTATCAAAAATCCTTTATTTATAAATATAAAAACTTGTCTATGTTTATATAAGAACAAGTGCCAAATCGATTGTTCACTTACAAATGCAAGGAGAAAGGACACGCAAAGAAAATGGTTAAATACAAGTGATATATCGATTGTTCACTTACAAATGAGCGTGGGTGGAAAGAAGTTAGTCGAACTGCCATATGTTAAAAAATTGACTCGCCCATTTACGCACAGCGTCATTCATCAAATAGTATAAATAAGTATAAATCGCAATTAAAAATTGTATGTTCAAATAAAATGCATTATTCGTCTCAAATATTAAACATTTTTACACTGACATCAATTAACTGAAGTCCTTTTAAAAAAACATACATACTCCGTTTATATTGGCACCATAAGAATTTAAATAACAATCAAAAGTCTGCATTCAAATATAAATAAAAAGTCTCCAAATATGGATAAGCGTGCATACTGTAAGAACAGTCCCATTTCCGAGGTAATGCATCATGACCATTACTTAAATTGCATTGTCGACCCGGGGCATGTTATATGATACACAACTACTTCAAGAAAGTTGCCCATTTGATTTTGTTATTATTACATTACGTAACTGTGAAAAACTACCCCTCTTTAGCCGATTCAGTTGTTGCAAGTGATTAAGCAGAAACTTTATAAGAAATCTAAAAGCTGCACTTGGGAATGTAGGATCCCATTGGATTTAAGTTTGGTTAAAAGTAAGAATGGATAGAAGATCAGCTTTGCCTTATACGGATTTGTTCCTCTGCTCCATGTATTTCCAGCAGTCTATGCTGACTTTTCCCGCCGTAATATAGCTTTTTCAAGCCCCATCATTGGAGCTTCAAAGACCATGGATACGATGAAAGCACCGGCAAACGACGCCACCATGTTTCCAAAGTAAATATATGTCTGTAAATATAAATATTTCATAAGCATTTACAATAGAAAAAGCCATTGCATTAAAAGACATAACAAGAGATATGAATGTGAAAAATCGGGGTTAAATCAATTTCGACACAAATGTATAATGGGCCCTCGCTACGAGAAAAATAATCTAAAACTCACCATTGTCACATCTGTGGCATGTATGAGCGTCTCTCTCCCCACATATACCACATACATAATGATTGGATGGATGAGATAGGCACAGTATGTCAGACGACTCAGAGGTACAAACGCCTTCCAGGACATTAAGGTGTTCACGAACCCTACAAGGTAAATATCACAGAATAATTTAAACACATTTCCCATGTGTAAAAATTTAGAAAGGTATCTGTATGAATGTACTATCAACTTCGCTTAAACGTTAGCACTGCGAAATGGGCATATGGCAACGTATAAGCCTCATAACGAACACGTAGTATCCTTATAATGTATTTATGTAACTGATAAAATAACTATATATATATATATATATCACATAGAGGACAAAATGTAAATGCTTACCTCCATATCCAGTACAGCAGGCGTATATAACCCAACCAACACACGCACCCCAAGCGGTTCTTGAGACTGCGTTGTAAAATGCGCCAACATCGTTACTGAGCGGGTGACCTTGGTAAACGTCATAAAGGCCGTATACCAGTGCGAGGGCAGTTGCCGTAGCTACCATCCAGCCAATTAATGCAGTTAACTGAAAATGATTCAAAATAATTAAGATAATTTCATAATGATATTAATCATTGTTTCAGGAGCAGGTAAGAAGAATCAGAGTTTTTAATATTACATTTCCCTATGGCAGTGCAAAGAAACACCAGTAATTCTCTTTTTTTCAAAAACAGAATGTTCTACCATGTTCAGTTCGTTAGATATATACGTTCCCATATACTGAAAATACATTAAATAAAGAAATGTTACCTACCCTGTTAAGTTTGGGTTTGCATTCAGTAACGTACAATATATAACCAACCAGCATCCCTATTAAATAAGGTCCTATTCGTATCCATGGTTTAACATATAACATGTCAAAACTTCTGCAAACAAAAAGTTAATAATAATAAAAATATTTTATGGAGTATATTGATTTAGAATTAAGAATTACTTGTTCATTTATTATAATAATTATAAAAGGTAGTACCACACGGACCTATTATGGCCAAAAACAAATTGTATTGAAACAAGTAAAAGATAACGAATAATCAATTAAGCTGACTCACCCTGCCTGGTTGGGAGATCCTGGTGCGAGTTGATTGACGTTGGACACTATACCAGTTGTTATCCATGATCCGAGCAGAGTTGCAAGCAAAACACCCACGCCAATTATCTCGTTCCTAATACAAAAGTCATTAAAGAAGTTGAACTTTATAATCTCCATTACCAAGAACCCGTTTTTCAAAATGGTTTATGAATATATAAACCATATATAAACCATATATATATGAATGGTTTATAATTAACGTAAAGTTTGGGACTTAATTATGCCAAAAGTTATATGCGATAGGCACTATTGCAAATATACATATTAATTAAATGTCTTTCTTTAGAAAAATATCATCTTGAATTTCGAGGGTTATCTAAATCACTTTCTACTGACTTACCAAAACAGAGGAAACAGAATTAGAGGACTGATAACAAAGAACTGCATGTCATTGGCTAGATACCAGGACCAACCCATGCACTGAAAGTATAGAAAACCACTTAAGCTTACATATTCCTACATCATATCACAGGTAAATGTTAGTGAAACATTCATCATTACGAAATCATCCCCAATTGACTTTACTTAACGCTGTTACGTAACGCTTAAATAACGGAACATGGTTGAGGAATTAATTACTTCTTACCATTTTCTTTGATTTTACAACATTGTTTATGTAGAGTAAATTTGTCCACCAAGATTCGCCACAGTAAGGGTCGAAACCATCAACGGTACTGACCCACATAGGGCCGTTTGTCCAGTAGTATATAGTGGGAACATACACCAAAAGCACCAACATATAGGGCGGGGTTAGTCTGGAAAGACAAAGAAAATGAAAGTCATGGCACATGGGGTCTAGTCACTGTACACACGCAGAAAGGGTTCACAGGGTCATGGTACTTATTTAAATTAATGGCACACAGAACCATGGTATAAATGTGAAATCATGGTACACAGGACCATGGTACAAATGTGAAATCATGGTACACAAGACAATGGTACAAATGTGAAATCATGGTACACAGGACCATGGTACAAATGTGAAATCAAGGTACACAGGATCAAAGTACAAACATCACATCATGGTACACAGGGTAATGGTACACCATACGTAGGGTCTTGGTATATAGGATCATGGTACATACGTAGGGTCCTGGTACACAGGATCATGGTACATACGTAGAGTCCTGGCACAGATCGGATCTTGTCCCGGATGAAACCATCGGAGGAATTTTTATTTTGCTTTTAAATTTCATCATACATATAACCTTATTATAATTTTGGAATATCTTTTAATCTATTGGACCTACCTCCAGAATCTGTGGAAATAATATAGTCCCCAGTTGATCCTAAATCTACCACTCCCCTTCTTCATCTCTCTCATGGTAAGATATGTGACAAGAAGACCGCTGAAAGAGACGGTTTTTTAGTACAAAGAAGTAAATGAGTGCATAGAGGATAAAAAGTGGGCAAGACCATCCATTCCAATTTGTTTCTTCCCATACACGTATAAAATAAAAAGAGAATCTGTGATCAATGAAATCTTAATATAACTACCTACTTGGTATATACATTGCATATGTGTTACATCCTAAAATGTACCACACCCTTTTAAGAGTCATTTATACCTTAGAAGTGGACTTCCATCATTATGCTAATAGGTGACTTTTTATTTTTCGTAAGACAAATTATATCTGGTATGGGCAAAAACGCGCAATTTTTTTCTACCGTATACAAAGATTAAGATTCTCGTGATTGGGAAAATATTTCAGCCAAATTGGTTGTCTTAGATCTGTCTAAGCAATTGTGTTATATCATAAAGCCTTTACCTGTTTAAGAGTTCAATATGCATCTGAGACGTATAAAACCATATAAGAATTAACTTGTTGAGGTTCCGCGTACTAACACACTTGAGTGTAGCTTTCATGTGCCGCACAATTGTAATAGTATTGCTTACCTCAGAACAAAGAAAGAATCCACGGAAAAGGGACCGCTAATTAAGACTTGCATCGTCCACCGTTTCATTAAATCCTGAGTTACAGAGGATATATTATCTGAAAGACAAAAACAGGAGACCTTTATTGACAATACTATTAATTGTACAAACTCTTTGCAACCCCACAAACGAAATTTGGTCAAAATTGTTGGTAAATATTAATTTTTGCTGACTCGTTATGTCATTATGTTAGGATGATGAGTATTATTGAATATTTAACATATATTTTCCATCCCTAAAGCAGGGCCATAACATTTAATGTAGGCCACAATTTGTTACATTGTTAAAATTGTTAAAATGATTAGGAACTGGGGTTGTATCACAAAAGCGGCCTTGTTTGGCCAAATCTCGAACAAACAATAGTCTTGGTTGCCTTTTTTGTTGTGAATGAGACTACAGTGTATGAAAGTTTGTGGTACACTGGGATGGAGGAGACAGAAAATATTACGCCCTCAGAGTGTACAACTACATGCCATATTTAAGGATCATTGCGATTATCATCAAATTTACGATGCATCCTGCAACATGCTTAATATTTTTAGATAAGGAATATAGTTAACACATTAACTAACTTACCAGTCACGGTTGCTGCAAAATAGTATGTGTGTCCCCAAATAACCCAGGAGAGACTCAGAAACCGTATTCCGTTGACACAAGTGAGAGCCCCACTGGCTTGCTTGGTGTTCAGAACTTTGGCACCGTTTGTGTATACAGAAAAAGCTACAAGGATCTTATGCATAATGCCTGAAAATAAGGGTAATCAAAAGTGAATGAGCAAGTGGATGACAGGAAAACACACTGAAGTGAGTGAGTAAGTGAAAAAAATTGAGTGAGGGAACACGAATGAGTGAGTGTGTGTGTGAGAGAATGAAAGACTAATTAATAAGAAAATAAAATGATTCAAATTTTGAAAAATTTCTACATCATACTCCACACTTACCATTTGCGCCATTATTTTCGGAATTCGAATAACCCACATTTTTCTGAGAATGTATTAGTGGTGTGTGTTCATCAACACTTATGGAGGCAGCGCCATTACTGATGACTTTTGTCTCACTGGCATATGGAATCAATGGTTTGTGATTAAAACCCATGTTCTGGTGTACGATGTCATATATGGTTCCAATAAGTACACATAGCACAACTAACCCTGCGATGCATCTGTAAGAAAAGCATTTTAGTTTAGAAGAAATGAAATTGTCTTGACTGAGAATGAGAATATTGTGGTGTTGATTTCTCTTCATTCAGACAATCATTTCAAGAGACCACCGTCGAGATTCCAGTTAACACACGCACACACACACACACACGTACATACACACACGTAGAACGCTGAAGAGAGAACTTACATAACTGCAATTGCACCGCTGTTCAACGGTCGGTCTTGTTTGTTGCAGGCAAAAGCAGCCTTATCCAAAAGTGGAGATTTTATTCGTAGGATAGATATAACTGAAATGATAATAACAATCATAACAATAATAATAATATGCCCATTCAATCATTGTTCCTGATCAGAAAAAGTCCGCAGACAAGGAGGGATGGGGATTTAGTTTTACGATCTAAAGAATTGCCAGAAAAGGTCAATCATATATACTTTAATTCAAAATTAGCATCAAAACGTGGATGTGGATTGTATCATACCTTAAAAATGGAAGCAGACATAATATAATAAATTCTAGTGAAATAACTTCCCCAGCTCAAAGCTAGTAGACACTTCAGTTTTTCGAATCCCTCCCTAACTAAATCCGTGACTACGACGCATGGAATATGTCATTTAATCCTTTCTCGTCGTGAGCCGCGTTCACATAGGTTCCACACAAAACTGTTTTAATTCTAGTTTTAGCAAGTGCAATATTAATTGCAACTCCCTCTCTGGGCAACAAAAAAAAAAAAAAAAAAAAAAAAAAAAAAAAAAAAAAAAAAAAGCTCTGGTGGGATAACTTGATGGGGTGAGATTAAAACCAAATCACCCACCTCCTGCAGCTTCAAGTAGAGCGTTTATTATTGAAACCGTTCTGAATACATAACTTTTCATTGCGAGTTATAATCAGGCGGAGAAGTGCTTCTGTGAGGAAGGAACAGACCGAAATAACAATGGCACTATAAAGATCAATTAATTCCGAGTTATGCAGAAAAACCTCCACTTTTTACATACTGAGAGATCATAACACTATAAACCCAATGTTTTCATCACTACATTGTTTATTTATTAAATACATGTATGTTAATGGATCAGGAGAAAGAATAGTGTAGGTTACTTACATGCGTTCAATAAGTGCCTCAAGTCTTGGTTACTGCATCCTGCTGGAACACATAAACCAATGCTAAGAGTCGCAGGTGGTAGGCCGGGCTAAAATATGAACATTTAGCATTAAACCAAAGCAGAAATGTGCTCATTTAATTCAACAGCCGTGGCCAAATTATTAAGATCTTAGAATATAAATGGGTTTAGATTGAGGTCTATTAGGGATCCATTATTTTTACTTATCATAACTTAATTGCCACTTCGAACCCAGATTTACCCGTACATTCTTTGATGGGTTCTCGCATGTTCGTTATTGACGGAAGAATACGCATGCTGTTTAAGAAACGGAAGAACAATGTATAATAAATAGTATAAATCTGATCGTCCTCCAAATGCCAAAAGTCAGGAAATTCGTTCTAATACCACCCTTCGTCTCCGAGATCCCTGGAAACTCACTTCTAAATCACCAACATGTTTTTGTCCTTCCCAGTGAGGGGAGACAGCAAAGACATGCTGATAGTGTAAGGGTGAATTGTCAGTGACCTCTGACAATCTTTGTCCCGTACATGCATATCACAGTATCTACCCAACACCCAGAACGTTTAATAACTTCACCATAACGTTCTTTGGTTATATAAACGTTACGGTAACGTTAAAGTAACGTTCCGTCTTTGATGGTTATCTCCTGTTCCCCACCTGTTGTATCCCTACGTAGCCCGTACAGTACTGTCCACCAAACTGGTCATCCGCTGTCCAGGTGGTGTTGTCAGGGTTGGTCACATTGTACTGGACATAGGCGTCCACGGCCAGACACTCGCTGTAGGAACCCAGCCATCTGAAATTCCCGTCCAGCACACCGCTTGGTAGTTTGGCCGAGGCATCAAACACTAAAAATGAGAATTAAATAATGTACATTTAATTACATCTGGCATTTTTTAAAAAAATTCTTTACACGGCCCCAACAGCCATTGAAACATAAAAAATGTATTGAAAACGGGAATAAATTTGGGAGCGGTTTGATTTTAATTTACAAACCATTTTTTTTTTTTTTTTTTTTTTTGTCAAGATAAGCCATATTTGTCAATATTTGCATTCCACGCGAATCATGGAAAGGTGTTCATTTTTATTTTCCGGCTCGATTAATAAGTTTGTTCGACAACATATAAATAAACGTAATACATGTAATAATAAAACCACAAAACAACATGATAATTACGAAAAGGGTGACATAACCTTACTATTCAGAATCTTTCTTAATTTTTGGTGATGCATTTTCAGTAAATCAAATCAAAGTGTTATGAATTTTTGCTGTAAACGTTGGCTTGGACATGGTCTAAAAGCAAAGCCTGTTTTGACAAAGCTTTACTTATCCAGGCCGTGATCGCATACGGTTTCATTTTCATGATTTTTTTTTTTTTTTTTTTTTTTTTTTTTTTTTTGTTATCAAGGTGAAAATAAATCGATCTGGCTTTTTATTTAAACTCTCAAGCCGCAAATATAGATAAACTAGATGCTGACAATGGGTAGCCAGCGCACATACCCGCACCCACATAGTTAAGAGAACATCAACCCCAGAAGCACCAATCCCTGAATATCTCTGACACTGCTTATATATACATACAATATAAGGAGGAAATTACTAACGAACGAACAGACGAAGAGACGGGATAACATGATCCCCGACTTTGTAAGAAAAGTGCGGGAATAATAAATAGGGGTATAAATAAATAAATAAATAAATAAATAAATAAATAAATAAACGCAAAAGACTTGTAAATCACAATAATATATCATTTGACTTTGTCTTCCAATACTACTTATCATGTCCTAGTCACACTGTGGAAGTAAAGACTCAGTGGCACATGATGACGGATATAACCGTATACCCTATCTCCAGCCTACAGAGTTATAGAATCGGTTAATATTTATCGAATATCTTAGGATTTCACAATCACACTCAGTGACACATCACTGCAAACATAACATAGGACCATGCGACAACGCTAGTTAATATTTATCTAATTTTTCTACATACAGCACGTTGTACATTTGGGAGCCAGCGAGAAGATGAATATTCGACAGATTTCAATGTGCACTATCCCAGTATTATACCATTTCTTCTTTTCACATGATAAAGTTTGTCAAAGTTATATCTGTAAATCCGGGTGCACATATTTTAAATCAGACTACACATATTAACGTACACTCGCACGCCCACGCACACACATTTATCGATACCCTGTGAGAACGTCGCTCAAGAGACAAATGGCATTACTAAATAAAAGACCGAAACTAAATTTAAAATAATTACCTGCTGGCGCGTTTATGTCCACTTGTACCTACATTTTAACACCCATAACGATGGATCCTACAGTATATTTAGCACTTAAACCGTAGACACGAAACTTTGTAACACTTGACAGTCTGGGGCAAGTACGGAGTTAATTTGTTATATGCCAGTCCTCATTTAACCTATCACGTGCTCAGCAATCAATCAATCAATCATTGGATGGGTGACGCGAAAAACAAAAATAATAGGACCCGTGCCGATTAGAGCTGACTTCATTCCACCTGACGTGTACTTAAGATCCTTATCTACATGATATATGATATGGACTAACATCACTTAATTACGTGATAAGACAAAGAGCGCCCGTCTCTAGGCGACATTCTATTAGATTTACAACAAATGTACTACATTACGGTTTCGGTTGGCCTAATATTGCACCATAACCATAACATAGCTCTTAATTCTGTTGTTAAACGTAGGCTTTTCAAACAGAGAAGTATCCTAAGTTTATATGTGTGACGAATCTCTGCACTAACAGTTGATTAAAATAGGCCTACCACAGCCTTAAGTGTACTCTGATTGAATAAAAGCAAAATGCCAGGTGCGCCGTCCAGCGTCTCTTATTATTTCCCCCTTCTTTCGGTCATTAACGCTTTGTACTCACTTCTTATGGCCCAGTATTGCCTATTCATCAGTCCCTCGAGATATTGCACAGTTCTATTGAAGCAAGTCTCGGAGACGTTGACGTCCAGGGCCCCAGCCTTTAGCTGTCTAACGCCTTCTAATAAAGACGTCACCGTAGTATGATCCACGGATTTTCCATTGTAAAGAAGAGAGTTCACTAGAATCTGCTGCTGAGATTCTTCTTGAGGTTCTTGATACTGAGATCTGAGGCGGTTGATTTTACTGAAAACATGACCAACGTTATAAGGAATGTCGTTCGTCTCAACCCACTGAGCCTTGGCTATCGTGACGGTCATTAAGACCAAAACAACACACTGAAGGACGGCACACTTATATCTCGACATCACGTCTTTAGGTAACATAAATATGAACATCTATATCAACTAGGCGTCGGTAAATGACTAGGTCGCAAAGCTACCTTAACGTTTAAGTACATCTTATGCTGCGAGATATTATTTGTATATGTTGACGTCATAGATTATTCGAACCACGTGATAGATGGGAAGAAGCAAACACTAGGGGTCAAAGTTCAAGACAGTCACGTAAGCGTCCACTTATAGACTCTTTGGTCTGTTGATTGACATGACAGGCGTTCTAGGAGAAGGGGCGTTATGACAAACAACCTGACACTGATACAAGTGTTTGTACATGTACGTGTGCGTGTGTGTGTGTGTGTGCGCGTGTGCGCGAGAGTGAGATAGGATATCTGTATTTTTAAAACCTTGTCTATCTGGTCAAGTATAATGTCCTCAAAGAATAATAAAAATAGGCATCAAATATAAAGTATACTCAGAGTCATTCATCAAATAAAAGTATAATTCGCAATAAAAAAAA
Source organism: Lingula anatina (assembly GCF_051362555.1). Taxonomy (NCBI): domain Eukaryota; kingdom Metazoa; phylum Brachiopoda; class Lingulata; order Lingulida; family Lingulidae; genus Lingula; species Lingula anatina. The sequence goes on along the minus strand of NC_141769.1, from coordinate 30,458,252 downwards.
CAAATTGTTTGTTCAAATACAATGCATTATGCATCCCACATAATAAACATTTAACATTGACATCATTTAACTGAAAGTCCTTTTAAAAACACATACATACTCCGTTTATATTGGCACCATAAGAATTTAAATAACAATCAAATAATATAAGTCTGCATTCAAATATAAATAAAAAGTCTCCAAATATAGATAAGCGTAGGTACTCTAAGAACAGTCTCATTTCCGAGGTAATGCATCATGACCATGTTATATGATCCACAACTGCTTTAAGAAAGTTCTCCATTTGATTTTTTTATTGTTACATTACGTAACTGTGAAAAACTACCCCTATTTAGCAGAAACTTTATAAGAAGTCTAAAAGCTGCACTTGGGAATGTAAGATCCCATTGTTTGTTCTTTTTGTAATATATTCGTATACTAGATGGATTTAAGTTTGGGTAAAAGTAAGAATGGATACAAGACCAGCTTTGCCTCATACGGCTTTGTTCCTCTGCTCCATGTTTTTCCAGCAGTCTATGCTGACTTTTCCCGCCGTAATATAGCTTTTTCAAGCCCCATCATTGGAGCTTCAAAGACCATGGATACGATGAAAGCACCCGCAAACGACGCCACCATGTTTCCAAAGTAGATATATGTCTGTAAAATAAACATTTCAAAAGCAGTTACAATAGAAAAAGCCATGGCATTAAAAGACATAACAAGAGATATGAATGTGAAAAATCGGGGTCAAATCAATTTCGACACAAATGTAAAATGGTCCCTATGGCTACTAGAAAAAAATCTAAAACTCACCATTGTCACATCTGTAGCATGTATAAGCGTCTCTCTTCCCATATATACCACATACATAATGATAGGATGGATGAGATAGGCACAGTATGTCAGACGACTCAGAGGTACAAACGCCTTCCAGGACATTAAGGTATTCACGAACCCTACAAGGTAAATATCACAGAATAATTGAAACACATTTCAGGGCCTATTTTTGTAAAAAAAAAATTAGAAAGTGTCTGTATTAATGCACTATCAACTTCGTTTAAACGTTTGAACTGCGAAATGGGCATATGGCAACGTATAAGCCTCATAACGAACACGCAGTATGCTTATAATGTATTTATGTAACTGATAAAATAACTATATATATATATCACAGGGAGGAGAGAATGTAAACGCTAACCTCCATATCCAGTACAGCAAGCATATATAACCCAACCAACACATGCACCCCAAGCAGTTCTTGAGACTGCGTTGTAAAATGCGCCAACATCGTTACTGAGCGGGTGACCTTGGTAAACGTCATAAAGGCCGTATACCAGTGCGAGGGCAGTTGCCGTAGCTACCACCCAGCCAATTAATGCCGTTAACTGAAAATGATTCAAAATAATTAAGATAATTTCATAATGATATTAATTATGTCTTGAGGAGCAGGTAAGAAGAATCAGAGTTGTTAATATTACATTTCCCCATGCCAGTGCGAAGAAACACCAGAAATTCTCTTTTTTCGAAAATAGAATGTTCTATCATATTCAGTTCGTTAGATATACTGTATATACGTTTCCATATACTGAAAATCCATTTCTTTGAAATAAAGAAATGTTACCTACCCTGTTTAGTTTGGGTTTGCACTCAGTAACGTACAATATATAACCAACCAGCATCCCTATTAAGTAAGGTCCTATTCGTATCCATGGTTTAACATATAATATATCAAAACTGCAAACAAAAAAATTAATAATAATAATATTTTATGGAAAATATTGATTTAGAATTAAGAATGAGATTGTGAACGATGTTCATTTTCTACGAACAAAATAATTAATTATAATAATTATAAAAGGTAATATCACTCATATCTTTTATGGCGAAAAGCATTGTATTGAAACACGTTAACGATAGAGAGAAAGCAATTAAGCTGACTTACCCTGCCTGGTTGGTAGATCCTGGTGGGAGTTGATTGACGTTGGAGACTATACCAGTTGTTATCCATGATCCGAGCAGAGTTGCAAGCAAAACACCCACGCCAATTATCTCGTTCCTTATACAAAAGTCATTAACGCAGTTAAACTTGTGTGAATAAACTTATTAACGTTACACATATCACGGGAAATTTTTTTATCGTCATAAATCCCCATTACCATGAACCCGTTTTTCAAAATTGGTTTATGAACGTATATTAAATGCTTCGTTCACAACCTGCCAACCTGATAATTTAACGTAAAGTTTGTGTCTTAACAAAAGTTATATGCGATAGGCACTATTACAAATATACATATTAATTAAATGTCTTTCTTTAGAAAAATATCATCTTGAATTTCGAGGATTATGTAAATCACTTTCTACTGACTTACCAAAACAGAGGAAATAGAATTAAAGGACTGATAACAAAGAACTGCATGTCATTGGCTAGATACCAGGACCAACCCATGCACTGGAAGTAAAGAAACCCACTTAAGCTTACATATAACTACATCAGTGTCAGTGAAACATTCATCATTACGAAATCATCCCCAATTGACATTACTGTTTGCAATCGCTTAATTTACTGAGTACGGAACATTGTTTAGGAATAACATATGTAGTAATATATGTAAGTAATATTACTTACCATTTTCTTTGATTTTACAACATTGTTTATGTAGAGTAAATTTGTCCACCAAGTTTCGCTACAGTAAGGGTCGAAACCATCAACGGTACTGACCCACATGGGGCCGTTTGTCCAGTAGTATATAGTGGGAACATAAACCAACAGCACCAACATATAGGGCGGGGTTAGTCTGGAAACACAAAGAAAATGAAAGTCATGGCACACGGGGCCTAGTCACTGTACACACGCAGAAACATGGTTTACAGGGTCATGGTACTTATTTAAATTAATGGCACACAGAACCATGGTACAAATATGAAATCATGGTACACAGGACCATGGTACAAATGTGAAATCATGGCACACAGGACCGTGGTACAAATGTGAAATCATGGCACACAGGACCATGGTACAAATTTGAATCATGGCACACAGAACCATGTAGAATCATGCCACACAGGACCATGTAGAATCATGGTACACAGTTATATCATGGCACACAGAACCACGGTACATAAGTAAGGTCCTGGTACACAGGATCATGGTACATACGTAGGGTCCTGGTACACATCGGATCTTGTCCCGGATGAAACCATCGGAGGAACTTATATTTTTCTTTTATATTGAATCATAGATATAACCCACTTATAATTTTAGAAAATCTTTTATTCAACTGCACCTACCTCCAGAATCTGTGGAAATAATAAAGCCCCCAGTTGATCCTGAATCTGCCACTCCCCTTCTTCATCTCTCTCATGGTAAGATATGTGACAAGAAGACCGCTGAAATAGACGGTTCTTGAGTACAACGAAGTAATTGAGTACATAGAGGGTAAAAAGTGGACAACCAACCATTCCAAATTATTTCTTCCCATACACGTATAAAATAAAAAGTGAATCTTTGATTAATGAAGTATGGTTACATTAGCCCATCTTGATATAACTACCTACTTGGTATATATATATATAACATATGTATGGCATCTTACAAGGTACCACACCCCTTAAAGAGTCAATTATACCTTAGAAGCAGACTTCCATGTTTATGCTAATAGATGAGTTTTAATTTTTCGCAAGACAGATTATATCGCGCAATTTTTCTCTACGGTATACAAAGCTTAAGCTTCTCGTGATTGGGGAAAATATTTCAGCCAAATTAGCTGTTACAGGTCTGTCTTAGCAATTTTGTTTTATCATGGTCGCTTTGACTTGTTTAAAGAGATCAAATATGTATCTGAGACGTATAAAACCTTATAAGAATTAACTTGTTGAGGTTCAGCGTACTAACACACTTGAGTGTAGCTTTCATGTGCCGCACAATTGTAATAGTATTGCTTACCTCAGAACAAAGAAAGAATCCACGGAAAAGGGACCGCTAATTAAGACTTGCATCGTCCACCGTTTCATTAAATCCTGAGTTACAGAGGATATATTATCTGAAAGATAAAAACAGGAGACCTTTATTGACAATACTAGTAACTGTGTAAACTCTATGCAACCACACAAACGAAATCTGTGGAAAATTGTCTGTAAAGATTAATTTTTGCTGACTCGTTACGTCATAATTTTAGGATGATGAGTCTTATTGAATATTTAATATGTCTTTTTATCCCTAAGGCCATAACATTTAATATAGGCAACATTTTGTTACATTGTTAAAATGACTAGGAAGTGGGCTTGTATCACAAAAGCGGCCTTGTTTGGCCAAATCTTAAACAATAAATACTCTTTGTTGCTATTTTCTTGTGAATAAGACTATGACTGGGTTCCCATACTTAGATCGATCCATCTGGATCGACCTAACTCCCTTACTAGGCGTGACAGACATTAAAGCCGGTTAAGTTGATCGTAATTTAGTGAGACTCCTCAGAGAGATAGATCGATCCAAAAATCTGTGGGAATGGTCTCTATGAAAGTTTGTGGTACACTGGGATGGAGGAGACATAGAAAATATAACGCCCACAGAGTGTACAACTACATGACAGATAATGTCGAGATTATCATCAAATTTACGATGCATCCAGTGACTGCAACATACTTAATATTTTTAGATAAGGAATATATAGTTAACACATTAACTAAATTACCAGTCACGGTTGCTACAAAAAAAACAAAACTTAATAAATAAATAAACTTACCAATCGTAGTCATTGCAAAAACGTAGGTGTGTCCCCAAATAACCCAGGAGAGACTCAGAAACCGTATTCCATTGACACAAGTGAGAGCCCCACTGGCTTGCTTGGTGTTCAGAACTTTGGCACCGTTTGTGTATACAGAAAAAGCTACAAGGACTTTATGCATAATGCCTGAAAAAAAGGTATAAAAAGTAAATGAGTAAGTGAATGGATTAAATTAACGACAGGAAAACACACTGGTGAGTAAGTGAGTAAAAAAATTGAGTGAGGGAACACGAATGAGTGGGTGTGTGAGAGAGTGAAAGACTTATTAATAAGAAAATAAAATGATTCAAATTTTAAAAAATTTCTACATCATAACCCACACTTACCATTTGCGCCATTATTTTCGGAATTCGAATAACCCACAGTTTTCTGAGAATGTATTAGTGGTGTGTGTTCATCAACACCCATGGAGGCAGCACCGTTACTGGTGAATTTTGTCTCACTGGCGTAGGGAATCAATGGTTTGTGATTAAAACCCATGTTCTGGTGTACGATGTCATATATGGTTCCAATAAGTACACATAGCACAACTAACCCTGCGATGCATCTGTAGGAAAAGCATTTTAGTTTAGAAGAAATGAGATTGTCTCGACTGAGAATGAGAATATTGTGGTGTTGATTTCCCTTCATTCAGACAATCATTTAAGAGACCACCTCCGGGATTCCAGTTAACACACACATACCAGGGCCGTAGCCTCCGGGGGGGCAGGGGGGGCAGCTGCCCCCCCTGGAATTTGGAATTTTACACACCACACCCTCCCCCCTCGGTAGCTTCGCCCCCTCGTGTCCGCTTACTGCCCCCCCTGGCATTTTGCTCAGGCTACGGCCCTGCATACACTCACACACACACACAGAGAGAGAGAGAGAGAGAGAGAGAGAGAGAGAGAGCTTACATAACTGCAATTGCACCGCTGTTCATCGGTCGGTCTTGTTTGTTGCAGGCAAAAGCAGCCTTTTCCAAAAGTGGAGATTTTATTCGTAGGATAGATATAACTGAAATGATATTAACAATCATAACAATAATAATAATATGCCCATTCAATCATTGTTCCTGGTTTTACGATCTAAAGAATTGCCACTTAAATTCAAAATTAGCATCAAAACGTGGATGTGGATTGTATCATACCTTAAAAATGGAAGCAGACATAATATAATAAATTCTAGTGAAATAACTTCCCTAGCTCAAAGCTAGTAGACACTTCAGTTTTTCGAATCCCTCCCTAACTAAGTCTGAGGCTACGTCGCATGGAATATGTCATTTAATCCTTTCTGGACGTCGTGAGCCGCGTTCACATAGGTTCCACACAAAACTGTTTTAATTCTAGTTTTAGCAAGTGCAATATTAATTGCAACTCCCTCTCCCACCCGCTATGCCACCAATGGCACTATAAAGATCAATTTAAGATCAATTAATTCCGAGTTCTGCAGAAAAAACTCCACATAATTTTTACATACTGAAAGGTCATAACAGTATAAACCCAATGTTTTCATCACTGCATTGTTTATTTATTAAATATATTTTCAAGTTCCTGGATCAGGAATAGTGTAGGCTACTTACATGCGTTCAGTAAGTGTTTCAAGTCTTGGTTACTGCATCCTGTTGGAACGCATAAACCAATGCTAAGAGTCGCGGGTGGTTGGCCGGGCTAAAATATGAACATTTAGCATTAAACCAAAGCAGAAAAGTGCTCACTGAATTCAACAGGCGTGACCAAGTTATTACGATCTTAGAATATATATGGGTTTAGAATGAGGTCTATTAGGGATCCATTATTTTTCCGGCGACTTTTAATTCCCAGTACGAACCCAGATTTACCTGTACATTCTTTGATGGGTTCTCGCATGTTCGTTATCGGAAAAATACGCATGCTGTTTAAAGAAACGGAAGAACAAGGTATAACAAATAGTTTATACATGATCTTCCTCCACATGCAAAAAGTCAGGAAATTCGTTCTTAAACCACCCTGCGTCTCCGTCCCTGGAAGCTCACTTCTAAATCATCAATATGTTTTTATTCTTCCCAGTGACAGTTCAAGGGTGAATTGTCAGTGACCTCTGACACTCTTTGTCCTGTACACGTATATCACGATATCTACCCAGAACGTTTTATAGCGTTACCATAACTTCGCCATAACGTTCTTTGGTTATATATAAACGTTATGGTAACGTTATAGTAACGTTCCGTCTTTGATGGTATCTCCTGTTCCCCACCTGTTGTATCCCTACGTAGCCCGTACAGTACTGTCCACCAAACTGGTCATCCGCTGTCCAGGTGGTGTTGTCAGGGTTGGTCACATTGTACTGGACATAGGCGTCCACGGCCAGACACTCGCTGTAGGAACCAAGCCATCTGAAATTCCCGTCCAGCACACCCCTTGGTAGTTTGGCCGAGGCATCAAACACTAAAATTGAGAATTAAGTGACGTACATTTAACTATATCTGCCAATTTTTTTAAAAATGCTTTACACGGACCCAACGGCCACTGAAACATAGAAAATGTATTGAAAACAGGGATAAATTTGGGAGGAGTTTGAGTTTTATTTTACAAACTATTTAAAGTAGTTTTTTGTCAAGATAAGCCATATTTGTTAATATTTGCATTCCACGTGAATCATGGAAAGGCGTTCGTTTTTATTTTCCGGCTCGATTAATATGTTTGTTCGACAACATGTAAATAAACGTAATAATAATAAAACAACATGATAATCACGAAAAGGGTGACATGACCTTACTATTCAGAATCTTTCTTAATTTTTTGTGATGAATTTTACGTAAGTCAAATCAAAGTGTTATGAATTTTTGCTGTAAACTTTGGCTTGGACAGTTTTACGTATCCAGGCCGTGATCCCATACGGTTTTATTTTCATGATTTTTTTTTTTTTTTTTTTTTTTTTTGTCATCAATAAGAAAATAAATCGATCTGGCTTTTTATTTAACCTTACACGCCGCAAATATAGATAAACGAGATGCTGACAATGGGTAGCCAGCGCACATACCCGCACCCACATATTTAAGAGAACATCGACCTCAGAAGCACCAACCCCTGAATATCTGTGACACTGCTTATATATACATAGATATGAGGGGAAATCACTAACGAACGAACAGACGAAGAGACGGGATAACATGATCCCCGACTTTGTAAGAAAAATGCGGGAATAATAAATAAATAAATAAATAAATAAATAAATAAATAAATAAATAAATAAATAAACGCAGAAGACTTGTAAATCACAAAAATACATCGTTGGACTTTGTCTTCCAATACTACTTATCATGTCCTAGTCACACCGTGGAAGTAAAGACTCAGTGGCACATGATGACGAATATACGGTATACCGTATCTCCAGTCTACAGAGTTATAGAATCGGTTAATATTTAACTAATATCTTAGGATTTCACAATCACACTCAGTGACACATCACTGCAAACATAACATTGGACCATGCGACAACGCCAGTTAATATTCATCTGATTTTTCTACATACAGCACGTTACACTTGTACGGTTGGGAGCCAGCGAGAAGAGCAAAAGTTGAATATTCGACAGATTTCAATGTGCGCAACCTCAGCATTATACCATTTCTTCTTTTCACATGATAAAGTTTGTCAAAGTTATATCTGTAAATCCGGGTGAAGATATTTAAAATCAGACTAAACATTTTAGATGGTTTTCCATATTCACATACACGCACACGCAAACACACACACACACATATTTATCGAGACCCTGTGAGAACGTCGTTTAAGAGACAAATGCCTTTATTTTAATATTAAAAAAATAAATAAATAAAAGACCGAAACTAAATTTAAAATAATTGCTTGCTGGCGCGTTTATGTCCGCTTGTACCTACATTTTAACACCCATAATGATGGGTCCTTTAGGTTGTACTTAAACCGTAAACTTAGTTCACGAAACTTGGCACTTGACAGGCTAGGTTAAGTGAGGGAGTTAATGTATTATGTTAGTCCTCATTTAACCCTCATTTAAGCAATTAATAAGTCAATGGATGGGTGACGCGAAAAACAAATATATTAAGACCAGTGCTGATTAGAGCTGACTTCATTCCACCTGACGTGCACTTAAGATCCTTATCCACATGATATATGATGTGGGCTAACATTACTTAAACGTAGGCTTTTCAAACAAAGTATTCTTAGTTTATTAGACGAATCTCTGCATTAGCAGTTGATTGAAATGCCACATACAGCTTTAAGTGTAGACCTACTTTGATTAATTTGATTGAATAAAAGGAAATTGCCGAGTGCGCCGTCCAGCGTCTCTTATTACCCCCCCCCCCCCTTTCTTTCGGTCATTAACGCTTTGTACTCACTTCTTATGGCCCAGTATTGCCTATTCATCAGTCCCTCGAGATATTGCACAGTTCTATTAAAGCAAGTCTCGGAGACGTTGACGTCCAGGGCCCCCGCCTCTAGCTGTCTAACGCCTTCTAATAAGGACGTCACCGTAGTATGATCCACGGATTTTCCATTGTGAAGAACAGAGTTCACAAGAATCTGCTGCTGAGATTCTTCTTGAGGTTCTTGATACTGAGATCTGAGGCGGTTGATTTTACTGAAAACATGACCAACGTTATAAGGAATGTCTTGCGTCTCAACCCACTGAGCCTTGGCTATCGTGACGATCATTAAGACCAAAATAACACACTGAAGGATGGCACACTTATATCTCGACATCACGTCTTTAGGTAACATATACATGAACATCTACATCAACTAGGCGTCGGTAAATGACTAGGTCGCAAAGCTACCTTAACATTTAAGTACATCTTATGCTGCGAGATATTATTTGTATATGTTGGCGTCATAGATTATTCGAACCACGTGATATATGTGAAGAAGCAAACACTAGGGGTCAAAGTTCGAGACAGTCACGTAAGCGTCCACTTATAGACTCTGTGGTCTGATGAATGACATGAAAGGCGTTCTAGGAGAAGGTTCTTATGACATACAACCTGGCACCGATACAAGTCTTTGTACGTGTGTGTGTGTGTGTGTGAGAGAGAGAGAGAGAGAGAGAGAGAGAGAGAGAGAGAGTGAAGAATAAGAAGAGAGAGAGAGAGAGAGAGAGAGAGAGAGAGAGAAGAGAATAAGAAGAGAGAGAGAGAGATACCGGTAGATTTAGGAAATCTGTATTTTAACAGACTCGTCTATCTGGTCAAGTATAATGTTCTCCAAGAATTATAAAAATAGGCATCAAAATATGAAGTATACTCAAAAAGTGTGTTTTAATAAAATAAATAGGCATATCATAAGCATACAGCTACACCCTGTAGAAGCATAACAGCTATTAGATTGTCAAAAAGCAACCACTAAGTGCAAAAAAAAAAAAAATTAAAAGCTTAGCGAAAGGTTCTAAATACATACCGTACACTCACCAATTATGTACCTTATATCAGACTTTATAGAAAGGTTTAACAAGCGACTTAAAGACATGTTATTTTTGTAATCATCAGACTGATTAGAACAACAAATGATTTCTAATACACTCTGAATTGTGGGGTTCATCACTTGATTTTGATTGAAACAGGAGTCACGAACAAAGGTCAAAATGTCTAAATAGTCGGCAACATTTCGAAACTAAATTTCAAATATTTCCCCTTGAATTCAATAAAAAAATACTGTTTATTAAATACATACGGGAAAAAACGATAATTAATTCGTTTATTGATATCTTCTCTCTTTGATGACCTGGTGCGTCCTTGTTTAACCTCGGTGACGGTCATTGAAATAGAATAGTATTATTTCCACAAAGCTCTGACAATACAATCGAACATTCCAGTACATGCGACTACCAAGAAGCTATCCCTACAGTTTCGTTACACTTCTTGGAGTACTTTCATTCCTGCTCTTTTCAGTCATTCCGGGGGCTACGCCGATTTTCCCCGCTGTAATATAGCTTTCTCAAGTCCCATCATAGGAGCCTCAAACACCAAGGATACGATGAAAGCACACGCAAGCGCCGCCACCATGTTTCCAAAGAAAAAGAATGTCTGTAAAGCAGATGTATATTCACCATAAACATACCATCAACAAATCAATTGGAGTTGTAACTTAAAAATTTGTAAAATCTATAAATGATCTCTTAAAGTGTACAACATCTTGATGATTTTAAAAAAAGGCTTACCGGGAACTTATAAACCTCACGTAATATCAATCAATTCATAACTTAATTAAAGTTTTTTAGACTCAAATAAAGATATCTACACTTCGACCTCGAAAATTTGGAGAGGTCTTTCTGACGAGCAACAACAAATAATCTAAAACTTACCATAGTCACATCTGTGGCATGTATGAGCGTCTCTCTTCCCATATATACCACATACATAATGATAGGATGGATGAGATAGGCACAGTATGTCAGACGACTCAAAGGTACAAACGCCTTCCAGGACATTAATGTGTTCACGAACCCTACAGGGAAATTTTGACAAAATTAAGTATTTCACTAACCCCACAGATTTTGACATAATAACGGATAGACATAATAAGCAAACTAATAGTAGCCCTAAGTGCTTTAAAAGATATTTACAATTGTATGTGTAAGTTTAAGTGAAAAACTTAACGTTGGTATAAAAGTGCTTTTGAACTTTCAGAATGCAATTTTTGGAACTGTAATAGAAAAAATAAAAAATGGCAACAGTGAGCTTACCTCCATATCCAGTACAGCATGCATATATAACCCAACCAACACACGCACCCCAAGCGGTTCTTGAGACTGCGTTGTAAAATGCGCTAACATCGTTACTGAGCGGGTGACCTTGGTAAACGTCATAAAGGCCGTATACCAGTGCGAGGGCAGTTGCCGTAGCCACCACCCAGCCAATTGATGCCGTTAACTGAAAATGATTTTATGTGTAATTTTTAATGTACAAATAGTTAAGAAAATTGGTCAAGAATTATTAGTAAATTGTTGAAAAATTTTAAATAATTAATTTTACTCGTTATTAAAGTCAATAAATTAAATTTAAATCTACAATCTATCAATTCTTGTTCTTTATCTGCCACCTCAAAATTTACTAGCTGTTAAAAGCAAGCTTCACTGTTTTTGCTTAATAGTTTAAAAGAAACACGAATGTGTAAATATTTCAAGCACTTACCTTATTTAAGCAGCAATGATCAGTTATTGAGCGCAAATGATCAAAATGACAACTGCTGACAAAAATGACAAAAGGAAATATTCCCTTTTGCGGATAACTGTAACTTCCATTATTTTCTTTGTTTTGAAAAAGTAAATATTTTGATAACATGGAAGCAATCACGTTAGATACCTACCCTGTTAAGTTTGGGTTTGCAGTCAGTAACGTAGAGTATGTAACCAACCAGCATCCCTATTAAATAAGGCCCTATTCTTGTCCACGGCTTGAAATAGATTATATCCTCGGTCCTAGAAAACCAGAGGGAGACCTCTTTTGCCTATCAATTTGGTCGTCATCAAGAATCCTGCTTAGAGTATTCTATTACAAAACATATCAAACGTTTTTTTTTTTTTTTTTTTTTTTTTTTTTTTTTAATTTTCAAGCAGAATTATTTTGACCAAGGCGAAAATTATATCAAGCGGTGGTTTATTACGTCACACCGAATGTGTGGCATTGGCAGCAACTATATTTGACTTTAAAAGATAAAACAAAAAAACAAGCAAATAAATAATAAATAAATAAATATTTACAATGGCACACCCAGCACTCCAGGGCCTATTTTATTAACGTTGGAAAGTATCCCAGTAGTCAATAAAGTACCAAACAATGTTGCTAGCAAAACGCCCATTCCAATTAGCTCATTCCTGAAATGACAGCTTGTAGTATACTTAGTATCCTTGTATTTGGACAAAGGTAGATTATTTTTCATATTTAAATTCCTTATTGGGAGCCAAGAATGATTCAGATTTACACCGATCCAGCAAGACCGCGTGAATTGTATAATCTTTACCTTTTTTATCGAGTACATCAGGCTATTATCCAGTCTTTATCTTTCATCTTTACATATAATGTATTATAAACTGTTCTTCCCAACAAATTTTAAAAGCTACAACCACTTTACTTTTTTTCTGACCCTTTCAGTGCAGTGCCCTTACTTACCAAAACAGAGGAAACAGAATAAGAGGACTGATAACAAAGAACTGCATGTCATTGGCTAGATACCAGGACCACGGCATACACTGGAAGTGCAGAACATTTGGAAATCCTGAATTTATGCCAGTTAGTAATTTATGCCAAGCAGACGCTTGGTACATATGGCAAAATAACTTCTTTTGCAGTAATGTAACTTTTGGTTACCATAGAATCGGTATTGGATATATCAGATACATGCATGGAATTGCCGAGATGTTGATAGGAAACTCGGGGGCTTTGCCGCCGTGATTCGTAATATCAAACAAGAACTTTAAAAGATCGAAAGTAGCGAGACAGAAGCCCTTGCGGAATTAACTTGCTTTCTTTAACGTGTTTCCAACCATTAAAATATTTTTCCAACTTCCAAGGAGGAAGTGATATTCACCGTCACTTTAAGGCCTCCATGCAGCAACTGGCCTTTTAGGACTTGAAGAAAGTAATATTTTTTTAACAACGCTGATCCCATTTGTCTTACCATCAGTTTTTCTGGCATAACAACATTGTTCAAATACAGAAGGTGTGTCCACCAAGCCTCATCACAATCTGGGTCAAACCCATCAACAGTTCTTGGCCACAAGGGTCCATTTGTCCAGTAATATAGCGTTGGCACATACGCCATCATAACTAGCATATATGGCGGCGTTAACCTGGGATCACATTAAGGCCATAAATCAAAGTAAAGAAGGGTGCTTTCACAGTAATGTGAAGTAACTGTCTCAGACTAAACAGTACAATTCCGATAAGTTACCGTGCATGACAGAAACTTAGTATCTATATAGTAACTTACATTGTAGGACATTCTAGAAATAAACAAGTTCCATAAAATGAAACAAATTTTTCTGTCCTGCCAGTAAGTGCAGGGACAATAAGTTTCATTAAAGCAATTTAATGTCATTTAATAATTTTACCTCCAGAATCTGTGGAAATAATATAGCCCCCAGTTGATCCTGGATCTGCCAGTTCCCTTTTTCATTTCTTTCAGTGTTAGATATGTAACTAGAAGACCGCTGAAATAGATTTTGTAGAAGACACGTAGCAGTCGAAGAAGGTGAACAAAGTAAAAGACATAACAGTATAAGAAGACATTCTTTCATGATTACTCTGCTCAACGGCCTCCGAGAAACAACAATTTTCATGTTAGTGAAACTTCATGTACAATTTCGTTTAGAAGCGCTTATATGACTAACACGAGCGGTAATATGCAATAGATACAGCTAGGATTTCACTTGCAACGTAAAGTTTTCAAACCAAGATTCAAAAATTAGATCCTGGAGTCTATGTACCCTGCTCCGGCTAGTTATACAGCCATATGATCAAATGCACGTGTACATTTTACGCACATACGCGCACGCATGCACAGATAACTGTCTGCACGGATGTATCAGTGTTACTTACCTGAGCAAAAAGAACGAATCAACAGAGAAGGTACCGTTAACCAACACTTGCATCGTCCAACGTTTCATTAGGTCCTGAGCAAAAGGAAGCATATTTTCTGGAAAAAAAAAGATTAATCTGGGTGAAAATACGCACCGTGTTACTCGCATAAAATCATATACTTTCAAAACGTAATCCTTACAAGACACCGTGACACGAGTAGTCTAGTGCACATCTGAGAAAGCTACATGCATTAATAAACTTACCAATTGCGCCCATTGCAAAAACGTAGGAGTGTCCCCAAATAACCCAGGAGAGACTCAAAAACCGTATTCCGTTGATACATGTGAGAGCTCCACTGCCTTGCTTGGTATTCAGAACTTTGGCACCGTTGGTGTACAAAGAAAACGCCAGAAGGATCTTGTGCATTGTGCCTACAAACAATCAACCAACAAATCAATCAATTTGTTAATTGATATACATAAAAAATAAATAATTTCATGGATATTTAACATTTAAGAGAACGAGACAGTGAGTGAAAGAAAAAAGTTATGTATAAATATGTAAGTACAGACAAAACGGGTATAACAATGGATATTACCAATTCAGTTCAGCTTAGTCACATAGAAATACATACTGAAGCTACAAAAGCAATAGTACAGTTATCAATATTTTCTTATACACTTGCCCCTGGCATCATTATCGTTGCTATGTCCACCCTCCTTGTGACCATGGACCAGCGGCGTTCGTTCGTTGATCTCCGTTGGCGCCGAACCGTTACTGTCCGGTTTTGTTTCGCTGATATATGGAATCAGTGGTTTGTGAAAGATGTCCTTGTTTTGGTGTATAATATCATATGTGGTGCCTATAACTACACATAGCACAATAATCCCTGTGAAGCATCTGAAAGAAAATTATTTTGATTAAAGAAAAGGTGTACAACGGTGCACATATCTAAACCGAGAATATGAAAACTGCATATCATTCTTATGGAATCTTAAATTAGATACTAGACACATAAGCCTTAATCTATTTACTCTCTCTCTCTCTCTCTCTCTCTCTCTCTCGGGACTAAATGAAAAGGTTCTTACAATGATGCGATTGCTCCATTGGTCCAGGGTCGGTTTTCTTTGACGCACGCAAATTCAGTTTTTACATACACCGAGGAGTTTACTTGTAGGACAGATACCACTGAAACAGAAGAATATGCTGTGTTTCTTACACTCACTTCGTCCAAAGAAGTACAAACTTTCTTGGGCAGTCAAATCCCATTCTTCTCACTTAGCGACCGCATTAGAAAAAGGAGTGTTGGAACATTTCAATGGTCACGCTCGCCAGGCCAACATGTCAATACTCACATCCCCAATTTACACGATGCCCGGTTGCTTAATTGTTAGGTAAAAGATGAGTGAAATATATTGACACCTTAAAAGCAATGAGCATAAATGTACTAAGTATGATACCTCTTGGTACTGTTTGTTTCATGTTAACGACTCCTTGTACCTACGTGTGTTAAGTAAGGCCTTCAAGTCGTGTTCACTACACCCACTTGGAACGCATACACCAATGCTAAGGGTGACTGACTGGCTGCCAGCCTAGAAATGTATTTTGTGAAAAGAACATATTTAGGATATATCAGCCTCACTACCTACTATATAACATGAGATGTCCATGAATTTACATAAAGATGCTACTGATTCGTCTTCGTAAATTTTTCTTATTTGATCAAAAATTTTTCTGGCAATTCATAAGTCGAGATCAAGTTTTGAAAGTTCTGCGAACAGTATATGCATGGTTGAGGTAATGCAGTATGCAAGAATATGAGATCATATTTCAAGTAAGTTGGTGGCAATCTATAGGTAGAGATCAAGTTTTGAACGTGTTGCAAATGGTTTATACATATAAGTTTAAAGGTGGTATTTTAATGTCAATATCACTGCCCAAATGTACAGCATTTTACATAAAGGACAGTACATTGTCTTTCGTACCAATTGTATCGGCGTATTTCCAGTACAGTACTGTCCACCAAACTGGTCATCCGCTGTCCAGGTGGTGTTGTCAGGGTTGGTCACATTGTACTGGACATAGGCGTCCACGGCCAGACACTCGCTGTAGGAACCTAGCCATTTGTATTTTCCGTCAAGTATGGCACTTGGTATCTTTGCTGAAGCGTCGAACACTGAAAAAAACATAATTCTTAGAATCCTGACATTCTGACACGTGGCCGGATAGCTCCGTGTAACCGGTCACGAATCAAATTTGCGAGTGTAAAACTGTCAGTGAGTCATGAAATGAAAAATATTATCTTTGCGAAAAAGATGATCAGGAAAGAAAAATATTAAACTCACGAAGTAGATAAATATACTACTTTAAAGTTGGGACGGCCTGTGTCCTATGCTTCACGAGGAGAGTAAGGAAATGAATACTATTTAAAATTAATTTTGGTCGTTGGTTTATTTACAATTTAACCATGTTCATTAATAAACAATCCGCAGTCCTCAGTTACAAGTAAATTATCATCAAATCCAAGCTCATCCTAGATTTTAACCTGTGTTCTGAATACAAAACCATTCCTTATTATCATGAATGGTTTGTTATTATCTATGGTCAGCACCCCCCCCCCTCATCAGATCTATATTTAGGTTTGTTAATGATTACCAACGTTTCCTGCACTATTCAGTTCAAGTTCGTCTAAATTTTGACTAAAACACCGAAATCAAAATGATTATTTATTGCTGTAATTCAGTTTTCCATTCCCCATTGGTGATACATGTAACTGATATACCACTGGAATCATTTTTGTTAGTAAATTTGTTTCTTATTTATCGTTATAAATATAACACACCGATTGAAAAAGTACAATGATTAAATATTAACTTATTTTGTGCTTTTGTTTCAATCGTGCTCGGTCTAGATTTTGACCTGACTTATGCAAACACAACCTCTCTTGTTTCATGAATGATCAACATGTTATCTTAAGGTGAGATACCTTTTAACATTCCCATTCATATTATTTTGTAATGAATAAATAAATGAAAAATTCATTAAAGAGAGAAAGAAAGAAAGAAACACATTTTTTCTGGTATCATCAGCAGTTTTCTAATACTTACCGAGCATTACTACATATATATCGAGTCTGAAACTCAAAAATAACAACCTATATGAAAATCTTATTTTAAAACACATTTTCTCGGTTTAATCGTTTTAAGTCTGTAGTTAATTGTTGCGTACAACCCTTGCATCTTCGCTTCACGTAAAAAATGTAATTTTTGAGGCAGTTTACTGCTTTTTCCGTGATTGTACATGTAAAAAGATGGAACAAACCTTGAGGTATAAACAGAAAATACCATTGAAATGACCACCAGGAACATTTTATGGCTTTTCCCTTTAACTGTCTATTCCAAACATGTATTGAAGGCAGTTATTATTATTATTATTATTATTATTATTATTATTATTATTATTATTATAAATCACAGTAACGAAGGGAGGTTTTCAGGATGAGTGGAAAAGTATTGGCAAAAAGTACCCGTCTCGAACACTCTCATATTTACATTTCTCATCCTTGCAAACAAATATTGTGCAAAGTGTCTTCTCCATGTATGAATTTGTCAACCAGATCTTGGACATATGTCCAAGACCAGGTCAAACTTTCCACTACCTTACTATTGCGACGGTGCCTTCGTATTCCAGTATATTACAGTTAATTCAGTGTAATGTCTCGTTCATTTTTTAATCATGTAGCCTACATTTAATCCATTAAAAACCATTAAAAAACTAGCTTTATTTTGAAGTACTGATTTGCTCATTATTATTTTTATGACCAGAGAGGGTAGCACCAACCTCTGGCATTGTAAACCATTTTGTGGTGAACATCATAGTATTCATAGTATTATAGACTTCCGTAAAACACGCCGAAGCGTAAGTGTCAACACTTTTTTTTTTTTTTGCTCTTACTAAAAGTGACAGAGAACTGATAAAATCTGACAAAAATGTGACCTAACATTAGATGCTCCACGTTTAAGGGTAAACGATAAGTTAACATATTGATTTGTACCTGACCTCGGCGTTCCTTTCGTGTGTTAAATGATAAGAATCAACGCTAAAATTCTAGCTGGAAATAGGTTGAATGTAAGGCCAACGGGGACGATAAATTTTACCATGTTTTTATCTCAATATATATAAAGTTTCATAAATAAATAAATTGATCGTAGCGCGATTTAATCAAACAATTCAGGAGACTATGTATGTGCCTTAATGCGACCTTCAGTGTACAGAAATATTATCCAAACATTCCCAATTTAAGCCTATATGAATGCCCGGTGTGAAAAAAAACTGTGATGACTTGAATTATTCAGTTCATTAATGGAAATAGCTATTTCGTTATCTAAACAATTAGAGCCCACTTTTGAATAAGGGCCCAAGATGCATTCACCATCTAGAGATTAAAGTTTTTAAAGACTACATCTTTGGAAGGTTCTCTAACCAGGTACTTAACCAGAATGTTAACTTTTACTTTCATACTCACTTTTTAATGCCCAGTATTCTCCCCCAATCAGTCCACCCAGATAGTGCTCGGTTCTGTTAAGACATGTCTCAGAGACGTTGACGTCCGGCTGATACCCCGCTTGTAGCTGCCGAACGCGATCCAGCAACGCTGTTAACGTGTTGGGATCCAGTCCACTGAGATGGAGAGGACTCGTGAGAATCTGTTGCCGAGATTCTTGTTGGATTGCTTCAAGCTGGGAATTGAGGCGGTGAACTTTTCTTATAGCTTGAGTATAGTCATGTGGAAAGTCACCCGATTCAAACTGGGCTTTGGATAAAGTAAAAGTCATAAAAACCAACACGAGCGCAGGTATGTATCTCTTAAACGACATAGTGTTTTTCATACGAACAGTTTTGACATCACCCATCAGTGAAATAAAACCCGTTGGTAGGTATTCAGATATGTCTATTTAACAAAGCGAAACCTTATAAGTACAAATACATTGTGACGTCATTGCCCCCTTCGATCTGTTTCGCCCCAGTTTTTGACCAGAATGTTTTTATTACCCATCATGGCTTGCTCGTGACAGCCATGAACAATAACATGCGTAAAGCACACACTGGTATGCAAATTACTGTACTTCATCGTGCCTGTTAACCTGACGTCTGTAATCAACTTCTTCGAAAAAAAAGGCCAGGTGGGCGGGGTCTCTAAGCACAGGTACACCTGATAATAATTCAACTGTTATTGCTTTATGGCTGTTGACATTAAGTACCCCAGAACTATGATATTTAAATCCAAATGCAAAGTCTGGTGACATAAAACCATGCGGAACCAAAAAGTGGTTCCACAGAGGACGCCACGTGTACCCTTCAGATCGAGCGATAGAATACGAAAAAAACGCGCCCTACCCCCACCCTCCCCCGCCCCCTAATACGCGTCGTATTAGAGCAAATCCTGTTTCCACCAGTTGCCTCACCTCGTTAGATATGAGAGGAGGCAGAAAGATAGAAGAAATGGACGCGGCTATAACCTCCCTCCGTCTCTCCATCCAAGCAGGGCGTTTTCACCTATTATGATCACATTTCAGCACAGCTAAAAACTCACAATAAAAAAGCGATGGTGCTAAATAAATAAGTATGAAAAAATGAATTAAAATGATAAATAATTCGAGAAGCAAAATTGTTTTTCCGTTTTTAAATGATGGTCGCAATTAAACATATGCATTCAAAGATGCATTAGACATTTTACAAATAAGGCCTCTATATGTAACATTTCCTGTGTTAAATTCTGACAGAACTTGGGTTGCATTTAATGATGATATAAGCATGAATCGATGCCTGTGAATCAATCCTTAGGAGAGACGCGAAATCACTGAGATTAAAAATTATAAGAATGGGAAAAATGCTAGAGACGCACAGCAGACTAAATAAGTTGCCTGATAAATGGTAATTCGCCCGTCAATTTATATTCTTCCAAAATCTCGCTTAAGATCAGGGGCCTTTTTGCAAATTTTCTTATATATCTGATGATTTCAATGTACTTGATTGTGCAGCGAGATGTGTAGCAAAATGTATGGAGACTGGGTTTTATGTTCATACACTGCTACCGGTATTTCGGAAGGGTCAAGAAAACCACGCTTTTGATCCAGTTTATAGGTCTACTTTTCCTTCTTTTCCTGCCCAACCTGTTTGTTTGTTAGTAAGGAAGATTGAACATTTTGGGCGGAATTTTAAAAATCAAAATTCGACTGTTTGTCAAGAATTTACCGACTTAAGAACGAAGCGTTTACCTTTGGCAAATAGAACACTTGAAAATATTGTTGACAGCTTTGCAAAATTCATGTATTAATTACCTTTATTTATTTTATCGGTCTGTACCTTAAATGTGCAGATGTCTGACCAATTAACATTTAAATTCAGTGATCTTTACATACGATTCTGGGAGGGATGCCAAATGACGCATCTGCTGTTAGAAGAGTGGGTCAAAAACTGGGACGGGAGTTGGAGGCGTTAACCATTACCTGTCCTGGTCCGTCAATGCGCTTTGGGTGAATTTTAATCAAACATGAACCGCTTTGTTTTAGGAGGAGGTCCCAGAGCGACCTCTCTTGCAGCCTCACTTGCATAATATAAGGTGATAAGATGATACGGAGATGAGCAGGATGACATTAACCTAATCGTGCAATATGCTCAACCCTGGCATTTTAAGTTATTAAGTTTTAAGTTGTGCAAAATGAAATATGGAAATAACCGACTGTAGGGAGGAAATGGGTTGTTAATGAGATATAAAATATAACGTGTGAACCCAAACGAAAAAACAAACAAACAAAACGAAAAGTTAGTGCATGTACATTATTCTGAAAAGAAAAAGCAACGGCGAGACAAACAAGGAACCTATTTTATGAAATAAAAGGGCACATTAATTTTGTAGCGTCTTTGTTAAGCATAAAATGCCTGTACTCGACTGGCATATTCAGAATGTTGACATTATCGATATCACATTGAAATACATAATGATATATTATGGCGATATACTTTTTCATCTTCATACTGTTGAAAATTACACATATATGTAAAACTGCATGCAACTTAACTCAGCGTTCTGTAGGGCTGCAAAATGCAAATATTAATATGTTCAAAACAAAAAAGGAGCTTTTATTTTCTTAAATGAAAAATATGAACCAATCGCTCCAGAATGTACAGCCTTTGATGCCTTAACATGTACTCAGAGTATTAATTAGTCCTACAAAAAAGTCAACACATACGAAACAGCTGGTCAGCCTTTTTTATATTCCTGTATAATTCTACACAGCCAAATAATTAAATATTTTAGCATGACAATGATTCATCTTTTTTTATAATAACAATATTGTTGGCAACCCTACTAAGCAAGGCACCAATTTTGTCATCATCTAAACCTTTTCTCCATATTTTTGTTAAAAAGGTTTCCACACTACTTTCCTGCAACTCAGAAGCAGACTGGGCATCAGTTTCCAATGTAATAGTCAATATGATCACAACATTCTTATATGGGGCATTGACATTGTCACAGTATGCATGTAACATCAAGGCCGCAATAGGTGGAATGTTCTGCATCTGATCCAATATGGCTGCTCTGTGCCCGTTCTCAAAGTCTTGATGTAGAATCTGATCAATTTGCTCCTTTACAACATCTGGCTTTTCATTTCTATATGATCCAGTCTTAATTGCTGTGGGTTGGGAGAGATTTAATGACTCGTGTATTATGTTTCCTAACTTCTTTGCGAGGCACTCCATTGTTGGGCTGCCCTCTGGTGTGGAAGCCATAAGCAGGACCGCTGGTTGCTCGGGTGACGGATTGCGAAGGATGCTTTTTGTTGCAGCCTTTAAGATCTTCCATGTCTTTGCATTTTGCTGTGGTGCCTCTAGTTGTAAAAGATTAACTTTTTCTCCAAAATCTTTTGCAAGTTTTTCATAATCAATTTCTTCCAAATGAAATGAAGGTGTTTCTTTCAAGTCATTTGAAAACAATAGCATGTAGCACATAATGACCCCCAAGATAATGATACAAAATACCCAGACATTTGTATTTGCCACTAACTCATCATACCAAACTGAGGAAGGTAGCTGAGCACTTCTTGGTGATGATGGAGAATGTATAGAACTTCTTCCTGATACGTTTACATTGTGGCCGCGGATGTGTCTGGAGGTAACATGTTCAAATTCCATACTTTCTTCTTCAAAGCTGTGCCTACTGGTTTCCCTATATCTAGCTGACAGTGGGCTTTCACCTTCAAAAACAGCACCATCGCTGTCACTTCTTCTACTGCTGTTAAAACTGTTGCTGCCACTTCTACGTCTGTTAAAGAAAAAAGAAGAAAAAATCCATGGATCTGATTTAAAATACTCAGTAGTACTAAATATCAGAATTTAAAATAGAAAAAGGTTACAAAATATGGTGATCAACATTACATTTATTATTTGAAATTAGTATTCCAATTTTTTTTTTGTCTACAAGATTTTTGGTTACCTTTTAAGAAAATCTACTTCATCAGTATCTTCATCTCCTTCTTCTTCCTCTTCTTCTTCATCATCATCCACTGGCAAATCTGGATACAACTTGTTTCTCTTTTCTTCCTGTAATTGTAATCTTGTCTTTGAAACTGGTCTCTCTCGTGCCCCACCAGCAGACTTTGTTTGACGGCTGGTGTCATCTTCAGATGGCGATGTCTTCCTTCTTGGTGGCATTATTGAGCTTTTTACATGTAATTTTTGTCAGTGTAGTATTTACCTGTAATAGAGAAGTAGCTTATGAATATAAAATTCTGGACGTAAAAATTCTAGAGAAGGGTGATTATCGCTAACAGTCAGGCTCATGAGTCATAATGATAAAGACTACCAGTAAATCAAGATACCAAGCAGTAGTGGGTGTTGAACAACTTATTTCTATGGGAAATTTAACCTGTGACTAATCTCGATCTTCTTATTAAACCAAGTTCATTTTTGGGATGCATTTATTTGCCTGTTCATACATTCATTTATCTATATTTTCAAGATGGTTTCGGGTCTAGTCTTTCACTACACCTGTCGTATTTTAGTTGAACTGCACCTTACAATATTGCTGCTAATGGCGTGGACTTGGTTTATAGTATTAAAGATAACGTTAGTAATGTCCGAGTCAAATCACAGCGCTCATACAAAGACTGAGATCACAAACTGCCTGTCATTATAAATTAACCGAAAAGATGAAAGAAGTGAAACTCACTTCACCACTTAGCTGTTTTCCGCCCTTCACATTGAAGAGTACATTCATGGGGATTGGGTTGGCGGGAAATGCTTGATATCCATAAAGATTTTTAATGGAAAATTGATTGGTAAAGCAACTCGTCATGTTAAGCATAAAGGTATAGCTTGAGTGTTTTGACTTATGGGATGAGATAAATTACACTATTCTCATTTCTACATACTATAGATGCCACAAAAACTATAGGTCCCTGTGTCTTTATTGTTTCAGAAACGAGGCTCGTCAAGAAGCCATTTTGATACCACGAGGGTTTGGGCAAGTATATTTAGTGAATTATGTATGGATATAACTTGATTTACATTTAAAGTGGGTGGCACTATATATTAGAAACGTGCTTGTTTTTCTATTGGCATGGCTTTTACTCTTTTATCCATTGGTCTATTTTGTAATTTATGTTTTGTTGAAGGAATCAATAATGAAAGCACTCGGCACAAATCATTGTTACCGGCGACTGAAGCTTGGCGCCGCAACGGAATATCTGTTGGGCGATATCTGTTCTTAGCATATTTTACCCATCAGTGCAGGCATTTTGTTTCTTAGATATTGTTTAAGACTTATGAAAATTAGAGACATATTACAAATGTCTAATTCAGTTTTCCTCTTTAGTTTTCCAGCATTTCTTGGGATTTTTAATTTTTTTTCATACATTTTCCAATTTTTTCCTCATTTTTTTTCTTGCTCACCATGAAGAAGTGGAAAGGAAAAACAGTTCCTAAGGAAGGCAGATTTGGCTCCATCCTTTTGAGTTGTGCTGCCCCCTATTTTCCAGTATGGCTGAAGAATACGATAACAGCACCACCAATCTGATCATCAACTACCTTCCTCAAACCTTAACAGATGAGGAATTCCGCTCTATGTTCCTCAGCATCGGCCCGGTGAGGTCATCCAAGATCATACGTGATCGTTCCACAGGTTACAGTTATGGCTTTGGCTTTGTTGACTATGAGAAGCCAGAACACGCTGTCCAAGCCATTGAAACACTAGATAAACTAAAGCTGCAAAATAAGACCATCAAAGTGGCTTATGCTCGACCTGGAGGGGACCAGATCAAGAATGCTAACCTGTACATCCGCAACTTGCCCAAAGAAATGACTGAAGATGAACTTGAGAGTATTTTCGCTGACTTTGGAACAATAATCCAGCGCCGCATATTGAAGGATCCTTTCACAGGCACGTCCAAGGGGGTTGGCTTTGTGCTGTTTGACCAAAGAAACCAGGCTGAAGCAGCCATTAACATGTGGAATGGAAAAGTGGCTCCTGGGGGTGTAAATCCACTCAACATTAAATTTGCAGAAGAAAATGCCAAAAAAGTGCGCCCGCCTCCCATGCCATTTGGCGGAAGTGGCAGTGGAGGCAGTTTCATGAGAGGAGGAGGTGGCTATGGGGGCATGGGTCGGGGTGGAGGCTTTGGTGGAGGACCCATGCGTAGCCAAGGGTCCCGCATGCGTTACAACCCAATGGGAGGCAATTCCATGGGAGATGTCAGCGGTGGGGGCGTGGACGGTAACAGTGGTCACTGTTTATTTGTTTACAACATTGGTGCAGATTCTGATGAGAAAACCCTGTGGCAGCTCTTCTCTCCGTATGGTGTTGTGCAGAAGTGTAATGTGATACGAGATGCACAGAAAGGCACGAGCAAGGGCTTTGGCTTTGTCACCATGATGGATTATCAGGAGGCAGTGTGGGCCATGCAGAATCTAAATGGTTTTAAATTTGCTGGTGGGAGGCCACTTCAAGTATCATTCAAGACACAGAAGAACTGAACTGGCACTATTGAAGTGCAAGATAGGGTACATTTCCAATACATATGTAAACACTACAAAACGCTTGCTTGAGTATAAGAGTGACCTGTGCACATGTGATTTTCAGTATGCAGAATATCCTGACAGTGAGTTTTTATAGAACTAAGAAATCAGAATAGAATAAAGTAATAAGAATTTATTGTTAAAATGCAAATGCTTCTGTGGTGAGAAACTGGTATATATGCATTTTGAAATTGTTTTTGCGGTAGAAATTGTTGTTGAGATTAATAATTTCTGTCATTTTTGGTTGCCTGGCAATTAGTAATTCATTATCAAAAAGTAGTTGCATGTTATGCCTAATGGTGTAACCTGTATGGTTGTATCTAGGTACATGAAAAGGAGATTTGTATTTGTTATGGCTTTTTTTTTTCTCAGAGCATACGGTGTTTATATAATATATAAAGAGATTTGTTTTTAAGGGAATTGACTTCTCTGGTATTATTTTAGACATTTCATGTGTAAGTGACTAAGGTTCATCATGTTTTGGTGTGTCTAATTAATCATGGGTTGGAAAAGAAAAACGCTATGACACTGTATTGTACTACATTGTTACACGGTTGTTATTTTTTACTCAAAATTCCATTATCATTGTTTGTTGCCTTAGTGGTGGAGAGGTAAACTGACTCTGTGCCAGAGGGTCACCACACAGTATTGTAAACAGTATTAAATCTCTGTGGTGTCATTTTTTTTTTTTTTTTTTGGGGGGGGGGGGGGGGGGAGCAGGGGGAGTGTTACAAAGCTTTAGGGTGGTGTTGTGATTATGCACATTATTGTATTTTGAATCCTTGCTTAAGTAAGTGTACTTGAAAACTACATGTACTAATAATAGCATATAACAGAGCTGTTTGTTTGCAGTTGAGGGAAAATGCTTTTCTTCATAATTATTTTTTTTCAGGGGTGAATGTATAAGACATTAATAGATTGTTCTTCTATTTGAAGACCAAACTTTCAGCTACTTTGAAACTGAGTACTTAGTTGTACAGTTATAGCAATTCTTTCCCAGAGATAATGAAGATGACATTTCTTGGCCTCACAGAATCTTGTTTCATTGTGTAGTGTTTTTGGACTCGGTTGTGCCTCTTGGAAAACTTCTTCATGTTAATACATATCAGCAGACTTAAATATAGTTTAAATGTTCAAACTATTCAATCATTCATTATTCTAAGGTGTAGCAAGTTGGGCAATAACTTCAGAGGCTTGTAAGTTGTTTTACACATGTAAAAAAAATAATAAAGTGGCTAATTCTATGCTGTATATATTAGAAGGCAATAGTACAAAGTCTTCTTGTACTTAAGTTATTGTAGGATTGATATCTAAAGAATGTATGCAAAAGTTAGTTCTAGGAAGTGTTAAAGGTCATAGTGTTAAAGCACAAAAGGAAGAAACAAAAATGGGTCCATTATCAAGTTAAAATCCTGGTTTAAGAAATGAGTTAGGTGGTGTTTTCACTCCAAGCAAATAATGAAACAAAAAATGTGAAAGTTTATTATTGTCTCCTGTCTCATTTTTATTTCCTTCTGTACAGTAAATAAAGATTAGTCAAAAAAGTATATACCTTTTACTTATTTTCTGTTGTTTTATCGAAGCACATGGAAATGTACTTATTCAATAAAAAAAGTGAGTAAAAGTACAATACGAGAACTACCATGGGAAAAACGCCTTGTTGGTTCTCTTTAGGTGTAGCGACTTAACGTGGTCCACAGAATAACTGATTACTTTTCATTGCTATGCAAAAAGTAACACTTGATAAAGGTTTATTATTTGTAAAATTAGCAATAGATTGGAACCATCTGGAGGAGACTACTCGGCAGCGAGTAACTTATATTATATTATATTAATAGCGAGTATCTCCGAGGCCAACATGCGGCTACACACGTAATGCTGTTGGTGTTTTCACATCTAATGCAACACAAAATCGGTAGTGCTTTGTTTCCCTTTTTAAATTGTAGCCTCGTTTTCAGAGAGAGCCAGGACGGCGTGGACCAAGGGGGTAGGTGTAAACGGTAAAAGTTAGTTGTTCTGATACTTCTTTGGTCTTCGTAGACGTAAAAGTCATACAGCTCATATCCCAGTCCCGAAGGGGAACTTCCTTATATTGTATTGAATGGAAAAAAGAAACGTTTTCTTTTGTCTATAAGTGCAAGAGTGTTGGTCTGAAAAGAGAACGTGAGACACAAAGTCGGATCCACATGTCAGTTTAATCCTTCACTTGCTTAAAATTTTGACCCAAAGTAGATTGAATCTTAAGTTGAAACCAATACATTCCATGTAACATATTTAGCAGTAGATCGTCCGAAAGCTTTGTTCATTTGTGTGATTTCGCGTTTTCAGCTTGTAATGACGCCCGGTGTAACGAGACTGCGGGTTCGTATAACAGAGAATCCGCCCTGCATTTAGTTATAACGGTTTGGGTTAGTCTGACCTAAGTGGGTCAAAAATCCAGGGCGAAACTTACCTGTACAAATGAATGGGAAGCGGACTTTCTGTCATTGGGTACTCTCTGTCTTGCTACACTGTCATAAGTAAACTGGTGCAAAGCGTGAGACATGATAATGCACATTGGCATTTTGTATTAACAATATTTTCTTTTTAAATTTTACTGGCCCTTGATGTATTGACCTTACCACTTTTTGACAACAATCCTTAATTAGTTTTTTTTTTTTTTTGTGCTAAATTATAGTATATAAGCACCGTATTTGAAGTTTAGACTACAAATTTAATATTATTAAGCAGTTTTATTTTAATCTGAAAGCATAATTAATACATATTTATGTCGCAAAATTCAGTAACCATACCCTCATTAAAAAGGTGTAAAAGATTTTAATTTGACAGTGAGCCCTTGTGACACTTAA
The DNA here is from genome assembly GCF_051362555.1 of Lingula anatina. NCBI lineage: Eukaryota > Metazoa > Brachiopoda > Lingulata > Lingulida > Lingulidae > Lingula > Lingula anatina. The sequence goes on along the minus strand of NC_141769.1, from coordinate 30,430,055 downwards.
CAGAGGGTGTGGCATCATGCAGGAAGTTTCTATACACTTTAATGATTGACTATATCGATATCTGTTTCTATCAAATAGCATTCCTCTTCTTTTTTGAATTTGCCATTATATTACAATCCTGTTCACCCATTTATTTTCAACAAAGTATATGATAATATTACATACATCGTCTTAACTTCCTGATTGTTTTGTTGTGTTATGTTTTTAAGATTTATAAGATTTTTTTAATGGTAACTTTTAATTTGGTCAGTGGGTGAATTATAAATTAAAAATAATTATCTGCACTTTCACAACAGACGTGAGATTTTCTTCATGGATTATAACTTTCATCTTTTTTTGCATGTTTTTTTTCTCTTTTATTTCAATATATGACAATTTTGCACATTTTTTATTCACCACCTAATTTTTGCACAAAAAATTATTGTATGACTTTGCCATTTTGGGTTGAAAAAAGCACAAAATTTAAACTCAAATTTCTTAAAGCAACAGCAATTGAAATCTGACGAAATTGCACCTAATTGATCTATGTGGTATGTAAAATATTTTGGGTAATGAGCATTTGCAACTTGCCTTAAGTTTAAAAACAAAATCCAGTCTTAAAAAATGTGCTTAAGATGTAGGGGCTATTAATCAGATATGCATGCATGCATGCTGCTTTGTCCCTTTTTTTAAATATGATACATCGATACCTTCAGAAGGGAAAAGAATATATATATATATATATATATATATATATATATATATATATATATATATATATATATATATATATATATATATATACTTTTTTTAATGAATAAAAAACTGCAATGCGATGCCCTAATTTTTATATTTTCTGATACTTTATTTAGGAAGGTTAGAATTTTTTCCCTTTTTTTTTCTAATTGAGTTTTTGCTTTTCAGTTTTCCAGCATTTTTACTGGAATTTTCAAGTATTTTCATTTTTTGTTTTTTTAATTTTTTCTTCTCTTTGCCCTGGAACCATGAAACTCCAACTCAGAGTGAGAAAGTCCAAACTTCAAAGTGTCTGCACGCTGGTAAAGCCAGAGAGACAACGCACTGGAACCGTACTGGAACCAAAGCAAGATGGCGAGTGGAGATGGGGACAACCAATCAAAGACCACCCTCATTGTCAACTACCTCCCTCAGAACATGACAGACGAGGAGTTTCGCCAAATGTTCCTTAAAATTGGCCCAGTGAGGGTCTCACGAATCATTCGAGACCGCACCACTGGGTACAGTTTTGGTTACGGATTTATAGATTATGTGAATCCAGTCCATGCTGAAACTGCAATACAGACACTAAACAGGTATCAGATAGAGACCAAGACACTGAAAGTTGCTTACGCACGCCCAGGTGGTGAAACCATCAAGAACGCTAAACTGTATATTCGTAATTTACCAACCAGCATGACAGAGGATGAGCTGGAGAACTTGTTCTGTGGCTTTGGTTCAATTGTGCAAAGGCGCATCCTCAAAGATCAGTTCACTGGGAACTCCATTGGGGTGGGATTTGTGTTGTTTGCGCAGAGAAATCAGGCTGAAGATGCTCTGAATGGGCTGAATGGAAAGACGGCCCCTGGGGGCCAGTATCCACTCAGTATTAAGTTTGCTGAGGAGCCGGCCAAGAAGGTGCATCCCCCACCCAACCCTTACAGTCCTGGTAGTATGGGAGCCTTTGGCATGGGAAGTGGGGGTATGGGGCGTGGTGCCATGGGAAAGTCTAGTCCTCCAACCATTGGTGGTGGCATGGGCGCCAGCGGTGACCACGGCCAGGGCCATACATTGTTTGTCTACAACATTGGCTCTGACTCCGATGAGAAGACCCTGTGGCAGCTGTTTTCTCCCTATGGCATCGTCCAGAAGTGCAATGTAATGCGTGACCAGCAGACTGGGGCCAGTCGGGGCTTCGGGTTTGTCACCATGATGAATTACCAGGAGGCCTGCTGGGCCATACAGAACCTGAATGGCTTCAGCTTCGCTGGTGGAAAGCGCCTGCAAGTTTCCTTCAAGAGGCCTAAGTGAGATCGTTATGGGGACGTCCTTTCACAGATCCCAGCTTGTGCTAACGGGTGGGGATACTTGTCACTTTATGAGAACTTTTTCCCTAGTTTTTTGTTTTTCATTATAATTGATTATTTGTCGTTATAAATGTATTTAATCGTAGGTGGAAAGAGACAGCATGGTCTCCTTGAAGAGAGATAAGTGAGAATGCTACATACCACCAGGAATATAGTTAAGAGCATTGCTTGGGTTACTGGTGAAGAGCATTTGTACCTACTTTTTTCTTTTTCATTATAATTATCAACTTATTGTTATAGATGGTTCATTAAAGTGAGTGAGCTAGGTATCTTGTGCACAAACAGTGTTGCTTGAAGTAAGGAAGTTTTTTTTTTACTTCTTGAGATTTTATCATATAAGCATACTGTATTTGTTTTCTGCAAAGCAGAGACTGCCAAAGTGCTGACGTTTCAGAACTGCGAGTTGCCAGAGCACTCGTGGCAATGAGAGGGGTAATTTTTTTGGTTTTTTCATTTTTCTCCTCTTTAGTTTCCCTCACAAATCATTTTAATGATCAGTGCTAATCATGTCTTGGTAGTATATCAGACTTCAGGTGGTAGCACTACGTTGACCTTATTGTTTGTTATTGACTAATATCAAGTATAAGATTGATATTATATACACCAATACCACTGAGGTAGTCTACTCTTTCCAAACTCTGTACCCATAACCATTCTTTATTTCGAATTATCTCGTTTTTTGTTTCTTGCAAAATACCTTAAGAGACTTTTCACCTAGTATTAATCACTTGTAACTACTGTAATACAGCCTTGTTTGGCAAAAAGAAATTGTCATTTTGTTCAAATGTAGTGAATAAATGTCAGGTTACGGGCCAGTATGAGAGAGGATGAACCAGAGAACTTATTTCTCCAACTCCATGAAGTGGAAACATTTCAAGCAAATTTGTCAGTGTTTTTATTTTGGCAGATTGTATGCCATATACTGTACACAATACAGGACACATTTGTAGAAAACAGAATGGGAATGTTGACACTGTCTAAAACACATTTAAAGTAATAGACATCTTAAATATTATTATATTTTCTTGGTATCCTTAATTACAGTGCCAGTCACCCAACATATAGATGAATGCCTGCATCTTTGTGAGATTAATGATGCACTTTTTTCCAACCTTTGCTTTTGGTACAAAAAGCTAATCATTTGCTGCAAGTGTGATCTTGAATAATTACTGATTTTGTTTTGGTTAATAATAGGTGAAAGAGAGCTAATAGACTTTTGTTAAATCTTTTTCATTGTTATTTACAAAGTTTAAATGTTGGTTGAACTCTGTGTATTGAAGACACTGTTAAGAATTATTACACGGATTCTGAAAGTTGCCAAAAAAATGTACCATGCATGTTATACAGTGATTGGTGTGATTTTAAAGGGGTAAAAGTTGAAAAATATCCAGTTTACATATATATTATATATGCAACAACACTTTGTAATAGGTGTGTTTTAACTGATGGTGTTTCTGGAGAGAACCTTGTATGAAAATGAAAAGGATGAACCTGAAACCACTCTGCTGCCGTGCTTTGGCATTTAACAAAAGACCAAAAGTATTGATAAGAATTAACAGAGGGATACAAAAATAACTCAAGTATTGATTTCTGTTGTAATTATGGGCAAGGGGTAAGGAGAATAACATTGATGTTCTTACATATGAGGCTGTAATTCAGTTGTGAAAGAGGTTTGCCCAACAGAGAATATATCTTCTTAGCATACTGGATGATTAGAACTTAAGGAAGCCTCACAATTTAACCAATAGGCAATATTATCTTTTAACTTGCTGGGGTAGTGTGTAAAGTTGCCCCAACATGAGTTAAGCACCCTAAGATCAGCACTCTCTGTTAAATGGATTGTGTGCTGTTGGTAACAAGAGTAGAACATCAGAAAATATAATTTGGTGTTTACCTAGGAAGTATGAGAGAGGTTTTGAGTTGGGAAGAGGAGGGAGGGGGTTTCCACTCACAAATCCAGAATCTGTACTTGTTTTAGAGACTTAAAATGACCAAGACTTGATGAGAAGAATGTTATAACATTAAGTTGTATGACTTCAGGATTTAGTGGTTAGGAAGGCAATAATATAATGTGGAACTTAAATACCACCATAGTATGTTTTATTTTAGAATAATCTTTAATGCATGAAATAACCCTTAGCTGAGACAAAATCGATATATTGACATAAATTATACAGGTTCAGTGTCAAGGGAAATGTTAATTTATTGATACCCTGTCTTATATACGATTCATTTGATCAACTTGTATAGAGTTATTTTCTAATAGCTGGGTAAAATGAATAATGTGTCCAGTAACAGTTGGCCGTTTTGTGCCCTCAGTTCTGTTGTTTTATGCTTTGAGCAAAGTCTGTTTACCACGCAGTTCTGCATCATTGTTTGTACTGTGCTTGTATGTGACTATTTCAATAAATAATTTGACATGAAATATGCTGGTTATTTTGTTATATGAAAAATTGGAGTTCAATGCTTCGATCATTTCTTAATCTAGAGATTAATCCTAGTTTAAGAGGTTTGGTGGGCTGTGGCAAGAAAAGGGACTCGATGTTGTTATTGCAAATTTAAAAAAAAGTTTTGGACCTCAATTTGTTTTATATGCTTGTCAACCACATTTTTTGACACATCAGTTGCAAAATTATGCTCAAATTTCAACTTGAATTGATACAAAACTAAAATGTGAGTCATACTAGGAATCCCTTGTGAAAGACATCAGCTTTTTTTTTTCTATCTCCGTGTCACAAAATGTCCTTTGAAAAACTTAATAATTACTAAAGAAAAGACTGTGATTACATTTTTATTAATAAATTTATTGATATCATCCTGCACTCCACTATTTAAGACCAGGAACACTTCCTGATATCATTTAATATACAAATATACTTTGTACAATTTATACATCTAGCAATTATACACAATACATCAAAATTGTAACCAAAATCTTGGTTACCAAAGTCCTTGGCATGCACTCTGTAAAGACTTACAGATGGAAAAATTATGAAAAGAAGGGAAATTAAAATGTGCTTGAACTGCTGATTTAATTCAGCCTCAATCACACAGTAATGTCAAGCTTTTTTGGAGAGGCACTCCAAAGTTGTAACGTGTCAACATTAGCCTGTAAAATGTGGTCTTGACCTTTCCTTTAAAAAAAAAAATGCCTTTCTGCTATCTTTCTTGAAATTCCAGATGAATGTAGAAATCTCATCCATTTATCCTGCAGAAGTGCTACATACCACCTCAAAAATTTAAGTATGCTTTGAATGTATTAACTTGATCCTTTGTCACTTTGTGGCCATTGTGACAAATTGAACTAGCATTTTAAGGTTCTATTTTCAAACTCAAGTTCTTGAAAAAATTTTTTACAAAGTTGTGCAAAAATCCAAGAAAAGATTTTTAAAAAGTTAAAATCCAGAAACTGGGATACAACCACATCCCTCTATGCAGTAAATACTGGGCTCATGTATCAATTTTAAGTCTTTTATTCAGCAACTTAACACCTTCATGTTTATTTGGTTTTTTTCTTCCTCTTTCCTCCCATCTTTCTCTTAGTCTTGGCATCAATCATGTTTTGGGCTTGTCTCTTGATTAGATTTCTCGTGAGAACATCACCGTCATCATCTCCGCTTTCATCTTCATCTGAAAAAGGAGATACAATTTGTAAATTATCATTGAAAATCAACACATTACCATTTGTATTTTGACAAGTATAGTAATCTGGGTTTTGTGATATTGTAAAAATTCAAAACCATCAGGTGATGTCCAAGATGTTTTTTTTTTTTATTGAAATTTAAAGGCATAGTTTTTCCTGCACATTTACACCTCAAAAGCTAAATAGGTAAAGTTATTTTCCACTAAAGAGCATGCAATTCAATATGAATAATCCATCAAACATATGAATGTTTTTCATTAATAGACTGCTGCCAAATACTAAATAATTCCCAAAATAAATTCATGAAGGAAAGAGTGTTTCATATATTTCAAGGGCTTGTGCTAGCTTGAAACTTATGAATGTGACAGAAGGTATCATGCAAACAAAATGCACTACAACCTAAATCGAAACCTAATAAATGAAATGAAAACTTTATAAACATAAACCAAGCATTCTCAGACAAGTCTTTCACTTGGCCGAAAATGCCATAACAAATTTAAAACATGAGGCATGCAAAATGTCAATGCAAATTGTATAGTGCACACATTTAGCTTTCAGTCACTTACAACTGCTGTAGCCTAAACTGTCATCTGAAGATGAGGAATTACATAAATACTGTTGAGTAATTTTGTCAGGTTAATATGCTAATTACAAAGATGTGTACACTCTGGTGCTCTTACAAAATTTTCTTTTAAAATATTGTTTATTTTCGCACATTCACTCATCACGAACACATTATCACATAGAACAGATACAATGAATTATAATTTATCTACTTGAATTCTACCTAATAAAGTCTGTTGCTAAGGGTTATTTTTCTACAAGCAAAACATAGTTTTTGATAAATTGTGAAATAGGAGTATTTGGATGTGGATGTACGTGTCAAGTAGCATGTTGTGTAGAAGCAAGATTAGGGTTGACATTTCATATGCAATTTTTACTTTTCTGGTCCAGATTAAAAGTCACAAGCTGATCAGATGAAAGTAGATTCCAACTCAAATGTCAACCCCATGTGTTAAAAGAAAGTGTATATTAACTCAACAGTTTTCTGGACAGAATACACTGTGACTGTATAGTGATACTCACCGTCATAGACATTGTCTTTATGAGTAACTGGAAGTTTGATCCTAGTGTTATATGAAGGTAGTTTTCCTTCTATACTGGCATGGAACTGAAAAGAAAATGATAATTGGAATACTGATTGTGTACACTTGTATTTGATGGGCCATTTAAAATGGGGTGGAGGTAAAGAATCCCCATCCTTGCTGTGACATCAGTATATATTCTCGGCAATTATAAGCGATTTTTCAGTCAACATTCTGTGATATGTAATCAAGTTTAAAACTGCCAAAATAAAATTTTGCACATCTGTACCAAAAGATACCTGCTGAAGCTCATTTGTGAAAAGATTATAACTTCATAGACATCACTACCTATTACAGGTGATTAAGGACCTCCAGGCTCTACTTACCTCTTCTTCCTCCATCAGTTTAAGAGCTTCACTGATATCTTTGCCATCCAAATCTTCAAGAAGTTTGAGTAACTTTTCTTCAGCTGTGGATAACAAGTCCAGTACATACTCGTCTGATGTAGCTGAGATCTGTGCCTGTGGAACGTGACCTTTGTTCTGGAAGACAAATACAGATTGTATGGTACCTGTTATTGACAGTTCAACACCAGAATTGTTTAAAGTGTCTTTTTAATAACTATATCACTCAAAGAAAAATAAAATATTTAAAAGGTACAACATGACTGTAATAAAAAGTATAACTAAGATTTCATTTTCAAATCTTATGTTCTGAATGGGGAACAATGAATTTACTTTAAGACATAACTAAAACCAGGTATACAATATATATTTACTATTTCCCATGACCTATGAACACTTTCCTTTCTTGATGTATGCTGTAGTAGTCTACATACACTACCACTAAATACTTACTGCTTTGAGGTGAGTGAGTTTATCAGAAAGGTGCTCCACGCCTGCCTTAACGCTGACCAGGATTTTACTTGCTTTGTCAAGTCGCTCTCCTGCTTCTTCTTTACGCCTCTCTTCCTCTGCCAGATGTGTCTCAAATTCTTCAAGTAACCTCTGTCCACTGGAATGATGAAAAACCAAGATATTATTTTAATGTCCCATACTTTTCATTTCAACAGCAAAACTACAAAAAGTACTTTCAGAAATCCAACACATACTGCTGTATGAATGATTTGAGCTTTTTAGGAATAAAAAAAATTAATGTGTTGTATTGCTAGAATAATTGCTTACAAATACATACTAACCCTCTCCTCTCATCACCCCCTCCTCATACAGAAGTATAAATATCTTACCTTGAAAGTTTGGCTTCTCCTGTATATTTCATATCTTCGAATTCCTGCTGCAATTTCTCCTTCTCCTCTCTTAGTCTCTGTATCTGTTTCTCTGAGTCTTTCTTAAGCTCCTCCAGATGGCGCTGTGTCTCACCCTGGTTCTCAAATCTATCAACCACTTCCTAAAATAAAATTAATAAAGTTACTTATTCACCCTTTAGTATATAAACCCTACCTTTATGTGAAACTTAAAACCAATTAACACCAATTTTTAAATGATGTAGGAAAAAGATTGTACAATCCAAAACACTCTTTAATGTGTGTCAACTAAGTTTATTCAATTTTGAACCAAAGAAAAAACCTGTTTATTTACCTTTGTATCTGATACTCCAGTTGCTTCCTTGATTCTCTTGAAAGCTTCTTCATAGGTAGTAATCTTGGCCTGTTGGTCTTCACCCAGGATTGCAGCTTTTTCTGAGGGTGACAGTTCATCTTGCTGCAAAGATCCTCGTTGGGCCTGAAGAAATTGGAAAATATGTTTAATCATAGTTAAATAGAATGGAAAACTTAAATGCAACTGTGTATTTTATTAAGTGCTGTTAATAAGACGCATCACAGAAATTCTCTATCGGATTTTTGAATAAGAAACACAATCACTTTATGTAATCTGTACAAATAATATGGTATAACATTGAAATGTTAACAAATATGGGATGTATACAGCAAATCATAATGACAACTTGGTGAAAAACTTACAATTCTTTTTTCTGTGCGTTCGTGCTGCATTTTCTTCTCTTCTGCTTCCTTCTTCATCTTCTGGAGTTCAATTTCACGTTTCTTACGATCAGCATATACCACCTCTTCATGTTTGTGTAGTTCAGCTTGAGCAGCTTCTTTAGAAATATGTGCATCATTGTACATTGCACGTAGCTCCTTCAGTTCTTCTCGACATCTCTTGATTTCTGCCTCCATTGCATCAAGCTGATTGGGGAAGGACAAGGACTCCTAAGAGATAAAAGAATTCATGAATGCTACAGATTAAAATATTTTATGGTATATTAAATACTAACAAAGTTCCAGCATTAGATTTTTTTCAAGATCCCTCATTTCTGATAGTAACTTGTGTTAAAGAACTTTAAAATCAACTTTTTGATGGTATCATTAACAGAACATCCAGTAGTTCTGACAAAGATAACAGTGGTTAAATTTGTTGGGATTTTATCAAGTATCTGCCTAATGTGAACATAAGAAGATTTCTTTTCGTGATAGTTTTTTAACAATATGCAAAAATGAATCCAACTGTGGGTAGATTTTTTTTTTGTCCTTTCTGATCAAATAAGTTCAAGTTGGATATCTGAAAAGTTTAATGCAAATTTGCCTCTGACATTGTTTGTGTCTTTGAAAATAAAAAAAGAAAACATACCTCTTCTAGTTTAGATTTGATTTGTTCATAAGTTCTCCTGATCTGCTCAGCTTCATTACATTTCAGCACAGCCTTGTCCAAACGGTTCTCAAGATTTCTCAAATTCTGAAAACATAAACAGGACAGAATAAATAAACATCTTGATAATCTGGGTTCATGTTTGTTTGGAACTTTATATTATTTTAAAGTTTTTTTTTCATAAAACCTAGGCACAGTTATTCAAAACCCAAACTACTGGCCAAGTCCAAAATATCATGTACAGTTACATAAATGCCTTGCAATACATTAACTAGTAGGAACTAGAGAATCAAGTTTATTGCATCATAAATTATGCAACTTACCGCTGCTGCCTCAGACTCCCCTGCATCAGTTGCCACTGCATCTGACGCATCCTTCACCATCTGGTTATACTGTGTTTGCAGTTCTTCAAGACGCTTCTGCTTAGTAGCCGTCACATGCTTTAAAGCATTAAGCTTCTTTATGTAGTCACAAACCTTGCGATCCATGATGGTAATGGCATTCTAGAAAATACAATTAAAAATGCAATTCTTTCTGTACAGGTCTGTTTAGATGAACTGGACAAGATGTTTCAGACTACGCTTAACTCAATCCCTATTACAATCACTTTGCTTCTGATAACTACTTAAGTATTCAAATCTTTCCTTTTATTTTACAGCTGGATGGAATCTTTATTTGACAATTGCTAGATACTTACAACAAACCCCTAATCCTACCACCAAACAACATCTATCTATCATTTCTGCTTATATGCCATACTTACACTGCCTGTCTTGTTCTTCATGGCAGCTCTCTCAACTTTTCTGCCATGGAAAGCTTTGTTGATCACATGGTCATCAGCCTGCAAAGGCAGAAAATCATAGTAACTGCTTTAAGCTGCAAAGATTGTGTGATGTTCATAACATTTAGGGTATATTGAAGAAGCAATAACGTTCAATAAACTCAGAGCATACAGATCAAAACTGTTACTTGCACACAAGCACAATTTAATTCTAGGCTTACAGACACCTTGTGAGGAGGAGGAGGGGGGGGGGGGTATTTTCACTCTAGCTCTAGATCCTAAGCCACTTCTCAAGTCAGTCACATGATGTGGTATAAGGTCTACTAGACCCCCCTCTTTAAAATGACTGGTTACAGACCTTGATTCAGATGGGAAATAACAACAAAATCATAAATAAAATCATAAATAAAATTGTTTCTTACACTTAAGCAGTCACTGAGCTTCTTCCTGAGTTCCCAATTCTCCTTTCTCAGCTTTTCTATTGTATCTCGGTTCTGTTTCATTGTCCATTGTGAATTTTCATAATAAGCTTTCCTGTCACCCTCTGAAATTAAAATAAACTGAAGAGTAAAAATGTGGATAGTTCGCAGATGACTGGGCAAATTTCAACCACTATAGCAAAATGTTACATTAATCAATATAAAAATTTCACTGTTTTTTAAACAGAGCCAATACTTATTGGAAAAATATTACAGTAAAAATCAACCTCCCTACAGTGCTACACATTTGCTAGCATCAAAAAGTCATCCACAAACATAAGCATTTATATCTTCATGGCAAAAGTATAGACATTCAGACATGATATTTCAATTTTTACGTAAAGACAATGGGTGGTTATAGATTTTACATTTACTGAGAGAAGTAAATAAATAGTATAAAATATGGTTGCTGAAGCCGTCCAATTTTTTGTCCCATGCACACGTATTCACTTACAGCATTTCTATAATTGCTAAGAGTGCAAGAAGAACATTTTTATATAAAACATAAGAACCTTGACATCGACAAGCATTGCTTTGCACTGCCCATGACTCTTCCCATTCAAACGCATCGACCAGACGACAGACTTACCAAGTAAAGCGATTTTCGACTTCACTTCCTCAATATGCTCCGTTATAGCTCGCTGAGCCATGGTTGAAGTTGCTATTTACTGACTTATTTCCAGGGAGGTCACTTTTACTCCAGTGATGGTTCTTTAATTTGAAGACTCAGATTTGTTTTTGCGGGCACTTGCTCCCCGTCGTTTGTTGTCCCCAAGATGGCGGTGGTTGCTGTTTATGTGACGTCACGCCTGGCTTGGTCGCTAAGTTAACTGCGCATGTCACTCAAGACAAGCCTTTCGTAATATTTTTTTGTGCAAAATGGGTAGCCTGGGCCTGTTAAATGAACTCGCGAGTTTGACTCACAAAGTTCCGAGAAAAAAATTTAATGGTAAAATAAAGATCCATTTATCAATTTAATTTTTGTAGATCTAGTATTTTTCCATGGTAGTTCACATTTCAATATGGAAAAGTAATCTAAAATGAAACAAAAATAAAGTAATAAAAATTAATGAGATAATAATAAAAATAATAATGTAAAAAAGACAAAAAAGACATTATTAAAAGTCAATATGTGCATATATTTTATTATAAATATACCATAATAAGGGTAGATATAATATTTATGATGTAAATATAATGAAAATCATGCAATACTGTTTATGAATGATACAATGCAGAACAAACTATTACCACCTTGTTTGAAAATCCCTTCTTTAAACCTTGCAATATTTGTCTTGTTTATTACAGTTGAAAAAAATTACAAACACTTAGCAATAAGATCAGAAGTGAAGCATACCTCTGGGTTAAATACAGACCTTTACGTGCGTTAAGCGAACATATAGATTGGTTTGTTTTAACTTAATTTTACCAAAAAACAAGCATGGATCCAGATATATTTTCTAACAGACTGCCAAATTATCTTTTTTTATCTATCCTCCATTTTAAACCATTTTCTAACAGCAAAATTAGATGTTGTCAATGTAATCTTGAAAAATTCTGACCGTCTTCCAGAACATCCAGAAGATGGCCTCTGTCGATCTGCCCCTGAAAAAATATCTTGACACACCTGATAAATCTTTTAAATAGAAAAATTGACATGTATGACTTAAATCAGGGACACAGTGCTAAATAATTCCAACTTTTGGTGGCTGCTGCGCGGGAGACGGGAGGTTAATTGATATTTCTACATTTCTATGCGATCCACACATGAATAAATATATATATAGAATTCTCGTATGAAATTGATTTTTCAAAATGTAACAAAAATAATCAAAACAGATATATTAATTAGGTGCATATTATATGAACTACACTTCATTTTTTGGTTAATTATAAATACATATATCTTCACAATTTTTTATTTCTTATCTATATGTACTTTATACTCAGTATATCTTTTGTTTTTTTTTCTATCATGGTAATAAAAAAGCATACTCAACCTCAAGGAAAAAATAAGTATTAATTGCCACTCGTAATCTGTTTCACTGGTTATCATCGTAAGTGGTGGTGCCCATATCTCTACCTTTCTAAAACTATAGTACGTGTAAATATTTCTTGAGCTGTAAAATCACCAAATATGTAAATATACACATACTTATACATGTATGACAATTTGCACCAACGGCAAGCAAAGATTAAATATGGCTATAGGTGCAGTATCACTAAATCCCAGATAGCATGACGTCGTCGGCCCGACGTCGATTTCGACCCAGATAGCATGACGTCGTCGGCCCGACGTCGATTTCGAGCTACGCATATAACGTTGATACGTCGCTAGCTGGCCGCTGTTGGCCCGCCGTCTATACATTAGCGTTGTGTAGTTGGCGGGCCGACGACGGAAAGAGCGCTACTTTCCGTCGATAGCCATCGGTGGCCCACCGTCGGGCCACCAGCGATGTAGTTGTTATACGGTCAAATTTTAAATACACGCCAAATTTGTGTCCGTGGCTACTTATTGCATTATCCCCAGAGCGACGAAGACGATTATAAGGTCTTTTTAAACCTGTTACGGAATGTGCAATATTTATTGGCTTCCAAATATCACATGACGTCCAACACGCGACGGATGCACGCTACGAAAGCATGCGGCGACGTCGCGAGACGACTGCGTTGTCTGTCAGCTCTCCCACCGAGTTGGACGTACGTGCTGTGCTTTATTGTAAGAAGGTAAGTTTACTTTAATACAATGTTAATACTTGTAGACATACTGTACATAGTATATATTTGTTAAACGGTATGTTATGCAGGAATTGTGCTGTTGTGACGAATCTAAGTGAAAAAAGTAGCTAACCGGAGAACATTGTCTTTTTTTTTATTGTGGCCCCGTCGCGGTTTTATTCACCATTTTTATAATAAGATTCAAGCAAAAGACCCGATAAGACGTAATAAACCAAAAGCAAAAGCAACGACCCGCTTCCTGGATGTGACTCATTTTTCATTCGATGTGCTAGTTGGGACATCAACATTGCGTATTTGGTGCGAACCTTACTTGACCTATTTAGTTTGTAGTTAAGCTACCGGTACTCCAGAGCCTTCTCTTGAAGTATTTCCAAATATTTACACATGGAAATTATACCGAGAAAATTTTATAGTATAATTAAGATATAATTTTTCCCCGCTCACCTACTGCTCAGCGCCGATATGACAAATTCAGATACAATTTCACCAAGTCGAAGGGAAGATTACTGTACCTATTGTTAATATACTGTGTGTATATATATATATATATATATATATATATATATATATATATATATAATTTAGCAATTTTTCTAGTGAATAGGGCAATCCCTACATATTTTTGTCGGTTGATGTAAGTGTTTGATGACACCTGATGTTTGTGTACATTCTTACCTTGCATGCTTATCAACCATAATCAATGCAAAACTATGTTTCACCAAATCCATATTTAGTGTAGAATCTGACATGACATTTGTCAGTAATCTAACTGAATGTGGATAATTGATTTGGGTTTATTTGGCAGTTTGGAGTTCATTTAAAAAAGAGGAGAATTAGCTCAGTGGTAGAGCACTTGCCTAAAACGTTAATTTACCTAGCGCAAGAGGTCCTAGGTCCGATCCCTAGATTCTTCTCTAGACATGATATTGACTCCACTTACATAATAATCTGCCTTTGAACTCAGTCTACTTTGCATGTCAAGTTTTGTGCAATTGTTGCTAGACATAGTAATTGCCATTACTGACACTCCATTTCTATATGTTAATCTTACTAACTTAGACCTATAAATGTGTAAGTTCTACTTTCACATGTTAATTATTTCCCATATGCTCCCAATATAATAATAACAATCAAAATGCTATCTCCCATATTAATTTTAGAATCTAACTTGACAATTGGCAGTATCCCGCATTAATAAGGAGACAACTGATTTGGGTTTATTTGGCAGGTTGGAGTGCATCTTAGAAAAAAGGAGAATTAGCTCAGTGGTGGAGCACTTGCCTAGAACGTTAATTTACCTAGCGCAAGAGGTCCTAGGTTCGATCCCTAGATTCTTCTCTAGACATGATCTTGACTCCAATTACATAATAATCTGCCTTTGAACTCAGTCTACTTTGCATGTCAAGTTTTGTGCATTTGTTACTAGACATGATTAGTAATTGCCATGACTGACACTGCCTTTCTATATGTTAATCTTACTAACTTTGAGCTATAAAATGTTGTATATTCAATGCTATTAAAGATTGGGCCAGGCCAGAAAAGACGGTAACAAAAGTAGGTTAAATTTCTGACTAAAATTTAAAAAAAGGAGCAGTCTAAAGCTTTTCTATGTTTTCTATGGCTGATTTAATGATTTATTCAGTTTATCCCTTAGCATGTCGAATTTTTTTTAGTTGTATCATAAACTAGTAGAAGTGGTTTATATGTGTTACTGGGAATCCATGATCCACCAACACTCCATTCATATGTACCTTTAACTAATAATTATCAAAAATGCTTAGGAGCTTTACAGAACTTAAGCACTGAAGAACTGAGAGATTGCACCAATCACACTAGCATTATCATTTTGTGCATTATTGCATTGCTTTTATGGCTGTAGATTTCACAGTTTTGCTGCCTTGTCATTGAGTGCAATAAAAGTGTATAAACTATCACTGAGTTGTTACTTAATGCAAAAGGAGATTTCGATTGTCCTAACACCAAAGCATTGGTGCTGGTGTTCCTCAACTATAACGACTTGCCATCACCAGATTTGGGGTTTACAGTATGGATATAAAAAACTGTTTTTCATTTATGTCATATATATGCTCACTTACAAAATAAATTATATCAAAATCAATCATATTAACACCATTTATTTCTTTAAAAGTGAACAAGATAACAAATGTGGGCCACATACTGACTAAAATGACCAGCACTGATTTTTTTTTTTTACTAAGGTAATCACTACTCATTAAAATGTGTAGTTCATCAAGCAGAAATAGTCTACCTTATCAGGACCTAATGTTGATAAATATTTCAATTATTTGACAGAATGTCTGACGGAAAAAAGTCAGTGCTCAGCGACAGGACATTACGTCGTCATGCTGAGAAACTTGCCCAGCAGATTCTAACAAATCTTCATGATGAATCATCTAGTGAAGATGATAATGACATCTTACCTGCAGAGCAAACCATTGAGCATGAGGAGACAATGACAACAGCTGATGTTTCTGATGAAGAATCTGCTTGTTCACAGGCCAGTTATCAGGAAAATATGGATATGACTTTTGATATTGAAAGCAATTTCAGTGATGATAGCAGCAATGATGACGTGTCGGACACTAGTTCTTCAGATGGTGAAGAAGATGAAGATTTTGCAAAGAAACTGAGGGATTGGGTGATTACCAGCAACCTTCCATTGAGTCATGCAAACAGTCTTTTGGGTATTTTAAAACCATATTTTCCTTTTTTGCCAAAAGACAGCCGGACACTCCTGCAAACTAAACAATCATACATCATTGATCAAGTTGCAGGAGGCAATTATCATCATTTTGGCATAGAATATGGAATAAAATGCAGATTGGCATCTCATCACCCAGATAGCAAGCATACGTTGGGCCAACGTAGGGGAATCGTTGGTTTGTTGGCACATAGTTGGCGTTGGTAGTAATACGTTGGCCCAACGTTGGCCCAACCACATCATAATATGCACAACATAACTGCAATATGCTCATGTTGGCCCAACGTTGGGCCAACGTGTGCATATTTGTTGCATACGTTGGCCTAACGTTGGGCCAACGTATCCAATTAACAACTCAATAGAAATGAATAATGTTTCTGTTATAATAAAAATGTTTCTGTTCACAACTGAGAATCACATGTGCTTATCTATTGATCAGTAACATATAGTTTTTAGGATTAAATTTTTTTTTTATTAAGAGTTTGTCAAATTCCTTGGGCTAAAAAACAGTGTTCTACTTTTATTTGTCTTCCAAGCTATATACTCTCATATATATATATTTTTCATTTTGTCTTTTTTTCTGAATGGATATAGTATATAGTACATAGACTTCACCTATAAAAAAATTACTGAGTGAACAGATTTATATTTTTAAATAATGCTGTGAAACATATTTATTATTATTGCTATTATTATTATTGTTATTGAAATCAGACAAATGATTGAAATCTTATTATAATGTACAATTGCTCAATATATAAATTTTAAACTTTATAGTTAGCATCAATTGACTTTTGATTAAAGTACACTGGTAACTTTCACTGGACCAGATTCATTACAAGCCAGGTGTTTATCTTAACTGTCAGTTTGATATAAACAGTTTGCCTACTGCCTGCTCAAACAGGTCAAACAACTATACATAGCACAGTCTTAAGCGCGCTGACCGTTGAGCCAATTCAAAAATCTAAGCCAGAAGGTCAGAAATGTTCTAAGGAAGAGGCAAGAATTACGGCTGAAAGCATTGGTTTCTGGATATAGAAAGAAGACATCTTTTTGGAAATTAGAAAATGAAGAGATAAAGAGACAGGATAAGAAGTGAGCATGTACTGGTAAGTGAATTTTTAATTGTGTATTTTCCCATTATTTACTGATGCACCAGGATCCATACAGCCTTGAAAAGTGTTCAAATTTAGTCCAGCACTTTGGACTAGTTTAAATGTAACTAGTTTAATGGCTCTAGTTTAAATGTAACTTTGAAAAGTACTTGAAAATGCTATTAGGCTTGAAAAAGGTTTGCATTTCAGCATTTTGTCTTTGTAAAAATATTATTTAAAACTTTGTAGTTTATTGAGATGAATACAGACAATAATTCACAGATGGGGGTAATATCTTTTAATACATCATTACTTGTACTTTTATTTTCAACTTTTCATCATCAATGTGTTACAAAGACAAAGTTTAAATGAAATGAGTCATTTTTCCTTTGGTATGTACACTTTAATATAACTGTATTAATGTATAACTTGCCCTCATTAGTTAAAATCATTGAAAATGATTTGATTTAGAGCCTTAAAAGTCCTTGGAAGCCAATTGTTCTTATGTGTCTGTATGAATCCTGGCCAGTAAATTCTGTGATAGAGTTGTTGGAATGATTAAATGATGTGGAATTTAGTGGTACATTACAGTTGTCTAAAAACTGAATTCATGGTCAAGTGTACACGTAAGAACTAATTTAAATAAATCACTATAAATTACTGCACACAAGACACACACTTTTAAAGTTAAGACATTGGCTTTTGCCTAACTTAGAAAAGGTGGGGAGATTATCATATAATACACACCTACTAGTACTAGTTTGTATATGAAATATGGGGGAAGAGGTACAGTCATGTTATGTACCATACCAATTCTAGCATTATATTTCAAGTGTTTTTAATATTTAAATTTGTAGGTGCAGCACACTCTTCTGTGACTGTTCAGAAAAAGATGTTGAAGATACACCTAACTAATCGTGCTTTGCCAAAGATCATGCAGGTGCAGGACAGGAAAGAGAGAAAAAACACAAGATTTAACTCATATGACCACTGATTTGATTTTTAAAGAGACAATGTCTGAGATTTTGCCTGACGGAAGAGACTGTGATTTTATAGACTTGACATATAACTTATGAAAGTTCCTATGAAAAGCATCTTACCTGACATTAACAAGGGTTTCAGGTTTAAAATTTAATTTAATGAAAATGTTTTTAAAAATTGAAATGGGGCAAAAAAAGACTTTACTAGTAGAAAAATGCCTTGACTCCAGGAATAAGGTGAAAAGTCATAGGACTGTTAAAATTTTTTTGATGTGAATCATGTAACAATTGATATAAGACACACTTATTAATGTTTAAATTTAATATTATAATATCTTATAAAAATTTTCTTTGTTGTCTTTTTGTATTATATTTCAATTCACATATCATTATTTAGTTGGTGTAATGTATTTGTTTTATGTAATGTTATGAATTAATTAAACAGTTCAAAATATATCACTAATCTTTTTGTTTCAACTACAATTATTAATTGACAATTTTCCAGGTGTAGTGTAAATGATCACAGGCAGATCAAGTCCTCTGAAGGATTCATCCCTTAGAAACCTTGCCAATTTTTCAGCCATATCTTGCAGTTTGCAGATTTCAGATGCTCAAGATATTTCATCAGGACATTGATCTGCCTGTGCATCAGATGTGTAATTACAGTGCCCTACTACCTATGTGATTCAAAAAAAAAAAAAAGATTTTGCCTTTAGCTCAATGTTGGGTTACTGTAAATCACTGTGCCCCTGGTTTTAGGTTGGGTCATAATTTGTGCAAATTGCAGATAACTTGGTGACCAGTTGGCCTACCATTGGGCCAACGCGGATACATTGTTGGTTTGAGGTTGGGTAATTGTTGGACTGATGTTGGTTATTAGTAGAACCAACGTAATTGCACTGTTGGTTACAGGTTGGGTAATTGTTGGACCAATGTTGGTTATTAGTTGGCCTAATGTAGGGCCAACGCAGTTTGGTTGGGTAATCGTTGGACTGATGTTGGTTATTAGTAGGACCAACGTAAATGCACTGTTGGTTACAGGTTGGGTAATTGTTGGACCAATGTTGGTTATTAGTTGGCCCAATGTAGGGCCAACGCAGTTTGGTTGGGAATACGTTGGCAATGCGTTGGCATTAAAAAGACGTTCAGCCAACCGTTGGCCAAAGTGAGCACTTAGATGGAAACCCAACGTTGGGCCAACGTTGCATGGTCAACCAAGGCAACGTTGGGCCAACGTTGGCCCAACGTATGCATGCTATCTGGGCAGGAACTTGCATCTCAAGAGGAAATCATTCTGCAGATAAATATTGATGGCTTGCCTCTTTTTAAGAGCAGTACTGAATCCTTTTGGCCAATTTTAGGTTTACTCCCACAAGAGGAAAAGCCCGATCCCTTTGTAATTGGCTTATGGATTGGACAGTCAAAACCCAATGATGCTAATCAGTTTCTGAATAAATTTGTGGAAGAAATGAGACACTTAGAACAAGTTGGTATAATTTATGATGACAAAAATTTCAGTGTTAGGATATCAAATTTTGTTTGTGATACAGCTGCCCGAAGCTTTGTGAAACAAGTGAAAGGTCACACAGGGTATTATGGGTGTGACAACTGTGTTCAAAGTGGTGAGTGGGTTAATCACCGTATGACTTTTCCACAAACTAATGCACAACCTCGAACTGATGTTGCATTTAATGAGATGATGTATGATGAACACCAACGTGGTGAGTCAAATTTACTTTCCTTGAGGATTGGCATGATCAGCCAATTTCCACTAGATTACATGCACCTGGTATGTTTAGGGGTTATGAAGAAGTTGTTGACACTGTGGATGAATGGACCACTACATGTGAGACTGGGGGGTAACATGATTAGGTGTATCTCAGATGGTATAAACAATATGAGAGACTTTCTTCCCAGAGAATTTCTACGTAAAGGACGGGCTTTATCAGAAATTGAAAGATGGAAGGCTACGGAGTTCCGAACCTTTCTTATGTATACTGGTCCTGTTGTTCTAAGAGGAAAATTGCCAAATGCATTGTATAAACATTTTATTATGCTTTTTGTAGCAATCACCATTTTGTGTAGTGAGACACTGTGTGGAGATTACTGTAATTTTGCTGGTCAAATACTCTCCCTTTTCGTGGAGCACATGAGTGAGGCATATGGTGCAGAACAGATAATTTATAACGTTCACTCGCTCACTCATTTGGCTGCACATGCTAAAATGTATGGAGTTTTACACAATTTTTCAAGTTTCCCATTTGAAAACTATCTTCAGACTATAAAGAGACTTGTGCGCAAACCAAAATTGCCACTCCAACAAGTCATACGCCGTCTTGCTGAAAGGGAACATGTGAAAAAAAAAATTAAATCTTCACAAACATTTTGTAAAAAAGAACACCACAGAGGACCAGTCCCAGAAGAATATCAGCAATGCAAACAATATAAAGAACTTCATATGGAAAATTTTTTTTTATCAGTTAAACAACCAGATAATGCTATATATGTTGGACAAACACCTTTCATCATAAAAAATATTATCACTTTCAATCAAGAAAGAACATTGATATGTCAACCATTTATGACAAAAGAAAATTTTTTTATATATCCTGTGGAATCTAGTAGACTACACATATGGTCCGTGAATAATCCGAGTGGTCGATTAGTGAGCATCAGTCCAGAGCAGATCAAATCAAAATTAGTTTTATTGCCATTAAATAACCAATTTATTACTTTACCCCTTCTGTGATAAACAGGCATAACTTTATTAACTTTTATAACATTTGTATCACAGGGAGATTATGTCTCGCTCAAAGTTCAACATCGTATATTTCCCTGAGGAAAATTCAGTGGCAGTGGCCCCTGATGAATGGGTCAAAGGCGATAAGTGTCTTTGGCCCCCCAAGATAGTTATGAGAGGTGGAAGAGCCATAGAGGAGTGTGTGCCACCAGATAGCGATTGGGATGTGTATGACTGCAAAGTGTTGAAGTCTACTAGTAAGTGTGTGGAACCAATTAAATTAAAGGGATAATAACTCTTCATTTTGGCTAAAAAATGAATTTTCCTAGAGTAAACAACTATTTTCCCATACTTACCAATGGTTAAGGAATCCATTTTTACATTCAAAGTTAGTCCCTGGTTTCTTTCCAAAAAGTTTTTTTTTTTTTTTTTTGTTATAATCTCTTAAGAGATTATAACAGAGTATGGAGGTCACGTGGTCTAAAGACAAGCTCAGATACAAGAATAATAGCCATAACTGTCGTTTTTGTGGTACAACAGAATATATTATATTTCCATGAGTTGTTCACAATGTTTTTATTGTGGAATATTGATCTCATATGAAGAGATATTATCCCTTTAACATTATCAATAAATTTGGAATATAAGAAATGAAAATGTGTGCAATATTTGGTCAGTGGCAAATTCTACAGCAATGTTAACTAGGCAGTAATTTTTAGGTGACTATAGAAAGGCAAGGGAAAAGTGCGCCAAAGCAGTTAAATCAATGAACCGAAACATTTGTGATATTGACCTGGACACGACTGACATAGAAGCTAAGAGGAGGTGAGAGGGACATTATATACATCATTATAGTAAATTGCGTTAAATTCCGAAAATACTTTATTATTTCATCATAAAGTGCCTTATATTAATTGTAATTGTATGTTTATCAAAATGTAAAATTTCCATTTTCCCATGGTTGCATCACTCACACTCTAAATATATATATAATCATCATGATTATAGTAATATATACCACTGTATTAAATGCTATTTTTGCACAAAAGGAGACACCTGCCATCTAGACTTGCAGAAGAGGAATCTGATGACAGGTTAATTCTTTTTTTAAGTAATAAAAAGGATATCTTGGTTGTGAGTGTGTGTGTGTGTGTGTGTGTGGGGGGGGGGGGGGATAAAGGCCAACTCATGTGCATACTAAAAAATTAATATTTATTTTAATGCTCAGTATGTCTTTGCTAAGGTAAATGGTATTTGAGTGGTATTTAAATGTTATTTGCTATGAAAGGAAAAGAATTATGTTTCTAAATTATTATTCATTTGCTCTTTTATTATGTACAGTGACATACAGCCATTGAGTAAAAAGGGGAGGAAGCCCTCTTCTCTCTCTACGCCTAGGCCATTTCCATCTCCACCTCCTGCCCCAAGGATGGTAGAGGATAGCAGCATGAGGTTAGTGAACTCCTAGACTTGTGGTAAATGTACTGCAATTGAAATTGTTCACTTAAAGGTTGCATACCAGTTTCAGCTATTGTGAAAATGTTCATATTTATTTAGTTCTTTTTTTCATTTTTCCTTGTTTTTTTTTTTTTCAATCATATACAGTGGCATACAGAATTTAGAAAAGAATGGGAAGAAATCTTCTAGCTCTCTCTCTCTGGAGGATGGCAGCATGAGGTTAGTTAACTCCAGTTGAGACTTGATAAATGTCAAATATATGCAATTCCTTTAATTGAAGACTGCATAATCACCTTTCCATTGGTTATAAAAAATTCAGTCACCAACACCGTCTAGAACGAAATTTGGATGATAATTTTTGTTTTAAATTTGACCTTTTTTTTTTGTATCAGTGATGGTGTACCAGTAGAAAGAGAAAGACCAATATCATCAATTCAGACACTCCATAGCAGGCCGTTATCCCCTAAGGAAATGTAAAATAAGTTTATATATATATGCAAAGAAGAGAATAATGACTTTAAATGCATTTTTTTTTTTTTTTTTTTTTTTTGTGAATTATTTTTATAATATAATTTAATTTGATTAGTAACTTTAATTAAATTGAAGTGAAACGCATTCTCCAAGTTGATGAACATTTATTGTAATCATATTATTATTATGGCAAAATTTACTGTATGTGCTACTTCTCTTGCAGTGCACCTAGCACCAGTTCTTCTGGATTGACCCACAGATCAGCTGAGAGGTATGTGTGACAAACATTAATTTGTTGTTGCCAGTTGTTTATTTTGAAGTGAATGTCAGCTAGCAAGTTTTACATGTTTCTAAATTGTCAGCTGTCCAATGTCTTTCTAATTGTACCCTTATTTTGAAGTTGAATATTGGATAATGCAGGGAACTTTTTTAAATGACAGGGAACATATGGTAATTTTGCAACAGATTTTGTTGCAAACTAAAAAAAACACAGCACTGCTCCAGGCCATATACAACAGGCAAAAAGTGGATGAGGACACCAGCCAGATGGTGGAAGATCTGGATCTTCCCATCAGATCAATGGAAGATTTCCAAAGATTAGAAGATGTACTGCAAGATCGGTCCAAATCCAAAGCTCTTGTGAGTATTCTATAAAACACTGTGTTTGATAAGATATTTTTGATAAGATATTTTTTTTTGTCAACTTCCTTTAATTATAACAACTAATTTGGTTTTTAGTATTAATCAATGGTTAGGAATGTAATTTTGATTATTCCAGTAGGAGATTTTTAACCTGTGGCACAGACGAAAGTAGTATAACTAAATAAGGAAGAGTGCTGTTAAAGGGTAATTTAATTCTTTCCATTAAATTGCATTAAAAAAATGCATTAGACTGTCTGAATGTCACTTGTTGTAGGTCCGTCACCTGACAACTCTTGGGGGGACAGGGCAGGAAAACACCATATATAGGATGATGGAAGCGCTTATGACATCTCCTATGGCAACTTTATTCAACTGGAAGGGCCGTGCTAGAGGGGATGGCAGTAAAGAAAAATGTGGTCTGTGCAAAAGCAGAATTGCCAGAGTCCTGCATGGTAAGTATGTGACTGCTGGTGAGTCAAAATAATTTTTCATGATGTAATATTTTCCCACTCTATCACCTCTCACGCCTTAATTTGGTTGTAATAAAACTGAAATATATTTAAAAATGTTTTAACTTTAACAGATGCTGCCAAAAAAAATGGTATCAAGGAAAGTGACACAGAAAGAATCATGAAGACATGGTTGAAAAATGCCAGCGACAGGGAGGGAGGAAGGCAGCGAAGATTGTTGAAGAAGATTGGTATGTATTACATCCTTGTATTTAATCATATTTATTTTCTTTTGTCTCTTTTAACACATATCTAAAAAATTGAAATTACTTTTTTAATACAAAAATAAGATTCTTTTCCATGTTTGCACTACATGTATCAGTTGGTTTCTTAAATAGAACAGTTTATTCTCATTCTGATGATGTTGATCTCCATGCCAATCCTTTTAGTTATGTTGAATTTACATGTAAACACTTCAGTTTAATAGGGATATGATGGACAATCACTTGCAATCACTTCAATGTGTTATTTTCAGAAAAAGACAGAGTCCAGGCTTTGCAAGAGACAATTGTATCATCATCCTCGGATTCAGACTGATGTTTTTTTTTTTGTTTTTTTTTTTTGGTCCTGAGTTGAAAGTATGTATCATGTTACATGCTTATTGAGAAATTAAATTTGGATACCGTAGTCAAGATTGACTAATAATTAAGGTTAGGGGATATTTGTTGAAGACATAGACTAACTGTGCTTGGATCTACATGAACATGTACCCGGTATATGACGTTTTTGACTGTTTAAATTGTTCTGACTACAAATTAAAGCACTCATGCTTGGTTCTTTCAAACAGATATGTTGCAGTTAGAGTATTGAATAGAGTTAACGTAGAATTTTTTATGTTGTTGTTTGTACATTTTGTGATATGAACGATATTGTTCCTACATAGTGTTATTTGCTGCAAGTAAAGACAGCATTAGACTGGTATGGCTTTGGAAATATAAGAAAATTTATTTCCCTGTACTGCTGAATGGACATACCGGTATATATGCATATGTTTATGACAGTTTATGTTTCGTGCAAATGAATATTTTACCAGATACAGTACTAGAAAAAGTTTTTGAATAGAGTTAACTAAGTATTTTATATGATGTTGTTGTTGGAAAGCTTGTGAGGTGAATGATTGCATTAAATAGTGCAAGTAAAGACTGTATAAGACTGGTATGGCTTTGGGATTTGTTGGGAGGCCATTTTATATAAAATAATTCCCATTTGTTAACCCTATTAAATGCTTAAACCTACAGGCACAT
This sequence comes from Lingula anatina, assembly GCF_051362555.1. Taxonomy (NCBI): domain Eukaryota; kingdom Metazoa; phylum Brachiopoda; class Lingulata; order Lingulida; family Lingulidae; genus Lingula; species Lingula anatina. The sequence goes on along the minus strand of NC_141769.1, from coordinate 30,404,721 downwards.
GCATTCAAACAGATTTGTTACCATGTGGGTACAGAAACAGTGTTGAATGGAGTTAACTTAAGTATTTTATATATGCTGTTGTTTGAAGATTTGTAAGATGAATGTTTTTTGTTCCTTTAAAAGTGTTACTGCAAGGAAAGATAAGTGTAACTGGTATGGCTTGGGGAGGGGTTGAGGCCATATCTCATAGTGGAAGATTACCTATGTTTTCTATACTTTAGGAATAGAATTTATGGGGTTTTTTTTAATATCTCAAGGTCCATTATAACTTGCCACGTTGTTGTATTTTAAGGAAGAAATATTACAGAAGATTAAACACTCTTGAAATATTACATTGTGTTTTGTCTATTATATATGACAATAATAATGATAATATAATTATCAAAAAATTAATAAATCAATGAATTAATGAATAATAAAGAAAATAAAAAATAGATAAAAGCAGTGGACCTACGTCGGCCCACCAGCTACTTGTCGCCGGTGGGCCGACGTTGGGCCGCTCAAGCTGTATGTCGCTGGTGGGCCAACGTTGGACCGATGGTCAGGCCAACGTAGGCCCACCGGCGACAGTAGCTGGTGGGCCGACGTAGTTGGAGTCGGTGGCCCAACGTCGGCCCACCGGCGACATGCTATCTGGGGAGCTACGCATATAACGTTGATACGTCGCTAGCTGGCCGCTGTTGGCCCGCCGTCTATACATTAGCGATGTGTAGTTGGCGGGCCGACGACGGAAAGAGCGCTACTTTCCGTCGATAGCCATCGGTGGCCCACCGTCGGGCCACCAGCGATGTAGTTGTTATACGGTCAAATTTTAAATACACGCCAAATTTGTGTCCGTGGCTACTTATTGCATTATCCCCAGAGCGACGAAGACGATTATAAGGTCTTTTTAAACCTGTTACGGAATGTGCAATATTTATTGGCTTCCAAATATCACATGACGTCCAACACGCGACGGATGCACGCTACGAAAGCATGCGGCGACGTCGCGAGACGACTGCGTTGTCTGTCAGCTCTCCCACCGAGTTGGACGTACGTGCTGTGCTTTATTGTAAGAAGGTAAGTTTACTTTAATACAATGTTAATACTTGTAGACATACTGTACGATTAAATTGTATACATAGTATATATTTGTTAAACGGTATGTTATGCAGGAATTGTGCTGTTGTGACGAATCTAAGTGAAAAAAGTAGCTAACCGGAGAACATTGTCTTTTTTTTATTGTGGCCCCGTCGCGGTTTTATTCACCATTTTTATAATAAGATTCAAGCAAAAGACCCGATAAGACGTAATAAACCAAAAGCAAAAGCAACGACCCGCTTCCTGGATGTGACTCATTTTTCATTCGATGTGCTAGTTGGGACATCGACATTGCGTATTTGGTGCGAACCTTACTTGACCTATTTAGTTTGTAGTTAAGCTACCGGTACTCCAGAGCCTTCTCTTGAAGTATTTCCAAATATTTACACATGGAAATTATACCGAGAAAATTTTATAGTATAATTAAGATATAATTTTTCCCCGCTCACCTACTGCTCAGCGCCGATATGACAAATTCAGATACAATTTCACCAAGTCGAAGGGAAGATTACTGTACCTATTGTTAATATACTGTGTGTATATATATATATATATATATATATATATAATTTAGCAATTTTTCTAGTGAATAGGGCAATCCCTACATATTTTTGTCGGTTGATGTAAGTGTTTGATGACACCTGATGTTTGTGTACATTCTTACCTTGCATGCTTATCAACCATAATCAATGCAAAACTATGTTTCACCAAATCCATATTTAGTGTAGAATCTGACATGACATTTGTCAGTAATCTAACTGAATGTGGATAATTGATTTGGGTTTATTTGGCAGTTTGGAGTTCATTTAAAAAAGAGGAGAATTAGCTCAGTGGTAGAGCACTTGCCTAGAACGTTAATTTACCTAGCGCAAGAGGTCCTAGGTCCGATCCCTAGATTCTTCTCTAGACATGATATTGACTCCACTTACATAATAATCTGCCTTTGAACTCAGTCTACTTTGCATGTCAAGTTTTGTGCAATTGTTGCTAGACATAGTAATTGCCATTACTGACACTCCATTTCTATATGTTAATCTTACTAACTTAGACCTATAAATGTGTAAGTTCTACTTTCACATGTTAATTATTTCCCATATGCTCCCAATATAATAATAACAATCAAAATGCTATCTCCCATATTAATTTTAGAATCTAACTTGACAATTGGCAGTATCCCGCATTAATAAGGAGACAACTGATTTGGGTTTATTTGGCAGGTTGGAGTGCATCTTAGAAAAAAGGAGAATTAGCTCAGTGGTGGAGCACTTGCCTAGAACGTTAATTTACCTAGCGCAAGAGGTCCTAGGTTCGATCCCTAGATTCTTCTCTAGACATGATCTTGACTCCAATTACATAATAATCTGCCTTTGAACTCAGTCTACTTTGCATGTCAAGTTTTGTGCATTTGTTACTAGACATGATTAGTAATTGCCATGACTGACACTGCCTTTCTATATGTTAATCTTACTAACTTTGAGCTATAAAATGTTGTATATTCAATGCTATTAAAGATTGGGCCAGGCCAGAAAAGACGGTAACAAAAGTAGGTTAAATTTCTGACTAAAATTTAAAAAAAGGAGCAGTCTAAAGCTTTTCTATGTTTTCTATGGCTGATTTAATGATTTATTCAGTTTATCCCTTAGCATGTCGAATTTTTTTTAGTTGTATCATAAACTAGTAGAAGTGGTTTATATGTGTTACTGGGAATCCATGATCCACCAACACTCCATTCATATGTACCTTTAACTAATAATTATCAAAAATGCTTAGGAGCTTTACAGAACTTAAGCACTGAAGAACTGAGAGATTGCACCAATCACACTAGCATTATCATTTTGTGCATTATTGCATTGCTTTTATGGCTGTAGATTTCACAGTTTTGCTGCCTTGTCATTGAGTGCAATAAAAGTGTATAAACTATCACTGAGTTGTTACTTAATGCAAAAGGAGATTTCGATTGTCCTAACACCAAAGCATTGGTGCTGGTGTTCCTCAACTATAACGACTTGCCATCACCAGATTTGGGGTTTACAGTATGGATATAAAAAACTGTTTTTCATTTATGTCATATATATGCTCACTTACAAAATAAATTATATCAAAATCAATCATATTAACACCATTTATTTCTTTAAAAGTGAACAAGATAACAAATGTGGGCCACATACTGACTAAAATGACCAGCACTGATTTTTTTTTTTTACTAAGGTAATCACTACTCATTAAAATGTGTAGTTCATCAAGCAGAAATAGTCTACCTTATCAGGACCTAATGTTGATAAATATTTCAATTATTTGACAGAATGTCTGACGGAAAAAAGTCAGTGCTCAGCGACAGGACATTACGTCGTCATGCTGAGAAACTTGCCCAGCAGATTCTAACAAATCTTCATTCGCCTTATTCATATAGACCATAATCCTTTGCGCGCAACAGGAGTTCCGGTATTTTTTTCCCATATCAATTCTATAGACGCGTGAATTAAATGCCGCACAGGTAAGTGAAAAATGATTATTTAATTTCAAATAAAATAGATATGAATAAAACTAATATTTCTCCTCATGATTATCACATTTTGCCATGAAATTAGTCGTTTTTTAATAATTTTTTTTTATTTAGACGATAGGCTGACTTGGAGCGCATTTGCGCACCGCAGTGTGTTAGATGTGTTGAGAGGAGATTGCGTTCGTGCTTGTCTTGTTTGACCCATTTTTAAAGTCACGTTGGTTTGTTTTGATTTTCTGCGAGTTCGATGTCCAAATTATTCAAACCACAGCCAGGTCAAAATTATCAAAAATTCCAGCAAGAGCGCCTGGAGTGAGACACTGAGAGGGAATTGATATGTCAGGAAAGTCGCATACCCACTTATATTTATGTTACCATATGTCAGTTGTTCCGTTATTTTTAGACCAAAATATTTACATTTGTTTGAAAGTATATTAGATATAGTAAGAGTGTCCCATTTTTAAAATAACGATACTAAAATGTACAAGAAGAAAAGGGTAATTCTGGTCAGAACAATATGTCTGATAAAGGCAAATAAATTCAGCGCTTCCACTATCATGCTTGTGGGCTGATTTGATAGTTGTCAGCGCCACTAGCTTGATTTTAGTGGTACATTGTTTTGAGGCAGTGGACATTAGTCAGGACAGGTGGCAGTGAAATATCACAGGAGAGCAAGCTCAGTGGTAGAGCGTTCACCTTGTGTGGAAGGTCTTGGGTTCGATTCCCAAGCTCTCCCTTTTCCAAAGTTACCAGCTACTTAAATAACTACCTTCTTGTCCTACATTTGCCCTCAAACAGTATCAAATTTTAAAATATATTTGTATCATATAGAGTATTGTTTTTCATTTATACTTGTATATTAGTACAGAAAACATTTTGTCCATTTTATGATCATTTCCTCTCAAGGTGCCCATGGTGTACAGGATCTGTAAGTATGTTGTACTTTGAACATGTATTGCATGCATGGAGGTTTCCACTCTGAAAAGCATCATTATTTATTTGAAAGTGGTTAGGATATGCTAACTTAGTCTACTAGGTAAAGGACAATTGATAGTTGAACCTTTCTTGATATGTTTACTTGAGTATAGCAGATTATATTTTCCCTGTGTGATTTTTCCCTGTCTGATTTTATGAAATTATTCTAGTACTAGTAGTTATCCGGTATTGAATATAAGGCAGAATAAATGCAAAGAAGAAAATCATAAGGAAAGCAAGTTCATTGTTGTCATTTACCCATTATGAAAGGTCTAGGGTGAGGGTCTAGTTTTTGATCCCTAATTGTACACATGTACAAACATTGATCTCTTGTTGTTACTGTCTAAACCTCTTCCCCTGCCCTAATTAATGCTTCCTGTTACAAATAAATTGCTTTAATGTCTGTCACAACTAGTATAGAAATCTCATGTTTTTATTTTAGTTGGTTGGGGAGATGAAAACTAAAAGCAAGACCGAAGAAGATACTGTGACATTACAACCAAGATCATGCACAGAAGTATTTGCACTGAAAGCAGAGACCTTAAAAAAATTATGTTTGAAGCACCAAATTGCAGTGCACTACCCAAAAAAGGCAAGGTGCATTTTTTTGTGTGACATATTGGGACTGTCAACTACAGGGTTCAAAACAAAGGACTCATTACTTCACCCAGGAGTAAAATTATCTGACGAACAATTCCAAGAATTTCATCAAAATGTCAGTCCCCAAAAGCTCTGTACACGAAATGACTTTTCAACGAATTTATTAAACATCCCAGATATAGATGTGTCAGACATAAAAAGATATCTTTTAAATACAGAAGTCATCACAGCAGATTGTGCAAGAACCTACAAACTCTCTCGCCCGTATCAGTTAAAAGATTCTGTGCATTCTGTTCGTTATAGCCAATGTTCAGATTTGAAATTTTTTAGTATAATAAGGGCCTATTGCAATGCCTCTCAATCAACAAATTCTGAGGATGTAAAGGTGGTTTTTGTTGTTATAAACAAAATCAATGCCATTCCATGTGGTGGGTTTTGTACCTGTTCTGTAGGCTATTCCTTGACATGTGGCCATATAGGGGCAACACTATTTAGGGTTGCAGACCTAGTTGCAAGTGGAGTCAAGGAGGACATAACAGCTAGCACCTCCTTGCTGTGCGAGTGGCTGGAGCCTAAAGGGTCCTCTGCAAGTCCATCACTGCTGTCTCATCTTCCTATAAAAAAGAATGTGAGCAGCATGCAGAGGACCCCTGACGACTATGGACAGGTCATACGACAGCAAAAACCACCTTCAAAAGATGACATTTTAAAGTTGAGGGCGAGCCTTTTTAATGCCACACATCACATAGGACAATATTGTCCTGCAGTACATCTTTTGGGAGCAAATCTCCATAATGCAAATAAAATTCCAGATTCTATTCTCTTTGATACACACCTAGAAAATGACAATTCAATTTTATTTGACAATGAAGTTACTGTCACTGCATTACCATTACCAATTTTTGACCATCCTCATAATTGTGATTATGATGCATGCATTAACGATCAAGTTGAAAATTTTGTAAAATCAATAAAATTTAGTGAAAATGAAATTCATCAGATTGAGGAATCCACAAGAGGCCAGAGAGAGAACCCTGAGTGGCACCAGCAAAGAAGGGGTGCAGTTACAGCCTCAAGGATGGGGTCCATTCTTCGCACATTTGAAAAGCAGAAACCCCCATGCAAATCGGTCATTACTGCCATCATGGGGAGAGAATGCTCTGAAGACAATATCCCTTATACTACAGTACCATCACTTAAGTGGGGGATTAGTAATGAAAAGAAGGCAAGAGATCAGTACCTTAGACAACAGAAGAAGCAACACACAAACTTGTCAATTAATGAGAAAGGCCTAGTTGTTGCTGAAGACTATCCATATATAAGAGGCAGTCCAGATGGAATAATAACATGTAGCTGCCATTCTGAGAGAGTGTTAGAAATTAAGTGTCCATATTCATGCAGGAATATGATGGTGAAAGATGCCATAAAATGTGGTAAGATAAGGTATCTGGATGGCAATTTTATGCTAAAACCATTCTCAACAGAGGGCTATTATGAACAAGTTCAGGCATTGATGTATATTCTAAAATTGAATAAATGTGAATTTGTAATTTGGACAAATGTTGACATGATGGTGATTGAGGTTGGGTATAATGCTGAATTTTGCCAAAAAAAATTATTACCTGGTTGTGTAAGCTTTTTTAAGAAATATATAGTGCCGAATATTTTAAGCTGGAACAATAAGAACAAAATGCCCAAGATGTGTTAGGGAATGAAAATGATTACTGAATTGGTCAAAACCAATATTGGGAAATGATTCCCAGTGTAATTATATGATGTATATAGAACATTACAAAATATGTGCACATATTGGTGTAGTACTTTCATATTGAGAATGGTTGTTTATATAATTATATTAAATCATTATACCCAACCTCAATCACCATCATGTCAACATATACATAAATGCCTAAACTTGTTCATAATGTATTTACAAAAAGTTTGGTAACATGCATTTATATGAAGATTTGAGGAGTAATTGCAATTTCCTCCTTAATGAGTTTATTTAAGGACTTGAACAGTTCATGATAAAATACAGTGTTTTACAAAGTCAATTACAATAACAGTTTAAATGATGTAAAAATACAAATGTTGAGTACACAAACATGAAAATTTTATTCTATTCCAATACTATATGTATGTACTCAAATGACTAATTGGGATGTACAATAAATTACTGGCTGAAAATGGCATTTCTTATCAATGTAGTAACATACCAATCCCATACCTTTATTATACAATCTTATAATATGTTCATATTTCAAAAATATTAAAATTACTTGTTGAGATGTAAGTCTGCATTACATCTCTGACAGGAAATGATATTACAGTAGTCTGCAGAATTCTCCTTTGATGAATATATCACGGGACTCTTTGGTCTGATTTACTTCTCCAACAGGTAACACAACAGCAGTAATATGTTTTCCAGAGAACAACTACAAATGACTGATCTTTACGTTTATTTCTCTGGTTGAGAGATCTGGAGTCTCCTAAGACAGCAGGGACAATCCAGCTATCGGTTTGACTGACCAAACTCACTCCGAGCTCTGATCCCCAATCTCTCTCTGTCTCTAATACAAAGTTCTTCTCCTTATATACTGATACACACAAAATACATTACAGTGATTCCTAAAACAAGTCAGAGATATTGAAGCCAATTAACAGAATTAAGACATATTACTAGAGACCTTCAACATAATTTAAGTCAGACTGCTTTAAACTCCAACTTGGGGATGAAGCCATAAATAAAGTTATTCAATCCTTTTTAAACTGAAAATATCCTTTTAAACTTGGTTAGTTTTTTTCAATGAATAACATACATTAACAGATTCATATAATGTCATTATAAAAGAGGCATCTGAATGATCTTTACCAAATGTTGATTTAATTTGATTTAAATGTGGAAGTTCCTAAAATGAAGTTTGGCCGTGAAATCACCACTATGACAAATATAAATACAGTTTCAACCTGACCACATACGTATTTGAATAAAACTGACTGTAATCAAACTTGCCTTGCCTGGATTATTCTGCATTTTAAGCTGAAAGTGGGTTTTCTTGGAGATTTACAAATACAAAATTTTACTGAACTTTGGTGTGCTCTTAGTCTGGACTGTAATGCTGAATAACTGGACTTGATTTCCCATGCAAGAATTCATTATTGAAAAAGACAATTAATCACAAAAAATGCTAACTAAAAATAAACAAACTAAATAAGAATGGAATTATTTATTTCTTTATAACTGGTAACTGAAAGTTTGTCAGGTAAGCACAAACAACAAAAATTTGCTCAAATAGGTCAAACATATTTAACTTAACAATTTGTTCTAATAAGTGAAATGTCTTAATTCTTTGTATGATCCTTTCTACGTGAATTCTTGCATGGGAAATTTTGTTTGATCTATTTGATTCGGCATTTGTGAATTGCACTCTTTCTCTTCCCTTAAAATCAGGCATTACGATCTTTACACCTTGAAATTCCAATTCATCAGATACAGTGAAACCTCTGTCAGACATCACCAAATCCCCCCTCTTGAGTCCATGCAGGAGTGGCTCAGAGTTCAGGGTAATATGCTTGTCTGAAGCTCTGCCACCCCATGCACTGGACACAAAGTTCACGGCAAGATTTGGTGATATGCCAACAAGAAATTTCACTGTATCGTGATGTTTATAATTTGAAAATGTGCTCTTTCTTGAATCAAGTGATGATGATTTTTGTAATAAAAGTTCTGTGCAGTCTAAAATAATTTTTAAATTGTCAAATGATTGAAAGCAATTAGGTTGTTCTTCTGTTGAATATTTCATTTCAAATAAGGTTTTAAGTTCATTGCTCAGAAAATTAATCCATGTTGTAAAGATTTTCGAAAAATGACCTGTGCTTATATCAAAAGTTTGAGCAATGTCTTCATTAAATTTTCCTGTCTTTAATTTAACTAAAACCATAAAAAATTCTTCTTCAAATGTAAATTTTCTAGTTGGCCCTTTTTTAGACGTCATCCCTGTTGTGTTTGTGGCCTCTCCATTCCAGTAACATAAATTATTTGAATCTGTTCTTGTTTTTAAGTAATCGCATAATGAAGAAAAAACTAAAAAATTTGGCAAATTAGTCCAAAACTGAAATTTTCTGTCATCATCTTTTATATTTTCCAAACGAAGAAATTTTCCTTTTAAATCAGAAATTTGCTCTTTCAATTCAGTTACCTCTTTTTCCAATTGTTGAATTTTTGTTAAATTTTGTTGTTTATTTGTTGTATAATAATCATGATCTCCTGCTTCATTCAGACAATCTAAAAGTCTGGCAACTTTTGGCCTGCCAGCAGCTTGCCTGCCAGTTGATGATCTTTTCCTGAAAATATGTTTTGGCTTTTGGTTGTAGCTCCTATTTGCAGATAAAGAGTTATTTGTTGTGCGGGGCTTTGAGGAACTATTGGGAAAAATAGTTGGTGAGTAGCTTGGATGAGTTGGGTCATCATTTTTTCTACCTGTAAATGAGTAAATATAATTATATATATCAACCAAAGTAACTGAGCGTATACTGCAATTGCAAAATCTGATTGCAGTTATTGTATAAACAATATTGTAATTTACTATTGTAATTTTAGTTATATGATTATATAATGTATACTGTTAGGTCATAGTCATTTTAAAAAATGTACTTGAACCGCAATAAATAATAATAATAATAATAAAATTAATTAATTGATCATCTTCCCTATCTCATGCCTAGATTGATCCATAAAAAAAATAATTAATTGATCATCTTCCCTATCTCATGCCTAGATTGATCCATCTGGATCAGTATAACTCCCTGGGGAATCTCATTAAATTGCTATCAAATAAATTGCTTTAATGTCTGTCACACCTAGTATAGCTGATAGAGGATAATTTTCTTTACCCCCTAGTTGATTTGGTATATTGTGTGACAGACATTTAAGCTGATTATATATACCTCCTGCAAAATGCACAGAACATATCCTTGTGGATGTAGTAGGTGTAAAATCCTTCTCAACAGGTATGTGGCACAGCCAGTTGTGTTTGCGGCTCACATCTTTGGGGAATTGGTAAAAGCTAATTGCTTGCCCCTCCCGATTACATTTCCCACGGGAGTTTGTGCATCCAGGCACGCAGCAGTAGTCGCCCACATATGCCTTTTTCATTATTCTGAATGACTTTATTCCCTGTAGAAAATTATGGCAAAATGATGGTACAAAATAAAGTAGACTTTAGGGCAAGATGAGCACATTTAGTATTATAAATATATTAAGAATTAAAGATATTAAACCAAGATATGCTAATATATAATGGATAAATTTTTTGCCATTTGCTTTGTAGCTCAGCAATGTATGCTATTTGAAAGAAGATACAATTAAATATTGTACGCAATTTAAAATAACTGTTTGAGAGCATGAATATGCAGTATTGGACAGGAATGCATGCAGTTACTGGTAGGCTATTGGTATTAACTTTGGAAAAAGGGAGAGCTTGGGAATCGAACCCAAGACCTTCCACACAAGGTGAACGCTCTACCACTGAGCTTGCTCTCCTGTGATATTTCACTGCCACCTGTCCTGACTAATGTCCACTGCCTCAAAACAATGTACCACTAAAATCAAGCTAGTGGCGCCGACAACTATCAAATCAGCCCACAAGCATGATAGTGGAAGCGCTGAATTTATTTGCCTTTATTAGACATTTATTAGGCATCCTTTTCTTCTTGTACATTTTAGTATCGTTACTTAAAATCCTTACTATCATATACTTTAAAACAGATGTTTTGGTCTAAGATTAACGGAACAGCTGACATAGGGAATCATAAAGATAAATTAAATGGGTATACGACTTTCCTGACATATCAAATTCCTCTCAGTGTCTCACTCACGGCTCTCTTGCTGGAAGTTGGGTAAATTTGGCCTGGCTATGGTTTACAAAATGGACATCCGACTCATATCGGACTCGCGGAAAAACAAAACAAACCAACGTGACTTTAAAAATGGGTCAAACAAGACAAGCACGAACGCAATCTCCTCTCAACACATCTAACACACTGCGGTGCGCAAATGCGCTCCAAGTCAGCCTATCGTCTAAATAAAAAAAAATTATTAAAAAACGACTAATTTCATGGCAAAATGTGATAATCATGAGGAGAAATATTAGTTTTATTCATATCTATTTTATTTGAAATTAAATAATCATTTTTCACTTACCTGTGCGGCATTTAATTCACGCGTCTATAGAATTGATATGGGAAAAAAATACCGGAACTCCTGTTGCGCGCAAAGGATTATGGTCTATATGAATAAGGCGAATGATGAATCATCTAGTGAAGATGATAATGACATCTTACCTGCAGAGCAAACCATTGAGCATGAGGAGACAATGACAACAGCTGATGTTTCTGATGAAGAATCTGCTTGTTCACAGGCCAGTTATCAGGAAAATATGGATATGACTTTTGATATTGAAAGCAATTTCAGTGATGATAGCAGCAATGATGACGTGTCGGACACTAGTTCTTCAGATGGTGAAGAAGATGAAGATTTTGCAAAGAAACTGAGGGATTGGGTGATTACCAGCAACCTTCCATTGAGTCATGCAAACAGTCTTTTGGGTATTTTAAAACCATATTTTCCTTTTTTGCCAAAAGACAGCCGGACACTCCTGCAAACTAAACAATCATACATCATTGATCAAGTTGCAGGAGGCAATTATCATCATTTTGGCATAGAATATGGAATAAAATGCAGATTGGCATCTCATCAGGAACTTGCATCTCAAGAGGAAATCATTCTGCAGATAAATATTGATGGCTTGCCTCTTTTTAAGAGCAGTACTGAATCCTTTTGGCCAATTTTAGGTTTACTCCCACAAGAGGAAAAGCCCGATCCCTTTGTAATTGGCTTATGGATTGGACAGTCAAAACCCAATGATGCTAATCAGTTTCTGAATAAATTTGTGGAAGAAATGAGACACTTAGAACAAGTTGGTATAATTTATGATGACAAAAATTTCAGTGTTAGGATATCAAATTTTGTTTGTGATACAGCTGCCCGAAGCTTTGTGAAACAAGTGAAAGGTCACACAGGGTATTATGGGTGTGACAACTGTGTTCAAAGTGGTGAGTGGGTTAATCACCGTATGACTTTTCCACAAACTAATGCACAACCTCGAACTGATGTTGCATTTAATGAGATGATGTATGATGAACACCAACGTGGTGAGTCAAATTTACTTTCCTTGAGGATTGGCATGATCAGCCAATTTCCACTAGATTACATGCACCTGGTATGTTTAGGGGTTATGAAGAAGTTGTTGACACTGTGGATGAATGGACCACTACATGTGAGACTGGGGGGTAACATGATTAGGTGTATCTCAGATGGTATAAACAATATGAGAGACTTTCTTCCCAGAGAATTTCTACGTAAAGGACGGGCTTTATCAGAAATTGAAAGATGGAAGGCTACGGAGTTCCGAACCTTTCTTATGTATACTGGTCCTGTTGTTCTAAGAGGAAAATTGCCAAATGCATTGTATAAACATTTTATTATGCTTTTTGTAGCAATCACCATTTTGTGTAGTGAGACACTGTGTGGAGATTACTGTAATTTTGCTGGTCAAATACTCTCCCTTTTCGTGGAGCACATGAGTGAGGCATATGGTGCAGAACAGATAATTTATAACGTTCACTCGCTCACTCATTTGGCTGCACATGCTAAAATGTATGGAGTTTTACACAATTTTTCAAGTTTCCCATTTGAAAACTATCTTCAGACTATAAAGAGACTTGTGCGCAAACCAAAATTGCCACTCCAACAAGTCATACGCCGTCTTGCTGAAAGGGAACATGTGAAAAAAAAAATTAAATCTTCACAAACATTTTGTAAAAAAGAACACCACAGAGGACCAGTCCCAGAAGAATATCAGCAATGCAAACAATATAAAGAACTTCATATGGAAAATTTTTTTTTATCAGTTAAACAACCAGATAATGCTATATATGTTGGACAAACACCTTTCATCATAAAAAATATTATCACTTTCAATCAAGAAAGAACATTGATATGTCAACCATTTATGACAAAAGAAAATTTTTTTATATATCCTGTGGAATCTAGTAGACTACACATATGGTCCGTGAATAATCCGAGTGGTCGATTAGTGAGCATCAGTCCAGAGCAGATCAAATCAAAATTAGTTTTATTGCCATTAAATAACCAATTTATTACTTTACCCCTTCTGTGATAAACAGGCATAACTTTATTAACTTTTATAACATTTGTATCACAGGGAGATTATGTCTCGCTCAAAGTTCAACATCGTATATTTCCCTGAGGAAAATTCAGTGGCAGTGGCCCCTGATGAATGGGTCAAAGGCGATAAGTGTCTTTGGCCCCCCAAGATAGTTATGAGAGGTGGAAGAGCCATAGAGGAGTGTGTGCCACCAGATAGCGATTGGGATGTGTATGACTGCAAAGTGTTGAAGTCTACTAGTAAGTGTGTGGAACCAATTAAATTAAAGGGATAATAACTCTTCATTTTGGCTAAAAAATGAATTTTCCTAGAGTAAACAACTATTTTCCCATACTTACCAATGGTTAAGGAATCCATTTTTACATTCAAAGTTAGTCCCTGGTTTCTTTCCAAAAAGTTTTTTTTTTTTTTTTTTGTTATAATCTCTTAAGAGATTATAACAGAGTATGGAGGTCACGTGGTCTAAAGACAAGCTCAGATACAAGAATAATAGCCATAACTGTCGTTTTTGTGGTACAACAGAATATATTATATTTCCATGAGTTGTTCACAATGTTTTTATTGTGGAATATTGATCTCATATGAAGAGATATTATCCCTTTAACATTATCAATAAATTTGGAATATAAGAAATGAAAATGTGTGCAATATTTGGTCAGTGGCAAATTCTACAGCAATGTTAACTAGGCAGTAATTTTTAGGTGACTATAGAAAGGCAAGGGAAAAGTGCGCCAAAGCAGTTAAATCAATGAACCGAAACATTTGTGATATTGACCTGGACACGACTGACATAGAAGCTAAGAGGAGGTGAGAGGGACATTATATACATCATTATAGTAAATTGCGTTAAATTCCGAAAATACTTTATTATTTCATCATAAAGTGCCTTATATTAATTGTAATTGTATGTTTATCAAAATGTAAAATTTCCATTTTCCCATGGTTGCATCACTCACACTCTAAATATATATATAATCATCATGATTATAGTAATATATACCACTGTATTAAATGCTATTTTTGCACAAAAGGAGACACCTGCCATCTAGACTTGCAGAAGAGGAATCTGATGACAGGTTAATTCTTTTTTTAAGTAATAAAAAGGATATCTTGGTTGTGAGTGTGTGTGTGTGTGTGTGGGGGGGGGGGGATAAAGGCCAACTCATGTGCATACTAAAAAATTAATATTTATTTTAATGCTCAGTATGTCTTTGCTAAGGTAAATGGTATTTGAGTGGTATTTAAATGTTATTTGCTATGAAAGGAAAAGAATTATGTTTCTAAATTATTATTCATTTGCTCTTTTATTATGTACAGTGACATACAGCCATTGAGTAAAAAGGGGAGGAAGCCCTCTTCTCTCTCTACGCCTAGGCCATTTCCATCTCCACCTCCTGCCCCAAGGATGGTAGAGGATAGCAGCATGAGGTTAGTGAACTCCTAGACTTGTGGTAAATGTACTGCAATTGAAATTGTTCACTTAAAGGTTGCATACCAGTTTCAGCTATTGTGAAAATGTTCATATTTATTTAGTTCTTTTTTTCATTTTTCCTTGTTTTTTTTTTTTTTTTCAATCATATACAGTGGCATACAGAATTTAGAAAAGAATGGGAAGAAATCTTCTAGCTCTCTCTCTCTGGAGGATGGCAGCATGAGGTTAGTTAACTCCAGTTGAGACTTGATAAATGTCAAATATATGCAATTCCTTTAATTGAAGACTGCATAATCACCTTTCCATTGGTTATAAAAAATTCAGTCACCAACACCGTCTAGAACGAAATTTGGATGATAATTTTTGTTTTAAATTTGACCTTTTTTTTTTGTATCAGTGATGGTGTACCAGTAGAAAGAGAAAGACCAATATCATCAATTCAGACACTCCATAGCAGGCCGTTATCCCCTAAGGAAATGTAAAATAAGTTTATATATATATGCAAAGAAGAGAATAATGACTTTAAATGCATTTTTTTTTTTTTTTTTTTTTTTTTTTTTTTTTTTTTTGTGAATTATTTTTATAATATAATTTAATTTGATTAGTAACTTTAATTAAATTGAAGTGAAACGCATTCTCCAAGTTGATGAACATTTATTGTAATCATATTATTATTATGGCAAAATTTACTGTATGTGCTACTTCTCTTGCAGTGCACCTAGCACCAGTTCTTCTGGATTGACCCACAGATCAGCTGAGAGGTATGTGTGACAAACATTAATTTGTTGTTGCCAGTTGTTTATTTTGAAGTGAATGTCAGCTAGCAAGTTTTACATGTTTCTAAATTGTCAGCTGTCCAATGTCTTTCTAATTGTACCCTTATTTTGAAGTTGAATATTGGATAATGCAGGGAACTTTTTTAAATGACAGGGAACATATGGTAATTTTGCAACAGATTTTGTTGCAAACTAAAAAAAACACAGCACTGCTCCAGGCCATATACAACAGGCAAAAAGTGGATGAGGACACCAGCCAGATGGTGGAAGATCTGGATCTTCCCATCAGATCAATGGAAGATTTCCAAAGATTAGAAGATGTACTGCAAGATCGGTCCAAATCCAAAGCTCTTGTGAGTATTCTATAAAACACTGTGTTTGATAAGATATTTTTGATAAGATATTTTTTTTTGTCAACTTCCTTTAATTATAACAACTAATTTGGTTTTTAGTATTAATCAATGGTTAGGAATGTAATTTTGATTATTCCAGTAGGAGATTTTTAACCTGTGGCACAGACGAAAGTAGTATAACTAAATAAGGAAGAGTGCTGTTAAAGGGTAATTTAATTCTTTCCATTAAATTGCATTAAAAAAATGCATTAGACTGTCTGAATGTCACTTGTTGTAGGTCCGTCACCTGACAACTCTTGGGGGGACAGGGCAGGAAAACACCATATATAGGATGATGGAAGCGCTTATGACATCTCCTATGGCAACTTTATTCAACTGGAAGGGCCGTGCTAGAGGGGATGGCAGTAAAGAAAAATGTGGTCTGTGCAAAAGCAGAATTGCCAGAGTCCTGCATGGTAAGTATGTGACTGCTGGTGAGTCAAAATAATTTTTCATGATGTAATATTTTCCCACTCTATCACCTCTCACGCCTTAATTTGGTTGTAATAAAACTGAAATATATTTAAAAATGTTTTAACTTTAACAGATGCTGCCAAAAAAAATGGTATCAAGGAAAGTGACACAGAAAGAATCATGAAGACATGGTTGAAAAATGCCAGCGACAGGGAGGGAGGAAGGCAGCGAAGATTGTTGAAGAAGATTGGTATGTATTACATCCTTGTATTTAATCATATTTATTTTCTTTTGTCTCTTTTAACACATATCTAAAAAATTGAAATTACTTTTTTAATACAAAAATAAGATTCTTTTCCATGTTTGCACTACATGTATCAGTTGGTTTCTTAAATAGAACAGTTTATTCTCATTCTGATGATGTTGATCTCCATGCCAATCCTTTTAGTTATGTTGAATTTACATGTAAACACTTCAGTTTAATAGGGATATGATGGACAATCACTTGCAATCACTTCAATGTGTTATTTTCAGAAAAAGACAGAGTCCAGGCTTTGCAAGAGACAATTGTATCATCATCCTCGGATTCAGACTGATGTTTTTTTTTTTTTGTTTTTTTTTTTTGGTCCTGAGTTGAAAGTATGTATCATGTTACATGCTTATTGAGAAATTAAATTTGGATACCGTAGTCAAGATTGACTAATAATTAAGGTTAGGGGATATTTGTTGAAGACATAGACTAACTGTGCTTGGATCTACATGAACATGTACCCGGTATATGACGTTTTTGACTGTTTAAATTGTTCTGACTACAAATTAAAGCACTCATGCTTGGTTCTTTCAAACAGATATGTTGCAGTTAGAGTATTGAATAGAGTTAACGTAGAATTTTTTATGTTGTTGTTTGTACATTTTGTGATATGAACGATATTGTTCCTACATAGTGTTATTTGCTGCAAGTAAAGACAGCATTAGACTGGTATGGCTTTGGAAATATAAGAAAATTTATTTCCCTGTACTGCTGAATGGACATACCGGTATATATGCATATGTTTATGACAGTTTATGTTTCGTGCAAATGAATATTTTACCAGATACAGTACTAGAAAAAGTTTTTGAATAGAGTTAACTAAGTATTTTATATGATGTTGTTGTTGGAAAGCTTGTGAGGTGAATGATTGCATTAAATAGTGCAAGTAAAGACTGTATAAGACTGGTATGGCTTTGGGATTTGTTGGGAGGCCATTTTATATAAAATAATTCCCATTTGTTAACCCTATTAAATGCTTAAACCTACAGGCACATGCATTCAAACAGATTTGTTACCATGTGGGTACAGAAACAGTGTTGAATGGAGTTAACTTAAGTATTTTATATATGCTGTTGTTTGAAGATTTGTAAGATGAATGTTTTTTGTTCCTTTAAAAGTGTTACTGCAAGGAAAGATAAGTGTAACTGGTATGGCTTGGGGAGGGGTTGAGGCCATATCTCATAGTGGAAGATTACCTATGTTTTCTATACTTTAGGAATAGAATTTATGGGGTTTTTTTTAATATCTCAAGGTCCATTATAACTTGCCACGTTGTTGTATTTTAAGGAAGAAATATTACAGAAGATTAAACACTCTTGAAATATTACATTGTGTTTTGTCTATTATATATGACAATAATAATGATAATATAATTATCAAAAAATTAATAAATCAATGAATTAATGAATAATAAAGAAAATAAAAAATAGATAAAAGCAGTGGACCTACGTCGGCCCACCAGCTACTTGTCGCCGGTGGGCCGACGTTGGGCCGCTCAAGCTGTATGTCGCTGGTGGGCCAACGTTGGACCGATGGTCAGGCCAACGTAGGCCCACCGGCGACAGTAGCTGGTGGGCCGACGTAGTTGGAGTCGGTGGCCCAACGTCGGCCCACCGGCGACATGCTATCTGGGGAGCTACGCATATAACGTTGATACGTCGCTAGCTGGCCGCTGTTGGCCCGCCGTCTATACATTAGCGATGTGTAGTTGGCGGGCCGACGACGGAAAGAGCGCTACTTTCCGTCGATAGCCATCGGTGGCCCACCGTCGGGCCACCAGCGATGTAGTTGTTATACGGTCAAATTTTAAATACACGCCAAATTTGTGTCCGTGGCTACTTATTGCATTATCCCCAGAGCGACGAAGACGATTATAAGGTCTTTTTAAACCTGTTACGGAATGTGCAATATTTATTGGCTTCCAAATATCACATGACGTCCAACACGCGACGGATGCACGCTACGAAAGCATGCGGCGACGTCGCGAGACGACTGCGTTGTCTGTCAGCTCTCCCACCGAGTTGGACGTACGTGCTGTGCTTTATTGTAAGAAGGTAAGTTTACTTTAATACAATGTTAATACTTGTAGACATACTGTACGATTAAATTGTATACATAGTATATATTTGTTAAACGGTATGTTATGCAGGAATTGTGCTGTTGTGACGAATCTAAGTGAAAAAAGTAGCTAACCGGAGAACATTGTCTTTTTTTTTATTGTGGCCCCGTCGCGGTTTTATTCACCATTTTTATAATAAGATTCAAGCAAAAGACCCGATAAGACGTAATAAACCAAAAGCAAAAGCAACGACCCGCTTCCTGGATGTGACTCATTTTTCATTCGATGTGCTAGTTGGGACATCAACATTGCGTATTTGGTGCGAACCTTACTTGACCTATTTAGTTTGTAGTTAAGCTACCGGTACTCCAGAGCCTTCTCTTGAAGTATTTCCAAATATTTACACATGGAAATTATACCGAGAAAATTTTATAGTATAATTAAGATATAATTTTTCCCCGCTCACCTACTGCTCAGCGCCGATATGACAAATTCAGATACAATTTCACCAAGTCGAAGGGAAGATTACTGTACCTATTGTTAATATACTGTGTGTATATATATATATATATATATATATATATATATATATATATAATTTAGCAATTTTTCTAGTGAATAGGGCAATCCCTACATATTTTTGTCGGTTGATGTAAGTGTTTGATGACACCTGATGTTTGTGTACATTCTTACCTTGCATGCTTATCAACCATAATCAATGCAAAACTATGTTTCACCAAATCCATATTTAGTGTAGAATCTGACATGACATTTGTCAGTAATCTAACTGAATGTGGATAATTGATTTGGGTTTATTTGGCAGTTTGGAGTTCATTTAAAAAAGAGGAGAATTAGCTCAGTGGTAGAGCACTTGCCTAGAACGTTAATTTACCTAGCGCAAGAGGTCCTAGGTCCGATCCCTAGATTCTTCTCTAGACATGATATTGACTCCACTTACATAATAATCTGCCTTTGAACTCAGTCTACTTTGCATGTCAAGTTTTGTGCAATTGTTGCTAGACATAGTAATTGCCATTACTGACACTCCATTTCTATATGTTAATCTTACTAACTTAGACCTATAAATGTGTAAGTTCTACTTTCACATGTTAATTATTTCCCATATGCTCCCAATATAATAATAACAATCAAAATGCTATCTCCCATATTAATTTTAGAATCTAACTTGACAATTGGCAGTATCCCGCATTAATAAGGAGACAACTGATTTGGGTTTATTTGGCAGGTTGGAGTGCATCTTAGAAAAAAGGAGAATTAGCTCAGTGGTGGAGCACTTGCCTAGAACGTTAATTTACCTAGCGCAAGAGGTCCTAGGTTCGATCCCTAGATTCTTCTCTAGACATGATCTTGACTCCAATTACATAATAATCTGCCTTTGAACTCAGTCTACTTTGCATGTCAAGTTTTGTGCATTTGTTACTAGACATGATTAGTAATTGCCATGACTGACACTGCCTTTCTATATGTTAATCTTACTAACTTTGAGCTATAAAATGTTGTATATTCAATGCTATTAAAGATTGGGCCAGGCCAGAAAAGACGGTAACAAAAGTAGGTTAAATTTCTGACTAAAATTTTAAAAAAGGAGCAGTCTAAAGCTTTTCTATGTTTTCTATGGCTGATTTAATGATTTATTCAGTTTATCCCTTAGCATGTCGAATTTTTTTTAGTTGTATCATAAACTAGTAGAAGTGGTTTATATGTGTTACTGGGAATCCATGATCCACCAACACTCCATTCATATGTACCTTTAACTAATAATTATCAAAAATGCTTAGGAGCTTTACAGAACTTAAGCACTGAAGAACTGAGAGATTGCACCAATCACACTAGCATTATCATTTTGTGCATTATTGCATTGCTTTTATGGCTGTAGATTTCACAGTTTTGCTGCCTTGTCATTGAGTGCAATAAAAGTGTATAAACTATCACTGAGTTGTTACTTAATGCAAAAGGAGATTTCGATTGTCCTAACACCAAAGCATTGGTGCTGGTGTTCCTCAACTATAACGACTTGCCATCACCAGATTTGGGGTTTACAGTATGGATATAAAAAACTGTTTTTCATTTATGTCATATATATGCTCACTTACAAAATAAATTATATCAAAATCAATCATATTAACACCATTTATTTCTTTAAAAGTGAACAAGATAACAAATGTGGGCCACATACTGACTAAAATGACCAGCACTGATTTTTTTTTTTTACTAAGGTAATCACTACTCATTAAAATGTGTAGTTCATCAAGCAGAAATAGTCTACCTTATCAGGACCTAATGTTGATAAATATTTCAATTATTTGACAGAATGTCTGACGGAAAAAAGTCAGTGCTCAGCGACAGGACATTACGTCGTCATGCTGAGAAACTTGCCCAGCAGATTCTAACAAATCTTCATGATGAATCATCTAGTGAAGATGATAATGACATCTTACCTGCAGAGCAAACCATTGAGCATGAGGAGACAATGACAACAGCTGATGTTTCTGATGAAGAATCTGCTTGTTCACAGGCCAGTTATCAGGAAAATATGGATATGACTTTTGATATTGAAAGCAATTTCAGTGATGATAGCAGCAATGATGACGTGTCGGACACTAGTTCTTCAGATGGTGAAGAAGATGAAGATTTTGCAAAGAAACTGAGGGATTGGGTGATTACCAGCAACCTTCCATTGAGTCATGCAAACAGTCTTTTGGGTATTTTAAAACCATATTTTCCTTTTTTGCCAAAAGACAGCCGGACACTCCTGCAAACTAAACAATCATACATCATTGATCAAGTTGCAGGAGGCAATTATCATCATTTTGGCATAGAATATGGAATAAAATGCAGATTGGCATCTCATCAGGAACTTGCATCTCAAGAGGAAATCATTCTGCAGATAAATATTGATGGCTTGCCTCTTTTTAAGAGCAGTACTGAATCCTTTTGGCCAATTTTAGGTTTACTCCCACAAGAGGAAAAGCCCGATCCCTTTGTAATTGGCTTATGGATTGGACAGTCAAAACCCAATGATGCTAATCAGTTTCTGAATAAATTTGTGGAAGAAATGAGACACTTAGAACAAGTTGGTATAATTTATGATGACAAAAATTTCAGTGTTAGGATATCAAATTTTGTTTGTGATACAGCTGCCCGAAGCTTTGTGAAACAAGTGAAAGGTCACACAGGGTATTATGGGTGTGACAACTGTGTTCAAAGTGGTGAGTGGGTTAATCACCGTATGACTTTTCCACAAACTAATGCACAACCTCGAACTGATGTTGCATTTAATGAGATGATGTATGATGAACACCAACGTGGTGAGTCAAATTTACTTTCCTTGAGGATTGGCATGATCAGCCAATTTCCACTAGATTACATGCACCTGGTATGTTTAGGGGTTATGAAGAAGTTGTTGACACTGTGGATGAATGGACCACTACATGTGAGACTGGGGGGTAACATGATTAGGTGTATCTCAGATGGTATAAACAATATGAGAGACTTTCTTCCCAGAGAATTTCTACGTAAAGGACGGGCTTTATCAGAAATTGAAAGATGGAAGGCTACGGAGTTCCGAACCTTTCTTATGTATACTGGTCCTGTTGTTCTAAGAGGAAAATTGCCAAATGCATTGTATAAACATTTTATTATGCTTTTTGTAGCAATCACCATTTTGTGTAGTGAGACACTGTGTGGAGATTACTGTAATTTTGCTGGTCAAATACTCTCCCTTTTCGTGGAGCACATGAGTGAGGCATATGGTGCAGAACAGATAATTTATAACGTTCACTCGCTCACTCATTTGGCTGCACATGCTAAAATGTATGGAGTTTTACACAATTTTTCAAGTTTCCCATTTGAAAACTATCTTCAGACTATAAAGAGACTTGTGCGCAAACCAAAATTGCCACTCCAACAAGTCATACGCCGTCTTGCTGAAAGGGAACATGTGAAAAAAAAAATTAAATCTTCACAAACATTTTGTAAAAAAGAACACCACAGAGGACCAGTCCCAGAAGAATATCAGCAATGCAAACAATATAAAGAACTTCATATGGAAAATTTTTTTTTATCAGTTAAACAACCAGATAATGCTATATATGTTGGACAAACACCTTTCATCATAAAAAATATTATCACTTTCAATCAAGAAAGAACATTGATATGTCAACCATTTATGACAAAAGAAAATTTTTTTATATATCCTGTGGAATCTAGTAGACTACACATATGGTCCGTGAATAATCCGAGTGGTCGATTAGTGAGCATCAGTCCAGAGCAGATCAAATCAAAATTAGTTTTATTGCCATTAAATAACCAATTTATTACTTTACCCCTTCTGTGATAAACAGGCATAACTTTATTAACTTTTATAACATTTGTATCACAGGGAGATTATGTCTCGCTCAAAGTTCAACATCGTATATTTCCCTGAGGAAAATTCAGTGGCAGTGGCCCCTGATGAATGGGTCAAAGGCGATAAGTGTCTTTGGCCCCCCAAGATAGTTATGAGAGGTGGAAGAGCCATAGAGGAGTGTGTGCCACCAGATAGCGATTGGGATGTGTATGACTGCAAAGTGTTGAAGTCTACTAGTAAGTGTGTGGAACCAATTAAATTAAAGGGATAATAACTCTTCATTTTGGCTAAAAAATGAATTTTCCTAGAGTAAACAACTATTTTCCCATACTTACCAATGGTTAAGGAATCCATTTTTACATTCAAAGTTAGTCCCTGGTTTCTTTCCAAAAAGTTTTTTTTTTTTTTTTTTTTGTTATAATCTCTTAAGAGATTATAACAGAGTATGGAGGTCACGTGGTCTAAAGACAAGCTCAGATACAAGAATAATAGCCATAACTGTCGTTTTTGTGGTACAACAGAATATATTATATTTCCATGAGTTGTTCACAATGTTTTTATTGTGGAATATTGATCTCATATGAAGAGATATTATCCCTTTAACATTATCAATAAATTTGGAATATAAGAAATGAAAATGTGTGCAATATTTGGTCAGTGGCAAATTCTACAGCAATGTTAACTAGGCAGTAATTTTTAGGTGACTATAGAAAGGCAAGGGAAAAGTGCGCCAAAGCAGTTAAATCAATGAACCGAAACATTTGTGATATTGACCTGGACACGACTGACATAGAAGCTAAGAGGAGGTGAGAGGGACATTATATACATCATTATAGTAAATTGCGTTAAATTCCGAAAATACTTTATTATTTCATCATAAAGTGCCTTATATTAATTGTAATTGTATGTTTATCAAAATGTAAAATTTCCATTTTCCCATGGTTGCATCACTCACACTCTAAATATATATATAATCATCATGATTATAGTAATATATACCACTGTATTAAATGCTATTTTTGCACAAAAGGAGACACCTGCCATCTAGACTTGCAGAAGAGGAATCTGATGACAGGTTAATTCTTTTTTTAAGTAATAAAAAGGATATCTTGGTTGTGAGTGTGTGTGTGTGTGTGTGTGTGGGGGGGGGGGGGGGGGGGGATAAAGGCCAACTCATGTGCATACTAAAAAATTAATATTTATTTTAATGCTCAGTATGTCTTTGCTAAGGTAAATGGTATTTGAGTGGTATTTAAATGTTATTTGCTATGAAAGGAAAAGAATTATGTTTCTAAATTATTATTCATTTGCTCTTTTATTATGTACAGTGACATACAGCCATTGAGTAAAAAGGGGAGGAAGCCCTCTTCTCTCTCTACGCCTAGGCCATTTCCATCTCCACCTCCTGCCCCAAGGATGGTAGAGGATAGCAGCATGAGGTTAGTGAACTCCTAGACTTGTGGTAAATGTACTGCAATTGAAATTGTTCACTTAAAGGTTGCATACCAGTTTCAGCTATTGTGAAAATGTTCATATTTATTTAGTTCTTTTTTTCATTTTTCCTTGTTTTTTTTTTTTCAATCATATACAGTGGCATACAGAATTTAGAAAAGAATGGGAAGAAATCTTCTAGCTCTCTCTCTCTGGAGGATGGCAGCATGAGGTTAGTTAACTCCAGTTGAGACTTGATAAATGTCAAATATATGCAATTCCTTTAATTGAAGACTGCATAATCACCTTTCCATTGGTTATAAAAAATTCAGTCACCAACACCGTCTAGAACGAAATTTGGATGATAATTTTTGTTTTAAATTTGACCTTTTTTTTTTGTATCAGTGATGGTGTACCAGTAGAAAGAGAAAGACCAATATCATCAATTCAGACACTCCATAGCAGGCCGTTATCCCCTAAGGAAATGTAAAATAAGTTTATATATATATGCAAAGAAGAGAATAATGACTTTAAATGCATTTTTTTTTTTTTTTTTTTTTTTTTTTTTTGTGAATTATTTTTATAATATAATTTAATTTGATTAGTAACTTTAATTAAATTGAAGTGAAACGCATTCTCCAAGTTGATGAACATTTATTGTAATCATATTATTATTATGGCAAAATTTACTGTATGTGCTACTTCTCTTGCAGTGCACCTAGCACCAGTTCTTCTGGATTGACCCACAGATCAGCTGAGAGGTATGTGTGACAAACATTAATTTGTTGTTGCCAGTTGTTTATTTTGAAGTGAATGTCAGCTAGCAAGTTTTACATGTTTCTAAATTGTCAGCTGTCCAATGTCTTTCTAATTGTACCCTTATTTTGAAGTTGAATATTGGATAATGCAGGGAACTTTTTTAAATGACAGGGAACATATGGTAATTTTGCAACAGATTTTGTTGCAAACTAAAAAAAACACAGCACTGCTCCAGGCCATATACAACAGGCAAAAAGTGGATGAGGACACCAGCCAGATGGTGGAAGATCTGGATCTTCCCATCAGATCAATGGAAGATTTCCAAAGATTAGAAGATGTACTGCAAGATCGGTCCAAATCCAAAGCTCTTGTGAGTATTCTATAAAACACTGTGTTTGATAAGATATTTTTGATAAGATATTTTTTTTTGTCAACTTCCTTTAATTATAACAACTAATTTGGTTTTTAGTATTAATCAATGGTTAGGAATGTAATTTTGATTATTCCAGTAGGAGATTTTTAACCTGTGGCACAGACGAAAGTAGTATAACTAAATAAGGAAGAGTGCTGTTAAAGGGTAATTTAATTCTTTCCATTAAATTGCATTAAAAAAATGCATTAGACTGTCTGAATGTCACTTGTTGTAGGTCCGTCACCTGACAACTCTTGGGGGGACAGGGCAGGAAAACACCATATATAGGATGATGGAAGCGCTTATGACATCTCCTATGGCAACTTTATTCAACTGGAAGGGCCGTGCTAGAGGGGATGGCAGTAAAGAAAAATGTGGTCTGTGCAAAAGCAGAATTGCCAGAGTCCTGCATGGTAAGTATGTGACTGCTGGTGAGTCAAAATAATTTTTCATGATGTAATATTTTCCCACTCTATCACCTCTCACGCCTTAATTTGGTTGTAATAAAACTGAAATATATTTAAAAATGTTTTAACTTTAACAGATGCTGCCAAAAAAAATGGTATCAAGGAAAGTGACACAGAAAGAATCATGAAGACATGGTTGAAAAATGCCAGCGACAGGGAGGGAGGAAGGCAGCGAAGATTGTTGAAGAAGATTGGTATGTATTACATCCTTGTATTTAATCATATTTATTTTCTTTTGTCTCTTTTAACACATATCTAAAAAATTGAAATTACTTTTTTAATACAAAAATAAGATTCTTTTCCATGTTTGCACTACATGTATCAGTTGGTTTCTTAAATAGAACAGTTTATTCTCATTCTGATGATGTTGATCTCCATGCCAATCCTTTTAGTTATGTTGAATTTACATGTAAACACTTCAGTTTAATAGGGATATGATGGACAATCACTTGCAATCACTTCAATGTGTTATTTTCAGAAAAAGACAGAGTCCAGGCTTTGCAAGAGACAATTGTATCATCATCCTCGGATTCAGACTGATGTTTTTTTTTTTGTTTTTTTTTTTTGGTCCTGAGTTGAAAGTATGTATCATGTTACATGCTTATTGAGAAATTAAATTTGGATACCGTAGTCAAGATTGACTAATAATTAAGGTTAGGGGATATTTGTTGAAGACATAGACTAACTGTGCTTGGATCTACATGAACATGTACCCGGTATATGACGTTTTTGACTGTTTAAATTGTTCTGACTACAAATTAAAGCACTCATGCTTGGTTCTTTCAAACAGATATGTTGCAGTTAGAGTATTGAATAGAGTTAACGTAGAATTTTTTATGTTGTTGTTTGTACATTTTGTGATATGAACGATATTGTTCCTACATAGTGTTATTTGCTGCAAGTAAAGACAGCATTAGACTGGTATGGCTTTGGAAATATAAGAAAATTTATTTCCCTGTACTGCTGAATGGACATACCGGTATATATGCATATGTTTATGACAGTTTATGTTTCGTGCAAATGAATATTTTACCAGATACAGTACTAGAAAAAGTTTTTGAATAGAGTTAACTAAGTATTTTATATGATGTTGTTGTTGGAAAGCTTGTGAGGTGAATGATTGCATTAAATAGTGCAAGTAAAGACTGTATAAGACTGGTATGGCTTTGGGATTTGTTGGGAGGCCATTTTATATAAAATAATTCCCATTTGTTAACCCTATTAAATGCTTAAACCTACAGGCACATGCATTCAAACAGATTTGTTACCATGTGGGTACAGAAACAGTGTTGAATGGAGTTAACTTAAGTATTTTATATATGCTGTTGTTTGAAGATTTGTAAGATGAATGTTTTTTGTTCCTTTAAAAGTGTTACTGCAAGGAAAGATAAGTGTAACTGGTATGGCTTGGGGAGGGGTTGAGGCCATATCTCATAGTGGAAGATTACCTATGTTTTCTATACTTTAGGAATAGAATTTATGGGGGTTTTTTTAATATCTCAAGGTCCATTATAACTTGCCACGTTGTTGTATTTTAAGGAAGAAATATTACAGAAGATTAAACACTCTTGAAATATTACATTGTGTTTTGTCTATTATATATGACAATAATAATGATAATATAATTATCAAAAAATTAATAAATCAATGAATTAATGAATAATAAAGAAAATAAAAAATAGATAAAAGCAGTGGACCTACGTCGGCCCACCAGCTACTTGTCGCCGGTGGGCCGACGTTGGGCCGCTCAAGCTGTATGTCGCTGGTGGGCCAACGTTGGACCGATGGTCAGGCCAACGTAGGCCCACCGGCGACAGTAGCTGGTGGGCCGACGTAGTTGGAGTCGGTGGCCCAACGTCGGCCCACCGGCGACATGCTATCTGGGATGTTCTTTCAAAGCTAACGAAATAGGATGCAAACTATATATGACCTTGTAAAATATAAATGTCTAAGATATATCTAAAAAACAGAGCATGAAAGATGATGTATATGGTGATATTTTTTATATGTATTTATCCTTTTAACATGAAATCTACTAAGTAAACTTAAAATAAGTGTTTTTTTTATATTTTCAAAATACTAAGCAAGCAAATATGTGACACAAACTAGGCAAATAGATATAAAGGCCTTTCTCCTACAGTCATAACTGTTAACAAAATAAGACATTAAAACTTATCCAGTTCATAAGGAAATTCACCAGGTTTAAGAATATACTTGCATGTTTATGAATAAACTGCACTGAAGCGGCTGAAAGGAACTGCATTTTCATCCGCCAACACACAGACAAGTGGAGCCATCTTTTGGCAGATCATCAAGAGTGACATGCAGTCTCCTTCTGCTGTGTGGGTGTTTACTTGAGAATGGCCAAAAACGTGTTCAAATACAGCTCCAAGACTAAAAGATCTAGGTGGGGTGCTTATGTCAACACCATTCTTCTGAACCTGATCGTGTGGATCATCCACTTCATTTGTTGATGGTTCTGTGGCTGAGGTTTGAGAACCCACTCTGTCATATCCACCTCTTCCATAGATTGTCATCAACATCTTTAAAGTATCTACACACAGTATTCCCTGAGCTAGGCTGTGGCCTAAAAGGTGACATGAATCATACACAGAATATTCAAATGAAACAACATAAATGTTTATTTTTGTAAAGAAGTAGTCTTATGCATTCTGTGTCTGAACAAATTGTAATTACAGTAATTATAGAAACTGTTTCATATTATACAATGTCTATTAATTTCCTGAGATTGTTGTAATACAATAAAATAAAGGAGTTTCATATAAACAGACTATTCATTTTCACCTGGAAACTTCTTTAACAAATTTTATAGAGGTTAAATTGTGACATTAATTTCAAATTTAGCGACTTCAATTTAATAATGGACATGAAGCTGATTACTCTACAGTGAGGGGTCAACACTTAGCAAACTTGACTCACCAGAATTTTCTATCTCTGTTTTGAGAAGAGGGAAGTCAAAAGCATCTCCATTATGAGCAAACAGACAAACAGGGGGGTCTAGTCTTGCCAGAAATGCATTAAACATTTCAGTAGTCGCACCAGTAAAATTCATCTGATGGTACAAGTTGTCATTGTCAAGACCTGAAAGAAAAGAGCTAAACAATAAAAAATATATCAAATATATCAAAAACACATGGAAATTATACTACATTTGACTAGGAAAATGATAACTTGCCCCTATGGAAAAAAAATAGCAGCATAGTCAATCATCCAGCAGCTGAATACACTAGTACTGGATACAACTGAAAAAAAAAAACAAAAAACAAAAAAGAGAAAATGTACTGCTTACTTTTGTTGGCATAGCATTTAATTGGCCTAATTTACCAAGAATCTATGCATTTCAATCACAAGATATCATGAGTGCATTTTTTAAAACAATTTTTTAAAAATTAACCAAGTTCGTATGTAGCACGTACATTTGGTAATACATATAATGCTTATGAATTAATTAAATGACTTGATAGCAGTTAAATGCACCAGCTACACTTTTTAAGTTCCCTACCTGTTAACTGCCAAATGTTGTGTGGAATTGGTTTCATGGGATAGAAACACAGGGTAAGTTTGTTCAGAACACGCGCTGGAGAAGATAATCTGTTTCTGAATGCCTCCAAAAGCTGAGTTCTGTGAACAGCCACTAGGCTGCATTCAGTGACTCTGGTCTTTTCTCTGGCATTTAAGAGCCCTGTAGTCTCGAGATCCAGGAAGACAAATGTTGAAATTTTGCTGCCTTGGCTTGCCATCATGACCCAAAGGCCTTTCCTGAAAAAAGTTTATAAGGTACTTTTTTTAAAAAATCTGCATCTATTGAGAGGATAACTTAGTCTCTTTTCCCAAAGTTTAAACAAACTTGTCCCAACACATTAAACAAACATTATTTTCAGCTTAAACCCACCTCAAAGCTTTTTAAATTTTAATTTTAAATAATAATAATAATAATTATATAATAATTTTATTGAGCATAGAGATGTTTTATATTTAAAGGCTCTCTAACTACCACAAGGAAAAATATACATATTAAGTGTTTGCACCATAAATAATAAGAAGATACAGGTGAATGGATAAAATTCTTTATATTTGACCCAAATTATCTGCATTTTATTATCCACTAATAGTCCTAATCCAGCTTGCTTGATAGTTAGTGAAAACTATATACCGACATAGATCTATTTTAAAAATGTTAAGTTTGATCTTAATGGATGTCTTACATTGCAACTTCCCGCAGGTTACCTTGGGCAAGGAATAAGACATCAAATTCCGAGACTGGGTTCAGTAGGCTTCACTGAGGCAAAAACATTGGGAGAAAACAAAGTTGAATCTTGAGAGAAAGTTGTTCAAAGTTAGCCTTTACTTTCAAGCTGCAAATTTGCGGTTTTATACACCAACCATAACATTACCTGTCGCAGTCCCGAATATATCACACAATGACCAAGTAAATGTTCATCACCTCGTCTTCCAGTCCGATTCTAAAGACTTTGACCCTTCCAGCTTTCAGAAACACGGGTGGCGATGAGTGAGGGCACGCTGACAAGGGAATTCCCACTTCCGGTGTTTGCGCGTGGTCACGTGAGCAAAAGAAATGCGGCGGATGATGTCAGGCTCTTCTGGTAATTGCGTGGTGTGGTATTAATGGCTTAAATTAATTTACTCATACGATGGAATCTGTATTTAACAAATAT
This sequence comes from Lingula anatina, assembly GCF_051362555.1. Taxonomy (NCBI): domain Eukaryota; kingdom Metazoa; phylum Brachiopoda; class Lingulata; order Lingulida; family Lingulidae; genus Lingula; species Lingula anatina. The sequence goes on along the minus strand of NC_141769.1, from coordinate 30,373,796 downwards.
TTATATATATAAATCGATAAAATATCTCAATATGTAACCTTTGAACTATATGAAATTTACCTAAAACCCGATTTAATTCTCCAAATAATGAAAATAAATATTAGAATATAGGGGGTGCTCTCGAGCCGGCCAGAAGTCCTTGCCGCCATCTTCAGTCTGGAAGCCGCTGGATTGCTGGAATTCTTGAGAATCGCATCGGATATTTCAGTGAGTTGATCATCTTCCGTCTTTATTGTAATTGTTCTCAATGTTGAAATATGTGTTCATTTTTTGATGAAAGTTTCATGGTGATATGTTGTGTTGATTTGTAAAAAACGTGCAGAAAGCATTATGACCTACAAACTCTCGGCACGCCCAAAGCCAATGCAATGAAGCTAAAGCTGAAGCCTTGGACGTTGGAGAGGGCAGCAGAGTTTGACAGTGATCAGCATCAGCTATTAATGGTGTAGATAAAAAACGCAATGCAGCAAAGCATTCCAAAATTATTGCATACGACTATTAAGCAGCTAAGTGCTAGTAGACCTTGTGCAGCATTCTAAATGCCTTTCAGACTTTCTTCCATTCATTTACGTTTATGTGATTTATTGATACGATATTGCCAAGCTCAAAACCCAAGAAGAAAATGTGAAGGTATAATGGTAATACTTATCTTAGCATATCACATTGGTAGACTTGATGTAAATGCTAGATCTAGAAGAATTGCTAAGATTTAAAAAAAATTTAGTATTTAAAAGGCTACTCAGTTTGTGCTCTAATAAAGTTTTATAAACAGAAATAATTTGTGATAAAAGGATCCAATTTTTATGTTATGAAATATTGGTATTGCTTCTTCATGCAGGAACTACCAAGTCTAAATTAGTTTCCCTTTATAGTCTGTGTGGAAATTAATTTAGAAGCACTATTCAGGTTTAAAATCTGATTTTTAGAGCGTTTGACCTTGTGGTATCTTATCTATGAAAAGTCATACAGAGGAGTGCTCACTGAACATTTTGCTTAAATTATGTTAGTACCTCACATCATTTCAAATACTAGTACATGTATCCAAAAGCAGCACAGTCTTATACAGTAACTGGATCTACTAAAAATGTTCGAAACCTCTTTTTTAAATAATACTCCAGTATTTGTTGACTTTGTCTTGACTTAAAAAGGAGGAATAATGGTAATGACAGATTGCATGGATATTACAGAATTAATGAAAAAGGATACGACGGGATCTTTTCTTGTTGCATATAACTTTTGTAGCAATTCTCAATCATGAAGCATATTTTGAAACAACGAGAACACATTGTTAATTAGAAAAGAGGTACTTCTTAAGCTAGACAAACCGCCATCGAGCCAACATTCTTTAAAACTTTTAACTTTGCCAAAATAGAAAGTGTGCAAGCCATGGCTGCAGCTGTTAAATGTGCATGTGAATGCTATCATCTATTCTGACACATACACAGAACAGGAATATTGATCTTGAAGTCACTTAACCATAGAACTGTCCCATGAATTAACCCTCAGTTGCACTGGGTTATTGATTATCTGCAGTCTAGCTAAAAGATGCATAGTCAATAGTTGTTTGGAGGATGGGCATGTTATAGCTACAGATGTATAATCCCAAAATGAAAAAAAAAAATCAAATATACTCATTTTATTCATTCTTAGAACACAGTAAATTAAAGCTATATTAGTAACTTAATACAAAAGATAAGACATAGGTCTTGTTGAAACAGTGGTTATGATTTTAAATTATTCTAGATGTTATGTTGCACCTGAGTCTTCATTTAAGGGTAATACGGAGGGAATTATGTTTTGAATTTATGATTTTATTCCTCATTTGAGTATGCCAAGTAATGATTGACTTACTTCATTTTATGAAGAATATAAATATTATAAGTTAATATGTTTATTAATTTTAAACCATTCAGATATAGAATAAATTGTAGTTAAAATACACTGCCCTGTTTTTAAAGAAATCATAAGTTTGTGGTCAGATAGACCAAGCTCTATGTTCCCCGTCTTACATCAAAAAAAGAATTCCAGAGTAGTAGCAGCTTATCAGTTATGACTCAAACCTTATGTATATTGATTCTGTTTATCTGCTGTCCAGTATCCTATCTGTGGCCATACAGCTATAGGAAAAATGCCCTGATTACTGGCTTCACTAACATTATTATCAACTAAAATATTTAAGTTAATAAGATATGGTAAGCTCTATCATAGGAAATTGGCAAAATGAAAAGTTAATGTTTGTATTTGTGTAGATTTTCTATTTATCATAAGCTAAAAATGTGATAACTTTCCTGCTAGGCAAGATATTTTACATGCTTCTTAATAGTTGAAGGGAGTCAGAGGCAACACACATCTAGTACACAGGTATTTTACAAAATAGGCACACAGCCTTATGGCCAAAATAGCCAATGTTAACAGCTGGAAACTATGTGCTGTTGCTATGGTGATTTTCCATCTGGGGCTGTCTATTGGGATTGGTAATGACTCAAGCATGCAGTGTAGTATGATTTATATGAGAGAGGCTGGCTGATACTTACATTATGTCTGTGTGCATTGGACTTTATTGACTTTTCTCCAACAGCAACTGGGATGTAGGGTATGTGGGCTATTTGCTGGGCAGTATTTTCATAGGTAGTTGTTTAGTCATTGTTAGAATTCTGGTTTGTGGAATGTAGAAAATAAGAACTATTCATGATTTTGCAATTCTGTATTATTACCAAGTAGATGGTAAGTTATAACTTAAATTATGAGGTGATTTTCTGGTGGTATGGCATTTTATGAACTAGTCATTTAATTATTTTCAGCATTTGGCAAATTTGCTCTTGATATTGATTAAAAAAACAACAGATGATATTCTTATGCAGACCTGCTTTTGATTCTTAAATTTAAGAAAGCCATTTGCATCTTACTATCCCAAATTTATTTGACAAAATTGATAAAATTTTTTGCTTGTATAAAAATAAGGCTAACTCTAAGAAAGTCACCTGGTTTATTCAATTTAGTAAAAAAAAATGTTTCCATTGCAGACATAACTTGGTCTCAGAAGTGACACGCACACCATGACGTCTGCCGAGGTTCATCCTCGAGAGATTAAAATCCTCGAAACTGCAGAGGACATCCAGGAAAGAAGAGCAGAGGTCTTAGGGCGCTATGCCGCCTTTAAAGATGCCACACATCAGCGTCGTTTGATGCTGGAAGATGCCCGCAACTTCCAGTATTTTAGACGTGATGCTGACGAGCTTGAAAGCTGGATTCTTGAAAAACTACAGACTGCCTCAGATGAGAGTTGGAAGGATACTACTAATCTGCAGGTTTGTTATAAATATTGAAATCATATATATATGTCTTTTAGTGCCATGGGTTCATAGATTACATTGATGTAATATCTTGCATAATTTTTTCTTATTAAACAAGTATATGTTGCTCAGGAATTAAGAAGTTTTGTAAACCATACAGTTTCTACCACTGGGTATACTAAGGCTTAAAGCCATGTACAATCATGAGTAATGATTTCCGTGGCATAGTCATACCATGATGTTAACAACTTACTACTACCACTCTTTCTCAGGCCAAGATCCAGAAGCACCAGGCCTTTGAGGCAGAGGTACAGGCCCATTCTAATGCCATTGTGGAACTGGACAACAGAGGAATGGAAATGATCAATGCTGACCATTTTGCATCAGACATTATCAAGGTTTGGGAAGCTTTTTACCGATCAATATCATTGTTCATGTGCTGTTGCATATGTTAGAGACTTGCTTGTTGGTTGTGTTGTTGGCACCTATTATGATAATTTTTACTTAAGATTATTACTATCCGATTAATAAAAGAATTTCCTATGTTATGTACTATTGGTTTAGTCGTAAGCACTTTGCAGCTGTATTTTCATCATTATTTTACAGCTGGTATTTGTAAGTCTTTCTGTCTAGTCTGTTTTGTAACATGTATGATGGCTTTTACATTTGGGCATATAATATTTTTCTAAATATTAAAAGATAAATTGGGATTAAAATTCAGAACCATCTCAAATTAAATTCCCATTCAAACATTCCAGGCCCGTCTTGAGGAGATCCACAGACTTTGGGAGCTTTTGCTGTCCAAGCTGCAGGACAAAGGGATAAAGCTTCAGCAGGCACTGGTCCTGGTGCAGTTCTTTAGAGAGTGCAGTGAGGTGATGTTTTGGATCACAGACAAGGAGGCCTTTGTCACCTCTGAGGAGTTTGGACACGACTTGGAACATGTGGAGGTGTTGCAGAAGAAATATGATGAATTCCGCAAGGTGGAGTAATCTGTTGTGTGTCCCCTGTCACCCCTGCCCCCCCCCCCCCCCTAAAAAAAAAAAAAAATTAATAAAATAAGTAAATAATAATAATGAAATTAAATGAAAAAGAAATTAAGGTAGAATTAAAATGATGATTTCATTAATATACTTATTGTGAGATTTGTTTCCACTCTAAGAGTTGTTCACTGTTATTAAAATATGGATGAATGTCATGTCATTTCTTTAAACTAGATTTACATGTTTACTCATAAGAAGTTGAATGATCACTAAAACAATCTGTAGGTAGCGTGTTGTATATTTAAGTTAATGTTCAACTAACCACCATGTTAATAACAATCATGTACTGTTGGATAATTCCAGGACTTGGAGAGCCACGAGTATAGAGTGACAGAAGTCAATGGTATGGCAGAGAAGCTGCTGTCAGATGGACATCCCTCAGAGGAACAAATCAGGGAGAAACAGATTGTAAGTCAAGTCACAGTCTTAATGATTCAGCTGATGGATTCAAATTTAAAATTTTGAAATGTAAAATTGCAATGATTTAATAGCTGAAGTGTACATGGATTTGAAAAACAAGGGATTTGATTTGTAATGCAGCATGTTGATGAGATTATATTCTCAAAGTCAATTTACACCCAAATCACAGAAATCTTTCACAGTTTTTGTATTTAATCATATTTTCTGATTTGCAGGAGCTGAATGAAGCCTGGCAGAGACTGAAGCAACTTGCAATCCTGAGGCAGGAGAAACTGTCTGGGGCACATGAAATCCAGCAATTCAACAGGTATCAACCATTGGCTTAAACAAAATTGATTCTGACCAGGCACTGCACATTGACATACTCTTGTAGCTTTTGGCTGGCATAAATTGGATTTTTTTTCCAAAGTTATTTTTTGGAAGAGGCCGAATGATAGAAGAGAGATTTTAAAATGTTGCCTTCATTGGATGATGCTGAGAGGAGTGAGTAATATCTCTTATAACAAATTTTCATAGCATTTAATTTGCAAATGTAACTTTTTTTTATCTTTTCTCTCTTATTCAGAGATGCTGATGAGACCATAGCTTGGATCACAGAGAAAGATGGCCTGCTGTCCACAGATGACTATGGCCGGGACCTAGCAAGCGTTCAGGGACTGCAGCGCAAACACGAGGGAGCTGAGCGCGACTTGGCTGCCCTGGAAGAACGTGTGACACAGTTAAATGCTGAGTCTGGTCGCCTGTCTGCTGAGTATCCAGACCATGCTGATGAGGTGCAGACTAAGCAAGATGAAATCAACCAAAACTGGGCCAGACTTCAAGAGAAGGTAAAGTTGACTTCATTACAGCAGGTTTTGTAAGGTTTGATGTGTCATGTGTAGAAATCAGTGACAAAAACACTATGATAAACAAAAATGATGATCTGTTAAAATTTTTATTCTCTCTGAGATAAAAGCTTAGGTAGGTTGCAGTGTAAAATTGTTCAACTGGTTATTATACATTGTCCTGTTAATCTATTTTAATATTACATGTTTTATGCAAATTTATCATACTTATTGTACCATTAGGCCGAGGAAAGGAAAAATCGCCTGGATGACTCCTACCACCTCCAGAGATTCTTGGCCGATTTCCGTGACCTGGTTTCCTGGATCCACGAGATGATGGCTATTATCTCCGCAGATGATCTGGCCAAAGATGTCGCTGGGGCAGAATCTCTTCTGGAAAGACATCAAGAACACAAGGTACATTTATTGACATGAAAAGAAATAGTTGTCAGTAGTACAAAGATTGCATGTAAAATTAAAAAAAATATTGCAAGGGAAAATGTTTCGGATGTAGTCCTAATTTAATTTGGTAATTATGAAAGGACCATTTCACCTTATTTTAACATATATTCTGTTCTTGTACAGGGAGAAATTGATGCTCGTGAAGACAGTTTTAAGACCACAGCAGATGCAGGCAAACAGCTTCTGGAATCTGACCACTATGCCACTGAAGAGGTCAAAGAAAAGGTAGAAAACTTACACAATGAGCAACATACAGTCAGTAATGGAAAACTTACTTATCACGTTTCATTGCCATTAGTGATTATCAAATACAAAAAGTTAAGAATTCAAATATTAGTCACATTAAGTAAATTGATACCCGTGCATTTTTACAGCAAAGAAAATTTTCCAATCGTGAAAAGAGAATATCAGGTTTTTATACTCAATCGAAGTTCTACCAGTAATAATAATAATGCCTTGTTTTTCTTTGTATTCCTCAGCTGGTCCAGCTAGCCAATGAAAAGACAACTCTGTTGGAACTATGGGAAGAGCGTCGTATTCTTTATGAACAGTGCATGGATTTACAGTTGTTCTACAGAGACACAGAGCAGGCTGATGCATGGATGAGCAAACAGGAGGTGAGATCACCTAGTAATAGGAATAAAATGTCGTTATATCATGTTTTATATTGATTCAGTTTTAACAACCTCTGAATTAACAAAGATCCTAAATGTTGCATTTTCTGAATGTTTTTTTATCACTGAGTCAAGAAAGGATGTATTGGCTCGATCTTTAAAAACTGAAAAGAGATGGGGTCATGGTTTTAATGTTTAACCCCTTCCACTGTATTTGTGTTTCCAGGCATTCTTACAGAACGAGGATCTTGGAGACTCCCTGGACAGTGTAGAAGCCCTTATCAAGAAACATGAAGATTTTGAGAAATCTCTTGCAGCTCAAGAGGAAAAAATCCATGTGAGTATCCCCTTTATTGGACTTCATGTAATCCTTTGATAATTCTTTGATGAGCCAGTCTGACATGAAATAATCACGCTGTAAGTGCCAAGGGGTGTTTTGTTATATTCAGTATCAATCCTGTCTGTTATTTCAGGCTCTCGATGAATTTGCGACCAAGCTCATTGAGAATGAGCACTATGCTGCTGATGATGTTGCAGCCAGGAGAGATGCAGTAAGTTGGCATAGTGGTTTGTTTAGTTTTAGTAGATAAAAAAAGTCTGAATAACGAAGATATATTAAATGATTAACTGAAAGCCTTTTTGTCTATTGTCAATTTCTAAATTAAGATAAGATGGAACATACTGCAGAAATCTGTGAAGGATTGATTAAAAGAATGTTAAATGTCAAATTAATTCCTCTGAGTAGCTCCTCCAGAGAAGAAATGCACTGTATGAGAGATCTGGTGCAAGACGCCGCATGTTAGAAGATTCCCTTAGATTCCAAGTCTTTGAAAGAGACTGTGACGAGACCAAAAGCTGGATCAACGAAAAACTTAAGACAGCATCAGATGAAAGCTACTTGGTAAGGTTTCTGTAGTGTAACCATTTCAGCAGTTTAAGAAGAATGCTGTGTGCAACAATTTTTTATATGATTATCAGCTCTTCACCTGGTTAGTGTCCGTTTAGTGTCAAGTAATATAATTAAAGGAATTGCACTGCACACCAGAGAGCTGGCTCCTTTTGTGTACAAAGTTCATTAGCACTAGTGTGTCAAATGTGCTATTTTACTAGGTACATTGTTCTGTACTGTTAGCATTTAGTCATATGAAAGTTGTAAATGAAGCAAATAAGCAGTTAGTTTTAAATGCAAAGCATCACCATTTGGAAATTTATCACTTACTTTTCTGAATATTTTGTTTCAGGACCCCACAAATTTGCAAAATAAAGTCCAGAAACACCAAAACTTTGAGCAAGAGCTTGCAGCCAACCAAAGTCGTATTGAAGCTGTCAACAAACAGGGCCAGGACCTGATTGACTCCAATCACTTTGCCTCTGACATTACCAGAGAGAGACTGGAGGAAATCCAGGAGTTGTGGCAACAGCTGAATGAACAGACAGAGAAAAAGAGTAGGTCTTAGTGAAATCAGTTGTATTTACACACAGAATTAAACGAGATTGATTTGATTTAAGCGAGTTGGAAAGGTTATTCATTTTTTTCTTCTGAAATATTGCTTATTCAGTTGCTCTAATATGCACCTGAAGAAGAGTTTATCTTTAACCAAATGAGCAAACATTTTTAGTTCATTGTATCAAACATCTAAAAAAATGGATGAAATGTAAGTAGTACTTCTGTGTGAAGAAGCTTCATACATTGTGTTAATTGCTTTGACTAAAGGTGGCCGCTTGAATGAAGCTAGTGAGCAGCAAGCTTACAACAGGAATGTGGAAGATGTCGAGCTCTGGCTGACTGAGATTGAGAACTTCCTGATGTCAGAGGATTTTGGGAAGGTATGCACCTGTTGACCCTAAGTTTGTCTTGAACTGTGACTGTAAAACTTTTTTTTATATTCATGCATCAATCCAGTTTAAGTTTTACTTGTTGACATAGCTTTAAGTTATGGAAGAAAGAAATCTCCAGCTAAATGTTATATATTTACCTTTATTTTGAAAAATATCCCAGTTTACATGTAATTAAGATTTGTTAATTTTGTTTTTTGAATGTGGTTGAGTATGATTTAATCCCATGTCCCCTACTCCGTCTTTCTCTTTTTTCTTTATTTAAAGAAGTTTTCAATTGAATATAAAGGTGTTCTTCTCAGTGGCAGTAAATTTACACACATGTTAATGTTCACCTTGATGAAATTCATTTTTTGCATCTTTGTTTTTCAAAGGTGACTAAAGCTCCTCAGCAAGAGCATTTAATGTCTTTTATTACGTACTACATTCTGCTTTGTATAGTAAAAGTAGCTTTTTGGAAACTAAATTTAAAACTAGGAAAGCAGTGGAGAGTTCAGCCATCCTCCAAGGCAGCTCACTTTAATAAATAAATCAATAAATAAAGAAAGCACCACCAAAATCTAAAAAATTCCGAGTTATTTATTCTTGTTCTTCAAAAATTATGCAAGAAAGACTAATTAAAAAAAAACAAAGAATGATCTGTGAAGAACACTAAACAAAATAACATTCTCTAGGATTCTAATCTCTTTTCTCTTTCTTTCATTCCCACAGATTATCACCAAGGGAGTGAGTTCTCTTTACAGTTTCTTTCAATTGCTCAGTACATATGCAACCCTGGAGAAATGCAGCAACTCTTGCTAATGACATATTCAGTGGGTAATTTTGAAATGGGGTGAATGTGAATCCTACAAATTAAATGCAAATTATTTAGTAATTATTTTGACCCCTGTTTTCATGTTAATATAGATCAAAAGTTTTTTTTTTTTTTTTTTTTTTTTTTTTTTTTTTTTTTTTTTTTTTTTTTTTGGTAATTTCAATTCAAAAATTTCCCATACATTTTGACTGTAAGAAAAATTTTCATGGGTGGAGGGAGCTCTCTTTCATAAGATAAAAAATTCAGATTCCCATTGTACCTTTACAATGGTTTTTATGATGTACATATTTTACAATCCAGCAGAACTACCACTGATCAGTATGTCCAAGTGTTGCTGTAATTTCTTTCTCCCCTGTTCCTTGTCACTGCAATATAATCAAATGCTTCCTGTGCCTTGTTTTTCTTTTTACCTGGATTGTGTTTGTATTGTCATCATGAGACGTAATTCCTTATGTACCTTGCCATTCTTTAGTCATTCTTGAACAAAGATGTCAAGATTAGACAGATATAGGTTGCATGCTTTTGTGCATATCATCATGATTGGGGAGAATATGTACATGAAATAGAAGATTTCATAATTATATTTTATGATTTTGATTGCTTTGGGGGAACTTAGTGCAGATTTATTTATTATTTAGGTCAAGCACTTTTCTTTTAGAATTATGAAAACTATTTTAGGACTTGGCATTGGTTGATTGAGTATTTTTGTTTAGTACAAAGTTCCATGTTATGTACTGTTGCAATGATTATAGATGCAAAACTTGGGTTACATGAAAATGATAATGAGTTTGTATAAAAATGATATGTTCAGGTGTTTCCGAAATTGCTGAATAAAGAACTTGAAAGAATTTTTGTGGATATAAGACCAAAAAGAAATGAAAATTGATAGCTTTATTAATTTAAAGTAATAAACATAAAACATTGAATTTTAATCTAAAATAAAAATGAAATAATAATATAAAGTATCCAGTGATAACAATGAATGACTGCAAATTTCAGACAGGATTATGTTGCTTAAAACTATTGTAAGCTTTTTGTCTGCCATCTCAGAGCTTTCAGTGGGGAAGGGGCTTGCAGATATTAGCCATTGCCTGCCTTACTATCTTGATTTTATTGATTTATTTAGCCATTTTGTATAAGTACACATGGGACAGTATTTTATTACACTTTTATGAGGATTGCCACAAAGTTGGATTTTGAATTAGTGTCATATTTTAGGGAAATGATGATATTACTAGGCTTTATTTGTTGATTCTTTAACAGTTGTTTGACTCTTTATAGGGAATGATTACTTTTATAAAGATATGTGTACTCACAGCTTGCTGTCTCATATTTGCATCTCAATATATATATTTTATATAGATTTATACTACATTGGATATATGTTAACTTATATATGTTAACTTGAGTTACAGACTATGTTTTAAGACCCACTGCCCCCTTCTACCTAAAAAAAAAAAACTTGATAATTGTAAATAAAAAATTGAGATATTTCATTTATATACACACATTACTTCCCAATATCAGTCTGTCTTACAAATCCTCTTTCCTTTTACCTCCATTGAGTCTTTTACACTGTGAATATTTTCCCAAAATTATTGCCAGTTTAAGCCATATCACATCGTTGACCTGGTCAGACATCTGTAACACACATTTTTGTCTTAAAATCATGTGTAAATAACAATCTTCCTTCAGCATCCTACAATGTGTACATGTTTTCTGTGCTGTGCCATAATGCAAAACAACTGATCATGCCCATGATTCTTAATTTTAATATTTGTATCTTATCTAGATCTTGTAACTTGCAAGTTTGTTAAAGCTTATTTGTAGCATGTTCTTCAGGTATCTCTTCATTATATAAAAGGCAAAGCATCTTGATATATAAACTGAATATTTTTACTGGTGAATTTTCTCATAATGTGTAGTATCATTTGAGTTCTAGTTTCTTTCAGATTTCTGACAAATTTCAACCAGTAAATTTTTTCTTAGGTACAATAGGTGTAGAATTTTTCTGGTGAAGAATTTATCCAATTGTAAAAATTGGTTTTTAGAAAAATTAGTAGATTCTAAAAGAAGTAGAGTAGGAAAAACAGCAAGACAGCTGTAAAGATAATGATATGGCTAGACACTTGTACAAGTCAAGATTTGCCATGGTGTTTGTTTATAATGCAAATCTGTAACATTAAATGTCCAGTAAGTAAGATTAATTTTTTATCTTGTTTGCAGGATTTGACCAGTGTCCAAAACCTTCAGAAGAAACATGCCCTTTTGGAGGCAGATGTTGCTGCACATCAGGTAAGTTGTATTGATTGTATCTAATGGTAATGATTATTTTGATAGAGGTTTTTGCTTATAATGTCTCATAAAGTAACAGTCAGATTGAATGAAAAACATTCTTATGATTGTTATTCAGCTTCTGCAGGAATAGAGATTTCTTCAATTTAAAGTCTTTTTCGTTTTTTTTTTTTTTTTTTTTTTTTTTTTTTTTTTTTGACATTATTTTCAATCTTTTCCTATCTTCCATCAGGACCGTGTTGACAGCATCTCTCAGCAGGCAGATGAGTTTGTGGACAATGGTCATTTTGATGCTGATAACATTGTGGCCAAGAAGGATGCCATGGTGGAGAGATACAATGCTTTACAGGTAGGAATAATGTGGGTGAAAGTGCTCAGGGTTATGCCTGGTTTCAGGGTTTTCAGTCTCCTTTTTTTCCACATGGTTTAAATGCAATTAGAAATTGCAGATTTTAGTTTTTACAACTTCTCCCAAGGAATAATAATAATAAGTCCCCACACCTTTCTCTCAACAGGAGCCAATGAATGCTCGTAAGCAGAAGCTGATAGATGCTCTCCAACTGCAGCAGTTTATCAGGGACATAGAAGATGAAGAGGACTGGATCAGGGAGAAAGAGCCCATAGCCGCATCCACTAACAGAGGTAAATTATAACTCAACTATAGGAGATAGAGATGATTGTTTGGGATGTCAGTGAAATGAGGGCATTAGAAGAAAAAAATAATTGCTTATTTGAACAACAAAAATTCTTGTTTGGCAGAGTTCAAAGTTGGATAAAGTTGATTAATATTAGCTTGCTTATTTTATAAATTATTATGCCAGTGTTGAATCGGATGGCAATGGCAATATGTACCAGGAGATTCTTGTTACTGCCCATATGTTACTTCAGGCAATATATGTCAACTGTTACTATAAGGAATTTGAGTGTTTCCTGGCATTCTATTAGTGGTTAAGTGGAAAGTGTCCATTTACCTACATTGACAATTATAGAGAGATCCCAAAATAAAATAACATATAAATCCAAACAACAAAGTAATAATTGTAACAAACACAATGGCATTGAGATTTTCACATGGTAGTTTTTCTCTGGTCCCAGGCCGTGATCTGATAGGTGTACAGAACCTGATGAAGAAACACCAGGCATTGCTGGCTGAGCTGGGAGGCCATGAGCCAAGGATTGGCTGCGTGTGTGAGCAGGGCCAGGAGATGATCAACGAGAACCACTTTGCCTCTGATGAAATACAGCAGAGAATTGCGGGACTGCAGGAGAAGTGGAACAACTTGAAAGTAGGCTATATTTTAGTGGTCTTTGTATCATTTTAGTCCAGTGATAAACTAGAAATGAAAATATATAACTTCATATTCTTTGGTATCTGTTTCAGGAATTCTTTTTTACAAAACTATGAAGTCTTTAATCAATACAATGCTCATTGCTCTTGTACATGCTCTCAACAGTCTTATATGGTTGTTTGCAATGACAATTTAAAATTTGATTATTGGATAACTTTCCCATTTGCAATCCCAAGAACACAAAGTTTTATATACACCTTTTTAGGAGAAAGCGTTCCAGAGGAAGCAGGACTTGGAGGACTCCCTGGAGGCACAGCAGTACTTTGCTGATGCCAATGAGGCCGAGTCTTGGATGAAGGAGAAGGTCCCCATTGTGAGCAGTACTGACTACGGCAAGGATGAGGACTCTGCAGAGGTAAGAAATGACTCATGAATAAAAAGACTGCAAGGAGAGTTTTTGAGATTAACTTGCAGCATCTTTTTTACAAAGAATTTTAAATCAAAAGTAGTTTTGGTATTAGATTGAAGACAAAGACAAGATAAAAACTATGTGTGTGTGGGTATGTGTGTGTAATTTACATTGATATGAACTCATTATTTTCAGGCCTTATTGAAAAAACACGAGGCTCTCATGGCTGATCTGGAAGCCTACAAGACCAACATAGATAACCTTCAGTACCAGGCTAAAGCATGTCGCCAGCAAGAGGCCCCAGTAATTGATGACTTTGGCAAGGAGTGCGTGGTTGCCCTGTACGACTACACAGAGAAGAGCCCCAGAGAAGTCTCCATGAAGAAGGGGGACGTTCTCACACTGCTGAATAGCTCCAATAAAGATTGGTGGAAAGTAGAGGTGAATGACCGCCAGGGCTTTGTACCTGCTGCCTATGTAAAGAAAGTTGACCAGCCACTGACTGCTAGCCAGGACAATCTGGCCAGAGACTTCACGGTGTCCATCAGGCAGAGGCAGATTGAGGATCAGTAAGTTAGAGATTTCACATGTGTGTACATACTCTCACACTGCCTAGCTTTGCCACTTAGCCATCAGTATGATAAAGGCAGAAAAATAGAAGGCAGATTTTGTTTAAAATAGATATTTATTTCATATGCTAAAAAGTTTTGTTGTTAATTAATTTTATAAGAGATTTGTTATTTGTTAATTTTATGAAAGAATATGTAATCTTTAAAAAATATTGAGATTAAAACCAATACAGGGCATTCTCAATTAAATTTGGATCATAATTTGAGTGTCAGTTTGATACTTTCACCTCATACATTATAGTAGTTAACATTAACATCACTTATGCTAATATTAACAAGTTCGTATCTAATAAGACCGTGTTTTCTGCAGGTATGAGGCCCTGATAGATCTGGCCCAGCAGAGGCGTGACAAGTTGTCCGAGTCGTGCCAGGCCTACAAGCTGGTCAGGGAGGCTGGAGAACTGGGGCAGTGGATGATTGAGAAGGTAAACTGACCACTTGGTGTCTTAGAGCTTCTGTTTTACTTCTCGTAAATCTTGGTTGCTTGGGTCTATTGTGAGCTCAATTTTGAGATGTGAAGTAGTATTTTTAAGAGGCCTTAACACTTTCAAAGTTTTCTGTTCATTTTGTTATATTATATTATATTTATTTTACTTTTATTTTCAAGTTTGAAGAAGCTTCTTTGTTGGATACATGTTTCTTAATGAGTTTCTCAAAATTTAATTCATAATTTTGAATTCAGGAGATGAAATTATTTTTAATTAAAGAATATGAAAATTATGACACTTTTTTTTCTTGCATTTTGGTAGGCAAACACATTTGAAGTGGGTACCCTGTGTATAGATATTTTTATAAACCCTTGTAGATAATTATAACACCTTACCCTACATATTTCTGTGAGCTCTATTATCCTTTTGCCTTAGCTTATGTTGTTTTCAGGAAATTATAATACTCAGATTATCTCTCTTTTGGATTGAAAGTTGATCATAATTTCCATCAGTCTTACAGCTTTGGCATCCCATTTTACTTTGAAATTTAGAACTCGTGGACTTACTGATTTGTAAAATGTGTTAAGCAATCATGAAGAACAATGTTTTTGCATGAAAATATTATCATAATACCATTACCACTGTATTTTTTCCACAATTTCAAAGTATCAGCTTGCCTATTGCTTGAAATCATAATTGAATCATAAGAGTATTGAAAGATTATCAGACAAAAGCTTGATTGAAATAGGTCTGTAAAGGATATTGCTTGAACTTTATCAAAGTTTTTTACCTGATTTTCATTTTATTATTTTTTTACATGCATTTGCTATGCATTTCTGTAGCCCTCAACATCCCTCCTTTCTTCAACAAAGCAATTTCATTGTTACCCATGAAAGTTTTTTTCAAATGAACAAATGAAAATATTAAAAGTAAAATAAAATATTATAATATTTTGTACAACCAGTTTCATTTTTATTAAATAATCTTGCAATAATTTAAAATACTCAGGATTATGGAAGCTCTTACATTCTTGCTGTCAAACAGACACATAATTTATATTCTTAATTTATCAGGAGAATGCAGTTGTGGAAGAGGCAATCATTCCAGAACAAGCTGATCTTGAACAAGTAGAGGTGCAACAGAAGAAGTTTGATGACTTCCAGAAAGATCTAAAAGCTCATGAAGAGCGTCTGGTCGAACTTAACCAAATTGCCGATAATCTCACGCGTATGGGACAGACCGAGGCTGCTGCTAAAATTAGGATCCAGATAGAGGAGTTGAACAGGAGATGGGAGAGGTTGCAGAACACGGCTCAGGACAAGGCTAAGACCTTGGCCAGCTCACATGAAGTACAGAGATATCATAGGTAACAACTTGGACACCATCATATTATAGTATACCTAGTTGACTTACATGACAAAGATTTGTATTCTGGTGCAGGGTAATGGAACCTGTTGTGGTCCTATGGTTCAGAAATTTAAGTTTTGCTTGTAAAAATTACAAATTGTTTGTGATTGAGCTAAGGACAAAAGCAACCTGACTTATGCCTGCTCATTTCTGACAGGGCAACTTTCTCTCTTTCTTTCCGCAACTCAAGTAAATTTTGATTTACAGGGATGTTGATGAAACTAAAGAATGGATCGATGAGAAAGACCAGGCCCTGAACACGGACGATTACGGCAGTGATCTTGCCAGTGTGCAGAGACTTCAGCGCAAACATGAGGGTGTGGAGCGTGACCTGGCTGCACTGGGCGAGAAAGTCCAGCAGTTGGACGAGACCGCAGGCCGCTTGGTGGAAACGCACCCTGATGTCTCAGACAGTGTAAAGGCTCACCAGGCTGAGATAAATGAGATGTGGAACTCTTTGACAGAGAAGGTACATTTATTTACACTTGTATTTATGCTGAATTCAGTAATATGTAAAAGTTTTGTTGTTTAAAATAGATGAGATGTTATATCACCAGTATTTGTTTGGTTCAGTGTTATGTGAAGGTTTTATTGTTTATGGTTGATTGGATGTTATATACAATACAATTATTAAATGGCGCTTTCTAAATGCATATTATTTGTATTGTGTCCATCCATTATCTTGATGGACTAAAGAGGTGAAATTAGACACTCATTAAACTACATAAAAATTTATCCAAATATTGTGTGTTTATAAATTCTAATATAAATGAACATGTATCTTCTTCCTCAGGCCAATGCCCGTAAGGCCAAGCTTCTGGATTCTTACGACTACCAGCGTTTCCTGAGTGACTATCGTGACCTGACCTCCTGGATTAACAGCATGCAGGCTCTGGTTTCCTCTGATGAGCTGGCCAAGGACGTCACGGGAGCCGAGGCTTTGCTGGAACGACACCAGGTAAGAGAAGGTCAAGGTTTGAGTGAATGTGTGGCTTTCCATTATATGGTGTCTAGTATTGCTTAGAAGGTAGTGCCCAGATATAAAGAGTGATGCTATGGACTTGAGACTGAGCACAAGGGAAATGAGCTGGATTGGTTGTCATTTAACTGTGGTCTCTGAAGACTGATGGGTTTTGTGTATGTAAGGTTATAAGAAAGGAGCACAGTTTACACAAGTAGAAGGAATGTGCCTTCAGGCAGCTTGGGAAATGATGTGCAGACTTTTTATATAAGATGCCATGTATTGGGATTTTGTGTGGAAAAAATTGAGGAAGCAAGGTTTCAAATATATATGCTATGCATCTATATAGATATATATTTCATCGCCCTCTTTTTCAGGAAAAAATAAAAATTTGATTTTCTCTTACAATTGGTGGAAGTAATTTTGTCTTTTCTCCCTGTGGTGAAACGAAAATGCTATCAACATTTCAGAACCTTCACACTGACATTGCCAGTCGCTATGTCCCCTACCAAGTTTTAGAGAACGCAGAGGAGGAGGCAGAGGATGAGGTCAGCCATGATTCTAGGGCATGCTGGGAATGGAGTGATGTGCTGCTGAGATGTTATACATATCAACTAGCCAGTTTATATATACAATATATTTATGTAGTTTTTTGTGCTTGCTCATGTAGCTGTATTTGCCATAAGAGGTTGCGCATTGTAAGACATTCTGAAACTGTCTTCCATGTATGACTGTGTCTGTCAGATCAATTTGGTCTTTAATTGTTGAAATGGCAATTTTGCAGTGAATTTAAACATCTACCAAAAAGTTGTTACTGATAAGACAAGTTGGAACTATTTCACTTTCTCTGTGGCGCCTACAGCATATAAGCATCCACTTGTAGATAGAGAAATCACATTGAGGACAATAAGGCATGTTCACTTTACAGACTGTCCCCAACATGTCCGCGGCAGGCCGCACAGTTCTTTGTCTCACCCTGTCTACACAGGGGAAGCTAATAACAGCATGTTTCTTACAGCGTTGTAGGTCTGTTATGCTGGAATGTGACCTTGACCTTGTCTGGTAGGATGAACTCTAGGATGCTCCTTTGTATAACGTTGTTATTGTCTTTTTTTTCTCTCTGTCTCTCTCTCTATTTCTCTTTCTAATCGCATGGTTTGACTTTTTCCAGATCTGGGCGTTTGTAAAGCATTAGGTTACCTACTGAGTACATGTTGTTTTTGTATCATTTGATCAAGAAATGTTGGGATATTGGTGGCTACCTTTTTTTTCTTTTGTATTTTGATCTTCAGTCCGAATATTATGAAAGATGATTTGATGTAAACTACTTCAGCTCATTAGATAAAATTTTGACCTGGTTATTTTGAAAAAAAAAATTGAATATTTCAATCCTTGCTGTTTAAATTAGCAGTTATTTTTGTGGGGTTGCCAGTAATATCCCTTCTGTGATCTGACTGATACTTCTTAGCATGACCATGAGACTGTTGATCATGCAGCTCTCTGACTGGTTTATATAGCCAAAGTGTCTTATTTGTGACAGGTTTGACATTTCGTATAGTTTTCATTCCATGTTTTTTTTTTTTTGCTGAGCTGTTTTTAAAATGAGGTATGCATTTGTAAAATGTGCTGAAACTTCTTTTTGTGATGATAATGATTTAACATTGATACTGTCTATGTTGGTATGAAACTGTTTATATTTTGCAAAAAAATTGGATTGAGATGAGCACAACTGCATCTTGGTGAAGTTAAAATATTCTTAGAAACTGCCAAGTGATGTTAGAAAAGCATGATCAGCAGTTCAGTAAATGAGAGAGAAAGAGCTCTTATGTGGTAGAGAATACAGGTAGATGTAGCTGAAAATTGCACCACATATTCATATGACTTAAATTTTGATTTAACTCAAGTCAGTCTGTTGGATAGCTATTCAGCATGTTCATGTAGATTACGCATGATTTGTAGAATAGAATAGTGCATGATGAATTAATACCAAGTACATGGTTTTATTAAGGAAAAACCAAATTAAAACTTAATTGGCACTAGGTGAGATTAAGATTCGGTTACATGGTGTCTTTTGAAACTACATTGTACAGTTTTTCTTTGTAAAAAGTGTAGCAGTTCTTACTCTATTGAAGTAGATTTTGTAACAGCACTGATGTTCTGTTCTTTCTAAGTAAGATAGTCTGCACCATTCTCATTTTTCTTCTGTACTATTTTTTCAAATAATGGGTCACTTTTTGCACTAATCATTCAAAAAACATAGGGTGTATGAGATGCATTGGATTTATTTTTTATTCCAGGAATTGTGACCCTTTCATGACTGATGACCTTCAGCAATGACCTTGGTGTCCTTGACCTTGATGTCAAGAGATCATGGGACAACTTCCTGTAAATGTTTTAGCATTTCAAAACTTGCCAGGAAAACTTTTCAGTGATACCTTGTTAGATGAAGAACATTGTTAAGGCAAATATTTTCTGAAAAGGCTGTGCATATTTTGATATGCTTGTTCTGTATTTGCATTTCAGGAGCATCGCACTGAAATCGATGCACGTGCTGGCACCTTCCAGGCGTTTGAAGTGTTTGGTTACCAGCTCCTGCAGGCACATCACTTTGCCTCCGACGACGTCCAGGACAAACTCAATGAGCTGGCCAAAGCCAGGGAGAAACTGGAGAAGTAAGAAAAACCTGTGGCAAAAACTAGGGAGAGGAAAGATGTGGAAGTTTCCTTAAATTTGTATATATGGAAAAAAATGTTATGTATACGTACGTTATCATAATAAGTTATGTATATTTTGTGGAGAAGTCTGCATCTACTAGAATATGTTCCAAAAGAAAAATATCCGCTCACTTTTTTGTCCAGAGCATGGATTGCCAGACGCATGAAGCTAGACCAGTGTTTGGAGTTGCAGCTATTCCTGCGTGACTGTGAACAGGCTGAGAATTGGATGGCAGCTAGGGAAGCATTCTTAGGGGGAGACTCCACTGATGGTGCCCCAGACTCCGTGGAATCCTTGATCAAGAAGCATGAAGATTTTGACAGAGCTGTCAGTGCTCAGGTAATGATGGCCAGACCAATGCACTGACCACTAACTTTGTCACGTGAAATGTTGCTTCTACACCCTCCTTTTACTGCTATATACTTTCACCCTCTTTTAATCTGTTGTAAAGAATTTTAGTTCTTTGCACTGTGCCTGTGTATTTTATGAGTTTTTAATTTGTTCTTCTTATACTTATTCTAAACTTTGTAATACAACTGGCATAAATCACCCTTTCTCTTGCTCACATGTTTGATATGCTACTAGAATCACCACAGTTATGTTCTTCCCACTTTCTGACGGTGAATTTTAACAATCTTCACCTTTGTTATATTGTGCATTGTCCTACTGGTAGAGTTGGTATTGATTTGCAAGATAAAACAGTTTCAGCTTCAGGACCTTCAGTTTATTCAGATGGTGGTAAGTGGTTATCCAGTTCAGCTTTTCTGAACAGAGACCTCAGTCCTGCTGCGTAGATAAAAGAATATTCCAGTGCATGACAGTACATTTGCTGCAGTTTTATGAAAGCAGAGCATTTCAACTGATTTTTAATAAAATTGTCTCCTTTTGAAACTCTCAGGTCAAATTTTCAGCTTGCAGTAAATTGATGTTGTTGTGGCTGCATGTCTTTTTTCATTTTGAGTGATTAACTTGTTTTAATTACTAAATTTGCCCATTAAAGCAGTTTATTGTCTGATGCTCAGTTGCTGTCATTGACTGCTGACCTGAAATTGGAGTCGCCATTTCTGTGCCATATTGACAAAAATAAAATGGCACTTCTCAGTATAAGGAAAGGGCAGATTATCTTGTTGTCAGATCGCCATGGCATTAAGATACCTTGTTGTCAAATCACCATGGGAGCAGGGTGTCCTGTAGCCAGACATGTCTTTAGACATTTGATTTATTTAAACTGCATGTGTGTGGCCTCTGAGTCCATCATGG
Organism: Lingula anatina; assembly: GCF_051362555.1. NCBI lineage: Eukaryota > Metazoa > Brachiopoda > Lingulata > Lingulida > Lingulidae > Lingula > Lingula anatina. The sequence goes on along the minus strand of NC_141769.1, from coordinate 30,353,097 downwards.
TCATAACTAAATTTGAAGCAAAAGTTTGGGATTGATGAATTTTTTTCTCAATGACTAAAGAAATATTTAGCATATATGAGAAGCATAATTAAGCTTGGGTTTTGTAAGTAATGATGTCATATTTTTTTATCCTTTTAAAAATTCAATTCTGTAAAATTAGAGGACTCACAATATCCTTTACTCTTTGGAACTTAGTATCTTTCGCAGTTAACATACATCAAGAAGTGCTCACTGTGTAGATTTATATTGTGAATTAAGAAACAGGATCTTCAGACCTTTACATTGGATATTCACTTTACTGTTGAATATACCTTATCTATGGGTTCCAGATAGTGTGTTTCATGGAGTTCACATGTGTCGTCTGCTACATTTCAGGAGGAGAAGATTGCCAGTCTGGAGCAGTTCTCAGAGCAGCTGGTGAATGCTGACCACTATGATAAAGACTCCATTGAAGAGAAGAAGGCAGAAGTACTGGACAGGTGATGAGAAGATGGATTTGAAATTTAAAACAAAGCAAATTCGTCATTTGAAAAAATGAAATGATTAAGCCTGTGTTAAAAGATAACTCAGTGACTAAGTAAAGGTCCACTATACAAATTGAACTCTGTCACAAAGAATATTTGAAGTTGCTGTGGGATGCTTTAGGATACACTTTCATCATACAAAAATGTCTCCTTACTTTTTAGATGGGCCAACTTGAAGAGTGCTCTGATTGAGAATCGTTCCAAGTTGGGCGAGGCACAAACCCTGCAGCAGTTCTGTCGTGATGCTGATGAGATGGAGGTCTGGATCACAGAAAAGGTGGCGCTAGCATCAGATGAGTCGTACAAGGACCCAGCTAATGTACAGGCCAAGCACCAAAAACACCAGGCCTTTGAGGCTGAGTTGGCAGCTAACACTGATCGTCTGCAGGCTACAATTGCTGCTGGACAGAGTAAGTGACCACTTGATAAATGTGTACATGTTTTCCATTCTCATTTGATAGATTCTTTTTTCTTGACCAATACTTTGGTCCTTTTTTCCCATATTTCTTCTGATTTAAATGAATTTGTTAGTTGTAAAGAGTTAGAAAATTAGGGTTGATCCCAGTGCAGAAACAATAAGCTGCTCAAGAATTTTTTTTTTTTTTTTTTTTTTTCAAATAACTAATTTTTATTTTTGTGTAATTGAAATATTCTTTTTTTTTTCTGTTCTATAATTCACATTAGTGATTGCTCTGTGTATGATATTGTAGAGTTGGTGGAAGAAGGCGGTAAGTGTCCAGTATTGCATTGACTGACCACTGGGACTGGTGGTCAAACTGCCTGCTTGGAGTGGTGTTCAGTTCTGCATCTTGTACATTGCTGCATATGACAATGATTTGGTTCCAGTTAGTTCCAGTGCGACCTTCACTTGACCTTAATGACCTTCACATGACCCCAACATGGCCTCCATTTGATCTCCATATGACCTTCACTCATCCCCACCACAACCTTCATTAAATCCACTATGTCCTTCACACCAGCCAACATTCACACTTGATCACCACTGTACCTACATCACAAAATGATATGAGGTTGAATTTATCTTATTCCAGAAATGTGCAACTCACAAGGCTACCACAGAAACCCCTGCAACATTATTCTTAGAGAGAGCAGTAGTTGATAGGTGCATGATTGAGATCTGTGAATTTTGCAGTTAGATTTCAGGGTGTTAGAAATAGTTATTTGACAATTTCACTGCCTCTGTCTCCCAACACATCCAGCCTCTCTCTCTCTCTCTCTCTCTCTCTCTCTCTCTCTCTCTCCCTTTGTTTCTTGTCAGAATCTATGTATTTTAGAGTTTAAAAGCTGGTTTCCAAGGATACTTTTATAAGAACCCTCCTTTGAAGATATGTTGTGCATGTCTGTTGCAGCATTGTCTGTGGAAAGCTTTTTCTAACAGACGACCTATTATACAAGCTGAAAATGTGCCTTCTTTTAACCCAAGTGGGAAGATTGTTGAGCAAGGTAAAAGCTGGGTCAAGGTTGCTCAATATAAATATATATATGTCAAGGTCAAGGTTGATAATTGGTTTAATATCGGCCATGGCATGGTACACTGTGTGGACTGAATGGCAGCTGGGACTAACCTTGAATAATATGAACATGCTGTCAAATAAGGGCTGGGTTGCAAAGAGTGGCCTAAGTGCCTTACTTTGCATTTGGTTTCAGATCCAGAGAAAATTTCAGTGGATACAGAATTGCAGGACATAAAAAGGGGAGCACTGATTCATTTGTTTGGACCTGAATTAACCCATCTTCTAGTTGTCTATATACTAACTATTGACTATAGAAATTAGGGTTTTGTTAGTGCTTACTATTTAATATCTTGGGGATGATTTAATGGAATGGTTGTGTGTGTTCCTCTCATGGAGCATTAGCTAGGTTTGAGGAAGTGTATTAGTGTGCCTCCATATTATACCAAAGTTTGGTCATTATTGTGAATTCCATGTTCTGATTCTACAGTAGTGATGTGTGTGTTACTGTATGCAAAAGTGTGGGGAAATTTCTTAGTTCTAGGCACCATCCCCTTTATTATGTCTTTAAAGTGACAACTTAAATGATGCTGGTTCAAGCATGCAGATGACCAGACAGAGCATAGATTGTACTACAGAACAGTGATGTCTGTGATATGAAACTCCTGGACTTCGTGTAGTCTGCAGATGTGGTCCAATTTCAGGTTCACATTCCATGTAATATATAGGGAGAGGTGGACAGGGTTGATCTTTTGAATATTGCAATTTTAAAAGACTGGAAGCTATACATAATTTTAAACACAAAGCATTACACAGATAAATGTTTCTGAAATTTTCCATTCTCTCTTTCATATTCCGAACCTATGTTATATAGCTTTGGTTAATCATAGATTTTATACCAATTGCATATAAGACTAATTCACCTCAAAATTACTAATTTAATTCAAATGGATGCTGCATAAATTCACAAAACAGAATAATAATTTGCAAAAATGATCACATATTTCAGCCAAACTAAATTATTGTCCTTAGCCCTGCATATGAGTACAAGCCCTGCTTTTGACTGAGGAGAAGTCCTATCAGTCACTGCATATGCTGCATGTAATAATCTGGGATTTTTTCCCACTTTTCCAGACCTGATAGACGAGGGGAAATGCCAAGGCCAGGAGGAGGCTGTGAGGAAGAGGATAGCTAACCTGGCTGAGCAGTGGGAGTATTTGGTGGTGAAGACTACAGAGAAGAGTGTCAAGCTGAAGGAGGCCAGTAAACAGCAACAGTTCAATGCTGCTGTCAAGGACATTGAGTTCTGGCTGGGAGAGGTAAGGGCCGCCTGGTAAAGCTGGGAAAATAGAAAATTTTGGACCTATTAGTCTTTTTTTTTTCCTCCCTTCATTTTCTTTTGCCTATGAGAAATTCTTTAATGTAAAGGGGGTTTTCATTTATAATTTCGCACCAATTTTGACGGACTTTGTTAGTGAACACTATAGTTATAATCCTGTACGCTTGAAGTAATGATTATAAACAGTCAAAATTGCTTTCAAAAGTTGTAAATGCATTTAAGTTTTTTTTTACACAAGAAGTCCTTGCTGATTTGTAGCCAATTTTTTATGTGTTGTGTTCCAGGTAGAGCAGTTGCTGCAGTCACAGGAATATGGAAAGGACTTGGCTTCTGTGCAAAACCTGCTGAAGAAACACCAGCTCCTGGATGCTGATATCACTGCACATGATGTAAGTACACAGACCTGGAGACATCAGTTTTATCCCTTTAGTTGACACAACCTAAAAGACAACATAGAACCTAGATAAAAATTGGCTCAGATTTGAACTTTTTCTACAAGAAGTTTTTTGTTTTATTTTTTTAATGACTAGGACCAATTTGCTTATGACCTTTTGCATTGTCAAAACTTTTTAGTTCTGCTGTCTCTTTTATTGTAACCACAATATTAACAAATTTCAACTTCCTTGGTCTACGTACATAATTATCACAGTCTTGCCATAAAATAAATCTAATCCCTGGCACATGTATATGCTCCTTATTCTTTTGAATATTTACCAAGACAACCAATTTTCTCTTCCTCCTCCCCCAGGACCGTATCAAGGACATGAACAACCAGGCTGACCAGTTCATAGAGGGAGGTGGCTGGGACCCAGAGTCCATCAGAGAGAAGAAGAACTCTATCAATGAGAGATATGAGAAGTAAGTAAAGACAGTGGTGTGCCCAGTGTATTGTAAGCAGTGCAGGTGTACCTATTGTTAGTGTGCACATTTTAACTTTGTGGACTGGTTTGTTTCAATTTTTGCAATCTGTTTGAGAACAGATTACCAATACGGAAAAAGCATACATACATACATACATATGGCAGAAAGGCTTAGTAATCTTCTCTGCCTTTGAAAATGTACCCGTGCAAGTGTATTTCTAGTGTCTTTGTAGAGCTTTGTGCTGGTCAGAATTAAGGATCATTTATACTGACTGATAATTTTCCAGGATCAAGGAGCTGTCCAAGGACCGCCGCACCAAGCTGGAGGAAGCCAACACTCTCCACCAGTTCTTCAGAGATATTGATGATGAGGAGGCTTGGATCAAGTATGTACACTGTCTGTTATATGGTTTGAAACTAAGGTATTTAGATGGCTTATTGTGAAGTGAATATAGTTTACAGCAATGAAGGAATCCCATTGATGTGGAGTTAATTTACTTTTAATTTTTCTTCGTAATTTTATGTGTATCTGCAGTGTTTATCTATGTTTTTCATGTTCAAGAATGAAGCAGTTTCATGAGGAAATTGAAAATTAATATGATTTTTTTTCTTTTTACAAATAATGATATGTGATCTAAATTTTCTAGAGAGAAGAAGTTGTTGGTGGGATCTGATGACTACGGCCGTGATTTGACAGGTGTTCAGAACTTGAGAAAGAAACACAAGAGACTGGAGGCTGAACTTGCCAGTCATGAACCTGCTATACAGGTACAGTGATATGTTTACTGAGGGTATATTTGATCCAGTTAGGCATATGACACACAATCTTCATAAAATGAATTGATTAAGTTAGAAAATATCCTAAGTCTTTCCATATGAAAGTCACATCCTTGGGCATGTTATAATCCTAACATTGCCATGATGTGGGCAATTTTCAATCAGATTTTTAAGCACAATAACAATAGGCTGTTATCTCATCCACCACTCAAACAGAATATTTCAACATTCCTGTTTTATCTTAATATTATAACACATAGTTTGTTTAGATTCAAAATCTTCCATTTTAACCTAATCCCTATTGACTTGCAGGCTGTCCAGGAGACAGCAGAGAAACTGATGACAGAGACCCAGATAGGCAGTGAGGAGATTGCCAACAGACTGCAGCAACTCAATGAGAACTGGGAGGAACTGAAGCAGATGGCATCTAACAGGTACTGCTTCATGGTGCTGTGTGGTTGGGATATGTTAATTATACTGCAGTTGCGCAGGGGAAATCTGATTTGTTTGAAAAGTTTTAGTTTGAAATACCAGTTAAGGAATATAATTGATAAGAACCCTTGCATTGTGAAAGAAATTGATAAATGTTCATCTCAGGTTTTCATAATCACTTTGTGTAGACAAATATTATTTCCAAAATTATTGATAAATGAATTTTAAACACTATGAAACTTGGGAGTCAGAATGATTATTGAAGCATTTCAGTACTGACTTATAACAGAGACCTCATATAATAAACCATTCATTCACTGAATGAAATCAAACTCCACATTATTTACCTCCAGGGGCCAGAAGCTGGAGGAGTCCCTGGCGTACCAGCAGTTCAGTGCTAACATTGAGGAGGAAGAGGCCTGGATTAATGAGAAGCAGCACCTGCTGTCTGGGGAGGACTACGGGGACACCCTGGCTGCTGTACAGGGGCTGCTGAAGAAACATGACGCCTTTGAGACTGACCTCAGAGTTCACCAGGATCGCTGTACTGAGATTAAGACCAACGGAGATAAGCTGATTGATGAGGTTAGGAAATGTCTGAAGGAAAAGATTGCTCTCTTGGATGAAAAAATTGGCTGTCATTTTGTATTTTGTTCTGTTTACGCAAATATTTACACAAGTAATCTTGCTGGTTCCTAAGCATGAAGAGTATATATTTTTTGCTTACATGAATTTTTTTTTAACTTAAAGATGCCCGTCATTCTTGCTACAAGTTCATTTCTTATTTGCTAAGTCATGCTTTATAAATAATCTCAATTTCATAACAATCAATGTACATTATGAACAACAGCTTTCATGTAGAGGATTTGAAGTTTAGACCGTAGTTATTCTAAAATATTTCAGTATATATATTCACTATTATGTTTCCCAGGGCAATCACAATGCAGACCACATTGCCTCACGCTGCCAGGCCCTGATGAACAAGATGGAGGACCTGGGAGAGTCTGCCAAACACCGCAAGGCCAAGCTTATTGATAACTCTGCCTTCCTTCAGTTTATCTGGAAGACCGATGTGGTGGAGAGCTGGATTGGTGAGTGGTGTCTTTGTGTGCGTATGTGTGTGGTAGTGTGTGTAGCTTAAGTATTGTGTGTGTTGCATGTGTGTGTAGTGTGAGTAGTGTATGTGTGTGGGACTTAGAAATATACTAAATTTTTGCTGTTATATGAAGAAAGTAGATGTCACAAGCAATTGAGCTCACTGGTTCTATATAGCATGTACATTGCATTTATTTATTTAGGAGAATTTTAAAATCATTTCTTCTTAGAGGGTTTAATTTGTTGACTTTTCTAAAACCTCATGCTTGATAGCCATAATATAAAATAATGTCTCCACCTTGTATTGCAGCTGACAAGGAGACACAGGTGAAGTCTGAGGATTACGGCCGCGACCTCTCCTCTGTCCAGACGCTCCTCACCAAGCAGGAAACTTTCGACGCTGGTCTCCAGGCTTTCGAGAAGGAAGGCATCCAGACCATTACTGCCCTGAAGGACCAGCTGGTGGCTGCTAACCATGCCCAGACCCCTGCCATTCAGAAGAGATATGATTATGTCATTCAGAGGTATGAAATGTGTATAACATACTGATATTGCTGATCTGAGACAGTAAAAACTTTCAGGTGTACAGATATAGTTTTGTGTCCATTTTTCCCAACTTATTTCATCGACCCACCTCCCTTGAACAAAGTTATGAGAGAAATGTTTGTAAAAAATTTTGCCAGTTTCTTCATGTGTGGATGAAATCTTGTTTCTACATTAAATTTTTGAACCACATCTTTTAATTAATTCACAGAAGAAGTGGTTCATGTGGCATTATTTTCATAACATAGTGTTTTGGAAAGATTGATCAAATATACAGACACAAGGAATAAGATCAGATAAAAAAATTTTGATGTCATTTTGAATCAACCGTCATTTGACAAATGGTGCTAAGTGTCAACTTGAATTGATTAACTTCTCATTTCACCACCAGATGGCAGAAGCTCCTGGCCGACTCTGAGGCTCGCAAGCAGCGTCTCCTCCGCCTCCAGGAGCAGTACCGCCAGGTGGAGGACCTGTACCTCACCTTTGCCAAGAAAGCATCTGCTTTCAACAGCTGGTTTGAGAACGCAGAGGAAGACCTGACTGACCCAGTCCGCTGTAACTCTGTGGAGGAGATCAAGGTAGTATAGAGAGACCCAGCTGGTTTTACGTTTTGATCAAATTTATATGTGAAAGATACAGTGCTGTGGGGGAATGGTATTGTTTTCTGTTTTGCTTTAATCATCAGGATCAAAGGTAGTGTGATTCAAAGTTCACATGATGTATTAGAAATAAGTCATGATAAAGTCAAAAAAAGTATAGTAGTTATGAAATGATATTAAAGAAAATATTTGACACCCCTCTCCCCACCCATTTCCAGGCCCTGCGTGAGGCTCATGACCAGTTCAAGGCATCCCTCAGTGCTGCCCAGGCAGACTTCAACCAGCTGGCCGCCCTGGACAAGCAGATCAAGAGCTTCAATGTGGGCCCCAATCCGTACACATGGTTTACTATGGAGAACCTGGATGACACCTGGAGGAACCTGCAGAAGATCATCAAGGTAATCGGCAAGATAGAACTGATTTAGTGTCTGTGCATGCGAGATCCCTGATCCTCTGCATGTTTTGTGCTATTTTGCTTATTTTTTTCTCAACAGTTAGACCTGTCGTATGGTTTTTGAGATAAAGTAGATTTCATGAACTGTATGAAAATTATTTGTATGATTCGTGCTTTAAAAACCTTCAGCAATATGCTACTTAAGGATGATTAGAGAAAATGCTTCCAACTACAAACAAAAATGTTTCAAGCAAAGCAAGGCATTACAAATCTTTAACCTATGACCTATTTATTCTTGTTTTCTTATCTAGATATTTACTCAGTTTTTGGGTTTTCCAGGAGCGTGATGCAGAACTGGCTCGTGAACAACAACGCCAGGAAGAGAACGACGTGCTGAGGAAACAGTTTGCACAGGCGGCCAACGCCTTCCACTCGTGGCTGACAGAGACAAGGTCAGTGGAGTATATTGATAACAGAGCCCTCTAGTGTCAGCTCAGTGTACCTTTGCTGGCATCAACGTTTTGATTTGTTCCTAAATCTTGAGAAGTTTAGACCAAAAAAGATCTAAATTTTTAAACAGTTGATTCAGATTATGTTTTATTTCTTGAAAACTTATTTGAGTAATTGTAATGAGAATTTTGGAGGAAAAAATTTACGTTGCCATGTTTCAATAATCTATATTACTTTTGGGAATGTCAAGATAAATGAACAATCTGATATTTAATTGATGCAGATAATGCTGCATGCCTTAAATTATGTTTATTGTTATGCCACGCCCCATATATTACTCTTCCCAACTATAAAACAAGATAAACTGACTTTAGAAAGTTCCTGCTAATAGCATGTGACATTGACAAGCTGTGCATGTTATATGAATGCATTCAAGTACATATTCTGTGTATGCAGTTTTCATGTATTTATATGCCACAGAAAGAAGTTAGAGAGTTATGCATGTAGCAAAGAGAGCCACTGAAATGGGGTTAAGGTCTTGACTTTTATCCAGCTTTTGCATTCTCTGGACATGTATGTACATGTGTATGACTGTCATACTTAAAGCCAAAAGGTTTTTTGAGTTTTTTATTAGTGCAGAGTGATTATGTGTGAGAAAAAAATGTGTATGTGAATCTCATTGCTGTAGCTGAGTGACAATAACAGTATGTTTGTTACATGATTCTAATGATAATAGTGTTATACAAAACCTTTGTATTTAATTCGAGGCATGCTGCTAAAAGTTTAACATCCTAGCGATAGTGAAGTATCACTATAGTCAACAGTTGGTCAGTTGTCTGCATTGCTGACCACACCCCTACTGACCAAATTCTAGTTATCCAACCTTGCTTGACCCTAAGAGGCTGAAATGGGCGGGGAGGGGAGGGGGGGGGTAGAAATGGTAGAACTTAAGACCTGTTTTCTGAGTATTGCCTGTACTTGAATTATTAAGCTTCAGTGTCATCTCTGCAGGCTAATTTTAGTGCATTGAATTTTATTAGTGAACTAGGAGTTAAAAAGAATAACACTACCTTTTTCTAAACCCAGCATCCATTAACCCCTTGCTTCTGAAATACATTTGGATGGTGTATTGTGGAAAACGGGGGTAGTCTTCAGGTCTTTGAAGCATGGTTAATGTCATGTTTGTTAGAGAAACAAAACAAGCAGCAGTATCAGTAGCATTAGGATTCCCTGCATTATTAGTAGGCTAAATCCTTGTTTGGTTTTTAAGCTAATTGTCCCCAGGCTGGTTAGTAAAGAGACGAGTCCTTGTTAGTAGCTGGCTATTTTGCTCCCTGCTTCAGCATGGTAGTTACAGTTTAGCAGAAGAATTAGTCCTGTTTGTAGGCACATGTTGAGACTGATGAGCTTTTACCATTGCCTCTCATGATGCATTTGTTGCAATGGAAATTAATGAGTTATAGGATATTTTTGAAATTTCACAAGTGTTTTTTAAATTGAAATTGAGAGAGAAAATTATGAAGAATTTGAAATTTTATTTTAGTTCTTTCAAACAAGATTTATTTATCTATTTATTTGCTTTTGTTAATAAACCTTCATTTTATTACTTGTTAAATGTTGTCTAATACATGTAAACTTCTTGTTCCCTCCATCATCGATGTTGTTACCTGCATTGCTGATGACCAGGATGTGGCTTCTAGACCCGTAAATATCTCTTGGTTCTTAGCATGCCAGTATAAGATTTAAATGCAGTTGAAGTTTATGTTGTGTTTTATGTGGACTTAAAAGAAAAGCATATATTTCTGTAAGGGTTATATATTTTTATGTTCTGAAATAGCAGACTTTATATTTATGCAGCACACTATGGGTGTGGGTTTGCTTGAAAATTTAGTACAAGGAAAGGCATATAGTCAATGCTATGGGTATGATTCTTATCTGTGTGGAAGAAGGGATGGAGATCAAAGCTTTTGAAGTAGTGTAATTTAAAAACAAATGCTCAGTGATGGGGTTACTTATGTCCCCATAAAATGATGTGAGGAGTGTGAAATGTGTTAGAGCATCAAATGGGACAGTGCTGCTGTTGTGTGAGATGATGAATACAAAAAACCTTGGTTTAATGAACCACAGGAACTTACAGTGTGTTCAATTATTATGGTGATATAAGGAAAGACTATAGAGATCGTGGGGGACACATCCATTACGAGAAAAATACATGGGAATCAACTCCTAAAGTAATCCCATCTCCCTGGTAATTTGAAAACATCAGTGACAATAAGGTGTATATGTGGACTTATGTTATATGTGTGGCAAGCTGTAGGTGATATATAGTTATGGTAAAAAATGATGAATTCTGTTCTTTGTGGTATGGTTATGGTTATGCACATGTGGCTGTAAGATTCATCACTTACATGTGAAATTGTATGATGCAGTATATTTTAAGTTTATTATTATTAATAAGGGCTAGACTTCTTATTTTGATTTTATTCTATGTGAACATTACCAGGATTTTCTTTTAATCAAACCAAAAATGTTAAATCAACTGATGGATACATGAGGAAGAAAAATGAATATTAATATAATTCTTATCCAAATCAGAGCATCATATAGAATTTTACCTTAAAAAATCTATTGTGATCTCACATCATATTAAAATCAAGCAGTACCTGTTACTTGGTGTCATTGTTTTACACTTTAAAACATATATTTTAGACAAAAAAAATCTTTAAGTATTCGTATAACCAATCTAAGAGTGTCTGCCATAATGTTTGTTGCTGATGAAGTGTTCTGACATGTCTGTTGAACATGTTTCAGGCAAGCTATGATGGAAGGCACAGGAACTTTGGAAGACCAGCTTGAAGCTACAAAGGTAAGATGGTTATATTGTGGGGTAAAATGTGCCTTGATTTCCATTTTTTGACTGTAAAGGAATTTTGTAAGAAATTGTTTGATTTGTTTTTCTGAAAATATTTTCTATAATGTTTGTTACACTTTATTTTAATTGTAATTGCACGTAGTGAATCTGGTATACATATTATACAGATATCAGTATATATATTACAAAGTAATATGATGGTGTATACAATAGCCTTACTAGATTTACTTCAAATCCAATCACGTGTCTAATTCTAGAAAAAATCAGCAGAGGTGAGAGCTCAGAAGGGACAACTGAAGAGAATAGAAGACCTGGGTGCTGCACTGGAGGAGAGGCTCATCTTGGATAACAGGTAGGAAGAAGCTCCATCTATACCTTTATCACCATCATAGAGCTAAAAATGCCATAGTTTTGTAGTCATATGCTAAAGCAGCTCTCTTCACCACTTATTTAATTATACAGGGGTATAGGGGAGAATTAAAATTTCATTCTTTTTAAGAATTTCTATGATTATGATGCATATATGAAAAAGACGGAATTTAAGCTAAACAGATTTACAAAATGGCTGTGATATGCATTGGTTTGTTAGTGTACAAGATATCCCTAAAAAGTTCTCCACGAATTTTGATAAAATTTTCAGGGTGGACAGTTATTCAGTTGCGAAAGAAGTGATGTACAATTTCAACTGAATTCAGGACGCCATTTTTTGAAGAAAAAAAAAGATTATCTTTATCCTCAGCTAGGGTTGATAGCACTCTTGAAGGTGTTCTGTAATTGTCTGTGGCGTGTGTTTTGTATTCCAGGTATACAGAGCACAGTACAGTGGGTCTGGCACAGCAGTGGGATCAGCTGGACCAGCTTGGGATGAGAATGCAACACAACTTAGAACAACAGATCCAGGCCAGAAATCAGAGTGGTGTCTCTGAGGATGCTCTCAGAGAATTCAGTATGATGTTCAAGTGAGTGGATTTATTTTCATACAGCTATGAGCTGTCTTAATCTGGGTAGATGTATTGAAGTAGTGAATGAGTACATTGTACTAAGTAAAAGTATAAAGTGAAAGATATGAAGTGATTATTTTCAACATAGCATTTTATTTATTCTTTTATTTTTCTTTTTTTTTTTCTTCCACCCAAGACATTTTGAAAAAGACGAGTGGCAAAGTTATATACCTTTCCTTATTATTTTTCTTCCACAGACATTTTGATAAAGACAAGAGTGGCAAGCTGGACCACCATGAGTTCAAGTCCTGCCTGCGTGCCCTGGGGTATGACCTGCCAATGGTGGAGGAGGGACAGGTGGACCCCGAGTTTGTAGCTATACTGGACAGTGTGGACCCCAACAGGTCAGATAACACACAGATGAACATTTTCTTTAGTTTCAAAATTCTCTCCATGTGTGCAATGCTCAGGTTTATTGTGGGAGTCTCAATTCCCAACCCTGACAGTTTAATGATTTTTTTTTTTCATCTATTTAATTTTTATTCCTGTCATAATGAAAGTTGGTTATAACTATGAAATTAACTTAATAGGGACTGCAGGATTGAAATAACCACACAAGCATAATGTGTTATAATCAGGAGTTAAACGGACTATTCTTATGATAAAAGTAGAAGTACATTTCCCAAAACACTGTGAAGTCTAGACATGGTAGTACTAATCAGTGTTCCTATTGCAGGGATGGCTACGTGTCCTTACAAGAATACATGGCGTTTATGATCAGTCGGGAGACAGAGAATGTCCAGTCCAGCAAAGATGTGGAGGAGGCTTTCAGGGCCCTCACCTCTGGGGACAAACCTTATATTACTGCCTCAGAGCTTTACCAGGTCAGTAGCATACAGGCAGTGTTGTTAGTCTGAGTGCAGGCTAACTTACTTACTGTATGTGTATTAACTTAATTACAGCATGAATGTTACATGTCAGAAGAGATTTGCGTCAAATATTGGTCTCTGTAATCGATAGTATGCATGGGAGAATGCTCATGTGATAGACAGAAACCAAATTGCACATGGTTGTATTTATATAAACTCATGTAACATTTTAATACAATCTATTGTTATTGCCATGCACTTTTAATAGAAATGTTGAAGACTACAATTTATTAAGTGTAAAGAGTAGTTAAGCGACTAATGGGTAAAAATTAAAGAAATTGAAATATTAACGATTTTGTTTAAAAGGCTGAGTGTAGTTGTCTCTAGAAAGTCCAAGTTATGGCAGTAGGATCTCATTTCAACTTATACAATTTTTCTTCCAGAACCTTACAAAAGAACAGGCAGATTACTGCATATCAAGGATGAAAAAATACCAAGACCCGAAGGGGCGAGAGATCATGGAAGCCTATGATTACGCTGAATTCACCCAATCTCTGTTTGTGAATTAGGAGCCATCTTACCCTTTTATGATGTTTATGTAGACTGCGTATGTTAGCTGCAATAGAAGTGAATCTGTTTTTAGGAAGGCAACTCAACTGGACAGCTTTTATGAAACTTTTCTGAAATAAATTGCATTTAAAAGATGAAGCAAGAGACTTGCATTTGAGAGCTTTTACATGAAGATCGTTTTTTTACTCTGTAGTAGCCCAGGAGAAGTATTTTAATATGTCTAAAGGTCTTAATGTATGTACCAGTACTCCATTCAGCATCAGAGATTTTACCTACCATAAAAACGGTAGAAGAACATCAACAACCTTGAAGTTTCTATGAATGGTCATTTGTTTACCACCAGGTAGCAGCACAAGATGGTCAGACCCAACTCGTCATTTTATACCATCTTTCTAATGACCACCAGGTCTGAATGGTGGGAGATATTAAACTTGTTTTCCTAGAATGTTTCCTTATTGTTGTGACTTAAATGCTGAACTGTGGTACTATATTAGTAGTATATTATATAACAGTGATGTAAGCTGAATAGCTGTGTTATGACCAGATGGAACAGTATTGCTTAAAGATTTTGAACTGGGCATCACTAAAATTATATGATAACATTGTAATAGCTTGTTACTGCTTAAGGTTAAGTAATGGTTTTTGACAAAAAGCAAAAGTTGAAGAACAGAGTGTCATTGGAAATATTTACATCTTAAATGTAGTCATGCTTCTTTATACGTTTGTTGATGTCTTATTAACTACCAGTTTTGAAACCTGGACATGATGTAACGTGGAAAATAGGAGGAAGTCTTGAATGGCATTTACTTTTCCACTTGTTTCTACATGCTTTTGATCGCCATGTGAGTCATGGTAAAAGATAGTATTGTGGTGTGCTGCCAACACCGAACTGTTCTCATTTCTTTGAGCTGCTTATTCTGTAGTTGCTTCATTTCTTCTATAAACAATAAAAGAGTGCTTTTAGTGTCTTCACAGAGTTGTGTTAAATATACCTACAGGGTATTTAGAGTAATATTCAAGACAAATACTTCTCACTATTTAAAGTTAAAGCTATACTCTGTGTGTTAATGTGTCCCAAAGTCATATTTTATGTCTAAATATCTTACAATGCTACTTATTTTTCCAAATTTAGATATTTAAAATGACACCCCTCGATGTCGATATTTCCATCGGAAATGTCAAGAAAACTTTGGTCTAAAAGAATTGCGGATAGTTTAGAACTGATGTTCTTATTTGTTTAAAAATGATAGAAAACAGGAACGGGTCCAACATTATTTTGTAAAAAGGAGAACGATTTGGTCTCGTAATGCCTTTTAACTTGACATTCTACCGGGGCACCTCATATTACAGCTTCATTTTAAAGGGTGTGTACAGACTTCACATTTCATATGGAATATTTTTCCAAATTATTTGGTTTATTCCTTTTTTCTGACTTATAAATGAAAATAGGGATTCATTTTTTTTAAACTTGTAATAATTTCTTCACTGTCACTGTGATATCAGTTCTTTTAAAACCTAAAATTGATCCACCAAAATTTAGGAAACAAAAAAATACATGGCTGATTCTAAGTAAAACAACCAATTTAAGTTTGATTTGCATCTCCATCTATTCTAAATCATCATCTGTGAAAGAGTTCTACACCCCGGATGAAAATTTACCACAAATGCATAAACTCACTCACAAACGAGCAGAGTAGCCTAATGAACTTGCAAAAATATTTTTCGCAACTAATGAAATATCACGTATAAACAGACCGCAACTTTTATTACCTACATCACCGAAACGATCAATGATTACTTTTTGAGGAAACGCGACGCGTAAAGGTTTAGACAAACATTTGCAAGCGAATTATCCAATCCTTGATGTCACTGCATATCAATAAAGACGCCCCTGTTCAATTCACGTGAACTTGTCACTGTCGGAGCATGGACAAGATTACGAATTTTGTCCATGGTCGGAGTGAAACCCTTTAACTTGTTTCTGCACGAGATTTCCTGACGTACTATGTAACTGAGCAT
This sequence comes from Lingula anatina, assembly GCF_051362555.1. Taxonomy (NCBI): domain Eukaryota; kingdom Metazoa; phylum Brachiopoda; class Lingulata; order Lingulida; family Lingulidae; genus Lingula; species Lingula anatina. The sequence continues at coordinate 30,337,338 of NC_141769.1, read as the reverse complement.
GAGGTCAGCAGCTAATAAAGACGATAACGTAACCTAATCACGTGATCGGGTTTGAGGCGAGTGGTATAATAGAGTAGACTTAGCCTACTGATACTGCATTGAATATCTGTCAAAGTGCAAGCAGCGGGGTGAGACACTGAAGAACTGGAAACAGAAGTGCTGCTTTCAAGCCGTAGACATCTCATACTCTAGTTGACGCAAACGTTTCAGTCTTAGTAGATTGCATATTGTCGTACTTACCGCAGCTAAAATTAAATATTTGAATAAGGCACAGGATTAGGGCGTTCAATAAGCATCGGTTAAACACGGCGAGGTACCACGACATTTTAGCTCTTATTAACTTGCCTCAGCCGTACCCAAAATGAAATGGAACGTGCTGTCTTTGTTACATATTATAACATCAGTGACTTTTTTAACCAAGGCGCAACTGGATGGAAGGCAATATCTGACAGAAGGTTTTGGCAAAGTTGAAAGTTTTGAACAAGCTGTTCATAGGATTAATAGCTTGAACATCAAGTCAAAGCAGGAATCTCTGCAACAGATTCTGACGAATTCTCTAGATCACAAAGGCATAGATCTGGACACGATGGCAGCGTTCTTGGGGCGCCTAAGTCAGTTTAAAGCGCTGGACGTCAACGTCTCGGAAACGTGCTTCAATAGAACGGAACACTATCTTGGTGGTCTGATGACTAGGCAGATCTGGGCCTTACGAAGTGAGTGTGGTTATGTTTGTAAATAGCATATCACTTTGGGTTTTGTGGTGTGTTATAAAGATCTATGTTGGCGGAGAAAGAAGAGAGCGAGAATATTTTCTCTCTTGTTTTGTTTGGCTTCGGATTTAAAATTCAGACTTTTAATCCGTACTATTTATACAAGCCGGAGTTATTATATTCATATGCATTTATAGCAGGAGCTAGGAAAGGGTAACATATTAAACGTGCTCTCTATTTTGGCTGTTATGAAAAGTGTGAAGGGAAACCGAGTCTGTTGATCGATGGTTTACCTATTGTATATGTCCTATAGGTTGATGGTGTAATACCGCCGGCCTGGATACCTTTACTCCCGTGACACATCAAGTACGCTCGCACTGCTAAGTATATAGTGTACAATCCGTTGGCGTTATCCAATCGAAATATAACGAACTTGGGTACGCATATCACCGTATTTACTCTTGACAATGATAAAGATTTTTTCATTGATATGGCTCAACTCACTGACAGTTTATCATGACTTTTAAGCACTCACTTGGTCGTCCTGTTCTACATTATCTAAATTTCGCGGAAATTGTTGATAACAGATGTTAAAAACAAAACTGATACACGCAAAATCTATAAATGCGGTAAAAAATATGTTGTATTTCATTGTGAAACGGACACCCTTTAAAAGCAGGTGTTAGCCTCTAAATTAAAAAAATTCGAACGAGCCTAGTAGGCTGCATATGCAAACATTTTGCCATCCCGACAGCCGATTGAAAGACGACTCACCGATGCTGACAGTTGTCGTCACACACAGTGTGCACGCCTTATAATGCTTACCTTTGGATGGTGTCGAGATAGTAAGCCTACTTCAGTAGAATTTAATATGACCGATAAAGTTAATATGTAACGCAACATTTAATTCGGAGATTCTGCATATATATATATATATATATATATATATATATATATATATATATATATACACCATGTATCTAGTTTGTATCTCGACTCGCTGTCAGTTTTATTCTCATCCTTTGATATATCTGGATAGTTCGTGAAATGTGTATTATATGGACATAGACCGATGCACGTACATCGTTATCTGGCCGCTAAATTGGCTCCTACGACGTACTTCAATCGTTACGTAATTCCATTTATGACCATTTATATATATAATTAAATGGGCTATTAATCCAAAAGGGAGTTATGGCCTCCATTTCAATCATTTGGAAAATAAGAAGATCAAACTTCTGAAGCATTTAACCATTAATTTTTCGATATGTTTACTTACCATCAAGTTTCCCGTTTTAAACACAGTGCAGAATTCAAGTTAGTGTAGAATTCATGTTTTCTTAAACATGGTTTATGACTTTAAAGGCATAATAACTCTTTGTATGAGACCTATATTTCACAATAAAAACCTTGTGAATAACTCATAGAAATATAATATATTCTGTTTTACCACAAAAACAGCAGTTATAGCTTTTATTCTGATATTTGAACTTGTCTTTAGACCACGTGACCTCCATTGATGTCTATACTCTGTTAAAATCTCTTAAGAGATTTTAACAAAAAACCAAACTTTTTAGAAAAAAACCAGGGACTAACTTTGAATGTAAAAATGGATTCATTAACCATTGGTAAGCATGGGAAAATTGTTGTTTACTCCAGGAAAATTCATTTTTTGGCCGAAACGAAGAGTTATTATTGCTTTAATGAGTCAAATGTGCACTATCTTTGACATGTTATTCGAAACTTTGGCATGTGTTATTTGAACGAATAAGCTAAAAGATTTATGCCTACAATGCTTTCAATATCCCACGAACGTTATCTCAGTGGGTTGGCTTATTTGATATTTCTTAAAATCAAAATGAAAATTGGATTTGTTTTGTTGGTTTTCAGATGTATACATTTTCACATTAAAAATCGAAGAAATTGTGTTTCCAGTGTTTGACGCTACAACCAAATTACCGAGCGGAATACTGGACGGGAAAATGATTTGGGCTGGCTCCTTCGATGAATGCACCAAAGTGAAAGCCACTGTCCAGATAAAAGTGAATGGTACAGACAACACCACCCAATTAGGCCCCACCGACCAGTTTGACGGACAGTACTGTATGCCCACTTTACCAGCCCCTAAATCTATGGTGAGTTTTCATAAAGCTAAATGTGTACTTCCTTTTCCTGTTTTTTTTTTTTTCTCATCATGTCAAGGAGAAAACGCAATCTAAAACGAAAGTGAAACAGGTGACATTTATAAATGTAAATACATATTTCAGTCAGCAAACAAAATGCATCCCACAAAAAAATATTTTTCTATTTCCATGTAACAGTATATGGCGAATTGTCTTTCGTCCTGTCATCATCTTGTTTTGTCTCGGATTTTAGAGTGTAGAACATTAGCGTCCAAAATAATCTCATGACTGCTAATACGATGCTGTTGGACTGATTTCCCCCTCGTTTAGCACCTGAAGGCTTACTTTATTACTTTGCCCTGATCGGACTAAATGCAGGATAGATCCCTTAATGTAGTAAGAGATGTACCTATAATCCTTTTGTTACTGTCGAACCTACAGCATTTTATTCTACAAGTATATTGAATACACTGAGAAATAGTATAGGGTCCAGGTTAATGAGTGAAGTCTGTATGTGTACTTTAGGCTGCTTATGGTGTCAGCGGCTTATATGTTGGAATCTGTGTACCTGCTGGATGCAGCGAAGAAGATGTCAAGGGTCTGGTTAACACATGTAGGTACTCGTGTACGCTATTAATAATTGATTCGTACTTATAATAGTCATTTTGATCCTCAAAATGGTTATTCACAAGGTTAAACTCAATATATCATGGATGTCAAATAGGTCCCGAGACTGTTTAGTTGGAGATGGTTATAACTGAACTGAAACAATGTGCATGCAATGATTCAACGATTTGCTTCTTTTTTCTTTTTTAAAATACCCATTACAAACGGTTTTCTAACTTTGCATGAGTGGAGACCAGCAGACAGTACGTTGCTGGGGATTATCCATCAAATTTGTGAAGAACGGGTGGTTTGCCATTTGTTCGTAATAAACTTCATACGAATGATTGACCAAAGTATGGATAATGAATTAATTTCTTTCAGTTTTGTCAGTTTTTGGGGTGAAAGAAGGTGGAGTTTCAAATGTCAATTGTGCACAAGTTGACAAAACGTGGACTTCAGATGCCATTGCTGTCGTGTGAGTAACTCTTCAACATACAGTATAAGTAGGCCTACCTTTTGGTTATAACACATAGATCCAGATGTAGTGATACCGCATGCTTTCATATTCTGAACTAGAATTGCTAATAGAAAAATCTTTCACAATCATTTTTATGAAAAAATCACAACTTTGTTCCAGGTGCGTAACTGGGGCTTTTGTACTCCTGGTTGCCATAGCAACTATTTATGACGTGGTCATTCAGTATAAGGAATCCCCGGAACCCACCGTGATATCTGTTCCTTACGGTGGGCAAAATATAACAGCCAATGGCAGCGTAGGTGACCATTCACTGCGGGTGGATGATTACACACAGTTGGTCAATAATACAGCCAATCCTTACGTGAAGAAAGTAAATCAAGCAGGTGATTGGTCTCAAAGAAAGTGGAAGTTAATGTATTATTACTCATGATACTTAAAGTGAATATTTTACTTTTTCTTTACAAATAGTGAAACTTGTTATAATGTGTACAGTACTGCAGATAAAAATGCTTAAGCTTTATGAAACTACAATGTACCAGTAGTTATTATCATCATTATCATTTGTATTCTTTAAATGACATTCCCCTTTGGTATGCTTAACTCTCACACGTGTTCTTTTTCCCATCAAGATATTTCATAACTTTTGCAAGTTTATTTAAAAGCATTAAAACGATGCTCAGTACTGAAGAAAGTTCGTTTTACAAATTTAATCGTAGGAACACTTAGCAAGGTTATCCTAGCGTTTTCCGTGTACACGAACGGTGCCAAAGTTCTGAACACCAAGCAAGGCAGTGGCGCTCTCACTTGTGTCAACGGAATACGGTTTCTGAGTCTCTCCTGGGTTATTTGGGGACACTCGTACGCTTTTTGTTTTACATTCGTAGGTAAGTATACATAAAACGAAAACGGCTCAATTCTGTCACTGAATATTGAAAAAGACCGTCCAATAAGGGACTTATACATATTTTAATAGCAACGCCCGTATAAGTATTATTTTAAATGTCATTTCATAACTTATGTCAGATCCTCGATTTTAGTAAGTTTCGGGGAAGGTGAGGTTGAAACTATAACCTATAATCCTTTTTAGATAATAAAATAAAGAGAAAAATACTTTTTCAATTGCCCCTCACTTCTAATGTTTAATGGATATACCATAATATAATAAATGACAATATTTTTACTGCCACTAATTTTTAGGAAACATAGGACCTATTTTTGAAGAATACAAGAACAGTTGGACTATGCAGCCACTGTGGTCTGGAACTTTTTCTGTAGATACGTTTTTTGTTATGAGGTAAAGAAACCGATGTCCGATCTTTTTAATTTGGAATCTTGTAGACAACTGACTCGGTAAGACGTTCATAGAATAATTTTTTTCTTTAATGTCACCACCCAAATTCATCAAAGTACACGAAAATGTTATATTCTGAGATTTTACAAATAGCATAGCATTCATAAATAATAAAAACAAACGTTTTGTTTTCATTGTAAAATAATTCAAAACATCTAGGATGGAATCAGATTCCTGGTTATAAGATGAAGTAAGCGCACACTCACACGTGCACATGCACGCTATCCAGGTGTTTATGATCCAAATCACCCTCGTGATCTCTACAGTTCCAATAATCAAACGAGAAACGTATATTACTATTGAACATTCAATTTTCTAACACAGAATAGTTAAGTAAGACATTTCCATGATTTTTCGTTTTTTTTATTTCCATGATTTCTGTTTTTTTAAACTGTAGTGTGACTTATACTTCAGCGGTCTTCTTGTCACATATCTAACACTGAGAGAGATGAAGAAGGGGAGTGGTAGATTCAGGGTCAACTGGGGACTATATTATTTCCACAGATTCTGGAGGTAAATAAATAAAAAAACTTTTATTCAAGTAAGTTTAAAGAAGGGTCAATTTTTTGAGTATAAAAAATGGACGTTTTCTGATTTATAATACATGTATATTAATGACCAAATATGCCAGACTTGTAAGCTTTATGAATTGTAAAAATGAAAGCACACCGGGAGGGGGTGAGATTTGGTTAAAACTTTGTTTAGACATAAAAGAACAATTGTTTCAAAAATATACTTTTGATTTTAATATAATGGATGCACAAAAAGAAAAGAAATGAAACCAAATGCTACAGTGTGTATAGGGGAGAAAGGATCGAAAGGGTAATATAAAACTGTCACGCCGAAAATCTGTCCCTTTTGTATGTATATTCATGAAGTGTTAGAGGACAGTGTTGGACATGTAGGCATTAGTAACCATACTAGTACAGTACATTTCCAGCTTTTGATATATTTTGTTTTTCTTTCTTTTCTTTTTTCTTTTTTAAATAGACTTTCGCACTACCTGTATTCCCCGTTCTGGTGGACAAGAACCTTTCTGTTACACTACGTAAATGCTACATTGTAACGATTGTCTCACCCGTTTCTCACCAAACGCAATTTTCAATTTCAGATTGACTCCTCCGTATATGTTAGTAATGATGGTGTATGTTCCCACTTTCTATCTCTGGGGGAATGGTCCAGGGTGGCCAAAAGGTGGAATTGATCCCAACTGTAAGAACTACTGGTGGGCAAATATCTTGTACATCAACAATTTACTTGATATGTCGAAAATGGTAAGTAGATGCCGCCTGAAGCAAGATATATGTCCAAATTTTGTAAATTTGACACAGCAACACTCTCATGCTTAAACGGCTGGCATATTAAATAAGGCACTTTTTCACTTTGGCCCATAGACTATATATGAATAATCTTATGCACACCTGACGAGTTATAAAACCGCGCCATATTTCAGAGAAACACTTAAACCAGTGTTCTTATGCGTGACGACATATCGCTGAGTATGACGTTCCTCACAAACATCTTTGATTTTTACTTCCAGTGCATGGGTTGGTCCTGGTATCTAGCTAATGATATGCAGTTCTTTGTTATCAGTCCTCTAATTCTGTTTCCTCTGTTTTGGTAAGTAAGGACAACTTCATTTTTATAACAGGCACCTCTGCGCCCACCCTTAGACTTAGAGCAAAATGTAGTGAATATACTATCTAGAATAATATGTCCTGTCTCTTCCGATTGCTTCCTAAGTGTCATAATAAGGCTCCTCTTGCTGATCAGAAGTATTAAACCGATCATTCCACTGTCATTTTCTTCCCGTTACATTTCAAGCCAAAGCCCATAAAACTTTTTATCACTTTTGTTGTTACATTTTTTAATTCTAGGGATGATGACACGGTTATTTTCTAAATTAATAATTGTAGTGTGAGTTACATTCTGTAGTGAGACTCTTGCCTATAATTTCTAAAACTGTGTTCAAATTGCTCCGTTTTGTATACTCGTACGTTTCACATGCTTTACTTGTTGTATCTTAGTGTGGGCGCTGTTTACCATTTTGGGATTTTGTCTGAATCTGAATTCGTCACGGACAATGGTTCATAGAACGCATACAGTAACAGCTGTTTATTTCAGGAAAGAGCTGATAGGTCTAGTCATCCTACTGATACTTCTTCTAGGGAGTTTTATTGCGACAGGTGTGCTAGCCAATGTGAACCACCTTGAGCCGTCTAGCCAGTATAGTCAACAATCGTAAGTCAAATAAGAAGAAGAAGATTAAGAAGTTTTGATAACTCGCGCTCCACTTACGTCTGGGCGCTGTTTGTAATAACAGTACATGTAATCTGGAGTTATTTAATCATTGGAGGAAATACTCTGTGTAGTTGTACTTCAAATTCCAACGTTTTCTAAAACTCAATTATTGTAAAAAAAGGTGAAACAAAAAATGTATTTATGTGTGAGTTTTGTCAACCCGAGTTTCGGTAACGTTATTATTTAGTCGCGTAATAGTCAACATGCGGGGGTAATATCTCTCCCAGATATCTTTTGATAAAAGAAGAAAATTCATAAAAAATTTGTGTTTTTTAGGCAGGAATACATGGAGATACTATACATGAAGCCCTGGACGAGGATAGGACCTTATCTTGTCGGGATGGTCGCGGGATATATATTATACACCACGGAGTGTAAACCTAAACTAAACTGGGTAAGTAGCGGATATGAAAGGAGACTTTCAGCCTCGTAAAAATATCTAGCATTATGAATTTAAAATGCAAAACACTCTTGTCAGATAACATACAAAACAAACAAACGGCATTATGCCATAGTAATTAGTACACATAGAATCAAATGTATGACGTAAGCTCCGCGCTGTGTGACGTAATTTGAAGTGTGGGTGACGTATGGCGCAAATTTTCGATGGACCATTTGTGAGATTTTGGACTCCACCCCCCCCTCAAATAATCCTGGATCCGCCCCTGTTTTCCTTAAACGATTTGTCACACTTAATTGTGTTGTAAATTTTTACATTTATCTGCAACCTTCCAAGGCAACTTTTATGATATTCCAGGTGACAGCATTATTGGGATGGGCAGTGGCTACAGCAGCAGGTCTGGCAGTGGTGTACGGTCTACATGACGTGTATCAGGGCCATCCACTGAGTAACGACGTTAGTGCTTTTTATATCACTGTCTCGAGAACGGTGTGGGGTGCCTGTGTAGCCTGGGTGATATATGCCTGCTGTACTGGATATGGAGGTAAACAACTGTTTCTCTGAATATGGTGACATAAATGAGATCTAATGAGGGGCTCGGAAGTTCACTCGCTTTCTCCCTTTTGATGTGTATATCGATGTTATGTGAATGTAAAATTTGTACGTGGTGTGTTTTACTTAATACCGTAGATACGTTAAAAGATATGCCACCATGATGAAGCAAATTAGATAATTTAAAATTAATTTGTGAGGAATGCTACAATTTTCATCTTCTCTTCCAACTTATTATTATTATTTTTTTTACAAAATATTGCTCTGCTAATGGTTATTATCAAAATATGAACTAGCTGGGCGAATGCTAAGTGTGAGACAATACTTTTCTACAACCTCTCATAGCATGGCCTGTTCACAAATCAAGTCCATGCTGCGAATTTAACAATAAAGATTAAAGGTTTTGTACATTTCTTTTTCAATTTTTTTTCAGGTTTTGTCAACACGTTGATGTCATGGGGTGCTTTTGTCCCCCTGGGTCGTCTGACGTACTGTGCGTATCTCGTACATCCAGTAATCATGTACTTCGTGTATATGTCTAGGAGAACTCTAATCTACGCCACAGACGTATCCATGGTAAGTTCTAGCAAGTGACTGAGGCAGACCCCCCCCCCCCCCCCCCCCCCCCCCGTGTTAAAATTTCCTTGACGTTAAAAACATGGCGGGTATTCTGAGGAGTTACCGTTTTTTAAGTTTCATTTCTTTCCTACATTCTTAAATGTACTTGGAAGTATTTAAAGTAACCAGCAAAATTCTACACATCGGTGCACCAATGTGCTATTTTTTTTAAAGTACAGCCGTGCGTTTAAGCATTACTTCAGATATTATATACTACAATATTAATTTTGTTTCCTCTTTACAGACGTACTTCTTCTTCGGCCACTTGGTAGCAGCGTATGGCTGTGCATTTGTGGTATCTATGATGTTTGAGGCTCCGATGATGGGACTGGAGAAGGCTATATTAAACAGAGACAAATCAGCTTAGGGAAAATTGGGAGTTATTATTAATATAAGTAGTGATGCCAAATTGCATTTCAGTAAAACGTCGTGAACTTGTTTTCCAGCAGAGACATATCAGTCTTCTTATAAACTTAAAGGTCCTTACAAAGAAAATTTCTTAAGTATATATCAATATGTTATTATCAAACTATCAATTTACAGATGTTTGGCTAATTCAGTGCGGATGTGTAGCACAAGAAAACACAAATTAGAACAAGTGGTTGGAGGGCAATGCACATAATAAGACCACATGAACAAGTGGTTATATGGGTCATCTAGATGGCACGAGCATTATGATTATCTATCAGAATTCTTTTCTGGTACACACAGGCAAGAAAAATAGAATATGCGTTACAACATTCAGTGGAATTAATCGACTGGTTTAATTTAAAACAAAGCCATTTTTTATAAAGTGAAAACAATTACAACAATAACAATGATATATTTATAACGATTAACGACAAATTAAAATACAAACCAATTTGCTTGTTTTCATCAAAAGATAGAAAGCAATATAAATAAAATCTGTTCAAAACATCCCAATGAGCATATATATAAAAGAGTAATATGGAGAGGAGAACTTTAGTCGTACCACCGGTAAAGTGTCAAAGCCTCCAGCCAATGATTTGATGAAAAATGATTAAGCTGGTGGGATTCGACGGTTTTCCTGCCCGTTTGTTCCATCCCTGCTCGAGACCTTTTTTTCGTGAACCTGAAGAATTTCCAGACAAAGTGCTTTGTCTGCTGCCAAATTTTATTACAATGGTTTGCACACCTTTCTTTTGTCAAGAAATGTCATCATAATTCAGATACATGAGGATCTTATTGGGAAGAGAGAGTTGCTGTAATTGGTTCCATAGGCTGTGCCCCTTTCCACCAATCACACGTCTGATAACAAGTCTGCAGTGAGATTTAAGACTTCTGGGAGTTTCTAGAAAATAAGAAAAAGGATCATTGTGATATGCAATGTAGAAAGAACATCAATTCAACAATTAGATTAAAGGGGTACATGTACTTATGCAATGTGGGATTTGACACAAAAAAACGAGCATCAACACATTTTCTCTGGTTCCGTAATCCTTTTATCCCGAGTTTCTTCTTACCTATGATTCCATGTATGCCTATATGTGGAAATTTAAAAATGAATGTCACACAATGAACATGGAACTCAAGGTAGGTGCTAAGTACATGCACCTGTGACATATTCTAACAATTTTATAAATTCAAAGATTTCTAACTGACACCAAACATCAAAGAAAAGAAATTGTGTTTTTTTTGTGTGTCATCTGAGCGCAACAATTTTTTAAAATGACAAAAGTGTAAGAGGCCTTAAGGCAAAAGTGGTGACTTCTTATCATAAATTGTTCCAATAGAATGAAATTTGATTTTACTTTTTGTTACTTAAAATTTTTCTCTTCACACACACACACAGGCGCGCACACATGCACACACACACACACTTTTTCCTTTCTCCTAGATTATTACTATTATCTATTATTATTATTATCATCATCATTTTTTTTTGTGGGGAGGTGGGGAATAGAGTCAAAAGAAAATTCAAAATTTGTGCGCTGATATGATATTCAAGATGTTAACTTACTCATTAATGCCCGCACCAGGTCCCTGCTAGCAGAGCAGTTTGGATGGACCTCCAAATCCACAGCAAGCTGCCCCTTGTGATCTTTGGTATACAAACTGGCACCAAACTCATACAACATCAACAAATATTTCTCGTCACAGTTCTGTCTTACAGCTGTATGGTACAAGGACTGATTGGAGTATTCCTCCTGTTGCTTCCCTTTACAACACAAGTCTGGGTCTGCCCCAGCCTGCAGGAGCATCTTAAAGCAGTCAAAATGGTTGTAGACCAGGCTGATGTACAGAGCCGTGCTGGCCAGGGGCCGCATTACTATACGACTGTTCACATTTGCACCATGGGAGATCAGCAACTGATGCAGAAATATTAAAAAAGAAAAATGCATGTTATTTTCTAATGGGAACAGATTTTCTCTACTATGTGATATGCTTGTTAATGCTTAAAGTTGTGTTATTCCCTTAGAGAGAATTCCAAATTTAAAATGATCACCAATTTTTAATAACTTGGCATTTGTATTTTTGCAGGGGGGGGGATCAAACAAAGCATCGTTTTTGCTGAGAAAAGGTCTGCTCTGGGTAAAATTTAATATAGGAGTACAAAGGTTTCAAAATGAAAGGTCCACTTTTTTGGAAAAGGAATTGCCAGCTACAGGCTGGCTACGGGCCTGATTTGTCTGTAGTCTCATACCTTAATAGCATCTGTATATCCATCCATAGCAGCCATGTACAGTGGAGTAGAAATGTTCTTTCCATCTCCTTCAGGGCTGGCTCCAGCCTGTAACAGACTTTGGATACACCCTGTGTGGTGATTCTTCACAGCCACATGGAGAGGAGTCTGTCCCTTGATGTCTGTTACCTCAATATCTGCACCCTGGTTTATGAGGTAGTCTACGCAGTTCTTATGGCCAGCTAGACAAAATGGAGATGTAGACACATCATTTGTGATATTTTAAGATGCAATTTGAATATACCACATCTACATGTGCATGCAGGCATATATTAATTAGACAAAACAAAGCACGTTTACAGGTACACATACTAGTACAATACTTGCAGGTATACTTTTTAGTACTCATTTTTATCACACCATTCAGCATACAATATTTATTTCTACTGGGATATGCTAAATGTACATTACACAAGACCCCACCCCTTCCCTCGAGTTACTCAGGGTTTGTTGTAATCTCGAACAGTTACCCCCCCCCACATACACACACACACACCTCCGAGCTCCCATTCCCCCAACTGCTGTAAACATTTAATACACAAACCTGTGGCTGACAGTCTAATTGGAGTGCAGCCCAGGCGGTTTTTCACATTAATCAGACCCCTCTGTTCTTCCTCCACCAGCAGTGACTTCAGTTTGTCGAGGTCTCCTATAAAAGCTGCCTGGTGGAGCACCGGGTCATACTCGTGGACTGGGGTCCAACTGGCCATGGCAGTGCTGCTTTCCGTAGACTAGGCTGTTTTTTTATTCACTTTTTCGTATACAATTCAAGTCACTGTCCTTGCTGTGTGGTAGCCACTGCAATCAACATGACTATGGCTACTTTCATGTACAGTTGTACTAGACAGTTCACCGGTCACATCCTAGTTGGCCGTGAACTAGTGTTAGAGCTCGGGCGTAATTCTTACGTATTATTGCATAACAAATTTTCGGCCAGCACGATCATGAATACATAAAAAACGAAATTAACAGTGTTAGTAGAACTGATTGTAACTGTTACATATAAACAAATTTGCAACGGAGGATATGACCACTCATCCAACGGCCAATTTAATATTTAGCAGAAAATATGGTTCTCTGCCTTTCGCATAAATTTCATGCACATCAGAAACACTTTCAATGAAATTTTACCATAAGCCGCAGCACCAGAAATTTGTAGTCACCTGCAAGGTGAAATAAGACTACGTGCTAAATGATCCTCCAAACTCTGGAGAGCACAAGACAATCTGCGGTGCTACCATTGATCCAATGCTGTTAGGTCAGATCTAAGATCTAATATACGTTTATTAGATCTTAGGTCAGATTCATTAAATATTTATCTCATATATGTCCAGGCACTTTCACAGCGAAACAGTTAATAGATACTAATTTCCTGAATACAAAAGAATCAAAACATATGGCCCTGGTGACATAAATGTTTATTATTACTAGAATTATTTTTATTTTTATAATTATTATCATTTGAGGTTATATAACAAAATTTAAAAAAATTGTCAGAGTTAACTCTCGTCTCAGAGTGGTCACCCTACATGAGGTGAGTCCAGAGTGACCTCTGTTGGTCTATATTGATTTTTTCGAACTTTGATCTCAAACTTTCATACAGAAGTCTGGATGGATATGAGGGTCAGTCACTGGGCCTACATGTATAACTGTTCCCGATTCATTACCTCGGCCAAGGCAGGTATTTTTTTTGCCCTTGTTGATCTGTTTGTTAGTCAGCATCCTAACTTAAAAAGTTGACGGAGAACTGGATTTAATTCAGAACAGGTAAAAATGGACGAGCTAAATTTAAATCGATTAGATTTTGCTGGTGATCAATAAAATGAAAAAAAAGGAATTCATTTTAATTAATTAAAATAAACCTGGCTGAGATCTGCACTCTCAAACTGTGCCCTTTTCTAGTTTTGAATATTTATTGCGCAGAGTCTACGTTTTTCTTCCTCATGCTACTTTTTCATGCTTCAGTAAAGCCTGACATACATGTACATGTATAATACGATTGTATTCAATTCGTTAAACTTCAACGGTTTTGGACCGTTTTGCATTGTTATCTAGTGTGCCATAATGAACGTCGTTTTATAATGATTCTAGATTCAGTAACCAACAAGGGAGACAGTCGCGATCGGGCACTCTGTTGAAAAGTAGGCCTAGATAGTAATGACTTTGAAATCATGCAAGGTGCACCTGTTTAATTAAAAATATGCGGAGGCTTTATGTAGTTCTAGGCTTTTGGCACGCACAGAAAGTCAAATTACATTACATCAGCAGAATGAATTTGTTCGTAGCATTTGATAATGACGGGAGGCTATATAGTCGACTATATAGAAGGGGTCACATGTAAGGACGTGTTTTGACCCCAAACGCCATTCCCCAAACACCAGTGTATTCTTTACACAACAAATCATTCTCATTTCATTCTTATTTGTTTCTGATACAGAAAAAATGCATTCATATTGGAATGATCATATGTGACTTCTTAAAATATTGAAACAGTAGTTCCAAAAAGTGAATAAAAACAACTTAAATATATCTCAATAATACAATAGTACAAGCCAACATAAATATTAAACGGGCCTAATTCTAGTAACACCAAACAAGTTCACAGAAAACATAATTTAACTTCAAACTTGTGTAACACGCATGTAGCAGTCCAGTTCATCTTCAATTTCAGGTTGGCCTAACGAGGTCTTTTCGCTAATCTCCTCGACCACGGGACGTTTCTTGAACCTTGACCCCTGTCGCCTAGCGACGAGATTCAAACACAGAAATGTTACTATTACGCATGCGGCGTCAATGACAATAACGAAAGTGAAACTGTCCAATCCATATTGTTGGAAAACCATTCCAGTCACCCACTGATATATAAACCCCCCGCAGGAACTTCCCATTAGTACAATTGATACGGCCACGCCGGTCATTTCCAAATACACGTTGGCCCAATTCATCCCACCTGGGAAATATGGTCCAGTAATTAATCCAAGGAGACAAATCATAACCCAGACCACCGTTTTGTTCGAACAAGCCTCAGTGCTAAGGACGATTCCCGCGGTTAGATGGATAATCATTTGAACTGACAGCGTGTAGAGTGGTTTGACCCAATTGGAAAGGACGATCCCCAAAGCCCGACCCCCGGTGAAAAATCCCCAATAAACAGACATCAGCAGCGTTGCTTCATCAACCTCCATGTGGACGCGACCTTCAGAGACAAACGCGAATATAAATTTATCCAGCACCCACTCTCCTCCCACCAAATGAATAAAGAAGAAAAACATGATGATAAACATGAGAAAGCCAAATTTTGTATTCCCTTGTGCACATGTACCAGGATTTAGAATCGAGCGCAAATCTTTCCCGCGTGTAGATTTTTGTTCTTTGTGAATATCCAATGGTCTCTTTGATGTTGCGCATTGAGCAAAAATGAGTAAAATTGTGCATACAACGGATAATGCCCCACCCACAGCATACGCATATTCTATTGTAGAATCGTCACCTGGCATCATTTTTGTGCTCAAGTCCATCTCGCCATCTGTCATATTATGGAACCCTGCTATGGCGTACCCAGAGGAAATATCTGTACGGTTCCCCAGATACGAGGACACCATCGGTACCGAGATGTTGCCTGAATAACTTCCAACTTCGAACTCACTGGTTTTGTTCTTTCGTTTAGATGCGTGAACATGTGTCCCGAGGAAAGGTCTCAGTAGCTGGGGACCACATATTGCGCCCCCACCGAAAGCAAGGTGCGCTGCATAGATAGAAGGCGATGCATTCTTTCCCCAGAGTTGGAAAATGAGTTTAGCAGAGCCTGAAAAGACAGTAACTCCATTATCAAGGTTTGTCTTTTCACTTCAAATATGTTTTCAATTTTTTAGCTAAAATTAATGACATCATATATACCGGTACCTTTGGTCAAACAGTTTGCTTCATAGATTACAACTAAACATGTTTTTTTTTACAACAAAACTGGAAAAGAAAAAATATATTTATCTCCACAAATACTTCTGATGCATACTTGTATTACATGTCCATGTCTCATCAACAAAGCCGTGTTTCTACGGAGGCATACTGTCACACAACATCAGTTCCGTAGAACGCAATTTGAAATTTTACTTATATTCTTGGAGCTAACCTGCTCCAAGCAAGCCTTCACATAGTCCCTGGACTACAAACATCACCAACATGGCCCATATCCATGGACAAAGGGGAATGGCCGTTGTTCCAATTGCCTCCAAAGTCATGGCTAGGGCTAGGAGGGCGTACACGTGCCTTTCAAATCGGTCGCATACGTAACCGCCGCCAGCGGCACCAATGAACAACCCAGCTCCTCGTCCAACCAGAGCGCGAGAAATCTCTTCCCAGTTGCTGTTCGTGCGCATGCGCAAGTCTGGGAGTGATGCCCCTGTGAAGGATGTACTTATTCCCTGGCAAAATAAATGTGTCTTTCTCAAAAAATTTCAAACAACCAAAACTTTGACCTAGAAAAATGAACGATGTTTGTTTTAGTTCATTTATGGCGTCACATTAAAAATAGTCACTTACATGTCAGTACACTATAGTTATGTGAAAATGAATTACAAATTGACGCATTACCATTAATCACATTAATATTCCCTTAACCACCAAGTTATGACCTATACAAACACGATCTGCACGTATAAACCTGTTTTCGAGTTCTTAATTACAATTTTAACCGCCACGAGAATGATTCACCAGTCTCCAGCCTTGCTTTTATATCATCACTGTATGTCATTTAGTGAGCACAACCACGTAATAACACTTAAATTACAGATAATATTACGACATACTCCCCATAAGAGCTATTTGAGAGTAATGAACAAACCTTAGATACACTTCCATTAGAGCTATGCACATTTCACAAAAGATCCCCAAGTTAAAAACTGGTCTTCAGCGTAGTTTGTTTATACCTATGTCATCATTACTACTGTAGTACTACTATACGGTCCCTTAAAAAAACAACTTTCACACGAACCAAAAATACCTTTTACCCATGTGCAACATGTTTTATTAATGAGCACAATTGGTTTTCTTTAATTTTTATTTAATTTTTATCGACAGATCATATCTATTTTCATTTTTACTCTTACTTTATAAACATGAAAATAAATGAATTATGATTTTTATTATTATGAGTATTACTATAATTTAAGGTGGAGAATCTTATTCATTTTAGCCTGGAACAAATCGGTGGTAGGTCCACTTCTTAGTTTTAGTTGAATAGTCCCAATATCCTATTATGATCCCACATACTAATGCTTAAAGATAGGCATCGCACTTACCACACAAAAATATGCAAAGACCAAGAGGGATTGCATGGCCATTAGGTACTTCATTGGAGCCGGTCTTTTAGCGACCTCGTATTCCCCCGCCTTGCCATTCATAGTGCTGTCTGAAGCGCCTAGAAGAGGATCGCCTGCTTCTATTTTCGCTGTATCTTTTTCTTTTTCCTTTGTCGTCAAATCGGGATTCTTGTCTTCCTTCTCTTTGACCATTTTGCAGTTGACGTCTTCGAGTGGAACTTTGTCTTTGATGTCAACGCTGTTGTTTTTATTAATTTCCTTGTTGTGCTGAGCATCACTTGTTTCGTTGTTAGGAAGATCCATTTTATCCCGTGTCTGTTTTTACAATGCACTGGAAAATAAACTACTTTTTAGGACTACAAAAACAGGAGTATATAATTAGAATCAAATAAAAACACGTCAGTTCGTTATCAATTTTTATATTAATTGTAGAGTAAGAAAAATAAAAAGCACCATTAAATAAAGCCTGGTTTGTCATGAATATATACAATATTGTTCATCCACCTGCTCTGCAACAAAGTGAAATACAGGAAGGGGAATATATTTTAAAAAATCACCCTCGTATTGAATAACATGCAGTCCTTGTTATGAGTTAAGGAAGACTTGTTTCCAATGACCTTCATTGTAAAAAGCACAATGCGGCATCCTGAAGATTTTAAGTATGTGCTGCAGGATGCACTTCTCAAAACATCTCTCTGCTAGTTTTTTTTTTTTCTTAGAAAACAAAGCTAAAACTATGAAAGAGCTTCCTCATGCTTAATACAGAAACATATAATTTCCTCTCTCACCTCGACTACTAGAGAAACGAACTTGTAACTGTCCAACGGGATGCTTATCTCGTTCTTTGACCTTAAAACTTCGCCCTTGGGTCAAATAGTGATTTATCTGACATCGGCTTTTTCAACTCCAACATCTGAGTGATTTTGAAGTTCAAAAGATTTGCTTATAGTATAAGGTTGACATAAGACGACACGATAACACTAAAAATGTAAATACACAGAGACTGATAAAGCAAATTAGACCAGAAAGTCAATACAATATCGGTTGACTCCACCAGTATTCTTCTAATGAGAACTTACAGAATCTAGTTTTTATATGTTTACAATTCGTCTTCTTTCGCTATTCTTTTAACCTTAAACAAGGCAAGCTGATTTGTAAACGCGTCGATGGATGTACGTATGTAGTGGGTTTGTTAACGGCTTTATATAGAGGACAGGGCTATGTTCAATTTGGACAGGAAAGAATATGTTTCTTAACTTTCCAAAGGCATACAATTTTATCACTGTATCAGTAAAATGATAACTTATTTTTTAAACACTGAGAATAAAATGCCAATCATTTATTGGGATACAAATTTGCAATTAACATTCAATGTTTATACTTCATCAGAAGAACACGACATGTTGCATCATTCAAGATCAAGATAATATGTCGTAAAATCTTTGCCTTTGCCACTGGGCATTCCATTGGTCGCTTCATATAAGTCCAGGAAGTCGAAATTCAGTTGTAGCTCTAACCTCTTGAATGTTTTTTCGGACCAAGCCCACTCTCTCCATGGATAGACAAATATCAAATATCACTCAATCATGTATTTTTAACATTAGAAAAATCGGTGCCGTCGGGACCAGAAATCGAAGGGGGGGGGGGGGGGGGGGGGGGGGGGGGGGGCTCCCCTCTAAATCCACCACTGCCTATCCAAGTTTACCAGGCTTAGCTAAGCCCCCTAAAATTCATCCTTTTTATAGTGAAAAAAATCCGTCTCAGCTATATGAAAAATCTTCATGTCATTCTTCACAGCTACTAAGGACTAAAAAAATTCTCGTACCTCCTTTCATTGAAGGTAAAAACCATAGCTAAGAGAGACCAGCAGCAAAGGTGGGTTTAGTTGTATGTTTCTTATGCACTTTTCACGCAAAAGACACGACATCATATTTTTCATTTTGTTGCTAGGATATCGTGTAGTGACCAATAGTAGGCCTAGTACAACACGAACACAAACTACTCTTGATTCTGGCAACAGTATTTCAATCGAATTAAGATGTCAATTTAAAAACGAAACATGGGCAACACGTGCTTTAGTTCGCAACACGTGATGATGATTCAAATTGGCCACACACATTATACTAGACTATTAATATTACTTTTCAAAAACCCCGTGACACCATCAAATACTTTTTGGATACGGCCTATAGATAACCAAAATCACTGTGTTTTGTCACGTTGGTAACGTGTTGGGATCACTCTGGATTCACGTGCATATGACACCAAGAGACTCCGCTCAGGTCGAAAACATATGACATGAAATCCTAATGTCCTTAACAGAGATCTACATGACTTTTTTTCGAAAATTGTCATTTGTCCATTGCGATTTTATCGTACACAGTTGCCAACTTTTTAAATACATCCATTGTCATGCACCCCCCCCCCCCAAACACACACGCTCGCGCGCACACACACGCACACACACACACACACACACACACACACGCCAGACTTGATGATATCTGAGGAGTTCCACAGCACTAGTTGCAATGAATGGGCTTTTGCCTGTTTTTGCTCAGTTCGTTTTGAGCGCGGGTTTTAAAGCCGAGTCTACTGCCATTATAATTGACTCTGAATTAGATTTGGCTTAGATCCTAAAAGTATTTGTCACCAAACTTCCACACCACGTGAGGACGCAGCGTAGGAATAAATAGGTCTCCTCGTGATCACAAACAAAGGGTAAAAAGTTGACATATCGCTATGTGCTTGAATATTGATTTTTGAATAAAAATACACATGAATAGTGCGATCTTTCCCACCATTTTGAATTGAAACACACAAACACACGCACATAAGTGAGTTACATGGTACACGTTGCTGAATTTTAAAAACAATTTAAAAAGGTTATCCTTTGCCTACTTTATCCATGTATTTCGGGTTTACGAAATAAAATCAATATTGTATATTTCAGCAATTCTAATTGCAAGAGATGACTGCTGTTTAATGCAGAACACGGTGTTGATCTTTCTTGCGCTTGTTCACGATTTTCTCGGAAAGAATCTGTAATATACTACTTATACTTGTGTTTATGTATCGATCTATCGCTCAGTATGGCATCATATCGAAAATTCTTGGTGGAATAACTTATCTGGGTTACGAGAGTCTAGACTCAATGCAAATACAGGTGAGTGTATTTATTATATGTCTCCCTTAACCTGACATACACTGGTACCCAGTAACTCTGTGAAAAATTATGGCCTAGACTGCGTATTTTACACCCTCGGTTTACATACGTATACATGACCCACTTCTTGTACCTTAAATGTAAAAGAGAAATCAATAAACTATTCCTTAGATTTTCTAGCATGCCTGATAAAGCAGCGAGCATTTCAACGGTCTGTACGGTGTACCTATAAACGCCAAAAGGCACGGACCGCTCGTGGGGCTATATACACAAGGTACCGGCTGGACCAAACGTCCGGGAGTGTATTATAACATAAGTCTATATTATGACACAGGCATAGATGAGGACAAGTCTGACAACTGGGTCGCTTGGGTAGACGGTCATAAAATATTTGGCATTGAATGACTAATCATGCAGCACTCCATCTTCAACTGCTGACGGGGTTGTTTGCTCCCCAGAGGTTGGTGAGCATAATATGTACTCGACATACGGTGAGCAAAATGAAGATAATCAGACGTACGTACATGACAGTTGTAATGTATGAATAAAAAATTAGTACATACTTCAAACATGGCAATGTATATCAGAAAATGATATAAAATTTTCACAATGTCAAGTACAGATGAAGTGAACGTAATCTGAGGTCAGTGACTACATTTCTTATCTAATTGATTGTGATAAGCTTACATAAGGGTGCAGTACTAACCGTCCTTTTTCAACAGATATATAACCTATGTTGGCCCTTCAATCGATAATATTAAAAATCTATAATAAGCGCATGTGCACGGTCAATGTGCAGTATTGAACACATATTGAAAGCACACATCAAGATAAACGTTAAGTTAACACCTTACCTTGTCCCCTTCGTTATAGAGACGGCGTTGCTCAAACCAACGTACAGTGCTCACACCCGGGATCAAACGCAGCTTCAGTTGACCTGCACGAGAAACTCTGGGTCTCAGCTGTCAGCCACCAACAAATGCACGAAAACAACTTCTTATTTAATGCATCCAGAATAATTGAGATCCGGTTTAAACCAGAATGCATGCATGCTTAGAGGTTGCATTGCAAACTGCCAAGTGACTGTAAGGTCAAAGTTGAATGTGGCATTACTAAGAGAAGGTGTATTTAAAGAAACGTCTCGGTGAAACCAGTGAGTGTGACAAATGCATTAGGAAATGATGCGGGCTATCCGCCACTAGCACTCCTCATATGATAATGGTTTCCTATAATATAAAGTACTGTAGCACTTAAGTAAATATTTGAAATTATAGGCCGCGTTCAGATTCAAATATCGAATCAGCTGGATCGATCCAATTCTGCAGAGGATTCTGGCTAAACTGCATTTAGTGTAATCAGCCTAATTGTCTGACAGACCTCCTGAATTAGGTAGGGGTAATTAACATTCGTGTGGACTCGGCTTAATGACCCCCTAGCAGCTCGACATTTCAGCTGATTAGTGATAGGACATAGGGAGAATCCACCTTAGAGTTGGATCGATCCAGCCAGTACGATGGATTTATCTGAACGCTCCCTATACAGATAGGAGTGCACTAGTTAGGCCGATTATTCGGATAATGGCAACTAGAGTTCTATAGAGCACACATAGCGTTTTTTTAAAGTGGCCGAAGAGTTGGTTAAAGAGGAGTGAAAGGGAAGCAAAATTTAATATTTATTTTATTAACGTTGAAATAAGTCTATATTTATAATAGTTTTATCACTGCAAGTTTGACACAATCTTGTGTAAACAAAATTTTTCTTGATACTTAGTTAGTCCTGTATTTGACATCGGCGACCTGCACAAGCTTTTGAACAGAGCTGACATAGTGGGCCATTGAAAACATACGTGTAACTAGACAGCAAAGCTGGGAAACATACAGACACCAAGCAGCAATAAATAAATAATAAAAATATTAATTATAATAAAGAATAAAATAAATAAAAAACAAAAGAAGATAAATAAACAATGCAGCAATGTCTACAAATGAAAAGTAAATATAAAAATACAAATAAAAAATAATAACTTCTATTTAACGAAAGATGGCAAACGTTTGAATTTTTTTTAATTAAAAAAAAATTAAAAATGTCAACCTCAGTAACAAGTACGGTCCGTCTAAAAGAGGTAAATGTTTTTCACTCTTCACGGGCTCTTTAGCTTTTTTTTACCAATCATCATTACACAATAATGACAGTGCTAACCCATAAGTATGGTCTTCAAAATTGTTTAAAAGGTTGAATCCAGTACTTTCTTTTTTGAAAGATTGGGAGCAAGTTTTGATATATGTGTGTGTGTGTGTGTGCGTTTTTTTTTTCTTTCTTTTTTTTACCATACCCTGGCTCCCAGTTGTCTTTAAGGGCAAAATCATCTATGATTATCAATCACTCACCCGACTGCCAGCCATTTTAGAAGGTTACTGGGTATCTAGGAAAACAAAATAACCTTTGGCTAGAACGACACTGGTAGTTGTGTACCATCTGTCTTAGGGCATGTTCCTGCTATCTATCATTGAGAGAGGAGGGGGATTGTCTTGTGTAGATGGAAAAGTAAATCAACACAAGTCACTCATTCAGTAAGATTACAAACAACATCTTCTTTCAAAATTTTATTGACTAACTACAAATTTAATTAGAAAGAGTAATTCTTCTCAAAGTTTACAAACATTAGCAAGTTACAAATAAAAATACTTCCACAACAAAATTCCGAGTAATAAGTTCCTGAATTCATTAATGGACATTACAGATAGCTCCCTTAACTTGGTTATATATCCTGTAAAATATAACTGCTGGATTGCCCCTGTTGTACAAGTATGATATGCTACAAAAAAGTCCAGGGTCTCTACATGATATATGACATAAAAGTTAACCCTTCCTGCTTAGGTAAAAAGTATAATCACTGCCTTGGAATACCTCTGCTAGGGGCTACCTGGATGCTGAGTGTATCGTACAGACATGTGCACAGAATTAACTAGATTAATATCTTAGAATATTTACTGAAAAGAACCTTTCTGTGACCCCTAGCAGAGGGTAGTGTTCTAATACTGCGATATTTTCTAAATGGTTCTGGTTAGTCATATTGTTGAAACAATCCATTTTGTAGATGTTGAACTGTATGGATAGAGAAAGGTACAAAAAATTTTAATGTAAGAAACTTGGCTGAAACATGTCATGTGGACAGAAAGACCCGTATTAAAAAAGTACTAAAGAGACAACAGCTAAGAGTAAGGGCGTATTCCCAGAGCTTTTAGATCGATCTATCCCCACGGGGAGTTTCACTAGATTACTGTCAGATAATCCGGCTTAAATATCTGTCCCGCCGGCGCCTACTACAAGCTGTAAGGGGGTAATTAACTTTCATGCCCGCTCGCCTGACAACTATCTAGCGTGAACCCCCGGGGAGTAAAAGTAGATCGATCTAATCTCTGGGAATGGGGTCTAAAATCTCACTGAATTATCTACACATTACTCACATAATAATCACCCATAAAATGATACAATACAATTATTCAAAATATTTACAAAAAAATTAATATTTTACAACATGCATTTTGCTAATTGCAATGACACAAAATCTGGCCTAAGAAAATGTAATCAATTATTTGTCAGATCTTGATTCACTTCATTGGTCAAGAAAATGTCATGCCAGTATTTCATCAGTTTTGTGGATCATCTACCCTTCCCAGGCTGCTTACTAAAGTAATCGCCTCTTCATTGTCTTTATGCACAATGTGGAACATTTTACTGCTACTGGCTAACATAATTACATTTTGTGACACATTCAAAAACACTTGTAGCAAAAAAACTCAAAAGGTGCACAATGTGAAGAATCAAAATATTCTACAATGTAAAAGTAGTTTGCACTAGAAATCACAGTACAGAGCAACAATGCATCATTGTGGTGTGTGTGTGTGTGTGTGTGTGTGTGTGTGTGTGTGTGTGTATTTGCATTTCAAAATAAAGTCATCCAAAATGACAGTCTTAATTTTCCGAATGTCATATAGAATGTCATATTTAATTAACTATTTCTGGTAATTAAACATCCTCCCTCTGTCCCCTTACAAAGTACAAATGTACATGTGAGATATAAAACATTGAGAGAGATATATAATATTCACTACATCAATTAAAATTAAACAGAGAGAAAATGCTCTTAGACTACTAAAAATACCTTTTGGAACTATTTAAGAGAGGCCTAGTTTTATATAAACGTGTTGTTTAAAGCATGGGTCTTGCTCTCTGAATTTTCCCTTTGATTACCATCCCCATTATTTCTTTATTAACCCTGACAGCATGTCAACAGGCAGAGGGAAAATAATTGTCGAATTTTTCTCAGCAGAAATGCTGTTCAGGGTCTGAAGATAGCGCAGCTGGAGGGCAGATGGCGACTCTGCGATAACGTCGGCAGCCTCCTTCAAGGCACGAGCAGCTTTCTGTTCTCCCTCTGCAGCGATAACCTGAAGAATCAAGAAATGCTATGTGAAGATTTGCCACTGTAACAACAGAATTGTTCTGTTGAGAAAGCATTTTTTTTTCTTTTTGCTTCCTTAAGGTTGTTGTTGGACATGGCAAACAATAACCCACGGACAGCCCTATGAACAAGAGGATAATTGCACTAGCATTTCATTTACACGCTTGCTTGTACTTTCGTAAACTTTGATGCATTCATCCTATTGTTTGAAGCACCAGCTGGGGGATAAGTCAGCAGCATACAGTGGATGACAAGTAGTTGTAACAAGTATAAAAAGCTGGCAGTACCATTTTACAAAATAACACAGAAAAAATGTGTATTTCACAGTAAACATTATGCATATCTGCAGATTTTCTACATCAAAAATTTTGTCTCATCCTAAACAAATGAAGGAATTGACTTTAAAAAAATCAAAAGTGTACAACTTCAACCAAATCTATATGATCTCTTCACCTTGGCTCTAGCTTCTCTTGCAGCTTCAGCCTCGGCAGCCATTGCCCTCTGCAGCTGGATGGGTAGACGACAGTCCTTCCTGTAAACAAGTATTGGAAAATTAATTTCAAAACTGAACATTTACCAAAAATAATTTTATAAGCAAAGACCTTCAATGATACTTTCTGAATTAGCTTTCACTATTCATGGCAGCATTCTCAATAATAATAATCATAACAGCCATACATTTAGGGACTGTTTAATTTGGCCATACAAAGAATTATAGACCAACATATTTATATTTCAATATTGCTGAATTAAGTTTGGTAATGCGGTAGGTGTGACAGTTGAGACAGTTTTACAATGTGATATTCAACTTGCCTAGAAACAATTTGAATTTCATCTCCAAAAACCAGTGATTTAGAATTTATAATGTGCTATCTAGAGAAGAGATTGGTGGTGGTGGTGCGGGGGGAGGGATGAATCTAAAATATAAGCCAATGTATTTCAAGGCAGATCCATACTGAAAAGACTACTTACACCTCCACTCTCTCCACCTTGATGCCCCATGGATCTGTAGCCTCATCCAGGCCAGACTGAAAATAGAATACATTCATTTTTGACTCAGCACATATACATATTAAGCATCTCCAAATAATTTATTTCACAATATTGCAAAGTACAATGTTCTATGGCACACTGAATGTGGCAGTTGAGACACAACTATTTCTGCATAAAATTGCAGTGAACTGATAAAGAAAATTGGAATTGGTTCAATTATCACCAGTATTTTTGTCAGCTGTCCACATGTGAAAATCTAACTTCTTTTATGTAGATTGCATATACTTATTCCACATCACAAAGACATTCGCATTATGTCATGTAATAAAATTTTAAGTACCACGCTGACAATTTTTCAAAGACTTTCCCACATCTCAGCTGTATTGATCCTGCAAACGTTTCACGACAGCCACAAGGAATATTTCAAGCTTGGGTTAATTTGTGTTTATGTCTTCCTTAAAATGTCAGTGAAACCTTTCTGACATACCCCGTCTTTCAGAGAAAATGAAGCAGAAACCTAACTAAAAGAATCTTATGCCTGATGTCAGTTTCCAGAAATTTCTGAATTCCAGGATGCTTTTCGCCTTTTCTAATTTCCAGTAATTTCTGTATTTCCGGATGTTTTTCCCACATTTCTAAGATGAACTTCACTATTCAAAAGAATATAATGCTTACTTTTATCTTTGACATTCATGGTCTAACCAGAGCATCCATTAAATGCAAAACATTTTTGCGAAGCATAAAAGATATCATTACTACAAGCCGAATTTAATTCTCATTTAAAACCATATATAGCAATATGCAGCACTGCTATGGCTGATCTCATTACACATACATGTGGCTTGTATTTTCTTGTGTTAGTTTAAAAGGTATACTATGAATTAAGATGAAATTGTGTGGACAAAAATGCACAAAACGCCATCATGATGATGATTTACAGAAAACCATCTTCCAGGGTAAAATTCACCAAAGGATTCCATTAATTAAAAGAAAAAAAATGTGGCAAACACTACTCTGGTCTGTGTTCAAAAAGAGCCACTCAGGTCTGTCATCCGTTCATAAGATATACAGAACTTTTAGGACCATGTTATACTGGAGCCCTAGGACATCAAATATATAAAACATTCCAGGGTGTGTCTTGAATATTTCAAATGCATTGACAAAACTCATGCATTGAACATAAGATATACTGACCAATAAATCAATATTTATATTTGTCTCCTTAAACTGATGTACATAGTACATGATCAGGAGGGAAGGGGAGATTATAGTACTTTGGGAAGTATACCAAAAATTACTATGATTAACATGATTAAAACACAAATTTTATGGCTTTATTCATCAAACTTTGTCTTCCTTTTCTCACAAATAAACTACTGACACAAATGGAAAGGATATTTTCATTCGAGTTCAAAACTTCATCATTTTTCCCTGTCTTCACAACTGCCCCATCTTCCACTGAGATATGTTGTACACAAATGTACAGAAAGATTAAGTTCCCCAAATCTTGGTAACATCAACTATTATGTATTCCCTCAGAATTTAAACAAGTTCTTCCAGGAAGATTGATTTTGTCCCATCTCAGCAATTGCTCTCTTTAGAGGGGATGGGGCATGAGGTTCATCTTTTAATACTGTGTTGTGATAGCTTACTCTCTGGCCGTATATGGAAAAGCAATTATATTCTTACAGATGTAGCAAACATTTACAGGATACTAGGGTTATTAATTTATTTTTTTAAGTTATTTCCTCCTTGTGTTATATTTTATTTCCAAGCTGCATGAATTATCTCCCCATCTTGGTAATGCCAGAGTGCCTAACCATCACCAGTGCATTGAAAATAATGATGTTGCAATCCCTTGCGGAATGAAAGAGCACAGATCAATGACTAAGTACAATTATTCAACACCAGAAATAACACTCCTAGGGCCGGTTGCGTCCAAATGAGACCCACTGCAAATACATTTGAATTTCACAGCCAAAACATAACTGCCACCACAAATAAGACCGTTGCTATCATACAAGAAGAGAAAACTGAGATTTTCATTGTACAGCAGAAATTGATAATTTTTTGTGTGATGCAATCAAGTTATGTATGTTATGTTAATCAGTCTGTTTAATAGTCTAAGCCATTCACGCCTGTGACAAATTGAAAAACTGCCCTAATTGCATTAAAACCCAGTGGAAAGTGATGATGCTCATGCCAACAAAAATATTTAAAGCAGGGGCTCTCAACACATCAGTCTCAACTGAAACCATTTAGTTTAAAATTTGTGAGCAGGTAACACAGTCTGTGGTTTTACCACTGGCCCCAAGCCAAGTGCCAGTAAGACTGAAACTGGAACAGGTACTTGCTGCGATAGAGCACTCTACACCTTGTTTAGTATTAGACAGTTATGTCTTGATGCATTCTCTGAAGCCTCAGATCTATCTGATCATCTTGATATACACATTAACACGCCAGATTGTAATCAAGCTGGTGATATTAGCCCCAAACATTTAGTTCACTTCCCTTTGAAGCCAAAAGTGGCCAGTAATTGAACAAATTTACAAAAATTTGCTGTTCCAGTGGGTTCCCATGCCTAGATGGATCCAGATGGATCAATCTAATTCCCTGGGGAGTCTTACTAAATTGCTATCAACTTAACCCGCTTAAATATCTGTCACACCTACTGAATCAGATAAAGATAATTACCCCCAACAGCTTTACTAGGCGTGACAGACATTTAAGCCTGTTAAGTTGCAATAAAGTGAGACTCCCCAGGGAGATGGATTGATCTAAATATCTGTGGGAATGGTCCCTAACCCTACCTGCATTGTAGAAGATATAGCCTCTCTGTCGGAGAGAATCTCGGCCAGGTTCTTGGTTCCCAGGACATTCCTGAGGCTAGTCTGAGCCAAGAGTTTGGTGGAACCATGAGCATCCTCCACGTTGGCTACGGAGATGGTGGCATTCTGGATACGGTAATACACCACAGCATCTACAGAGATTGTTACGCTGTCCTTGGTCAAAATCTGAAATTATATGCATATATATGTGAAAATCTGTTAATCTTATTTTATATCAAGTATATGAGCATAAGGTCACATTGTGAAAAGCATTGAATAGTATCTTTGAAGAAGTCAGATAGGGCCTGTATTTTGATATTAGAAATGAGCATGTCTTTTAATAAACATGACTACTGTGTTTTTTTATGTAATAACATAATAAAATTGGTGAAGACAAAAATAAAAAATATATTTATACTGATATATTATACTTATTGACTTTCAGAGAAAACCCTAAATTAATGATAAAATAACAGATATAAAAATATTTGCTGACATCAACACAATTAATTTTTTTTTAATTTTTAGTTAACTTCTTAAGAATTTTGTTTAAGAAACCACTTATGTTGTGAAAACAAATAATCAAATTTCGCATACATCTACCATTTCTTTTTATAATCTGATGTTTTACTTTTAGTCAATAACATCTTACTTGCACCTTGGCAATATTTCCCAATATTAATAGATGCAGTAGTATAGTGCTTACAATACTTATGAGACAGCGAATAGCTTAAAGGAGAAGCTTCAATGTCGATAATAACCTTTCGATATCAATAAACAACTTCTTTAAATGCCAGTCTTAGGATAACAGTGAGCACATGGATCTGTTAATGAGCACCTGTAGATGTTTATTACAGACACATGCATTTCACGTGTTCTTTCACTGGCAGAGATCCACCTTTTCCATTATCTTTTCAAGGAAACTGCTATCCAGACATGGATTTCCTTAGAGAACAAACCAACGACCAGAAAACCAATGTATGCCAGTCTGTAGTGTGAAAGAGATGGGTTTTATGACAGAATTCTGCATGTAATAGTAGATTCTTCTAAAAGTCTCCCTGTGCATAAAGAGGGGAAATTGTATAATCATCAGGAAACGAGGTGTAGTCAAATGACAGAAAGGATGATAATTTAGATAAAGTAGCTGACTAATGTTCACAAATGTTCAAAGCCTAAATATACAGTACTATACTACAGCTCTGAGGGCTCAAAGGCACAGTAAGGCCTTTGAGAGATAGCCTGTTAATGAGTAAAACCCCCCAGTAGGATATATATAACTACATGCTTGAACTTCTAAAAATGTACCTGTACAGACTGTGAGCTAAGTATGGGTTCATTCCCAATAAAACTATTGTCCTATGTTGATAGATCTAAATCTGTGGGGACTCTCGCTGAATGCTATCACATTAAGAGATGAACACTCGTCTATTCTTTCCAATGTACTCATATAATCATCAATTTTTATGTATTTTATTCAATGCCGCGAGGAAGTGTGTTAATATGTTAATGTGACTGCATTCAGCAAGAGTCCCCATGGAGATAGAACAATAGTTTTATAGGAAATGAGCCATATGTTGTTTATGTTGTCCCTAAGACATGCTTACTATACACTACAGACCAGCAGAACAAAACTACAGTCACACAGAGATAAAGCCAGGCTAAAAAACACAGATGACACTATTAGAGAGAGAGAGAGAGGTATGCAAACTAGTAATACACTTTCCTTTGGTATATGGTGCACACCAACTATGTAGGATGGAGATTAAATTCAGATCTAGAGCCTACAGAAAGTTAAAAACACATTCTCAACCCCCACCCCCCCAAAAAATTGAGACCACTGGATTTTCCTTACACAATGGACCAAAGGTACATAGAGCGCATTCTCAACGAATTAAGCCAGGCTTTACAAAGCCGGTGACCTAAAAATGGCGGACGTACATGAAAGAAAAACCGCCTAATCTTTTAATACTCTCTCCGCCTCTCACACGCCTCCCCACACGTCGTCCCTGCGGGGTACAGTAATTAAATTTCGGCTCCGAACATTAATATTTCTGGTGATATTATATCTCTGGTGATATTATCTCCGTAGATAGTCGATTCATTGCTGCTCTACGGGCCAAATTATTCCTTTTTCGTCTCTGTTTTCAAAGATAATAGAACAGAAGAGCTTTTTTCCTTTGATCGCCTTCAGCCGCCATGCTTTCTTCACCACGAGTTTAACTGATGAGCATGCGCACTTAATATTTCTCAGGTAGCTTCCGCATGGCGAACGGAGATGCGATTTAATTACTGTACCCCGTAGGGACGACGTGTGGGGAGGCGGAGAGACTATTAAAAGATTAGGCGGTTTTTCTTTCATGTACGTCCGCCATTTTTAGGTCACCGGCTTTGTAAAGCCTGGCTTAATTCGTTGAGAATGCGCTCATAGACACAATGAAAGTATGCAAAAGCTATAAAGTGTTTTATATCTGCAAATTATTCTTCACTATAGTGAATTTCATTGCTTTATACATTTCATAATTATAGCTGAAACAATCAGCAATCAGTCAGTTTGTATTAAGGCTGTCTAGGTTTCAGGAAGTTCAACTCAGATAAGCAACATAAAATATATATATAATGCATTATTTACTACAGATAATATGAAGTATGCATTGTCAAGGCTCAAGGATATTTTTTGCCTCTGTTTCAAATATTCAAGTTTATCAAAGAAG
This sequence comes from Lingula anatina, assembly GCF_051362555.1. NCBI lineage: Eukaryota > Metazoa > Brachiopoda > Lingulata > Lingulida > Lingulidae > Lingula > Lingula anatina. The sequence goes on along the minus strand of NC_141769.1, from coordinate 30,306,014 downwards.
GCTGATAATGCTTATCTTTTCTGCAAAATTGTTTTCAGATTTTAGTAGCCATAAACCCACATAAATCCATTTGTAACATTTTGTATTGGGTCATTCTTGTTGTACCCATCATGCACATACATGAACAAGAATCATTCAACCCTGTGCCATTTCAATGCAATATCCATCACAAAACCAAAAATATGGCACACCACAGCTCAAAACGATGCAGTTCTCTTGATGCATATATATATATATATATATATATATATATATATATATATATATATATATATATATATATATATTTCCATCCCAAAAATAAAATAAATAAATAATAAGTAAATGGTACCTAAACACAAGTTTTTTTACATTTACTTTAAAGCACCTGAAAACTTGCTGGGCAATTAATATGTTCAGCAGCTGCAAAATGTACACCATACATATCGCAACAGATGTTTATTTTCCTAATTCAGAATTGATCCTGAGATACTAAATATTTAAATCCCATGGATGGATTTGCAGACACTGGTAAGTAAAAATCAAAGTCTATGTACTCTGTTCTATGCCTTTTGTGTAATCAGGCGTTCTCTAATCTAACAAGCTATATTATTACACCTGACTAGAAATGATGCCATCTATGTAAGGCAGCTGAAGGAAGTGTTAGTGTGAGGTGTAAACATATACTATGGAAATCAACCGAGAAAGCTGTTAACGAGGTTGTCAGCATTGCGTGATGCTATACAGACATGAAAATGTGTGAGAATCCATTTACCATGGATTTTGCTTTTTTAGCAATGTGTGAAAGTCTATCCACTAGGAATGCGGTCTTGGATAGCAATACAAAAGTGACACCCAAAACACAGTGGATCCAAAAAGCTGTGTAACAGACTGTTATTTAACAGAACTGAAAACAAAACAACCAGAAAATATATTCATGGATAAATTGTTTTGTTTTTTTTGTTTTTTTTTTCACTCTATTTCTGACCCATTCTCCTCCAAATTAAATCTTGCTTGATTTTACTCAAAGTCACAAGACTTTGGGCTGTCCCTGAAGACTTTCCAAAACATTGCAAGGTGCAAATGCTAAATAGTAATAAATAGATGACACCATTTTATTAAACTTCCCATTTATCCCATCACCGGTGCTTTCACAGCAAGGGCCAAACATCGTATGTTCTGACAACACTGTTGTTTCTGTAAAAATTCTAAAAATTCTTTCTTAGTTGAATAAACTAGAGGTCTGCTGCACTGCTGTCCATGTATTTGGGGAAAGCCTTGACTAAAAGGGGCTTTGGGTTAAAAAATACATCATCCATTTCAAAACATGTCTATTACTGTCCTAACGTGACTGAGTGAAAGGAAATATAAATGACCCGTTCAATACCAATACAGCTGCCTGTATTCAGCTACGGGAACCAGGGTGGGTTGCCATGGCAGCAAGACAATACAATCCATCCGAGCAGAAACATGAAGACTTATTATTACCCAAAGTAAAATCAATGAGCTATAGTATCTACTTCAATACTTCTACATTTTTCGTAAAGTGGCATAATAAACAGCTCTGAGGATGTTTGATGTTTTGAGGAATCTCTACCTGTTCATTATCCACTATCTTCTGCAGATTAAGCAATACAATGTTGTCCATTTCCATATGAACTCGTATAACCACCAGATCACTAAGCTATGTTATATATGGCCATGAAAAATCAATATACAACAAAAGTTTTATGCAGCTTAATTGTTGGGCAATTTGCAGTTACCTATCAATATTAGCTCTTTGCATTTGCATTGAATTCCACTTCCAACCAGCAGGTATCCATAGCTATGACATTTCTCCCACCCTTTTTATCCACTTGATATAGATTGACTAATAGACATGCTGTGTTTATAAGTAAAATGCTAATAGACCAAGAGGCTGGTTCTGTCTCATCAAAAAGTTGGTCCATTAGCATAAAATTTTCAATCCTGAGTAAAATTCAATTAAAATGAGTCTTAAACCACAAGCTTTCTAACTGCAATGTTGCCTTTGCTGTAATCCACTTAAATTTCAGAAACTAAAAAAAAATAATAAAATTTAATCACTGTGTATAGTGCCACATAACAGCATGCTTTATTTCCAATTTTTAATGATAATTATGCCCCTTATATAATTTTTCTTTTCTCATATGTATTTAGCTGATGTTCAAAATATTTAAAACCCAAAGTGGCTAAATTTGTATATGTACAGTATTCAAGCTGCAGGTTTATCCCATATTAACTAATCAGTGCTGGCAAACTAGAGTGCCTCAAAAGTTACACCAGCTAAATTTACTCAGACATTCACTCAATAATTTTAAAGCATAGATCTATACAGGGCTTCAATCCCATACCAAATATGATGGATATGGAAAAAAAATCATGTTCTGCATTAAGGAATGGTAGATGATGGTATAAATTGCACTAAATCCATTATTTCTACATTAACTGTTCCACTGCAAAAACTGATTGCTTTACAGAATGGCAATATGACTTCTGACTATATTTTCACACAAGCTCTACATGAAGAAATAAATCAAAATAATACACATATAAAATCCCACATTTCAGACTTCATAGCATCATGAAATATAACCGAGTTCATTTGATATTTTGTGGTCTGTGTGCAAACATACCTTAATGAATGATAGATACTCATAGTGCTGAATTAAGCAGTTTAAAAATTATATCTAGATCATTTCAAACATGTTCTTGCGTACAGACCTGCCTGCTGACAGTATGTACAGAACTTGCTGTGTCTGTACATAAAAAGTGGTGACAACATTTTGGTGCACTGAACAGCAAATTTGGCCAGAAGAGGGCAGATGCTTGTCTTTTTTTAAAGCTTACACAAACAAAGCACACAGAGAGAGAGAGAGAGAGAGAGAGAGAGAGAGAGAGAGAGAGAGAGAGAGAGAGAGAGAGAGAGAGGTCTGGTGGACTGACTATGACACCATGATAAATATGGAAAAGTCACAACGGTAATACAATCGTTTTAAAGCAGGTGAATGTTTGGAATGCTGCTGTGGGGATGTAAACATAGTATATTATCAACTCCCTTTTTTGATATAGTTTATAGAGATCTTTGTACTCAGATCAGGTCTAGGATGCAGACTGTCTTGAAAATTTACCTCCTGTGGTGGCACATCGAAGGACACAGTTCTAAGATCCACTTTGGTGTAATCCTCAATACAAGGCAGCACGAAAAACATTCCTGCAAGTAAAAATTACATATCAAATTAATAAATGAAGGCCTTAACCTTTTACTTGTGTTTTTCTTTAAATCACCACTGTGTTCAAAATATGTTACGGTACATAAGTAGCAATTATTCATCATTTGTAGCAATAAATTAAACTGCACATCATGGTAACACAAAGCTGGCTGTTATATAATAATAATAATAATAATAATATATTTATTTCAAGTCTAAAATCCATAAAATGTTCAATAGACTGTACAACATAAAATACAAAGAAGTTTATAGATAAAAATGGTTAAGATATATTTTATATAAATAAGAGCTAAACTAACTTAATTAATTGTAATAAACAGTAATTAAAAGTAAAAAATCCAAGGTTTCTTTAAAATTATAAAATTTAAGATTCATGAATAAAATGTCTTAAAAATATGAGTTTTTAATTCCTTTTTAAAAGATTCTTGTGATTCTATTTGTCTAATAAAAATTGGCAACTTATTCCACTCTACTGGTGCAGCTACACAAAATGATATGTCACCATATGATTTTAACCTTGATTTTGGAACTTTCAGTAAAAGTTTGTCACCAGACCTCAGAGATCTTTGAGGGCTATAATGTTTGACTAAATCAGTTATATATGGTGGAGCTAGATTATAAAAAGCAGCATGTGTAAAAACTAAAACCTTAAATAAAATTCTGGCCCTAACTGGTAACCAGTGCAGATGCTTTAAAATTGGAGTGATATGGCAATCCCTAGGCTGTAGCATTAAAAGCCGTGCTGATATATTCTGGATGCGTTGTAATCTTTTGATCTTATCATCTGGACATCCATAAAATATAGAATTGCAATAGTCTAGCCTGGAAGTTACCAATGAGTGTATAACAGTAGCAGCAGCAGATTGATTCAGATGTTTCCTTATGGTACCAATATTCCGAATGTTGAATAAACAAGACCTTGTGATGTTGGAGATCTGTTTGTCCATTGAAAGTGTAGAATCAAAGTATACTCCTAAATTTTTTACATGGGGGGAGGAAAATGCCATACTAGCTCCAATTTTAAGTTGCAAGTTATGAGCAAGGCCCTTGTTGTGGGGTTGAGTAATGACTAAAAATTCTGTTTTTCCATCATTTATCTTCAATTTGTTTGAAATGAGCCAACCTCTGAGGTCTGATATGCAATCAACAATTGTGTTCACAGACAATGCTGGATCATGGATGTTACAAGATGTGTACAACTGGGTATCATCGGCATAAAAGTGGTAACCTATCTTATGATAACGCAGAATTGCTCCAAGGGGTAAGGTGTAAACACAAAACTTAAGCGGGCCAAGCACGCTCCCCTGAGGAACACCAAATAAAAGCTGTGAGAGTTCAGAAAGCACACCATTTATATTAACTTGATGCATTCTCCCAACAAGATAGGATCGTAAAAGATCTAAGGCCTTATCTCTAACCCCTACACTCTGCTCTAGAAATGTCAATAAAATATTATGGTCTACTGTGTCAAACGCAGCAGACAAATCTAACAGTACCAATAACATAGCAATTTGTTTGTCAACACCACTTAACAAATCATTTTTAATTCTCAAAAGTGCAGATTCTGTGCTATGATTGAATTTGTAGGCTGACTGCATTTCCTCAACAAGATTGTTTGCTTCTAAATGCTTAAATAGTCTAACTGCTATAACCCTTTCTACTACCTTAGATAAAAATGACAAATTGGAAACAGGACGATTCAATATAATGATCTGTGCATGTTATCCAAACCCTGCAGCAAAGTGTGATTCTTTGGAAATAACAAAACGGAAAATCATTTTTTTTTTTCAAAATTTCACTGTAGCATTTAATATTCTTGATGATGAAAAATGAAAAGGGGCAACAAATACACAGGCATTTTTGGGACGAAAGCATACTTTTCAGTTTTTCTTCAATGTTTTCCTATAACTTGAAAATATAACCTAATATAGTTGAATGAAATGAATCTTAACATTTTGCGCATGTCTAGATACAGAAGTCATGTCTCTAAAAGGTACAAAATGCAGTAAATTACAAAAAATAGACTTCAATAAACCACAATATCAAAAGGTTGGAAAGCATACACTGTGTACCTAATAGGAATTTAATGGTCAGAAAAAAGTTAACAAATGGTCAACATGGTATAAAGAATGCCTCGAGAAAATCCACTTTTGACGAATGCTGACATAAAAAGTATGTTCAGTTTAGAGGGTAATTTTATTCTATTATGCTGTAGTACATATACAGATAAGCATAGGGATCGCTGCACATCACAGTTTACACGTTTTACCTGTTTGAGCTTCTAGAAAGAAAAAAAAAGCTTTTAGAATAGTGATTTTGGTAAGGCTAATTATTTCCCCTTCCATCTATAACACAATGTCAATGTCTAATGAACTTCGAGAGAATTCTTATATGAATTATTTTTTCTGTATTAAAGTGCTATGCATTTATCTGTATCTTAAACCATGGATCGAGCAAAAACAACAGACTGCCCATTCTATATTCATTGAAGTGGCATGGATACAGAATAGAGCACAGTGGCATGCAGACTGTCGTTTTCTGGTCAAACCATAGTTGAAGTCAGATAGAGCACTTGTTGCTATGCTTTACGAGAATAAGTGGAGATATTCAGGCTCCTGGGCCACTGAAAACCGACCTAGGGCCATTGAATCGCTGAGGTCACTGGCCCAAGAGCAAGTAAAATGTCATGTGCCAAATAATCTTTGCAATATTTACCAATATCGGGGGGCCAGTATTGAAAAAAGTTAGTGTCAAGCCCTGATAATTATCACCTCTATTTTGCATGTATATCTATTTCATCTACCTGTAGGTAACTCATCAATTTTACTTTAAGTATGGAAAAAATGTAACTACTTATGTCTATTTGTCTACAAATTGGCTTTAGTGTACAAAATAATTCCAAAGAAAAACTACAGAAAACATGTAACCTAAATTCATATATAGACTTATTTGTGTCATAATCTGTATTTAAATAGATATTTTATATAATACTGTAACATCTTCAGGTTATGACTATGGTGCTTAAAATAAAAGGGGGGGAAACGGCTGCAGCTTTAACCTCACCATGTATCCATATACACTATAGGAACAGTCCAAACCAATAAGTCTTGTTTTCAGGGGTAGCACTTACACTAAACAAAAAGGGCTCGATTTGACTTGTTTTAGTCAAATTATAACCATTTGGATAACAAATTGATAAAAAAAATGATTTGGCTAAGTGAAAAAAAATTGCTAGCGCTACCCCTGTGCTTTACCCTTGCATTCACCCCAAGTTCAATCTCATATAGCTTTCTTACCTGGTCCTTTGGCACCTCCTCCCACCAGGCGACCCAGGCGAAATATTACAGCTCTTTCATATTCCTGAACAACCTACAGATGATAGAAAATGAATTTAAGGAAGTAATGATGAAAGAAGAGAATGGGGATAATATGTACACATTTATGTATAGAAATAATGACTGGCAAAGTAACATCAGACACAGGCAGATGTGAGAGGTGTTTATTTTGGTCCTTATTGCAAATACCAGCACAGTGCTAACTTCATGATATGTTTAAGAGATAACAACTCTGTATGATATCCATATTTCACGATAAAACATTGTAAAGAACTCCTATGATAGAAATGTAATAAATTCTATTTTACCAACAAAATGGCAGTTATCACAATAAATCTGAAAACCGTGGTTGCCAATGGACCACAAAACCTTCAAAAATTGCCATCTTCTGTAATAATCTCTAGAGGTTATTACAATAAAGCAAACTTTTAAGATAAAAAAAAAGGAATTTACTTTGAATGTTGGAATGGCTTCTTTAACCATTGGGGAAAATTATCCTTTACCCCAGGAAAATATTTTTGGTTGAAATTATGATACTATATTGCATGCCATTTAAGATATAAAAAATCGCAAACAAATTTAAAATTCATCATTTGTAGATATAGAATAGAATAGTCTTTAATTTTGTAGTAATGTGACAAGTCTGGAAAACTGCTTAAGTATGTCCCACAATACTATAAACATTTAAGTAAATCAATTATTGATCATACATTTAGATCTTTTCTTTTCTTTATGTAGAGAAAATATTGATAAAAAGACTAATGAGATGAGTGTTTAAGCACCTAGTGATGGTCATACGGTCAGCCTTCTCATACTTTGTAAACAGAGTTGCTCATTTAACCTCTAGTAGTAAGCACGTTTGACCATAGCTACCAACAAACAAAACAAAGTCCAGCCAGTAACAGTTTTTGACCGGCGAAACTCTCACCTATCAATAAAAGTCAAATAAAGATCCTTTTCAGATGAGGTATTTCCATTAGAACATATGACCACCTATTGTAGTGTATAGTGTTTGCTTGACTGTGCTGTGCTTATATAATGGATTTGGAGTGGGGATTTCAACATTAGGTCACTGTTAAGTACATACATCATGGGCTTGTGTTCGATAAAGAGAATTTTTTGTTAAAATCTAGCTTGAAAGTTTTTTGTTATACTTTGACTGACTTCAAGTCCGAAAATCCATACTTGTACTTCGCAATTTTGGCTTACACAATTTAAAATGCCACGATAAAAAATGGATTTTCTTGTCACTTAGAAACTAAACCAGATCTGGCTAACAGTGGAATAGTGGGTAAACTTCCAGTCAGTACACTTTTCACACAGGGTGCTACACAGTGAAAAAACAGTGCCCCTATTACCTTGACAAGAAAAATTTGAATCTCAAAATAGTGATCATAGTCTTTAAGTACCAAGTAAATGGAAGTCAACATTTTTCTTTTGAATCAGAATCACATACAGTTTCTTTTAACGATCCAATTTTGCAATTTTGTTTATTCCTTACATTTTATGAACTTGAACATTATTATATAATTTGATTGATATCATTACTCATAGAAATTGAAGATTTAACTACATCTATATTTTTGGAACAGTGTGTGTGCGTGTGTGCGCATGCGTGTGTGTGTGTTGGGGGTGTGGTCCTCCGTTCAATCATCAATCATCAGCCAGTGTTTCTTATAAAAAAAATCCTCACCTTCACACAGGAACAAAGAGAAAATGGAAATGTGCAGACAACCAGCACCCATGATATGAACACAAGTATTGAACCACAGCAGCCTATGTCCTCCTCAACTTCTTGTCCTAAGATAAATTGATGAAAAAATTGTGAAACAAAAATGTTTACCACATATTTACATAGAAATTCACTCACTAGCAATGAAAGGGATGATACAAGTTAAAATATCAAATGACACTTCATTTTTTTAATTTAATGTTTTTAATTGAAAAGATAGCAATAACAAATAAATAAAATAAAATAAAAATAAAAAAATCAAATGAAAATAAAATAAGTAATAGATTAATAAAATTTAAAGTGTCAAAGGTGGCAGTGCCAAAATCTTTGTACTTCTAAATATTGACAATTGCATGTTTGCATGTTATCATAAACTAGTATTACAAATATTCTTAACCTTTAATTCTTCTTTTCTGGCCACAAGACTATTTTTCACTTATAATAACAAATACCATGCTGTTATCCTACATCAACCTACAAGTTATTACTTATTTAAAGAGTACTAATAAAATTCTGTTGGACTGATATTGTTTTTTATCTTTGAGTGTGTGGGTGTGGAGAGAAGGGGGTCATGTTTTATAGATATCACCTGTGGAAATATTTTTTTCTGGTTAAATGGGTAGAAGTATTTTCGATCATATAAATCAAATACATGATTAATGACAATTGCTCTGTATTGTTGGTTGATATTACACAATCTGGACTTAATAACATTATAGTGCCTATTGCAAAAGAGACCTCTTTATCTTATCAAAAAACCTGGGAACGTCGATGACTATTTCACAATCATAAATGCTAGGCTTTACTGGTCACAAGATTATTTCTCACTCATAGTTACAAATACATCCCATTTTGTCAACCTACAAGTTACTACTAATCTAAAAAGTACTCATAAAATATGATTAGATTGATTATTTTCTTTGAGTGTGTGTGGGAGGGAGGGGGGTCATGTTTTTTAGATATCACCTGTGAAAATAATTTTTCTGGTTAAATTGGTAAAGTATTTTGGGTGAAATAAATTAATCAGTTGATAGTTAATATGATTAATAACAATTGCTCTGTATTGTTGGTTGATATTACGAAACCTGGACTTCAGTTAAAATACAGTCTCTATTGCAAAAGAGACCTCTTTCTCTCATCAAAAGTCTGGGAACGTCGATGACTATTTCGCAATCATTAATGCTAAGCTGATCAATTATGCATAACGGGCTCGAAATTTGGCTCGTTCCATCAAAACAGTGTTCCAGAGCAGTGCGTGCATCTCCCCCGCCACACACACAATATATTTAAACAAAACAGAAAAAGACATACACATACTTTTTTTTTAATAATGATTATAGCATTCAATCCTTTTTAAAACAGAGAGAGCAGAGCATTTTAAGACTGTCGGTGAACTCGCGTCATTTGAGGTTTGCATTCAAGAGATAATCCTCAAACACCGCCTAGCGACGACGCCCTTCTTTCTCCTATAAGCCACAGTCTCTGGAGCTTGTAAAACAACAAAAGACGAGTTCGCAGTTTGTATAGGTGTATATTTATCGAGGGTTATTTTATCAAGTGACCACAGACACAGTACTAACCTCCAATAATCGTAACTTGGTCTTTAACTTCCCCGCGACTCCCGTAACTCGCCATTAGGTTCTGTGTATCTGGTTCCGGTGTAACTCTGTTACTGCCTACAGACATGTACTGTACGAAATGATAAGATCACGGTGACCTTATTTCCAAATTTGTTTTGACCAGATATCGTACACCAACACCTATTATGTTATGCCCGAATGCGCAGAATGTATTTTGTGTCGCTAGCTATATCATGTGACTTAAATAATTTGGGAACAGCCAATCAGAATACAATGCGGTAGTTGTGACAGCAATGTGGAGGTGCCGTGCTGCGGTTACCAGTTTTTCTCATTTATTTATTAGGACTCAGTATGGATCTATGGCTATTGACTCCTAGTTTATATGTATATTTCATTTAAGTATATTTTGTTTAACTTGTCAGAGTAAAAAGAAAAACTATGCACAATCAGGTCGATTTTGTAAAAATTGTAATGGAATTCATAAAACATTAAATCTAGACCCAAACTTTGTTATTTATAAGAAAATCTAGACAGGCCAAAGGCAAGAAACGGTGATAAATGTTAATAAAAACCATGAAAATTTTACAAATTGCTCTTGGGCGATAAACTTCAAATGCCCAGATTAATGTCCAGTTGACACTGGATTAGTTCTGAAAAAATTTAAAGGCACAATCAATATCAATTAACTAATGGCGTCTTCAAATCAACCTTAATTCATATTTGATTCGTTTTATAGTTTCCTGATATTTACTTGGTACGATTGCTTACTCAAACAGTTGCTTTGTGTCATTTGGAACACTACATGTATCCACGCTCAGTTTTTTCCAAAGAATGAGCTACTCTTCCTTTTTTATTTATTATTTTTTGCTGGTAAAGTAAAATCTGCTTCTCATCCTCGATCCACCTTTGCTAAAGTCGGTCAAGTGTAAGCCTTATACAGGTGGGTGTAATACCTGGACATGTATTTACGAAACTACTGTCCTAAAAAAGTATGAACAGCTTCAAAATACTACAAGCACAGCTGCATGTGTTTGAACGGCAGCAAGGGTTCTCCGCTCATGCAATGAGAAGATTGCGTTTGCGAATCTTTGGTCAGGATGCTGAGCGCCAGATCTTTTGTTTCATCGACATTTGAGCCGAAAGTTAAAAAGAAAGTTTTAAAAGTTTCCAAATGTAGTGTTCTGGCCTTGCTCGTTATGTGCAATGCTTCCTTTTGCTCACAACTTTGAGGGTCTCCAACTCCAATCGCGACCAGTTTTTAACATACTTTTGCAAGCTCTTCATAGAGAAAACAGTTCCCTGTAAAGTTCAAAAGCATACTTTCCTAGATCTCGTCAAAACGGCCTGTCTAAGCAAGGTCTTGGATATGATTAGGCCTACTTATACAATTTTTAATTGAAAAATTTAGTTGTAAATTGCTGACCAGTCACTTGGAACTCCACGTCATTCTCAATCTGTACTTTTCAATCATAAAGAAATATCGACATCAGGAGTTTTATCTTTTCTTAAGGTCTTGAGAATGATAAACAGCTTTGCACTGAATATGGTCTAGAAATATGACTCCAGGACATTTTCAAACGCGGATAGCATACTTTAAATCAAATACTGTCTCTCATCTGCATATAGCAATCAGAGTCTCTTGTAATGAATCGAGTAAGCAAATATAATTAACACTGCTTTGTTTTATTCATAAAATGAAAAAAAAAAAAAAAAAAAAAAAAACAATTTCAATAAACACGGCGGCAAGAAGTCATGCTGGCAGAGGCAAAACATGATGCCAATTTTGTACCTCTTTTACATTTTGAACCTACTGGCACAAGTGTCCAATATTTTTATTTGATATTTACCGGTATCTAACCTGTTACAGTGAAAGGTTTTTCAAATTCATGAATTAAACTGTTGTACAAGGGCTATTCGTTTTCTTTTCTTTTTTCTTTTCATAATTTTCTTTTTCAATGTTTTAAAACTAGATAGAGATTAGAATTAAAAGGTTAATTATTCGTCATTATATGAAAAAAATGATATAGAGGCAGGGCCGTAGCCTCCGGGGGGGCAGGGGGGGCAGCTGCCCCCCCTGGAATTTGGAATTTTACACACCACACCCTCCCCCCTCGGTAGCTTCGCCCCCTCGTGTCCGCTTACTGCCCCCCCTGGCATTTTGCTCAGGCTACGGCCCTGAGAGGTTGCATTGAACGACATCAGAATTGCCAGATCCAGATTTTTTATTCGCCTTCACGCAAAAGGTATAATTATGGAGATACTTGATAAAGATCTAACTCCACCGTTACACAAATAAATGAGCATATAAATGAACATCATGCATGTTTACATAAATAGATAATTACGTGCATTTATAAGTAGAGTACTTCGTCACCGTATGCAAGGAGATATCACTGAAATTTTGTTTTTTCTTTTTTGTTGACTGTCAAGACAAGACTAAATGTAAAATTAGTAAATAGTAGGCCTACAGACTGAGAATTTTATTGCCACGTGCACATGTAAAACAGCTATAAGAGTTCTCATTTAAATGTATTGACTGAACATATGTATTTTCCGATTTTAACATAATTTAAAATGACAAAAATTACGCAGAGGATGATCTAAACATGGACAAAATAATTATTATGTCCAAGATCTAAATAAAGAGGGCAGAATAGGCCTTCAAATGCTTTTATGACGTGAGTGGAGTGGTAGCAGTTCTTGGAACAGCGCCATAATCGATAGACCTTGCTCTTGCCAATGAGAGCGAAACTGTGTCGGTTGGGTGTCAATCGACAATTGTAACACGTTTATTGTGCGACCACACACACAGCGAGCAAGCAGAGCAATACTATGGCATCTAAAAAGGGCGAATTTCAACCAGTTATGGAGAGTGAGGCTGATAATGGTGGATACCACGGCCGCACTACAACCGGTGAGTACATAGCATTTGGAAGAAGACGATATAATAACAACATAAGATTACTGTGACTCATCTATATGTGCATAGCTTGTTTACAACACACAAAGAGCTAAAAATAGCCTATATGCGTCCACCACTTTACAATACATGTGGGACGCACAGCTGGGTTTTTGCACAGGGTGATATTTTAGTAGTAAGAGCATCTAAATACAGTGTAGTTGGACATGTACAACAGCATCATGTTCTATGGGTTGTCGGATGCGTGCGGGTTTTGTTGTCCTTTTTGATCGCCTTTTCATTGACATTGATACACCTAAGTAATGTTATTGCACTGGAGAAATCGATGACATTGACAGGTGGTGGGCTGCTAATGAGAGCATGTAACTTCTTCAGTTTAGACAACAAAGGGCTGGGAATGGGAGGGGGGTGAATTGGATTCTTACAAACTCATTTAATAAATTTATAACCATTTAGAGGATGCAACTTGCTGGTTGTTATAAGCTGGTTTGTTTAGTGTTAAGTGCTCTTCTTTCCCCTGGGTGAGGGGATTTCTTCTGGTCTGCTATTTTACATATAGCCCAGATAGCAAGCATACGTTGGGCCAACGTAGGGGAATCGTTGGTTTGTTGGCACATAGTTGGCGTTGGTAGTAATACGTTGGCCCAACGTTGGCCCAACCACATCATAATATGCACAACATAACTGCAATATGCTCACGTTGGCCCAACGTTGGGCCAACGTGTGTATATTTATTGCATATGTTGGCCTAACGTTGGGCCAACGTATCCAATTTTAATTAATACAGAAATATTTTAATTATAACAGAAACATTATTCATTTCTATTGAGTGAACAGATTTATATTTTTAAATAATGCTGTGAAACATATTTTTTATTATTGCTATTATTATTATTGTTATTGAAATCAGACAAATGATTGAAATCTTATTATAATGTACAATTGTACAATATATAAATTTTAAACTTTATAGTTAGCATCAATTGACTTTTGATTAAAGTAAACCGGTAACTTTCACTGGACCAGATTCATTACAAGCCAGGTGTTTATCTTAACTGTCAGTTTGATATAAACAGTTTGCCTACTGCCTGCTCAAACAGGTCAAATAACTATACATAGCACAGTCTTAAGCGCGCGCGGTCAGTTGAGCCAATTCAAAAATCTAAGCCAGAAGGTCAGAAATGTTCTAAGGAAGAGGCAAGAATTACGACTGAAAGCATTGATTTCTGGATATAAAAAGAAGACATCTTTTTGGAAATTGGAAATGAAGAGATAAAGAGACAGGATAAGAAGTGAGCATGTACTGGTAAGTGACTTTTTAATTGTGTATTTTCCCATTATTTACTGATGCACCAGGATCCATACAGCCTTGAAAAATGTTCAAATTTAGTTCAGCACTTTGGACTAGTTTAAATGTAACTTTGAAAAGTACTTGAAAATGCTATTAGGCTTGAAAAAGGTTTGCATTTCAGCATTTTGTCTTTGTAAAAATATTATTTAAAACTTTGTAGTTTATTGACATGAATACAGACAATGATTCACAGATGGGGGTATACCTTACATTTTAATACATCATTACTTGTACTTTTATTTTCAACTTTTCATCATCAATGTGTTACAAAGACAAAGTTTAAATGAAATGAGTCCTTTTTCCTTTGTTATGTACACTTTAAAATAACTGTATTCATGTATAACTTGCCCTCATTAGTTAAAAATCATTGAAAATGATTTGAATTAGAGCCTTAAAAGTCCTTGGAAGCCAATTGTTCTTATGTGTCTGTATGAATCCTGGCCAGTAAATTATGTGATAGAGTTGTTGGAATGATTAAATGGTGTGGAATTTAGTGGTACATTACAGTTGTCTAAAAACTGAATTCATTGCCAAGTGTACACGTAAGAACTAATTTAAATAAATCGCTATAAATTACTGCACACAAGACACACACATTTATAGTTAAGATATTGGCTGTTGCCTAACTTAGAAAAGGTAGGGACATTATCATATAATACACACCTACTAGCACTAGTTTGTATATGAAAACAGTGATGGGGGAAGAGGTACAGTCATGTTATGTACCATACCAATTCTAGCATTATATTTCAAGTGTTTTTAATATTTAAATTTGTAGGTGCAGCACACTCTTCTGTGACTGGTTAGACAAATATATTGAGGATACATCCAACTAATTGTGCTTTGCCAAAGATCACACAGGTGCAGAACAGGAAAGAGAGAAAAAACACAAAGATTGAACTCATATGACCACTGACTTGATTTTTAAAGAGACAATGTCTGAGATTTTGCCTGAAGGAAGAGACTGTGATTTTATAGACTTGACATGTAACTTATGAAAAGCATCTTACCTGACATTAACAAGGGTTTCTGGTTTAAAATTCAATTTAATGAAAATATTTTTAAAAATTGAAATGAGGCAAAAAAAGACTTTACTAGTAGAAAAATGCCTTGACTCCAGGAATAAGTGAAAAGTCATAGGACTGTTGATATTTTTTCTTGATGTGAATCATGTAACAATTGATATAAGACACACTTATTAATGTTTAAATACAATATTATAACATTTTATAAAAATTTTCTTTGTTGTCTTTTTGTATTATTTGTTGGGTTATTGTTGGACTGATGTTGGTTTTTAGTAGAACCAACGTAAATGCACTGTTGGTTACAGGTTGGGAAATTGTTGGACCAATGTTGGTTATTAGTTGGCCCAATGTAGGGCCAACGCAGTTTGGTTGGGAAATCATTGGACTGACGTTGGTTATAAGTAGAACCAACGTCAATACACTGTTGGTTACAGGTTGGGTAATTGTTGAACCAATGTTGGTTATTAGTTGGCCCAATGTAGGGCCAACGCAGTTTGGTTGGGAATACGTTGGCAATGCGTTGGCATTAAAAAGACGTTCAGCCAACCGTTGGCCAAAGTGAGCACTTAGATGGAAACCCAACGTTGGGCCAACGTTGCACGGTAAACCAAGGCAACGTTGGCCCAACGTTGGCCCAACGTATGCTTGCTATCTGGGAGGGTTAAGACATTATCAAGAATTTGTAATCAGTATTCAAGGGCACCTGCAGACATTTGAAAATTATACACACAATTAACGGATGGAGAGTGACATTAACTCTGATGACACAGAGATAAAATATCCATAAACAGCCTGGATAATAACAACAGACAGGATATATTTGCTAAAGAACATCCTAAAACGGAAAATGGTATATTTTTTCTGGTTGCTTATTAATATTCTAATTTTTCGGCCCAAAAAGCCAATACTGCATCAACAGTAGGGCACTGCACTTAATCTCTTTATTTAATCAGGCTTTTGGGAAGCATATTGTATTTAAAAATTGTTGCCATATTTCTATGGTTTTGTTCAATTCCCTCTTTCTCCCTTAACATGTTTGATGGGTATCGTTAAGTGCATATTTCAAGTTACAGTATGTAGCCTTTTATGGAGAGACACTGGGTGTATGTATGACATACCCGGTATATCCATCATTAATGTGGCAGTGTCTGTTGTTACCATTATCATTGCTGCAACTGCCCTTGTAACTCATTATTTTCATGCAAGAATACATGATTCAAACATGGACTAACATGTAGCTCAAGTTTGAAAAAAGCTTGATGGGATTATATTTGTATCATTTTCTTAATTATGTTGCCTCATTTGCTTGCAATAAATGTGATTAAATTGTCTTTATTATCATTATGATTATTATATTATTGTTATCTTATCTATTTTTAAAAATGATCTTGTCTTATCACGAAGACAAAAGTCATTTGACTACCAGTTTTCTTCTCCTATGAAGAGATTCATATATCTTTTCTCTGTAGTTGTTCATATTTTCTGATTCCCAAGAGGGAGATGCCAATTCACTTAGGTAATTGATTCAGTATAATGGCCAGTGGAAGAATTTATGTGGTGACCCATATAAAGGCATTTGTAATAACTGTAATATATGCCTCTCCTTCTCCCCCTCCCCCCTTCAGTTGCTCCACTTGGTTGCGTTCAGCACCATTTAAATAAGGTACCATTCCCAGACCCTATCGTACTAACTGTGGATAGGTCTATCTCCTAGGGGATTCTAGCTTAATTGCAATCATTTTAAGCAGCTTAGATGTCTGTCACGCTATCGTTTAACAGCTTTGGTAGGTGTGTCAGACTTCTAAGCCGCTTAAGCTGAAAGCAATATAGCATGAAACTCCTCGGAGATCGATAGATGTAGGTATGGGAACCCAGTTTTAGGGTGCATTCCCAGAGATTTAGGTTGATCCAGAGATTTAGATTTATATCGACCTAACTCCCTGGGGGTTCACGCTAAATTGCAGTCAGCCGAGCGTGCACCATAGTCAATTACCCCCTTACAGCTTTTAGTAGGCGGGACAGACGCTTAAGCTGGCTAAGCTGACAGTAATCTAGTGAGACTCCCCACAGGGATAGATCAATCAAAAATCTATGGGAATGGGGTCTTAATCTCGTTTTTAGATAGAACTCCTGGAATTAGGCCCTCTAATTTGAACTTTTGTGATGAAATGTTTGTGTTCCAAATGGGAAATGAAAACTATCCTAGCTACAGTGCTATAACCTAATCCCTGCTCAGAAGTGTATATACTGGTAATAAAATGAAATAATAATTATCCTCGTGAGTTAGACTATATTTTGCATCTGTAAATTGATGATGAACCTGACCTGTGGTGCACTATCCTTCATGAAACAATAGAGAACATTACCATATCTGATAATGGTTATCATTAGGACTAGTAGCTGAATGATAGCCCTTAGGAATAAACAACATATCCAAAGCATTGTTTGTACTCTGTTCAGCGACTGTTCTCACGAGCGCATTTATTTTGCCCTTATCAATTATTGTTGGTTCTGTGCTTAGGATGATGGGATAATATTGTGAGAGAATTTATATGAAGTCTTGAGAATCTTCTCAGTAGAGGTGTCAGAATTGATTGCACTTGAAGATATTCCTGCCCAAAATATCTCTTGGGGGGGGGGGGGGGGGGGGGTAGCCCCACCTCCACTCCCATGCACCCCACAGCAGAATAATGATAAATTGTACATCACAAAAAGCACAAAAGTGTTTTTTGCAGAACCCACCTAGCTTATGCCATGGTAATTATCAGTTTATTCAGCTACTTTAGATATATACGTTTAAAAACAAAAAACAGGCATTCGGGCACGTTCAGCTCATCACTCCTATATTCCAATTCAGTAGTGGCTAGCATAAACTGATGTCTGGCATAACCAAGCTATTTCGAACAATAAAAAGCTTTTACCTATGAATCCACAAAAATAAAACACAGGAAGTCAGGACCATGTTCCAAGTTCAGGCTTGCTGTGGTTTCACCACTGGTAATTGAAAGGTGAAGTGGAGGAGATGGAGATGATAGAAATGGATACATTGCACCTGATTAAGAGATCTCAGACATGTCTTAACAGCACAAGAAATGTAGTTTGGTTCTAAGGAAGTCTCCTAAATCAGCTGTGTTGGGTGTAAAGGTAGCTATGCATAGTACATCAGGAAAAGTTTACCTTCTAGAGCTTGTCACAAAGGCAGCAATAAAACAACTAGAGGGAAGATACCAAAACACTGGCAACATACCAAAACACTCAGGATGAAAACACTTCATTATCTAGAACAGATGGTAGATAATTGAAATACATTGCATATTTGGTCTGAAATTATTCATTTAAAATTATACTCCATATAATTTTCAGAAAAAACAAAAAAGAGGCATGTTAATTTGTCAATCTGATTGCATTCACAAGAGTCCCTGCAAAGCTGGATCAATTTACGCAGAACAGTAGTTTCATTGGGAATGGGTCCTTACTCCTGAAAAGTGTCTGTCTTGGACTGAGTGGACTGGGTAGATAACCAGCCGGCTACAGAGAGGAGAGTAATGGATGTCACATTGATTTATTGTAAAATTGTGGTACGCTGTGCTACTGTGTAGGAGAGATATGTGGATGTTTTGGGTGAAGGTTCCTATGTATAGTCTATGTCAATACACTCTCTGAGAGCAGTTTCACTGGTCTGTATTACATGTATCAACACACAGAATATCAGACATGCTGAAAGTGTCAGTCTTTCCTGTCATGGAGGAGTTTTCAAGAACCAGTAAAAAATTTAAGGTCAAAAATCCTTCAATCTAGCAAGTCCAATTATATCTGGCTTTAAAAAAAAGTTTTTAGCATATCTGTAAGGTTGGCTATAAAAAGCTGGAGACATTGCAATACTGGCCTTGGGTGCTATAAAAGAAGGTAGGGAATACCCCCCCCCCCCCTTAATCACCAATCACCAAGAATTAAAACAGCTCAATCACCAATAACAAATATTTTAGATATATTCAGGTCAATCACCAAGAATTCCTGAATCAAGTTTCATGCAGAATATTGGGCTCAAATAACGTATCATGCTAGAAAAATAAGACCAATCACGTGGAATGCAAAAGGTATTCCATTTATAGAGGACTACATATGCAAGTACAGAGGAGGCAGGGTATACAACACAGAATGGGCATGAAGCCAAGCTATACTAGGTCTGTTTTATCAAACTCATCAGTGGAATTACCTGCAAGAAAGAGTGTATAAGGAACTGTTAATTAAAGAAGGGGAGAAAGCTATCAAGAATTCAGGGCAGAATTAATGGTCTCTGATCGATACACGTAATTTCTGTATTGATGAATGGAATTGGGTGTGTAGTATGGTGGCTTGCTTGCTTAAATGATTTCAGTTACTTTTAATAGCTTAGTTATAGTTAAAGAGGTTAATTAAGCAGAATTTATTTTGAAGTATTTATGTTACGTCTGAATGTGTAAAGGGTTGAGGTTTCCTTAAGGCAATAGGCAATAAATAAAAGAGAAAGAAAAGTACATTAGCAATTCTGATTTTCTTATGGCTTAACGCTTACATTCTTCAACTTGGATAAATGTTGCGTGTAGTAACTGTGCATATATTACAAACAAGACAATCACTGATATTAATTAACTTCATTAATATTATAAATTATTAATTAAATAATTTATGGATTTCTTAGACACTGAAATGGATGATTTACTGCTTATACACAAGCAGCATGGCAAAAGGAAAACACTGATTTGAAGGTAGACCAATCTCACAGACTTCTTTGGCAACGATCGCTATTAATACATGCGATACATGCATTTATAAATGTAGTCCTCACCACTGGTGTTTTGAGAAGTTGAAAGAGTAGACATTCAGATTCTTAAAAGTGTGGGTTGAAAAAGTTTGTATTAAGTTTATCTTGAAATAATTTTTAGACAAAACTGAGTGTTTTTGCACCATAGTACCAGTCACTCAAGTCCTATTTGCTGCCACCCTTTGAAATTCGGGTTAATATGAAAAACCAGTCTTAACATTATTCATGACTGAAAAAATTACTCCACTGCATTGATACAGTAGAAATTTGAAAAATTATTTAAAAAATGATTAATTGTGCAAAAACTGTTTTTTATTCTTTGTTAAACAAAACCAAAACACACTTAAGTAGACCGTGTCTGGTTTATTTCTGAGCAAAGTAAACTCAAAAGTATGTTGACTAACTTTCAACAGTGGTTCTTTTGTTGGAACTGCAGGCCTTTACTGCAGAGCACCTAGGGCAGAATTGGTTGCTGTGATGTCACAACTACTGCAATTTTATAAATTCTTCTTGAATTTTTGAGAGCTGATTAAAAAGCTATTTTCATTTTACATTGAGTATCCCAAAATCAGAGAGAACGGGTATCTGAAGAGCATAAACCCTTTTTGTCACATTTCAATTTAATTTATACTATTCTGTTATATATTTAGAAAATGTCCTTGTTTTATTAATCTAAATCCTAGATGCTATACATGTTTCATATCCAAATTGATTTGAATTAATTATAAAAAAGTTGCTGAAAGTAGTTTGAATACACTTTGTTTTCAGAATATCGTAGTTCATTTTAAGTATTCTTCAGTCCATGCTCTCCCTGAACCATTGTTAAATACAAATTTATTTTTAGAGAGGAGCAAACTTTCTGGAATAATTGACATGTGTATCAAAGACATGATACTTCCTAAGTAAACAAAGTCTTTAGCATTCTTTGACTGCATTGCATTGCATTGTTGTTAACATTTGGAGCGTAAGAAGGTATGAAGTCTTTCTAAAACCTCTCAACTGGTAGAGCCAAGTGTTGATCAGCGTTTTATTTATTAAGGACTACATGAGTGACTGACATTGATGTGTCTTTCAAAACCAATGTGTCTGAAGGTGTTTTGTAATTAAACTACAAGGGGAGTGTGCTTTGGCAATTAATTATCTTCTGTTTGAGCGGCTGTTGATTAACTGAACATGTCAGAACGTTGGGGGGGGGGGGGGCATTTAGTTTAAAATGTCTTTCTTGATAACCATGCAGGCTATAAACTTGTCAATCAGGTATACTCCCTGTTAAAATTGGAAATAGTTGACCAAAAATTATAACTTATTTGTGTAAACTGCATGGAAGGAATGCACAGGTATGTGTGTGTGTGCATGTATGTGTTTACAGCATAATGCTGACCTCATTGATTGTTGCGAAAGCCAGCATATTACACATCTATTGTTATTAAAGCTTATCTTTCTTGTCACAAGGTTATTTAAAGAAGCTAGGTTGACATTCGGGTGGGTAGCATAGCTAAGCAACAAACATTTGCATTAGGCATTTATGTAAAGCCATTGAAAAAGGTCATAGTTCAAGGCTGTTCAGGTAGTCAAAGCTCAGCGTAACTCTTTCTTTTAAGCCTGGGAGAGATTAGTGTTGTACATTTTCATTGCACCTGCAAATAGAGCCATCATCACACCAGGAAAGAAAGGGACTGGCATTGAAGTGAGAGACTGTTCATGTCTAAGGTTGAAATAGAAATGGAGTATGATCAAAGCACATCAAGTCAGAAGGCTCTGCACAGAAGACAGCAAAATGTTCATCAAATGGGTTAGTATATATAATCTTCTCATTGTTATACGTTATATTCTCACCTATTTGTACATGATTTTTCATTATTTGGAACACAGAAAGGTTATTTATTTCCACTTAGGCTAGGGATAAAACTACCTGAGGAGTGATATATATGTGCTTATAAACCTTTTCCTAAGTTTTATTTTTTGAATGTGTGAACTTCATTTGATCCGTTTTTTTAAAGGTATTTTTACATATAACATATAACTCAGTTGCAACATGTACTGAAGAGTTTTTTGGGGGGGTAATCTAATCAGTAAAGTGTGTATGTGGGTATGTGTGTGTGTGTGTGTGTGAGAGAGAGAGAGAGTAAATGTAGAGGTCAAGAAGTACAAGACGACAAACTGT
The DNA here is from genome assembly GCF_051362555.1 of Lingula anatina. Classification (NCBI taxonomy): domain Eukaryota; kingdom Metazoa; phylum Brachiopoda; class Lingulata; order Lingulida; family Lingulidae; genus Lingula; species Lingula anatina. Next base: position 30,283,873 of record NC_141769.1, on the reverse strand, counting down.
GTATAACAGTAAATGTGATATTTTCCAAAATTATACATTTTCTATCATTATTTAGCCTGTATTTTTTTAAAACTTGAAAATTTACCATTCATTTGTTTTATGTTTATGAAACACTTTTAAACATGCACAACAGTTCACTGCTGTTGACCAAAACTGATTACATTTATGCAAGTTGCATGAAAGGAATATGTCACATACATGTGCATGTATATAATTAAGTTAAAAGCATGTGCTGATCTCACTCATTGTTGCGAAATTCAGTCTTAAATATCTATTGATACGACAGCTTATATTTCTTGTCATAGCTTAGTCTTTGACTTATATAAAGAACCTCTTGGTTGACATAAAAGTTAGGTTGCACAGCTAAGAAGTTTTTAAAACACACATTTGCAAAGGCTTTTACAGAAAACCATTGAAAAAGATTAGAGTTCAAAGTTGTTCAGGTATTTAAATCCAAGCCTGAGTCTTTCTTGACTAGTATTAGCCTTTCTTGGAAGAGATTAGCATATATTGTACATTTTCATTGCACCTGCAAATTAAGCTATCAACACTGAGAAAAAAAGGCTGGACTGGCATTAAATTGAGTGATTACATCTAAGGTTGAAGTGGAATATGATCAAAGCACATCAAGTCAGAATCCAGTCTTTGAGCAGAAGACATCAAAATGTTCAGCACATGGGTTAATTAGTATAAGGTCTCCTTATTGTTATATAAATCATTGTAATTAATGGTAGTTCCTGAGTCGATTGGAGGAAGACCTTTCGTGAGCTACTGGTGTTTATGAATCCTCATCATCACAGGGCTGAAAAGTTTAATTCTGGTTTTGTAATGTTTCTGTCATAACTGGCACTATGAGAATGTATTTGAAGTAGCAGGCATGGGTACTATATATCAGTGCTGGTGCTCTCTTACAGCCCTTAATTATTGTACCACCAGCGTTAGCGCTGGCGGTACACATGGTTTTAGTCCCGTCCGGTCCGTTCCGCCGGCTCCGCCGGCTCCTGCGGCTCCGCCGGCTCCGCCGGCTCCGCCGGCATGTTACCGTTACCGCTTCTCCTCCTAGACGGTAAGGGCCCCCATACCCATCTCTTGGATTTAGGTCACCTATAATCTCAACTCGTTCCACGTAAAATTTGGGCTTTGTCGGTATTGGGGTCTAGGTGTGGCACTCATTGCAATGCACCCTTGTCCAAAAATGGCAAAATTAAATGCTAATTATCTACCCTACGGAAGGAATTATGGGAAAAATTTCTACAGACGGCTTTCCAAAAGTCATATGTGTAGATTTCAAATATGCCCTTGGATTTGACCTTTGACCTTTATTTCAAGGTCAAACGGGCAAAAATTTTCAAAAAAATGAATTTTTTTAGGAAAAAAAAATTATTTGCGCTGTTATTCAGACACCACACAGACTTAACCAATAATATTATTGGAAAATGTTACCCTTCAGGTCATCTTTCATCTGTGTGAATTTGGGGTCAATCGGTGCATTTTCACAGGTGTAGCGGCCATAAGATACCGAAACTGAAAACTGTCTCTAATTCGGGAACCGTTAATGCTAGAGACCCATTCTTTTTTGCATTTTGTAGAGCATGTAAAGCCCAACACTGGAGGTGGTCTCCGTTTTTTTGTATTCCATACGGTTTTCGAGTTATGCTGTATCAAAAAGTACATATTGGTGGTGAAAGCAAAATGTGCAGTACGGTAATGGATAATAAATTTTGAACTCTGGAAAAATAAAACATAAGGCTTGGCAAAGCAGACAACTTGTGGTCAAAAATGACATTATTTCATCAAATTTGAACTTCTGGAACTTCAGAGCACCTCCCATTTCAAGAATTTTTACCAAAATGACCTTTTCTTTATTTTAATTAATTTTTTCTGTAGGAAATTTATGGCACATTAAGGTAACTCCGAAATTATAACATTTAGTCCCTTATATCTCCAAAACTGGCAGAGATAGGTCCATAGTTACTATTGAAGTTGAATAGGAAGTCATATACTGGCAATCTTACTGTGACCTTGAAATTGACCTTTGACCTACTTTTCACCATAAATTGAACTTTGCAAATTTTGCTACCCTTTTATCTCCAAAACTGGCAGAGATAGGTCCATAGTTACTATTGAAGTTGAATAGGAAGTCATATACTGGCAATCTAAATGTGACCTTAAAATTGACCTTTGACCTACTTTTCACCATGAACTGAACTTTGCAAATTTTGCCTCCCTTTTATCTCCAAAACTGGCAGAGATAGGTCCATAGTTTCTATTGAACTTGAATATGAAGTCATATACTGGCAATCTAAATGTGACCTTGAAATTGACCTTTGACCTACTTTTCACCATGAACTGAACTTTGGAAATTTTGCTTCCCTTTTATCTCCAAAACTAGCAGAGATAGGTCCATAGTCACTATTGAAGTTGAATAGGAAGTCATATACTGGCAATCTAAATGTGACCTTAAAATTGACCTTTGATCTACTTTTCACCATGAACTGAACTCTGCTAATTTCTTTCTCTTTTAACTCCAAACCTGGCAGAGATAGGTCCATAGTTTCTATTGAAGTTGAATAGGAAGTCATATACTGGCAATCTAAATGTGACCTTGAAATTGACCTTTGACCTACTTTTTATCATGAATTGAACTTTGCAAATTTTGGTTCCCTTTTATCTCCAAAACTGGCAGAGATAGGTCCATAGTTACTATTGAACTTGAATAGGAAGTCATATACTGGCAATCTTTCTGTGACCTTGAAATTGACCTTTGACCTACTTTTCATAATGAACTGAACTTTGCAAATTTTGCCTCCCTTTTATCTCCAAAACTGGCAGAGATAGGTCCATAGTTTCTATTGAACTTGAATATGAAGTCATATACTGGCAATCTAAATGTGACCTTGAAATTGACCTTTGACCTACTTTTCACCATGAACTGAACTTTGGAAATTTTGCTTCCCTTTTATCTCCAAAACTAGCAGAGATAGGTCCATAGTCACTATTGAAGTTGAATAGGAAGTCATATACTGGCAATCTAAATGTGACCTTAAAATTGACCTTTGATCTACTTTTCACCATGAACTGAACTCTGCTAATTTCTTTCTCTTTTAACTCCAAACCTGGCAGAGATAGGTCCATAGTTTCTATTGAAGTTGAATAGGAAGTCATATACTGGCAATCTAAATGTGACCTTGAAATTGACCTTTGACCTACTTTTTATCATGAATTGAACTTTGCAAATTTTGGTTCCCTTTTATCTCCAAAACTGGCAGAGATAGGTCCATAGTTACTATTGAACTTGAATAGGAAGTCATATACTGGCAATCTTTCTGTGACCTTGAAATTGACCTTTGACCTACTTTTCATAATGAACTGAACTTTGCAAATTTTGCTTCCCTTTTATCTCCAAAGTTACGCTGTATCAAAAAGTACATTTTGGTGGTTAAAGCAAAATGTGCTGTACGGTAATGGATAATAAATTTTGAACTCCGGAAAAATAAAACATAAGGCTTGGCAAAGCAGGCAACTTGTGGTCGAAAATGACATTATTTCATCAAATTTGAACATCTGGAACTTCAGAGCACCTCCCATTTCAAGAATTTTTACCAAAATGACCTTTTCTTTATTTTTATTAATTTTTTCCATAGGAAATTTATGGCACATTATGGTAACTACAAAATTATAACATTTAGTCCCTTATATCTCCAAAACTGGCAGAGATAAGTCCATAGTTACTATTGAAGTTGAATAGGAAGTCATGTACTGGCAATCTTACTGTGACCTTGAAATTGACCTTTGACCTACTTTTCACCATGAACTGAACTTTGCAAATTTTGCCTTCCTTTTATCTCCAAAACTGGCAGAGATAGGTCCATACTTTCTATTGAACTTGAATATGAAGTCATATACTGGCAACCTTACTGTGACCTTGAAATTGACCTTTGACCTACTTTTCACCATGAACTGAACTTTGCAAATTTTGCTTCCCTTTTATCTCCAAAACTGGCAGAGATAGGTCCATAGTTACTATTGAAGTTGAATAGGAAGTCATATACTGGCAATCTAAATGTGACTCTAAAATTGACCTTTGGCCTACTTTTCACCATGAACTGAACTTTGCAAATTTTGCTTCCCTTTTATCTCCAAAGTTACGCTGTATCAAAAAGTACATATTGGTGGTTAAAGCAAAATGTGCAGTACAGTAATGGATAATAAATTTTGAACTCCGGAATAAGGCTTGGCAAAGCAGACAACTTGTGGTCAAAAATGACATTATTTCATCAAATTAGAACATCTGGAACTTCAGAGCACCTCCCATTTCAAGAATTTTGACCAAAATGACCTTTTCTTTATTTTTATTAATTTTTTCCGTAGGAAATTTATGGCACATGGTAACTCCAAAATTATAACATTTAGTCCCTTATATCTCCAAAACTGGCAGAGATAGGTCCATAGTTACTATTGAAGTTGAATAGGAAGTCATATACTGGCAATCTAAATGTGACTTTGAAATTGACCTTTGACCTACTTTTCACCATGAGTTGAACTTTGCAAATTTTGGTTCCCTTTTATCTCCACAACTGGCAGAGATAGGTCCATAGTTACTTTTGAACTTGAATAGGAAGTCATATACTGGCAATCTAAATGTGACCTTGAAATTGACCTTTGACCTACTTTTTATCATGAATTGAACTTTGCAAATTTTGGTTCCCTTTTATTTCCAAAACTGGCAGAGATAGGTCCATAGTTACTATTGAACTTGAATAGGAAGTCATATACTGGCAATCTAAGTGTGGCCTTGAAATTGACCTTTGACCTACTTATAATCATGAACTGAACTCTGCTAATTTCTTTCTCTTTTAACTCCAAACCTGGCAGAGATAGGTCCATAGTTATTATTGAAGTTGAATAGGAAGTCATATACTGGCAATTTTCTGTGACCTTGAAATTGACCTTTGACCTACCTTACGATGAACTTAATTTTGATTGTACCATTTTAAGTTGTATATATTTTTTGCGTATTTTGAAAATTCTTGTTGATTGCATTTTTATAGCTTGTCAAGCATAAGACTGGTGGCTGTGTCTCTTATTTTGTGTATGTGGGGGTCTATACGAATGCGCTTGCTCCAGCTGGTGGTACAATATTCGGAGGCGGTATCGCCTCTCTGATCCTCTAGTTTTCTCACAGCTTTCATTTTTGACAGACCATTTGATAAATGATTAATGATAAATAATAGTACTGTTATTAATAATATTTGAGTCTAAATTCAGATTTGTTCAGTAGACTGTAGAATGTAAGGTGAATAAATAATAAAAAAGGCTAGTAAAAGAAATGATAAAAAATGCTACTTTATCACTTGCTTAAAAAAATTGATTATAAAAATTCTATTGAATTTTTTTTTAAAGTAAGTCTTGAGTTCCCTTTTAAAAGTAGCCACAGAGTTTAGCCTACGTAGTAAAGTGGAAGTAAGTCCCATAGTCAAGTGTGTGTGTGTGTGTGAGAGAGAGAGAGAGAGAGAGAGAGAGAGAGAGAGAGAGAGAGAGAGAGAAACAGAGATTGTATGGGTATATAAGGGTCAGGAAGTACAAAAAAGACAAACTGTGTACAGCAATGAGCTAGAACTGTTATTTTGTCAAATTGTGCATTTTCCACCGTTGTTTGGCATGTTATTTTAGAATTGAAAATTATTCAGTTGTTCTTTATTTAATTTTTTTCTATCATCTCTCGTTTCTCGGTTATATATACAATTTTTATTGAATATATATGATAAAGGAGGGGGGGGGGGTGATAATTGAAAAGTGTTTCACCCCATCCTCCCTACCCCAAATATAACCTTTGGTAAAACAAGACCTGTTGTAGCACATGGGAAGCATCATGTACTGGTCTTACCTACCTCATTTCGAAATCTGTATTGCAAAACAGAACATGACTATTGACAAATATTTGGTGAAACTGAATTTTGATTGAGCAATGTGGGCATAGGGTGTATAGGTACGGATTAACTGATAAACTCACAGTCACATGGCTTCTGATCAGCATACCTTGTGGTTGTTGATTTAACTCCTGTGTAAATATCTCTTATCCCGGTAGATTTGGGTCATGTGATATCTGAGTCCATTGTCACGTGTGTTTAAAATTCCACTTTGGTCATACACTTAAAAGATAAACAAAGCAAAAGTGACTTCATATTGGCACCTGTTTAAAGAGAAACCTACACGTGGAGTTTTTTTAGGAATATTTTAGCAGAAATCGTTAAAGTAAATATGGCAGATAATAGGGGAAGCAGGGTAAAATACAGCAGAGATGTTGGAAGTAAGTGAACTGAGGGAAGTAGAAGTGGAAGGATGACAATATTTGTCTTGAATTAATTTTGTGGCCAATTAAATGTGCTTATTATCTCCACCTGTAGTAAATTGTCTGAATTCAATCATTTTAGCATTTTAGCCCAGCTTTTTAAGACCAAACATGTAATTGTGTGCCTGTGTCTGTATGCATATGTGTGTGTATGTCCATGTCTATGTGTATATGTATGCACATGTGTTTGTTTGTGTATGCCTGTGTGTGTGTGTGTGTGTGTGTGTGTGTGTGTGTGTGTGTGTGTGACTGTATGTGTATGTGTGCAAATGTGTGTGTAAAGCAGCTACATAATGACCAGTTGAATGTTCATATGTCGATAGCATATACTGGTTTTATTCGATACAGTCTTAGCATTGTGCTTTCCATTGATCCACAGAGAAAATTGCACATGAATATTATCATCATATCAAATCATGAGTATCATTCTCAGTGAACTGGAAAAATGTTTCCTACAGCAATATTTTTAAAAGAAGTGCAAGGGTATATAAATAAGTAAAAAAAAAAAATATATATATATATATATATATATATATATATATATATATATATATATATATATATTGAAAACTTCTGAGAAGTCTCTTAGGTTCTTGTCAGATTCTAGTAAGTTTTTGTAACTTAAATAAGGGCTCATTCCCAGTGAAACTATTGGCCCACATAGATCGATCCAACGTCGTGGGGACTCTCGCTGAATGCAATCAGATTAGTAGATTTGCACGCCTCCTCTTGTTTCCAACATACTCGTATGATCACCAGCTTTTCTGTATTCTACTTAACGACAGAAGGGGGTGTATTAATCTAATAACATTCAGTGAGAGTCCCCACAAGTTAGATCGATCTATATAGCACGATAGTTTCATTGGGAATGCGCCCAAAGAATAAGAAATGGAATGAATGTGAAGTGTTGGAAATATTAGAGTAGTTACCGTATGCAGCACAGGTATGAGAGTTAAATGATAATAATGTCCAGGTTTTAGAAACCCTCTCAATCTACGGCTCACTGTGTGAACCTTATCCTGTTCACTGTCGGGATGGGTGTTAATGATTTGCCTTGATTGAAAAGGAGAGAAAAAGGGTTACCTGTTAGGCCCTGTCAGAAGCTTTGCATTTAGTCTCTACTGTGCGAAATCTTGCCTGATGCTGTAAGATATGTTACTGTTAATGTTGCAAAAACATTGTTAATCCCAGCCCAACAGGAGGTTTGTCTGTGCAGTAAGCTACCTGTAGGTTACAGATGTTATACAGGGCAATGTGGGAACTTCTGAACTCCAAGAACTGAAGGATTGATTGCTAGTACTGGCAAGTGCTATTGCAGCCTCAGTCAGTGCATGTGCATATTTCAGCATTAATGTTTCTTCCCAGGAGCTCATTTGTATAAATATCGAGTCTTACTGAAGGTCGCACAAATTGGAGAGTTCTTATGTTAACTGACAAGCTGACAGCATTTGTGAGGCTTTTTGTTGGCGTGATTGTTGCTGGATTCCTTGTTTTTATCTGCCAGAGATATTTGGGAGCTTGAGACCAGATTCTTGCGGAAATTCTTCACACTAGACTACACAATCCAAGAAGACATTGCAGCAGATCTTGTGTGGAAGTTGCCTGGGAGCTATATGCTACTTGGAACAATATTACAAATTTCCTGGAATCAAATAATCGGTGAATAATCGGCCATCACTGTACTGGTGATATAGACAGAGAGAGGCACGGAGGATTCCTGCAGCTGTCATTTCTGTGGCAGATTGAATTTAGTCGACTTCATAGGGTTTATTCAAGTTCCAAGGACCTTTGAAGATATATTAAATATTTTAGTTCATCTAGTAAATTACAGTAATGGCAGCAGAGAGCACAGATATTGCGTTGGAGACAGTCGTGAATGGAAAAGAGCCAGCTTATAAAAGGACTGCGCATAATTTTAGTAAGATATATCTGTTTTAAACTACATGTATTTATACCCCAGGGATATTGTCCATGAAACAGCTAGATACCATTTTGCATTAAATGGTGATTTGCTTGACATTATAAAAATCATTTCTTTATTTCAATGAAAGATGAGGATAGCTAGGTTAATAAGGATGATCTGTTACTTAAATAGAATGTGTCTATGAGGAGAATTTATGTTGTGTAATGGACAAGAAAGTAGATGGTGGGTAAAAAAAAAAGTTTCAAGTCTGTTGTGCATGTGTACATTTCTTCAAAAGAAATGTTAAGAGGGAAAATATTTGGAAAAAGTTTGTAGGCATGTTTGTTACCATGTAGATGTGGCTCTTTGATAATTGTGTGGAATTATTATTTAGGTAATTAAATAACCAAAGGGTTTAATATACTTCCCTTTGAAGTGGAAGTTCTGAAATAGTAATTTGATTTCAAATGGATTGTTATAATTTACATTAAACTGTTGATGAAATATTCAGCTACTTTGGAGTCCCTGCTTCAAGCTTTTATGTATCAGGGTTGCTTGGTGCTAGTCATTAATAATAATAATAATAATAATAATAATAATAATAATAATAATAAAAGATGCATAAATGAAATTATAAAATAAACCAATTAAAGAATAAGTGAAATAGATAAAAAATATGAAATAAAATTATACATATATTATATTATATTATATTATATTATACATCGTGTACCTCTCTCTCCTCATACATATCTCTGTAAATTGCATTATGTAACCAGACACATAAATTCTGGACATATTGTTTTGTACAGTGCTGTTTGCAACTAGATAACATCGTGGAAACCATAAAAGTAAAGGTAGTCTGTCCTAGAACCAATTGCAAACTTTTGAGGGATTGCAGGTATTTCAAATTTTTTTCAAATTCGCTGAGAAGCATCTCAACTCAACAACCCAAAATGATTTTGAAAGTTCTACAAACTTCTTTCTAGCCTGACACATGTTTTGTCTGTTTTCCAGGTCCTGATGATGGAGGGAGCATTGGTTGCTGTGGTTACATTCTAATGGGGATCTCCTACCTTCTCATTGGCTGTACCTTGCCGTTTTCTTTGTGCATGTGCATTAAGGTAGGTGTTTGTATGTGTGTGTGTGTGCGTGCATGGTGTGCATGTGTGTGAAAGTAGGATGATGATTTTAAAAATTTTGTATACGAATAGTATGATGGAAGAATTTGCACATGTATGTTGATTTGGAATACATACTGAAAACTTCGATGCTATTTCTTAATCACTGTGTGAGAAAGAACGGATTCATATTTTATTCACCTTTCTTCAGATAATGATGCGCATGCACGGTCAGCCCATTTCTGTTTGTCTAATGTGCATGCCTCTTTCCAGTGACGTGCCTGCACAGTATCCATTTCAGCTAGTTGTTTGTGGTCATGTATGTGTCATTGGAAATAGCCATGCAAACATACCCATCGGAAATGGCATGTGCACCATTATCTTTGGATAGTGGAATGGAATTGAAGTGTATTTGTCAAAAACCTCCCAGAGATAGAAGGTTCTGTGTTGTGTGCGTGTGTATGCATTCACGTGCGCATGCCCCATAAATATTAAATTTTGCATTCACTCCCAGTTTTATCAAATAGCATTATTTAACTGCAGATAGATCATTTAAAGAGTCATTCTTTCAAATGTCAGAGATGAATTACTTACTATTGAATTAGGTGAAATACGTGTGTAATGTCATTTTTTGCAGGTGGTTCAAGAATATGAACGAGCTGTCATTTTCAGACTTGGGCGTCTGTTACCCGGAGGAGCTAAGGGACCAGGTAAATGAGGGAAATTCCAATTTACATTGAGGCATTTTAGCTTAATAGAATAAGGTATTCGCTTATTGTACTCGTTTTTAAAAAGAAAATTACATATTTCAATTCATATATCTGTCATCAAAACAGTTAATCCTTTTGAATAGCAGGATATAACATTCTCTTTCCTACTCAGTCATTTCATTATTTAGAGTGATGGCTGAATTGGATTTGAACTTTTTGAATAAGGTATTCAATCGCTGCAATCATTTAGAAAGTCAAAACTATGTATTTCATCCCATACATTTCTCTTCAAATCCATTTATCCCAGGAATTACTTGATATAATGTTTTTTTTTTGTACTCAATCATTTTATTATTTAGTGATGGATGGAGTAGATAGGATGTTCCTATTGGACTTGAACCATTTCTAAACAGTGACAGGAAATTACTTTATTAGATTATTGTGTTCAGTCTGGTAAAAAAAAAAATGAAAGGTTTCACTCATCTTGCTAAATTTACCACTAAAGGAGATATGACATTGTGGTTTTGTTGTTTGATGATAAGGGAAATGTCCTAGCTCATTTGGGTTGATTTTTTTCTCCTTTTTATGTGTGAAAGAGAGCTTAGATAGGTTTTGCCTGAAATTATAAAAACAGAAAATTAACAAAAACTTTGGGTGAAGGAGGAGGGGGGGGGGGTGAAGGAATTTTTATCCCATCCCTGGGTATTGTCGGTATATTTTGGGTTTTGAAATTAAATTATCAAGTGACATCATGGGGGCATGGCATCCCTCAGTGTGGATTTTCTAATAAAGATAAACATCTTTGCTAGCATACAGACGAGTTGGTTAAAGTAAAATCATTTTTGTGCTGGAAAGATGATAAACACTCATATACACATACATCCATGCGCACACACACACACACGCACACACACACACACTGATACTGTATTCTCTTTGTGTAACATGATGAAGATGAAAGTTTTTAGGCCTGCTGAGAAAGTTAAACAGAATATATGATATTGTGGGCCAACATGGTGGAAAGTAATTTGTTTCTTCAGATGTGCTTGATTAGCTGTGTAAACAGAAGTGATTACTTTGGATGGTCCTGTCAGGCTATCTTTTCTGTTATTAATTATTTTGAAAATCACTTGGCAATAGGAAGGATGAGATTTTTCCTCAGACACTGCTTATGAGTTCCCTGGAGTAACCTAGCAACATGGAGCTATGTGAAATTATAACTTGGCATGGAAATATGTAAATAAATGTATACATCATTGATGGAATGAATGTATTTCCTCAATTTTGACACATTATTACTACCTAGTGATTAGAGACTTAGTTGAAATTGGGTTCTGAAAAGGGAATACGGTTTATGTTGAAAAGGAACTCCAGGGATAAGTCACAAGACAATAAACTTCATTTCTGAGGTGTTTGGTAGTTCGAGTAATTACAGTAGAAGGGTCTGGGATGAATGTTGAAGGGAAGTTGTTTCCAATATACTCTCACAGAAAAAAGATGTGAAATTGGTATAATCACAGGTAATGCTTTGACTCCTAAAGCAAATTGCAAACTTTCCCTGCTGTTTTGAAACAAATTGCAGGTTAGGGAATCAGATTGCCAGAGCCCAAAGCAATTATGTTTTAAACAGACTTGAGTTGGGTTGGTATGTATTTTATTAAAAAATAATGCATCACAAAGCAAATTATAATTTTTTTTAGGACTGGCAGCAATTGTTGAACTATAAGAATGACACTGGAAAAATACTTTCTCTTAAATAAACATTACATGCAGTTTTCCATAACTTGGTTTCTCGTGGCAAGATTTTATTGCAGTATTGATTGGAAATATTATAACATTCAGTCTGAGATTCATCTATGAAAAAAAAAAACACCTTTTCTGCTTAGAGTCCCAAGTAAAGTAAACCTTTTACCAAACACAGAACATTGTTCTTGGAGATAACACTGCTACATAGTTTTTTTATCAACAATATATTATAAAAGCTTCTCCACCTTACATTTCACTAATATACTAGTATGATGATCAAGAACAAAAGTGCATTAAACTGAATGTTTATAGGTGCAAATGACTCATCTGAGTGTCAGTTGCTGTTCACTGATGTTGTTATAACAAAATTCATTTTGCAGCTGAAAATATAATGCATGCAGAAAGAGAAAAAGGAAAATGAGAGAGAGAGAGAGAGAGAGAGAGAGAGAATATCCCCCCCCCCAAAAAAAAAATATATATTTTTTTTACAATAAATAATAACCCTGGTAAAGACCTCTGGTTAATGATATACCAACTTTCTCCAGGGACTAGATCCAATTTGACATGATTGCATTTTATTGATTATATTCCACAGGGCTGTTTAGGGATCCTCTTAGTTGAAGTGGGGAAAAATGGCTTTTGCTAATGCTGAAGAAAAAAATATCCATTATTTAGGTATAGCATATATATGTTATCATGGAAAAATTACATTGTAATTTCATATCTATGTACCTGGAAACAACTCTGTAAGTAATGATATAGCAGTGATATTGGAAACCTGCTTGGTTGCCATGGTGATATGTAGGTATTACCATGACAACTCAGTATGTAGCTTAAGTAGATTAGTATGATATTTTGAGTACAACTTCATCTCTTTAGAACAGGGATGCTATGGTTATTGTATACTTGCAAGCTGGGAGATTGAATGTGTGCTAAGAATTTATGGTTAGATCCCCAAATGAAACTTGTTATTAGGTATTAAAGCTGTTTGTACATAGCACTTGATGCCTTAAAATGGACTCCCCCTCCCCAGTGACACTATCAAACTGAGCATTGCTTCAAGATGAACACTGAAGTGAATTATCACTTACTGTTCAGTTGAGTAATGTATAGATCAACTTCCATGGGAAATGCTGATGTGGTGTTCTTTTTTCCACTCTTTAGAATTGTAAATCATCATCAACACATTCAAGTGGAACAAAGTTATCTTTTTGCTAAAAACATTCAGTTTGTTATATTTTTGCGATTGATTTATTTTTATTACTCCATTCTGTTTTAGGAATCATAGGTGTTTAATGTTCTCATCATGATCCTGATGTTGGTGTAGAACAGATGGCAGGGTTTGTTAGTATGATATGATCCAAATGCACAGGGATTCAAATGAAGCCAGTGACATTTCAAATAAGTGCTATGTTACCATGGCTTTGTGACGCTATCTACAAGTTATATATAATGTTGTTCATCTTCAGGTTTGTTCTTCATCATCCCATGTATTGATTCTTACAAGAAGGTTGACCTGAGAACTGTGTCCTTTGATGTACCTCCACAAGAGGCAAGTCTCCTTTCCCACATCTTTTCTGTCCTCTGACATTTATCAACATCTTGTTTTCTCTTGCTCAAGTTTTTCATCAATAGTTTACTTCTGTACCATAATTGATTTTGTAACTTTTTTTGTAAATTTTCCATTATTTAACATATATGCTAAGCAAAAAAATTATTTAAATAATTTGAAAATGGTGAAAGTATTGCTGAAATTGGGCATTTGAAGAACATGTTCCATGAAAGCCTTTGTGAAGCAATTATAACGGGTTCTGCTTTGTCAGGAGCTAGACCTATTGATAATCGGAGCTATGTACTCTTCTGACACTCATTTTCCATGATTGTTTAGATTTTGACGAAGGACTCAGTGACAGTGGCCGTGGATGCCGTGGTTTACTACAGAGTCCAGAATGCCACCATTTCCATCACCAACGTCGAAGACGCTGCTCGTTCAACACGTCTCCTGGCATCGACTTCGTTGCGTAACGTTCTGGGAACCAAGAACCTCAGCGAGCTGTTGACAGACAGAGAACATATCAGCCACACAATGCAGGTACTGTATATGTCTGCCTTGCCAGTGACATTGTCATTGTGCTCTTGACCTTTAACCTTGGCCATCAGTTTAAGGAAATACTTTGGAGTAATTTAAAGTTTTTTAAAATCTGAAGAATGAGTTAAGAAATTGCAACCCTTACAAAAAGTGGTTAAGTTATTGTTTTCACTTGGTTGTTTACTACCTTTAGATTGTTTTCATGGTGTGACATTTACCTGTTTATATATATTTATATTTTTAACAACTTCTTGTCTTTAGCTAACAGAGCATGTTATACAAAATTAATTGCAGAACTTTGTTTATTGAAGTTTATTTCAGTTTATGCTTGTTAGAAGATATAAATATTTCAGCATTTACTCACACGCCATAGCACAGTGCACAAGCACTAAGAGACAGATATAGATCTGAAAATTGACTGAGTGAAAGGATATTTTTGTTCATTAAATGTTTTTCTAATTTCCTGTAGTATTTCCTTAGACCATTACAGCACCAGGATACTTATTTCTGTGGAAACCAAACTCTGGCTTCTAGTTCACAGAGGTGGAGTAAAGACTGCAAGTGCAAACGATCTTGTGGCAGTCTTGTCTTGATTTTAGCCATCCTTTCTTTTCACTTTGATCTTGATGTTTAAAAAAAGTTTTGACTTCTTTTATCTTTACTTTGTACATTAGTGAACTGGCTCTTATCATTTACCTCCAAAGTCAGTTCCCACTTTCTTCTTATCTACCTTTTATTTTTAGGTGAAAGTGAGCGCTGATTGGATCAGAATGTTGATCTTGCAGGTGTAAAAAAAAAAAATATTGAATACCTTTTGGGTATATGCTACTTCTCGTGCTGATGAAGCTTCATGACATTTTCCATAGCAGCTGCATTTTTTCTTCTTTTTTTTGGTTTTTTATTGTGCCTTTAACCTTAATACTTCTCTTGCATGTGTTTGGAGCATGGCATTCATTTCTATTGGTCAAGAAATAGAAAACTGCCTAAGGATGGATACTATCACTTGTTCCTGAGATTATTTTCTTATTGTCAGCAGGCTTATCCCTTAATTCACACTTGCAAAACTACATCAGGTTTTTAAGAATTCTGACATTAAGTGGTCATCTATGTCCATTCACTCATTTGTCCTACTGCTAGATTGGTGCCTAGCTCCCTCCTCATTACAATGATCATGATGTCAAGTGGAATGCTTCAAAACTGGTTTTATGTTATACCTTGTAGTCAGCTATTACACTGCTGCTTTCTAATTACTCAGTTGACCTGCTGCTGGGCTTGTGACCATCTGACCATTTCACTCAGTTGATGATATCATAAAGAATATGTCAGGACTGCTACATGGTAATATTTTAGGCCAGTGTGAACCTGCTGTTTTTTCTTTTTCATCAATCATGGCATGTAGTATAAAGTATAATTTGTGAATTTCTCAGATATTTGTTTTCCCAGCAGATGTTCTTTGGGTTATCTCTTCTGAAGGTATTTTTCAAACGCTTTGAAGTTCATTGGTTGTTATTTCAGAAATTTAGCAATGGTATTTGTGCACTTAGAGGAAAATACTGACAGTGGAAATTGATGTTGACTAGTGGGATAATATGTTGTGTGAGAGAAAAGAGACTGATTTATATGGGTGAACTAGATTTGTTAAAAAAAAAGACAGTCGGACAGACTGGCAAGCACACAGATAGATAGAACTTGTCGACAAAATATTTTATTGGCAGACCACAGGTGTGAAAGTTGGTGTTGCAAGTGCTGTGTAAACATGATCATTCCAGCTGATAATGTAAGATTCCGTGAGATGGGAAACACAGGTGAAATGTCTAGACATGAGATTGCTGCAGTTTTAGCTGCAGGGCTGAAGACTTTACGTCATCATGTGTCCAATTGCATTTTGGTTTTGAAGGGCATCCTTCTTGTATGATTAAAAAAAGACAATTTGATGATTTTTTACGTTTCACTCAGGTGATTGAAATGTCAAAGATTATCTGTTAAGAAAGCAGTCTGTGGGTATTCTATTTCCATCTTACCTACTTTTCCCTCATGATCTTGAAACTAAAACTAAGACCCTTTTTGGCAGGTTTGAATGATCATTTTTTTGTTTTGTTTTATGTTATTTAGATACATCATTATATTCAAGTTTAGATAAAGGCATTATTTTGCATATGACAATAGATCTTGTTATTTCATATTTATCATGGTCATTTTCCTGTTTTTATTTCCAGCTTACCCTTGACGAAGCCACCGATCCGTGGGGCGTAAAGGTCGAGAGAGTAGAAATGTAAGCTAAATTAACCCTTTCTCTCTCACACTGCATGAAACCTATGGGCCAGGTAGTATGGCATTCCTTCATATACTGCTGATAAGAGAGGGAGAGGGTTAAGAATTGCTGGATTTTTTTGTTTGTTTTTTTGCTTTGCCTTCAAGCTACATGTGGTTTTCATTTCTTCATCATGACCTGAGACTAGGTCTGCACCAGTAGGAATAAGAACAGCACGTTTTTTACGCCATGACGCAGTGGGCATGTAGTTTGAGCACAGTTAACTCTCCTCTTTGCTTAATGTAGAGTATAACCTTATATATTTTAGACTACGTTGGATGAAGCTACAGATCCATGGGGCGTGAAAGTGGAGCGTGTTGAAATGTAAGGGGGACTGTGGCTTAATTGTCATGTTGATTTTTTCTTCATTTAAAAGAAAAATTAAATAAAAAGAAGGTCACCATAATGTTAATGAAAATGAAAATTGTTCCTGTTTATATTTTGTAATTAAAGTTGGTAATTTTAGACTGGAGAAAAAGTTTGGAAATTATTATCAAGAAAATGTTATTAAATTCGTTTACCTCTTGATTTACAAAATCATTACTGTGCATTGTTCATTGTTATATTGTATTTTCATGAAACACATTATTGATTGGGGTCACAAACAAAAATATAATTCTTCAAAATGAATATAAATTCAACTATACCAGTTCAGGGACATTAAGTACAGTAAAGCTAAGACTGATAAAATATTTGTTACAAAGTCAGAAAGTCAGATAGATTCAGATAAATTCCAAAATCAGTCAGAATTTCAAGTGAGTTAAAGTAATCCTTTTTAAGAAGACACAGTTGCAAACGTTTTATAAGTAATTCTGTCAAAACTTGGGTTTAGGATTCCCTCTACCAGGGACACAAAAAATTTTAGCAGACATCCACAGATATTTTTCTGGCTGATTCTGTGCACATTCCTGGACAGTGTACAGCAAGAAACTTAGCTGCTGGCCTCTGGTAGAAAGGTTTAAGAGAATGGGCGGGATTTCTTTAGGTCATGATGGCATGTTTTACTAACTGGTAGATCCATATATTCATTGCCCATTTGCTTGTTTAACCTGCATTGTATGAGCTAATCACTGTTCACTGAAACTCATCAGTATATAGAACAATATTTATAGCTGTGCAATATCTTTGATGGGGGGGGGGGGGGGGGGGCATGTTGATACTCCCCCGCACCGTTACTCCCTCGCACCAATACCCCCCTGCACTGTTACTCCCCCGTACCGATACTCCCACATGCCAATAAACCCCCTTAGTAAATTTTTGAGTATTATGCGCATCAATACGACCCCCACACTGATAGATCCCTGCATCGATACATCCCCAGTAAAGTTGCCGATGTTGGGGCATCGTTACTCCCCCACACCGTTACTCCCCCACATCATAGCTTTCCCGCATTGATACTGCGGGGGAGTATCGGTGCGGGGACGTACCGGTGCGGGGACGTATAGGGATGTAACCGATGGGGGAGGGGGGATAATCACTTTACATTGCAACATCATTACTTCTGTGTTACTCCCCCTGGCAAAAGGATGATATAACCTGAATCAATATACCCTTTGTTACTCTCTTGCATTGCCCCCCCTCCCCCTTCCCCCTATGAGTCATGACAATTTGAGAAAATATCACTTTCCAATATATATATTAACAGTGACCTTTTCAAATTGAAAACTTTGTTTTGCATGTTGCGTTATGAAGTTAGGATGTGTGATAGTAATGTTACAGAGCTGTAGAGGGTTGTTGTTTCTCTGGGGAATTTCACGAACTTAGATGTATAGTTATTAACAGGGCACTATCACTGCATTCACTTTTTCATTTCACAGGAACAGGTTTTTTTTAAACTCTCTTTTAAGACTAATTTTATCTGTGGTATATAATTTTGGTGTTTGTATTGTGCAAACTAAGGAATAATCAGATTGTACCATCCCAATTATACAGGGGCCAGTATCTTTGAACTGGTAAACATTAAGTAAAATGAAATGAAATGAACTGGTCACATAGATTTTATGATAGTTGGACATTTTGCCTGTCAGTATATATTGTTTTTGATAATGACAACAATGATTTTTCATATTGATTACAGCAAAGATGTCCGCCTGCCTGTTCAGTTACAGAGAGCCATGGCGGCTGAAGCAGAGGCATCAAGAGAGGCCAGAGCTAAGGTAAGATGTTTTGGCATGTGTTGATGCAATTTTTTTTCATACAGATATTATAATATAAAAGAGAATAAGTATGAATTTTTGTTGCAAATGTAACCTTTCGAGGACAGGAAATATGGTTACAATCATTTCCAATGCTTTGATGTTTTTCAGGTTATCGCAGCAGAGGGAGAACAGAAGGCTGCTCGTGCCTTGAAGGAGGCTGCCGACGTTATCGCAGAGTCACCATCAGCCCTCCAGCTGCGCTATCTTCAGACCCTGAACACAATCTCGGCCGAGAAAAATTCAACAATTATTTTCCCGCTGCCAATGGAGATGATGAGAGGTTTATTGCCAGGGTCAACTCAGAGTGCTCAATTATAGAAAAAAATGAGACATTTTTGTAATTTGTTATCTTCATAACGTTCTTCTTTTATGTATGCCTACACTAGAAACCCTAGATAGTGCATTGTAATGTTATATACAGAAACCTCATCTTGTTTTGCCAAATCATAGACCTTTTTTTTGGGGGGGGGGGGGGGGGGATACAAAATCAAACTTGTATGAATAAGAAATTTTTTTTCAAAGGGCACTTGATGAGGGACCTGGTATCACCTTGGGCAGCCATCTGTATTTTCCATAAAAGAGCAACTGATTTTTTCTAGAATTGGGGGGTGAGGGTGGTCTGAATTTGTGGCAAATAAGTGTCATTTCTAAAAATATGTGTACATTAATCCATATAGAATAGTTACTTTTTAGATGTTTTGTATTATATATTGCATAATTGGCTAGTATATATGGTTGCTTTATACAGATAATATAATATTCCAGCATTGATATACAGATTAACAGTTTGATATGAGGGTACAGACGTTTACCAAAAAAGAAATCCGAAAATTCTTATGCATACTAAATACGTACCTGTTAACATTTTTGAATCTGTATACGAATGTTTGTACAGAATATGTATTTTTTAGATGTAAAATTTGCACCTCTTTCAAACACCTTGTAACCTCTTGTGCCAGCCCCGTAGCTGGAGAGGGGGGGTAATTTAAACGAACCACCCTTTTTCCTGGGAAATGGGTCAGCTGTTAGTAAAATTTGATATACTTAGGTACACGAAGGTTACATGGTTAAAGGTCCACATTTTTAGAAAAAGTTTCCCCTCCCCACTGGCCACCTTTGAAATTGCTGGCTACGGGCTTGTGTGCAATAGTAGTAATCGTCTTCTTGTCATTTATAGGGGTAAAATATTTAGGTGAAAGTTAATTAGTATCTAGAATCCTAGACTACTTTGACTGCCACAAATTTATTGTATCAAATAATGTGTAAAGTGAAATCTGAACTTTTTAGATAAATTATTGATAAAATGAATCTTTTTTATTGTTGTTGTTTTTTGTCAAATCAAAATGCAGCCAGATTCAAACATTTTGTGCGAGTACAATATGACTTAATGTATTAAGACAGCCTTGTCAAGTATGTTAATGTATTTGCACAAGTGAAAGTTTTATATGCTCTTTAGTAGGTCTTGAGTTCTTATTAAAAAAGTTACAGTGACTAAATTCGAACAAGAATCTTTATGTTTAAAATCATATGCTTGTATTTTTAATTTTAAGTGTCATAAATATTGTGGTTGAGCACCAAAATGGGTGAACCCCGCCTTTCCAAGACTTCTCCCCTGTCTCAAGTTGTATAAGTAAAGTCAAAGACTACAAAGTGTATAATACTAGTTACATCCCAATTTTCTCTTGCTCCTGTGACCAAGTCAAAAAAGTAAGCGAGGTACTGTAGTAATGTCACTTAGTTTGAATGAAGATATTTTCACAGCAGGAGAAATGTGCTGTCAGTTATGTGTATAATCGGCTGACTGTCCTGTCCCAGTCATCTTTACTGATACTGGTTGTTTATAATCCCTGCTATGGTGGTGGATTTGTTGTGACAAACTATTGTTAGTCTTCTTGTTTTAAAGTATTAAGGTGTGCAATTCAGTCAATATCAGGAATGGGAAAAAGAAGGCTTAGAATATTTTATTTGCTTTCTGTCTCCTGCTAAAGCCAGGGTTCACTTTAATTTTGAGTTGTTGAAAATAATGAGGATCTGTATAAGGAAAGAAATATGAATTTAATGACAAGTACTTGGATGTATTAAATGTTTTTCATTGTCTTTTTTATCTTGCTATTTTATTGAACAATTTACTGGAAATATATCTTATTAAGTTTCTATGCTTGGTACTTATCAGGGTATTTGGTTCAGATCTAGAAAAATTGTTCTTGGCATCTCGCCTACAATTCATGTTAATCAAGAGCTTAAACTGTATCTTTAAAAATGTAGAGAAAATTGATGAACAGTTTAAAAACAAAAATAAAAAAACAACAACTGGTACTGAGGTGGTATTTGTAATAAATGTTGTTTCTGTTAATAGGTGTTGTAAATAAAGCTGCCACCAGTGTTTCTACTGTTCACACATACTTTTCATTGCAGCAGTGTTTTTATCTGATATGTATTCAAATATTGCATGAAATAATCATCTTAATTTGTAATTCTTTCAGTAATGTGTTTCATTTATTGCCTGAATTGAGGTTCACATACACATTTTGAATATCTAAAGAAATTAAAAATTCACTCAAAATCTTGAGCCAAATAGACACATGAACAAGTGCATGTACAATATAATACAATACAAGACAATACAATAAAAGACAATACTATCTTCAGACATTCAGAAATCATCTCAATTACTTAATATATGCCTTTGCTAAAAACCTTAAAATTTAATAAAATCAACTTGAATATCTGTCAGTCTAACAGATGTTAGATTTGCCTACTGGTATACAGAGTAGACTAAGTCCAATAGTAGTGTGTACGCTATCAACATCAATTACTACCAATGTAAGACAAAATATTTGAACATTTACTCAGATTTTTAATGTTTACATTTTAATTTTTGTCAACGACACATGCCCTACATCATGCCCTTGGTATGACATCTTCATTGAACGCCTCCTTGTCCTCTGCTGAGAAGAAAGGCAACGGTTACCATGGTAACAATGTCGAATATGCTGAATCTGTAATGTAAAACGAAGTCGCATTTATGTTAACATTACATATATAGCTTATAGAGTCATATCTAACAGATCGCGTATGAGCTACCAAATTATTGATTTAGTTTGCCAAAGTATAAAAAATATAAAGAAGCCAAAAAGAAACTTTTTATCCAAAATAATTATTTTATTTCACATTGCCTATGATTATTGTTATTATTATTGTACATTATTTTGTCTTTTTATTCTCTTTATTTTCATTCTTTATCATTTTTCGCAGTTTAGATAGATAAAAGAGTTTCTGTTACACACGTGTGTATACAAATGCTTCCCGAGGTTTGTTGGTTGGGGTCGAAGACGCACACTGCCGTTGATACCTTCCTTGCACAAGTAAATTCCCCGCTAGTTTAAGAAAAGAAACCTCTATTGATGAAGAATTATCATTATGGATAATAAATTTAAAGATATTGATTTTCAGCTGAACATGATGAGAGAGGAGCAAATGGAAATAGATGTCAAAACCTGAAAGAAGATCTATAGATTTTAAAGCTCATAAATTCATTACCAGTTCATTTAAAACCCATTAATGTATGTATCCATGTTTTTAATGTGTGGACTAATTTAAAGTAAATCAAATGCGCCATAATAATGGAAGCGGCCTTACCATCTATCTGTGGGATAATTGGCAACAGTGCCGTTGATCACTGTGGTAGTTGAGCCGCCGCCATCCAGGTTGATTGCGTTCACCATTCCCAACCGGATCAGGAACTCGGCGAACTCCCAGAGAGTGGCGCTGGAATGTGGGATGGCGGATTTTTAAAACGTCTTTTTTATTGAGATTTGTAACACGGAGCAACTTATTGACGAAAAAGAAGAAGAATGTATTCGAAACGAATGATAAACATTAATGAATAATCACGTGGTGTGAAATTGAGGAGGAGGTAAAATGTCACAAATCAAGTAAATAGAAATGTGAAGCAACCACATACTGAGGTGTGACAGAGAAAAGCAAATTGGTGTAGAAAAAAGTTTTCTTGAGAAGATTAGTGTATTAAAAGACAAAAGAAACACATTTTAAAACATAAGCGAACACAGGTAAGAGACACGGCTATGTGCGCATGGCTAAAAAATGGCCAAGGTTATTCAGGTTTGGAAGACAAATCTTAATCAAGACGTCGACTTGAAGCAGGAAGTAGATGCGTATACCCTCGATGAAGAGTCCTCCCGTCTATTTGCACGATCATTGCTCTTCCAGTCGCGTCGTAACCAACAGCAGTCCTGGCCGACAACACATTGACAAACTTCAACAAAGTACCTGAAAAAAAGAACAGTGAAATAAATTATACAGCAACAATTGATTAGATTTATATAAAAATGTTTTTAATTACTCGGAGAGTTCGACCCATTAGTGCGTGCGGTTCTAAAGAATATAAGGATCTTTATTAGGCACCAGCAGTCACAATATAAATTATTGCCATAATAAGTTGTTAAAAAAAATTGGTAATATCTAAAAATTAAAACGTTGAAATAGCATGTGCCTGAGCTAGAGATTTAAGGCAACGTATGTTCAACCACAAATTCAATTTCTTCGTCTAGTGCGCAAATGTGTTGTCGCACTTAAAACGATTTTACTGAGATTAATGGTATCCACATATTTTAAAAATTGTTTTGGAATGTGCATTTCAGAATAGAATTCATTTTTCTTCCAGACTCTGCCTGCTCTCTGCTTCTTTTGGTCTATGTACGCAGGTGTATGTGAGCGTGCTCACAACAGTTCAATGCTTGTATTCGTTCGCCCAAGCGTGTACATATGCACGCGTGTGCATGTGCGTGTGTGTGTGTGTGTGAGAGAGAGAGAGAGAGAGAGAAAGAGAGAGAGAGAGAGAGAGAGAGAAGCATACCCGTTTCCTGCACATCCGAACATTCAGCTTTCAAGCTGTCGTTGATGTAAACCTCTCCGTCTCGGACGATCCACAAGACCCCGCCCACTAACTGTGAAAACTCGCCGCTTGTCACTTCCTCTTCTGTTATATAACTGCATCATGCAATACAACAGTTTTCTATAAATTTTTTTGAATTAAAGAAGAGTAAAAACATTAGGGGTCGACAATACAGTTCTTACAAAAAAATAAAAAAATAAAAAAATAAATAAATAAACAGCACATTGTATAAAAGAGTAAAAATGTGATAACTAAGGAGTCTTATAAAGAATCCATTTTCTGATAGCCTGACTGCGTCGTATCGTTATCTTAAAGCAAAAGCAAATAGATTTTTGAGGGTTTCTAAGGAAAATTACGAATATTTATTTTTCAATGGATCAATATCGTTGATACCAGTGGCTCCTGATCTACGTTACCATTAAAGGTGTCTTAAAATCAAGGGTCAATTCAAATCTATACATATCTAATCTTAATTTGGATCATACAACTTGATATTGAAATAGTGATATTGCCGATAAGAAACATCCATACTCTAAGCTAGTGTGTGTACTAGGTACCTCACCCAACATACAAACTCCCGTCCTTCCTTATCCCAAAGTGCGCGTTTTGTATGCCGCCTGTGTTTACCCGCAACTTTCCGTCTGTTATCACGTTACCTGGGGAAGACAAAACCAGAAACAGAATGTCTGTGAGTAAACTTTCAACAGATATGTCTCATGAAGAAACAGTAATCAAAGTGGAAGGCTGCTCTGGTAAATTATTGTTCTGCTACAGCATATTAGGAAAGGGAAGATATTTTTGGGCATCAGAGAAGGTTGTTTTGTTCCTTGCGGATATTTTAAATGGAATGTGGCGCTCTGGAAAAAAGCAAAAACATACATTTTTTCGATGCTGCAATGCAAAGCTTGACTACAAAGTAGAACTATTCTAAACATCTGATCATTTATATTGTGTGAAAACAAAATAAAATAGCAACTTTATGGCGCACCGTAACAGCCTCCATTTGTGGTATTAAAGAAGCCAGCGTTCACTGCGTAAATACAGTTCTTCTGGCGCGCAGACGTCTTGACGGTGGCTCTTTCCCCAGACGCCAGTGAGCACGTGCCAGGACGACCTGGCTCCAGAACCGCGACTGTTTCTGCGGCATTGTTGATATATGCCACGTGTCCAAACGTTGTCCTATTCCAGAACTGGTTTACAAAATATTTGACATCTATGAGTGGTAGGGAATTGTCATTCAGCGCTGGTTTGGTCTCATGTGTGACGTTACCGTATTTGATTGGCTGACATTCCCTGACGTAACGATGTGGATGACGTGGACCGTGGCGATGTAGGTAGGGTTGTAAAATATCATCTTCGTCTAGCGGTGAGTCTGAAAATCTGTACATGAATTCAAAAAGAGTTAGAAAATATAAAGTGATATTTAACTGTACGTTTTGCTCCAAGTTTCACCTGACTATTGTATCTCTTTGAAGAAGTTTTACGTTTATGAGTTGAATACGGTCACTGGTACGATGACTAAAGCCTCACCTCCGTTTTTCAGTCCAACGTCGTGTCTTTTTTATGTAAACCTTTTAGGCTGCCAACGTGTACAGAAGATTAAAAATTGCTGTGGGCATTAGTACGACAAAAATTTGCATCTGTTTACCTGTCTAGCTTTGGCTAATGGCAAGTGAAGCTGGCTTTCATAAGATGTTAAGGAGAAAGGTGTGTGTGTGTGTGTGTATGTGTATGTGTGTGAGAGAGAGAGAGAGAGAGAGAGAGAGAGAGAGAGAGAGAGAGAGAGAGAGAGAGTTTCTGTTTATTTGTAAGAAAAGTAGATGATTTTCTCACGGGCCGACTCCTTAGGTTAACTTCGGATAAGATAACGGGAAAATCGGCTTTGGGGAAACGTTATAATACACTATACAAAACCTACTGTAATTCTGATCTATTTGCACATACATCAATCAAGCAAACCGAGAAAACATTATAATTGAGAAAATAGCTTTTAGCACTGCTGAAGTAAAAAGAAGTATTATCCTAACTTGCACAAAACCACTACTACAAGGTCGAGTTCAACTTGTTGTAGTTATTAGTTAGAGCTGGTTTGTGGAGAGAGTTAAAATGGAATAGCATGCGGATACGGGTGCACGCTTACCCTCAAAATAGGACTCGCGACTGGCTATACATGTACATGCAACTATATGGCTGTGTTCTGTGTCGTTTGCATGTGCGTTCGTGTTTGTATTCGTGAGTGTGTGAAGCCAGATGGACATTGTATATAAGTGTATAAACGAGCGATCAATTTTAAAGTGTATTTACGCTTGCACGTGTTCATGCTCGCGGATGTGTATGAGTGTGTGTGTGTGTATGCATGTGTGTATATGTGCTTGCTCACGCGTGCGTGTGTAGGCCTATGTGTGCGTGCGTGTGAGAGAGAAAGAGAGAGAGAGAGAGAGAAAATCAGAGATACCTTAAAATGGCATGCACATTTTATTGCTCTTCCTGACAGACAGCTATGAAAAGTCAACATCTCGTGTCATGCCACGGCTATTGTTCATACATCGGTTTTACATATGTAATCTCAGACGAAGGGAGCTCGTATACACGACACGTCCCGAGTCCAAAGTTCTAAGTGCAGACTCACCAAAATATTAGAATATCAGCCCCAAAATGAAACATTTGTCAACACTGTCTCGCTTTTGTCAGAAAAATAAAAACATTTCCAGACACCAAAATTCGAAGTACCAGGACTTACCTTCCCTCTACCAAGGACGCAGATAAATTACGTACACTTTTCTCACGTCATAGAATTGTGTCATACATGTAGATATCTGTGAATTTCTAGTGAAAAATGTATCTGTGACCCTGGAAGAGGGTAAAACTTACCTGAGGTAATGTCCTGACATAGCGTCCTCTGGAAACGCAGCCGCCTTGGTGAATTCACAGTTCATTAACACCTTCAGAAGCAGGGTCACTAACACCACTCCAGCAGACGAACTTTTCACGTTCGATAGCTGAACCATATTCGATAGAGCTGCGTGCGTTGCAGCAATAGCACACTTTAAATTATTGTTATATATTATATACCCGTGCGAGTTAACTTTGAAGTGATGAGCCTTGCCACACTTTAAAGCACCAGTAATAATTCATGTGCAATATTGACTTAAATCCTGGCTGGTTTAACTACACCACGTACAGCCGTGTGCTGCGATGATGCCTAATGTCCGGGAAGCGGAAGTATACAGTTTCATTTCTAGTCCAGTTGCGACGGTCTAACTTTCAACGTACCATCACTGAGTTCGCTCGGGTACAATGTGTAACCATAAGCATAAATTCTTTATCGCTCCGCACATCGGCACGACTTCTGAGGCAAGTCGTGTATCGGTAATAGTCTCCTGCGGTGAAAAAAATCGTACTAACACTATCTCACTCAGTAAAACGGGCCCAAGTTAACTAAAAATACGTCTTAATACTGGCGCTGTTCTCTCTCCCATGGTTGTAAGCCAGCAGGAGTACATAGCCTCTATGTAAACCCAGGCCAGTGGTAATCTGCTGTGTACATACTGACAATGTTGTAAGGGTTGATAAGGGAAGGCATTTATGATCTCCCAAGAGCAATGGAAATGTTGTACGAGAGAATGTGAATGGATATGTGTGTGTGGTGGTGTTGGTGTTGTTGTTGTTGTTGTTGGTGGTGGTGGTGGTGGTGTTGTTGTTGTTGTTGTTGGTGGTGGTGGTGGTGGTGGGGGAGTGGGGGTGGAAGAGGTCCAAAGATATCTCCTTTTTAATAGCTTGCAGGTTTCTAAATTGCAATTACATTTTAAGATCGATGTATGATTGTATTTTATATTTTTTTTGTTTGTATAGCAATCTTAAAATACTTTCATTCAACATACATGTATAATGTCTCCAACAGAGCGACTAATGTCTGAAAAAAGCGAAAAACGTCATTTATTTCAACAGTTAAAAGGTGCACAAAAGGATTCGGCAGTGTCTCTCAAAATTGAAATTGAGGTTTTAAAACTGCGCTTTCCTTGATATTTGCACTCCCTTTTTTCGCATTACATGACGCCGCCGGGTGTGCAATTTATAACGGCAATATAAGTTTATTTATCCTGTAAAAGAATTCGTTATATCGCTCATTGCTACATGATTTAGTGCTGTGAGAGATATTTTCTTGAAATAGTGCAACGGTTGTCAATATTTAAAGCTAAATTATGTTGCAAATCTTGGTATTCGACCTGTTTTTTAAGTAAGAAAACATTACATGCGCCTCCCAGAGAGAAAGAGAGAGAGAGAGAGAGAGAGAGAGTTCAGCCAATTCTTTACAGTGATTATTGCAGCACCTATCAAGGTAGTGCAAGACCACCAGTGAAATGATCTTAGGGGAACCAGATAAATACACAGATCTGATAAATACGTTACAAAGTTTATATTAGATATTACAAATGCTTGTGTCAAGTTATTTCGATATGAAATGCTTATATAGTGGCGATTATTTCCAAAATGGTCCCCAGTCTGTAACTAATACGGACAGATTAGGCAGGTCACTTGTGAAGACTACGGTAACTATGTGATTTCTGGAAAATCATTAAGTCGAATGTTTACTCAGATTGTTTGCTAGTTGGCACTTGAATAAAAGCGTTAACACATGTATTGATCACCGCGTGAAAATTAAAGGCATATTAAGCCACTGGTTAGATTTGAAAAAAATGAACGGATCGTCTAGTCACTGGATCCACAGTTTACAACCGGATGAAATTTTGGATTTCTGTCCCTTATTGGCCTTTTTTATGATTCTAATGGACATACAGTTAAATATTTTCTTTTCTGAAAAATTCTAATAACGTTGTGTCAGCTTAGAAATAAAAGAGAAATAAAATGCCACTAGGTGTTTTTATATACAGTAGCGGCGGGAGGTGGATGTAAAGCTGGAGTCACATTTCAATATAACTTCTATGCAAAAAAAAAAAAAAAAAAAAAAAAAAAAAAATCACACGTCACCTAGTACGGCCGATATGAAGGTGCAATAAACAGAGCATAATATTTCCTGTTATG
This sequence comes from Lingula anatina, assembly GCF_051362555.1. Taxonomy (NCBI): domain Eukaryota; kingdom Metazoa; phylum Brachiopoda; class Lingulata; order Lingulida; family Lingulidae; genus Lingula; species Lingula anatina. The sequence goes on along the minus strand of NC_141769.1, from coordinate 30,255,485 downwards.
AATATGCCTGATTACTTTCATTTACAGCCGCAGTATTTTATGTCTTCGCGATATCACCCGCTGATGTCTTATGGATTTTATTGCGTCTAGGGTGAACTGCATGTTTAAAGGGAAAACACCTCTTCTTATCAGATTTATACATGTGTTTCACAATAAATACATTGTAAACAACTCATAGAAGTATGATAAATGACATTTTACCACCAAAGCTGTGGTTATATCGTTCTTATTCTGGAATCTCTGCCACGTGGGCCTTCACAGATGGCTACTCTTCGTTAAAATCTCTTAAGAGATTATTACATTAACCATTGGCAGGTATGGGTCGTTAACCCCCCCTTTTCCCGCCAAAATGAACAGTTGTTAATTCTTAAATTGAGCGGCAAAAAAAAAAAAAAAAAAAAAAAAAAAAAAAAAATCCTCAGTTGCGAGATGAAATCGCGGCAACGGTAAGCTTTATAACTTCCTTACCACCCAGTTCCGTCTTGCACTAGATATCTTATGTGCTTTCCATACTTTGGAGTGCTTACGGATGGTATTTTATTGAAATGTAAACAGTGAAACTGACCTTTTGACGCTCCACACTTACATGTATCCCTTGCAATGCTTTCTTTTTATGATAAACAACATTCTGATGTCGAAAAGAACAAAAATGTCGCGGCCTGGTCACGTAACGAAGGGTTCGACTGCTAAATAAAACATCTATAACGCTCAATTCTATTTTCTAAAAAATTCACACGCGCACGCCTGTTAAAACACATGCACAATCTCTGCCTACACATATTTTTAATATTATAAAATGTATATATAAAATAACATGTAAAAACCGCAAACATATACATAAGTTACAGAAAAGAAACCCTTTATATCTCAGAACTCATTCAACAACATCAGCAGGGACGGATTACTAGGTCTCCAACTTTGAATTTACTCTTAGATCATGCTGCTTAAGCGAAAAAAAAAGCTGAAAATATGGGGAACAGGAACAGTGTAAATGCTGTAATAAGAGAAACTTTTAAAGACTTATTTTTGGAACAGTGTATTGTCATTGATCAAGCATTTTCTGTTCGTTCCGAACTTTCATTCTATAGATTATTCTTAAACAATTGCCTTCAACAATTTTTAGACTTATAATTTCAGATTTCTAAATAGCTTTTTGTATTTTTAGCTCACAATTTCAATTTTGTCATTCAAAATCTCTATCAAGTGTAATGCTTTGCTCATAACTTGTAAGGCCCATTGTAATTTTCAGTGGAATGTACCATATAAAGAATATACTTTATTATTATTAATAATCATAATAATAAAGAATGCCTTCAATAGCGTTGGTGTCAGAGGAGATACACATGAATGTGTTTTTCTCCCCTGTCTCATCTACCGCAATCATCGCCATCCTCGGATGACCGATCACGGTATTTTCATGATGATTGTAATAGTCTTTGTAAAATTCTTAGAAATGTTTTCTACAACGTGTTGATTCTGATATTAATTCTACTAAACAAAAATTAATAAAGTAACACCGTGTGTGTATGCGTGAAGCATTCTATCAAGTCATATTGGTGTATTGACCACAGAAAGGCTACCTCCCATTTCTATTTTTTTCCTCTCGAGCACTACCATGTAGATCTGCGTGCATGTTTAAAGGGCACACGTGTCACAATAACATGATTATCACGGTGTGAGATGAGGAAAGGAAGAGTATTTTCAACACGCTTCTTTTTTTCCTTTTTGGGGTTTACAGCAAAGTTATAATTCACGAGCATCGAGAAAAACATTGGAACAAAGATCACCTTATGAAACCGGATTCCCCTCGGCTCAGAGGTCACGGAGGATTTTTGTCACAATCCAAAACTGTTGGGGGGGGGGGGGGGGGGGGGGGGGGGGGAAATTGCACGTTCCACGAGATCACAAAGAGCATACCTGTAAATCCCATTAACGTCCAGAGACATTTTGAACAAGAAACAACACCGCAGACCCATGTCTAATGTTTATTTACAAGGCTGTCACTGTCTACATGCTACCCTAGCAGTGGTTTGCATTTTTCTTCAGAAAAAAAAGCCTTCTTCGTAAGTTCAAAACTTCAGTTGCTTCAAGGCCGGTGCAGGGACAAGTGAACGCTACAAGGAAATGATTAAAAACTTTGACATACCTTTCAAATTTTACTCAACTCTTTTTTTTTTTTTTTACTTTCCTCATTGCCCAAGCACTTGTACTTTTATGAACAATGTAGAACCCTGCACCTTGGATGAACAAATTCTGAGTCATAACTAGCACAAACAAGTCTATAAATAGACTAACAGGTCTTAAATATGGTCAGTGACCCAATTTCTAGCATAGCTTGGCTTGCTCCACACAACACTACATCTATAATAATAATAATAATAATAATAATAATAATACAACATAACATAGAAAAATAGCACATTTCTTTCCATTTGAGTCTACAGTTGTATAAAATCTTCCCTCCAACTTGGCCATGTTGTTCACTAAGAGCATTTAATTTTCTCTTGGTTTCTTTTTTGTGTATTTAAAAAGAGAAGGAATAGGATATCTAGTAGATTTTTTTAAATTTGCCTGTGCTGGCTGCCAAAATAATGTAATTATCTATATGGCTCCAATAAAAAAGAATTAAACCATTATGTTTTGAATAAATGCACTGTACTTAATAATGCACGTAACTTGAACATGGCCAAAGGAAAACAACTGAAAAGTGTGAATAGCAAATCCATCTCAATAAAAACTACATGAATATATTGTTTCACTTGATCTTTCTACAATGTGTCTAAAATTAAGCCACAATAATTTTAAGATATAATCAAAGAGTGAACAAATTTGCTTTACTAATTAGATTCAAGCAGATTTTTTGTACAGACTATTTTTTGAACTACGCTCAGTTAAATCTCAGCCTATATTTAACCAAAAGGTTAAAGAAATCATTAAATTTTCAGACTCAATCTGGCTGCATATCAAATATACATTATGTGAAAAACATTTGACAAAAAATCTCTTTTCATGATTTTTTCTTTTTTGCTAAATGAGTTTAAATACAGATCTTAAAAAACACCACTTTTTACATTAATTCTGTAACTTAAACACTGGTTAATATCTCCACCTAAAATTCAATAACAACATTTTTTTCAACAGAAACATCCCCTCTTTCACATACCACTAGGTGGCGTAATCAAGAGGAGCTGCTTCCATGAACATATAATACATCTCAGAACCAATTATAATATAAGCACAATAGACTAGAAGAGTCAACTGCCACTTTTTGCTACTTTAAAGTAGACAATACTTAAATATTAACAAGGACACTGCTTTCTAAACCAGCCACCAGGTGACTCTTTACAAGAAGAGATCAAGTCCAAGCCATCAGGATTCATGCTACCAAGAAGAGAGAGGCTTGCATTAGTGATAAGCTTGTAATTACAAATTTCCCTTTTGTTTTTGATATAAACGGCATGTAATTCTACACCACACCTGAGCAGCTGTTACACACTTTACAAGTAAAGTTAGCTCTTTAGCAACCTTTTAAACTTATCAAGGGCTCATTTCTCACTATTTAATTAAAACCAGTTCTACAATATTGCAGACCCACTTAGTTTTAATTCATTCTAGAACATTTTTTTATAACTTTTCAATGTTAAAGCTGCTACACTATCCCCGTAATAAACTTTACTGTAAAGAAAATGCATCCTGTTAAAAATGAAGTGCCACTTTACAAATCTTACAAATTTTAACTTTTCATTATTGGTCAATAAACAGGAAAACAACAAGTAAATGATGCAGTGTGAGCCATTCACACTATAACAGGAATTAAGTCAATAAAATAACTACAATTAGAAAAAAAAAGATAACTTAAAGACAAGTTATGCCAGTTAACCAAGCTCTCTTAATTTTTTTTCCAAATGCAAATGCACCACATAAGTATTTCTCCCTCCCATTAACTGTTATAATTCTGTAATTTCCACCTTGTGATATCTGCAGCATGGCAAACTGTTTCATTTTGTGGCCATTCCTACAACACTCAGTGGCATGCCAAGTGTTTCAGTCCTCTACAGGGAGCTACACTCACACTATAGTGAGGTAGGAAGAGAGGGGAGGGCGGAGAGAGGTGGGGTCCTTTTATAAGACCCTGTAGACTGCCTACTTCTCCCCCTAAACTGGTGCCGGGGCCACTGGTCTCAGCTACTACACTGCAGTACTCTGTACTGTAACGTGGTTGTGTAACACAGGACTACACTGTGGGGTTTACTCATATCTACAACAAATACAGTCTCCCAGTTATCCCATATCAGTGGTCCAACTGGACAGAGCTCTTCCTTTCAATAAGGGCAAAGAAATATTCCTAAAATACAAGATACAATATCAATAACTCCTTCTTCTCTCCCACACCATCACTTCATCTTCCATCTCTCACTCTGTCTCTCCTTCATATCCAGGAACCACATATATCTAGGAGTTAGCTAGTAGTATGATACATATTGTCACACCCTGCTGTGTCCATGTGTTCTTAACAAGGACACGGGTCACTCACAAGGAGTGTCACTCCACTGCCACCTCTTCAAGTGACAGGGTTGGGGCTTTCTAGCATCTCCATTAAGAAAGTGTCGATGGGCGTGTCTCCGATGAGCTTGAAGAAAAACAGATGTTCCAGACACTTGAGGCCGATGCTTCGTAGAGCTGGCAGTCGGAGGAGCAGCTTGGCGAAGCGTCCTGGCTCATCTGGGTATTGTGTCCTGCAGTATTCCTCCAGGCTGGCATACACCTTCTCTCGCAACTGTTCTACCTGGGACACAGAGGTGAGACCCTTGGCATCTGCAAACAACAGGGATTTCATATTAAAAATGAGTGTTTGAATGCATTCAGGTACAAGCTGCTCTACGGGAATGGTTTAAGAACAGTCACTCATTCAAGCACAATTACAATGTAGTTAATGAACTCGCATGATATGTATTGTGCAAATCCTGAACACACAACTCATTATCTGTTTGAGCATAGAAAAATAACACATTTCTTTCCATTTGAGTCCTCTTCTTTTAATATTGAATAAAGATCTATCAAGTCTTGAAGGTACACCTGAGTTTATGCAGGATCTGCTAAGACTAATCAATTTTTAACTTACCAAAATTACTTTTGTTAAATTTCTTTTTTTATTGAATGAAATATTTAAATATATCTAAACACACCAAGGGTAAGAAAATCAAACAAGGCTCAGGGGTTGAGGAAATAATGTACCGAAGGAAATGGAAGGAAATGGAAAGAAAAAAACATGGGGAAACTAACCAGGGTTAAAGAGAATTATAGCTCGTAGGCAGCCCAGCTCTGTCTTGTCCATCTTCATCTCCCTCATCTTGGACACCAGCTCCGTCAGCACGCGGTCGAAGATGGTGCCTACGCCTGCCTGGTGTGCGCTGCTCCTGTGCACATGCAGGCCTGTTGCGAGCAGGATTCCGTCTTTTACAGAGATCGAGCGATGAGAGAAGGCGGCAATGAGGAGCTCATTCCAACCTTAAATAAAAGAAAAGCAGATAAGAAAACAAAATAAAGGCTTCATTGTAATTGGATTCATTTCCCACAGAGATGGATTTAATTACAGCAAATGGTGCCAATTACCCAGTAAAACATGAACTTGTTTGTTGAATCACAGGTAATAACTGTGACTTACATATACTCACATGGCTCCTACACAAGAGAAGAAGACATGTTTTATTGATTTAGTCTTAAAATAAAACATGGAATACTCCAAGGGAATACATTATTCAGAATTCCCCAAGTGATTTCTTAGACACACAACTCTATCTGCAGTTCCAGGTGATAAAGAAAATGGAATACATTCATCACATTCACAGTATATCCATGACAATAGCACCACAACTTTGGGTATTAGGCAAAAATGCAGTTATAATATACAGATAACAAGAAATCAATCACAAGCACTGTGCACATGAATGTTTTCCTCATTTTCTTTCCAAAATCAGACAACAGGTGATGTCTGGGTCTGCCTATTCAAAATTCTGAACTCTACGAGTATTATCATTCTATGATCTCTACTGATCACCAATTGCTCGATAATGTGTTCAACCAAGCATAAAGAAGGGAAAAAATCTAAAAGAATACAGAAGGGTGGGGGGCAATGAATCAGTTTTGTGACAGATGTGGACAGGGTCAAGCACAGGGCAGTGTGTTGACAGCTGACAGGCTGATATCTAAACCAATCAAAATGTAAATTCCCATTTGCTGCATACATGAAAGGTTGTGGGTCAAGCAAGGGTCAGTGTGCCAGCCGGCACTGGCTACCACTGGTCAGTGTGTTATGACTTGCAAAGCTTTCTAGTGTAAACAAAGACAGCATGATTGGTTGCCTCTAGTCATCTTATAGTCTTTTATAGTATAATTGTACTCGGGTCTCCATTGCATGTAATATTCTATTTGGACCACATAATTACTACCCTTCCTCAAATATTTTACTATCACATGAAATCAGAATCTCTGGAAGGCATGATATTTAGACTTTGGTTTTAAATCAATGTGCATTTTCAGATTTTTTTTTTACTTTGGAACTGGTAGTTCTACAGTTTGTATGTGCTATAAATTCGGTTCTATAAAGTCTTATGAAAAATCAACTTTGTGTATCTCATTCATTTATATAGTTATAGATATTAGACATCTTCACAATGAAAATTTGCTTGTCAAAAGTACAAATACATAACTAACTAATGAATGAACTCAATTGGCATGGAGACGTTACACAGCAAATTAAAACAGTTCTGTATACAAAGAGGGTTGTTGTGTTTAGTGTCGAGTCACTCTGGTTAATGGGACATTTGGTCAAAACATTTTCAACATGAAGTCATTTGATGACCTTTCAACTAGTCGAAGTAAGTATTTTCACATCGGAGATTATTTTCAAACAAAATATTTTCAAAACATTGTGTAATTATTTTGTTCCACTGGCACAACCCTGGGGTTCCTGAAGGGAAAGCAGGGCACTAAGGAGAAGTAAACATCAGCTGATCAGACTGATTGATACAATTCTACCAACCAAATAACCCTAAACTCTGCCTGACCCTTTAACCTGCCTTGCTCCCCCGGTGTATTAATATTGCAAGTTTTTATGAAGTACTATTATAACTGTATACAGCATATGGGATTCTGTTACAATAGGTTCCATTGTTTTCTTGTAGTTTAAGGCAAATGGATTTCTATTTCACTTTTTTGGAGGGATGGTGGGTGGGGAGTGGGGGTGGGGGATGGGGTTAATACTTCACCACCTCCCCCTGTAACAACCAAACCCTGACTTCAAAAAAAAAAAAAAAAAAAAATTTTTTTTGGTGGTGGTGGTGGTGGGGGGGGGGGGGGGGGAAGGTCTTGTCAAATGCTTGATTTTAGCCTTTTTTAAAAAGATTAAAATTAATAAAATGAAAGGTATGAAAACAAGAATTTTTTCATGATTTGCAATTCATCACGGCATCAATTTAACAGCTTACTTTGCATCTCAACGCCATTCTCTTCATGAAGATTGTCTCAGCTTTGGGCTATGTGAGAAGTAACGTCTAGATAAAAATACCCTAACCCCTGTCTATGACAGCTGAACTTTGAATGACTCTTATTTCCCAGTTCTGCTGTTTATCTGCTGTACCACATCCTGTTTTGTTATAGAGAGAGACACTATTATGAGATATCAGATACAGTACCACACCAAAAATAGACTTGAATCTATTCATTTAAGCCACCCAACAATAATTGTCTCTGCTGTACTTTTATAACATACTTCTTAAGCCTTGGTGCACGCATGCACACACACGCATGAACACACATGCATGAACACGATCACACGTACTAGACCTCCCACCTTGGTATTTCTTCACCATTTCAGTTCACTTGAACAACTATGACTTTACAATATATGCTATCAATTCTTTAACTACATAATTAAGGCTCTGTTCTCACAACTTTTAGATCGATCTATCACCGCGGGGAGTCTCACTAGATTACTGTCAGATAATCCCCCTTAAGTGTCCGTCCCCGCCTACTACAAGCTTTAAGGGGTAATTAACTTTCGTGTCCGCCCGGCTGACAGCTATTTAGCGTGAACCCCCAGGGAGTTAGGTCGATCCAATGTAGGTCGATCTAATCTATGAGAATGGGGTGTAAGACAGCAATAACAGTTTTCAAATGAGATTACATGAATGAGAACAAACCAAACTGAAGAATTTTCATATCCATAGCATTCTGTTCACATCCTAATTTCCAAGGACTTCTCTATTACAATTTATTTCCTACCTAAAACAATGTCATCCTAAGAAAATATTTCTCTTATTTGATAAGTTCCCTTACAATTGATATCTAACAATCAACCCTCCTAATATATATTAAGACATGGCAGAGCGATATTTGGGTGCTGTAATTTTGTCTCTTTGTTATCGTCATCCAGTCCTGGAAACAGTTTAACAACAACAATAATCTTACTTCCTTTACGTCATCGCAGTTACAGAACAAGTTTCTTAATCAGCACAGACTGTATGTGTCCCCAAAGCAGAGTTCAAATTATTTTTCACATAAGTAATAGCTGTAATCTATATGCCAAGAAACATATATTGGACAGCAATTTTACTGGTAATCCTCTCAGAGCTATCTGTTGAACTAAGATATTACAGTAATGACTCTATCTTTTCAAAGGAGATAATTATCATTCTTTCAGATATATATATATATATATATATATATATATATATATATATATATATATATATATATATATATATATATAACTTAGGAATCATTGTATAACATTCTTTGTGTTTCAACTGTGTAGTAAAGAACTATAGGATAAAGCCTGCTTTTCAATTTTGTTGCTACCATAAGAATTAAAGAATTAATTAAATATTTGAATCACTTTACCACAGATATATGTAAATACTATTAAATTCTATATTTTTAGGTAGCATTCACAACAGATGACCCTCAGACTAACTAGTCTGCAGATCAAATATGGCTGCCCCACTTGTTGAAAAGCACTGCCGAATAATCCCCTAATGGTCTCCCTACCTACCACATGCACAGTCCTTGCAGAAGCCTAGCAATTAAAGCTAAATTAAACATGACCGAGATTCAATTGCTAGGCCCCTGCACGGATGCTGCATGTTGGAGGCAAGGAGTCAATAAGAGGATTAGGGGGCATTGCTTTTTAGTAGGTCGGCCATATTTGATCCATGGATCTGTTAGTCAGCAAATCAACTTGTTCTGAAAGCATCCTTAGACTCACCAGCTCTCAGTAGGATAACCTGGTCATCAATGGGGAGTTCTGTGAAGTGAGGGATGCGTTTGGCCCATTCCACTAGAGTGAACAGCTGCTTGTCCGCAGCCTGGCAAATGTTGGTCACTGCGTCTTTCTGGAATTAAAGATAAATGAATAAATAAATAAATAAATAAATAAATAAATAAATAAATAAATAAAAAGTTAAGGCTTTCAAACAATATTATAGATTTGGTTTTTGCAAAAAGAAAAAAAAAAGTAAAAATGTTTTGGTGCCACCAACTTCAGTAACTCTTTAAGGACCCTAACCAAATCATTTTACCCTCCCCCCTTACTTTCCAAAAACCAAGGAGTAAAAGAACACCCAGAGAGCAATCTTGAGACTACATACCTGAGCATCAACATAGGTCTCATGACTGGGCTCCACCGCCATCTCTGCATCCAGGACTTTCTCCACAGGCATGTCAGAGTTGGCATTGCTGGTGCTCTCCACCTCGCCCTCCCCTTTCTCCTTGGCCCGCTGGCGTTCTTCTTGGACCGCTGCGGGGACGAGGACATCTAGGATTAGTATTATACAGAGTCACGTGCTAAACAAACGACCACTTTATGTGCAGTGCGAAATATCTTTATTAATATCAGGCCATGTTGAATAGAAAACTTGGTATGAAGAGATTTTCGTAACAGGAAGTGGGGTACTGGGCTGGAATAGATAAGCCAAGGCGTAGGGCAACTAAGGTGACATGGGTAATAAAGAAATTTTGAGGTTTTTGATACTTCCAAAAGATTTCACAAATAAACCATGACAAAATTTTCAAGTTCAATAATCCAAGTTTTCCAGTTAACACAATCATATTAATAACCTGTGGTGTGTTAGGAGAGGAGGTGCAAAGACGGTGTATTCCATGGCCAATTTCCAATGAACAAAATACATTCCAACTCAGCAGGCCATCTGATTATAATATCTAACCATGAGACTCAATTGCTGTAGCCATGGGTGGTACAACCAAATGATTAGATTTGCCTTTTATGATTAGATACCATGATTCAATGGCCTGCTGGGATAGAACATACTAAGGATTTGCCATTGGAAACAAGCCTCAGAGAAAAAGACAAAAATATCAAAACCAAGGTATGGCTATTTCAAAGAACTTGTTTTAATTCAATAATAAAATCCTTTCAAATTTTGTTAAAATCAAATCATTGATAGATACAACTTAAAATGAAATAGTAAATACCAAGAGACTGTGTTCACATTGTAAGGGAAAGTAATTAAAAAAATCTTTAAGCTTTTTGCCAATAATAAAAATATTCACTGTCCACATGAACTTCCCTGGGGGTAAACAAACCTACTTAAGGGCTATCTTCTCCACAATTTAATCCCCCCTGCCTCATTCTGAATACTGCTTTAATTCTACTGGCTTGATTAGTTTCTAAATCTGGCAGTTTTAACCTCACATCCCCTCCACTTGTCTTACATGCCTCTACGCACGTACACAACAAAGAAACCAATGGGCATCCTACCGTCACCTCATAATAACCTGCACGCTATACTAACAATGGGGGGTTCTACTTCTTTCTGCTGAACATTTAAGCTGGCAAATCCATTGGTGCTGTGTAATGATGTGGTCAGTCCAGTGGAGGGGTCACTTCAGGATACGCCTGGTCATACATGGGCCAGTTATATCAATATGGTTACATCTAAATGGCTAATCGGCTGCCTTCTTTTTCAAGGGGTTGGGGGGGGGGGGGGGGGGAGTGGTGGAGTATTAGTTGATTTTTCTACTGACCTAATATATAAAATGTGTTTTTTTAATTCTCTTGAAGACTAATTCATTTAACTGTTAAATACACATTAACGTGTTAGCTTAAAACAATGAGTGTGGTTGTTTATCATGGTGAATAAATTATTCTGTTATTTTTACCACCACATGCTGGGGCATAAGTTATGATAGGTATTCTATGGTTATTTTGTTAAATAAAACTATCAAATATGTTTTTGTATTTTTTTTCAATATTTGAGGTTTTAAGACAAACACTTCTTTCTTCATATTTCCTTTTTTTGCCAAATTCTATGAACAGAGAGTAAAATTTTCAGACTGAAAGGGCGGTACCACATCTGTGATTATCACACATGGTAGAAGGGTTATTCAAGACAACCTATAACATTACAGGACAAAAGCTAAACTGGAAATTCATTTGGACAGTTAAAGCTAAAACACTAATGTTTTATTGACATGAAAAGCCATATGTCTCTGCATTAACGTTAAAGAGACACATTCATGACCTTGAAACTATAGTGAACACAGACATATTGCTTTGAAATTAATGATAAGTGTGAAAATATTGAATAATTGTGCTGTGTTTATGTGTTACAAGACCAAACTTAACCTTCCATATACAAAAAACCGTATATCAATCTGAGACAATAATATTAACAATGGTCACATTTTCACATTTTTTCACCTTTTTAAATTTTAAAATTTCTGTCAATAACAGAAAATCATAATTTTAACTTGTAAGATTTGTATCAATAACTGAAAATGAACAATATTCTGCAAAAAAACTCTCTTTTTTTTTGTCACACAGATTTTTAAAATATGACCATTGTTTTATACAGCAATGCAATGTGAACACAAGGGTTTTACAAAATAAACATATTAATCTGCCCGCCATGTTGACATCATGTTTATAATATCATCTATATACTGATTTCATGTTAATCATATTATCTGACTTCCAACTGTCGCCAAGTATATCTTAAAACTCTGGACAGTGATTTAGGCAGTCCATTAACAAACTACCACAGTCCACCTCAGTTTTAAGACCCAGTTCTCAGTTTTTACCGTCTTAGAATGTCAATCATTAAAATCAAAGAAATGATACAATTTTGTAATATTCTGATGTATTTTGGAACTATTACGACTTAAAGGCTGGACTTGGCCTTTCCATATTTCATTTATGAAGACAGACATTCTGAAATTAGTTTTATGAGAACATGTAGTTTTTAACTGTGTACCAAAAATATCAAATACCAGAAGAATTAGAAATTTTTTCTATAATCTGTATTTACTTATCAATCTTCTTCACTTTCGCTCATGATAAAACATCAGCCTTAGCTTTTTTTATTTCCCAAAACGAGTGTCCAGAAATAACATGAAATCATCACAAGATGTGCACACATATTTTTCTGAGATGTGAAGTTCATACCAAAACAATTCAGAAGAAATACCCACCTTCTCTTTTCATGCCCATAGCTAGACACTTCATGTAGCGGCAATATTGGCAGCGGTTACGCTGGCGTTTGTCGATGACACAGTTGCGATCATCACGACAGGCATAGGACAGTTCTTTTCGCACTGTTCTTTTAAAGAAACCTTTACAGCCTTCGCAACTAGAACAGAGAAAGGGATCAATGCAAGTTATTTTTATTTTATTTATTTATTTAATTAATTTTTTTAGAACATACAGCTGGGTTGTGTAGAACTACTCATAAATTTTCTTTCTCAGTACCTCAGGCTTTATGATGATTCTAAATGACAGGAGCATTTGAAAACTTATATTGAAAAAGTTACAGCTTCCCGTATCCCCTTAGTAAAACATTTAGTTTTACAGCGAGGATAATACGCCATAATTCAAACAGCATGCCTCAGAACTTTTTTCTCCATCAAATTAGAACTTTAGTAACTGACAAAGATAATGGAAATATTGCCATTGGAAATTTAGGAATGGAAAAGTTTGAGATGATATAAAGAGATTTAAATCTTTTTCTTCCACGTTTCCAGATGTTTTTAATGGATAGGTTTCCTCCAGAACAGGCTTTCCCATTTCTGGAAATGTTTCATATGTAAATATGAGTCAAGTCTAAATTTAAATGGTTTGAAATGGTTCATTTTTAAAGTCTCTCTCACTGTGTGTGTGTGTGTATGTGTGTGTGTGTGTGTTTGTGTACGCATACACAGGCATGAGTGCATCAGTGAGTGTGTATCCACGTCCCCTCACTTCACTGCGTGCCACTCACCTATACACCCCGTAGTGTTTCCCGGATGCCCTGTCCCCACAGATAGCACAGATGTGTTTATTGGACATTGAACTATGGGGGTTCTGCAGTCCTAGAGAGGGCGGGGGAGACATGGTCATCTGTGACATGGGGGACGTCACCGACGACATGGAGTGTGGAGACGACACACTGGAGGTCGGTGAGTGCAGGGTCGGTGACATAGGGGGTGGCTGTAAGGGGGGTCCACCCATGTTGTAGTAGCTGGGGATCCCCTGGCCTGGCTGCGGCACCAATGTGCGGATGTCCGGCTTCATGTCTGGTGGGGAGGGGGCGCCCATCCCCATACTACCCATGCCGTGCATTGAGCTGTCCATGCCACTCATGCCTGATGAATCCATCGAGGGTGGATCTGTAATGATACAACAGGGAGAATATTGTTGACCTATGTTGATAAAGCACAATGACACAACAGAAAGAGATGGTGGTGAGACATGGATTATCTCTCAGAAGTGATTCTCTCTGGCATACTGGAAACCTGTAAATAAAACCCCGTTAGTTTCTCCCAATGATATTAAAATACAGGAATGTACGAGTTCTGGTTACGGGAGAATGCGTCTTTCGTTCCGACTAAATATGCTCGTGAAGAAAAAATAGCCCATTCAATACCAAATAAGCAAATATTCATTATTCTGCTTTACCAAACTTATCTTTCTAGCCACTGGCAAATATTTTCTAAGCTCATCGTAAGATATCGGATCAACGCATTCTCTACATTGCATGTTGAAATACTAGTACATGAATGCAAGAAAAGAATCTTGTTACTTCTCTTAATACTACAAAAGGAATTCTACATCACAATGGACAAGTTAAGATGTGTAAATATACCTTGAGTGAAAAAAATATTTCAATACTGACAGAGAACTCTGTTAATAGAGGCATGCCATCATCAAACACACAAACTTAAATATATGATTATAGATGTGTTTCATGCAATATTAATGACAAAATTCCATAATCTTTAATAACAGCATAGCTCTATATAATACTAAACAATATGTCAAAACATGAAATAACAGCTCCAACAAATCACTCATGCTAATGTTGTATGATGTGAAGACTTAATCTCATTGAAAAATAAGATGACATATTTACTTCTAAAATGACTGAACCTGGTCTATTACAATCAGCAACCACAAAATAAATCCTGCCCTTAATAAAGCATATAATACCAGAACTCTTTCCTTTAAAACCTATAAATAATTCCAGATATATTGAAAAATGAAGACAAAAAACCTTAAAAATCCATTTCAGTTGTACCATCACTGCTTCCAGGCACCACCAGTGCTGACAGTTCATCGCTGACCACAAATGAGCAGGAAATAAATACCGCAACCCTGGAGGCTTCTCATGTACAACTAACTACAAGTCATCTACACCGAGTAAAAATCAACACTTAAAACTTGTCCATTAAAACCCTAACATGTTATATACGACATATCAACGAAACAATTAACAAAAATCAAACCTATTTTTCTCCTCTTGGTATGTTTGAGCAGTATATCCATGGTTATAGTTCTATCTCTGGTTCACCTCGTCTTCACCTCACAATATTACATGGCAGTGCACAAACCAGGTCACGCAAGGACAAATTGTGATCCCAATTTCTCTCTCAAAACGCACCGAGATCCCACATCTCATCTCAAGTGCACCTAGAATTTCCGACCCCTTTTTATTTAATTTCTTTCCCTGGCACTAACAGGCTGTGGATGGAAGTGCACAATATTGAAGTAATATTGATTGAAAAACTAAATTCCCTTCGTTATTCCTTTGAAGTTGAAAGGCATTCTCTCATAGCTGTTCATGTGACTCCGGCAGCCAATGGTATTCTCCATACCAATAATGAATCCATGTCCTCAGATGGCCTGAACTGACCCAATTTTAATCCCAAAGATGCATTAACAAAGCTGCGTCTTATTCTCTTGGTGCCAGGAATGTGCATTTTCAATTCTACCAGTAGATGGCATCATTCACAAGAGAAGCACATTCCTTTTAGTTGGTGGAGAATCCTAATTTAGCTTTTGAAGTCATCTAAAGACAAACACTATCTGATCTCTAAGAGGGTACTAGTGCTTTGTAACCAAAAGATGCTTCAATTACAATAACATCGTGATTCAGTCAAAAGGGGTGTCCTGGTACAGCAGGTCTTAATAGAATGAACACTGATATCAGTTACTGTTTCCCAGTGAGACCTGCCACTGGCAGGTCTTGTTGTTTGCTTCATCTATTAGCAATAAGGCATGAAATTGCTGCTGTCCTTTTTTCTCAATGAAAGATGATAGTTTTACTAATGAACTTTTCTTATGATATGTGACCAGCTGGGAAAAAAAGAACACCTGACCAAAGCTACTCCTATTTTCATATTAGATGTGGATGTCTCAGGGATGAGTGGTCTAATCAATAAATGAAATTTGCTTTCAAGACATGCACGCAGCATGCATTCAGTGTTGAATTAAATGATATCTCTCTGAAACTATCTATTTCAGAACATATCAATCCAATCCTATCATTTCATCTCACCACTTTTGTTTCTTTTCATCTGGTTTGAACAATGAGAATTTCAACACAAAACAGAATACAACAATGAATCCCCCAAAAACATTGAGATTTCTATGAAAGACCATCATGTGAAAATTGATCTTCACAGCACACAAACTTGTTTACAATAAAAGGTATGAAATATCCACTGAGATTATCTCTAAAATCTCTCACATCAGGGTGATACTTTTGGCAACACTGCCTACCTTGATAGTCTTCCTCCTCCTCCTCCTCCCCACCATACAAACAGAACATAGTATCCATCACTGTGAACTCACTGCTGCTGATCATGATAATATACCTCTCACAAACTTCAAATCATGAAAATTATATTTTATCCTTAAAATATCCAGTCCTTTTATCCTTTCATGCAGAAGTTTCAATTTTATCACCCTGGCCAAGGCTCTTCTAAAACCCTTATTTTATAGTCCAGTTCTTCTACAAGAGAACAGTTTCATTCAGCTCTGTAATCTGTTAATGTTAAAACCTTAGAAACTTCCCGTAGCTTTTGATAATTTACAATCCATTGTTATACATCCTGGTCTGCTGTTATCCATGACAGTCAAGCCAATGGTGGCACTTTTCATTTGGAGACCGCAGGTGATCAAATGGGCACCACTTCTAGAACCTTGCTTCAGTAATTTTTGTCACATATGATAGTCTAAAACAAATCAAATCCAAGTCCAAACCATACAAAATCAACAGAAAATCTCTCCAGACAGTAACGGGTATAAGACCAGTGAAGTACAAGTCTGCTAGATTTAACTGTATGCTACTAGGACCAGTTTGGTCACCTCTTCACAGGTAAACGTCCAGTGCTATAATGTGGGACCCGTGTATTGCCTCCAAACACCTCAGCAGCGGTCAGTGTGAGTTCATCTATTTTGTTTATGCAAACAAGCTTGGCAGAACGGGTGTAAATAAGGTCAAAGACTGGTTATGTGGACTCTTTTATACACAGATCTCCAAACATCTCAATTCTCAAAAGATTCAATTGTTGTATTCACGTAGCTAAATATATATATATATCATCCAACATTGATGATAAAATACACTGGGATTGATCTTTCAGCGGTGTCCAAAATAAACTGTACGAAACAGCTGTATCAAAAGCACTATTGCATCAATAAATATCAACACTACGTCATCATGGGGATTACGCAATCAAGGTCCATCAGCGGTCATGTCAAACTGCCATTGGACGGAACTGACCTTCGTTGCATAAGAGCTCCGATTTGGGTCTTCCAGAAGATAGTCAGAATTTTTCAAGCTTACATTGATAGACATCTAATTTTTTCCATCCGAAGACAGTCAAAAATGGAGAATGACTCAACAACGACAACTGGGAAGACTGTCAAAAAAATACCTGGATTTTCCCCTGTCAAGAGTCCACAAAATGAATGTCACTGCTACACTCTCCCCATGGACTGATTGTACCACTTATCTGGTGTTATAAAACAAATCAAAACAGTATACAGACCAATGGTTCTCAAGACTGATCAGAAAAATGGTGCCATAAAAAATTGCGGTTTAACAGTTTACTTGACACAGACCCAAAGTTTACCTGGTACAGAAATAAATTGGGTTCTGGCTGTCTTCCAACAGGAAGTGGCACCTAGAATTTCAATGTTTTAACAGAAAAGTGAAGCAATTTTCTTTTTTTCACTTAAAAAAAAAAAAAAAAAACCAAATGTTCAAAATGGTAAAATGAATACAGTAGGGGATGACAGGAAAGTTGCTCTGAATAAAAGCAAAAGGAAAATATCAAGGTTAAAGTCATACCTGGTCTGCCGGTTTGACACAGAACTCACCAAAACAGAAATGGCATAGCAATGGTCAGTTCGACTCACCAAAACAGAATTGCCATAGCAATGGTCAGTTTGCAAGCATTAAGTCTGTCCATTTTTTCCCCCAAGGTCAATCAGTGGTCAAATATGGAAATCAAATATGTTATCCTAATGCACATATAGAAATGGTGTACATCACAAGGTGGTAAATAGATACAGTCAAGGTTAACTTGTGGTCAGGCAATGGCCATGTATCAGCTGGCTATTTTCAGCAGGACTGGAGTCAGCTGAGGTCAGGGTGTAAATACCACTGCCCTGGTCATCTGGTAGTGTGACCTTTCTGTACCCTTGCTACTCTATGTTTCTCTGATTCGAAAAAGTTAATAAACCTAAAAAATTAAATATTTATGTATTTAAGGTAACCATGCACTTGAAATGGCAACTGACATTTTGCTATTATCTGTGTCTTGGTCTAAAATTTCTTAATAAAATATTTTAGTTTTATATAAAGTTGCAGGTCTGCAGTTCCTGCTACAATTTTTTAAAATTAAAATGAACTTAGACAAATAAATAAGTATCCATCACTGCCACTCGTGACAAGTGGATATTTTTAAACAGTATGACTAACTGAAGAAAGATATAAAATTGGTTTCCATGGCAACTTCTGATAGAGTCATCATGTCTACACTTTGCAGATTCCTTCTGGTTGCTTGCCCAGGATTAAATATGAGATCACCAAGAAGGAAAGACTTAGCTGAGATCTAGACCCACATTCTAATATCACTGATTCAGACTCTGCTGTTAATCAATTCTCTTATAAATGCTCTGGTCAAAATTTAGTTCATTATTAACACTGACATAAACAGCAAATTTGTCAGGAAGCAGTTTATTACTTGGTGATGATCCCATCATGAAAATATCAATATCTTATAAAACCAGCTTCAAGAGGCTTGATCAAGTGGGTATGAAGACATAAGCACCCATATTGTCACATAATTATCATAACAACGAGTGTACAGTGATCACGAAAGCCGTCTTATGAAATCTCCACACCTCATTTCAGCATGGTTCTAATTGGTTTGAACTTTCACTTGCCAATTATCTAGGTTTTCCTAGTGAACTCGGAGAACCCCAATTAATGAAATGTCAGGTAAGGTTTCTTCCTATTTAAGTTTGCTGTAGAACAACAGATTAGGCAACACTTAAATACTGATTTAGTGTTTCTACATTTTTTTAAATATTTTGATGCCAGGTTGGCATAAAAAAGTGTGGAATTTTAGGTTTATCCACTCAACTTAAAGTGTCATTTTTTTCTTTCTCAGAAAAAAATGAAAAACAGCTTCAAAACTAAATGGGTTATCTTAATTAAAAGTGAAAGCAGAATGGGGACATCTTGCTTTTCACCCAAGAATAAAATACGTTTTCTGTCTGAAATTAAGGTGCATTTACCCATCAAGTTTAACATGAGCTTTTATATATTTATTTGTATGAGAAAAATCCCAGTACAATTATACACAAGATTCCCAGTTTTGTTCAACTTACAAAATACCAGACTGATGAAAGATGGTAAAACATCAATCATTGGGTTTGTTAGACTCAACACCTTTTCAGAAAAGGAGTGGCAACAATCACATCTGTTGATTGTGTTAACTGGATTATAGAATACCTTTTTCTTAATATCCTGTTCACATGTTTTATTTCTATGTGTTCATTACTGGATTTTTATGTTACAAATTAGATTTTTTCTTGGCACTGTGCCTCCAATCTTCCGTAGTTTTTGCAGAATTCAATTCAAACTCATACTTCTTACAATCACTAAATCGATTTGAAAAAAAAAAAAAAATGCTATTAATAATACCACAATCAGTATTGATCGAAACAATAGGCCAAAGTGTTCCATGTTTCAAGTACTGAAAATAATCAGGAAAATATGAAATTTACCTGACAGCACCCACACTTTTTAGTCTTCACCTGCATGAGTCACATTTGATTAAAAAAAGTGCAGATCTAAAATTGTTCATCTGATTTCCCTCAGATCCACTTTCAATAATACCATGGAAAATTTGCACAGAAAATGACTGTAGTTGAAAGCGATACCACCATACTTCACCTTGTGTACTGACTGTGCTAATTTTTTTCTTTCTTTTTTAAGCATTTTACTCTTCCACAACACTGATCAGATGAGCACCCTGTTCTCCTATTGTGGTCTATAAATGATATTCTGCACTGGCACTGATGCTGGTATGCAGGTGATGGCTTCGCAAGTTTTATGTAAGAGCGGATTCTCAACGAATTAAGCCAGGCTTTACAAAGCCGGTGACCTAAAAATGGCGGACGTACATGAAAGAAAAACCGCCTAATCTTTTAATAGTCTCTCCGCCTCCCCACACGTCGTCCCTGCGGGGTACAGTAATTAAATCGCGCCTCCGTTCGCCATGCGGAAGCTACCTGAGATATATTAAGTGCGCATGCTCATCAGTTAAACTCGTGGTGAAGAAAGCGTGGTGGCTGAAGGAAAAAAGCTCTTCTGTTCTATTATCTTTGAAAACAGAGACGAAAAAGGAATAATTTGGCCCGTAGAGCAGCAATGAATCGACTATCTACGGAGATAATATCACCAGAGATATTCACGGATATATTAATGTTCGGAGCCGAGATTTAATTACTGTACCCCGCAGGGACGACGTGTGGGGAGGCGTGTGAGAGGCGGAGAGACTATTAATAGATAGGCGGTTATTCTTTCATGTACGTCCGCCATTTTTAGGTCACCGGCTTTGTAAAGCCTGGCTTAATTCGTTGAGAATGTGCTCTAAGGCCCTTTTCAATAAAGCCTTTTTTACATTGTGTGGTATACTTTTTTGTATTTCACACCATTTTGATAGACTGGTTATTTATACAGCTTGGCTGTTATGTAATAGAGTCATGTTAACTTTTACATTTCAAACTCATCACTGTTTGCTGTAATACATTTTTTCAAACTTTTACTTTATCATTTATTTAACTACATATTGAACAGAACTCCTCCATTCTCCCTTTTTTTATATAAATACTTAAAACGGTTTGTGAAGAAAATTGTATTTAAATTTTATAAGGAATCAGTCTTTTCAATGGGTAAAAATATGAATGCTTCAGACACATAACTTAAAAATCACTATAAATATATTTCTGTGTAGCAATTGTGGTACTTTTTCTGTATAGAATAAAATTATTGGGTAACCTGCATTTCACTTTTGTTACTACCACTCAATAGGCATGTTCTAATTTTCAGAATTTAAAAAGTTCAAAGTCTGTAAAATTCACAGTTTTCCCCAATGAAAAGACCGAGTCATTATCATTATTACCAAAAATTTCCTTAATTTGATAAAAAAAATTTCTAGATACATGTCCTAAAAGAAAAACCCACTTAATATCACTACTCCATACCTCTGCTGGGGTACCCTCCCTGAGCGTAACCATAGTAACACCCTTCCATCCCCTGCTCCACAATCCTCATTCTATTAGGCTGCATATAATATTAGCAGCACGTAGGGGTGCTGGACTAGAGACAGAGCCCAGTGACGCAGTCCACACAGATTACCACCAGACAACCACCAGTACGCTGCTCTCCTTTAAAATGGAGACTGTTGCCCAGAAAAGTTTTTCTCCTTTGTTGAGGGCAGAAAATGCTGTAAATAAGCTTTTTCCCAGTGCCCCACTCCTTACAGTCCAGCACTCCTGTCTATCCTGCTCAAAATAAATGTACTCGCTGACACCAGCACTAGACTATGTATTGATCAGATTACTACAGCGTGGAGCAGCCACCATTCAAATAGTTCTCCCTTTGTAACGCACACCGTCCAGTGGAATTTAAATCTGAACTTAGACTAGACATAAAAAACGAGAATAAATCGTTCAATCTAAATACTCTATCCACGAGAAGCCATAAAGTAATTCCAACAGCTCCGGTGAATAATTTAGCATGCCAGGAGAGTTGGAAACAGCAACACTGCTGCCATCTTTACCTTGTGTACCGACTGACTCTGCTCCTGAACGCAGTGACTCCTCAGCTGTTTACAGGACAATTGACCCAGGATGGTTTTATTATAGAACTCAATTGTACCTTGTGCTAATAGTGACACAAGTATGCATAATAGCTGACTTTTTCTTCCACAGATTGGCTACTATTTATTCATAGATGCTGAGACACACAAGGCAGCTTGGGATGTGACATTTAACTGAATACTTAAAGTCATTGACAAGATTTAAAAGTCGGTGATTTTTACGACTAAATCTCCCAGTAACAGAGAAGACAAAGTATATTTTGGAACCTTTAAAAAGGACCTGGCGAGGGGAAAACAAGAGACCATTTATTTATATTTAGTCTTATCCACTACCTAATTTTATCTTACCTATATGAAAGAGTCACCAAACATATCACATTATGTGGACTGGGACTGGAACATTTCAAGTCAGCACTGATATTTTTACCTTAGAATTTTTATGGAAACTTTTTATTTTCAACACAAGATTTTAAACATCTTAAATTCAGGTTAATTTTCTTTAATTTCTTGATAAATACTACAACATTTGAAATCATGTTGACAAAACAATTGTGGACTGTTCTTTAATCCATTTTCCAACAGCACCATGCTTGCTAAACAGGTGAAATTTCATTTTAGAAAATATGTTACATGATCGCCTGGATCAAAACCCATGCTTAACATGGCTGCCTCACATCCCAAAACAGCAAAAGCATCAAGTGCATTTTTTTTCATCTACCTGCACAATAATCCGAATCGGATTGGATTAGAGCCAACATAGCATCTGCAATGGATCCAACTGCCTGGGCCATTCAGAATGTTACTAGGTGTAATCTACTCTGTTCAATTCTGTAGAGACTTGCAACACTGCAGGATCTCCCTTCCCATCTCTTATACACTAAAAACAAATAGCCCATGGGTGAGGTGGATTCTATTTGAACAAATACGATATCAATATTTGCCATGGGGCCCGGTGATGATGACTAACGTCTCGTTCACATGCACACTTTGTCCACTGCCTGTTACAAAGTACAATTCACACCAGTTTTAACTGAAACAGTTTACACTCCAACCCCCTGAAGTGCACTTAAGTAGTCTATTAAAAAATGCCAAAATGTAAACAAGACAGCACTGTTCTGAAATGTTTTGTTTCCATTTTTAACAATTTTTAACATAAAACAAAATTAACAGTTTACTGCCATTTTTATATTATCAACTAAGAAAATTGATGAGATGGGAAAAATATCAATAGAATAGTGTTAAATGTCCAATTTCTTCCATTCTGAGATTCTGAACATAGTGAATGATTCAATCTGACAAACTGCAATGATATGAGTTTATTTCCATTTTTGAAACTTTATTACATAATACACGATAACAAGTTTACCATCATTTTTACAAAATCAACTAACAATGTTGTAAAGATGCAGGAAATGTCAAACAAACACTTTTACGTATCTTATTAGTTTAATAATGAGACTGTTAACATGCCTAAGAATTGAATCTGAGGAAATGTGAAAAATATGCTGAAAAGTGAAAAAAACAGCATAACTTCTACAATAATGGCCCGATCATGCTGATTTTCGAACTTGACCTGCGTTTTATGAATATTCATCAGCTCTGTAAATATAAAGCCAAAAAGTAAAACTGCCCTCCACTTATCGTGTTTACAAGGAAAGTGCACGGCGCCGGCATCGCCATCGCCATCGCCATCGCCATCGGCGACGACAGACGCAGGTGATGGCAATATGTACAGACACATCTGTGTCTGTACATAAAAATCTTTGTATGGCACCCTGCGCGATTTCACATAATCAACAAGACAGGTTCCACGCCAAAGCCTTTATATTTGTAAGTGGGGGCGATTTCACATCTAGGTGCCGAGTAGCGCACATCCTTGTCTATGTTATGTAATGCAAGCCTTATACTTGCTCCAGTGATTACACAGAACAGGACAATTAGGCTTCATTCACATGCAATGTCTATTTTATAATTCTATTTTCTATTTGCGGTATGTCTTATGATCACTATCTGTGCCCTGAATATCCCGCGGCGTAATTACTGGCAGCGCGAGCCAGTTACTATAAGTTACTATAAGTAACTGGCTTGCACTGCCAGTAATTACGTCGCGGGATATTCAGGGCACAGACCGTGATCATAAGATAGCGCGAATAGAAAATAGAATTTAGAAAATAGACATTGCATGTGAACGAAGCCTTATCCTCCTCTACTTACCGATCACCGTTCAAGGGGCTGGTGGGGAGGGAGGGAGGGGGGGGGTAGTTTCATTATATCAGACAGTCGAATTGGATGTTTTCCCACAGGGGCTCACACTTTAATTTTATATATTACTTTAGAAGCCCCTGGTATCAGAGGGTTAACAACACCCACCCTCTCTTTAATATCTTTGTGATTTCAATAAGCATTGGCATAAGGACTGTATCCAGCCCCCCTCCTCGTCCACCCCTGGGATGTCAAAGACCTACATCAAGCTTTCAGGGCTCCGAAACTTGAAAGCATCGCGAATTGCGATAGTGATTTCAACTTCCATTTCAAGGCTATTATATGGGGTGAGTAAATGTCATTATGGAATGAGTTATGGAATAGAAACTTTTGCGCTCAGTCACAATTCGCAATGCTTTCGAGTTACGGAGCCCTGGTCCTATATGATGTCACTTTGGACTTTCTTACTTGGCCCAGTTCTAAATACATCCCAGTTACTTTAGAAAAGATAACAAGAGATAGCAATGGCAAACATCACGCTAAGTCTCCTTAAGATCATGTCTTTATGCAATGATCATGGAATCTTATATAATGTGGTCCTTTACTATTTGCACTCTTGCAACATCATTTTTTTCTTCTTTTAAGTTATATAACAAATAAAAAATATTATGGCAGGGAGATGCATGTCCAGATACACCTGTGTGTGTGTGTGTGTGTGTGTGTGTGTGTGTGTGTGTGTGTGAGAGAGAGAGAGAGAGAAAGAAAGAGAGGCAAATATTTACTAATTAACATAACCAGCTATCTTTGAGAAGAAACAAAGGAAAAGAATCATAAAAACAAGAAACAAGGCAGAAAAAAGTAGCAGAACAAAATAATGCCTTTCTGTTTATAAACACCATCTGGCTCAGAGCTGCACTCTACCATAACTGTCCAGACAGGTCACTTAGCGGTCACACGGATAAAATTACAAACAGAATGAAGAAATAATTACTTTGTTCATATTCACATATTAAGGAGCCACCAATTTCTCCAAACATCCAGTCCTGTCCTTTCTTATCTTTCATGGGGTTTTAAAACCATTTTTATAACATGACTTTTTTTGTTTGTTTTTTATTAATCTAAAAAAAACTTTTTATTTATCTGAGAAATTGATAACATTTCTTACTGATTTTACTGGAAAAATACTTATTTTTGTCATATCTTTTAGGGACATTGCACCAAATTACTCCAAATAAGGCTACTTCCCAAAAGTAATGGGGTCGCGCAAATGTTATTTGTAACATCAGAGCTCAAAGATCCTTTCGAAAATGTTGTTTTCATTTAGGTTTTCAACAGTATCTGAATCAAAATTAGCCTGAACTTAGGTATAAAATTTGGGGGGCAATCTTAGGCTGAATGAGTCACACTGGTATCAAATGAAGCCCCCATAACCTTAAATCAGTGGAGGAAATCCTACTATGTCCATTACGTATATCATAAACTTTTTTCCTCGTGTATTCTCTCTGATGTAAATTCTTCAATTTTATTACTGGAATAACACCTAGTGATCACCTTATCACATACCTGCCATATGACCTTTTCAAATAAATGCCAGCTTAATTCTTTTATGATCTTTTCATTTTCTAAAATTTCTTTTTAAAAAACCTACTTTTTTCAACCCCGTGCACTTCAAAACAGAAATTCTTGGCACCCATCACCAGTTCTCTTTGTGAGCTTTTCCTCAATTTGGACAAACTGAAACTTCCTCATTTTCATAGAGGTGCAAAACGTTTTTTCCAACAGCAAATGTGTCAGACTTTTCCTTCTTCAGTTTATTCTTTCAAATCATTCTTCAGTCAACTCAAAGCATCAAGCAACTGCATGAAGGATATCATTTGAGAACTAATCCTTCCTCCCTCCTGAAGAGATGGAGCAAGATCTGACAGAACACAAATCACTGCACTCCCCTTCAAATGTCACAGTGAAAGTCGGACATATTCATGGGTGGAATTCAGCTCTAACAACATACTCTACTAGCACTCTTTTTATGCAAAATTTAGATTTTCTACATAAATAAATAAATAAATAAATAAATAAATAAATAAATAAAATGTTCTTAAAAATAATTAAATTATAAGCCTCTTTCTTTGGTTCTTTCTTTATTATATTCCTATTCTTTTCATCAGTCTGTTTTCCTGTGACTGCCTTAAAACATTACTAGTACTTTGACCATATCACCCCAACATGCATTTACACACATCTACCCAAACAACTGAAGGCAATCCGAGTGAATCGAGTGAATCAGTGCCATCAGTAGGCAGACAGCTCTTAGTGATGAACTTGTTACATCATTCACAATACAGTTATCACAATAAACATTTCATTTTATTATGCCAGACTTGTCACAACACATTATTGAAGCAAACACCCCTGTACAAAAACCACATCAGACATGTCACAACATTCTCTCAGTGTAAACATTGATCAGTGTGGTGACTGCAGTGGTACAGTGCCCCATGAATGACATCTTCAGAAAACTGGCATTTACACAACATGCATGCTATCAATATGTATTCATGTGTTAGACGGTGTAAAATTCTCTCAAGTCTCATTCCCAATGAAACTACTGTTCTATGTACATTGATCCAACTCCATGGGGACTCTTGCTGAATGCAATCAGATTAACACGCTAGTTGGATCAATCTATGTAGAATGATAGTTGTATTTGGAATGAGCCCTTACAGAACGCAGAACTGCATGCTCCAGACTTGTGCCTATGTCCTTCATACTGACAAAAATGATATCGGCACCAGCACATATTGCTGTACCTTTCTGTACCTGTTTTTTTACATCACGTAATTGTAACAGATTTTATATTGTATCATCTGAATCAGTTATGGAATACCAATTTTTTTGTCGTGTGTGCGTGTCGTGTGTGCATGCGTGCTCTATGCATTACAGTTTGTCTAATTCTTTTGTTTTAGGCCAAACCTGTCATTGAGTTAAATGCCCACTGCGGCTATTACCCCAAAAAACATCTTTTTTATTGGGCAAAACTAAGAATACCAAACGCTGATAGTCTAGTCTACAACATAAAACCTACAATATACTAGTAAGACTTTCTACCAATCACTGTCTCCAAAAAATGCCGCTGTTTTCACCACAGTGTGTCAAGACAATTAGACCAAAGTTCTAGTTGTAAGGAAAAATGAGGCAACTTTGAGGTTAGTTAGTTTGTGAAATTCAGTTCCGTCTTGCACAGATACAAAGCAGGCTCAGCTGAGACCTATTTTGAGACTTTAAAAATTCCATTGTGCAAGAGGCTCCTAAACATTTTATCACCACTGAAATCTCCATTGAAATCTACAGACTAAACCACAAAAGACAAAATACAGAATACAATTTAGCTCAAATCAATAACCAAAACAGTCTTTAGGGACAAAATGTCAATTCCACTAACATATTTATAAAATGCAACATGACATCAGTTTTTTTTTTCCAATTCCAAACAAAAATAATATGAAAATATTAGTCTTCTTGCACCAGATACGACTTATGTTAATTCACCTATTAAAGTCACCATCCAGATGAATCTACCTAGAACCTCCTTTAACAAATAATGATTTAACACAGCTTATCAAAAACTGTGGCAATTTCATTTCTAGTGGTTACCACCACACACCATGAGTATTATTTTCACGGAAAACCAAAACTGTTTTGTTTTTTTTTTTTTGTACAAACAATTATAAACCTGTAGACATTTCAAACATGACAAAAGGACAAATTGATCCTCAAGGAATGAAGTGAGACAACATGAAACGCAACCACACAATTTCAGCTACCGGAGTTAGATAGCTTAAAGGCAACGCCACTACATGCAACCATTACATATTAATAAATACACGAAAGCAATTATACCATTGATTAAACACTGTTTATCAAATCCACTTGTAATATGTATCCACTGTTATATGTATCACAGCAACATTACTTTGAAAATGAAAACTGAAAACAAATGCAGATAAACATATATTTTCTAAAGGATGATAAACAACACTGAAGATTCGAGATACTAATGAACGTGTATTTCTTAAACCATAGAGAACAAGACAATAACACAGCACTGGAACATAAGCTGCTTATATTATCAAAAGTACTAAAAAACAGAACCTAGCTTCATTAAATTTCCAATCCTAGCATGGTTCCCAACAAGCTTCATTATTTTCCCAAATGAATATTTCTTGCAACAATTAATTATATCACTGGACAAACATAATCAAAATATCCTCATTATTGTAAGGAAGGATAAATCATCTTCAGCATTCAGAAAGAAATGAAAATGTTAGCACATCTTGAAAACTCTCAGCCGAATATCTTCTCAGGATTAACAACCGACGTGAATACATAGTGTTGTTTTAGAAATAAATTATGACATCCATATATTATATGGGAGGACAAAAGACTTCCTCAGGCATTTACAAGTGGATGAGTTATTTCTTTTTCTGATACAAGCAACATTTAGGCAAAACGATGTTTGAAGATTCTGTCAGATATTGAATTCATGGTCATGTGTTTTATTTTACATTTCGTTATCCAAAGAGAGTACTGGACAAGTATTAATTAGGATTTTTAAGTGCTAGTTCAAGAAAATGTGAATATAACAAAATTATTATCGGAGAGCTTTATAAAATTTATACACTATTTATAAACACGAACAAACTAGTGAGAAAATATAATGGGATCCGGTCCAATGAAGCCACGTGACACTACAATAACAACATCTTAATAATATTCAAGGTTTAAAATTTTTTTAACACCAAAGTCACAATTTCTTTGCTAAACCATTTTTACAGTGCCACAAAATTCATCATATATATAACTCTATAAACAATCACGCAAAGACAATCTGGCTACTTTGAGAAGTGTCTCTAGTCTAGGAAATCAGACTCATAATATTCAGGCATCACCATCATCCATTATGAAAATGATGTCATAAAGAATTCATAACTACCGAATCAAAATTGCTGTGGCAGGCTGCGACAAGACGTGCACAGGTTTCCGCTGTATCTCACAAACAGACACACATGCAGACAATTCTTCCCACCATGTCTTATGAGAATATTAAGTAAATATCATTATGAGAATATTGAGCAAATGAAACAAGGGTAACAATCACAATAATAATGATCTCATACTTTGAAAAAATGTTTTTTTTTTTTTTCATTTACCTGGGTGATAATAATGCGGATACTGATGGTGCCACATCACTGGTTTACTGCCCACTCTCCTGTTGCTGATGTGATGATGAATAACTTGTTGCAATCAGAACAAAATCTCGGAGTCCATGTAACATTGAAACCAGTAATTCCAAGAGGATATTTAAGTCCCCTGTCCACTGTATGTAGTGTGATTGTCACACCATGTCACACTCAGTCACTGGATACTGGCAGCACTGGCCTCTACAACTCTAAGAATTGTACTTTCACCTTTCCTCACCACAAACCACTACAAAAGCTTTGCAACAAAGGCAAAACAGCAAAAATATTCATCAGCTTGTTACAGATATAATTTAAAGATCATTATTCGTACAAAAAACCTAAACATTTATGTAACAGTTACTCAGCCTGATGAAGGCAATTCTTCCTGGTTGACCGTCAGCTAATAAATATTTTGCTCGTCTACAAATGACAATTTTTGGTTTAAAAGCAACATTTCACACACTCACACACACACACACACATTAGCTGATTGCCAATATAACATATCAACATGTCAATTCCTCCTCCTCTTCGGCACTGACATCCTATGCCACAGCTTGTTGACTTCACAACTGAGACGTTACCTTAAGGGTTTTGTACCAATATATACCACGCTGCCTCCCAGTTGAATTCACGCAGATTACAATACAGGTTCCAGGGCCAACTAATTTAACTCATAAGAAGCTTGTTGTTGCCCACATGATATGGTATTACATGTTGTGGTGGTTATTATTGAAGAGTTTCTAAGTATGACTGATGGCTGGTGCTAAATGACAGTTGAACTGCTACAATGTGTAACTCCTTGCAGTATCAGATGACATTTTACAAGGTAAAAGTCATGCTCCAGCTTTGATATTGAAAAATATTGTCTCATCAGTCGTCTGTCTATGTGTTTATATTATTTGTAGTTGTTAATTGGCACTGTGTCTGTTAGAATGCAATGCTGAAAATATCCCCAAATCTTGACCTATCTGCATTTTTCTCTCTCCCCCTCTCCCTGTTGATAGTACCGATTTCCCCTATGAATAGTACATTACCCAGCGCTTGACACTCAGAATCACCAACAACAGGAGATACTACAGACAGGGCCAGCAAGCTGTAAAGGTGGAACAAATTACAACTGGGTGAGACACCTAGGCAGTCGCACACAGCACATAACTCTGCAATTTGTAGCTACAACCCAGGTCATTGCTTTTACATTACACTCGTTGCACTCAAGTTGCTGCAACATTACTTATGCTTCCACAGCAATTTACATCCCCCATTAATCTGCGGTTATTGGCGGGAACTCTACAAGCACACACAGAGAACACACATCATCTACCCTCCAAGGTACTAGTGGAGGTATGACCGTTAGAGAGCAACACTCCTGAACATAGATCTCTATTAGAAAACCATCAAGATACTAAGTCATGCTATGCTAGCCAGAGGGCTTAAACTATCCATGTGCCTGCCCCCTCCTCCTATCATTCTGAAATCTGTTCCATGTTATGCTGCTTTGGGGGCTCAATATACAGTATCATTCAGCCCTATGGAATAATCCAAACGTTGGCGCTATTCTTCTAAAACCACCAGATGTCACTAAAACAAGCACTCAAGAAAAACCCTTCAGACTACTTCAAAAAATCTATTTCTTTCTAAATCTTTGTCTGTTGGGTTAATTTACAAGCAAATTTGCCTGTCAAAGAGTAGGGAAAAGATATATTATCTATTCATATATTAAATCGTGTGTGTGTATGTGTGTGTGCGCGCGCGTGTGCACTAGTGCATTTTAATCTTTCACAATATATTTCTTATAATGCAGTGTTTATTTGCAAATTTTCTATATTTTCCAAGCCATACCATTCCAAACACTTCCTGTTACTGACAATCACAAAACCATATTAATATCATTCCTGGAATTAACAAGTCATGATTACCAGGACTAGAGTGCACAAACAATACCATTACTGTTGTATTCATCACTTCAACTTTCCTCTACTAAGGTAGTGTTAATTAGACATATATCCAAAAGACAAACACAACAATCAATTGATAATCTTTTAGTTAAAAATACCTTCCGTGTTGCAGCATTTCAAAAGATTGCTGATTAGTTAAGAAACAACATTAAACAATTAAGACATGGCTTTAAGGCTGCATCATCTTATAACTGATGTGAGCGCAACTTTTTATAATCTTATATCCTCAAATCACATTAATAACTGTTGTAAACATAGCCTATTGTAATCTCAGTACATATTTTATAACTGATGTAAATGGAGCCTATTGTATTCTGATATCCTCAAATCACATTTTACAACTGATGTGAACACAGCCAATTGTAATCTCATATCCCCAGATCACAATTTACAACTGATGTGAACACAGCCAACTGTAATATCATAACCTCAGATAACATTTTATAACTGATGTGAACAGAGCCAATTGTAATCTCATCCTCAGATCACAATTTATAACTGATGTGAACATAACCAACTGTAATATCATAACCTCAGATAACATCGCCTATTGACGCAAATCATCAACAGTGAGCACCGTGATTGCACCTGTTGTCAACCCACTTAGCAGTCTCTTTAAAATAACCAGGGTTACAGAAGAAAAACAATTAACAAGCTCATGGACTTAAAAACAGGACAGATTTAACAAGGCAGCAAAGCTGCCAAATGTACAGACAACAAGAAAGAAAAATAATCCAATCAAGCTGGTTTGCCAATTTGAGCTGTATGTCAATCATGCTTGTTAGTTACAAAACAATAAGAAACACAGTTTTCCTTTTAGAGCATTCGTAGAGGCAGTACACAAAATATTTTCTATCAATTTTGATGCATTGTTACATAACATGTAACAGCTTATTATCGCCATCAATTTCAAGTTATGCACTGCAGGTAACATAGATATCTATAAAATGTGACCAGCAAATGTCTTTAGACCCAGGGAAATTCTTAGTCACGCCTTAAAAATGCCAAATATGTACACAAGTACTGAAACGGTGGATAAAATATACAAATAAATTCTATCCACCGTTCTTATTTTTTTATTTCAGAGCAATTAATGTGATTCAATAAATATTAATGCCTGTTATTGAATTTGGTATTATAAAATAAGAGGTCTCTTTTTGATGGGCTCATAGATATTCATGCATAAAACATGGGTATAGATACCATCACTTATTACTTGCTCAGGTGTCTCAGTATTCTCACACCTGTTCTATCAAACTATTTAGTAAATCATCACTCTTTGGAAAAAATTCAAATTATCAAGACAAAGGTTAAGATCCATGCTCTAAAGCATTTAAAACTTTACAATTTTCACTGCTATATGTCAGAGGCAAGAATCAAAACTACGAGGGGGGAAGACAATTTTTCACCAACTGGAGTAAAACAAAGCATATTTTTGATGGCACAAAAAAAAAAAAAAAAATTGCAACCATGATTGCTAAATAATTCAGTTTCAAACATTGAATGCATCTGTACATAATCTTCTATCAAATTATACGATTGGAGTTCCACCACCAACAAATGATCATATCACATAAAATTATATACATCTGAACAAGACAAACACATTGAACTTTGAAAAAATACCTATGTGGCATGTGATGTTATCCACTAACTATTTTCCCCCAAATCTATCTTCAACAAGAGTTATAAAGAGAAATGTCCACTAGTAATCCTTAGTAAGTGTGAAGGAAGAAAAAAAAAACGGCAAAGATGACAGTATATTATTACACTGGTGCCAGTTGTGCCTTTATCAGATTGGGGTGAAATATAGAGGGAGTCTTCGGGAATGACAGATTAAATCTGGGGAGGGAAGTATGCATGACAAATTCACCAGACGCTCCCATGATTAACATTCCACTACAGGCGGTCAGTTGGACAGAACACTACCCTTATTTTAAATTATGCAGTAGCTATGTAGTGTTCAAGCAGCAAATTATACAACTTGTGCATGCTACAGCAGTTCATGAGGTTCGCTCTAGAATATCTAAGTTATTTGGCAAAAATGTAATTATTCACCAAATCTGTAAGCAATTGAAAAATAATTAATTGTACTGCATTTTGAACTGGAGTATATAATATTTAAAGTCTGTTTCTTTTTGTTGTGCAATAAACAAAAATATAAAATTAAATACTGCACTTTAACTGAAGTAAGTCATTTAAAGACTTAATAACATGTTATGCAATAAACAAAAATATAAAATGAATAAATAAATAAAAACATCCCTGGTCTTATCATTTATCTTCAAATGTTACTGCCATCAGAAAATGTTTGTCAGACATCTCTAAACAATATCCCTTATTTTTCATAACCCTTACCATATATTTTCCTATCTAAATTGCCATTTGCATTATTACCCTTCAGAGTCAATGCCCAGATTCACAGATGGCCATCAGACCATCAGATCTCTGGTAATAACAGCATAACAATGGGTTCAGTCTTCATCTCACAGGTCTGCTATTGAGCCAATGTAC
Organism: Lingula anatina; assembly: GCF_051362555.1. Classification (NCBI taxonomy): domain Eukaryota; kingdom Metazoa; phylum Brachiopoda; class Lingulata; order Lingulida; family Lingulidae; genus Lingula; species Lingula anatina. The sequence continues at coordinate 30,221,899 of NC_141769.1, read as the reverse complement.
AATGCTGCTGTCATTCCACCTTATTACTATCAACATACATTCACATCAGGCAGAACTTGGGCATGATTTTGAGTTAAAACATGACATTTTATTCATCAAAATTATTAGTCTCTGATTCTGTAGAGTGGGATGCTTTCAAAATCTAAACAACTTGGGAATATTATTTCAGACACGAGTAGGGTGGGATAGATCTACAAAGACTCATGGTGTATGGTGTGTATGGGCGTATTTCCATAGATTTTAGATTGATCTATCCCCGTGGGGAGTCTCACTAGATTACTGTCAGATAATCTGGCTTAAATGTCCGTCCAGCCTACTACAAGCTGTAAGGGGGTAATTGACTTTCGTGCCCACTCGGTTGACAGCTATTTAGCGTGAACCCCCAGGGAGTTAGGGTGATCTAGTTTGGATCGATCTAATCTCTGGGAATGGGGTATATGCCACAGCAAACCTGGGCCCCGTAACTCGAAAGCATCACGCACTGCGACCGAGCGCAAGCGTCTCGATTCCATAACTCGCCCATACTTGCCCCATATAATACAATACTACATTGTAGCCTCTATGTTTTCGAGTTACAGGGCTTGGTTACAGATTATGAGTTTGTCTTACAGCCATAGCTTAACTAAGACCTGGGCTCAGTATCTCGAAAGGTTCGCTATGTTGCGCACATGCGTTAATGACGCAATTCCATAACCGATTCTATTTCGAGATACGGGGCCATGGAATCGAGACACTTGCGCACTTGCGCATGTGCAAGTGCGTCTCGGAGCCCTGGAGCGTCTACGGAGCCCTGGTCTGAGAAAGCTCCTTAACATGTGATAAGCTATAAAGTTAGCACCTGTCACGTATACTGACCAGATTTGTCTCCTAAGTGACCAATCAGTTCATCTTCATACGTATCAAGTAACTCAGAAAGGCGCTGTCTCTGGCACTTGTACACCCACATGTCCACAGCCACATAACTTACGTCATACACACATGCATGCACACACACAAACACAAGCGCGCCATCATCTTAGGGGTCAAGCAATTAAACCTCAGAGCCATGATTTAATCTGTTTAATAGTGCGTGTGGAGGTGGGGAGACCATCAGCGGATTAGTCGGCTCTTCTTTCATGTAGGGTTCATATATTTGACTATCAGTGGATCAGAAGATCCTCCCATCTTCTACTCTGAATAGGCTCTCAGACATTCATATATGTATGTGCATGCATGTACACACACTGTGACACACACACACACACACTGTGACACACACACACACACACACTGTGACACACACACACACACTGTGACACACACACACACTGACACACACACACACACACACACTGTGACACACACACACTGACACACACACACTGTGACAAATACACACACACACTGACACACACACACACACACTGTGACACAAACACACACTGTGACACAAACACACACACTGTGACACACACACACACACACACACTGTGACACAAACACACACACACTGTGACACACACACTGTGACACACAAACTTTGACACAAACACACACTGTGACACAAACACACACTGTGACACACACACACACACACACACTGTGACACACACACTGTGACATACACACACACACTGTGACACACACAGTGACACACACACACACACTGTGACACACACACACACACACATACACACACTGTCTCTGGCACTCAGTAACTCGAATCTCATTCACTAGTTCATATCAGTACACGTGCCCCCCCCCCCCCCCCCCACACACACACACACACACACACACGTGCTGTGGGGTTAGCGCCATTATTAGAATAATTTTCTGCTACTTTATGTCAAAGCTCTTCCCACACTGAAACGAGCAGTCATGATTGGACTGGCACACTGCCAAAAGTCGTGATTACTTATTCTTCAACTGCAGTCAGAAACTGAGGTTTCATGAAAGAAATTATTAGATACACTGCTTTCGTTATCATTGTTATGACAAAATTTTGTATCAAAGCTAATATACCTAACTTTGGCGAAAAAGACAACCAAACATATCAATGTTCATTTTACCTCAAACTTTCCAAAATCAAAATTTTGCTGTTGATTCAGCACTAGACAATGAAGATTTGCCGCCTTTAGAATATTTAATCAGCAACCATCAGCAGTGCTATGAATCACAAACAGTTAATGAAGCAACAAAAACTTGACAATAAATGCCAGGTTATAACTAGGCAGGTGATGCAATAGATGGTCTAACAAACTACAAAGAGAGAGAGACAAAAAACAGTTTGAAACACAATATGTCACTTTAACCAACACCAAAGGACAACAAAGAAGACTGTAACAAAAACAAAGTCAAATGCACAATGCATACTAAAGCAGGTCCAATTACTCACAAGGCCCACCTGGGACTTGGGGCCCATTGTTTACCACCTGTTTGAAGACATTTGGGGAAATCATATTGACCTAGTTTACTTTTCATAAGCACTGGGTGCTTACATAACATGTCTGGCTTGCCCACTCCCGCTGCCTGCATTACAACTAGTCTGCAGACACACCACCAATCTATAAATTAACTCTACTCAGTATTGGAAGAGACAACTTAAGTAAACATTTTGTGGAAACTGATACAGATTGGCCAGGAAAAATACAACACTTGGGATTCTAGTGCAAGAGATGACATGTTTTCAAGTATCTTAAGGAAGAAGTAATCAGCCTCTGCTTAAAATAATTTTCCTCTAGCACCTGCTCATGTGAATAATAAAATACAATAACAAGGGAACGAATGCAAATTTGCATTTTCCGATTCTTGAGAGACCTGGCATTAGCTTGGGGATTACGAAACCAGTCTGGACAAATGGTCAGCATGAAAAAGAAAACCAATTATATTTTGATATGCAGATCCACCCCTTATGTCCATCAACAGAGATGACCAGTAACATGGCCAGCATTCCATTTAAAAGGGGTTTAAAAATATTATCATTTTCTGTATTAAGATCATTGTCAGACAAACTGATGATCTCTGCATCTTCCCTTGATCACAACATTTTCACCAAACTACTAGTACTTTTTTTTCAATACGGAAAATGAAGACTTTTTGTTTTATTTGCCAATATCTTCAGCTATTCTGCTAAAACAAAATGTACGCTTCAGTGAATCTTTCTTGAATTCTCAAGCATTAAAACGACTGGAGCTTTAAATATCCCCAGTGAATGGACTGGTTATTTGGCAACACCCTAAACTCAGCTTCCTTTCTTCCAGTTTCAGAATAATTCTGGACACCAGGTCGTCCCATGGTGTATTTTCACTGCTGTTATCAGTGCAGAGACATGGATTGAGTTTGTGCATTTAGTGCACTTGAGTCTTTATTAGCTTGAAAGTTATATAATCCGTCTGGGTATCTTGTATATAAACAAAACATGCCACATTAATAAACAAGGGGAAAAGGCATTTGTTTCACCATAAGCTAGCGGGGGGGGGGGGGGGAAGGGGGGGGGTGAGGGAGATGTTTTTGTGGTCCTGACACATGAATGATATCAGTACAATTAAAACCACATAAGCTGATCTAAATATTTAACTATTTTAAAGGCATCATTATCTCATTTGTATTGACTAATTCTGCTCAAGTCAGAAGAAAATGATTGTATTCAATATGCAAGCTCCCTTGTAATAGAAAAAGCTGGTCATTTCACCAACTTAGTTTGGTCACATGTTAGGTCACATGACAAAGCATAACAAGAACAGAATACATGTCGACTGACCAAACAGAGGGATGGAAAACACAAAACAAATTAAAAACACATCCATGCCTTCATTGTCTGATGGCGAAACTGTCCGATGGCCAGACTGCCCAGCCCTGCAAATATATCACAGCGTATTTGATGATATTTTAATTTGGGTTTAATCCGCATGGTTCCCTGTGAACAGAGACCTATTATGGAGCAGTGGTAGTGGCCTAGTGAACTGCGCCTGACCTGTCTGAGCTGCCACACCAGCGCAGCTACAGAATAAAACTTAAAAACCCAGCAAACTTGATTTTTCTCCTCAGCGCTGTATAGTGAAAAATACAAAATCACTTCCTCTGCGCCATTGAATAATGCATCTTTAATATGTTCTAAATGAGAATTGACAGCAATCACAGTGTGAGAATAAAGACGTGTCAAATCTACCAGATAATACAGTCTCTACATTTCAAACCTTGTCTCCTGCTTTCAAGGATTAATAATTAAATGTGTGAAAATACGTACACTTGTAACAGTGAAAATATATTCCAGTTTTACTAAATATTTTACACGGTGACTCACTGTCCCGAATGCAGGAAATGTAGTCATTTGCTTTCATATGCAACCAACAATCATTAGGAAAGGGTCACTGCCCAATAAAACAGCAAAGAACATTAACTCCCTCTGTATTGTTAATCCACAGAATTTGAATCATGTCAACAAAAAATCTATTGTCTTCAATGTGGATAAAACTGAACACTGTAGGAAATTTGATAAATAATGCCTATGCTTAGAGCATGCTTAGAGCATTTTATAAGCATTGAATGCTGAGAGTAATCTATTGCTATTCTTTGTATTCCACTAGAATTAAAATGCTTTCAGCATAGATATAAACTGGATTTTTAACCACACTATGAAACTGTACATCTGCTTTGTTAATGTTATAACCACTTAATTGTTCTTCACCCATTTTTAAAATATACTAACAGAACAATTTTGTGCATAATTTGCTCAGGTAAAACTCGACAAGTATATTCAATTGGTTGCAGATCATGTAGTCAATGCCATCAAGCTAGACCAACACCATAATACTAAGGCCACTGTAAACGTACACTCTTACAGCTTGGCATTCACTGCAAATACTACTGTAAACCAACACCATTACAAATTTTGTGTACACATACAAGGGAGGAAAACTGTAGGGAGAAGGCCAGGGTTTCAATACACCAGAGTAATATAACACTGACATGTGCTCTGTGTTATCATATCAGCCTCCCACTTTCCAGCCATATTATATAAACACAGGTCAGTAGACTTGAGAGACACACACACCCCTTTGACCACTGTGTACTCAATGCACTGACCAGTAAAGAGATGACCACTCCTTATTGACATATTTAAAATCTCTGTTTATTTTAACTGATTTGAAAATTAAATATCAACGTGCAAAATCTTAAACGGTTGTCTAATTGACAAAGAGAAAAGAATTCATTGTTATAGAGCTGTATCTCACAGTTTATTTTTAATTTATGTTCCAACTTAGAGATCCCTTATATTTCCATCTAATTCTTAAAAACCTTCTATATTACTCCTACGCTAAATATGGTTTCCTTCAAGAAACAGCAATCTTCTCACTTAAGAACACAGTGAAAAGAAGCTGCGCTCTGCCACAATAGTGAGCACAACTTAATGCCGCTCATGTAAGGAGAAGAGTTAGACCGGCCTTTCCTGATATCATCAATGCATGCTCTCACTGCTGTTTATCTGATCTTCCAGATCTATGGTTACACCAGTAATGTATACAGAGAATGTCATTAGGCCTTTCTGTGGGAAGCCAGATGCTGGCTAACTAGCAGGCTGTTCGGTTAGATATTTACATTAAAGATGGGTTATTAAGGTGGACAGCTGGCAAGTTGACCACCGTTATATTACCTCAGGCACATTCAGACCTGGCCTAAATTAAATCCATCTAAATAGGGCTCATTCCCTATGAAAATACCATGCTATGTAGATTGATCAACTACAAGGGGACTCTTGCTGAATGCAATCAGATTAACAGTTTAATACACCTCCTCTAGATATTGAATATAGTACAGACACGCTGGTGATTATACAAGGAAATTTGTTTAATGTGATTGCATTCAGCAAGAGTCCCCACGTGGCTGAATTGAAGTACACAGAACAATAGCTTCACTGGCAATGATCCCTTACTGACATCACCTGGCAGACCTAATGTGACAAATTAAAACCTTTACTACTTAAAAAATTTCAAAAACCCCAGGCTAATACATCACCACTGTCTGGTCATGGGAAATTGATTGATTATTTCTGGTGTTAGTTTCACCTGGTTTGAATCTGCCTTAAATCTCCCTTGAAATAATAAAAATAACAAAAGCGGCAAGCCGTCAAGAGAAGAAACAATACAGGTGTTTATACATGGGAGGCTCTCCATCAATACCGAATTATCAAGAAAGCTACTTATGGAATGGGCAACATCTTCCCTACAGGTATTACCAATAACTTAATACCAATAATATAATGTCTGTGGATAATTGTATCACTAATTATGGGCAAAGAATATCCATAATCCCGGATCTCAGAATAAGTAAAAAAATACCCCGTGCAAAATAAGCCTAATTAAAAGCCTACGCCATGTCATGTCTGTCTACCTTAATCTAAAATCCAGTTCTTCATTATTCTCATGGTTTAACCTTGGGTGACTTATAATCCATGAGAAAACTAATATTCTCTTATTTATGGGTGTCATTCCCTTATAAAGACTCACTTTTAGTAGTGCTTCAATTATCAGTAAAAAAAATCTAGGCAAATCCTGGTGTTTTTGACCTTCTTAAAGAAAAACTTGATGAAGCAATCAAAGTATTCAACTAAAACAAGAATACTGTCAACTTATAAATAAAAAATGATATCAACACACTGGATAACTCCCTGATAACGTGTATGAATCAAGGATCTTTCTTCAGAAACATCTTTGAAAATAAAGCCTTGCCGTTTGTCATGTATTAAGACTAATATAAAAACATTAAAATGTAGATGCACAGTAAGACATAATAAGACACAAGGAAAAAAAGTCTTACCTGCCATGTAATACTGGTTATTGTTATACATTTCCATTTGATCAGAAAACATGCGAGCAAACGACGCAGGAACAGCACAATCCTGTGGCTGCCCACGACCACAGTGGTTGTCGTCGTTCAAGGCACAGTCAGAGAGGCGACTGTTCAGGGAGTTCATCCAAACACACTACTGCCTGAGCAATAAGCCTTTTGAACTTCCTTATCAACGTCTTCAGAAAAAGACCACACTGCTTATTAAGCCTGTCTCCCACACCTGTTCAGTCTAATCCTGTCCTTCCAAAATCTTTTCATGAAACCTGGCCGTGAGGTGAGATTTTCCTCCCGCTCTTACTTTCTCTGCGCTGATCTCAACTAAATTGCATTTGTCTGACCCACTACTGGCTGACTAGCCTCTCACTGACCAAAGCACCCAGCGATTACATAAACACCTTTTGCTGGGTCAATGCTTGGTTAATACAGTATGCTCTAGAATAATGACGTAGGTAAATATTCTCTTATTCAAATACTGGGACCGAGCAAAGCAGAACGCACAGCTAAAAACATCATACAGTACATGAAATCCAATTAAAATACATCTTAACGAGACAAGGTGGTAGGAAAGCAGTTTCATTTTAAGAACTTAATGACTTGATGTCTTTACTTCATCACAGATTATTTAAAATAAGTTTTTTTCCTCACCTATGTATTTCTGATAAACAACAGTAAGGCTTTCATGCACAGGAAATTATTTTTATGTGGTAAAACACAATATCTTTCAGAATTTATAAGATAATAGGAGAAATATACAGAAAATTTGCAAAAATTCTGATGGCATACTCTGACCAGTACATAAATTCTGAGGTTTACGGTAGGGAAGGGTTAACATAAGGTAACCATCCCACCATGCCTCACTCTTCCCTGAGAATGCTGGGAAATTCCAGCAGGGTCCTCAGCCTTGACCAATGGTCAGCTATGAATTCCTCCAGTTAATTTATTTCTACACATACATAAACCTCAAGCCTTACTGTTTCTACAGAAAAAATTAAAAGCCCTGCCAAATTTTGGGGAAAAAATGCCTTCACAGAACACACCTGACAAGACTGTACTTCAAATTACTAAAACACGTGTCAGATTGAAGCCAAGTTAGTGTATCACCATTAAAGTACAGAAGACCTTCTCTTGACCTTGACGGTATTTTGTTTTCTGTTTTTGCTTAATCCACCACACATTACGGAAACCAACATATTACTTTGCAAGAAACCTGAATTCTCACAATTTACCTAGAAATTTTTTTAAAAAATCAAATTGACTGATGTTTAAGATATAATGTTGAGAACAAAACAATTAAAAATAACATGGAGCTAAGTTAAGTGATCAATTTTTAAAAGCTATCTGACCTATGATGTACAAGGTGTCTTTGGACAGCAGGAACTATGGACATGATGAATATTCAAGTCAAACCTTACACAACACAGAGCAATTACGTATGCCGACAGTATGAGATAATACCCACCTGTGGCCACAATTTAAATAGTTAACAGACAGCACTCAAGTGTTAATGATACCTTGGTAGATTATCTGTACATCATTATTACCTCTCCATCCATCTCTCACGCATGTATGCCTACATAAATTCTCTCTGTCTATCTCTCTCTCTCTTCCAAGTTGTATAATACCATTATGACATATGAATTACATAATCAATCCATGAGAAAAAAAATGAGGAAATAATAATGGAAGCCACTTAAAACAATAAAACAAAGAATAATAAAATAATAAGACAAAAAAAAACTTCGAGAGAAAAGACAAAATACTCCTTTTGGAAAAAATAATAAAAAACTAATTAATATCAGTACATGTGAAAATATGAATCAATTTTTAATTGACTTCTGAAGCTTGACAATACCTGAAATTAACCAGAGAAATGATAATTGAAAAGGCCACACAATAATCTGGACATTGTCATAAAACAAGAGATATCATCAGCCAATTGATCAATGTCACAGGCTGGGAGGTCATTACAAAGGCAGGTATGGTGGGGGAGTGGGGAGGGGGGGGGTCTCTCTTTCCTTGACAAGATGGTGGATGCAATGTCCAACTTTTATGCCAATAATGGAGAGAAGAGAAAAAAAATAATTTGATTTATTTTCAAAAATTGGCAAAATGCATAAATCACATTTCCTAACCCAAAATTCTAGACCTGTCAATGAATTGGTTACATAAATGAAGTATCTTAAAATCAAATCTGCATCACTTGATTGTCATTATTTTAGATCCAAAATTCTTCCCAAGTAATCGCACAAAATCTGGCTAGATTTTTAAAGAGTTTATTGGTTAATCCTAATATAATAGGTAAATAAAGACAAATTTAAATGTTTAGTCTATAATAAATATAAAATAATACTTCGTAATAATAGTACTTTGTAATGATTGATAATGACAGTAGTGTGATGAGTGCCAAATCTGTAACAAAGTTTAGAAACAATTAAATTATACAACTAACAATACAAGGCTTAAATGTATATCTATGTGAATATTTCAGATTGTGCAGTCCAATTTAATTGTTCAATAATTGTAAAAAGTATAGAAATAAAACTTCTGTATTCTCGATATTTTTATAAATAAAGTGAAAATCATATCTGAAACTGAGCTTGTAATAAAAATCAAAATATTAAAAACACAAATGCTTTATCTTATTTCCGTATCTCTGATTATTTGCAAATTATGAACCTTAAATATGATTTATTTAAACACACTGTTTTGTTTTAGGAAAACAAAAAACCAATTGTTCAAAAAATTAATTAACAACAAAAAAGCTGTTAATAAGTTTTAAAAAAATTAAATAATGATTTGAATTTGTTGTAAATTGTAAATTATTATTATTTTTTTTTTTTGGGGGGGGGGAGGGCTTTCAAGTAATATATGGCTTGTTTAAAGCATCCCTTTGTTTATCACATATGCTCACTGGGTGACTTTCTTCCTTTGTTCGGAGCAGTAGCACACTAGCGAAGCATCACCTTGGGGCTCTTCCACCAGTAAACTGCATTAGTGACATTTTATAATTCATCTTTGACATTCAGTCTAATACATAAAGTATTGCGATTGCACATCATACCCAATTGCAAAATTACTCATTTCAGTTTTGTGACTATAAAATCTCATCACTTTACAGTGCAACCCTGGATATCTGGAACCTCTTCTGTATGCGGAGGTTGGTTTAATAACATAATGAACTTTTGACCTGGCCTTGTCTTGATTTGGATAATGAAATAATACATGAAATCAATGCATTTCAGTCAACAATCATCAGGGTTAATAACCTTCCATTCTGATGAAACCTTGTCATTAAAGTTTGTCTTCACTATAATGTTGCACTATCTTTTTCTACTATAAAGATGCATATATGTAATTCAAGCATGATGTTAACTGAATAAATAAATAAATTTGTTAGCTTCTCTTAGCCTCTTCATTTATAATTGAAAAGCACATACAGACAGACAAAAACATAAACACATATAGATAAAGAAGTCAAGGGAATACTAAAAGGTGCCCAGTGTAAGACCCCCTCCCCCATATTTAACACATTTTCCTTGATATCTTTTTTCCGACTCTTCGTTCCATCATCCTGTCCTAACACTCGCCATAACCCTGTAACAATCTGGGAATATTCAAATCTTTAACACATGCTTAGGATGGGGTGTCAAGTTGATTGAAATTTGGCCAGGTTTATCAGGTGATATACTGGCAACATTCATTTATGGCATGTATCTGATAAAATTATCAAAAATTATTTTTTGTTCTCAGAAACCTTCAACAAGAAGTGGTTTACGTAAAACTGGGTATCTAACCTATATAAAATCTTACACTGTGCCCTTATAAATAAAACAAAGAAAGAATAAAGTCTCTTTTATCAAAGTTTATATATTACAACTATAAAAAAGCATTAAAAGTGATTAACATCTGACAAGCATAGACTGCCAATGTTCTAACCGGAGCCGTAGCAATAGTCCGAAGGTTCAATAGTCCGAAGGTTCATTGGTCCGAATGTTCACCACAGAACCTTCGGACCAATGAACCCTTGATTAAAAAACCGATAAAAATGTTACCGTTTTTCGGACCAATGAACCTTCGGACTATCGAGACGCCCCCCCTTCTAACCACAGCAAAAAAATCCCGAGTTAATGCCACTTTAATATTTAGATGTTTTACAAGACAACTTCCTCATATAATAAGGCTATAGGTGTTACAGTAGCCTGTGCCTAAGAGAGCTGCTACCCCTCCCCCTTATCTCTCCTCCACCTGGGTACATGAGAGTAGTCAAAGGTTCAATAGTCTGTAAGTTCATTGGTCTAAATGTTTACTAAAGAACCTTCCGACCAACTTGCCCTTTTATTAAAGGGGGCGTCTCGATAGTCCGAAGGTTCATTGGTCCGAAAAGTGGTAACATTTTCATCGATTTTTTTAATCAAGGGTTCATTGGTCCGAAGGTTCTATAGTGAACATTCGGACCAATGAACCTTCGGACTATTGAACCTTTGGACTATCGCTACGGCTCCTTATTAAAAACTGATGAAAGTGTTACATTATGATTTTTTGGGACCACTGAACCTTCAGATCAATGAAACTTCATACTAGTGATCAGAGTACACGGTAACTAAAATCATCAATCCACAAATCACAGTAAATAAGAATTTATTCATCTCTCAATGGAAATGTAGGAGATATACAAGTTGAAAGTATGATGCCTTCTTTTCATGAAAGAGGCTTCTCGATAGCCTGAGGGTTCATTGGTCCAAAAAATCATATTTTCATAATTTTTTTTATCAAGGGTTCATTGGTACGAAGGTTCTATAGTGAACATTCGGACCAATGAACTTTCAGGCTATTGACCCTTCGGACTATTGCTATGGCCCCCACAAAAGATGAAGACTATAAAGCTGCACTAGGTACTGGTCAGGAGTCACTAGATTGGGGCGGTTCACGGATCAAGCTGAATAGAACGTATGTTTCACACACTTCACAAAATAAAAAAGTGACGTTCACATGTAATGAAAATACCCAATGGGGCCCCTCATGCAAAATACTGGAGATAAAAGCATGTGCTTGCCAGCAGCAGACACATGCTTTGGTGCTAACGATAAATTTAATTGGCAGTGTGCTAAAGTAACTCCAAATGCTGCATATCAAATTGACAACAGAGAATGCATGTTTTTCCCAAATCTTAAAATAGATAACAAGAACTTAAGAAACTAAAAAATATATATATATAAATATTCAAATAGCTGTTACAATGCACAGAATAAACATTAGTAGGTGAGCGTTGATGTGTAATCCGTTTGTGAGTAAATTAAGGAGTAAATTAAGGAGTGTCTTCTGCGAAAATTATGGACATATTTTGTAGGGACTGTCATGAGAAACTTGAAGCGCAAATCGATTGTAGACTGCATAAAGTGCCAAAGTAATAAGTCTGAGAAGCCATGTTGGAAATACGAATCAAAATACTCACCTTACTCTGTCTTCACTGAAAGGGCTTCAAACTTTGGGATAGTCTCAGAAGACAACTCAATAGATCTGCAGGATGGTCGGGAACCCTGAAGCTTGAAATATTATGCTTTATTATTTAAATTCACATTAATTTTTTAGGTTCTCCCGGCCTTTAATTTGCCCGATTTACCATATACCCAAGCCCTGTCCCATCATGCAGTGCGAACACTTAGATCAACTGAGATTCTTTATAGCCTAACCCATTGGACTGCTTTTTGGGCCCTCCCTATGACATATATGATCAATAAAAGCAAATTATATTTCCATTAAATAAAGTAATGTATAATATTCATCAAACAAAATCTAGTCTAGATGAGGCTGTAAAAACTGTGGTAAGATTATGACGTAACAGAAGCGGCATCTGAGGTCAAAGGTAAAACTAGGTCACCAAACCACAACAAACCTTGTAATAAGGTAAGGGATGTCTTTTGAGGTAATATTTACAAATATGAGGACGCCTTAACACAACTACATAGCCTGAAAAGTTATTTTTACCGGGACTTTTTCACAAGATCTAATTTTGTTGGCTTGGAAAATGCACTGGTGCAAAACTCGAGAAAAGGCTATGATTTCCAAGTTTTTGTCTTTTCCAAATTTTTACTCGATTCGATATAAATGCATCTAGTACAATTACAAATAATCTTTTAAATAATCAGGGTTGATTTTTATATTTGCCTGTTTGTTAAATAGAAAAGGAAAAGAAAGAAAGGAAAGAAAATAAGAAAAATCTAACGAAAGTGATTGCTTCCAAAAATTGCGCTTATCAACTACTGAGCGCCATAGCGTTATTTCGGCATTGTTTCCATGTTCTTGTTTTCTTTCTTTCTATCTTTGTTTACCACTACTTCTATTATTATTATTATTATTATTATTATTATTATTATTATTATTATTATTATTATTGACAATTCAGCATGTGAAATGCACCTCTATATTGGGTTTGGGTGTATAAAAGTCGTTGAGACTGATGGATACGGACAAACAGGTTGATGGACGAACAAAAGATTAATAATAATAATAATAATAATAATAATAATAATAATAATAATAATAATAATAATAATAATAATAATAATAAATTCAATGTTGTATTCAACTTTTTTTAACTATATGTTCACAGAACAAAAATCCATGACTGTCTCAATTTTAAATTAATTTTTAATTTTTACCATATCTTTACATTATGTAAGGAGCCTAAATGATAACGTATGTTCCGGTTAACGTATGTTCCGGGTCTTTTAATTTTTATTTTTATATTTCGTTCCGATATATTTTGTAGTGATTTAGTCAGGGTATATTATGATTTGGGGATTCTGATGCCAGGTTGATTGGATGAAATCATAGTATTAAACGGGAGCCAAAGCACAACCCTTCCTTGCATAGCTAGGTTTTACGTCTTTAATTGTCCAATCCACTCCTCACAATAAAATCTCTCTCTCTCTCTAATATAGTTTCTCAGTTTGTAAAATTTTATTTCTTTTCTCCTTCTCTTCAGTCTAAATACTATGGGTAATCCAAAACTGTTAAAACACGATCACTGGGTGGAATATTGCGTTTTCGCACCTAATACAATGGGATTGGCCGTCTGCAGTGCAAACTACATTTATTTATGGGATCTGAAAGACATGTCGCAGGCAAACTGTAAGCACATCTTGGAACATGAAGACAACGTTTGGAAGTGTTGCTATAACAACAGTGGGACAAAGCTGTGCAGCGTCACCAGCTCGGGATTATTGTATATTTGGAGCGTCCGTGTGAAAACCCCGTCCCATTCCATCGTTGAGGCGCACGCGTCAAAATGTATTCAGGTAAAACTAATATTAAGGTGCAGAGGCAGGAGTTAAATTGACACCAAGTAGTCTTAATTTTAACAAAAGAAATCAACCTTTATTACTTTTGGTGATTTTCCGTTCGTACGTATTAGTCTTACGTACCTTATTATAAGAAAATACACGTATTCCAGTTGTATATTCGTTTATTTGAGTATGTATATATTTTATCATTAAGACGGAATTATACAACTGTGCTACATGAAAATATAAGCATATAAGTACAGGCTAGCAGAATATTTTCCTATCAATTCTAAGTTATCTTTCCTCAGGGTCTGGACGTGTCTCGACACTTGGACGTCATCGCCACGGCCGCAACAGACCAACTAGTCAAGATATTCAATTTCGATGGCCGACAACTTCTGGAATTCAAGGGACACGGGAACGTGATAGAGCACGTTGCCTTCTCTAACACAAGACTCAACTGGATCGCGAGTTGTTCCAAAGACAGAACCGTCAAACTGTGGAACGTTGGGGACCAGTTGCGCCGCGTTAACGTGCGCAGGGATCACAGGTACTTGTAGATATGGCACATTACACTGCGTTGTCCGGGTTTCCTTCCCTCGTTAATTTTTTTAACGTTCATATGTATGAATTGTATTAATTTAGAAGAGGTAGTAGTTAATGTTGTGGTATTACTAGTAACCGTTTTTTTTTTTTTTTTTTTTTTTTTTTTTTTTTGCACGACTGCATTTTTTGGACAATAACCTTTTAATTTTATATTTTTGTTAAATTTATGCATTTATTTGCTTTGATGTTCAGAAACTCTTTATCTGAGTCGTATTTCACATAAAATAAGTTTTTGAAATCTTTATTTAATAATTCAGTTTCAATATCATCTTCAGATCTAGGATTCCTATAAAGAAAAACCTCTTTGGCGTAGTTGAGAAATACTTTCCCCCTCCATTGCGTACTCTTCGAGGTCATAATCACTGGGTATTCCACTGCGTCTTCTCACCGGACGACACCCTTCTAGCGTCCGCCTCCAGCGACCAGGAGGTGAGACTCTGGGACCCTCGTGAAGGGGATCTCCTCTGGGTACTCACTGGGCACACGGGAATCGTATGGTCCTGCAGCTTCCTCAGCCGCCACGCCCCCATCATCGATGTCGTCGATTCAGACTCTCCGACCAACGACAGAGCACTGGTCATAAATGCTTCCTACGAGCCTTCTGAGCAGGACGTTGCCTTGGTAACTTGTTCTAGCGATCGCAGACTTAGGTACGCATATGCGATGAATACAAAAAAAAAAAAAAAAAAAAAAAAAAAAAAAGAAGAAGAAGAATCTCATTTATATGCACCTATGAAATTGAGCGAAACGGAATGTTTATTTTATGAATCAAGATGAAAGCTAAATCTTTCCACATTGGGACAACGCCACTATAATGCTGTTGATGTTGTGAATCGGAAACAATGATATCTAACAATTGCATGGATCTTCTTCTTTTCAATATTTCCATTCTATTCCTATTTAGCATACATTTCTTTATTTCCTTTTTCTTTTCTTTTTTTTTTCGCCTTTTTTTAAATACGTATCTACCTTTCGTTTCTCTTATTTTCTCTCTTATCCCATCCTCTCTCTTTCTTTCTTTCTCTTGCCTTCTATCCTTTCTCCTATCTACTTTCTAGGTTTTGGAGCTTGTGCACTGGTCAGATTCTTAGTGAAGTGAAGGATCCTACTAGAGAATTCGACGGCAGAGGGCAGCTCCTGACACTGGCTGTCAATAAAGATGCTTCTTACGTTGCAGTTGGATCATTTGGCGGAAACGTCACCGTCTTGGAAACGTCAAATTTTGTAACACTGAGAGCGTCTTAGGATTCAAGACTGAAATGTCCTGTTGCACAATTATCTTTCGATTTTGTTTACATATAGAACATATCTTTTTTCGGTCCATGAATACCTCTGTACACATTTGATTTTGCTTTCCCTATTTTCTTTTCTTTATTCTATCATTAACCCAATATACTTATGAAAGACGCGCAGAGGAAAGGTACTTGTAGAAGAAAAAAAGAGCTGTGATATTTTTGCATTTATATATTTTTAAAACAAGAATAGAAAGAGTTATCATATATTTCATTTTCAAGTCTACCTTGACATAAACTGCTAAATGAAAAGCCATACTTCTGTAAACAGTAAAATATATTTGAATATAAAACTATTAATCGTATACTCGTCTTTAGCGTTTTGAGTAAAAATTGAAAAGAAACATGGTTTATCAGAATCTGTGTCTATTGCATGAAAACAGAGTTCCCAGGCCAACGACAGGCATATTGGAGAAAGCCCATAGAAAAATTGCTCGCAATATGGCTAAGACAAAAATAAGCTCAATATACAGTGCAAGGGATACCGATTTTTATTACTAAACATTTCTAAAAAGACTAACTGTGCCATGAACATGTCGACTGGAGGCACTGAGCAAGGTCTACCATACACCGCGGCATTACCCACTACCAGGGCGACAGATTGACAGATATGTCTCTAGATAAATAGACGGTCATTTTGGTCTGTTGACAGCAAAATAACATAATAGGACCAGTGAAAATGGTGCGATACAGAAATAGGTAGGCTACCGCTAGCTCGATTGCGAAAAGGACCCCTGAGGACCTCTCAAATTGGACCTACCAATTAAGTCAATTAACCACTGAGAGACGATGTCCCTTAAGTGTTGGATACTGGGAAAGGCCACAGAAAAATTGTCAAAGTAAGAAAAAAAGTTGAAGAAATTTCAGGTCATTGTAAAACGACATTGCATGCCGTCATTGCGGATCATTTGCGCAATTTCACTTTGCCGCACCTAAAGTCCGGGTATACAGCGCCATCTATTATCGGCAAGAATAATTGCTACGTTTCTTTTCAGAATTTGCAACACATTTAATTGGTTTCTCGGGCAAGTTATTAGAACTATAAATAAACTCATGCACACAAAATCCCCCCCCCCCCCCCCAAAAAAAAAAAAAAATCAATATGTAATCATCTATTTGTCTACTTGTCATGTTTGGGCACATCTATTTTGAAATCGAGGCCGCCGTCAATGGAATAAAAAATCCCACCATGGCGGACGTGAGGTCGTATATTTGCTGTATTCTTCTGGCGTTTGTAGGTGTTGACAGTTATCTTGTTACTGGTAAGTGAATTTTTCTTGAAATGTTAGTATGCTAAGAAGGATTTAGTTTGTGTTTATCTAAATCTGGGAAGTGTTGTGGTGAATTATCTCCTCGACCTTCGAAGAAAAAAGGGGGCCATTTTGTTCTGTCTCTTTATTTATCCACCAGTCAATTGAAATCCCGGACCAGGACCTCCGCGACAGGGCGGGGAATTTAACAACCATGCATTGTTAAAAATCTGCATTTCCCCTGTTTTCCGGGGGAAACATTTCCCCTGTTAAAGCCCCGATACTGAGGTCCCGGTGTTCTGTAGATATGTTCGATCTTTATAAATAAAAAAGGTATAAACATGTCCTGTGTGTGTAAACATCAGCATGTATAAGTTAATGCCTGTACTATCGGATTGAAGAGCATTTAAATATTAAAGTCCTGACCCAGTTGTCAGTGCTTTATAGTCGTCAAGGTGCTCTAGCGCGTAAAAGTATGTCATGCACTGATGTACTAGTAAGTCTTGCCTTGAACAGGAAATCTTAAGCCTCCTTGTGAAATTAAGGGGTTTATATAATTGTTTATACTGTTCAAAGTTAATTTCCTTGCTAACTGTCATGGCTTGGGTTAAATTTGGTTAAATTCCTCACCCACCTATGGAATCATGCTGTTAAATCGGCATGAAATCCCCCTCTTGGACGCATTTAATGCCAGTTGAGGAGACAGGTTTTAATTGACTGTTGCATTAGTATCACTTAACTTAAACTTAGAAGGCATCTGTTTACTTTCAGAAGACTGATGAACACTTATTTTTTTAAGTTCAATTGAGAATTCCTTACATGAGCAATTATTGATATGTTTTCTCTCTTTTTCATTTCTCAGGCCAGAAGAGAGCTGAGACTGTATATCAAGTGGACCAGTGTGGTAAAACCATCAACTTCAACAACAGTATAATCCTTAAGCTTAAAGGCTCAGGAGGAAATGCCATGAGTGACAGGTATAAAATAAAAAAAAAAACTTTCCCAGAGATAATATTTTTTCTATTCAAAATAGTGATATGATATTTTTGATATTTTTTTCCTTTGATCATTCTCAGAGAGAGTTACTGGACATAAAAAATTGAAAGAAACAGGTAGTGGAAATTCAGTAAGTTGGCATTTTTATGTTTTACCATCAATTACAGTAGAAATTGATTACATATGAGATTATTATAAACATTATGTTTTTCCCCCTAGGATAACCTGTTTAGTTCATCTCCGTAGTCAGGAGCCTGGTGTGAAACTCCTGGTGCACTGGGAACTGCCATTTGACATGGCCATCGACCTTCAGTTTCCTCTCTCCTTCGATGTCTCCAATTATCAGAGTAAACGCAGAGGTTCCGATGGGTAAGTTTTGTCATACAACAGAGGCAAGTCTTCAAGAGAGTGAAGACACCCCCCCCCCCCCCCCCCAAACTTCTGGCTCCAGTTTCACAAAAAAAATTGTCAGTTTTCTGGCTTAGTTGACTAGGATTTCCGTAACAGCACTCTCATGGAAATCCTAGTTGACTAGGATTTCCATGAGAGTGCTGTTACACTGCTCCTGATAGGGTAAGATGTGCCCATGTAACCTTGGTAATTAAGTTCTTAGGCAGGGGACCTGACTTAAGTTATTTTTGCGTGTGAAACTGGGGCCTGGACTCTTTGTCTAGATGCAAGTTAGGCTGACTATAAAATAAAGAAGATCAGTTTTGTTATCGCGTCACTTGCTAAGATTTTATAAGTGAAGACAATTGTTGAAAAGCTGCAAAGCCACAGAATATTTCTACGGTAAAGTCTTGAAAATTTCGTCGTTCTTGAAAATTTCGTCGGCAGACGATTTTCCGCCGAGGTAATTTTTTTCCCCTTGAAAACTTCGTCGACCTTGAAAATGAGGTACTCAATAATTTTTGAAAAGTTCGTCACCAAATATGGCCGCGTTGTCCAGCTCAAACATGAAGGTAATGCGTCAGTTGATTCAAGACAATGATACGATCAGGATATCATTGCCGATAACACTCTCAATGGGAGATAGGAACAATAGTGCGCCCCTGCGAGCGGTTACTCACAATATAAGTGGTTAAGATGTGAATCCCCGTTCTTAATTGCGGGAACATCGGCCTTTTGTCTAAATAGTTTCATTACTATTACCTGGCTCAAGGTGCGTTATCAAGCCGGCAAATAAAATTCACAGGCCGCTGCTTTGTCATTTGTAACGCCGTTATTGTTATCGGCGGCTGTCCTAAATGAGGAAGACACAATGAAAAATCAAGATATTATCTCGAAGGGAAATGTACCCGTCACTTCTATTCATGTCCATGTTCAATTTAGGACCATTTAACAATTACCTGGCTCATCCATGGAGATCGTTCGCAATGCGAATGGGACGAGATGGCAATTTTCATAGCTTCAGCAGAGAATCTTTCGCGTAATATTGTCAACAGATCGTTCGCGATCCAAACGAGACAAGAAGAAAATGTTCATATTTATAGCAGACTCCGTTCGCGTAAGATCATCAGCGGGAGATCGTTTGCGATCCGAGCGAGACGAAAAGGCAATTTTCATGTCATCATCGGGAGATCGTTCGCGATGTAAGCAAGAATGAAATGCAATTTTCAAATTAGTGCAAGGAACTTAGTTTGCAAAAGATCGTCAGCGGGAGATCACTATTCTAACCCCCCCTTTGAATTTAATAAATAATATATATTTTTTCATTTTATCTTAAACCCCCCTCCCCCCCTTCCCCGCTCATGGCATATCTTCGGCGGAGAATCGTTCGCGTAAGATAATCATCGCGGGATCGTTTGCGATGTAAGCAAGAATGAAATGCAATTTTTATATTAGTTCGAGGGATTTAGGGAACTTCGTTAACGGAAGATCGTCAGCGAGAGATCATTATTTCACTCTCCCCCCCCCCCCCCAGACCCCAGACACACACACTTTGGATTTAAAAAATATCTTTTTCATTTTATCTTTAAACAGCCCCCCCCCTCCCCCGCTCACGGTATATATTCGGCGGAGAATCGTTCGCGTAATATCCTCAGGACTTTGTTCGCGTAAGATCATATCAGAGGGAGATCGTTCGCGATCCTAGCTTGACGTAAAGGCAATTTTCATATCATCGTCAGGAGATTGTTCGCGATGTAAGCAATAATAAAATGCAGTTTTCATATTAGTTCAAGGAACTTAGTTTGCAAACGATCGTCAGCGGGAGATCATTATTTTAACCCCTCCTCCCCTTTGAATATTATAAATAATATATATTTTTAATTTCATCTTTAACCCCCCCCCCCCTTTCCCCGCTCACGGCATACATGTATCTTCGGCGAAGAATCGTTTGCGTAATATATCGCCGGACTTTGTTCGCGTAAGATCGTCAGAGGGAGATCGTTCGCGATCCGAGCGAGACGAAAAGGCCATTTTCATATCATCATCGGGAGATCGTTCAGTTTTCATATAAGTTCAAGAAACTTAAATTGCGGAAGATCGTCTGCGGGAGCAATTATTTTAACTCCCTGTAAATTTTTAGGAAGTTACAGATGGTACTTTTAGAAGGCCTGACATTCAATCCTGGGAAAAGCCCTGCATGCAACAAACGTTGCCAAGTGCATAATTTTTTTTAAATATGTCGCAACTTATCTTGATCCTTCTCCTCTATCAGGAGGTATGTTTCTTACCGAGAAGATAATTCTCAACACATTTTCGGGTACAGTAAGTTAAATTTAACTTAATCGAGATGCAGTAATAAATATATTATTATTTACCACCAGAAAACGACTTAGGAAGTAGTTTTAAATATCCCACAATATAGGAGGGTCAAAGATAACAGTCGCTAAGGATAAAAGCACAAAGGCCGGATTTTTGAAAATTTCGTCATACCCAGGAGTCGGGGAGAGGTAATTTTGAAAAATTAGTCGGATTTACACAATTAAAAATATTAATTAATTTTTAAGCGACGAAATTTTCAAGACTTTACCGTACATTTTATTGTGATATTTTTAGCCTGGCAGTCAGAAGTGGCCGGTCGGGATCTCCTGCGTCATATGGCCGCATATATGGTGTGAAGAAGGAAGTGACTGGCTACGACATGAGCAGTGATGCCATTGTGACCTCCATCAAAGAGCTGTACCCAATGTTTGGAAGTCGACTGACGGACAGGACAATATCAGAGTCAGGGGTCACATTTGACTATAAAGGGATACCGGAGAAGGATGAGTTCCATGCTGTTATTACAGCTTTCCGAGGTGAGGCCATCATATAGCACCTAATTTATTGGTTACCAACAGTTTGTAGAATTACCCCTGCCTCCTGCTCCCAACATTGTTTGATATAGTTGGACAAATTTGGAAATCATAAACATTCAATCTTTCCAATTTAGAATGCCTGAAAACGTAAGGAAAGCCTACTGATTCAGAAGTCCAAAGCAAGATTTTCTAAAGATTGGGAGTATTTTTGTTGTTGTTGTGAAGAGAAACTTTTTATGTGTCATTTTTCTTTAATCTTTCCTTAGATGACGTGGCAGCTGGAGATTGCACCGCAGCCAACAAGAGGTTCCTGTGTGAGGGCACTAACATGTGTATATCCACTGAACTGGTGTGTAATGGCCAGAAGAACTGTAAGGGAAACAATACCAGTGATGAGCCAAGTAGCTTTTCCCAGTGTGCACGACTGCTTGGACGAAGTAAGACTCGTTTTCCGTTTCACTTGCTATTTCATTTCTCTAGTGGGTTTAATATTAATTTAGGTTTTTTTTTTTTTTTTTAATTAGAATATATTAGTGTTCATTTCAGGGATTTTCCCAGAAATTGGGATACAGGGAGTTCAGTATGTGAATCTGTCATTTGTTCATAAATGAACAGTGAGTCCTATCCAAACGCTATGAGAAAGACCTTGATTCAATCTGTAACTTATTTCTTTATTTATTTTAAAGAGATTGTGTGATTTATGTTTCCAATATTTATTGTCAAATAGGATTCCTTTTGAGAAGAAATATATCCTAAAACTTATTTTCCTTATAGGGTGTGAAGCCGACTGTCTGAATGGTGGAACTTGTGAGTTCAATTGGAAAGGGGAAGCCACATGTAAATGCAGTATTGAGTACTCTGGAAGTAGATGCCAGAATGTCGGTAAGCATGTAAAAGGGTTTCCGTGGTAACAACATTGGGCTTGAAGGTGATACAGGAATGTCTGGAAATACTACCATTGCCTGCATTTTCATGTTTTTTAATCAATTGATTTGTATTGTGGTTCATATCATTGACTTTCTGTTAACATATAAAACAGGCAGTTTAAAAGGAGAGGAAACTAAATCACTCCAGCATTAGTCCAAGTTGACACATATCTAAATTCGTCATGACCAACCAGGTAGTTAGTAAATTATGAACGAACTTTAAATTGTTGATAATTAGCCAGATCCCCAGGAAAAGAAAAATTTGTTTACGCTTAAAACGCGATTTTTTTTTTCGAACCTGTTTTTTTTCTGTTGCTATGCTGTTTTATGCTGATCATCGTGTATTACAAAATTGATTTATGTTAGTCCCAGGTCTGTACATTTGACAGCCATTGTTGCATAGTGTTATTTAATTGTGTGTTTCAGGTTGTCCCTCTGATTTCTGTGTTAATGGAGGGAGGTGTGAGAAGGACTGGCGGGGGAAATACACCTGCAGGGATTGTAGCCCTGGTTACACTGGGAGAAAATGTGATACTGCCATCACACCAACCAGCAAACCAGCATCAGGTGTGTAATAACTCCCACTTCTTGGGCAATTAGGAAAGCACTCACTTACCTATTGCTGGAAACGTTACATTCCAACAATTGATCATAAAAAGAGAACTGTTGTGGATGAAAGAAATTGCATGTTTTGTGGATGTAGAAAATACCATTTCTTGTTTGATATATTGGAGAACCATTGGGGATTGTGTTTCAGCCGTGCAGACACCAGCTTGATTGCAATATCTTGTGCTAAATAAATCAATACATCAATAAAGAACAGTAGTATTCCACCTTAGGATCATCATCTTCTTCAATTTTGTTTTGCGCTAGCTTCTAGATCATCAACAAAGATTTTCCACTGCTCTTTGATTAGTGTTGGGTATATCCACTTAGCCCACTTGTGTCTATGGGAATGGAGGCTAATTATGACCATTGAAGAAATGAAGTATCAACGTGACATTTGTCAGCAGTTATGGTAAATTTACTGTTGTTTTGTAGACCACCCATGTGACCCTAATCCTTGCTACAATGGAGGTTCCTGTGAAACCACGTTCTATGGTATGGACTACAGTTGCGTGTGCACAGGGGGTTATACTGGGAAACAATGTGAAGAGGTTGAAGAGGTTATCCACAACAGTGATCACTCCAGTAAGTGGATCTTGCTGCTAAGCTCAAACTGGCAATTATATATGCCTCTTAGATAAATCCTTTGGCAATTTTTTTTTTCTGTGTGTGAGCGTGTGCCAGCAGTTTAAGATTGCGCCAAAGTAGTTTGTATAGTTGAAGAAAAATAAAAATGCTGGCATTTATATTATGTCTTCAGTGCATGTCTGAATGATGCTTTGCTATTTAATCACACTCGGTTTCTTTGAAAAAGGTGGACATTTTGTATCAACATGGAAAAATTGTACATGCTTGGATTTTTTTTTTTCAGGGGTAGAACTTTTGTCTCTGTCTAAACATAACTAAACTAAACTTAGACACCATGTAAAAGAGGTTCAGGCAGTAATCGTATGTGTCGAGTTGAACCCTACGATTGTACAATTTATAAGACAAAATTAGTGTTAATGTGTCCCTTACAGATGACATGATATCCCTTCAAAATGACAGTCATAGACAATTTTAAGAGTTCTTGCAATGCACTTTCTGATTGAATATTTATATTTCAGGTTCTGGAGACAATAATCCTATCACAGTTGTAGTGGTGGTGCCCACTGTTTTGATCATGGTCGCAATCATCGGTGCTGCATTTTTCCTAAAGTATCAACGACAACGCCGACGCCAGCGCACCCTGCAGTTGTATTCTGTCAACAGCTCAGATCAGAGACCACTGGGTCAGCCAGACGACCAGTACCCTGCATTCACCCCACCTCCTGGATCCCAGTATCCAACCCAGGGGTATCCCCATACTTACCCACCTCCCGCCTATGACGTGGCCACTGCTTAAAATGACAATTATCTATCACAAGTGGATGATCAGCAGTCTAAAGACATTTTGCATTATAGATGATATTTCAAATGCTCTATTTTTTTCAGACATTCCTATTATTTTTTATTTTATTTTATTTATTTTTTATTTATTATTATTATTTTATTTATTTATTTTTTTTTTAGTGTACTTACTTGTGTCAGTTTGTTTTCCTTATTTTGGATAGATTACATTATCATGGTGCTGGTTTAGTTTATATTCAGATAATTAGCGTGAAGATGCTTACTGAATGAATACAGATCAAAACATTTCAGATATTGTATGCATTTCTTAAGCATGCATACAATGTCAGGTAGCTTGGGATATTTAAAATCCTCTTTGTAAACTTAAAATCTTTTGCCATGTTGACCTCTTGTCAGTAACAAGATATATGATGGATCCATTTATTTGATTTACATACCTGTTTCCATGGAAATATTAACAACACACCAGTTGCCGTGGTTTTGATAAATTGTATTTTGCTTATACCAATTCTGAATCCTTGGACAGTTATATTTTTTTTTATTTTTATGTTCATATGATAACATATTTATTTATTTATAATGAGAACAGGGTAAAGATTGCAATTGCATATTTTCAGTGAGGTGATGAATCATTATTATTATATATTACATGTGTGAAAATTCACTGAACTTTCAAGATAATTGTCTAAAAATAGATCCATAATAATTTAGTGAAATTTCAGCTTTTACCACTTTTTGATATTGCATATTTTCTGAAAACTGAGGCAAAAGTTGGTGCATTTTTTCTCCATCTGATATAATTGCCCATATCATGTATTCAAATTTTATCATGGTATATCTGTATGAGAAAGCAAGCTGACAAACGCACACACCGACATGCTTTAAGAGAATTGGTTTACTTAAAGGCTATTTCCAATTTGTACATACATACAGTGGTGGGCTGTCTGTGTATAGTTTCTGGAGCTACTGCATTTCGGACTTGCTTTTAAGCTTTTGCTGCCTTCGCTTTTCCTTGTTTAGAATCAGTATTTTTATATGATGTGCAGGAACTAATCTCCAGTAATCTTTGAGGATAAGAAGTTGGAGAGACGAAGATTGA
Source organism: Lingula anatina (assembly GCF_051362555.1). Classification (NCBI taxonomy): domain Eukaryota; kingdom Metazoa; phylum Brachiopoda; class Lingulata; order Lingulida; family Lingulidae; genus Lingula; species Lingula anatina. Next base: position 30,196,379 of record NC_141769.1, on the reverse strand, counting down.
TGTAGATGTATATATTAAACTTAATTGCTGTTATTACTGTTTAAAATAGAGAGATACCTCTTAATATTATCATGTCCATTATATGGGTGATTGTTGCATATCGTCTTTGTTGCCATCATTTATGGTCATTAAAAGTAGGCCAGTTGCTTGCCTTGCAGTTTCAACAAAATATTTTTTCTATTTAGCCTGATCAATATAGAACTTTTCTATTAGGAGCAATTGAAATGAAAGTAATATGTAGTGATCTTATACGATGGTTGTGTTGGATTGGTGATAGATTATTCAAGAGACGGATATGTAATGGTATTTATTTTCTAAAGGAGAAGTACCCTGTCTGTATATATGTAACCAGTAATTTGTTTCAAGTCGAGAACACACGGTGATCTCCGAGCTCAGCGATTGCCGTTTTGTCCCGGGGAATGACGGGAGAAAGTCAAGTGAATGAAATGCACGAAGTAAAAGGTTTGAAGTAAAAAAAAAAATCAAACTTTTAACGTCATAGTCGAATAAACCAGTATTGGCACATTTGACTAACGCAGGCCCATGATCCGAGAAACGTGGACGCTGGGAATAGATGTCATCTGCCTGCTCTGTTTGTAAGGCCTGCAAATGAAAGTATCTGTAACTAAAACCTATTCGACAACGTTTTCTGGCAGTAACCTGACTTACGAACTTGGACTTTTTTTTTTCTTCATGTGTAAGAAGAATGTAGATATTATAACTTGACAAATGTATTTATCACGGAAATAAAACATTTAACTCGGCACATTGTATTTTTAGGGCCATTAAACATAAACGTGTACCATATTGTTGGTGTCGGTGACATGAAAACAAAACCTATATTAACAGGGGTATAATTTTCACAGGTTGTGTGTAACATGTACCAAAGGCGTCGACACTGGTACAGTAACAACTTTTTTTCATGATCAAATTTTGCCTGTTATACGACCCACGAGAGACGTGCCAAGATAACAAAATATCATGCTTTTTTTAAAACCGACTATTTTCAAGCGATTCCTTTTCTCAATTTAACCAGAGAATTATATCGTAGTCTACGCAGTGGGAAACAAAGTCAAGTAATCGTTGTTTGAGTTGATTCGTCATTTGAATAAGAGCTCAATAAGAGACTATAAACAGACATGGCCTTGATATGAAAAACGTGGCGACATAATCTATGATATGTATAATTTCGGGAAATTTGTAGGCCTACTGCTTTAGACGATTACCAAAAACGGAGTCATGATTATATATACTTTGGTTTAGGGGCCATTCAGATTCTCATATTCTAGCTGGGTCAGTCCAACCCTGCATGGGATTCTTGTGAATTGACTCGATTCAGGCAATTGAGTCGATTCCACTGATTGCACTTTAGCAGGAATCCCCTGCAGAGTTGGACCGACCCAGCTAGTACGATGTACGAATCTGAATGTTTGGACCGATCAGCAATATTAAACACAGATTCCAACAAACTTTGCACTCTGACACATATATGAAAAAAGTCTATTTAATTCTGGGATATAAAAAACGGGTGTAACAGGAATGGAAGTCCTAGGAATGGAATTTCGGGCTCCCATATGATAAGTACAGGTTAGGATTAGTTGGAGTATTGGGGTTAGTGCATGGGACGAATCTCACCTGTACAAAGTAATGGGAAATGGACTACGGTTCCAAGCGAACTTGCATTCCTTTTACACTGGCTGTCACACGAGACCAGTGACTGAGCTGATAGTTCTCTGTGTGCGTTGGGCCACGCGGCACGCGGGTGTGACCACAACTCATGCCTTGATTTCCACCTTAGTCAACACACTAGTCGCCCAACTGACCACCGTCACTCCTCGCGTGGTCATCGAGCTGGCGTGGTCTGGAGTTGACCATCCAAAGGACCGGTGGCTACTGGAGAAGGCTGCCTAGGCTGTGGGCCAGTATGTTGTGCTTATTGGTACTTCTGTGCACTTTTTGTCACCTCTTAAGCGGCTCTGTCGGTAAGTAAGATATATGTTCCAATATATCAAAATACCAAGAAGGCTATAATGTAAAGAATAGTTGGGATCTTCGTTTGTCTGCACCACGCCCCATCAACCCATATCAAATCTATGGCAATGAAAAGATTCTTGATCTTATAAGACGAATTGCAAAGCTAAACAGAAGAAATATTTTTCGTTCGTTCTGTTGGGAAGTTGCTTTTGATATTTTACATTTTATAGGTTTGATTGATAAATTTTATAATAAAGTGCCAGTTGCCATCCACAGCCTGGGCGATACCTTAAATTACATAATACGAGATGACTATCTATTCTGTAAGACTGGATGTCTCTTCTGTTTCAGTCAACTTGCCCGAGTCCAGTCCTAGCGCTGGTTACTATGGCTACGCCAGTAGGATTGGAGCGGGCGCCGACGTATTGCTTGACGTAGTCAGCGGTAAGACGTCGAACAGGATCGACAGCGTTAACGCCGGTTCCTTCGTACGACTACGTGCAACCCTAAAGCGCACGAGAGGTACTTTTTGTTTTCATCGAAAGGAGGGTCTTCACACTGCAGTCACCACCATAAAAAATTAATTAATTAATTAATGAAAAACAGAGAGCGCAGACCTCCGCCAAGGCAGCTCATTTTTTATTGCAAATTAATCTATTAACCTCTACCAAAGTCTAATTGATTCAAAGATAGCCGGTTTTGGACCTATCCTTTAAATTCCATCACTATACATCCATAAATTCAAATCATCAAAGATAAAGTCAAGGCAATAATGCCTCATCTAACACAATTTATTTCACCAAAAATGATTCGCACATTCCACACAATTGCGACCTTCCGTGCACAATATAAAACAACATTCTTCCGACATCGGTTTCATTCACAATTCTCGACAGTGTTTCTTATTGTTCTAGGACACCAAGGTCTCCGCATGACAAACTGCACTGCCTACGAATCAAGGGAAAAAATGAGGAGAGTTGCTATAACGGACGAAGACGGGTTTGGATATCTTCTTTAAATCTGTCTATCCCGCTGAAGAGCTTTGACTGTTGAATATAATCTTGCCTTGCTATTTCTTTCGATTGTCTTGTGCTTGATGTAGTATTTTTGCAAACAAGTTGTGTTAAGTGACAGCAAAAGTTGGCTTTGTTTGCCAATTAATATTTTGTTTTGCTGTTTTAGTTGTGGTTTGGGACAATTGTTTAACCTGGACGAAGGCTTCGAGGCTTCTCCTCCAACTGAGACATACTTCACAGCGTATTCCCCAGTTTTCCAAATGATAAAGTTCTCCAGTTTCGAGTCGCTGTATTTTGAGTGTGAATTCCTCACGTGCGCCAGCAGACATCCGAATAACACGTGTGAAATGGTAAGATACAGGTATACATTTAACCTACAGAGCCCACGCCTACACCGCCTACCCGCTCTCAAACAGCCAAACATGTACAACGATGAGTAAAAAAGAATTGTCTCGGTGATTAAGTTCTGTGACGTCACTGTAATTCTGATTTCAGCCTCACTGCAACAAGATACTACATGCGAGAAGCACACCTAGCCCATAAATACGACAGCAGATCCTGTGATTATTAATTCAAACCAACCAAGAAAACCACCGTGAAATCAAACTGGACTACAACCGCAATTGCTCAAATATACATCAATTCGGAATATTATTCTGGGAGATATATGAAGTGAGAAGAAACCTTCCCTTCTCATAACAACCCTGTGTTTCTACAGAAAGGATAGGTATTAAAAACTCGAGGCGAGGGGAGCCACCGATATCAGTTGAATACTTCGGGCTACTAGGAGCTATTTATATTTCACATAATCAATCTATATCAGATAAAAATCTATTTGTAGCACAAACCATATATTTATATATCTTATATCATTTAATAAACAAAATTATACAAATCAGCAATATCCACTGACTTCTCAAGCAATAAATAAATAAATAAATAAATAAAACTGAATTGTTTGCCCAGCCGAGTGAATATTTCACTTGCCATCCTTGGCAACCGTAGTCCGCCCCCCCCCCCCCCCCCCCATTACTTTGTACAGGTGACATTCGTCAAATATACAAACCCCAATACTCCGACCATTAAATAGATATTGGAAATGAAAACAGAAAAATACGATATATATAAAACAAATTTATATCAAAACGTACACAGTTTGACATCCAGCCGTTTCAAAAAATGGCATATCCATATCAATAAACTTCCCAAAATAATACAAACAAGTTATATGAGACAATTAGGCTTGTTCTGTTCAAAATTTGACATAAAAAACACTGGCGAATGAAAACAACACAATGGTCCAGCTATTAAAAATTCTACTTCAATATACAACATAACAATGGTCATTGCTCTTAAAAATAATATTTTCACATTAAAATAACATTTTTTTCATTTTGTGCCTTTATACCACCTGCCAATTCTGTTAAAAAACACTCCATACCGTACATACATTGAAACCGTGTTAAAAAGCGACTTATATAAATCCAGTGTTAATTAGTTAGAGAGTTCATACAGGTATAGGTATTTCAGAGTGCCCTACGTGTTTGCCACCTCCAATAGAGTTTTGAAAATGAAATGTCACGTGTAGTGGAATCATGGTCTTCACAAGGTCCTCGTGAGCGTGAAATAAAAAGGGTGCATAGTTTCCAGGTCTGAAGTTAATATATCAAGGACTACAATTAACGACAGGTACATATGACTTCCATCCTGAGTTTTCTTATCACACGCTGGGTTGAGAAGATTCACTGTCATTTCTTTGAATCTTGTCGTGTAAACTAGGAATCTGCAGGATTAGGAGAGGAGGAAAATCCGTGTGGCTTATTTATTGACAAAATCATCACCCGTGGGAGCTTGGATGTAGTACTGAACAATCAAGGCAAAGAGACACGCCCACGCCACCAGTGGGAGATATTGCACATGAAATCCAGCGCTGCTGGCTGGGGCTTTACCTGAAACAGAAAAATATAAACGCTGCATTTTTCTTTCACTATTCTTTAAATATGCAGATTTTTTTTTTAGTTCTTTGATATATATATATATATATATATATATATATATATATATATATATATATATATATATATATATATATATATATATATACAGGAACATCATTCCTGTATTACACTGCGAACATTCACTTTTGCCATAAACAGGAGAGACGGACCCTTGCTCAATTTAAAATGACAGCTCATCTGTATTCTCCAAATCTTGTCAAAAATCATTTTAAAAGTCAGATATCATTTGCTTTCTCCCAAAATTATTAAAATAACTTAAAGACAAACATGTTATCTTCCACAACAGAGACCACAACATCACCCGTTTTTTTCCCCTCAAGTCAGTGCACAGACTCATAAGCTCAGCTTGCAGGTCAGAGTATGCGCGGGACTTACCAAATATAATCAGCTCACTTACATTTCAATTCATCGCTCTTGTTGTCCTCTCCGCCGCAGTTGTTCTCCCCGTTACAGACCAAATCACTCGAGATACAGACAGCGGTGCCATTACAGATAAATTTGCTGGTGTCATTCTTCGCACACATACTGGGATCTGGAAGAAAACGATCATTTTACTATCCAATGCAAAAGAATGTTAAATTCATTTCTTAGTTTAAAAAACCTCAAGGTAAACTGAAATAACGTCAACCTTTTTTTTTTTGCTTGCATATTTGACCTTAAAATAGTAATTGATAAACGGTAAAATTTGACCTAATAATATTCACCTTTAAAAGCCGTCAGTACGGCCTGAATCTGGTCTATGGTATTGATGCCCACGTAGTCAAAGATCAGTGCCTGGCCAGTAGACGTCCAATCCCTTAACCCTTGCTCTGCCTTTTGAAAGTAATGTTTCATTATGTAAATCAAAGTTGCCCTTTTCAAGATGACAATCTGGCCGTTTTAAAAATATGTCGATAACTGATTGAGTAAGTGATGAAAATTGGTTATCTATGCTCTGTGATTTCTAGACGCACACGACTGTTTGTGTGTGTGTGTGTGTGTTAAAATATGTCCAGCAGAAAATCAAGTGGTTGGCCTGTCAATTAATAAGGCTAGGGCCAAACAAAATGTTCATTTCATAAATCGCCCTAAAACAAGTGCAGTCCATAAGTAAACCTGCTGGTTGTTTTGTTCAATTGGCAGCTTCTCACAATATAAATTTACATCTTTTTACTTATTATTATTTTTTACCCAAAACAGACCTTAGTGATGTGAAGTCAACTCCAAAAATGATGTTAAGTTAAAAACCAATACATTACCTTTGGCAAGGAAGTCCCTCTATCTTCAGGGTAGACTTCTTGGACACTTAATTCTCTTTCAAAAACAGAGACGTACTCCTTCACAAGCATCTTTAACCCGAACCATCTTCCCTCCGTCAAACTGTTGCCAGTGGAGTTATCAATAACATCCAGCCTAAAAAAATCGCTACTTGCCTTAGGAAATAGGTTTTCTTTATATATATTGTCGAACATCTATATCTATAATTGTCTTTTTCGTTTATCAACTTATTCATTTATTATTATTATTATTATTATTATTATTATTATTTTATTATTAGTGCGTGCACGTAAAGCCGCCTACCCAATCAGGAAACAAAAAAAAAAAAAAAAAAACTTTCGTAACTTTGATTCTTTTCTTCAACCTAGATTAAACTTGATATTTTTTAAAGTAATAAGCAGATGTTGCATCAAGCCTATTCAAGGACTTAATGATTAACTAAATAACTTGATCACCCCTTAACAGATCGCCGCCTTGGGACTGAAATATTGAATAACTTCTTTCTAAAAAACGGGGTTGAAATGTTAAGTACCACAGTAGGCAAACTTTACCCATTCTCATCTAGGCGCCTAACCATCCACGTGCTCAAGCCAAAGGCAAAGGACGAAGGACCATATCTTTTCTTCAGGCCAACTTGGAAAGGGATCACCCAGTGAATCAACAGACGCTCATCCGAGTTGTTGGCTCTGAACGTCACTCTACAGGTCTGCGTTGAGTTGTCACTGCTCCCCCCTTCAGGCTCGTTGAAAAGATGGATACTGTTGCTGACGGTCACTACCTTTCCACAGTGATCAGTAAGGGTCACCCTGGGGCCTTTGACTGAAATACGTTTAATATACTACTTTAATATACAGTACACAATATAGAAGCGTACCTGTATGAAGTTTTAACCAGTGTGTTGTAAAGCAAACGTAAAAGGATAGGGAGTCATTGAGTGTAAGTTAAGTTTCATCAAGAGTCAACAAGTGTAGAACATGTTTTAGTGCCAGAAAAAGATAGAAAAGGTCAAAGTCAGTAACAGTTTATGTGATTCGTTAATTTCATAACATATTTTAATTTTTACCAACTGTTTATCACATAATAACTGAGTTTCAGATAAGGTCCAAGCATGAGTAATCCAAATTATATTTTAGATATCTTTGATTGAAAACGAGTCTCTTAGGGATTACCTAATAAGGAAATTTTGCGTGGTGACTTGCAACATGAGAATGGAAAATACTTTGTAATCACGCAAAGAAATGAAAAGAAAACAAGAAAATGTGTGATCAGTAGGCAGAAATAGAGTTTGAATACTTATGGAATTGTGTGAAAAGTTAGTCGGTGAATAAACGTTTGAAAGCTCCAGACCGTTGCCGTAATTCCTCACTATAACAAGTGTACATGCTCTAGTACACATGTACGTGTAAGATATACATATACCAGTGGTTGCTTCAGGGGCGTCAAAAGAAGAAAAAATTCATCACCGCAATTTATAGGACAGGGTTAAGTGGACACCTTACGCCTATTTTCATCCACCAGGTGTTTTTTAAGAAAACGATCTACGTCGAAAAATATATTCTTGCCATCGATTATGAGGGAGTTTTGCCGGCTTTGAGTCTGGGACAAATACATCGGTTTTATTCGCCCAAGGTTACATTTAAAACAAGGCAGCAAATCTGTCAAATGTATTGAAATATCACGAACAGCACAAACACCACCAATTTTTAATCGTATATACATCTATTGCACAGCGGACATTCCTAAAACGTAAATGGCACATGGGAGTTCAAATTAAGTCTTACCTTGCAAATACCCATGAGTATGAGTGTAAATGGAAAAAATGGAAAACTCTTTCATTTATTTTACTACACCATGCTTAACACTTTTTTATATACACAGAACTATGACAGAACACACAGCCATGTGTAACGACTGCGAATTCCGTCACCCTAGGCTCTGTTCTCACAACTTTTAGATCGATCTATCACCGCGGGGAGTCTCACTAGATTACTGTCAGATAATCCCCCTTAAGTGTCCGTCCCCGCCTACTACAAGCTTTAAGGGGTAATTAACTTTCGTGTCCGCCCGGCTGACAGCTATTTAGCGTGAACCCCCAGGGAGTTAGGTCGATCCAATGTAGGTCGATCTAATCTATGAGAATGGGGTGTTAAATGCGATTTTTTAACGGCACAAGTCAAAATCCCATTATCATAAACGTCAGTCCAAGACCAAGATGGTTTAATCACACAACCACGCCATTAGGAAGATACTGATATGGAGTACTCAAATAACCCGGGGTGATCGATAGTAATCTGTGTGTAATATGTTGAAAACAATTAACCTTGACCTCACTTGGCTACACCTGGTTTTACGGGCGAAAACAGGTTTAAAATACCTGAAACCAACTATGGAAGATATTTGTGGGTCAACTGGAACGGGCAACAAAATTATCGACGTCGGTGTCACATTGAAAATTAAACACTCTTAGACCCCATTCCCATAGATTTTAGATCGATCTACCCCTGTGGAGAGTCTCACTAGATTACTGCCAGCTTAGCAGGCTTAAGCGTCTGTCCCGCCTACTAAAAGCTGTAAGGGGGTAATTAACTATGGTATACGCTCGGCTGACTGCAATTTAGCGTGAACCCCCAGGGAGTTAGGTGGATCTAAATCTAAATCCCTGGATCGATCTAAAACTCTGGAAATGCACCCTAAGGGCAGGTATATAAGGCAAGTGGGGGAAATGCCGTATACGAGTATAGTATGTGTGCCAGGGATTTGTCTGTCCCACCGTCTCTTTATACAGGATTTTCCGAGTCCATCCTACAGTTTCTGAAAACTATTATATTAATATATTATACAAATCTTACGTATCCTTTGATATGCTCAACCCAGAAGGTGGTACACACTCGGTAGGCGATCATGCTTACTAGTATTTGAAAATCCATCTTCAACAAAGGTTTGACTCTGAACTAACCTTTCACTACCTGACGTCCGTTCTCCGCCCCCAATATGCCAACTACCATCAGTACTCTGATGTCAGGGCCACCCCGCCCCCAATTCCTTTACTAGTTAATAGTTTAGTCTGTATGTATGTTATAAACTCACTTACTTTGGCCACTGCCGCTGTTTATGCACAGCATTAAGAGTAGTCCAGTGCACGCCTTTAACACATTCATTGTCCCAGCTCGTTTACGTTTATACAAATACCCCGTCTTTCTGTGTGTATCTGCTCACACTTGATTTTTTCCAATAAAATGTCCGCTATGCAGTGACTAGTATCTGCTGATTAACTATATAGATGTGCCTAAAATAGCCAGTAAGTGTCAGGTTCTAGCGTACTTTTGTCTGTGTTTGAAAACGAGATCCTGGCCTAGTTTCTGCAAAGCGGCTTCTTCATGACTGCTAGATGGGCTAGTTAAACGGTTCAACGGCATAAAATTAATTAACAAGGCAGAGCAGATTATCGAACTGTATTGTTGGCTTTAGAGTTAGTCTCTGCAGAATCGAGTGTCTGTTCCCCATACCAATGCTTGAATAATGAAAATGACGTCAGTGGTTTGTTTATGAAATAGCAAGACTGCACAGACGATTTCTTGCGTAACCCAAGTGACGTACACAGTGCAGTGCCCGGTCAATGACCTATGCATCTATACACTTATTCTCAGCTTATATATATTCGTATTTTTAACACGTTACTTTTTATTTAAACTAAGGGAGAGAAAGAATTGTTTGACCAACTGGAACTTAACTTACATCAGTCTACCAACTTAAAACATTGAAAAAAAATAATTACTTTATGTATCTGTTCTAACGCAAAAAAAGTTATTGGGCCAAAATTCAAACCTTCGTTACTGTCGCTCGCAGCACACTCTTCAATCTAACTAGTTTTATTTTACTAAAGTAGAAGATTTGTAACTTGTCAGATACATTTCCTATAGGCCTACGTCTGACATGCGTGTATGTGGGCATTTATACACAGGTCTATACTTAATTTATAAAACAAGATTCATGTATATCGCTCTAGCAACATGTGTACCGTAGTAATTATAGATAGTTAACGTAAAAAAGAAACACTTCACGGTTTTGTTAATTGCAGTTAAAATTTATTTAGTCCAATAAATAACTCCGAGATACACAGCTTATATAAAACACATAAGATAAATGTTATTAAAATTTATTTGGCAATAAAAGTTAGTCCATATAAATATATCCCAGATACACATCTTACTATAAAACATATACGATGTAAATGTATGTATTACAAAATACACGGAGTTGAGCGCTTTATTCATTCATTTTTGTAAAATGCAAAAAAATTGCAATATAACTAACTGAAATTTTTTATTAAATGCAAGCTGTACTGTTATCAAATATCAAGTTACCGGAGTAGCTTGGCGTCAGTCTAGAGATTTCAGTAAATTGAGGTCAATTAAATAATTTGCAACAGGTTTTGGGCATCCCTTCAAAAAGAATACGTATATCAATATCAAATTCCCCTGCCGTTAGTGTAAGTAATTTCCACTGGATTGTCCCAATGCCTAAACTAAAGTACTCAAGCATTGTCAGCTGGTTCTTAACTTACTTTCAAAAATAAACAAAGGACGTACTTCTTGACAAAACTGGCCATGTAGCAACAGATTGTATGTAAGAGATAATGCCACGGTAATACCTGGGTGGCTCATTCAAATGAAGTATCACCGACATACAGTATAATCCAGATGGTTTTCCTTTTAAGTAATGGTAAATATTCTTCGATCTGTGACATGACCTGCCTTCACCTCATTGCAGACATCTCTCACAGCTACATAGCCATCGTCCTCGTACCTCTTCCCAGTGCAAACTGGGCACAAACTATTGGGCTGCTGCATCGATCTAGTGTTGAAATGATCGTCACTACTCTCCCTAATCTCGTCAGCATAATTGCTGTCGGGGACCTGGACGTTTACTTTCAGACACAACGGAAGGCTCTTTTGGCCAACTTTGCATATACAAAGGTATCGCAACCCTAGATCATAGCGCGTGAAAACTTGCCTATCGACTACTGCATGCACGTGGAGTTCTACAATGCTGCTCTTGGAGAGATCGCTCAACATCTTCTTCATGTGACATGGGTTAACAGCACCGTTGCCTGCCAGACCTAAATACAACAAAGGTGACGTCTTCTCAAGATTGCCAGAATGCAAGAGACTCCCCCAAATATCCCAAACATCTGCATTATTGCGAGAAACATCAAAGCAAACCAGATTTCTAAACCAAGGACAATGTATAGCTTCGCGGACACCAGTCAGAGAGAGTCGGTTCCGCGACAGATCCAGCCAAACGAGGTGATGGCTTTCACGCAGTCCGGACTCTAAGAGACCCACAAGCTCTGCGTCATTCATGCGTATATTTGCCAAGGACAAGTGCGCCAAATTCTCCGTGACCGGACTCTTAAGGCCAGGGACTGCAACTCCCCAGCCTGTCGATTCGGGTTCTTCGTGAACACAAAGTTGCTCCAAAGTAGAAGTGCTTGTTGAACTCATTCTATCAAATGAGGAAATGACTCCAACACTTCGGAGGTATTTCAGAGACAGGACCATCGTCTTAATACCAAGAGGGCAAGGTATGTTGAACGTGCTTCCCATTGTTCCCAGACCCTTTAAATTTGGCGTTAATTTCACATATAATGACTTTAAGTACGGGACCTCTTGCTTAGTTCTGAGCAGTTGGGTCAATCCTGAAAAATGCCTGCGAACAGAACCGTCAATTATCAATATTTTAGGGTTCAAGGCATCATGTGATATCAAACACTGAGTCATTCGTTCCTTCGTGAAAGAAGACTCGGGATTTAAAGTGATCTTCCAAGGCAAGCAGCCCGACAGAGCAACAGGAACGTTTACATGGTACATTTCTTCTAACACTTCCCACTTCCAATCTACGGGAAAATCATCGACCAAAATCTTCACGAGGGATCTGGCGTTGTCTTCATCTCCCCGCTTGGCATAGAGGCCACCCATAAATATGAGTATATTTAGGATACGCCTAGCCAGAGGAACATCCAGCTGGGAGAAGAAGTCGGCTAATGGGCGTGTAAGTATCCAGCTAGCAGCTAGAAACTCTTGCACAGACTTGTGAGGGAAGCTGTACATCTCTGTGCGACGCACACGAGCTACAGATAATTCTTTGTTCAAAAACCCTAATGACTTCGCATCGGCGCCTACGCCCAGACGATCAAGTTCTGTGACATCAAACCCCAAGATATTCTGACGGATGCCCTCGTAAGCCAGTCGGCAAACATCAGAAATGGACCTCTGGACTTCCTGGGGCAAGTCACTGCCATGCATTTGAATGTTATGTTTACTGCAATACCGACGAGCTATACAGTAGACTATTTCCTGGTAAAGTTCAGTCATGGAATCGGGCACTTTACAGTCCTGATCCTCCCATATGATACATAACAGAACCACGTTCAAGGGGGTAGTGACCAGTTCTTTCACAAACCGATTTGTGTCCAGAAAACTGAACACCTTTTCTATGAAGGGACTCTCTTTCTCTGGGAAGTACTTCCTTACAAAGTGCTTTGCATTTTCTGTTGTGAAACCTTTATTCACCATGTGTTTTTCAGAATATTGTAGCAATTCTTGCAAGCACTCAGGCCTGGTTGTTATTAAGACACTGCTGTGACGGAAGATCCTCTTCGTTATAAGTTGCTTCAGGTTTGTGGATCGGACATCCTTTAGCTCATCATAACCATCGACAATGAACAGGATTTTACTTTGATTGGAAGACAGATATCTAGAAAATATAAAACAATATGTCCATAACCAAGACATTTTAAACTGAAATGTATCAGATGTCTAACAACACTTTTCAGTGCTTATAGAAGACAAAAATGACCCCAGCAAAAATGGAAGACTGTATTCAAATGTAAACATTAAGCATTTTTCAAAATAAGCACTTATGATAATGTTAACACAGTGCTACAGAAATACCTGAAAAATGCGTCTTTGTCCATAAAAAAGTCAGACGGCAAAAGATCTTGAAACAGAGCATCTTCTATCTTTCCTGTAATAAATATATATTCTCTTACACAGTGTTCAGATGGACTACAGCTTTGAAGTTAAAAAAAAACTGTTTTGGATCTAAAACACAACACAAAAAAAAAAAAAAAAAAAAATTAAAAATTTTACCAGTGAGACTGTAGTTAAAAGACATTTAGTCTCTCTCTCTCTCAGTGAGATGACTCTGTCTTTTATATACAGGTACACAGTTATCTGGAGCATTATCTGGTAGGCTACTGATACATCTGTGAAATCGGATATCTTTGAACATAAAATTTTAAACAATGGGTGGTGGAAATATCTTGCCACCATTACCTATCAGGTGTCTGGCTTCAATAAGAAACAGGAATAGAAATTCATGTAGTTGGTATGGTTTTGCATTGGGGTTTGCCCAGTCATAGGCCAGTTTTCTACACAGGGTTGTCTTTCCCGAGCCAGGTGAGCCACTTACAACTAGGCACTTTGGAACCTTCCCAGTTGAGCCTCGGAAAATGTCTTCCAGCTGAACATTTCTACAAAAAAATACAGAATCTATGAATTAAAAAAAATTCTCAATGAATGGCAATAAAAGTTAAGTGCATAAAAATGTGAGTTAAAATATGTTAATTATTCAAGTAATGTCATACTATGTGACTAAGTGACTAATAAAGCAACTGTGAAATACTTTAGATTAAGCATGTAAGATTTTGAATAATTTTAATTAATTGCTTAACTTCAAGACCTGGCAAAGTAACACAAAAAAGGTTGTTGTTGTTGTTTGTGTGTGTGTGTGTGTGTGTGTGTGTGTGTGTGTGTGTGTGTGTGAGGGGGGGGGGTAAAGGCCACATCATTTTGCAGGTAGAAAGAGAGAGGGAACACAGTGAAAAGCAATCAGTCATACTGATATGACCACACCCAGTTCTAGACTGTCACTGTACCAATTTGCCTTACTCGGAACTTTTGTAGATTTCCAAATTGGTGAAAACATCGGCGACGTGCAGTGAATTGAATTCCTCACACCATGGAATGGGGTTGAGCTTGGTGGTCGAGGTCAGGTACCAGTCCTTCAGTTCACTCTGAACTGTGTCTACAAGTTCTTGATGATCCACTGAAAATAAACATGCATACATTTATTTGCTTTCACGACCTTTGAAATCTATGTGGGAGAAATAGTACAGTAAGTTCTAACAATAAAAAATATTATACTCATTTTGGAAATACTTAATTTGGCTAAAATCATGGAACATTTTTTTCTTCTTGATTTCATGTACCATGTATAAACTCATTTTAATCTTAAACTGATGTTAGCTGGCTTCAACAAATTAATACCTCATTATGTTGATGTTTTTCTTAGCTGTTTTCCATTTAGTTTTTTAAGTATTTGATGAAATTATAATTGAAACTTTTGATACATCATAAAAATATCTAAATTACCAGACTCATGGGATACAAATCTTGTTTTTAAGGATGAATATTGGGAAGATGGCTCAAGCAGGCAATTTTTCTCCTTCATAAGATTGGAAAGTTCAGCAAATTTATCCACTAGTATTTCTTTCAGTTCTTTTTCTTCAAGATACTGTCGTCTTAATTCGTTATGGTATGCCTCCTCATGTTCAGGGTCAATTGAAGATATCTTCAGCTCATCTACTTTTTCCCGACAGACTCCTAGACGTACAACAGCATCAGAAACAGTCTGCCAAATGTTGTCAAAGTCAGCATCTGAAATGTCAGTGATTTGGGGATGTGCTATCTTGTTTCTTTGATGTTTAATTGTCACTGCATCTTGCAGGTGTTGAGGAACACCACTAGAGTGCGCCACCAGTGGGTTATCCCAACCTTTCCACCTTGGGGAATAATTATTTGGATCATAAAATTGTCGCAATAAAAAGAACAGCAAAGTAATGTCAAATGTATTGATATCTGGATCGGCGCCACCTGGTGGAAACAGTAATGTGTACTGAGGGTGGGCCAGAAGACGTCTTTGTCCTCTTTGGGGTTTGTAAAAACCTGTTAACAACTTTGCATTGGCTGTCAGAAACTGCTTCAATGTTAACCCCTGGAGAATGTGCTGGACAAAGAAACATTGCAGAGCTTCCGTTCCTAACTGTATTAACAAACTGCTCAGTTTGGCAAAATTCTTCATGCTTTTGGTTCACTGAAAAAACAAACAAAGTAACGATAAATTAAAATCATTGGTAACACAAACAGGGCAAGCATATGGTGAGCAGCAAGATTGTAATGCATTTATTATTTAATAAATCCATAAGAAGTTTCCAATGCTCCACTCGACCCAATGCTGCTTTCCTTTGGGTCTACCCATGCGGCTGCAGTATGTCTGCCCCTGGCTGAAGGATAATAATACTACACAATTATTCATAAATTATATTCATGTTAATTTTCAAGACTTTAAAGTTGAAGCATTTTCATGTCTTGACTACTAGTACTTAGTCTCTCATAGTTCTCTATAGAACTGCCTTGTTGTAATGACTGTTTTAACTTTCATTGTTTTTATTTTTTGTCTTATGGTTAAAACTTTAATAAAATAAACTGAAACTGAAACAGAAACAGTACATGTACAAGAGAGATGATTGGAATAGGGGGGTATTATATTCTTTTCAGCAATGGTATAAGTAACAATAATCCGCCCCAACATCCAATGATGTTTACTTTTACCAGTACTAGTATGGATGAAACAGGTACAAAATGGTCAATGTAAGACTACCCTCCTGACCCCTGGGTCCATGAACTGCGAGTACTAACTGACAGTGAAATGCTCTTCAGATTGAACTTTAACCAAATAAATCATTCCAAATCAACCATTGCAAAACCTTATAAAATTAAATATAAGTTAGAGAGTGATATAATTATAACGGATTACCCTACAAAAGAGGAGACATTGCACGATTTCCGTGTTCTTCTCAATGGCCCAATTACGTATTTAGGTCAAATAATGTTCTTCAGTCTGTGGAGGTATGATCTCGGTGCTCAGTGGACCCAGAATGGTAAATTTGGATAAAATGCGATAGAGAAGATAAGACTATGGCTGTGTCATTCACCATTTGATTACCGAGTGAACTATGATGTTCTCATAATGTGTATTGTTTTTATAATTGTTTATTGTCATAGGGACAGTCGGGCTTACGTCACGCGCCTTAGCAACCGGCATCTGGGGTAAAACAAATCGGGCAACATGGCGGATCGCATTGACTTCTATGTAAAAGTTGGCAGACTTTGTCCGAAGATATCATACTCCACAGTGCCTGACCACTTGTGTCAGTGAGGATGAGTTATTTACCTGGTCGATTTCCTTTACAGGCCTTTGTAATTAGCCGCTGCACACCTGGTTAAGAGATAAAATCGGCCTTAATATGACTGCCGATCGTTATCTGTGATCGGGAATTTTACAGCAGAAGATTTTGAAAAGGCAGTGCTTGACCTTTTGTGTCTGGCGGGTTGAATCATATACCTGGACTAATGAGTTAGCAGGCCTTTGTAATAAGCTACTGTGTAACTTAATTGTTACGGGATAAAATTGGTCTTAACTGCATACGCAAATGTCCACCCTAAGTATATACATGTAGCCTACATAAGTTGGTGAAATAGGAATGGCTTCTTAGAACCTGGATCGTAAGAAAGGCCTAGAAATTGTGCAACACTGAGAAGTTATTAGAATAAGATTTCTACAAATTGTGATTAAATCACCTGCCAGGGGAACGGGAAAGGGGCAATGTCATCCGTCCCATGGCCTCTTTGGTCTGTATACACAGTACATGAAGATTAATGCAAGCCTGGAAGGACAGCATAAACAGTTGCTTTCTAACTTTTTGGAAGAGAAGACACGTGGTGTTTCCTGTATTAATATTGGCAGCTACGCGTCTGTGAGTGTTTACAATCTTATTGTGCACTTTTCTGGTACGAAAATTGGCGAAATGTCATGGAAGACAGAACGCTAAGTTTCAAAACGTGCAAGGTTAAAATTAAATTGAATAACAAACACGGTAATAAAGCTGTATGTTATTTTACCAGTTAAGGTCGCTTTATTTATGGCAACTTTTTTATTTTACTTGATAACTTAAAGATTTAGACTTTAACTCACAGGTTTGTCAATATATTGACGTACATATTTTTTCTTATCTTTAAACTCAATTAACTTACAGCAAAAAAGTTCGACGTTATAGTCCATTAATTTTAACTAAAAGAATTGATATACCGTCACACATGCCAAAACAAGATGCAATCTCAATTTCTTGTAAATATTACTTATTAATTCCTGTAACAAATGACAAACATAAATACCAAACAAGGTACAATGACTTTCTCCTAATCTATAATAAAATGAACTATACACACATACTCAGTACACAAATCTCGTAGTGCATGTATAGCCATGACCAAATCTTGTTTCGATCAACAATCCCGTCTTTAGTCACGTCTGCACAATCTATAGCCTGCAACATTCGTTTACTTTTCCGTTGATCTTTGAAATTTAACAAATCCCATTAGATTTCATCAATGAGTTGGTAGTGTCACCTGGTACACAGCAAGCTTCCACCATTTAACTTTTGTACGTGCCTGAGAGTTAAACGGTACCTGTGCAATTCAGTAGGCTTGCAAAATCTACTCGTATGTGTCAGCAATATGCAACGTCAACAGTTATTATTACAATTGAAACCTTCCTTGATAATATCAGTTGGTGTATGGTTTTCTTTTCAAAGAGATGTGAATATTATGCTCATCCAGGTAAGCAAATGAGTCTTTGCAATCTACCACTGTAAGATTCCCGATCACAGATAACGATCGGCAGTTAAGGCCGATTTTATCTCTTAACCAGGTGTGCAGCGGCTATTTACAAAAGCCTGTAAAGGAAATCGACCAGGTAAATAACTCATCCTCACTGACACAAGTGGTCAGGAACTGTGAAGTCTGATATCTTCGGACAAAGTCCGTCAACTTTTACATAGTAGTCAATGCGATCCGCCATGTTGCCCGATTTGTTTTACCCCAGATGCCGGTTGCTAAGGTAAAGTGCCCGGATGACCGACTGTCCCTATTATGTTATTTATATTATTTAATATAAAGTGAACTTCAATTTTTCAGGTATTTTGATAAATTTGCCAGAATTTTTCCGACTCGCAACCAGGATTTAACATGTTCAATTCCAGCTTATAATATCCCTTGACCCTAAAAAATAAAATAAAATAAATATATAAATAAATAAAAATAATAAAGGCCATTTGGCAATAATAAACAAAGTGTAGCTTATAGGCCTTTCCCCCTAACTTCAGAAGCATACCTCCCTTTTCCCTCCCAAAATACAATACACGTCTATAAAAAATAAAACGAGGCAATCCCAGGCAATCTTTTTATCCTTTCGCTCTGCACACCAGACCTTCAGTAAAACAGCCCACTACTGGCTATTGTTTTATATTCGTATAGTAGGCCTATCCACCAGAAATATATAGGGCCTATACTGGGTGACTAAAATAAATAAAATGATTTACAAAAACTAGGCCTACTAATTTCAAACTGCAGCCGTTTCGAAGATACTGAAATAAAATTCAGGTTAAAGATATGCTGAAAATTTCATGACTTTACCTTTCTTAGTTTGGGCACATTGAAAAAATTAAAATCTGAAGTCAAGGTGCCAAAACTGCAAGACGTTGGCACCTTTCAATGGTCAAATAGGCCGACATGGCATTTTTTTATTTAAGATTTTAGTTTTTACAAAAATTAAATTATTTCAAAACTTTTGAAGTTACTAAATTTTAACATTAGTTTCTTTTTGGCCACCCGATATATTCGTAGTATTTTAAAATTATGCTTTGCTCTCCTATGTGTTTATTACCCTAAAAGACACACAGAAGAGGGGTGTCCCTCCGACATCTGCGCCTTTCCTGGCTTAAGTCAGATATGTCTACTAGCACGTGGTCAAGGTAAATCATCCCTTTGTCCATTGATAATCACCCCTATCAGGCGACAATCGAGATCTAAACACTTTACAACCTTACACTCTACGTTATGATGCTGGCGTGTGGTCGAACATTGGGAGTTAACTGTTCATGAAACCATCAATAGATAATAAAACGGTTTTACCGCAACTTTGACCGCAGGTCACTAATAGTCCGGACCGGGCCCCTTCAGATGTCACTGGGAACACACCTTTATAATGATCAAAGTGGTGAGGTTCCAGTGACGCCCTCACACACACACACACACACACACACACACACACACACACACACACTCTCTCTCTCTCTCTCTCTCTCTCTCTCTCTCTCTCTCTCTCTCTCTCTCTCTCTCTCTCGCTCCCCCCCCCCCCCCCCCCACACACACACACAATCTCAGGATAATTCTTCAACTACTTGTAGGCCTACATTTCCGGAAGTCATGGTCCCACGGCACCAATAATGCGTGTACCATCCCACCATTCCCTTATGCGTGAGAATGCCCATCACCGGTCATTACAACGCCTTGGTCACCACCTTAGAACATTAAAGATATATCTACACCAATTTAACGCTATTGTTTAGAACGGAAACCATGTAGGAATGGTCCCAAGGACAAGGAGTGAACATCAGAGGTCAAGAGTCGTCCCCGGAAATGTCGACTGTCAGTTTTTGTTCTGTTCAGGTGATCGATATTGGCGGGGCTGCTTGTTTTTGTTATCATGCAGATTTTTTGTAAAATTTATGATTTATATATCCCATGACTGGACCTCTCGTTTGTTTGATGCGTTAATACATGTAACAACCCAACTTCAAAAGCAGAACAATCCACCTCGTTTCTCACCGCCTCATTTTTGGTCAAAGTGCTAACTTTGATAATGTTTGCATTTACCCTACTATAGAAAAACGCTCTCACAATAAAGGCAATCGTATTACCCGGTATTTGTAAAATTAGGCCAGGTACTAGTATGTCCAAAATAGAAGAACTAAATACAACATCTGAGTTGTGCAACAAGACAAAATGAAAGTGTCGCCTGCATGATGACTAGGAAACCAGCTATAATTGTATGAATAAATAAACATCAGCTCACAGGTGTGAAAACTCGAACACCACCTGACCAGATAAAGTTTATGTCTTCCGACAAAGTCAGATATTTTTTCACGACAAGTCTTTATTTCTTCAAGGATTAAAGAATAACATGCATTAGTCACCTTCAGTTTCAGAACACAATGTGAAAACTCGCTTCTCTCCTATGCACACGTCTCTACCGTTTCCAATTATACCTGCAGAGACAGGAGGACCGTAGCAAGGAAGGGAAGGGGGTGGGGATCAGTGGAAAAGAGCCCCCTTTTTGGCTGGAAAAGGTCTGGGTAAATTTGATCTAGGTAAACTAAGGTTTCATGACAAAAGGTCCACATTTTCAGAAAAGAACCCCCATTTTGCAATTGCTGGCTATGGGCCTGGAGAGTAATGTTGCTAATTCAAAACTGATCGAGTTTCTAGTGTCCTCTAGATCTTAAACTCATGGAGGCTTAAATTTAGTCCACAAGTCCGGTGACTCAGATTCACACCTGGTCATCTGCGGTTCTATTCTGTGACGAAGAAATAAGAGGTGTCCACAGTTTGGCGTTCTATTCTCTAGTGTCGCCTCCCAACACAGATGGCTATGTCCTGCACACCTTGTCCAGGCGTGGCGCGTATGGAAAGAACATCAAAACATTAGGCACTCGCAAGTGACAGAAAGGACGTCATAAATCATCGGTGTATACCTCTACACATCCTTTAAAAAGTTGCAAATAACACTAGGCCTACTACACCCTGTGCCCCGTACCGCCTATACCCAATACCTTTACACCGCACCAATGACGGGCTGTGTTCATGAATAAAACGTGGTTAAAATTAGAGGTAATGCAAGTGTTTATTTATTTATTTATTTATTTATTTATTTATTTATTTATTTATTGAGGGTAAAAACATGGTGAATATAAAATGTATCTTCCCCACGCTCCCTGTGTAGCAAAGGTGTTTCTACAGTAAAGTCATTCAAGGACTTTAAAGTGATATATCGGAACTATCAGATACTACTTTAAAGCGTCAAGTTTTGTAAGGACTAGTGCAACTGATTGCAATTTAATGACGTGTAGTAGAAAGAAGTCTTTCTATTTTGCGTGCATTTCCCATTGCATTTGGTTGACAGTTGTTTTCTAGGTTGTGACTTCACATAAGCAGATAAAAAAGCTCTCTTTCCTTTTTCTTTTTGTCGTGAAACTGATAATGTGTAGTTGCTTTATATCAGATTCAGTTTTGTGATTGTAAATAGCTTCTCAAGTTCTTTTAGAGTCGTTTCAGTCATTGAACCTTTGTTATTGATCCGCCGGATTCAATCTTTTGAGATTTGATCTTTCTCAGACGTTGCATTCAGACGTAATTTTGCTCCGACAGCGACAATTCACGCACGCACGCGCTCACGCACGTACACACATTCACACATCCACGGGCACGGGTTTAAGCACATGCACATCCAAAAACCCGCATCTATAGGCCTACGCTATTTATTTTACAGCATTATTTACGATAAAAATTATTTCAGTATAACTGAATTGCAACGTGAACTCTATCAAGACATTACCACTTCTGTTATGAAAAATTAATTCAGGTCTATTAGTCATATGGGGACGCCAACACATCATTTCAAGGGTTCCTAACCGCAGCTAAATATATGATATGCTTGTAGTGATAGACGACTTATTTGCCATAGACTACCAGTGTAGCTGTTAGAAATAAAGGTGTGTGTGTGTGTGTGTGTGTGTGTGTGTGTGTGTGTGTGTGTATACAAGTACACAGCACATGTATTCCGAGTCACGTTTTTCATTTAGAATAAATAAAATAAATAAAATTTCCACTTAACACCTTGGAGGGTCTTCTTATGATCTAAAATCTGTTTTGTCATGTCGAGGAGTAAACAAAAATGAGAGACTTTTAGCGCTGAGTACGCACAAAAAGGGCCGGGGGATGAACCACTGCGTACACTGACAAGTTCGGGTACACACGCAAGTCGCCATACAATATACACGTTAAAAGTGCATGCGCCACCAGCGGAGAAGTATACTGCCTCTCTCTCTTCTACGTTTAAAGTGTGACGCTTTACTAACAAAGATACTATACGTCTAGGGGCACCTACTAATCTTCATTTTAAACCAAATGAAAGGTTGAAATAATGAGTGTTCCAATACCTGTTTTGTGAAACTTTATTACCAACTGTCGTCATTTTAGGCATGAGGAGTTCGATTTAACGTCCGAGATCAATGCAAATTGTAGCCAAATCCACTTTAAACATCGCTCTCTCATTCCGCACCCAGGCGAAAAAAGTAACAGCGCTTCCATACAACGATGTCGTCTGATAGAACACGCATATTATGAAAATGTTATCTACAGAATCACAACAAAAATTTGCGGTTTGTTAAATATATGTTATATGTTTCAATCGTTTTGTGAATGGCATTCAGAAACATATCTAAAAGATAATGAGGCTCCTGTGGATAACCAGAAAAATGTACAGTTAAACAAAGAGAAAATGATATATTATGCTAGCAGCAACTAGGTAATGGTTTCTTTCAGTTTTTTATATTTCACAGGTCTAGGTGCCATAAGAGAGAGAGAGAGAGAGAGAGAGAAGGAGAGGGCATGCAAGATATATTGTGAGGATATACTGTAAAGTCAGTATATTCTGAATACACGAAAACATCTTTATCATCACATGTTTTCATATGCGGAAGTCTGATATGATCCTCATACATTTGCCCAAGAGTTGTAACAATAAATCATCAACCAGGTAAACTGCGATATGTCGTGTCGTACAAAGCCCCCATCCTCACTCCACCACGTAAAAGTAGCACTCTATCACGTAAAGCCTTACATCAAACAGCACTCACAGCAAGTCAAGAGGCAAGTAACTTTCGAGATTATCTTTGATATGAGTAGAAACAGCGCACTGAGGAGGGGCAACCTACCGGTTTGGAGTGCCTTTGAGGTACGCTGCGCAGTCACAGATCAGAAGATGGGGATGCGTCAGTACAGAAGGAATTTTGGCTCGGTTTTAATAACATCGACCTCTTCCCACACCCAACGTGTTTGCCGTCTCGTTAACATAATCATGACTGCAAACCTGTTCTGCGGCTCTTTTTTTCATATTCTTTCTTATTCTGGAGAGTTCTGTTAAATTTGTCTCACGGTGTGATATAAGGGTTCATTTCCAATGAAACTATCGGTCTACATGGATCGATTCAACTCTGTGAGGACTTTCGCTGAATGCAATCAGATTGACAGAATAACATGCCTCCTCCTGGTGTTGGATAGAAGTGGTTGGACAGAAAAGCTGGTGAGTACACGAGTACGCTGGAAACAAGAGGAGGTGTGTTAATCTGTTAATCTGATTGCATTCAGCGAGAGTCCCTGCAGAGTTGGACCGATCTACGTAGACCGATAGTTTTATTGGGAATGAGCCCTAAAAGAGCCACTATCTTTAACCTCACGGTGCCATAATGATGATGTTTCTAGAGGCGAGAGTTTTTGTGGTATTAAAAGACTGCATTGTGTGGTAGAGACTGGCGCTAATGCACCAGAGACTACACCTCTTTTTCAATTTAATCTTAAGAGTTTTTGCTTTATTGTCCTTACTTTATGATGTGTTCAACTAAGACTTGCCAATTATTCTTAGCGAGGTCAATTACCTTAATCATTACAAAAAAAGTCGAATTTTATTTCCAAAATTAATTTGTATCCCATCTTACATAAAGTATTCTATTTTACTATCCACGCCATTCACTATTTTGTTATCTTTTCTGCTACATTCGAAATTAATATATCGCTTAGGGTATGCTCTAAGATTTGACACATATTTGGCAAGTTAATCCACGGTTGCCGGCGTGGGTGTACCGAGTAGATTAGACACTCGCGTTGCGTTGGAAGATTGATGATGAAGTCAAATAATTGGCTGAGACACCTGAACAGAGATTAGGCTTATTTTATTAGGTTTGGTTATTCAGTCTGTAATGCCTACCTGTACACTCATTTTACGAGTTTTACCCTCAAATAGCGTTTCTTTAGGGTTTATATTCAAAAAGTCATAAGTTTCTTGCTGTATTAATATTAGTATGTACAGCATGTATTAGTATTATGTCGTTTGGAAAAAAAGGTGTATCAAGATATATATTTCTTTTTTTAAAATTTTAGAATTGTGTTTTACTCTTCAACCCGTCTGTCACTCTCTCCCAAGTGCTTCATATATGACGGGGATTAGAAACTCTACTGGACATGTGTATTTGCATGCGAGTGTACATTTGAGCGTCACTAGCGTGTTTTCATGTACGTGTCTATATACGTGTGCATGAAAAGGTATACTATTTTTTAAAAATATTTAACATGTTTGGTACACTGTGTCTTCTGAAGTCCACGGTACAGGAGTTGGAGGGGGGTCCTTTTATTAGCTTTTTATTAAGATGAAATCTTTCTATGTCGAACTATAAAACCTTTGATTGTCTTTCATGCTTGTGAGTCAATTAGACATAAAATAATAATGTGACCAGTCAAAAAAAAATTCCACAGAAATAAAGTTAAAAATGTCAGAAGAAGCCTGCAATCAAGAAAACCTCTTCATTAACTTGTTGATTTATGGGTCTATTTCGGGATAATTGGGGGGTTTAATGTCGAGTTCATTCACACGTTGGTAATTAAGACTTGATCTTTTACATTTTACATTTTTACATTTTACATTTTGATCTTTTACAGAGATTCTGTGTCAAAAACATGGGCGTATAGCAACTTTCACTATTCCTGTTTAAATAATTCACCTGCAAACTCATAAGTTTTTCTTATCCCGAACTTAAGAACAAGTATGGTCTCTTAATTAAAATCACAAGATCTGAGCATTTTTCACCGCCTTCTGTATGTTACTCATAGACGTATTACTCAGTAAATCATCTGCTGAATTAGTACTTACGCAACATTACAGAAATGCCAGGTAGTCGACGGTAGCAAAAACATGTTTTTGGAATAAATTTAGGCAACCTGCACCGAAACACGAGGCGCGTTTCCAATCAACTTGGGTCAATCTAACTATCGGCTGGATGTGTATGCAAGTGTGTGTATGGGCGCTTTCTGATCTTGGGGAGGGATCTTATGGCAAGCACCTTTCTTTTATCACAACGCCAGTGGTGGGCCGACAGAAGGATTGGAATTGCCGTCTTTGGTGGCCTAATCGTAATCAGAAGGACCGCTGAGATGGATCGTACCAAAATAAGTCGACCCGACCATACTGGGAACACGAACAAAGAGCTCAAGCTACTGGATAGCAATTAATAATGGTTCCTACAAAAGTGTTAAACCGTTTCTCTGATATGAGGTGCGCTGAAAAATGTTCTATTAGTCAGAGAACCGCATGCAAATATGTAGACGCAAAAGACGAACTGACTGTTTCTTCAGACAAACAGACGGTATAGGATCTTGTCGAATGGCAGACTTGCTATTCACCGTTCATTTGAATAAATTCTTTGAGCAGGATCCAAGAAACGGTGTATGTATTTGGCTGGATAAAGAACTCCCAAGTAGCAACATAAGGTCTGTTTAAACTCGTATGTTCAAACCATTTGAACCGTTCTGGCTTAAAAAGCGTCACCAATGCGAGCTCTTTGAGTGGGATTACACAGGGACTACTTTATCTCAGACCATTACAACTCTACTCAATCTAGTCATCTTATTTTATCGTCAAGTGACGACCCAAAACCGTTTTCATTTGTGCCTCGTCCAAGAATGTCTGGATATTAAAAGAACTGTCTCTCAGGTGTATGTGCCGTTCCGTGTAGTAAGCAACCCGGAATGTGTCCATCTTTATTTAACATATTGATAACTTGTTTTTTGCCAACATGCCCCTGGTACGTGTATCCTATGAAGGACAACTGTCTATTCGTCATTCATCTATGAATATCCAGAATAATTTTATATGCACATAAATACCATAACATAGTAACCATAATATATGTTTATGTTTAGGATTGGTGTGCGTGCATTTTTTTCTATATGAACCACACCCCCGTTCTCCAAGACACATCAATTATATCACATGGACTGTACTGCTGACTTACTACTGAAAGCGTTTTGCAAACAAGGTAGATGGTTTCACAAACTCATCCTATATAACGTTTCTGTGGGTAAAGGATCGTTTGTTTGTTGTCATCATTTGTCTGACATGTAAAAAGACGATTAATTATCTTATTTCAAACTTACGAGCTTGTATGACAAGTGATATGACGCTATTTCAACGTTATATTGGACTTGAAAACTAGACGCGTACTTTTACATCATATTAGTATGACCTTCAAGGTCAATGCCAACGTGATGCGTTTCGGGCATACAGTAGAGCTATTCGTCAGAGTAACAAGGGTTAAGTTTCTCAAACCTTTGTCTACGTGATGTTCTTTTGAGTGTCTGATGGAGTGCGTCAAAAACAACCCAAGAGAGCATATGGTCAATGTGTACGAGTGTGAAAAGCTTCATTCTTTCACTCTGGTTTTTGCTTGACTAGGTGGAAAGCTGCCGCGTGGTTTGCGTTATCTTTCAAATGCTTTCCATTTTACACAACAGTTACTAGCATTCTTATCTCCTCGCTTAAGGTTGTTTATTAGTTGAGGCGCGTTCTCGAAAGGAAACTTTTATTATTTCTATTTCTAGACACCGCGTGTCTGAGGGAATAATCTAAGTCAGGTCCACAAAAAACATAGAAAGTGTGGCAGCAACGAGTTCACCCTTACACCTACAGTCGCTGACTACAACCGAATAACATTGAACTCAAATGAACTTGCCATAGTTCACCTCTCTCTCTTTCTCAAAAATTCTCCACAGATTCTTGCAGACAGACGATTATGAAAAAGAGGGTTTGGCATGGGTGTTTCACTATATTTGTTAGCTACCTTCAACAACACATCTCTTCGCTTGCTGCAGATGCGCTAACAAGGTGACAATTTAGACTTTAAAGGGATAACAACGTAATAACCACAAATTCCACAATAAATACCTGTAAACAACACAGAGAAATATGATGATTCCATTTTATCACCAGAATGGCGGTTAACGCAATTATTCTGAAATCTCTGCTTGCCAGCGGACCACATGGACCTTCATAGATGGCCACCTTAAATAATAATCCCTTAAGAGATTATTACAAAAAAAAAAAAAAAAACACTTTAAAAAGTCGACTAGCTTTGAATGTGGGAACGGATTCATTAACCACCGGTAAATTTGGGAACATCATCGTTTATCCCTCGAAAATCCGCTTTATGGCACTTTTCCCGCCAAAAAGTAGAGTTGTTATACCTTTAACTTAACCATCCATTACTGCCATCAGAATGACTCGTTAGTCATCAAAGATTCATGCATTAACCTGGTTGTGCACATTTGCAACCTGCGATATGAGAGTTCAAGGTTTTATGCGCAATTTGACTTAATATACCAGCTTTCAACATTGAATGTTTTGTTCCCCTTTAAATGCCACAAATAGAAAATGATTGCCTGCCATCACCTCAATTACCCTTTCAAACGTTCAGATGTAAGCATTGAACACTGGCTGATCTTGGAAAGGGAGGGTAAAAATTTGATTTTACCGGTCACCGCCCTCCCATCCCCCCCTCCCCCCCCCCCCCCCCCCCACACACACACACATGGATGCGTGCATACACTCACTCCACTCTGTCGTTAAACACAACCAATAATAGATCGTTGATACCAGCCAAGATCCACCAATTGTGGATCCCATATTCCAGCAATAGCCGGTGTCTCCTCTCCGCCCGCCAGCTCATTACATTCATGCATTCGGTAATGGCACGCTCATTGATGCGACAATGCGGTGATTTATTGCATTTCATAGCTTCTTAATGACATCATTAAAT
The DNA here is from genome assembly GCF_051362555.1 of Lingula anatina. NCBI lineage: Eukaryota > Metazoa > Brachiopoda > Lingulata > Lingulida > Lingulidae > Lingula > Lingula anatina. The sequence continues at coordinate 30,168,228 of NC_141769.1, read as the reverse complement.
GGTCTTACTATAATTGGAATTTTATATTGCGACAGTATACTCCTTCATTATCCCATCCTTTTAAGTCGATCATCGTCTTCAGTTTCATGTCGCGTAACGAAATTGAGGTGCGAAGGTCCGTTTGTTTACCAGACCATGCAATTTATGTTCCTCTGCCTGTTACCATAGCCCTAGCCTACATTGTAATGGGACAGTAACAGAAACGTTTCTGCACACCCCTCCCGGCGCACCTTAAACCCGAAATGAACCCTTTTAGGTTCCGAAAACAACATTAGCAGCTCGTAATGAAGAGAGGCTAGAATGATGGCATCGTATATCAGTGATTTGGGCTTGCAAGGCAAATGCAGCACGGCTTTTCACAATGGTTAGGTGACTGAATTGTTGAACCAGTTTGTCCACTAACAATAGATTGACAGTCCGTAGCTGACAGGTCGTGATGACCTACTGATGTAGGTCTATATATTCGGCACTCTTTGTGAGAAATTTTGGAGAATTTAACCCTTTGATATACTGGCTGATTGACTTAGCTTTTATATATGTGTGTTTGCTATTGGCATACATCTCGAGACTTTTGTGATACACATAGTTCACCATAACAGCATGAATTGAACCCACGCCTGATATCATATGAACAAATGTGGTTTCAGCATTTAGAAAAAAAAACGCCCTTTTGTTTACTGACAATATCCCATTTTTCAATGTTACTTTAAAAATATTTTTTCTTTGAAATTTGTTTCTACCCCGGTACATGCATTGAAAACCAACATGTCAGGCAGATATATATATATATTTTTTTGTATATTTCATCCTTGAACTTGATGCGTGCTGCTCACTGTATTGGACTGAACTGTTTTATGGTAATGGGTGGATGGATGCAAATGACACGTGCACATATAATATCGAATATGTCAACCGTATTGGTGCGCTGATCTATGGTGCACTCACATGAGGGACGTTGACTTCAAGGGTGGTGGGAAAAAGGCCCATATCACGCGGAGAGAACAAAGCACAATGTGTCCAAATGTGTGGATATTACTCAGTTGCTACGCGAAATTGATTGCCATTTAGCTACATTTCATGTACTTACGCGACTTGGGGCGAAACTGCAGCGTATTAGATTAATGCCGACTCCATGAGGTGATACTGCTAGAGTTCCCCGCCTTACACGCATGTGATTATCTATTTTAGGCCACCAAACAGGTTATAAATAAGCTCAGGTGGGCTCCACTTGTACTGGAAAGAAACTTTCACATTAAGCAACCGCAAATGTTATTGAATACTTATTTGACCATTAAGCGCCGAATCAGCTGACTAAAGTTAAATGCTCGCAGAGCTTCGCCCATGGGCAGTCGCTACCCTCTACCAGGGTTGGATATTATATAGGGAAAAACGGAGAAATTCAGGCCAAAATGACCGTTTATTTTTCTAGAGACATATCTGTGAATATCTGTGAAAAATTAATCTGTCACCCTGGTGGAGGGTAGGCAGTCGGCGTGGGGAGAGGAGGGGGTAAGGAGTGGAGACGAGGGAATCAATAAGCGACAGAAAATAAATTAGATCTATTTTACCCTTTGTTTAAAAAATCCCACAGAGTATTATCTTGAAAATAAGAACCAGGGAAGCAGTTGCTTGACTTGTGATGGTACTGGTAGAGATATAATGGAATAGTGTAGACTGTTACGTCAGGGACACGGCCTCAGGTGGTGGGAGCGCAACATGGCGTTGGGGAAATACAGAACGTGCGAGAACCCAGCTCTTATTTCTCTCTTCTGACTTTTTTAGTGTTGTGCTACTTTGCTCGTGTTACATATCATCAACATGCCGTTGTTCGGTGCAATTTAATTTTGCTAAGCTAATACATCAAAGGCTGTCACGAATTGAAGGAGATTGTCGGTGATGTGTTGCTCGTTGACATATACGGGTAATCCCTTGTTGCATTCTAACAACACGCCGCGTAATGTCACCACACCGTAACATCTATGATAAAAACGTGTTTGAGGTGCAATAAGTTTTGCACTATTCCCACTTTTGCCGTTAGAGGTGCCTGGAAAAAATACCGTCTGTCAACAAAAAAGACGAGCTACGCTGTCATGCCATTGTGTGAGAGCTTTTTATACTATTCTATTAAAAGACGGAGTATAACGTAGTCATCTGAAGTCCTCCATACTTTTTTTATTCCAAAAATAAATGAAACTGATACCTCGTTTTGTAATGTGAAAGAAAATGACGTTTCTATCAACAAGGCTATACTTTTGAACGTCAGAGTTTTATATTTGAAATAAAAAATTAACAGTGTAGAACCATGTGTATGTCCGTCAAAGAGGCTTTAAAGTAGGAGTGGATTCTGACCATTAAACATTATCGCTTTATTTCACAATTTCATAAAACCAGATGTTGATGAGTCTCTTAATGCTTCTGGTCCATTATGATTTAACAGGTGCGGATTACTAGCCAAGTACAATAACGAATTAATTGCACTGGAGAAAATACTCTACAGTTCATCAATCAATAGATACTTTATTTTCATCACGGATCAGACACAACAACAAACTCGAAAGTTCGACTATTCTGACGATTATGCAATGGCGATCTCTAAGTCAATACGTCTGGGTCACTGAGAGTAATAAAACACTCAGCTGGACCTACAGGTGTCTCAGTGGACTTAACTCAGAATAACAAAGCCGTCACTTTAACACAGCGGTACTTGACTAACAATAATGGCTAGACGGGATTGGTATCATTTTACTGTATTAGTATTTTTTTCTATTAAAACAGAGTTTGAACAACTGCCAGTATTTCTAGCATGATGTTTTGCAAATTACAAACGTGCGAATTGGTGATAAAGGGTTAAACTGACTTAATGAAAATAAAAGAAAAAAGAAAAAGAATCCCATCAAAATCCTGTAACTGTGAATCTCCAAAGGTGCAAGATGTTCCTTTAGAATTATTGTGCAAACTACAGCCTTCATTAAAAATGTTTATTGTTAAATATCATTAATGAGATATTATAGGTTATGACTGCGGTGAATAGTTTTTTTTTCAAGCTATCATGCGGTAATCTACTGATTAGTTAATAACAGCGAAACAAACCATCGGGGAGAGCTATAGCAAAGATCAATTTTTTATAATGAAACCTTACAAGAAAAGGTCAAGACGGCGCTATTTCCTCGTCAAAAATTCATCAACTTTCCAATAGATATGTAATGTAGTGTATAGTTCTAAGCCAAAGCTGCGGTTTGACAAGCTTTTCTGTTAAGATTGCACTAGATCTATGGTCGTGCCCATTACGTGTTTTTACCCGATTTCCAGTCCACGGCTATCCTGCTATGAACGCAGATAGAATCGCTGGAAGGTAGTAGAGGAGAAATGCCTATCTATAGTTTTCAATGTTGAAAGCGTTCTTCAGGCTCCTGTTCTTGAGAGCATATTTCTAAGGCTATCCGGTCGTCGGTCCGGAAAGGTTACGGTGTTGAAACAGCTGCCCTGTACATTAGTAAAGTGGAAAATAATAAAGTAGATGCCTAACCAATGCCTCGTGCCGCCCGTTTCAGGTAGCATAACATTACATGTGCACGTGTCTACCATACAGGACCCAGCGTTTTCAACTTTCACTTGAGCTAAATGGTTTAGTGTATTTCTAGGCTCTTGCAGAGATCAAAATTTTCTTTTGTCACATCATATGTCATATTGTGCCGCACTAATAATCGTGGTTTTGTGTCCTTGGCACGTACAAGTTGACCCTGTCTTTCGCAAAAAGGGATAGAGCCGTGTTAAAGAACAATTCGCGTTAAAGAATGATTCCCAATTCCAAAAGACGATTGGTTTTCCATTTCTGATATATCTCAAGAATTTGTCATATTGTCATTTTGAATATCTCAGATATATTCAGGTCTTCTGAAGTAGTCTTTAAAATGGTAGCTGAAAATGGATGATGCATTTTGATTAAGGAGCAAACAGCGGTCACGAGGAGCGGTATCATGTTTTACAATCGAATAAAAGGAGTAAAACATCGGGGAAAAGCAGCAGGGAAAAACAGATAAACGATTGTCGACCTGTGAAAGTAGAGTGTTCTTCCTTTGAAAACAGACACGCTGGGATGTTTCTTAGTTTGGTGCTCACCATGAAGAGAATCGGCCTCCCCGGGTGGCGTAAAACGCGCGTATATACATCTCCCAGGGCACCCATTCTATGTAACCTATAACGCAGGTGCGTTCTCGTGAATGTGAGTTTTTCCGCGCAGAGAGAGACAAGAATTTATCGGCATGCTTGCTATGCTTGGCTGTATGCCGGTCAGACATCAACATGCAGACTGTAAAGGACAGGCATACACGGTCTTACCGTTGTTTTTGTCTGGTCAAATTATAAATATTATCAGAAATGGTATCAATATAGACACAAAAATGATCACAGATTTCATAGCTATCATTCCATCAATACCCCCCCACACACACACACACTTGACACACACACACACACACACACACACACACACACACATCAACATGTGCACGAGCAACATGAAGATCAAATACTAAAAAGACGTTTGGTCAACAAGGACAAAGTTACATTTTGATCAGTCTTTTTAAAATTAGCCTCGTGATGCATAGGCGATCGCCCTTACATAAATAATCTTAAACTGAAGCATACACACACACGCACACTTGTGTACACATGAGTGCACCCACTCAAACACTAACACATTAATCACAACCTTTTAAAATGTTTTCACGTACGAGAGCACATGTGCACGCAAACGTACAAAACAAAGGTGCCCATACATCGCCACATACTAAAATTTCCTACAGAAGCATATATACAAAACACACATACACACACACACACACACACACACACACACACATGTACATACACACAAACACACACACACACATACTCCCATAAACAAATACACATCGGCCAGATACAAATACAACGGAAAGTCAGCCAAGTATCAGCTGATGCGGTCAACTTGTTATTTTTAACATACAACCGCAGAGGGCATGTTGTCTGGTAATATGTACTCTCCCTAAGGGCAACCCCTATAGGCGCATAGATATGTGCTACACCAACAAATAGCAGCTTGTTTTGCCTGCTTAATATCCCTACATTGTGCTTTAGGATGAAAACGACCAATATGGGAAGTTTCATTAGTATTCAGGCTCTGAATTATGATCGTTGTAAAAATGATAATGCTGTTTTTTACTGCCCGCATGATTAGATGCCAACCTTTATGTTTGCTATGAAGCTGCTTTGTGACTTGACAAGATGTATACAATTGTTTGTCTGCATCGTTGTATGTAGTCTTGTATATAAAGAGAAGGGGGTGGTGTGTCTTTTTTGAAAATACGCTTACTCAGTAAGGACAAATAATATTACGACCTAAAAGCATAGATAATATCTTCATGTTATTATTCATGATTGGGTCGTTCAAATAAAATCAATGCGCCATCATGGAAGGTTAGCGACATAGGCCTGGAGTATCTTGTTCAATATTATCTCAGTAAAGCGGCATATTACAACAGAGTACGAGGGCACGGCGAAGATGGCACTGAAATATTTATCTCTAATGTGCAGCTGGAGGCGGTACCAGTGATGCATAGCGCAGTGTCATTTAGTCGACTAACTGCAGTGTTAAGTAGGTGATACAGAGATGAGTAACCCCCGCGTAGTAGACCCCTAATAATAACGCTGGTGAAGATTATGATGTTACTACTTTTGCAGGTTGCTTATTCTTTTCTGTTTGACAGACTGGGTTATAATAATAATAATAATAATAATAATAATAATAATAATAATCAACGCAAGGAAGTTGTGTCGTCACTTTAGATATCTATCATCTGCGGTAAAAATGCATCATTTTAAAGAGCATATCAGTGTACGCAAAGAAAATAAGGCATTATTTTTGCATTATTTCTTAAATAAAGAATCTAATAGTATTCTGAAAAGACATCTTGGGTTAAGAATACCGACAGAACAGATACAGTGGTAGTGAACACACGCTGGGCAGTATACAGAAGTTATTGAAACACCCTGAGGATCCGGGTGACTGGGGTGTATACTGTATGCATATATACAAACGTTATTCACAGTCTGTTCTGCAAAACTCGATGGCCACGGAAGAAAATTGACGTATATATCTACACGACAGTCCCTATGGTGCATGTAGCCTAAATAAAAAAACATGTCGCTCAAGCAGCTTCTAATTTTAAAATGTACCAGACGGTATGGACATTAGGTGTATTCAGACGAGGTCTAACGTAAAAGGGAAATGAGCTTAAAATGTGCTATCAACTGAAGAAAGTTATTAACCAACGATAAAGTGGTTTGATATGGAATATTGTACGGATGGAGATCAGATAACGAAGTGAATGCACTGCGCGTGCATGTAAAATCGTCGCATATCATCCCAGTTGTCTAATGACGCTAATAAGGTTATTTTTGGTTTTAAGTTGATTTCGGCCTGAACGGGTCCACGGTCTTCCATTCCAGACAGGAAATTCAGGTAACAGTCTGGAGACAACGGAGCCTGGCCTAAGGAACTCCTCCTAGTGGTAAAAAACAGCACAAATCAGCCTCTAATGAAACCAGCAGACGCAGGTGTTATTTTCCCATCAGAGACGGTGTAAGATGGATGGGTTATCATAGGGAAGAATAAAGATCAACTGTTTTTTCGACCTACTAATAAAAAAGCGTAGCAAATGGAAATGGCATTTTAGCATAGTGTATTACCTGGTAATGAAAACATGCGGCCACCAGACAACAGAAACTGACTCATCAAAACTTGTCGAAATGAGACAATCTTTCTAAGCCGAGTTCGCGCGGCAATGTGTCCAAATATAATAATAAAACATTTTACTGCTGGGAAATCGCATAGATTATAGACACTGATTCTCTAATGGTACAGTGTTATTCAATGCAAAGATGTTACGAAAATAAAAATGTTGAAAATCACAATGGTGGACAAAAGATCGGAAGGAGTGTAAAAGAAAATATCAGTCATTTAAGCTGAGGGATTTCCAAAATCAACTTGGATATTAATTAATCTGTTTATAAAATTTTCTTCATGAAAATTCTATCACGTTTTCTCAGAAAATGGTCAAGTCTCCCATATCAACCGAGAATCAATAATCTAAAGTTAGGCTATGTAAACTGAATACTTTCTAGGACCCATAAAAATAGCTGGAACCTAACCAGTGTAAAACGAGTTTATTTTTTCAAAGAGCTCTTTTTAGCTGTGTTGCGTTTCCGACAGCTTCGGTGATTTCAAAAAGAGAAGACATAACAGATTATACTAAAAATACGATGAAAGGCATGTTAATCTGATCCTAAATCCTGTAAAGTAGTTGTACACGTAAGTGACGTTATGGTATGATATATGTATTATGCCTGTCATGCAATACCAGCTGATGAACCAGCACCAAACATGTCCTTGTCTCTCAATAATGGCCGCGTTCACAACAGCGGACTTTCTAGTCCGCGGATCAAATATGGCCGACCCTCTTGCATGCTTGTTGCGTAATCCCCGTGGTGAATTTATTCAGTGTCTATTAGGGGATTAGACGACAAGCTTAAAGTGGGCCACCATTTCTGATTCGCGGACTAACTAGTGTTGTGGATGCGGCCTATGGTCCCATTCAGAATAGGGGACTAACTAGTCCAAGGGCCAAATATAGCGACCCACTACAAAGCTTGCCGTCTAATCCGCTAATAGACACTGAATAGATATCCCGTGGGGAAGTATTTAAGTGGATCGGCCATATTTGACCATCAGACTAGTTAGTCCCCTATTCTGAATGGAGCCTTTAGTTACTGGTACCCTTAGTGCATGTGCTGGTGGTTAATGTAATTTGTCACAGTCTTGACAATCGACACGTCTATACTTATCGCACCCACACCTAGTTTTGTTCAGTTAAGGTTCACCAATGAGGTGAAAAAAACATGTAATGTGATTTTGTAAAAAAAAAAAAAATGGGGGGCGGAGGGTTGTTATGCCACAACAGGAATTTCATGAAATTGTTTTGCAGTCGTGACTCTATATCTTAAGGATCCAGAAATAAATACATCAGTTTTATGGTTTTATGATGATTTTGTTTGAGTAAAATAAGATAGGAAAATGCAAATTATGACAGAAAAACTACACTTTTCTATTTATTTGATCACGACCCATCCTAAGTCATGTGCTCTAAATACAATAGCAAAGATGATTTTAAGGCATAGATTAGCGTCTCTTGGCTTCTTGTCAATGTACTAACAAAACAAGCCTGTAAGTTACTTTATACATTATTATATAGGCGTGCTTGAATGATGTTAAAGCTTATATAACAAAATTCAAATTTTCCCTTTCAGATACTTTTTCAGATCCTTTTTCTTAACTTCCACAAAATTATGTTTACTATGCACTTTCGTATGCCCCCACCTTATCTCCTATAAGGTTACTGCTGTCACTGAAAATGTTACGTAATTTTAATGATATTAGGCATTTCCTCAGTAGGTACAATGCAGGATCTCTGCTTCCCGAGACATTGCTTCAATACGTACGTCATAGGAGTTTCAATTGTCGTGGAAAAGGAAATCAAATGATATAACTGAAACGACCTTTAAAAGAATGGCGTCTGTTGCCGTAATATATCAGTCGACACGACCTCACGCTTCCACAGGAAGCAACTCTCTATCAAACCCCAGGATTTCTGTGCTGTGGTACGTGATTTGTCAGAGGCTATATCATTATCTGGAGACACAATGTTTCTTGTGTAGTTTTCCCCTGTTCAGAAAAAAAATCTGATAACCACACAACTGACAATCAGCACAGACCTGTGGTAGTGATAACGTGCCGACAGTTATTTGTTCCTGCAACCTTAGTAACCACCCGGTAAGAAGCTAGACGTACAGCCTCTTCAAATTAAATCTTTACATTCTCTCATTTTCGGAAGAATTTTAGTTTTTACCAGCTGGAAATGATTAGAGAAAATTGTTTACAGTCAACAGCAAAACAAACAGCATTTCACGGTTACATGAAAATTTCCACCAAAACTGCAAAAATTTGAAATGACGTTAATTTTTCAATCAGACACTCAAAATGTTATTCTAATATTTTTCTTAACATACTTTAAACATTCATAATTTAAACATACGCCACGTGATCCTTTCAGTCGCTGTTTTAGACTTTAACTAAGTTAAAGTCATAACATGTTACAAATGGAGTCCCAATAAAAATGGCATGCTATACCCGGATAAATCATTGCCACTCAAAAACCAAAACATTTGGAATACCTCATACCTCCGTCTAAGCGTTTAAGGTGTCAAGAAAGTTCTATATCGAAGGACAATCTGAAATTCACACTGTGGCCCAGAGCTACCATAACTGGGTTCCCATACCTAAATCGATCCAACGTGATCGATCCATCTCCAAGGGGTTTCTTGCTAAATTGCTTTCAGCTTAAGCGGTTTAGATGTTTGGCACGTCTACTGAAGCTGCTAAACGAAAGTTAATTACCCCCTAGCCGCTTCAGTAGGCGTGACAGGCATCTAAGCCGCTTAAGTTGATTGCAATTTAGCGTGAATCCTTTAGGAGATAAAACGATCCACAGTAAGTACGAAAGGGTCTGGGAATGGTCCCTAAGTATGCAAATTTGCACTGCGTAACCCGACAACCAGACATCGTAAAGCTAAAGCCCGTCAACAACTTTAGTGTCATTTACTATTTATTGCATTCAGATGTTTGAATTTAGAACCATGCTGTTGTCGTCATTTCTTGTTATTCAGCCTAAGGGAAACAGTAGCGCGCTATAAAAGTCAGTGCTTTTCCTTTTTTCTTTTCTTAAAGATTAAATGGCAGACGTTTTGCACTATTTGTAATATTCTAGGGGTGGGTGAGTGAATCAGTTACGCGTAGGTGGAACAGCTCACATAATTTTAACTTCGATGACTCTTTGTGTATTCAAGCCGTGTTTGATAGACTTGTGAATTATAAATTCGTCTGCGTGTTTTTTATTCTCAGTTTTATAGGAATGAGAAAGGGGGTGGGTGGGAGGCTTTGAGTGTTACAAGATTTTTCTTTCCGGCGTTCAAATACGTTGCTGCCCTGAGAGAAGGGGATAGGTTACCTAGACATAATAATAATAATAATAATAATAATAATAATAATAATAATAATAATAATATTAAGTTTAATGCAGCTTATACACTAGGGACATCTGGTGACAGAGTACATTGCAGACATTCAAACTGTTCTTCATACATTAATAATGTTATAGTAATTGACACCAAATCTCAAATTTTAAATCTTCTATGGCAACGCAAATTACTGACAGCAGGTAGGCTACAGCAGTGTTACAGAGTTCTGTGCCATCTTTCCTGGACGCAAAAACCAAATCTTCATGGTTTATTCAACAGTGTGTACATGATGTATTAATGACTAGATTTTTTAAATGGATTTAATATAAAAAACTCTACAAAGAATGACAGTATTAACAATTTTAAGAATCTGTTAGTTAGGACACATGTTATACGGAGTCAGTTGCACAGATATCCCCCTTTCTCCGCGTCCAAGAAGGGATACGCCCATCCACGTCTGTGTCACCCACCTCCCAGCTGTGACCCCAGCGTCTCACCTGTAGTGTTTACGGACGCTGCCCCAGTTCCCAGGTACAGGTATGAATGAGTCATCTTTACCAAGGGGTATGCTGGCTCGCCAAAACCAGTGAGACGGGTCGCATGAAGCTCGATTTGGCAATATGATATGACCTTGAAAAACCTTTAATTCGTATTCAAAACTTTTTTTCCTTTTTCGATTGATGACTCAGGATAGGCCCAATTTAGTCTTTACAAATGCAACTTTGAAATTCTAAAAGAAAAAAAGACGCAATGTCAGACACTTGTTTGAATGAGCCATTTTTCACCTGGGGTCCCGAGTGCATTATTCCATTTAACTCCTCCAATGGAAGTGTCACCGCGCGTCAATGCCAGACCCATTACCTAACGCTGTTTCCCACTTATCGATTTCATACTATAATGTTATTGGATAAAATTACTTATTCATCTCGTACTCCCTTCAGTTACACACTAATTTATGATTTGTCTTGCTTGTTTTCACTGCTCTGCAGTGTGCTGTAGAGAATTCATATATGTCTGTAAGTCTCTTTAAGTGTGATTGCCCATCGAAGAGGCTACTTTTCTACTGATGTGCTACTGTTCATCAATTACTATGAAACTGATATAAAGCCGACGTTGAATATTTTAAGCATTTTTATTGAATGGAGTCGAAAAACGATTAAATGACATTTCAAGAGACAGTTGCATAATGATATTGATTTATCAGATGTATCGGATTATGATTTTTATATTGACTACATTTTCTAACAGTCAGTTGTGACTTCATTCTGACATGCGACAAAGAGAGTAGACGCAGGAGAGTATGGTAGCAAAAAAGTGCTTCCGCAACGGGCATAGGGTGGGGTCGGAGCCTCGAACGTCTGGATTCCCCAAAACCCGTGGAACTCGTTTCTGCAGCCCCCACAATTCGCGTTGACCGCTTGGCGTCTTCTGGGGCCGGTCCCAATCCTGTCAGACCAGTTCCCCCGGTCTATGAGTCCTGCTTGGCTGTCTTTTGTTGGCATTTCTCTTTGAGGTTAGGTGGTGCGGTTTAAACTTCGGTACACCAATAAGATGCCACTGTTTCCTAGTTAGGGCTAGACTGACCTGTTTCACTATAAGCGGGGGAACAAATAATGTTTGTTTATCTTCACCTTCCTGAACTGCTACCTACGCGAAAAACGAGCGCGTGGGTTGGGGATTGACACAAACAAGAAAAGCGCCTGACTCGTATCAGATACAACAAGTTTGACATAGTCAACTCAAATCTCCTTTTTTATTCCTCTAAATAAAAGCAACTGACAAAATCTATGAATGATGCTCCACCCTTAGAATTGCAGCTGCTACAGGCTGTCTTATTTAGCAATGGAGTCTTTTGCTATGTGCATGACTCGCAAACCACAAACGGAATTCTTTACGCAAAGTCAGCCAACTACATCGTTCTCTTTTCCAATCCATCGCCTCCAAGTTATAAATGACGCCCTTGCTCGGCAGTATTATGCGCACCGTCCAAGTCAACCGAAAACCAACAACAAAAATTGTCTACAAAAGCCAGCTAAACAAACTTTAGTCATTTTTGCAGTTATATTATAATGAGCTGTAGTTAACCTTGCTTCTTGTTTGATGGCGTTATGACCACCGTCAAAGCAACAACCCAAAGTCAATACACAAGTCGGTCATCTGTATTTTATTTCTGTTTTTGTGACGTTCATTGAGAAAACTAATAGCCGTGCATGTAGACACGGCATCCCAGCACCGACACAAAAACAACATTTTCACGGTTTACTGCATGTGAGGCTATTTTTTTTTTATTCGTATTCAAATCAAGGCCCTGGTAATAAGCGACAAAGACATGGCGTTCGATTAAGCTATGCCCACAAGGGTCAGATTTAAAATGACTTCAACTTCAAGTGCTGTGTTCCGTTTATCTTGACAAGCAGAGGGGATGATAAGAGGATATAATATCTTTCGTTTATATCGACACCGCGTCCGTCGAGGTGTAAAATGTCAATGAGGGTGTAACTCACTGTTAGGACGCATTCAGAAAGGGTTGATCCTCGAACCAACAGATCCGCGGATCATATATGGCTGCCCCACTTGAAAGCTTGCCGCATAATCCCTTAATAGACACTTAATAGATTCCCAGCAGGGATTGTGCAGAGAGCTTTCGGGCAGATTTTATTCACGGATCAACTTTGGTTGTGAGTGCATCCTTAAGGTGAACGCTTTGGAGAATACAGAGAAATCAGCCCCACATTCCGGATGCACTCATGTAATTCGGTATTGCAAGAGACAACTTCAACTTTCTGGGATTCAATACACTGACATTATATTTTCTTGTTGATCATTGGGCACTGCAATAGACGTTATAATGCTGACACGTCGTGCCTGTAGAATTAATTCAAACTCTGGGGGAAGGAGGCAACTGGTGCAACTTTGTTGTCGGAGTTAAAATATCGCTATGTCTGCGTATATTTTTCAAATCCATTTTTATCCATGTATTTCTCCTCAAAAATCGACTATGTCTCACAGCGCTTTAATATGATAATTATGACACCCCTTCCTTATATTGCTGTATTAAATTTTGATTATCGTATTATCTGGTAGTAGTCACATGAGGCATACAAGAAACTAAACCCAAACTTGTGTAGCTGTAGCACGAGTCACTGTAGACCAAATTGTTATTTATAGTTCAATTTTTCAACTTACCTCTTCATAGTGTTTCAAAAACACCAAAATGCATTGTGGGGCCGTCAAATGGTAAGTACTGTATAAAGGAGTGAGGAAAAAAACGCACTGTTGGACGGCATAATACTAAATTACTTCACAGAGGGCTAGTCTGTTTAATCTGCACTCAAACCGACGTTAGGTTCGTGTCTGAACGCGCGGCACGACTTTAAGTGATTATCACACATTGACATCTCGATCACTAGCCTTCTGAGGCCATCTGATCCCCAGATTCAGCAACTTCACTAAATGGATCCGCCCCTATTGAGCATTTGATCCCAGGGTGAATCATTTCATTCTGATCGGAAATTCATTTCTGTGATTCATGTTTACATGCCTGAATTGAAAACATTGCTTGTCTAGAAATCTGGTCTGTACAAGAAGAAGAGTGTCAAAATATACATGCTAAAACGCGTTGCAGTTTCTGTTCTCAGCCCACAACCAACATCGAAGGGAAATTCCTGACCGATTTCTAATACCACCACAAACATATCCACTGATGAGTGAGTGAGGCACACGTATATCTTTACCTTACCGTTTGATCCGGAGCCCACTCAGTAGAGGGTGTCATTTAGGGATCAGCGAAAACTGCATTATTTATTTATGATAAGAAACAAATTGTAGTCTAGAAAAGGCAATTTGGCATGTCTTATCGTTCTATGATTCATCTATTCTGACAGTTGAAAAAACAACCTTCAAGGTGCACAAAAATATTTATAGCCATCAGCGTTGAGTATTGGCTCCAATAACGAATGCGGTAATGTATGCAACTGCCGGTAGTAACGAAATGATGAGAATCCCCATGTTATGATACGCTTTAAGGACTGAAACGCACGCTGGCTTGTATTCTATGTTAGATTTTTATACCGAAGGGCAATAACCGCTCTCTTTACAATTCCCAAAGGAAAAATAAATTGAGAAAATAGACGATCTGAAAGCAAGAAGACGTTAAACCATCAAGTTCGCATTTTTGGTCCATATCTAGAAGCACGGAATGAATAATGATGCCGTAATGGCACTGAAATCGCCCTGGGATGTGCCGTTTATTGAACAGTCCAGCAAGACTGTAGTTTCTGAAGCAATTGTGCATCAGCTCAGAAGCAAGCCATAAAATATAGATGTATTAGAGCAGGCATTAACACTGGCTTGTGAAATGTACACGCCACAGAGGCCGCAGCCAGCGGTTTCAAGCTCAGGATTCAAACTTATTGATTGAATTTGATAACACATTATCAGTGTAGTAATTATGCAACCCTTGTGTATTAGTCTACATGAATATCCCACGGTCGCTTTTCGTCAAACCGAATTTCTGTCCACTCTCGCCTCTTCAAATTTGGGACAACAAAATAATACATCTTGAACTTTAAATTTTGCTGTCGTTTTTGGTTAAATATTTGTGATAGTGTGCCAGAATCCTTTCTCCAGGCGGTGGCCAGCTCGTTGAAACAGGAGCATCACGTCCCCTCGTTATGGGGCTTGTTCGCTAAATTTCCGTATCATGTACATACATGTAGATTAATTTAGTCATTGACCGTGTAACGAGTCATGAGCTATCAATGGCTTCGTTAACTGATCCTTGAATATTTCTATTTAGAATTTATAATGAGATCGGTTGTTTAATGGATTTTTTTATAATAGTATATACAGATAATTTAAGTGCAACACATTCAAAATCTCAGAACTATGGGCTGCATATATTGCTGCATAAATATCTCTTTATAATTAGTTTCGGTTTCAGGTTGGAATTTCCTTTACTTTCCCAAATGTCTTAATATAGCGTGTTCAGGAAAAGACCAAACCAGTCCCAAACGGATCTTGCAGCCATTACTCTAATTTAACAATACGTTGTTTTCAATTCATCAGCTATATCAGTTTCTAAACCTTTCAATTGGACGTGTTGTTAAAACGCTGTCATTTGTTACGTATAGGCATGCAGAATTACTTTAACCGAAGAAAAATCGATACATACAGCGTCGAAAGATGATTCTGTGGTATGGACGATTGCTAGCTACACCAGGAAAAAATCGATCTGAGCTTTCCTGGCATTTGAGACTACGTGGCGTATAACATTGAACAAAGCGCGGTAATTACGGACCAAAACGCAAGTAGTCGTGAACAAAACGAAAATCGAAAACTGATGTTATGTTCTTTATGACAATATTTACACTGATATTTCAAACGTGGCTTGAAATTTAAAGATCGCTACGTGATGGAGATAATATCTCAGTATTGCACCTAACTGAAATGCTAGAATGGCAATTTTATACATGTCATTGTTGCACGCATCAACTGATCTCGTATTTGTGCTAAATCGAGATCGATCTCTTTGCTGTCAACATACCTATCTCTTAATGCTTAGAACGTCCACATAAAGTGCGTTTACAGAGTTTCACTCGTTTTTTTTCCACAGTTTATTACTTGCGCAACATTTGCTCGAAACTCCATTCGAAAATATTATTGTAAAACAACACGGAGCTCGTGCCTCGATTTGCAATTTTCCCACAATAGACACAGATGAATCATATTACAAAATGCTTTTTAAATCAGTTGATAGTATCATGAGCCGTTGCTTTTAATTGCAATTAGCGTACACGGCCCTCGATTGAGCTGAATATCCCACTCAAATAGTTTTTAACTTGATTCACAAAAGCAGGGCTTTCAGCTCGAAAGCAAAAAATCGCTGCTAAATCATTTTGCAAAATGCTTTTCAAAACTAGCAAAGAGTGTGTAGCAAGTACCTTTGGACTAGGAGTAAAATCTGTCCCCTGTTGTAATCATTGCGAGCGTTTCGGTGCATTAACAACTGTGAAATTAATGTAAAATATCTAGCCGTTACACCCACACTGTTGCCGCTGATTGTTGGAAAGTATCTTAAAAAACGCACAATGCACAAAACAAGCGTTTGCTTGTAACAGATAAAAGCATGTGTCATAGGGTTAAGTAGCCGAGAGAAACAATTTAAACAGGCTTAAATCGCATTTTTACTAAAGTTCAAAAGAACGAGATATTTAACCTGCAACCACACGAGACACACACTTCGCTTTAGGTTAAAATAAAACCTATTTATAAATGCATGATTGCAACAACAGCGTTTGTGAATTGCCTCTCGAATAATCACACGTCTACGAAAATTTTTAAGACCGACATACTCCAACGCGTTTTCCTTCAAGATACGAATAAAAATCAGATACCAATAAAGCGCATATTTCCATTCTATCCATCTTGCTACTGTTATAAAGAGCATTCCACCCACATATGGCACATTGAATATAATACAATATATATATTTTTATACGCCACCCCTATTATACTACCAAAGCATGAGCACTACTTTATACCCATTACTGTTATTGAAGTTTTACTTTGTGCTAGCTGCTGCTACATCCATTTCTGCACCAGATGTTGCAGTACATTGCAACTGACAATAAGACCAATGTATCTTCACTAGTGCTGTGCTGCACTGATGAAAACTGCTGATGCTGCAGCCAATATTCGTTGCTGCACCCCATATAAGCCGAATTTTATACCCCCCCTGTGATATTATAAGATATTACTAATTCGCATACACGCACGCACGCAAACACACACACACACACACACACACACACACACACACACACACACACACACACTTAAACGTTAGAAAATATAAACGATCCAGGTGCGATGAGTTGTACTTTTGATCAATCAAGGCTTATCACGTGAAAATGCATTATTAAAGAATAAGCTACCAGGTGATGGATGGCACGAAATTACTGCATGATTGGAGTTAGTGCACTTGATGTATGGTTGTATTACCAAGGTATTATCACCAACAAAACCGGCGGAGATGAGAATGGCGGAATACAGACAGACAGACACAGACAGACAGACAGACAGACAGACACGCACAGACACAGACAGACAGAAGCGAGTGGGGGGGGGGGGGGGAGGGGAGAGAAATGGAGTTACGAACTGTGCGACATGATCGAGTAAAGACTAAAACATTGAAATCGAGTAAAGTAAATTTAGATATATGGGTTATACTACTAGAACAGAAGGTGTCTAATAAACTTTTTGAGTATGTCTATCACGTAATATGCCCCAAGCAAGTCAGTCCTGACAGCAATGTAATTTTACGAGCGCGTGTTTTTGTGCCTCCGTAATGAGAGGCAGCAGGTGGAGTAAGTACTACCACAGGTCACAGAACAGCACCGGCTGCTGATAGTCTAAGCTTTTGATCTAAACGTGCATATTTTGTGCTTTCCAGAGGCCACTAATAGCCGCTCAGTTGCCTGTATATATTTTCAGTGTTGGAGAAACGCAGTGCACTTTGGTACACGTACATTTACATGCAGTTATATCGGTTGTTTTATATTCTTCCCCCTTTGCATTCAGCCCCCGTAAAATTTCCCGCACAAAAACAAGTACACATGCACACGCATACGTGCATGTTCGAGCGACTGTGCAATCATGCATATTTTTGAGAGAGAGAGAGAGAGAGAGAGAGAGAAATTTGAACGAAAGCAGGTCTGAAGTCGTGTGATATTTGATATTCCATAGCTAATAGCAGCTCTGTAGATTGAAATCAACCCTGATGAATAGCTCTAGCAGAGTGCAGTTTATGGAAAACTAGACTGACGAGTCCCAAGGGAGGCATCATGATTGCAGGAACTTATATAAGTAACCCACAACAGAGTAATTGCTTCGCAGCTGTACTGAATAGACACCGTGCAACTGAGGGCATACATGTAGACTATATATTAGCTAAGGGAGTTTTAAAATAAGGCACCTTTAGCGTTCAGCACTGCACATATACCTAAGATACATGTAATACAATTTCGGGATTAATAAAATCACTCATTTCAAGTCAAACCAAACAAGCCTGTTTGTTTCAGAATTAAGGTTAATAGTCTTCATGCTGTGTTAACCCTTTACACGTGCTAGCCATTTAGAATATTGCAATATAATTGAAAAATATAGAATCTGCAGACCATCACAAAATTATTCATTAAATTTGTTTCATTTCAACAGCTACAACCGACAACTTGCTTTCGCCGTCCTCCACGCATTAATTTACATATTTGAATAATAAATAAGCTCTGGTGCTATGCATGTGCTCCTGCACTTGGTGACTGCAGTACATGACAACTCAACCAATGGCATAGGTAATACAAGAAGGTCATAGTTCAAGGTTAAATTTGAAGGTCAAGGCTACTGATGCACATGTATTGAAGAAAGAACGTTGTTAAATTTCCCAAATGACAGGAATTTATTTCAGTGAATATTGTATTAAAGTAAAAATGTCAGGGATCTTTTATCGATGTTTTCTGGGGTTTCGACTGAAATACTGGCAGGATATGAAACGCACTTCAAACTCAATGGATAGAGAACTAAAGGAAATTATATGTCACGCTTATCTGCGACGGTTTTTAATGGTTTTAACGAGTTCTGTCATTACAGCCATTACGTAGTCACAATTGTGAGGAAATACCCCTTCATGAGGTTCAAAACGTACACTGAGTTGATAAATATAAAAAAAAAACATCAACTCACAAATCATATACACGCAACAGGTGATCCTGTCGTTATTTTGTACCTAACACCGCATTGAGTGCTTCCTTTAAGGCATTAACATGCTTGTAGATTGTAACTTATTCAAGGTTTCTCTTGACAATTTAAGCGAGGTCTTTAAGTACCCAAGCTACCTTTTACATCATCACTTGCAGACAGTTAACCAACGAGGCAGGAACGGTGTTTAATTTCCTATTTCAGTCAATGAAAATAGACCCCCCCCCCCCCCCCTTCATTATTCAGACTTCAGACACTTTTTCCGACTACGAAAAATAACATCGGTTGCCGTTATTTTTATTAAGTGGCGGCTGGCTGCGTAAGATTAATGGAACGATATTCCACGCACCAGTGCAAAACAGCCAGCTTTGCTGTTGTTATTTTTTCTCTAATTTTAGATGCTGTAATGCGTGAAACGTTGCGCTATCTCACGTGTGCTTACGATTTGAACAGGAAGCATGCCAGTTGCATGGAAGGAAAAGATCACTTCGGCCCTGCAGTGGCTGGGCTTTATTGGCCCAATGATTGCTCAGTAATAGCCCAATATTGGCCATTACATTATAGTCAGCGGTCACAAGTGGCATAACTTCATTGAACTAGCAATAATTGATCAAAATTGCTTTGGGGCACATAGATGATAGTTTTAACCTCGTTTTTTCAACACTATTTTCTTTTAAGGCAACCGAAAGAATTGATAGAACTCCCAGTGCCTTATTGGTGAAGTATCGGTCTAGTACAGATCCATGACAAATGCAATGGGCAAATACTGGGCCAACGTTATAACACATCCAAGGGGTTGCATACTGGAATACCCCCTCAACCCCCCCCCCCCCCCCGACTCCACCTACCCACCCAACCCCACTTGTTGATATCCCAGTTTCACAAGTTTATCGCCATTTTATCGTCTGCTTGTCTTGCGGTTGGCCCAATCTGACCCGAGAGGCAACCTCCATTCCAGTGGCCGAGCATGACTTCACACCTGACCTGGTATGATGATAAGAACTTCAAAATGCTGTCACATAAAATATTTGTAAAGAAAAGAATATAGCGTGACTGCGGATACCAGAAGTCGCAGGCATGAAAAGCCTTACTTGACTTTTGTGGCTGTCACTTCTTTGCTGAGCCTTGTTAATACTCCTCTGTCTAGGTGGAAGAACATGACCCCTGCATTTTTGTTATAACACATTGGCAAAATGGAATTTGAAAAAAAAAAGGTCAAATTTTCTATTCTTGTGAAATCAAACCCCTTGACTAAAGATGAATACGACATTCTGCCGGATTTGTAACGCGCCAATTTACAAATTGCTTGTGATGAGGTATTTTGATAAGTGTATTTAACATGTATTTCGATAAGTGTTCTCTATTTTATTGTTTTCCGGAATTCTATTATGCAACTCGGCCTTGAGCCGTCGTAGTCGCCACGGAGTGTCTCCGTCGCTTCAAATGCAGACAGACCGCGCAGCGGCACTGTCTCGCTCGGCCGGGGAACGACTCGACTGGCGGACGGCAACTATAGTACCACTGACACCCATGACCTACACCTGAAGTCTAATGTGACCTACATCTGGCCTTAAAGTGACCTACACCTGACCTAATGTGACCTATAGATTCCCATTTATGATTTGCTGTTGACCTGGTCGTTGTGACCTCGGTGCGATTTACAAAGATCCCGCTCTCCTCTCTCAGTGTGCTCGTCTACACTTTCCAGAGCACATATTATACAGATAAGGGGAGCATTTGCATCATCAAAGCTGCATTTTACTCTTATTACAGCTTTAATTATTACGTGTGATATGATTTGCTGCGTTGTTTTGCATGTATATAATATGAATATAAAGATATTTCATGTACGCCAAAAGCCACAGTACTGCAGAGTTGAACATGTTATTTGTTATCTTTCCATTAGTTCGTCATTCAAAAAGATAACAAAGGAGAGAGAGAGAGAGAGAGAGAGAGAGAGAGAGAGAGAACATGGTCAACCAAAATTGCTTATATTTTTATACACCACCACTGGGGTACTTAAACAGATATTTGACACAACTAAACTGCAGCAACCATTAAACACCAGCACTAAGACGGTACAGTATAGAAGGGGGAGACTTGACAATGCAACCACATCACCACCACAAACAACAATAGCAACACCACTAAGGGCGGGCAACTTGACAATAAGAAACAATCAAACAAACAAACGGACAAATAGCGATGTCAAACTGAAATACAGAGATTAAAATGAGACTGGTAGCATGTAAAGGGCAAGTCAGTTCAGGTATGAAATATGTAAGTTTATTTCATTGATGGGCCGATTTAGAGATCGCGTGATGAGCTGCCAAAAAACAAGAATGTCTTAAATAGTCCATTTCAATGTCCCCATAGACATGTACTGTACGAGTACTACGTTTCGCGCCAGCGCATACTCCAGGTTCAAGACAGGGACCTGTCAACTTGATCAGGGTCGGTTGAGGGTGACATTAGAAATGCCATGCATTGTGAGGGTTTGCCCGTATGGAGGACATTGGTTGTAATCAACTTACGAAAAAGATTTATCTTGAAAAATATTGCAGGAAAAAATACTGAACCATTTCACCCCGCGGCATCCAGTTGCAGCGTTAAGTTTAACGAGTTAACTATTGTCAACTGTGACTTGTTTTCTTAAAATCTCTTTCACTTAGGGGTTAAACTGTGGTATATTTCACTCCAGTGCGATAAAAAAGCAAAACAGGATTTCAAATTTCAAGGAGTGGTCTGTTAAAACAACACTTTAAACCCCGTGCAATATTGCACAGTATTATATAGTACTATTTTTTTCACCCACGCTGAACTCTACATAATACGAGAAAACCGGTCTTCTTTCGAACCAGTGTGAAAATATATCTTCCTTTCAAACGCAGGGCCCATTTGAAATATGGTCCGGTAAACATGATTGAATTGATCATAATTATATTGGGACAGAGCACTCGGTGTATTCTGTGTGGGTCTTTTTCTAAAATCTCAACAACCACTTGTGCGACGAGTCCCTTTTGGAGATCACCCGCTGTACTTAATAAGTAACCTTTTAAAAGCCTAAGTGTATACCTGAAGTTATTCTAGAAAGACGCAGACAAATTACTCAGTCCGATCTATGTCGAAGGTTAAGGGTGACATAGCTTCTTGGCATTGCAAATACGGTGATTCATACCACCGGCAGAATGAAAATAACTTCAGCACACCTTGAAACGACTAACATAACGAACTTTTTGCTTTATAAGGCCACGGTGCCAAAGTAGGGTGTACTCCATTTGAAAAACTCGCCAATTAATAATTCCACTACACCGCTCTTGTCATTCTTTCACAACACCCTTACGTTGTCAAAGGCTATGTCTTAGCACACGTGTGTGGGGTGACACTTAAAAGCCAATCTGTGAGATTTAGTTCGAGGAAGTG
Organism: Lingula anatina; assembly: GCF_051362555.1. NCBI lineage: Eukaryota > Metazoa > Brachiopoda > Lingulata > Lingulida > Lingulidae > Lingula > Lingula anatina. The sequence continues at coordinate 30,145,938 of NC_141769.1, read as the reverse complement.
CCTCCTTATGCAAGAGGATGGAAATACGCATCTGTATCGTGCACATTGTAAGCGTCCGTTCCCAAACACGCGTGCATGATGCAGGTGCGTACCTCAAAGCAGGGTGGGAGTGGGATTGATGGACAGTGCAATAGATAACCCACTATCATAGGGGGCCTACTTAACATCCTTGCACAAATACAAAAGTCTCCAGTTCTATTTAGGGTCTTTAGCAAATAGTCATCAAATCTTCAGTATGTGGGGCAAAGTGACATAGAGCGTAACATCGAAGATCGACCAAACAAACGCACAAGTTAAGGCATCGATATCAGCTTGAGTAATATTGCTAAGCACTGCACAATCTATCAAGTTACGACATCCGCCTTTCCCTTTGGTTGCCGCTGCACAATATCGTACTGTTAGTTATTATATGTAGAACAGGTACCATGTTTACAGTTAATGATTTCAGACTGATGATCATATCAAATAATCCTGCTTAGGGCTTAACTCTCATGCTCTAGACCTTGGACGCTGTGCTTATTATGCACTGTAATGGGACCAGTCTCAATTAAGTCGACATATAGAAAGCTCCATAATGTCAATTTAAACAACCCTGCGAGTTAGAGTCCTGAACTGAAAATTACCTTCTACTTGGGTTACTATTGTGTCTGGCAAAGTTTTATATTAGTGCTGGGAAGTGCCATTCTTTGTTTCGTGGTCGGTTATCATATCCCATTATCATATCCCATTATTATTATTATTATTATTATTATTATTATTTTATAAAAGTGAGACAAAAAAGGCCTGGTGAAAAAAGATGCAAGTTAAACACAGTATCCCACTCCATTCTCTTCCATCCTCACCGCTATTTTCCCATGTGTATGGCAGTGTGGAACAGAGATACTGCGTGTTTTCACATCGGAAATACTTCCAAAATAACCTCAGAAATCAGCGGTGTCCCACTGTGAGCCCACTGGAAGCTAATAGGGTTTTATGATTATTCACTTACATGTACAGGGTATGTGCTGACAAAAAGGTGTATATTATATTATATTATATTATATTATATTATATTATATTATATTATATTATATTATATTATATTATATTCTGGAAACTAATACATTGGATATATGATTTAATCTCAATTGGTCACTAGGATCAATATTAACACCATCCCCTCGTGTGGGAACACTTTATGGTTAAAATGTATGTGTATGATTAGTAGATACGATGACTGTCATTGTGATGTATGCATTTAGTGCTCAATAAACTTGTTATTATTATTATTATTATTATTATTATGAAGAACGCTGTAGTGATTTCTTCCTTTAAAAAGGCAGTGTAACTACTCCAGATCAAAAGAATCATGAAGAGGATTCAAGACAAATCATAAAATCGATATCGTGTTCTTGCTAGCAGATTTAAATGTGATAAAACATGGTCTACAGCATTTTCTCCTAAATAAGAAAGGCCATCATATTGTTGGCATGGCACAAAATGTTAAGAAGAGGTAAGACTCGGTCATTAGCTCGGTAATTGAATAAATTTTAAGTTGTAAGCTTTTTATAACTAATGCATTTTCCTTGTATCGAAAGCATCATGGTGGTCCTAGCGATGTCTCTTTCACAGAAAAAAATTTACCCCACATTATTGCTGATTGTTAATTTAGATCATTTATTATATGAAAATTTACAGATATTGCGAGGCCTCGTAGAGTGGCAAATCTAACACGTTACTTTCTATGTGAAATATCACAAAGCGCCATCACCGCGTGGAACAGCACGATCTTTGAACGGCATCATTAGCTAATAGTTTTGATCCCCGTAGAGACAAGTGAACGTTAACACTGTGCTCCTATCTTTAACCCACTGATCGAGCGTCACTGAGTGTCAACGTCACGTTATCGGACGCTCAGTGCAGGGACTATATGTATATCTTCTTAGGGAGATACCATTCAAAGGATTTCAATAGCTACAACTGACAATATCGTGTAAATCAATAGACATAGCCTAGTACACATTATACACAATTTGATTATAACTGGAAAATAAAATCTGTTATGTTGGACATTGCATTACATCTTTCATTGCGGTATAAAGCGGCCTGCACAATAAGCAATGGTCGACAACACATGGGAATGCAATGTCGTTATTAGCTGCAGCCCGTAATGTTTCTCAGTATAGTACGTAGTGCACACTGGCAGGTACGTGTGTATCAAAAAGAGATGGAAGACCGGAAAAGAAAAACTATTCCCTCGATTAACTCTGAATTAATGACAGGTGTCATGCTTTGATGTGCTCAGGAGAGAGAGTTATGCTCTTTGTGAGGGCGTCCTGCTACGCAAGATGGTCAGAATGTCCTAGACCGTGGTCGACCGTCCCCCCCACACCCGGGAAGTTCTAGAAAAACCGCTCTTAAAGTGGATGCCTTACTCATGAGCAGCGACTTATTTTTGACAGCTTTTTATTCCAGCCCTTCTCGATGAAATAGTCACCATTGTACCCACATGGCTATATTTGCCGCAGCTTTTTTTTTTTTATTTCTAGCTTCGCCTCTTACATACGACCCATTTCGACTACCTGTAAACCAGCATTTCTTCACGCTTCAAACAGCCGTTTCTGTTACCACTTCAACTTTGACTGGGTTACCTTGGTTTCTTTCCATTGTAACGCTTTATATAGCATCCCTCAAAGGTATAGCTCTATCAATCAGTTCAAGGGCAAGCATGCAACTACTTACAGCCGTCTGTCTACTCTTTTTTATACCCAGCTATGTAAAATACAAACGCATTCAGACACGAACTGAGGGACAGAGAGTATCTATCTTCAATTTTTAAAAATCTTGTTTACCTATAAGCGCACGCACACACGCACAAACAATACGGTGAGACACACACACACACACAGAGAGAGAGAGAGAGAGAGAGAGAGAGAGAGAGAGAGAGATGGGGAATTGAACTTTGAGGTCATATATTTTCTTTACTTTTTCCGAGGTCTTAAGATAACACTCAAGTATTTACACTTCTGCAGCATAGTCCTTTAGGACTCACTTTAACCAAAATAAGAAGAGGGATACATGCGGTATTTGCAACCCAATCTTAAATTTTGCCTCTCAAAGCACCCTATCTCTACAGATATAAATGCGGATAAAATGGTAATAGTGGAGTTAACGCTCAATGAGAACCCAGAGCTGGCTTTTAGTCAGATGTATTGTATTGAATGTTTATTAGCAATACACAGAGTTCAATGTCACCTTGTACAGCGTCCTGAACCAGGTCTGACCAGACCCTACTGTTAATTATAACCCCCCCCCTCCTTCAAGACCATATACAGGGCATAAAGAAAGGGGGGGGGGGGTACAGAAGTTTGATCCGCCATTTTCTGACTAACATACCTATGCTCTGTAGATATGTTAACGTATTTCATGTAACACCGGTGTGTGTCTTACTCTCAAGTGACATTACAGCTGCCAACGAGACGCATTGGTCTTTTAATGTAACCTGACTAGATAGTCCATGGCAATGATGTAGAAAAAAGTTTTTGGTTAGGTGAGTGAGAGAAGAAGGTTGATTTGCATATGATTTACTATGCCCTTAATGCACAAGCTATAACCATTCATATTCAGATCCTGTTCTCTGTGGTTTGGCATGGGTCAGGCTTTCCAGTCTGACGCACAAATAACCGGTACCACGTGACGCAAAACAGCCAATCCAAAGTCAGGATTAATCAATAGTAGGCCGAGCACGCTGCTTTAAATACCCGGCTCCTCTTATAGCAAGCGCTCTACACAGTACGTCGCAGCTAGGTACGACAGGCACCGGGCGAAGGCTTCTTAGATAGAATTATACTGCAGGCCATCCATTTTTTCGGAGCGCACTAACAACAAAACATGTCGAGTTCCAGCGTTAAGATAACGAAGAAAACGGAGAGCAGCAGCTCTTCTGGTGGGGGCCAGATGGGAGGTGGGGGTGGGGGTGCCAAAACCATGCACTACGAGAGCTCCGCTTCTTCGTCGTCTTCTTCTTACAAACCTGTCGCTAGTCGCCACGGAAGGTATGGCAAAGGACCCGTGTTTCCCGGCATAGGCGCCGGTGGCGCTGGCGCGGGTATGTCCAGGCAAGTCGTGGTCAGTTATGGATACGGTGCCTCCAGAGGCTCCTCTGCGATCAGCAGCAACGCGGCCGATAACGTGGCCAAAACACGCGAAAGGGAAAAGCAAGATATGCAAGATCTGAATGAGCGTTTTGCAAGCTATATCGAGAAGGTACGCTTTTTGGAGGCCCAAAACCGCAAACTTGCTGCGGAGTTGGAGAATCTAAAAGCGAAATGGGGAAAGGAGACCGCCTCCATCAAGGTTATGTTCGAGGGGGAGATGACGGAATTGCGCAAGCAGAGAGACGACGCTGACACTAGGTACAGAGCGTTGGAGGCCAAGTTGGCGGGTCTCGAGGAGCAGATTGAAGACTTGCAAAGAGAGTAAGTAGTATCTTCATCCATGTTATACGTGCTGTTTATGAAGATTATATGCAGGGCTCAGTTATTATGTTAACCCTTTAAAAGCGCGATGGTTTTAGGCGCCGTAGGTATGCCGTGTTAGCAATATGTATAGTGTTTTAAAAGGTTTAAAAATCCGGTAAAAGGGAAGTGTATACAAACTCACAATATCATTGCCCGACTTTCAATCTGAACGACTGACGCTATTCAACGCGTCTGCGGGTTGATAAGCGTGTTAAAAAGGTGTGACCTTATTCGATTCATAGTGCAAACAATTTCCCAAAAGCCTGTCGGTCGGTCTGTTTTAAAAAATAGAACTTACGTAAATCTCGCGTGAGTGCACATTAACGTAGTGATGCGTAATCGGCGTAACGTGTTTACCGTCCAGATGGGTTGTTTCATTACTGACTCTGCTGAAAAAGAGATCAATGCAAAATTGTTTTTCAAGACTTCTGCCCTCTTGTGCTTGAATGAGTAAGCCAAAGAACCACACGTGAAACTTTATAAGGGAATTCTTCTGCAGCCACTCATTCGCTAAGACGTGCCTCATATCGGCTTACCAGGTGTGCAACAAACAGCACGGAGCCAGTAAAGCTATTCTACCTTAATAACTCCCGTCTTGCAGGTAATACAGAACGCGTACTGCCTCGCACCCCCCCCCCCCCCCACACCCTTCTTCACACCGGCTGTGTGAAATAGCGGCCACTATCACTGATAACAGAATTAGCTCAACTTGCTTTATTTGCTCTTGGCACCGTCTGAGTTGTTAGAGTAGCCGTTAGAGACAGTCACGGTTTGGGAAATCTACGAAGGTCATCAAAGTGTATTCATAAGTTTCAAATGCATATTATGTCGAAATGAGTTTTCTCGAGTTACCAAGTACGTCCTCTTGGGTTCATTACTCTCGCTGCCGCTTGAACTATACAAAGCCGTTTACCTATGAGTATGTGCATTGCGCCTATCAGTTGTTTTGAGTTTAAGTGGATTGAATCAACAGGTTCCCCTTACTGTAACTCGGGAACTAGTGATTGCGGTCTTTAAATGTTAAGTAAGAAATAACGTGTGCTTCAATGATGCAGTGCCTTTTATTCAGCTGTTGTGCACTGGGTGGCGTTGACAATGTTTCAGGCCAAGCGGAAACTCTTTGGAAGCCAACGCTGTTTATTTATGCACTCAAATTTTAATCAATATATGGAGCAAAGACTTTAAAAATGTTTCTGGTGGTTTTTATTTCCCCCTCCCTAAAATTAAAAAAAAAGAAAAAAGGTTTGACGCTGTGACTGCGTATTTTGTATCCCTAAAGGAGAGTTAACAAAATCAGGTTTTATCAATGCGTCGTGTAAACCAGTTTGGCCTGTTTTCATGTTTGTCTTTTGCGACCTTTGTTTGCAGTAGAGGTCGCGCAGAGCTGCTTTTACCTAGTCATATTTGTATGCAGGAGCAATGGGAAAACAGCCGATGTCGCTTGTTTCACCTCACGCCCAGGGGGGATTTGTCAATGAATTCATTCAGAATTTTTGCCACCCAGTAGAATTTTTATGGAATCTGGGCTTTTCCTTCTCCAAACCAAATGTGTCTTCGTTGTTGTCAACAGGGCGTACATTTAAGTTATTAGCATACTGCCAAGTCTCCTTTTCCTTATAAAGTCATGAATTCAGACAGCTGAACGATGTCCCATTTATAGGTGTTAACTCTAAAGTCGAGGAAGTGACGTCATGCGAAAGCGTTCCCAAACTCATAACCAGTTTTACCGCTTAACGTGACACGCAAGCTAACAAGGCCGGTGCCGGCCGGCGTTTTCTGTGCACGTGGTAGTGCGAAAGTAAACACCCTTGTCGAGACCTTTGTAGTTAGTGTCATTTTCACCGAAGAAATATATTTTTTTCTGGCGTTAATTATTTATTCAGTAAAGGTAATTCAATTTTTTTAAATAGCAAGTCATGAGGTTTTTATAGCAAAGTGCTAAATTCGTGCAATCAAGTAAACTCCCTGCGGCGTTTCTCTCCCTCTTTATAAAGACGAAACATAATAAAAATACAACCTATATCGCTATGCAAAATGCCTGTTTTTTATCCACAAAACGCTGTTAATCAGATAAATCAGTGTGTTAACAAAATGCCTGAGCTGATAAAGCCATTGCGATCTATACACTTCCTAAGATATAGATAACTACGGCCAGTTAACTCGTACGTGCTGAACAAGTAAACTAAATCTGGGGGCTGTATTCAACCACACCAAGCACACCGGCAAAACGATACACGTCCCTGAAAAAATTGCTTAATTGCTTACTACCAATATTTGCATATCTCGATTAGTATTTTGCATTTAATCAGTTTAGTTAATTTTTAGAAAATCATCCTTCTGTCGGAAGCATTAGAATCAAGGCTCTTTAACTTAACAAAATGCAACGCGGGATGACGTGTTTTCACACATGTCTGTCCTTGACAACAAACGAAAAACTTCAGTTTCAATATATCGTCTGCCATTGCTGTCGGGGCTACTTCTTTCTGCATGTTAGCATCTAAGCACACATATCTTCTAAACTGCAGTTTCACTGGGGTCCTAATGTGGGCTTTTACATCGATTTAAGGCCGCAGTAAGGAAATCAATCTGGAGAGCAAATTGGTTTTATTTGCATGCCATTTCTACATCACTGATGTTGTTCTCTTTGCAGTCACATTGGGTTGGGTAGGGTGGGGGTTGTTAGATCAGGATTTACAACCAACCCCCTCGTCCAGCAACTCAACGTTGCTGTTTAAAAACCATAGTATAAGTAAGATTGGCCGTAGAGTTTTGATATAAGTGTTGCATGTTATATTTGCTATATATATTCAACCAAAAATAGAAGGGCATGTACGTGCGCATATCTTGAGAATGCAGCCCGGCGTGGTTATATAAATATGACGGGGGAACAGCTGAAGGAATCGACTAACCGCAAGTGTACGTTAAAGAATATATGAACTGCGGGTTATTTCTTCCTCTTATCATACACGTTGAGCTATATGTCAGATATTACAGGATCTACGGTAGATGAAGTTGGTCTGCTGGTATATATAAAATATCATGTTGTATTATCAATTGATGTGTTGTTTCCAGCGTGCTTAATTATAGTTTTATTGGTGAACATACCATGTGCACGCCCCATGCCTGCTCGATATCCAACGTAGAAACACAGTTTGGAATTTTTCCTCATTTCCATATTTATAAAAAACATGCTGCGCAAAAAAAGTAATTAAAATGCAATTAGCACTGACTCATCAGAGGGCGGGGCTCTCATGTCTTCGTCAATATACTAAAATACTTTCATAGTACACTGTACAGCTTGGGTGAAGTATGTATAAGGGCATGTCCCATTTTCTAAATTATCCCTTTATTTTCCATTGAATAAAAAAAGCAGGGCATGATATTTGCTCCCAATATAGATATGCAATCTAAACATTACATATGAATCGATGACTGCAACGCTTGACAGATCGCCGTCTGGTTCCAGAAACCCTGGAGGTGCTGTAGATGTTGAAGTAGAGAAAAAGTATACCCAGTGGAGTGAATAAGAAATTAACTTGAAAGGATTTCCTCATTCCCTAGACACAAAATATCCAATACAGCACACTAAACCTGAAACATCATCCGAAAAATAAGCACCTGGCACTTTCCGGACTTGTAAAATTCTAATGCATTCGGGTTTGTTTGCTAATGCAATTAATCTCTCACTTAAAGTAAAATAAATACACTCGAACACGCTATCCAAACAGCACCGTTTAAGTGAGGTCAGCTCATCTGTTTTAAGATGATATTCTTGTGAGGCGACGGAGCTAAGTGGTGGTCATTGGTCAGCAAGGGTCAGTAGGAAAGGTCAGCTGCACTAGTGTAAGCATTGTCATCAACAGGTACATGGGATTATCGTAGGGGACTGGGTGACATAGTGATGAGTAGACGGTAAACTAATAGTAGCTGACTCTCTTCCTGTGCAAGGTGTGCCCCCACCTGAGTAATGGTGTTCATGTTTGCTCTACTCGTGCTGTCTGGAGGGCAAGCTGGGAACGCAGCAGAGTTCACAGCATGCCCTTGGGTGACAGCACATCTAGTGAGCAACAGACGCTGCTATGGAAGCTAAATACAAATTCCCCATCCCACCTGTTTAAAGGGCGGAGCTCGACAGCAAGGTTGTTAACGACGCTTAAGTGGCCCATTTTTTAACATCCACAGTCAAAAATGGGGCAGGGGGATAACATTTACGTTGAATTATTACTCAGCTTGACAAATGCCATTTAGCAAATATGAACAGGTGCTATTTAAACATCTGATACGGAGTTACTGTGTCGGCAAAGGTTTAGGTAGATCCAATTTTGAGAATAAGCACGGTTTCACACATTTCAAGTAGTGTTATATTTCACTGCATCTTTACCGAATGCAAATCGATAAAAATTCAATTTAAAATCTGTTAGAATCTGTTTTGACCTCGGAAAAGAAAGGCCAAGCACATTCTTTATCTTAAAGCAATTTTAAAATGAACCGAGGCAGCTTTCAAATTAAACCGTATACATATGCCCTGCCCGTGTTAATGCAATGCAAATACTGGAGGCCATTGATAAAATGCTGATGCCATTAATCAAGGGCGTTAGCCTGGTTCCGTAAGGTTGTCTACAGTTAGGAAGTCACCCATCTTCTGGCCTTCAAATAGATACAAATGGGCAGAAGAACATAAGTATTTCTGTTAATATTCCAAATCAACGCCCTGTGTCGTCTGACTCGTGTCATTGTCACTGTCATGCGATTGCTGTCTCCTTCTGTCATTGACTCCTTGTTCCAGCTTTCAATTAATTAAGGGCGTGATGTCTGTCGCTGTGGCTCTGTGCTAGTTGGTATAATCCGGCACCCCGTCCCCTCTTGTCATCCTCACCTTGTCTGGGACAGACACAGGTGACAAATGACACCTGCGGCGCTACACCGGACGAATGATGTCACATTTGATCAAACGAAATTAAGGTTGCACAGCTTAGACTTGGGAAGTCTTCTTTTTGCGGTTTGTCACTAGTCGTGGAATGTTTACCAATATCATTATTATACATGTGAAAAAATTGATTAAAGTTTAACTGCATTGTTGCTTTTTATCCCTGAGAAAGACATTTAACAAATAAGAATGGGGTATGGCCATTGTCAGCGGATTGTCTGTTTGTCCGTAAAAAAGGTGAAGATGATGTATTTTGTTGTAAAAGGCATACGTTACGCTGTTTAAAAATCTCGGCAACAAAGTCGGTAATGTCAGTATACAGTGATTACAATGTGCTAATTGAGCGCGTAATTGTTTACAATCAGGAACTGCAAGGGCTAGTTCGCGGTCTCACTTCGTGATCCCCAAATTTAACGACTCATTAGTTACTTTATTCCCCTTTGGTACGTTTGTCCGCACACGTTATTGTTCTGACGTGCTACGACTGAAATTGACCGTGACAATCGTAACACCTGCGTGACGTAACTTCAGCGAGAGGTGAACAGTGATAATGTCGAAGAAAATATTTGCAAGTTGCTGTAAACTAAGTGTTAGCATGGGTCATAACAGAGTTCAACCCAGTACATTTACTCACAAATGTTGAAAATCATGAATAATACTGCAGAATGCGAGTATTTCTGTTTGTAAAACTTGATGGCATGTGCGAAGATTTGTTTCACACCGGTGGGAATGTTACTCAGATAGACATGGACGGGCGTTGGTATTCAATACTGAAAACTATTGAATTTACGATTGGTACTGCAAAATGAAAATAATTGAGGATCTAGATCTTGAGAACGCACAAATTCTCAAATTCAACGATTCAGCTTCCACTAGGTTAGCACATATAACGCCAAACAAAGTGTCTTTGTTTGGTTTTGTCATCTTCCTAGCATCTTCCTAGTTGTAATCCCACACCGCCACTTTAAGCTAATGTTTGTCTTCCGACCAGTTCTGCTGTCTTTCAGTTTACTAAAGATGACTCATTGGGTCTCTCCAGGCACTTGTATTCATAATTCCGTTGCATAATTATTTCTGTTATTGATTCGTACTTCATGAAATCCTAATGTCTGATTTTTTCCTACCGCAGTGGTGCAAGTTGCGTGTCGCGAATGCTGCCGACATCACAATGGGTCATTTTTTCCTCTTGCCACGGGCGTCCCTATACCGGGAGTATTATTTGGGAATGTCACCTCTTGTTTGCACCTTCCGCTGTGCTCTTGATTGACAAAAATGGTGTCGAACCGGAACGCACGTCGTCCTGTTAATTTGTAAAGCGTCGTCACTATGTTGTTGCAATGCAAATTCTTATATTTCAAGGGAATTTTATTAATTGAGATTTTGCATTTATGGAACTTTATATTTTGTAAAAACCGAAACACTTATATATTATGAAATCATACCCTTAAGTCATGTCCCACTTGAACAATAAAAAAAATGTCGCTCAATGTCTCGTGGTAAACATGAAAAAATCTCGGTCAAACAGATGTTTGTTAGAGATATGTAACCTTATAATCCTTTGTTATGCAATGTTAAAAACTATGGCGCCGACTTCTCTCTGTGGGGTCTGAGAACGAATTGTAAGTCGCTGAAATTTTGGTTGCTACTATACTATTTGCATCTAAAAAGAACTATATGCATCTAAAAAGAACTAAAAGAGTTGTCATTCATATATTTCACAAGCGTATGAGCAAACTCTATATGACTTGTGCCTTGTAGGCCCCGCCTTTATGTATCCCACACGATTCCATGTGCATTAGTCCTGTCATCTTAAAATATTCATGGTTGAAGCATATGGCGTGTGTGATGTGGGTATGCAAAGTGAATTTTCGATATGCAGCTGTATGGTATCGTGTATGTAGACTTCAGTCGCATCATGATATACAATAGTTTCTCTTTTCAAACAGCCAATATTAATGAAATATAATGTCATGCCGGTGCTAGGTCGAACGATGAAAGCAGACGGTAAATCACCATGGTAGCAGACGATAGTTTGCGATCCACCTTCACGTGAAATGGAGTGATGTGGCATATTTATGGGTGTCATTAAATTTCTCTCTCTCCCGTTGGTTTAAGGGAATCTAGTTTATATAAAAGTGTGTGATTTGTGGTTGAATAGACTGACTGACTGAAATAAGTTTTGTTGAAAACGATTTGGTACAATGCATTCTGATCTCTTGAGTCTAGTTATGTTACGTGGTATTATATTAGGTTTAGGTCTACATTAATGTGTCTTCTTGATCCATATATCAGTATGCATCCATTATGTATTTGTGTAAAGCTTAGCCTATCTACCATATCTACCAGCATATCTGGTTCTGGAAAAAGAATCCAGTTACTAAATGAAACATAAAGAGGCACGTGTGTCCTTACATTTTCACATTTGGTCTGATTCAGATTTTAATGGGTAAAACAACAGCTGAGAATTTTATGTCTCTCTGTTTTAAAACGCTCATAAAAACTTCAAAGAACCAGTTAATACAGATGTTGTCGGCAATTTTTCAAATTTTATGTCATCATATGCATGCCCTTTCCATAAACGTTGCCTTCGCCCCAAGCTCGCTTTGGCTGATATGAAAATTGTTCAAATATTAGGTGTCGATTTTTTTAAAAATAAAATATACACACTGGATAAAATATATTTTACATTGTAACTGTGTAGATTTGATACCGGAGAAAAAATGCAATGACCCCCTTTCAATTGTACATAATTCAATCAGTAACCATAGCACAGAAAACCCGGATCATCATCATAGCCCATATTAAGCGTTAAAAAAAAAGGAAGTGAGACACGTGGCACAACTATAATATCGGTATATAGGGTGCATTTTTCAAAATTTGCCCGTCCTTTCCCATTGATTTTATCTTCTAAAAAACTATGATATTTTAACAACAATAAGTGGGACCAATAGTCTTCTAGCCCAGTACATTTGGTTATCCTATATGAGGGGTAAAAAATCTTGCTCATGATGTTGAGTATCCTAAATATTGACGGATTAAAGGTGCCTTTAGAGTACAGTTTAAGCAGTATGACATAAAAGCGGAATATTTTTTGACAACCTGTATACACGCATTAAAAAAAAACATATAGCATCAATTATAACCTACACTTTCACTGCATCAGGGACGATTTCTTGGCTTTTTCATTGAAAAACGTTGTGTTAACCAATATCATCAATCTTTTTGCAGGAATGCAGATCTGCTTAATCTCCGCAACCAAGACAAAGACGAGATCGAGAGGAACCACCAGACCCTCTCTGACTACGAGTCCGAAATCAACCTTCTGAGAAGACGCGTGGACTTCATGGAGAGAGAACTGGACGTCGCCAAGAAGAACGCCGATAAATGGAGAACCGCCTGCCAACAGAAGCAGATGGTGAGTTTCTTTTTTATTTATATAACATCCTTATTCTATTTAATTTAATGTTGTAACTCATTTCTAAAAAAACGTATTTGAAGTTTATATTTGTTACTTTCAATTTGTGTTGAACTTGCATAAAAGCCAAACGCTTCAAAGATAAAAATGAGTGACGATTCAGCAACGCACAAATGGGAAGGGATCCAAACAGTTGAACAGTCATGTTAATTATCAAGGTGTACAATGTACGTGACACAAGAACAGGGCGCAAATAAACTTTGCAATCCTGACCATAAACGACATTAAACACTGTGCCAGAAATCTCAAATTCATTTGGAATCTACGTATCGAAACAAGTTGTATGGGAAATAGAAGTTCCCTTGGTTATCTAGTGCAACGTTTTTCCACCTGGCAACTCTGGTGACGCGCCTTTAATACATCAGCCAATCAAGCGTTGTAGCGTCCCTTGCCTTCCCCGGTGTGCCCAAACCACTCAAAGCGATTGCTTATTTCGCAAAAAAAATCTCATATTTTCTTTCCCAAGCACTTAGAAGTTCACCTTCGGTTTATTCAACGTATTCGGTGGCCTGGGATACAACAACAGGCCGGATATACGCTACCCGGCTACCAGTCAAACCGGTTTGCTAGGTGCCTTAGGTGGTTCGTTTTACCATGTAAAAGGTGGGCGGTGGCGCGGGCTCTGCGTTACCTGTTTTTAACCTCAGCAGAGAACTGAATTTTGTGGCCGTTTAAAGTTACTGTGTTTCCGTGTTGTTTGTTAAGATTAAGGATTCTGTGTTGCCGCTGTCACCCCCTTGTTTTCCGTGCTGGCATATTGGAGGGAATAGCGGCAGTTATGAGTGCAGTGTTTAAAAGACACGTATTATTTAGCTGTGTGTTTGGATATTGACGAATATGTGGTATTCGTGCAACAGCAGTGTAGATCCCTTGCACATATACTCTGCTTTTGAAATCTTAGCAAAATAAAATTCTGTGTTTGCTGTTTCGGTAGTAGCATTGGTCTTTAGATGACCAGACTCCCTTTGATTGAATCTCCGTGTTCGGTCATGCATGCTTGCTTTGACACCCTAAAGTAAACTGCGGTGATCTTTCTGTGGTCCCCGTCTCGGCTAACAAGATATATTATATAGCAGTTGACGACGGCAAGATAAAGGTGACCTGGCATTATACACTGTATAAAACAGTTACCGGTGAATGCACATCTTCATCCTGTATGCGTGTCGAGCAAAACAAAACGTTGGGTTGGATTGACTTGTATGCAGGTTAAGTTATGTATGTGTCATTTTTATCAAGATCATAATGCGATGCGTTTTATATTAGAACCTTGGACCGTCCTCGTCCACTTCTACTATCTAAGACTGAGAGAGGGGCACATCATATAGGTGCCCGTGTACACGTAACCCTAGAAACCGGCTTAGGGAACAAGGAAAAAGACAGACGACATCATACATACATATACATATACAGTTTTGTGTGATACGCTTCAAAATGCAGGCATTGTTGAACGTGCATAAAATTCGTACAATTTTTTTCTCTTGGCGACACTTTTAGCATAATCCATTATGTCAACACGTATACGTTGAGCCATTGCCCATCCAGGAATTGCTCTTTCCATGATGTATTTGGTTGGATGTCTTCCATACGTGCCTGGATTTCTAGGAGAGTTAGTCAGCAAACGCCCTTTTAAAATGCTCCATATAATTACTATGGAAGACACATCAAAACCCAATCATTCCAAATGCCTCGTAGATGATGTTTCATTCAACATATCGCTATCAGTCAATTCTTGGAATTTTGACTCTATTGTTGGCCAACAGAAAAAATAGTCGACTTAAGTGAGAAAAACGGAAAGAAAGAGAGAGAGAGAGAGAGACAGAGAGAGATCTGCAACTTGGTCAATTGGTTGGACAGATCGGTGTCTACATATCTTATTTTAACAACGAAATATAGGTTAAAATCGTTTTTCCAGTTAAGGAAATAGAAACACATAACGGGAATATCTACCGCCCTTTGTGTCCAGAGCAAGCATCAATAACTTATAGGGCGCCGTAGCAATGTACATGTATGTCTGAGAATCTATCGATCGCCTTGCCCTTCCGATAAAAGCATTTTGATTAGATGAAATCTCTCCAACCTGGCGTGGAACCCAGCCATAATACAATGTAATGCCCGTTAAATAATTATAACACCACTGCCCTATTATAAAAGTGCAACATTCACGATCAGCTATTAAGAAACTAATTTTGTTTTCAGATCAAACTTAAGCAAAGTAGGAAATGATATTCAAACTTCGTAGCGTGAAAGAATTGATTTTTACTCTTTTCCTGGGACATATTTGTCACCATTTGACATGGACCTTAACGTGGGAGCTTTTAAGTTATCAAAAAAAGCACATTTCTTTTAATTGACTCATTATTTATCATATTTATAGGAACTTGACGCTGAAACCCTGGCCCGTATCACTGCCGAGAATGAGAAGCAGACCGCTGAAGAGGCCCTGGAGTTCCAGAAACAGATCAATGACCAGGTTTGTACCTTTAACATATTGCGTGGATGCGCATCTATTTGTGACCAGTCTTCTATGCACACCATCCTATATGATCCGGCAAAACGAAATTTTACTCACAGAGCACGGTGAACACTTATCGTCACTTGGGCGGGCCGGCGAAGTGACATCGTACAATCTTGTCACAATATCGTTATTGTTTTTTCGGTGGACCTAAATTGATGTCAGCTTTTGTCGTTATATATCATAAATGCACTGGTACCTCAGCGTGTAACGGTAAACAGTTAGGTTTTTTGAGCTGGCACCAGCATATAAAAAACTGAATGCTGTTATTTCCACCAGTCTTGTCTAATGTCGAGTTGAAACATATTGATCAATGAAGTTTAGTCATATGTTTTTTATCTTTTATTTTTCAAAGATATATTTTGATTTAACTCATGCATATTTCCTGAAAATATGTGCCAGTTTTTTAAAGCAAATGCTATTCAAATCCCTTTGATTCTTCTTCATTAAATTAGCCAAAAAGAGTTTTCTGATTATTTTATATGCAACTACTTCCTAATAAATTTCTTTCTTAATTACTGTAGGAAATGAAGGAGCTGGCGGCTCTTGCATACAGAGACACCACCCAGGAAAACCGCGAGTTCTGGAAGAGTGAGATGGCACAGGCTCTTAGAGAAATCTCCCAAGAGTACGAAAGCAGAATGGATAACGCTAAGCAGGAAATGGAAGCCTTCTACAATGTTAAGGTAAGATGACTGCAAAATTGTTCTCCCCTACCGCAATTTGTAATGCAATCCTTGGAAGTAATGTTTTTCTGTGACAAATTCACACCTACCGCAGTGCGAATCACTGTAACTGAAGTTTGCATTATATTTTCACCCCCCCCCCCCAAAAAAAAAAAAAAAAAAAAAAAATCATCAATATCGGCTGCTTTTGGGTATTTAAATACATGATTTCAATTGATATAATTGATATGCCCCGTTGTGTTTCAGATCCAAGAACAGCGCACTGGTGCCAATCGCCAGAATATGGAACTGGTTCACACCAAGGAAGAGATCCAGAGACTGAGAAGTACCCTTAGCGACAAGAACAGAGACACATCCGATCTCCAAAGCCAGGTAGGTTCTAAATTATGTGCAGTTAGTTCCTCATTGATTTAGTGTGGCTCCATTAGTTGGTGCCGTAAAGGGGCTGATGTATCGTTTGTCACGAGGGCACCCATAAAACATAGACATGGGACTAGCTCGTAAGCAAATGAGCAAATTGGCGTAACTCTAGGTTTTTACCAGTTGTTGTGAGGCAGTTGCATAAAACTTTAGCAAGGTTCTCCCAGAGAAGATTTAAAGCTGTGTATGTAACTTTGGTGTACACGTTGTATCAACTTGACGTATATTTACACTCCTTTAATAGATTGCCAACTTGAAAAATGATTTGGACATGAAGTGTCGCGAGCTCGA
Organism: Lingula anatina; assembly: GCF_051362555.1. NCBI lineage: Eukaryota > Metazoa > Brachiopoda > Lingulata > Lingulida > Lingulidae > Lingula > Lingula anatina. The sequence goes on along the minus strand of NC_141769.1, from coordinate 30,129,128 downwards.
CGAACTTCTCCGTGAGAACGAATTGGACAGGTCCAGACTTCTGACAGAATTGGAAGAACTGAGGGCAGAAAATGAAAAGATCATGGTTGACTTTAACCACATAAGTGATGCCAAGTTGTCCTTGGAACTCGAGATTGCAGCCTACAGAAAACTTCTGGAAGGAGAGGAGAGCAGGTAAGGACTACTCCTTGTTAATATCCATGTGTTGTAAAAAGCTATTTCATATTACAGAGGAGATTAGAATATAATAATATCCCATTTCCGGATAAAAAAAATTAAGGAGTTATAAATGAAAACTTAATTTACATGACTCAAAATTAAGAACATGTTTTGAATTATATGTCTTTTCTTTTACTGTTAAGTTAAAGATTATGACCAAAGTCATGTTAGTTCGAAAGATATTCATTTTTTATTTGCCCTGTATTTGTCTAACATAAGAGAAGACAGGTGAGTATTGATAAGGGTGTGTTTACTTTCGACCATTTCCATATCTTCAAACCCTTTGTCTCGACTATGTTTGAGAGTAGTCATTCATGTTGGGAAGGGACGTACTTTTGCTTCCGTGGCTGGTCCTAGATAAAAAAGATCGATATCGTCTGGTGCAAAACCTAATTAAATTAACCTTACTGTGTAAAGAATTCACAAAGTAAAAAAATGCTATACGGCCTTAATTGTTTTTGTTTGTTTGTAAAGGATACTTTTAATAAATGTTTTTAGTGTGTTGCTTTGCTGAAACTGGACAGAGATAATAAATTTTGTTCTAAAAGTCGTGGAGGTTACATCTGAAGGTGATATTACGCGGCATCCATAAGGGCATTTTCTAACTATATCGTACGGCTAAAAAAAACGTACCACATTTAAGATTTTACTCTCTCAAAATTCCTTTAGAATGACCAAGCCGTCTATTAACTGTTAATATGTTATCATTCAACCTTTCAGCCAAAGTGGGTAGTGAGAATGACCTGGTCGCAGTGGAAGATGTGACACGTGCTCGTGGCATATTAATTCAATCGAACTGCATTTCATTTTTTTCTATTAGGATCGGTTTGAGAAGTGTAGTTGAACAGGTTATGACCGGCTCCGAGTCTATGTCTGCTGGCGGTGGGATGTCCGGTGGCATGTCCATGTCAGGTGGTATGTCCGGCGGTATGCAAATGGGTACGTCTTGAAGGGTGCTGATAGGAGTGCCATCTGTAGTCATAGATATATCTATATATCTACTTACGCTAGGGGCAGTACACTCAAGACTTTTTGTTTGGCTTTTGATATCTCACGAAGGAAAAAGAAACTTAAACAGATGATTTTTACATGATTTTTTTCATGATTTTTACCAAGAGTAAATGAAAATTATGTAGCTCAACAAAAGGTCTGTGAGATTGCCCTGGGTTTTGCGATGCGCACTTACTAATTTGCATAACATGACACCCTATTAACAGCCAATGGTTTACTACAGAGAGAGAGATGCTTCCATTCGTAAGTTCATCACTAGAGGAAGGCCTGAGGAGAAACACTCTCCCAGCTCTCCTCCCAAAGAAAAGGGTGCTTTGGAGGAACAAGACGAGAAAGGAGAGGCGCCAATTGAGGAGAAAAAAGATGGCGGCAGTGAGGCGGACCCCGGTATGTGGGTGTCCTGCTTGTTGTTTAATGTACAGAAACCAGACCATTTTTGTTCAAAATCACTTTCATTTCTCGTCCTCTTAAGTATTTTGATAGAATTCTGTTGTTTTTTCATCAGAACTCCGTGATGCTTAATATGATCAAAACATTTCTGTTTTTGTTTTTCTCGACAGCAAGTGTATTTGGTTTCATTACGCTGCTCGTGTTTTAAATGGTCGTTCTTTTGTATTGTACACGTCAGTTTTTTTCACATGTATAAATGGAATACTACTGGTGCCTTAAAATTCATTTCCTTTAAAAGTCTTGCTACTTCTAATAAAATTCAATTATGTCTGGTAGTCCCAAAATAAGAGCTATCTGCGGTAGAACTGGAAGTTTTATTCTGGTAAGAGATGGACCAACTTACAAATGAGCCTCGACCTTCTTCGAAATTATAGCGAAAGTTGACGTTGAAATGCATGTAGCATGTGAGGTGTGATTTATTTGCCTTATCCCTGCACTAATATGAACAACTTAATGACCAGATTTTTTGCTTCTGTATCTAAGGTTTACGGTGCATCATAGAAGGTACGCCCAACCCCTGTTCAATGACACAGGAAGGGCGCACTGTTCTTAATATTTCTAAATTGAATTGAACTCGCGTTTTACTTACACTGTGCCTTAATATTAGTGCTCATCATCATCATTATATTTACTGCTTGTTCTTTTTTATTGTGATCTGTATTCAATGTAGACCAGAGATACAAAGCACAGCGAGATTCTTTACTGTATACCCATCTTACGTACGGTGACTACTTCGGGTTTCTTGAGGCCATACATCAACTCGATGGTGCCTTTTTACTTTTTATATGAACTCGCTGTGGTTTGGATCTTATTCCTTTTTACTTTGTGTTTTGACAATCTTTATTAGTATTGTATTTTTCTTTCTTTCTTTGTTGTTGTCGTCATAGTTGGTTTGAAATTTATGGTCGCATCTTATGACTCGGGTCCTGTTTTACAATACAGAATTGAAGTTGAGAGAACGTAGTCATATTTGACCTACGTAAAGCTATTAGCAAGTTAGAATCCACTTTAACGGTCGTGTAAATATTTTTAAAAAACGCAACTTTTGATTTAAGATATGTCCCTGAGACGCGGCTCAGGATATTCTAAACATAGGATCTTTGAGTCTTAAGATCGGCCTTGAAGCTTTATAAACTGATCTCTAACAAGCATGGATATTATATTTCATTAGATTAAGTGTGCACAACATGATTTGAATTAGTGCGTCGAAGAATAGAATAACGTTTATTTTATAAAGTATATGCAACATTTTGTAGATGTTCTTTTTAATCTAGAATTTAATTAATATCGTAAGAGTACTGTAGATACTCACTGTCATGTTCAGTGCATCTTGTAAAACAGATATCTGGAAGTTGCTTTATACAATAATTGCTGTGTGAAAACTTGTTCTTGTTTTATTGCATTGCGTTTGTGCTGGACTTGCCTGGCCACGCCTGACCACCCGGCCTTCGTGCATCGTGCTCAGTGACGTCACTGATGCTAAACAGTTTGTGAATTGATCTTGACGTAGGAGTGATAGAAAAGGAACGCTATTTAAAAGGCATGGTAGTGCCAAACTAACATGACATGTTTTGTCTTGACTTTTGCCCGCATCTTTACTGATGTTTCGTGTACTTTTTCCTTATCAGTAAAGCGTTTTTTCAGTAAAATTTTCGGATTCTTCTAAACTTCTTTCTTGCACTTTGGTTATCTGAAATTTTACCAATATAAGATAATTTTTTCTGTTGCATATTGAAAAATATACCTGTCATTGATGCTACTTCGCAGATAAAATTTTTGATCTTTACTCAAGAAGGCATTTAGTTTACTTGGTAGCAGATATTTTTCCATGTAGACCTTCTACAACACTTTATTCATCATTCATGTCATGCCGGCGTTACGGTTTTCATTCTGTTTGGTGTACCGGTATATGTATTCTCACATTTCCCTGTCTAATACTGAACCGTAGAGAGAAGTTCAGCGACGTACGCGTCACGCACCTCAACCATGAGTGGTGGTGGCGGCGGTGGGTCGTCTACGGCAGAGTTCGTCATCCAAACTAGCGGTGGTCAGGGTGGTCCGATTGTAATGTCCAGCTCAGACATGTCACAACAAGCGTATCAAATGCAATCTGGTTTACTTCCTGGTGAATTTGAAGCTTCCCAGAGCACGGTGAAGGGTGAGATGTCCGCCAAGACAACGTTCCAGCGCAGTGCTAAGGGCCCCATCACGATTAGTGAAGTTGATGCCCATGGCAACTTCATCGAGTTGGAGAACACTAGCAGAAAGGTACGACTAAGATCGCAGTCACACAGAGCTGATACCACGTGACAGACTCTTTGCTACAACGCTGTACAAAAGAAGTAACCCTCATTACCCCAACGCGATTATCATTTTGTTCTGGAAACTCGTTTTGTACGTCTAGGTAGTTCAGTGCATTCAGTGCGATTCAGTGCATTCTTTATTCGCTCTTAAAACATCTTACTTTATGTTACTAGCAAAAAATATGAACTACATTCGTGTCAGTTGATGGTAGTTCCCATGAAAAATCCATGCGATACACTACAATTTGATTTTAATTTACCAGGGTTCACTTTTATTAATATTTGTTAAAAGTAAATTGCTATTCTTTATTTTTGCCCTGTCGATGGCGTGCAATTTTGCATTGTATATGACTGTGATAAACTCTCGTTTTCCAGGAGGAAAATCTCAACGGATGGAAAATCAGACGTATGGTTGATGGCAAAGAGAAAGAGGCCTTCGTTCTACAAAACGTTCTGTTGAGCCCACACCAGAAACTGAAGGTAAATACAGTAAAGCTGACCAATTCCAGCGGTTAAACACGCGTGTAACATGGAACAAGCCAGAAACAAGACCGATGAAAACAAAAAAAAAAAAAAACAAAAACGTTTGCTATTTTGATGTTAGAGAACTTTCTCCTAACCATCACTTTGGAATTATGCCCATCTCGGCAGAAATGAAAACGCCTAAAACCACTTCTTTCTGTTTTAGGTATTCGGTCATGGTAAATCGGGTGGCGCTCCAGGTCTGGAGAGCCAAGACTTCGACCAATGGTCCCTTGGCAACAACATCCACACTATGCTCGTCGATATGAATGGTTCGGTAAGTGCTTCGGTGATTTTTAATGCCGTAAGGCGTTGTGCAAAATTTGATTTTTTTTTTTAATAATGATTATCAGTATTTAGATGCATTGTTTTGAAATCTGTGTTTACGAAAGTTCAGGTCTTGTGTCAGTCGTTGGTGTGTCTTCTATGGTGATAATTTTCTCACACAGAATGCCCCCAAAATGATCTTAATGACGGAAAAAGTGTAATCAACACCCCGTGTTTGTTTTTTGCAGGAGAAGGCCTCCCACATTTCAAAGACCACCTACTCATAAAGCGCTGCTGTCAATGCAACCAACACATCGTGGAACAAGGTGAAAGGGAAACCGTAGAGAGAGACAGAGATACTTGTCATGCTTAACGCTGTCAACGTAGTTAACACAGTCGTAACAATATTCTTCGGTGCTTATTGCTTACGAAATAGTGGATTAGACTGCCAATTATGTTATTCTATGCGATGATTTCAATATATATATATTCATATACATAACCAGAAAGATGTACCAGAACTTATTGAGTCGGGCGACTCACCATGATCCGTTTCCCAGCCCAGGATGTAAACTGTTTAAGTATTTTTGCCACTGCCATAATGATATAGCCAACGCTGTGAGGAAGGATGAATGACGCATATATGTATTAAACTCGAGGATACAAGGAGGGATCAACCGACCACGTATGCCATGATGCCCATTTCGCTGGTGGTGGGTGAATATCAAGAAATAGTGATGTGCACACGAAATCTCTATTTTAAAGTGGATTAGAAAGATATGCCGGAGTTATACGTAGCTGCGCTGACTGCTGTAGAAGTCACTTCTCAAACGTTGACAAGACACGGTTATATATAGCGTATATATAATTATAGAGGCATTAGGTTCAGCTATACCATTTATATATTATATAGGCAGCGATGGAAATATAGTTGAATGGTTACGTGATGAAGTGAATATTCAATGTGTTTTGGTTGGATATGCATTCATCATGTGACCATGTAGACGGTAGTTTCGCTTCCTATGTTTTATTCAACCTTATTTTTTCATGTATAACTCTATGAATTGTTTTTAACTCTTTTCGAACTTTTAAGCATTTTTTACTTTCCATATTCACAATATTTGATGTGGACAATAATATGTAGTTGTGTATGTCAGCTGCTGTATGCACGCGTGAAAAATGATATTGTGTTCGTCAGTAGTCTTGTGTTATAGAAAAGCATAACGATTACGAAAATGCAGTATGTTATAATCGGTGGAGGATGAATACATTTTTACCTTTTTGTGCTTTATACATGTTTATTTGTTAGTCTTCAATTTCCAATTTAGATACACGCTATCAAACGTGCTATAAAACAAATCTGATGGATTCCAAAGCACGGTGAACACAAAACTGTGATTCACGTGGTTGTGTAACTTTTTACACGCGTTTGTCGTTAAGGTGTACGTTTTTACACGCGTTAGTCGTAATAGGGTGTTGACACTCTGAGCGGTGGATGTGATTACTGGCGACACATTTTTGAATGGGAATAAAGTTCGTCAATAAATGAGCTTGATAAACAACTGGAAAAAAGAGATGGTGTTCTTTGTTATTTCTGATGTATATCATAATTAAGTAGCATGTTAAATGGACGTGAAGTAAAGTAACTTGAATTTTTTGCATTTTTTACCAAAGTTCCCCTCTCTCTCTCTCTCTCTCTCTCTCTCTCTCTCTCTGTCTCTCTCTCTCCTAACACACGCACTCATACACATTACGTGAATCTTTGTGTCCTCTCTGAAGTAAATGGCAATGAACTATAATGAATGTATAGTATTTTGATTTAAAAAGTATTCGAACTTGAACATCCAATTTAGTCAGGAAAATCGTGTTTAGAAGTACCTAGTTATACTTAGTTGATTAGGGTACCGTGGACCCACTCTGGTAACACGTACAGTTCCAAAACTTTGTAAAACACATTCATATTTAACGTAAAATAATTTTACTGATATTCGTTAGAAGACGATGCTTTAAAGAGAAAAAATATGCGGAAAAGACGCTAAAACATTAAATGAAACATCAGTTTAAGGAATGGCCATTATCTACTGGACTTACTTGTTGACAAAATAAGCGAAACAGATAAATGATAAAAATAAGATCAGTGGGTAAAAAAGAAACTCATGGTGTTTTACACCAAGGAAAAATTGTTTTAACTAACCTGCTGATATCTTTAACTATCTGTAAAAATGCTCGTTTTTTTTATTAGAACCACTTAATTCATTAATGATTGTCATGTCAATTCTGTAAGAGGCAATTTGTGATCGTAAATCGTCATCATCTGCCAACAAACGACCAATTGCTTACTTGAAAAAATCCTGAAAAATAATCTAAAACCTCAACCGTGTTTTAAAGATATTAGATTTAAGTACCGTTATAAATACTATTTTCAACGGGTTCCATGCGGTATTCCGTTTTGTACCTAAATTCATGGGCACCATACTCTGGCCATCGTAAGCAATCTACCGACTTTTTTGCAGCTCAAAAATTCAATTAGACGGATGATGGATTGTTAACCAGGATGTTAACCCGGATGTTAATCAGGATGTTACAGACTGCGTGGTTATTTTTGGCAGTTCGACCTCAACCGTCTAATGAGTGTACTCTAAAATCACAGTTGTAAGGGGTACCAAATGTTTAACTACTTTAAAATGTTTGCCTATTGGTGAATTTCTCTTTTCCGTTTTTTACTCTTTTATTCATATTTCCCTGTAAGGGGTGGGGATGGGAATGGGAAAAGTTTTACTTTCAAACCAGGGAGGTATGTGAACACAGCTTAAAGAATTCACTTCATGATACTTCAATGAGTATCCAAATACACATTACGATAATACATGTACATGTTAATGAATTGTGATGAAACAGAAGCTACCTTTTTCATGTTTAAGTTCACACAGTTAATGTATGTTTTTTTTACCTCTTCTATGCCACTAGAGGGCTGCACGAGCTCTTCGCAGGGCCTCGTCCTTAATTCTGTCCACATACAACTTAGTGCCAAAGATCTTCAATGAGAAAGAGGCTCATGGGAGAGCACCCAGCTGCTTTGTTTTCTCAGTGATAATCTCAACTCTGTCTGCAACACAAGAAGAACATGTAGGCCTTCTGAAAGAAACTCAATAAGTCTGGATGGAATTATATTGTTCCAACGCGGTTATATCACTGAACAACGATACAGACAATTCTTAAATTATTGTTCGTCTGAAAATCACGTTTGTCATCGAACGCTGTCTGATGTGATGGCTTTGAGAAATTTAACCTACAAAGAATCCCTTTATTTGAATGATAATATTCTAGTAGTTGAATGGTCTTATTAAAACAGATATGAAAAGATGAGTGGAATGTTTGGCAAATTTTCATACTGAATGCTAGAAAGAAAAAATGACGACAAACATTTTATTATGTAAATTGCACCCGTGTATGGTATATTTACTAATACCAAGTCTGCAATATTTATCATAGAATAGTAAGTGAACCTCAATATTAGTCATATGTCCAAGAAAATTCATATCACAAATCTGCATTTGTGAAAAAATCGAAACTAAACATGATAAACTGAACTTTGTTTATTTCCCATATTTTGTACTAGCATTATAATATATCATAATATAATACTATGCTGATTGTTTTTGCATACGTGAACACGCTTGGAGATCAAAGATTTTGGAGGGGGAAGAGGGGAAGGTTGAAGGCTGCAAAAAATGTTCACCGATATAAAATGGTAACGCGGACCATATTTTGTATGGCATAGGGACAGGAAATGTACCGAGTGGGTGGCGTGAATCAGCCAATGCCACATATTTGGCATCCGTTAACAATGGCAAGATTATCTTGCCAAATATATGCCTAATTAGCTGAGATTCAAATGAAAATAGACAAGTAGCAGCTGCAACTAAAACGGGAAACGAGATTAAAATCTCCAAGGCACCCCTTATTTCTTCACCAATAAACTCGAAGGTTACGTTGGTCGCGCATCTTTTGTGGTAGCAAATACTCCAGAGAGCGCGCAACATTGAAAGACAGATATTTTAACTATAATGAAATTCTGTCATATCATACAACAACCCCCATAAATGTAAGCTGATTTTGTACATGGCTTTCTCATGTATAGTACGTTTCCAACTAATAGCCAAAATAAAATGAAAAAAAAAGAAAAACCAACTTTTTTAATTTTAACAGAAATGAAAGTCCTGACAAAGAACCAGGAGTGCATGAGTTTTGTGCGATGTTCAAAAGGAAATATGAAACAATGTCAACAATAAGGTTTTGAAAAATTCATGAAAATACTAATAATAGCTGTATAGTGATTATAGACTACATATCATTAATGAAACACCATGATTTTTGGATGAATATGAGAACCCCCACTGATCGAGAGCTAGAGACTTTCTAAGGGACAAGCTCTCGGGATCAAATTACTTACGAAAACACTATGGATTTGCCTTCACAATTATACCTGTCAGATTTCCCGTTTGATATCAATGCAACTTCGTCACGCTATCCGTCTATTTAGTTCTGGATATTGATAATGTGAAAAACAATAACAATGACAATAAAGATCCATTACTTTCTACTGACATTTTGTCATAAAACCATTAAAATCTAGACCCAAGCATGGTACACAATGGTTCTGATATTTGGCTTTAAAAGAGACCCGTTCCTTTCTCATACATTATTTAGAATTCACTAATAATTTGTACCCATAGCTTTAGGCTTTATAAGCACTTTGTTGGTTCATGTTTGATACGTAAATCTTATCAACTATTCAAAACGTCACTACAAATATGTCCAAAGACACCTGCCCACCCCCACGGCCTTTTGACCTGTATAAATATGTAATGCTTGAACTACTCCGGATCGTGAACAAACAGATTAATAAGATCAATAAAAAACGGAATGTAATTCAAATTGTATGTGTTGTCTGCATTCGTCCCCCCTGAGAAAAAAATTCGGAGCAAAAGATATCAGGTTTTATTCTCTCAAAATGTGTTTGTCCACAGAAGCATTTTCAATGGCCTCAGTAAAAACAGAAGGCTACTGAATAAGCTCGAATGGGTCATCATGTGGTCAGAGGCAGCCTATGGCTTTATTACTCCCGTCACGAATGAGAAAGTATGAGACATAAATTGTCGACAAATTGGCAGAAACTCAATTAAGTGACAAACTCAGAGTGGCCCTCTCTCGAGGAAAAAGTTACCAGTGCTTTAGAATCCCGACTCCAGCAACGGTCCTTTGTGTATAAAGCCAACCGCAGGTTTGATCTTTATGGCGATCGGCGCAGTTGCCCAAATATGCAACATGCCATTATTTTCTTAAAATATCTATAACAGAAACAGTTCAACATTAGAAAATCAAAAGAGCTTTTTGAACATTTCGAAGTGATGGTGAATAAGATGGCTCTTTTTATATAATACACTTATTAAAAGTAGAATAAACGAACCAGTTGTAATTTGGATGCATTCTGCAGTTTAAATTAATTTCACTTTGGCGAAATATCAGCTCCATGTCCCTAAGGGAAGAAAGTTTATAGGCATATTGGGTTGAGAAATACTACAAGTGTACTGAACACAAACCATAGACTCTGTGTCATTGTATATAGATCCCCAGTGCCACGGGAAGTTTGGGATTTAAAGGAGTTTAGCAGGCCTCTGAATAGCAAGACTTTAAAGCAATGATAAAGGTTAAAACATTACTCGTAAGCTATAATGACTTTACTCGTCTGTCCGACTGTGTGCCATTGTTACAGTTTGACTGAAAATTCGAGCTTGAAAATTATTTCTAGAATCTGTAGCCCAAAGTACTTGGCACAGCACCAATAAAAAGTACCAACACCAGTCAAACATCTCTGAAATGGAACTGCCAAAACTGACAGCCGATACAAGACCTCATACAGTAATCATGAATAGGCCACGCAATGTTGGGCATCTACCTGTCAATTCATGGCGCGTAGCGTCAGTAAGTATACAATTGATTAGTGTCGGCTTTGGAGCGTTAAATCATTACATGTCTCTCATCGATTCTTTAAAACTTTGATCCCAGAGCCACAATGATGGATGTCACACATTACTTGATAATATAGGCCAGGAAACCTCAGGGAAACCTCTCACAAACCAGCTTGGAATGTACACGAACGCTGTCCTGTCATTTCTTCGACTCTTTCCCCTTTTGTGCACTTCCTAATGCCAGGCTATTTTTGACTTCTTGTTCCTCCCGCCTCTTTGTATTTTAGAATGGCTTCATAAATTTCCTCTCCCTTTCTCTATTCGGTATTATGTAAGTTTTCTTTAATCAAATACACACAAGCGCGCACCCACGCACGCACGCGCGCACCCAAACATTCGTCAATTCTCTTTTTAAATAAGATAAACAATAACAAAAATAAGACTGAAAATAATTATACGTTAGGAAACCCTAGGTTAAATTAATAACCATTGGATTGTGAGTATTATAAATTTATATACTCCAGCCTATAAAGTGTCTATTAGTTTAAACTATGTAAAATGTTTATCACTTGAGGTCTTTTTTTTTTTTTTTTTTTTTTTTTTGCACAACGTTATAATTGAAACACGCACCCCAGCGCTTGCACTTTAATAACAAAAGCTTAAACTCAAATCCGCTTTGACAATGAAAAATCGGTGCCTTGGTTAAGATCTATGGTTGTCTGCTCATGTCTGAGACGAACTGATAGGAGGCGTCTCACATACTTGTGTAATTTTTGGTGTAAAGTGCGCTTTGTACTGTGCATAAGTGCTCCTGCTTACGTGCCTTGACAAAGGTTTGATATACATCACTGCTAAAATATAATTTTCTTTTTTCCTTTTCTTGATATGTAAACTAATAAACAACACTACATGTGAGTGATATGACAAACGCGAACACAGGGCAGTTGGAATAAATCGAAGTAAAGGGGTTTACTAGTTTATCAGTATTCAAATTCAAAATGCATAGGAGCATACAGAGATGCATGTTTAATAGCGGTCATCGATCATTTGTGATATTTCGAATTCACAAGCCATCAATAATCTCCCCTGTGGACCTGGAACTGTGTTGATATTAGAACTGATCAAATAACATATCTTCTGTACAGAAACGGAATGAGAAAAGCCTCTTCTTTGGCAACCCCTGACTTCTCGTTTCGATTAAGAATGTTATTGAAAGTACAATGGTCGGACTTCCGTAAGGCCACGTACTGGTGGTAGTGTCATGTCTTTGAAAATTTGAAATAATTCATTTATCTGACAGACAGTTGTATTGGGGATATGATGAGTGGCATTCTTGTGACTGTGTGATGAGTTTATTAGTTAAAGATTTTTGACGCACACAATATGTTTGTCATGCTATCTAAGAATTAGATCGTTTCGGGGAGGACGTGCATCTGTGACGTCACGGGCGCAGTTGTCTGCTGCTTGTCAGTATCAAAATATGACTGCAGGGCATTTTTTTAAAAATTTTCTAGTGTACGTATTTTTCTATCAGTATTGGCAATTTCCTATCCGCATTACATACGATTTTGGCTTTTTCTTACGCCAGTTTGGCACCAGTTTGCCCGGTTCGTACCCGTTCGTCATTCGTTTGTTGCCAACAAGCGTTGAGGCATCGCTCATAAACAGTGACATGTCTAAAACGACAGCGCTAATACATCACAATCAGACAAAAGTAGCCATTTTAAAGGGTAAATACTATTTTGTTGTCCAGGTTCTCCCTGTGCAAGGTACGCATGTAACAGATCATTAAGTTTGAGTCAAGAGAAGAAGGATGTTCTGAATTCCTCTGAAGACAGAAACAGAGTATCACAAACCATAGTATATGTTCCATATGAATAATATAGATAAATAATGGTACAAACACTATTACAGATGATATATTTTTGTTTACCTCACCTGGTTAAAACGGATTTTGTGTTTTGAAGAAGTAAAGAGACCAACATCAAAACCATAAAACGTTGGATGGTGCAATCAGTTCTGTTTGAATATAGAATCATGAATTGGTTGACAATGGTGACCGTACGAGTTGCACATTCAGAGAAAGAAATATGAAATGAAATAACAGAAACTAGAGAGGTTGTCAATACACATCTCTCGTAATAAGTCGATAATTGTTGTTGCTCAGATTTCCCTAAATAATTATTTTCGAAAGGATGTTATATTATATTGCAGCCATTCTGACAACATGATGCCATAGTGAGGGATGAAATGTTTCACGAAATGTTTCACGAAAACAGCAAGAACAAGATTTTAGTAAATCGCAGATAATGAGACCAGTTTGTGTCCTCTTTCACATTTGACCTGGCATGCAACTACCAATAAAACATTTAGAATTTCAATTAAGAAAATTAGTCTTTGGATGCTTTTGTTTTCACCTCCCAATACACATGTACATGCGCTTCAATAATAAAGCATTACCTCAATTCACCCCTAATATCACACATTTTGTATATCCCAATATTTCTCAACGCCCTTACTGCCCAATGAATACAAGACATTAGTTAAAATCTCCGTGTTTATTGTTGTCTTACTTCCAGGCGTGTGTAAATGACATTCTAATATGACTTGAATTGAACCAATGGGTGTTATTGACGCTGTTGCTTTTGTTTTGATGATCCAGGACAATGTCTGGCTGATTCAACATATCAGGTGATTCACTGAAGCCACTTTGCTTTGAAACTATTGATGCCGTTTTCCGGTGGTCGTATACCACATAGTTCTACAAAGTGTTCTCCGCATTCATCATCTGTTTGTTGTCAAGGTGTGAACTTTCCATGAGACCAGCGAGCTTTGAAATACACTGTGCTCTCCATTTAAGCAATTGGAAATATTTTCTGCTATATAATTGCCCGAAATCGGACTGCACCAACAGGGGAACAAAAGCATATGTGGAAGAACGGTGTTAATTAGATAACATATTCGACTATCTGGAAATATCATTGATTCGGCGTGCCCTGATTACTCAGTACAATGGAGTTAGCAACCGACGAAAGTCTATTATTTCCCCGGCGACTCGGACAAATTACCTCATTTCTTGTACAAACTTCGGTTTCAAGTAGCGAGAAGCTGCGCCGCTGAGCCGCTGTGATAACGCACTGCATACACGAACCAGCAAGCACGAATCGAAAGCGCTCCAAGTCAAAGTCGGCATTACACTCACGGATCTGGGAGACCCGCGTGGCTTTTTTTTTTTTTTTAACCGACGCAGATTGCCTGCAAAGAGCACTGACCGTGTTCATTCGTGCTGAACGACTTAACTGCTCCGCCGTTTGACTGTGACAATGAGCGACTTTTCACGGCGAATTACGCGATTACTGGGATTTCTGATTGTCACAGGTAAGTTTATACAAGCATATTGGGCCTCTGTGTTAAATTAGGTTTACGGATAAATGTCATTGTTTCAACGAGTAGAGACGAGAGACCTTGTAGACAATACACAGTATTGACAACGGTATTTGTGCTGTTTGTTTCCGATATTGGAAGGTTAATTTTGCCTGCCGGCACTCTAAATAAGATATCACACGGGGCATTCCTTCGTAGATTTGTAAACAGTAGTCCTCCGCGTACAATGTTCGTTGACTCGAGGGGCTGAGAATTGTTTGAAAAATGAGTTTCTTCTACTGACAACTGGACAAGATCGTGCCTTGCGATATTTATTTTATATAAGGAGATTGGATAGTAACCAAGAATTACAGGGAGCGAGAGAGATTAATTGAAGTGTTGTCAATTGCCCGGGAGTGAATGACAGTTCACCTAATAATGACCGATTGGTAAACGAACTGTTAAGAAATATAGAAATTGGCAAAGGATTGAGATTGACCAACAGTTTAACAGAGACACAGCTGTTGGCAGGTTCTGCTGGAATACCTGCTGGCGTCTTGTCCTGGCAGTATTAAAGAATAGTTCCATCAGTTAAACTTGTAATTACTTTATGCCTCCAGTTCCACAGCACCGCGGAATCTTTGACATGCTTTGTGCCGTTTTTCTATTTCCTAGGTTATTATTATTATTATTATTATTATTATTATTATTATTATTATGCATATGCTTTGTAAATATCCAAGGGGCAACAATAGAGTTTTTTGTCGTCTTTAGTCTATTTTTATTTTTTGAATAGCCTCTGTCAATGTCCAAAGGCGTACAATTTGCATTATACCAGTAATGGCGCCTTTGTGTCCAGGCATACATGTTATCTTTCACTAGGACCCAGCCGGATGAAGTTAAACGTAGTTTTTAGTTTGGATCTTAGATTGACAGTCGATAAATTAAAGAAAAATTGCCGGCGGGAATATGATCATCTTTGATTGTACTTTTCGCACCTAAATATTACACAATGTTCATTCAACGTTGGGAAATATTAGCGGCACAAATATGAGACAGGATAAACAGTAGTATATTTCCAGGAAAATTGAGTACGATTGACGCTGTAATCAACAAATACAGATGCCCATTACTTTCACAGTAAAACGAAAGCCCAGATGTGTGCTGAAAATCACCGGTGTGATATAACGGTACCTTTATCTTAGTTACAGAGCATTTCGTGTGCAATTGAAATGCCACGGCAAATTATACAAAAAAAGGCCAAAGGCAGAGCAGATGTATGTAAACATTTATGCGCCTATTGTCTGTTGCATCCCAAAAGTATTTTATCAATTTTACATTCAAACCCATAACTTGGGATTTTCTACATAGTGCTTACATTTAACTTCATAAATAAGCAACAATTATTTTTTCTATCTTACTTGAAATACCACAAGAACGCTTGTCCATTAGTTTCTTTAAACTTCGTGCGCTTTTTAAATGGCTTTATCCAAAATGCTATTCCAATGTTCTAACCAAAGAAGTCATCGTCAATTAACACGGAAAGCTCTTTGGCGTGCCTTGATTTCAGCAGAACGCTAAATAAGGATAGTACCATAGAGATCATGCTAGGTTTTTGCTACTGTGTCACAAGAGTTACATAGTCAAATATTGTATCTACCACCCTTGCTTCTCACTGCCAGCTAATATACACGTGTATAGTCTATCGAATAATTGAAGAGGCGATATAAACAAACAAAACATTAAACATCAAACGTATTTGAACCAGATTTTAATGACTCCACTTTTATATTTTTTGAAGGATAGAAAGAACACAAGTTATACAAACGCACTTGGGTACATTGCTATATGGTCTGTCACTTAAACTTTGTTTCCAGCAAATTAGTACGCTATAGACTGAATGTATTTCAAGGACGCTAGTCCTTTATTTTCTCATTTCTGCCAGTGTTTCGTCTCACTAATGGAATATGAATAAATACATTACAAGTCGGTATTAGACTGATTGGAATCCGGGACTTTTCTGTATGCTCTCGGTAATTCTATTTACTAATACATCTCACCGCCCTCAAGATCCATCCTGGATTTGGGATGTTTTTTTTTTATGCTTTCCCTGTATGCAACACAGTCCATAAACTTCTATTTACCGAACGATCTGTTAACCCAGAAGCTGAAGGAAAAGATTTATTATATATTATATATGGGATAGCCAAATACAAAACCAATCGAGCTGGATACGCACCACACAGGACCTAAACCCTACGAAGAAAGTCAGAATCGTTTATTTTAAATGATCGATACATATTTCTAATGGCCTCAGAAACGGGTCTGTAATTGCTTTGTTTTATTCCTCACGGGAGCCGTATCTTAAGCAAGATGAAAACGGGCACGGTAAGGATGTCGGGTCACGCATACAATCAGAAGTACCCTAGAAAATATAATGAATCGACTGGTCGTTTTACAAAAAATGTTAGGGGGCCTACTCTCTGAGTTTGTTGTGTTAAATTTGCACAACTGTTTTACACTATTTTTTAATTACTGTAAATCTGTTTCCACATTTGAGGGTTATTAAGTATGAGATTGCTAAAATAATGGGGGAAATCAGAATTATGCAAACATTGCACAAAATGTTTGTGTTACTTGCGTGTCTCAAAGAGTCATTTTTTGTGGAATGACGCCGACGTTATTTCAATTACATAGTGCAGTTAGCTTGTTGTAACGCCATATGGCGTGGTCTATTTTGAGCTTGCATCCTTCTTTCTCATCATATCCCTAAACAAGTATGTCCATTTAGTGCGTTTGGTTTCCTTTCTCATCCAACTTCCACTTTGATATTCCGGCCAGCGCTTGGGAAAACGTTGATAGAATCATTTCATACATACATATTTTGACCATTGAGGTTTTGCACCAAGTACACCCTAACATGCTTCTGGGGTGGGTAAACCTGCTAGTAAACCATATTCTCATAAACCAAAATTATACTAACCAATAATTTTCATTTGATAGGCTAGCTGTTTCTGAATGGATGGAATTGTGCCAAACAAAGCGATGACATAATGAATAAGCTGAAGCTGATTATCGTATCCTGGAGTAATCTCGGTAATAGGACTTGGCATTCTAATCCTTAACGCGTTAGATTTATTCTGATGAATTTACCAATTAGCTCGCGTACTTGCAAGAGCAGAAGCGTATAATCGAATCTAATTACGGAAAAGGATATTGAATGCCTGAGCCACTTGCCAGTAGAAACAATTTGGTCGTGCGTGTTATATTCTATTTGAAGTTGAGGAAAGCACGCGAAAACAACAATGCTTTTACAAAATTGTAAAAATCAGCCCAAGAAAATGGTTTTAGCCCTACTGCTTTTGTCGACTTGCTCCTCTACAAAGGTACATTTACAAACAGAGCATGGTAGAATGACAATAGAATCCGTAGGGTAAGTTTTCACAATTTTTACAGTAAACACGTAACCATTTTGTCAAGAAGCGCGAACTGAAAGCCGAAAGTTTGACAAAAAAAAAATTTTAAATAAAATCAACACCCGGTGACGATTTCTCACATGGACGCCATATGAGAGCAAACTGGTTCAACTCGCTGCACGTTTTCTCAGTGGAGTTTCGCAGCTGCGGTGTGCAGGGTATATCCTTCAAATAACCGAGAAGTGAACTGCGACAACTCGCAAACAGTCACCAAACACATTCACGGCGGCTGACCGTCAACACCCGAGCCGTTACCTACGGTGTAAAATGCGGTGTGATGAAACAAAGGGGCCGTGTAGGCCTATTGGAAAATCCGTCTTCTATTGGATTCAAACAGGTTAGGGTTAGCGTGACGTAAGTTGGAGATGACCTACCTGTACAAATAAAAGGGAACCGGACTCTGTATCACAGGGGAAACTTCAAATCTATAAAAACTGTGATTTTCTCCAGAAGAGAAGTCGGCTATTCAAGGCCGTTCACTTACATTTTGTGAAGGGCGCTTTTGTTCTGTTTATTATTATATGTTGTAACCAACTCTGTACATCTAAATGCAGATCTTGTCTCTGTCTACATCCGCCTAAAGTAATGATGCCACTTAGTTCATATATCGTCTTTTTCTCTTTATGATTGATATGGAGATAAGTGTTTCTTAGTCGGTTGCCAGTGCTCTTGTAATGCAGTTGCCAGTGCTCTTGTAATGAAAACAGCAGCTCGTATGGAAGCATCAACATGTACATATTACGTATACATTCTTGACAACTGCACAACATGTAATGCAAATAAAATCAGTCGGATGGCAACTCAAAGAATTTTTAGAATAATCAGAACATTTTTTTGTTAGTTCGTCTTTATCGTTTGCAGTTCACACATATTAGAATGAAGGACCAGAATAACTCATCATTCCTATGCTCAACTCGCATTCCATTTATGTCAAATGCAGGTTTATTGATCATTGGGTGAACGCTTGATTACATACCGACTATCAATTTCAATAACAGAGTCGCGTGGTATCTTAACTCAAACACATTTATTTGCTCTCTGTTCACTGAGCATCGTCGAAAGTTAAGTAATAAGCCATTATGGCGTACCTACCACATGAAAGGACACCGAAAGGATCAGGCGCTTTGTAATTGTTTTGTCCTTTAGGTTCAGCCAGAGGAATTGTGGATGATTTGCATATCTTCTCTAGGCGTGGTCTGTTCATAGAATTAAAATTTGCCAGCAGTCCCTTCTATGTCTGAATAATAGAGTGTGTCTATACGTGCTTGTGTGTGTGTGTGTGTGTGTGTGTGTGTGTGTGTGTGTGTGTGTGTTTTGTTGGAGGTGCGGTACCCGGGGGAGAGGAAACTCTGTGATGATTAGGTCTTCCATACTGGTTAATATACAAATTCACTGTTCATTTCTGTAAGTTTAGTGCTTCATGAAAATAATAAAACCCTTTATGAAAACCACTTTTTAAACAACACAACATTCACTTATAGTGTGCACAAAAACATTCCCCCTTCTCAGGACTAGGGAAGGAATAGAAGAAAATGTTTTCATCAACTGCACTTATTTCTATTATTCATACATTAAATTTCATAAGTAAAAGCAGGGAGTATGACTGAAGCACTTACGTGACAACAGAAATACTCAGACGGAGGATTCTGGAACTACGCACCTACGCACTCGATTCCATTTGCCTTCATTTCGATTCTGATTTCTATCTGTACCAAACCAAACATTACTGATAAGAGATATAAATAATCGACCGGATTTAAAAATCAATTAGACGAAAAAGCAGGGTCCTCTATGTGCTCTACTTAAATAAATTTTGTATGGTAAGTAATTTTGTACATAAAAGTGTTTTGCGACGGAGAGACACTCGTAATGAGATAGAAACCTGAATCAATAATGAAAGTACTCAATGCAATCAAAACCAATGCATAACTTAGCAGATTGCTATTGAAATACCAAATTGTCTAATACAAAGAAAAAAATCCACACTGTAGCTAAAGTGTCGACATTTCCGTAGATAGAATACAAAGCAAATTTAGCATAAAAATCAGATATGATACCACGATGGAGGCGGTAGTTTCATCACTATCTAAACATTTTAAAGTCCGCATCGATTGGAATAAACCTGTCAATGCGCATTTCGTGAGATGTACGTTGCATAACTGCACTGACAACGACGAAGGATTTGCTATGATATACGAGATGAGAACCCTGCCTTGGCACCGACATCAATCACCTCATACAACTGATTCTCTGGTTACTGGAATTAACTACCTCATTTTTACCAATCAATACCTGAATTCGAGGACAGTGGCAAAATTTAAAGGGAATATTTGATAATTCACTTTGTTGGACTGTAAAAGAGCAAAGAGTAATAATTTCCACATGTCAGATAGAGTTAGGAAAACGGGCCTTTTATTATTTTGTTGCCCAATTTGGCTTCACCGTGAACAAATTGAATGGAAGTTAGTTAGAGACGCTTGCCACCCATGTAGGATGTTCAAATATAGTTATTAATATACTAACAGGAGCACGCATCAGTGACACATCTTTGCAATGAGCGCCAACATGCACTGTACACTTCAAATGCAGTCACATTTGGGATACAGCGAGTGCAATGGGGTTGGTGACCTTTTGCTGCCATTTTATATAGCACCGCAATACTATATACACAATATTTATAAGAATAAAGAGTATAAATTATAATATGATATTTATCATATTATAGTGTGTATTCTTTATTATTATGAATATTATAAGTTAAAATATGATGTGTATCATTATCAATATAACTTATCCTCTCGTTGCCTCCTTCCCTCGCCCTCGTTCCCACCGCACATACACAAACATATAAAAACCCAAAATGAGTTATTCCGTGAAAGCCAATTCCTTTCAAGGGGAGGCTGTTAGCCTACGATGTTACGTAACTTGCCTGTGAAAATATTAAACCATGAAATCTTAAACGATCATTTTTATCCAGTGTGGTTTTTGAAAATACATTTAAATGTCGGTCCCTATTTCTAATATTGATAATATTCAAAGGAAGAAAGGAAATGCTTTTTTGTATAACTGGCATTTTGACATACAATTATTACAGAAAAAGTTAATCAGCACCATATTTATCTTTCTGTCTTTTGGGATTTCGAATTGCTTACCACTGTTAGCATTGTTTCTTTTTAAACTTATATGTGTAGACAATATGCTCTAACTCAGCTGGGCAATAATTAAATCAAACGGGCAATGAACTCGGTAGTATAATTTGGGGGCAAAAAGACTGTGAAGTACACACTTTTTAAGACATCCCACGCGAAAACATTGCCATTCCAACCGAGTTTGCTGGAAGTGAATCCGAGACTCAAGGTTAAAATCGAATCTCGCATGCTTTTTGAACCACAGGGCTGCTGTTACTATTTCACTGCAGTAGCACAGCAAAACCTTTAATAATAATAATATATGTATTGACCATTCAGCAATAGCGTCTCACAAAAATCGATCGCGCAGCGCCACTGCTTAAAACAGTAAAATTGCAAAATCTGGTTTTAACTCTTTTAATCTTTTCTGCTTGTTTGTTTGCTTGTTTCAGGATAATTCTTACATGCAATGTTAATAATATGAAAATACTGCCGTTTTTTGTCAGTGAAGAAGTATATACACACAAGGTGTTAATATTTGTTGATCTAACATTTAAAAGTTTTAAAGTAAAATAGAATATTAATGACAAAGAACTCGTTATCGTAGTCATGTGGGATGTAGGGGCCTGCGTATAGAACTGCTAAAACAACCACTTTGACTTCAACAGTAGCTATATAGTGACTGGTCAAGTTTGCTCGTAACTATAGTTTACTGCGGCGTTTAATCACTTCCTGACGACAAATGTATAGCACCGTAATTCAACACAATTACGGATTAGATTCCGTGGGGCAATGACACAGAACTTTTATAGGTATTGGGATAAACCTGGTGATTTAATGTTGTGGTTATCCTATGCCCATCTACCCGATGCCGCCACAACCATTGCTCGTCTGAGTATCAAATTCAAATTGGTTGTCAAGTCCAGGGATGAGTTACGGTAATTCGTCTAGGGTTTTGATCCCCACAGCTTTAAATTTAGAAATTTTGTGATAGATTTAGCGCCAGGACGATTTAGATGTGAATGCCTGTCTGGGAATTTGCTTGTGCGAGCACGCCATGTTCATTATTTCTATCCAAGTCATTTTATTGATGTGGAAATAAGCCTTACTGGAATGAGGAACTGCCCACCCTTTTGTAAATACAGAGAATACTATTCAAGTTAGGATTCTTGACATGCATTGCAAACATCAGCCTTATTACTTCAGTCGTGAAGTGCTTGGAGTGCTGTCCTGTTGGGGTCGGGAGGGGGGGTCGTGGCGTAATTCTACGCACTGGCGATAAGTTTTTACGTGTAATAACGCACCTGCTCTCTTCTTTCTGTGCATTTGCATAGGAAGTTTAGGGGGGAGGGTTTGGGAAGAATTGGACATATTAAACCAAAGAACCCTCTAACAATAACAGCGACTCAGCGCTGGGGTTTACGTTAATTATGATTTGGTGGAATGTATATATTGAGTAACACAGGAATTACCATATTGCACTGCAACGGATTTTCGTTTAATTCAGTTTTCTTCATTCTTATTCTTTAAGTTCTTGTAGTAATTATCAAACCTTAAATGGATAAGGAAATATTAAACAAACACGACCGCCAATGAGTTGACAGGAATGGATAAACTGCGTCGATTGATTTTTCTGACAAGTTGGTCGGTTTAGCTTCGCCGAATACAAATTTGTTGAGTTGCGGCTCATTTCAGATTAACATGGCGTCATCTTGAATTAATTCTATTGTCATTCCATCTATCTTCATTAGAGCAAAAGTGCAGCGAGAGAGAGAGAGAGAGAGAGAGAGAGAGAGAGGCGAGTTATTAGCTTTTCTCTTATGGATAAAAGGTCTTCGGCAAAACAATTATTTAGTAAACAATTAGTTTTCCGTAATTATTCTGGACATCATATATATATATATATATATATATATATATATATATATATATATATATATATATATATATATATATTAGGTGATTTATATCTTTCTCTTCTCAGTGTTTCACGTGTCTTCCTGCCTCCCTAGTGATTGCGACGTCGTCCAGTGTCGCCGTCTCCACTTAAATATCACCACGACAGCGCACCTGGTCCTAGGAACCGTAGTGGAGGAGAAGCACCCTTGCAGCTGCAGGTGAGTCATCTCTCTCTCTCTCTCTCTCTCTCTCTCTCATGAAGGACGCTTACGGTCAAGACCCTCAAGACTGCAAACAAATCATTGCAGTGCCAAGCGATCCCACACAAAATCCTTTTTGGTCCATGGTTATAGATTATGGGATAAAAAACTCTTTTTTATCAACGATAAATCTTGTGTTTGAGACCATGGTATTCAAATCCAATCAAAACCAATCTCCCTGGATGTTGGCTAACTCTCCTAAAAAAATTAAAACAAAGTATGCAATCTGAGTGGTCTGTCCTAGAGCCTTTCACACGGGGCCCGTTTCCAAGTTAGTTCTCGTCACGACCGCGATGTTATCCTGTTACGTTATACATTTCATACCTCTGGTTGACAGCTTCTTATTTATAGAAGGTCTGTTTCAATGATATATAAGTCGGCCCTTCTCTGGCAAAATTAGCCTCACCACAGTCAGCAAGTGCATCGGGGTTGGGGATATTCCGTTTATTCCCCGAATCTTGCCGGTGTATTCAAATTTCAACCAAAACATTTTCTTTCAATACCACATTTTATAATAATTTTAAGAAATTGATTTTCCTTTTTAATTTGAATTTCAGGGCCTACGAACTCACAGTCGAGTGCCTTAACAAGGTGTATAACACCTGTCAGTCACTGAGTCAAACCTCGCTCAATACCCTGATCTTGGCCAGTGGCAAAGAATACAAGGCCAAATACAAAGAATGTAAAGAAACGACAGGGTCTTACTGCCCAGAGGTGGACCCCAGAATGGCCACCCGGGAGCTGACCACGGCCAGAGTTAGACGGAACCAAGGTAGGCAGTGACCGATCCTGAGATATTTTCTGACAGTCTTCCATAAATATCCTTGTTGATCCATGGTCCATTTTTGACCAGGATTCGGTGCTGTTTCTCTATTTGACCCTGTTGTTATCTTGAGTTAAACGTTTTTAGCAGTATTATTTAGGAGCAATAGCATGTTTTTTGTATGAATAACACGCCTGATCATTACATATGTCCGTTGCAGGGAAGGCCAATGTAGCTTCCGTCACAGACGTGAACGCCGCCGCGGCCTTAGGACTCGGTGCTTCTCAACATGTCGTCGGGTTCTTGCCGTTTCTTGTTGGAGGTATTTTTGCCATGACATTATGACGAAGAGAGAAAACTGGGAGCTTGTGGTAACAAATAAATACACCTGCGGGCATTTTATAGGGTTATGGAGATCCAATAGGTATTCAAAAAATTCAAGGTCAGATGTGAAATAAAACTCGTGTAGGCCTACTATTACATGAACTCGTATATTTGAGACTTGATTTCTGCGATTTTAGGTTAAATGCAAAGTACGGTACTGTCATCGATAAAAGCAATTATCTGACATAGTGCTTACCACAGCTTGGTTTATTTGAATTTGTGATTTAAAAGTGGGAGTTGTTACCACTGCAAAATATCAGTGTCTAACAAGGGCGGGGAGGAGAGATTATAGCATTCCTCAGGTTGAGGCTACTACACATGCACAATACAACACCAAGAACACCCATGCTTAGCCTAATTCTCTTAAAACGTGATTTTTAAACATTTAGAATTGTTAGACTTTGAAATGTTGAAGTGGCAATAACTTAAAGCTTGAAGAATCTAATATTGTAATTGCAAACGATCAGTTTTTGGTATTATACCGATTAGGTATAACATATGATTTTTAATTTGTTTTGCTTTTTGGACATAATCGTTAGCTTTGTTTTAAATATGAACTAAAATTGTGTTTTTCATCTAGTATTCATGCTTGTAAAAGATCCGGTGGGTAAATTTATGTAAAAACTACAATACAGTAGTTCATGCTTATAAAGACAAATGTATCTGAAAACCGTGATATTATTATACCATTTGTTATCCAGAAGGATATCAGAAAACGGACAATATAACCCAAAACAGGGTAGGCTACTAGTGCAGCGTGTATACTGTAATGTTTAGATAGGTATACCTACTACAGAAGTATTTTTTAAAGCCTTTGATATCCGTTTCTACAGGTATCTGTGCGTGGGCAATCTGTTGCATGCGGTATATAGTAGTTTGTAGTATTTTAATTTAATTAATGAAAAGATGATACTATAAGTGCAGTACTGAGCTGGTGCTTTTCGTCGGGAGTTCTATAAACAACAAGGTACGTCTTGACTCATAAGATGCAACATTTTAATCGATTATGGACCCAAAGACGTCCAGTTAGTGATGTGTTTCAAGTTCTGAAAAGATAATTTGTAAATACGATGTAGTTAATAAAAGCTATATGAAGACCCCATTCCCACATAGACACCATCGTCCTACGTGTAGATTCCTTGGCAGACTTAGGGGGTCCTGACCCCCCCCCCCCCCGCCCTCCCCCTCAAATAATCCCAGATCCGCCCCTGAGATCGATCCAACTGAGTTGGGACTCTGTACATCAGATAAGCAGACTAAGACAGCTCGTCCTGTTTCCAGCGTACTTGTATAATCTACAGCTTTTCTGTATTCTACTCAACGCCAGGAGGAGGTGTCTCAATCTGTTAAGTTGATTGCAATCAACGAGAATTCCTGCAAAGTTAGATCGATCCACGTAGACTGGTGGTGTCAATGGGAATGGGGCCTTACTGATAATGCACTGTTGAATTGAGGTTTAGAAACGCTCTAGCAAAGACATGTTTAAAAGACATTTAAAGAGAAGAATAACTGTATCTATCTTTACTTAAGCAACTCGTAACCAGAATGCGACCGTTTATGATAAAAATATGGCAATGTTTTAGTTTACTGTGGGTCTAAATGGATGGAACGATATTATCTACTTTTACGGATCAAAGGCGGTTTATGAATAACATTAAAGTATCAGTAAAAAAAGTACATTTGAACCTTACCAAATTCTGCAGCGACAATCATATTAAAATACAAAATTTAATATTAAGTGATACAAAACAGCGCTACATACGTTTATTATTATTTTTACTTAAATAAACTGCTAATCTTTTTTCCTGGCCTTGGATTTATTTTATGCAAATGTGGTGAGTTAAATAATAACGATACATGAATAAAGGTCATCATTATGTTGCGATATTTTCCTAACAAAGCAAGCCGCGTTTTAACGTTGAAGTAAGGGATGAAAAGCCCAGTACCCACAGCCTTCTGGCATTGTCTTAAGACGTGGCAAGCTGATGGAATAAAACATAAAGCAGACAGTGGATTTACATGTACTTGTGCCAGTGTATCATTACCCAATAATGTGATAATGATAGCACCCCTCCAAGGCGTCTTTCCTTCTTTTATCTATCCGAAATCAACTCTTTCAAGCAGCCTGGTGTGACCTTTCCTAAGTAGCAAACCCACGGCCTCCCACACTGATAATGGAGCACTCTCCCACTAAGGATACCCAGTCCATTAGGATATCAGCAAGTATCAAATTTAACACAATAAAAGACGAGTGTAGAAAAGAAATAGATTTATTGACGTGAAAAGACAATTATACCACTCAATAAGGCATTTTCAAAAAACACGGTCCCAAACGGTTTGTACTGTATGTAACCTGATCTTATGATGGCACGATTTGATGCAGTTTAGTCAATTTATGGTTTAAAGTCGACCCTGATGTAAACAGAGATTATATACAATAAAGCTCCAGGGAGCTGAAACAAGTTGTACCCTGTGCACTATCTTCATCACAGCCTCTTCTGAGTCTAAACACCCATCTTAGCTTTCCACTTTAATAAAATAATTAGCATCACAATAGAAATACTACCTGTTACTATATAGCTGAACGCACAATCTCATACAGCTATACACACATACAACATGGCACATATTTATCATCAAATTCCACATCCTCATGTTAAAATCAGTTTTATTAATAATTCAGAAGTATTGTTTAGACACACGAAACTAATCTAAACCAAGTATTAGTAAGTGTTCTCCTTTAATAATATGTGGTCTACCACAAAAGACAAAAATCTATAATAACCAATGCAAAATGAGTATTCAATGACTTTTGATTGTTATCAAATCAATGCAGACAAAATATCACAGAAATTTCTGAAATCTATAATATTTGTAAAACAGGAGGCATACATAGTAATATGATGATAAAATACAAAATCACTTCTAAAAAGCAAAGTACATATAAAAAGTGGGAATCATCTATAATTCATGCTATAATATAAAAGATAATCTGAATGCAAAAATGCACTGTATCACAGAGAAGAGACCTATGTTTTTTAATGGATGGAATGTTTATTCACACCTGTATATGAAGAGTATGTAATATATGAAATGTCCCCAAAGGTAATAAAAATTTTTGAATCACAAGAATTTTGACCATTCATACACCTTGTTCAATAACTGTAGCATCTGAACATTTCTAAGCCTCTTATGTACCAAAAATCTCTGAATCAGTTTAAAATCTCCTTCGACATAGACTAATTTAAATATGTATATCCAGAATTACATATTTAATTGGATCTACTGCAGATGTGTACAGACTATAAAAATATACATAGTCCACACCCAGCTGTTGTACATTTCTAGTTACAACCAATGTTTGGAATTGCTGTAAAACATAAAATAATGCATTGTGACAAAATGCACGACTGCCTGGAAACCGTGAACAGCATGACTCCCTGTAATAAAATAATTATATAAATAAATATAAAAAAATATAATATAAAATATAAAAAATAACCCTTGAATAGATCTCTGCATGGCCTGCAAATAATATTGGGACTGCCAAAGAAATACATGTTAGCATCCAAACTTAGGTTTCATCATTACAACAAACTGTCACTTCAAACCATCCTCTCTCTATAAAATAACACAAGTTTGGCTGGAGTTTCTCTTCTGACCAGCTACTGCAGCCGCAATGCCCGCAGCCTTGAATCTGGCCTTAGTTCTCTGGCTGTTGTTGCCTGCTGCTGCTGTCTTCTGCACAGCGTCAAGTGTCATGGCATTCGCCGTAGCTGCCACCAATGGGTTGACACTGGGAGGTCCTGTCTCTGAGGGACGAGAGGTTTTACCTGACTTGGGTTTCTGTGTTGTCTCTGCCTTCTTTTTGTCTTTCATTGCAGCTGAAATGAAAGAGATGTGAGTATTACGACATTGATTTTTAATTTGAATATGTTAAATTTGCGATATATCTTTATTACTGACTAAAAAGGTCAATTTTGTCAGTATTTTTACCAAATTACCCTACTTAAAATCTATAACTTCTTAAAAAAATTAAATAGTCATGTTTTATAGAAACTATTCATAGTTAGAAAATAAAAATGAACCTGTAATCACAATCTTACCCAGGTAACAAAATACAAGAACCCTAAGTAAATTTAATTGCTAACAGTCACACCTAACACAACATGAATAGCACACAATCTTGGCTCAACCATGTCACAACTAACACAATGACAACTCACATTACAGAATAACACAATTCTGCCACAGTGCACTTCAAGCTAAGCTCACCTGCCATCTGTGTCTCATTGTGTGCCTTGTACTTAAGTGTCAGCTGGTTGTCAGGAGCCATTAATGCTTTCAACATAAAGTTCTCTTTCCCAGCATCTGGCGCTGACACAGCTGAGCTGCCAGTGGAGCTAAGGACGGTGATGCGACCTTGAGAACGGTGCCCTTCACACAGCCAGGCTACTTTACCACTAGGCAGGTGACATCTGGAAAATTAAAAATATGAAGTCTGAGGGTGGAATCTAATTAAAATGCTAATGTAGAAAGTATCTAGAAAAAAAGATGTAATCTATATTACACAGAGTAATGACAAGACATAAATGTAACTTAACTTTAAAGATGACTCTTTTTAATGCTACGCTTATCTTGCTTGTGAAAAATTCTGAACATCTTCCACACACTACACCAAGTGTCATCTAGTGAACAAACCATGAGACTGTAAGACTTAGGGGGAATTCTCTCACCTTGCCAGACCTGCCATTGTGCTGTCTTTATCAGCTTTCAATACTTCCTGGAGGAGATCTCTGTAGACATCCTGCCACTCTGATACAGCATTTCTAGGTGTCTGAAATACCAAACATCTTTTTACTACAAAAAGGCATCTTGCATGATTTAATTCAGAGATAACTTGGGTAAAATGTTTTGATTTTTATTTGTATATGTATGTTTGGAACTGGACACAAGTCCCGGTAAAGCTTCTTTAACTTTTGAAGTTCAAAGGTCAGCCTGTACAAGGTTACCAATTAAAACTTGACTAGAAATGATCTTAAATTACATATGTAAAATAATCAGTCTTTTTCAAACTTCTTGGTTTAGAGTTTGTAATCATCAACCGCATGTTTGAGTTAATCATAGGCCCGTAGCCAGGAATTTCAAGGGGGAGGTTGGGGTCTTTTTTCAGAAAAAGTGGACCTTTTACCATGAGATCTGTGTGCCTAGATAAAAATTTACTTTTCTAGGCAAAAAAGGGCAGTTTGTTCACCCCCCCACCCTCTGGTTACAGGCCTGTGCACTGTCTTCCATCCTACCTCTTCCAGCCATTTGAGGAACTGCTCTCCCTCCTCTCCACTGATGCAGTTCAGTGTAATGTGCTTGCTGTGCTTCACAATGGCCATGATGCGAGCCAGATATGGAATCAACTTGTGCAGGAATGTATCATTCATGTTTGGAGCAGGTATGGGATCACCAGCAACATGCCAGCCCTGAAATCAAAAAGTCAATTCAAATTATGGATAATATACACTGTACATTGTGCATGACAGTACCATATGGCAAAGATCACTAATATGTGATATTCTTTTTTTTAAATCCAGAAACAAGCAGAAATATAAAAAAAATTCAGGTTCTAAACTACATGAATCAATCATAAAACCTTTGCCTTAAGGGGGGGGGGGGGGGGGGGGGGGGTGCAGCCAAATCCTTAAATAAAGCTCTTTTCAATTTGGCTCATGGACTATAGCCTGTCATTAAACTAAGTGGGGATATAAATAATCAATATGTGCAAAAGGGTAGCATACAGAGCATCTACCAAATCACCAACAATACAATATGCCAGCATCTCAACTGAACTAATTATTTATGATGACAAATCCTCCACTTTGTACATTCAGGTAAATTAAGGTATCAATCATATTAGGGTATATAAGCTGTCTCCAGTAGTATGCCAGGCCTTCATAGAAAAAAAATCAAATTCATGGAGTACATGCTGGTTTTCACTAATCTCTCAAAAGCCAATTCCTTGCATGCAATGTGTACTCAATTGTTTCAGTTTCACAAATTTTTCAAATAAAGTAGTAAAACACTTAATATTTGGACTGCCCAATGTATTTTAAATATTGAAGACATTTTGCAATTTCTTGGAAACTCAATTCTTTGAATTTGCTTTAATTTCAAAATGTTTCAACATAAAGCAAAGTTTCTATTATGCTGGGGTTAAAAAACAGCCTACCAAAACTTTCTTTTATTACAAAAAGATACAAGCAAAGGGGGTGATGTATAAAAAAGACTAAAATTCCATAATTTCGTCATTGAATCAACTAAATCTCTTCTAGTGAGATGTTTCAGAACCAACACAGTAACATTATAGCACCTGTATTAACCAACATACCTGTTCATGTTCACACAGCACCCGATAACAATGCTTCTGTCCATGTGGGTGATCTTTCTTTATTTTACTGAAGGCGTGAGGTGTGGAAAGTTTCCTTTCTTCATCTTTTTCTTTCTCCTCATCTTTCTCTGCATCTTTGCTGTTTTCTTTCTCAGATTCTTTTTCTCCTGTTCAAAAACACAGAATCAAAATTCAAAAGGGAAAGAAAACTTAGATATTTTTGGTTAAATTGAATAACATTTGGCACTCGTATTCACATAATTTTTTTAGCAGCACCAGCTAAAGATTGCCAGACAAGTCATTGAACTGTAATAATCTTAAAATCTTTGTGTAAAGACAATGCTCCTATTCTTGTTCAACTATTTTACCCTCTTCTGTTTCCTCTGTGTCCATATGATCTATGACCACTAGCCGTGGGTATGCCTCCATGTTGAATGAGTCAGCAAGTTTGGCAACCTGACGTAAGAACTTTCTCTGGGCAAGTTCATACAGTTCCTATGAAAGGAAAAGAAGTACATCAGAAATGATTCAGAAATGTAGTAAATAGCAGCTTAAATTGGTATTTTCAGCATTAATTTGTGACATATTGTGGTTTTCTCTGCAAAACTGCAGACATTTGGCTAAAAAACACAGGCAAAGTGCGTCTTTTCTACCTGGAAAGATGTATTCTTCTGTTGTTGGTTGGCCTGTTCCTTCTCCTTCTTCTTCTCCTTGGTCTCATTGGAGACTGGTTGCTGTACCTCACTTGGTAAATTTTCCTTGACAAGCTTCAGCAGCTGGTCAGTATCATCATGGCTGACCACTGGGTAGTTAATGGACAACATGCCCACCTGTAATTAGGTACATGTAAACATTATGTTATAAAGTATGACATTGTTTTCAGTTGTAAGAAAATAGGAAGAAATGATGTCACTGGTATTCCAACCTTATATTAAAAAAATAACCATGTGTGATGTTCAGAGCAACAGTGTGTTTAAAAAGGATAAAAAGGAGGATAATAATTGTAACAATACATTATGATGATCATTGTTATATGGTGGATATGGTGTCATAAATAATCACAGGTGAAAGGTATTAAAACTGAAAATCCCCAAAACATACCTTGCAATTTCTTATTGTACTTAGACTAAATGAAAAAAAAAAAGATCAAAATGAAGACTAAAAATCCTGAAATCAGACACAATCCTGAAAACTTCAACCAATGGATGTCATACAGAAACCTATCAGATATGAGAACACAAGCAGGACAACACTCACCTCAGACTTCCTCCACATCTGTCCCCTGCCCACCGTCACCACAATAATGGGCAGGTTCAGGGCAGTCTTGGCAAAGCGGAACTCCATATTACAGTTGGTGGACTCAGCATACTGATCAGATATACAGGCCACCACCAGTTTGGCATTCTGGAGACCCACTGCTATGTCTTCAAACAGACCATTCTGAAGGTGAAAAATGAGTGTTCTTTGAGTTATAACTTATATATATGTTATAAATGTGTGATTCATCATCTTACCTAATAATATGAATGGATAAATTAAATGATTAGCTTAATAAAAGAATGACAAATAGTTCAGAAAGTCAGTGTGTTAGATGTGACAGTACAGAATGTTCCAGTGTGTTAGGTGTGACAGAGCAATTTGCGACAGTTTGTAAGCTGAATAACTGCAATAACACTTACAGCTCCAACTTGTTCAACATCAAGCCAGCACTTGATCCCATTCTTCTCCAGGAAGTCTTTGTAGTCTCTTGGATCACCAAAGCCTGCA
Source organism: Lingula anatina (assembly GCF_051362555.1). NCBI lineage: Eukaryota > Metazoa > Brachiopoda > Lingulata > Lingulida > Lingulidae > Lingula > Lingula anatina. Next base: position 30,096,965 of record NC_141769.1, on the reverse strand, counting down.
GCACCCTCTTTCTCTGGGGTCCCTAACTCAACAGCACGAGCAGAGTTGGCCCAAGCATAGCTGATGAACACTGGTGGGTAATCAATGGCTTCGTCTTTCTTTAAAAGTGTGTTCATATCCAGTTTCTTTGCCAGTTCTTCCAGCTTGGATGTGTACTTGTCCTTCTGCTGCATATTCACATAAACCTAGAACAACAAAAGATTGAGAGTTCATTTAAATGCATTTGGGATACAGAGTCAAAATATAGTAAAAGGGACAAAAAAGTTATCAAAGTACAAAATACTAAAATTTGTAAAATTTGTCATTCTGACAGTGTAAAAAACACTAATGGTTTTCTGCATCAAGTTATTGAAAAATAATACATAGTCTAATACTGCTTCGTACTGCCAGTAATGTGTTGTGCACTGCATAAATTTTACATGTATACTTATTTAACACTAATAAACAGACAGCTGATATTTTTTTCAATGTCACACTTAAAGGGATAATAACTCTTCGTATGAGGTCTATATTTCACAATAAAAACATTGTGAATAACTCATAGAAATATAATATATTCTGTTTTACCACAAAAACGGCAGTTATAGCTATTATTCTGATATCTGAGCTTGTCTTTAGACCACGTGACCTCCATTGATGTCTATACTCTGTTAAAATCTCTTAAGAGATTTTAACAAAAAAAAAAAAAAAAACTTTTGAGAAAAAAACAGGGACTTACTTTGAATGTAAATATGGCTTCATTAACCATTGGTAAGTATGGGAAAATTGTTGTTTACTCCAGGAAAATAATTTTTTTTTGGCCGAAACGAAGAGTTATTATCCCTTTAACATTCTGACACAATTTGCACTGTCACACCTCACACATTTCAACGGTCACACCTAACACACTTCCATAACCTACCTCTCCTGCAACCAATAATCCAATCTGACTGGTCTGCCAGTTCATGCTATCCCCTAGCACAACCAGCACAATGCTCTTCCTGAGTGTGGTGCAGGCATACTTGAACATTGCACAGCAGTCTTGGTCTTCAATATAGTTGTCAGATATACAGGCCAGGAACACCCGGGCATCTCGTAGAGCAATGGCCGTAACCTCGAGGCTCTGGGAACTGGGGTCCTCCTGGAACCAGCTAAAGAAAAAAAAGAGAAAAAATAAAGTGGTTAGCTCTCAACTGGTCTATATAGGTACCAATCACTGTGCCATCCAACTGGAAACCATGCAAATGGCCATTGCACAATGACTGTTATTTTGGTGATTGAAAAAAAAACACTATTTGTGGAACAAATGGATTGGTTAACAGAGTTAGCAAACCATGTGACTATAAGTTTTTAATACCTAGTGGAATTTTTAATGATCTTAATACCAAAACATGAAACAGAATTTCAATAATAATCTTAAAATCAAAATGATCATGAAATTTAAAAGGAAAAACGAATTATCTTAACCCACCATCTATATCCTGCCTCTTCCAAGTCTCTGCAGACATCCACTGGGGCCACACGTTTCTCGCTTTTCTTTGGAACATCTTTCGCACAATATGAGATAAAGATATCTGAAAACAAACTCAACATATTAACATTCCAATTGCCAAAAATACATGTCATTGCATAGTTATGGGTGTTCTATTTGAATAACACACCTGCTGAGAAAATAATAATGCTTTTACCATGCCCTTACTTATTAGGGCAAACACTAATTAAAACTGTTGAAATTGTTGTACAAGGATGTGAATGTGTTAGTTGTGCCAAGCTGGTTGAGACAACAGCACATTTTTACCTGCTGACATGTCTTTCCTCAGGTCAGTCAATCCTCTCACAGTCTGCACAAGCTGCAGGTCATAGTCTGTGCTGCTCTCTGGGGGCATCATACCTGTAATAAATTGATAATATTTTCATAGCAACTTGCAAATAAAAGAATAGATCTAAGTGAATAAACAAATTAAGGAATGATGAATTATTTAAAACAATTAATCATTCAAATACTCAATCAACTGTAGATCTTTTTATCTACGCGTTCATGTAAAGACACATTATTATTATTATTATTATTATTATTATTATTATTATTTATAATAAAAACATGGCTATATCTTAACTGCAAAATAAAACTTACTATGTAGATCTGTCAGAGGTATGACATGGAAATACTTGGTACACTGCAGGAAAGGTGCCTTAAGTTGTGTAGCTCTTCTGATGGAGGAGGCTGAAAACATGTGAGGGTCACGGGCATGCTGGAAGATTGAAAATAGATCATTAATTCTTTTATAATAATTAATTTAACTGAAATATTATCATCATACACTATTTTTCTGAACAGGGGGTTGGGGGGGAGGGTCTGGAAAAAGTTTACTCCTTGGGATAAAGAGCCAGCCAGAATTTTTTGCGTACATGTAATTCAAGCCAAAAGATTCAGTTATATTTGTCCAAACTAGGCACTTTCCCCATCTTTTTTCCAAAAGCACACAGAGAACATGAACCCGCTACCCCAGCATACTATTAGTAGGTTTGTCCAATTTGTGAAAAACTTACCTGATAAAAATCGGGTGGATTTAGGCCGTCTTCTGAGTCTTCCGGAAGACGGTCAGATTTTTAAGTTAACATTGATGGGTTTCAATTTTTTTCTGTCAGAAGATGGTGAAAAATGGAGGATGGACCAACAAAGATAATTTGGAAGACTGTCAGAAAAAGCTCTGGATCCGCCCCTGAAAATGGATGACCCCTCAGACCAAGTTTATATACTTACAGCCTTGGAACAGTCTGGACAGGGCATGAGGTAGTCGTACACCACCCCCTGGAAAGACTCTGTGATCAACCCCTCAAACACCTCATGGACCAGGAAGAGGACATTTTCTGGAGTGGTCCCCTGGACTTTCACATGCAGCTCAGAGTCTCTGAAAACATAAATTAATTAATTAATTAATTAATTAGTTAAGTTAAAAGACCTAGACAAGAAATGAAATGTGAAAAATAATTTGAGAAACAGCCATGAATCTATTATAACACTGTATGCAAATTAAGAACTACGAACTATCTTTGAAAATTTATGGCGATTTTTCCCTTCATGCATGTACAGCTTAATTCACTCAAAAAATTTTGCAACATTGCCACATTAACATACGAACTAAAGTATCTTATAAACCATCACGTCTAAACCATTGAAATATTTTCTGTTTAACCACAATATAGTAATGCCTTTTTGAAGTAATGGTATTGTCCAATATCTGGTATTTACCTAAACTGAGTGAGGAGAGCAATGTGGTCATTCTTTTTCAGCCTAGAGCCCCTCTTCCAGATCACAGAGCTATCAGAGAACTCATACAGTCGTACCTACAAGAACATCAGAAATGTAGTTGAATAAAGTTACAGTGGACCCATGCCGAAATTAAACCAAATTTTACAAAGTCATGTTGCCAAATATTTTTGTTCACATAACACATTTAATTATAAATAACTAATCAATTTGAAAACTAGTGTATTCTAGCTTGGGTCCAAAAACATCCAATGGCAGGTAAAAAAATCTCAACATCTGTCTCTCTCACCTGTGCTCGGTTAAACAACCCAGCAGGCAAGTAATCAAACTTGTAAATCATCTTTGCCTCTCTTTCTCCATTTTCTCTGTCAAGTTCTGGCCAATCAAAGTGAGGCTGTTTCTCGGGGAGAAGGCATGGCACCAGGTTGACTGGTTTGTCTGGGAGTTGGAAAGTCAGATCATACTCCTCTGTGAGACGAAGAAGCCACCAGTGGAGATCTGCGGGATAATCCTCCCAAACTTTGGGAATGTCTGTGTGGTTGAAGTAGCCATCCTAATATAGAAAAATCAATGTTTCAGGGATAAAAATTTTGACGGTAAAATAATGAGGCAATTTTTCCATGCATGTGCCACTGAGCCATGCAATCCATATGTAAACAAAAGGACACATTATGCACAAAATATAGTATGACATTATTTACATTTTCTTCACAAGTTTTCAAATTAATGGTAACATTTCAAATCTATGAACTGTTGATTTTTTTTCAAGTTTTAAACATAAAACCCCACTCAAAGTCTTGTCTTATCTAAGGTTCTAGTGGGCCAGTACACTAAAAAGTTTCTGGCACACACCGTTTTAGGCTGGTCAGAAAAATTCCCTGTCACAATACCAGTATGTTATAGTGCATGAAAACAGTTCCATTTTACCCACCTTAATGTGCGAGTCATTGACAGACACCACACAGGACATCACGTCCACAATCCATTGGGGGTTGATGACCACATGTGACTTGAGGAAATTGTTGTCAAAATGCTGCAGGCTTCCTAACTCATGCAGGAACTGCACAGCTTGAGAGACCTGGAAAGTGAAAGTGAAAGTGAAAGGAAAATGAAAGTGAAAGTGAAAGAAAAGTGAACAGGAACAGTTTGGACATTCCCACATCAAATGGTATACTTACACATAAGGTCCCATTCCCAATGAAATTTGTTCTACATAAATCGATCCAACTCCACAGGAACTCTTGCTGAATGCAATCAGATTAACAGAATCACATGCCCCCTCTTTTTTCCAACGTATTCATCTAATCACCAGCTTCTCTGTATTCTACTCAACACCAGGGGGCGTGATAATATATAATAGCCAGGGTATTGTAATTTTCAGCCTCTTAGGCTGTATTCCCAGAGCTTTTAGATCGATCTATCCCCCCGGGGAGTCTCACTAGATTACTGTCAGATAATCCGGCTTAAATGTCCGTCCCGCCTACTACAAGCTGTAAGGGGATAATTAACTTTCGTGTCCGCTCGGCTGACAGCTATTTAGCATGAACCCCCAGGGAGTTAGGTCGATCTAAAGTAGATCGATCTAATCTCTGGAAATGGGGTCTTAAAGTGTACTTTGTATGATATCATGATTTTTACCTCAGATTTATCATATATTCCTGATTTGGTCAATGCTAAATCTTCTAGGGAAACATAGGAGACTACACTTTCTGTAGTTCTCAACCTAAAAATAACAAGTTAACAGGAAGGGTAAACAGTGTAATAAGTCACATAGAATTAATCTAGTTATGCACTATACATTTTTATGAATATAAGGACAGATACTGTAACCTAACACCTCAATGAAATATCCATTAAATATGTCATGGGATATGTATATACAAGTATGTATATATTTTTTGCTTTATTGAGATAATACATTGACAGTGCACAACTTTTCATTGTCAACTGAAAGTTAAAAGCAAAATTCTTGTAAAATGACATCAAAACATATTCATACACACCACAACACATTACATGACATAAAAATTGTACTCACTTGATAATCTCCTTCTCCAGGTTGAGCCATACTTGAGGGATCTGTTCTCCAATGTAGGGCTGCTCTAAAGTCACATCAAGCAACATTTCCTGAAGGTCCTTTATGCCCTGCAATATAATTATATAAAAATTAAAGTTAAAAAATTTTTTAAAAAGTTTAGAAAACGAACAAACATAGAGAAATATTATGTAAATAATGAACAAAATAAATAAATAAGGTTACCTAATACATTACCTTCCTAGCCAATTTAGCTACCTCTCCAACAGGTTGAATTTCCATAACAATATTACCCAAAACAATGATCTTGCACAATATCCTGGATCTCAACTAACGCAATGTATCTGTTTCAGTGCTTTATTAGTGCTGTTTCACCTAACATGCTATTCTAACCACCTGTCCACAGAGACAGATAGACTAAACTCTTTTTATTTGGATGTACTTTGCTGTATACCCTCACCTTACACATTGCTGTGCCTTGTATGATATAGCTTACAAAATACAGTCCAATGTGTCTCACCCAACACAATGTGTCTCACCCAACACAATGTGTCTCACCCAACACAATGTATTAAAACTCACACTGTCTCACCTACCACAATCCAGTACCCACCTGTCCACTGTGAGAGCTGACAAAATGGAATCCTTTAATCTGGCTGTATTTCTGCTGCATTTCTTCAACAGGAATCTCCACTTTGGACACCTGGTCCAGGTGAGTGCCCACCACCAGTATGGGGGCCTTGGGAGCATGGACGGCTATGGAGTTCAGCCAGAAGTCCAGCCCAGCGTGCTCGTGACCTTGGCGGATGTTCCACAGGAGGAGATAGACTGCTCTGTCTGAGAGAAAGAACTGAAAGAGAGGGAATAATATTAATATAATAAATAGATAAATCATTAAAAAAAAAAAAAACAAATATGAAAAAAAGATAATAAAAAAACTCATTTGGAGGAAAACTGATATACTGAGGTGAGGCAACATTATAATTTTTTTAAATTTAAAATTGTACTTTTTGCTGGTTTATTATTTCTTTTCATAAAATCATATATTTAATCTTATTTTTCCAAATTCACAATCTTTGCACCCACCTGATGTGTATTGTAGTAGACAGTTTGCCCAGCGAAATCCCACACAGAATAGCTGACAGTTTCTTTTTCTCGTGTTACAGTCCAAGTACAGATATCTATCCCATCAGTCACCTGGGGTATCGCCTCTTGTGTCTCCCCAACACCACCGCCACTCATAATGGCTTTCACCAGACTATGAAGACAAAAATAAACAAAAAAATAGATAAATTAAATTTTTATTAATCTATTACTCAATTCTCAGATTATGAAGGTTTTAAATTCTATAGGTTAAAAGTTTCAGAACTTCATGATGGATGCTCCCCCCCCCCCCCCCCCCCACACACACACACACACACAAAGAATAAATGGGAAATTTTGCTTAAGACTTGGCCTTCCTTAATTTGGAGATAATCAGCATCATATGTAACATCTCATCAAATCTAGGTTACACTGGCTATGATGAAAATGATCAAACATTTTAATCTAATTTTTCCCTCTCACCTTGTTTTCCCGACCCCTCCCAATCCTACAAGCATCAGTTTCGTCCTCTTGCACTCCACAGACCCAGAAATCAGTCGGCGCAGATAGGCATAAATGGTCTGGAACCCCTTGGAGATGATCTCCTTGGGTGGAGTACGAATAGAGGGACACTCGTCCAGAACTAATCGTTTAAGAGGTAGCCTCCCGGCAAGAGGGGAGATGGTCTCTAGACACGGATTGAAGGAGACTACCAGTTCCTGAAGTTTGTGGAGTTTGCTGATTGCATCGGGGATGTGGGTTATACCTTGGAACTGCAGGTCAAGATATTCTAGGTTTTCTAGCTCCAGGATTTCTGCTGGGATACCACTCTCCTCTAAAAATGTAAATTACACAGTAACACAATTGTAGTCTTTGAATAATCACAGTCAACTTAAATTTACATCTTGAAATTTGTGCAATGATTTGAATTTCTTTGCTCATTTTGAAAAACTCTACAGCTTAAGCACTTAATGTATTGATCAAAAATTTTTGTTCAACAAATTTTGAGAGAATTCTTGCATGAAAATCTCCTTCTACACATATAATAGCATTTTATGTGGCTTCCCTTTTCATAAGAGGAAAAAACATACCTTCAGTTCCTCTAAACCTTGGAAATATGTGGAACAAACATGCATTTAGCTTGGCAATCTCTTTTTCATCCAACAGGCCATTGGAGTCTTCATCAAAGAATTCGTATAACGAGGCCTTGTCCTGGAGAAGAAGAGATGTAGGTACTCATAACTGAGAAAATGGCAGCTATATATTCCTTAACTGGTACTACATACACTGCAATTAAGACTTTTAATTTTACTTTATTATTACTGAATATTGTGAAATACTAAATTAGTATGTAAAGTCTAATGACATGATGGTTTTTAGAGTTTAGGAAAAAGTCATTACAATTATTATTATTGTGTGAAAATATGTAATTTCAAGTATCAAAATTAATTGAAGTACTGTGCAAATAAGAATGTTTTTAAGTCTTTTTTAAAAAAACCTCAACACTATTTATAGTCCGAATGTTTGAGGGTAGTTCATTCCATAAAATGTAATATATAATACACAAGAACTGGGACATACCTCCTTATGCATCTCCAGCCACTTGTCGGCATAGGTTCCTTTCAAGAATTCCCCAAAGTCTTCCTGTGACAGAAACCCATTTGGTTTGTGTTTGAACCATGGAAATCCCTCTAAACTGAGAGACTTGAGTTTCTTGAGGTTTTTGAAGCTCGAAGGCAGGACCTGCAAGCAATTGTGCTTCAAGGTGAGATAATTCAGGTTTTTCAAGTTGCCAAAGTTTTCAGGCAGGCTTGTTAAAAGTAGGTTATTGGCAAGTAGACGCTGCAGGTTTTCAAGGTGGCAAATGACTTCTGGAAGTGAATGGATTGGATTCTCAGAGATTTCTAATCGAAGAGGTTGGTCTTTGAGCTCCAGTAATTCCTCTGGCAGATTCTGAAGATTGTTTTTCTTAACGTTAATTCCACATAGTTTTTTGCACTTCCCAATCCCTTTTGGTAGTATTGAAAGCTTGTTGTGGCTAACATCAAACTCCACCAGAGATGGAAAAGATGGAAAGAAATCTTCCGGCAGTGCCTTGATATCATTCTGGGGGATGCGTAGGGAGCGGATCAGTCTTGTGTAGGAGGTGCCATCTATTTGAAACTTTTCCATGGGAAATTCTGTCAGTCCAGCTTCAAGCAGGTAACAATTAAGATGCGCTTTGCAAAGAAGATGGGTGTCTCCAGTCATTGTTTCATGCTCGTGAAGAATGCCGCCTTCATTCAATGTAGTGATTTCATCTTTGAATATCTAAAATTCAAGTTAGAAATGATCAATTTACTTTGCTTAATTCTAAAACTGTACAGTGTATAGACAGATGCAGCACTTCAATACTTGTATTTAGTACATGCACACGGACCTGTAGACTGTCACGTCTTGCAAATTTAAGTGGAGTTGCAATTTTCATATTAGCCTTTTTATCAAAAATATTAATTCGTTCTCATTTTCAAACTTAAAAATTCAAAACACATGCATTCTAAAAATAAAAACTATTAACAGGAATCATATTGTCTTAGACTGGTTAACAATGAAGTGGAAATGTATAACAGTATTCCTTACATATGCATGGTCTGGCAGAAGCTTGGCCAACACATATTGTCCAAATCCATTGACTTCATGGTACAACATCGTCATCATCAAGGACTGGGTGCACAAGTGGATCACTGTCTGGATTAACTCCTCAGCCTGACCAAAGTGGAAACAAAAATATTTACATAATTTATGGAATATGTGTCATAACCTTGAATAGCATCATCATTAGAGACCATTTAAGCTCAAGACCACCTAAGATTGCACTAGATATTGAGGTGCTTAGAGAAACTTGATTTTTGTCTTTCTCCCCATTATAATAAAAGTCTTGGTCATTCAGATGGAATGCCCTCTTATATATACACACATATGAATATCTGGGGAATAAAATCCTTGAGTTTCTACATTTGTCACTGTCAATTCTTACAAATAAATTAGTTAAAAACAATAATTCGCCAAGAAGTGAAGGCTTGACCTACCTCATCTTCAGTAATGTCTAAATCAGGCAGGAGTTTCTTGTGAGATGGCAGCTCCACCTGTAAGGGACAAATGGTATCTTACATAAAAGCAGGAAAAAAATGCGTTAAGTAGATAAAAATCACAACATTGATATCAATATGACAGTCAGGGTAAATGAAAACTAACTGACTTAGGCTGGCCTGGAACTTTTTAACTTCTGAGAATTCCCTGTATATAGCAATGGTCCATGATCCTGATTTCTCTAATAAGATACTGAAACTGTAAATTCCCTTTTCACTTAAATTTCTCTTTGGGATTCTGTTGAGAGCATCCACCTCCCTTACAAAAATTCTTACAGGATGTCATATAGGACTGTATAGGAATCCTACAAGACTCCATTACAGGAACAGATCCAGAAATATTTTCTGACAGTATTACAAATCTTTGCTGATCCATCCTCCATTTTTGATGGTCTTCCAACAGAAAAAATAGATACCCATCGATGTAAACTTTAAAATCTGACCGTCTTCCAGAAGATCCAGAAGACTGCCTCAATCTGCCCCTGACACTGTACAAACACCTTGAATTCTGATAACACCAAAACAACTGATTGCATATAACAAATTAGGCTGTCATAATGTTACACACCTTCTGTGATCCCATGATAGCATGACAGGCAATTAAAACTGCCAACATTCCCTGTAAGTTGTCTTCCGGTACTTCAATTCCTGGACTGTCCACCAGATGGAGCTGCCAGTACTTCCCATCCTCCTCTTTAGGCAGTTTGTAGTCTGCTCGCACCTTCAACATCTCACCAGCATCTCCTAGAAAAGACATTTTTTTTTTGGAATTTAAGAAAAAAGTTGGAAGAAATGGCTAGATGGCCTTATGACAAGGGATCTTTGAGCAACTTAAGTCAGGAAACTGCCAAGAAAAGAGTTTAGATTTAGAAGACTTTTGTGTAAAAGAAAAAGTGTGTCTGTTTAAACATATGTTGATTGATTCCATTCTGAAAGGGGGTAATTAACTATGGTGCACGCTCGGCTGACTGCAATTTAGCGTAAGCCCCCAGGGAGTTAGGTCGATCTAAATCTTAATCTCTGGATCCATCTAAATCTCTGGGAATGCACCCTAAGTCCAACCAACCAACTCAAAAAGTTGGTACATGTCAGCCATCCAGCTGTGTTTGAAAATATAGGCTACTGGTTGTCCAAATAATGGCTGGATGGCCCTCTGGAGAAAGCCTTGTTCTCAACCTAAATCAAAACAACTGCTTGACAATCAATGAGAAAGTCTAATTTGTGCCAGAAATGTCTTAGTTGTTTTACATACCTCTAGAATAGCACAACTGGTGTAATTTTCTCTCTGTTCCCTTGGTCAAAGCTTCTTGTCGTACATGGGGTAACATCTTAACAAGGTGCTGGTTGACCAGATTAGGGATTATTACCCCAACTACACCTGTAAATAATCCATCATTGTTATAACTTAGACTATCATATAACATTTATTAAATGTATGCATAGTGCACGTTTGCATAGTGTATTATCTGTATTGCTAAAGCGAGAATTTTTGAGTCAAAATGAGGTTGATCTATTATTTTTTATTAATTAGATTTGTCATATAAAATAATTCTAACAGGGAACCTTTCTATAATAAATTGAGTATGTTCAAGCTGAAGGCATGCCCTCAATCAAATGCATTGTGCTGCTATGGATATATATGCACAAGAATATGGATATATATGCACAACTATATAGAACTATATAGTCATCCAAATATATAATATTAACCATATTGTATCAATTAAAAATTTTAATTAAAAAGAAAGACTACTATGTGCTTAATTCAAACTTATTAGGGATTAAAAAGTGAAAAAGAAACTAACCAGAGTAGTTAAAATCACTCTCTGCAAAAATCTTTTCCTCAACCAGGGGAAGGTTCTGGGCCACAGTACAAGCAGTTTCTGGAAATAAAAATATCCCAAGGTATATATTATAACTTTACCCAAAGAATACTGTCAACAACATTGTTCAAAGAATAAATCTGACTATAAATATTGTACACTTAAAACTACTACTACTCAAAACAGAATTACCTGAAGCAAAACCCCATACAATATGGAAATACGCACAATTTTAGCAGTCTTGTCCAATAGTTACATTAATATCAAATAAGAAATCAAATTATTAGTTGGTGACTGGCAAATTTTCGTCCATAAACTTTTACATCAGTGGGTTGCAGGTAAAACCAAAAATCCTTAAAAGCTGCAGTTCTTATCACTTACTTGCAGTTCCCTGAAGGAAGTTTCTACACCATTTCTCAAGGCGGCCGTCTGTTTTTGATGAGTAGTAAGGCTTCATGTTGGTGCGCTGAGTCTACAAATATACAAAAAAAAAAAGTTTTTTTCCTTTAAATATTGATGGGATCACAGTGGTGCAGATACAACAGCAGTACTGGGTTTCAGTCGACTGGCATGTCTCCTGGGACCATGGAGACATTTTTTTTTTTTTTTTGTATTTGCAGTCCTTTAATACAGGTAACCAGAGTTGAACCATTTCTGCATGCATGACCTTTACCTTTGTTCTTGTCTGGGGATAAACAATAAACAACATATAAACTATAGGTGCAAAATACAAGTTTAGACCTTCAAATGTATAAATTTATACCTTACCTCTGAAAACAACCATATTGGTGCTCTTCTGCTGTTCAAATCTTCCTCAGAAAGGTCAGCAGATATCAACTCTAAAATAAATAACACATTTGAAAAAATGACATCAACTGTGATATTTGCACAATTTTTGCCTTCTCTTATATATATATATATATATATATATATATATATATATATATATATATATATATATATATATATATACCATAACTTACAATGAAGGCTGTAAACATTACATTTTTTGTCACTTGGCATCTATTTCATACATAACATCTCTGGACATTAAAGCAACAAAATGATTAATAAACACATGCCACTTACCCATCTTCTTCAGAGAGGTTCCACAAAATTCACAAGATGAAGCTTTTTCCTCATTCTTCTCTTTACATTGTGGACAATCTTCATGCAGGGCTGGAAAATAAATGGTAAATTTTGTAAATACCTTTTCCAGCTTTCAGTATAAATCAAAATGTTTAAGAGAAGATCATAACTGTTATTGAAAATACTGTAACAAGAGTGTTTGCAAGATGTACCCATCCAGTAAATATTTACAATGATTTTAGAATGACACACTTATGCTTTCTAAAGCATTCATTTTTGATTGAAATTATTTAAAAAAATAATTCTCACCTTCAGTCCAATAGTCATTTGGTTCTTTATTGTAGTATGAATAGTACAAAGGGAATAGTCTGTCACTGTAGGGGCTGATGTTAAAGCTCTCAATGCCCTCAGGTTTCATCACTGAAAATGTTTTTTTTTCCCAAAATATTAGTATCAATCTTAAATTATGCTTATTGTAAACAAAATTTAATAAAAATTGCAAAACTTTCCTTTAATTTCCCATTTCCTCTAGGAAGATTTGATCTCAAGTTTTCAAAAATTAATTTCTGATGGCTCTTCTGTATATTACATTTATGAATTAAGTTCCCTCTTATAACTCCCCCCCCCCCCCCCCCACCCACCCAAGGTTTCACTTTCTTTATCATATGACATTAGAATATTTATAAATGGAGGCCTAGTTTTTACCTGCAGTGTATAACTGGTTGTCATGTGTGGAGGATGCCAGCTCCGCCAAGTGGTGGACTCCTGTAGCTGGGTCCTTGATCTCTACCAACATCTCTTCCTTTATCCTCCGAGAGGGCGTCAGCTCGGCTTCCTGTTAAATCATCATTCAGACTTAAACATAAAATGCTTTTCCTTATATGAAAAATTTATCTTATTGTTTTTAATTACTTACAATGTCAAATTTATCACCAACTTTGAAAAGGTAAAAATTCCCAGCCATTTTGCTTAAAGAACCCCCATTACCAGGATGCCATTGTCAATTCCACTATAAACCACAGATTCTGAAACAAGCTGACAGATAATAGGAATGAGCGTCACTGCAGTGACCTCTGAAAGCAAACACACATTAGCTAGAGCCATTAATACCTTAATTCCAGGTGCATTGACGAAAACCTCAATGCCTTTCCCATGGAAGCCTATGGTACCGCACAGGCGTTGAAGTCGAGTCTTCTTTGTGTAGATCACCTCCCCTGCTTTTGAAATTTCTATCTTAACCTTTTCTGTATCCTACAAAACAGGAAGATTTAAATATCAGATTTAAGTATCAGCACAATTCAAAGATGAATATCAGTAGAATATTGAAAAGAAATTATGTTATCATATATGAAAGGAATGCTGGACAGCAAGAATAAGTAGGAATTTGTCTTTCTGAGAAATTAGAAAACTTAAATTCCCAGGGCATATGAATTCAATTGAATGTACACAGGTCAACTTTAAGGATGTATTTATTTAGTAGCCTGTACTCACCATGGCCTTACACTGGTCATCCCTGTCGAACCTCATCTGGACCCTGACGGTGCATGCCTCTGATACTATCCACTTGTCATCCTTATGCTCTTTCACTCCTGTCTCCTCATGGTCGGCTATCACACCAGTTTGCAGGTGATATTCCAGTAAAGGTTTTCCAAAAACCCTGTAACAATTTTGTAACAAGTTTGGAAGTACGTATTAAGTGATTTAGTGGAGTTATGAGCCATATTCATGGTGACATTGTTCTACATTGTACATTTACCTTGCAAGAATACTAAACTGGATCCATGCTTTCTGTATCTGTCAGAACATAACTATTTATATTATTCTGCTATTAATATTTCAAAATTTCAAACAGACTGAAACTTGGGTGAACAATGAAATGTGATATACAAAATATTACAAGGCCTCTAGCATCATAAGAGCTATGGTTATAATGGCAAGTCCAGTGAAAATATGTCATAATTCTAACCATTTGCACCAGATTGATATTAAGAATATTTGAATATCTTAAAATAGTTGAAAAGCTAGGATGGCAACAAACACCCAATCCAAGGCAAGTAAAGAGAAGCCAAGAGAGTCTCTACACTTCATTATAAAGTATATGAAGTTTTACTGGAAATAGTCTAAAAACATGATGACCGTTTTTCCAAATAATCCAAATGTTGAATGTGATTTTATATAGACATCACTTCCACAAATTCTACCCATACAAAGTTTTCATCTGGCATGAACGTAACATATTAACCTAATTACTACTGGATCTACCGGTACTAGACTAAATTCAAATACTATAAAATTCAAATATATACTGGCTACTCCTGCAAACGTTAACTTGGTTACTCACTTTGACAGACCCACTGTAACCTTATTCCTTTCCATCTCTGCTGGAAGTAGAGTGACCTCAAAGAAGTTGAAATGAACTGGATCCATAGCTGCCCATTTGGTGCCACTCTGAACGTTAAGCCTTCGATTGCTGATGAAGTTGCCACGACTAAGATTTTCTACAGAAATCACGGAGGACTCATTTATGTCTTCAATCATAGTGAATGGCCGGGAGGAACCAAGGCCGGGCTGCAGGGCAGTTTGAACTTTCTATTTTGAAAAAAAAAAAATTGTGAATTATAAATTAAATTGAAGATGAATAAAATTACGTTAGAAAATATTCTCATGAGAAAATTATAAATAAGTTGAATTATCTGAAAGGTATTGTCAATACCCAAATAAACCTCTAAATGTAACTTTGAAGAAAAATAAAATACATTAGGATTATATATTCTCATGAGAAAATAGTATATAAGTTGAATTATCTGAAAAGCATTATCAATACTCAAATAAAAACCCTAAATGTAACTTTGTAGCCAGGTTTAAGCTTATAACATACCGTGTATTAATTCTTAGGTCATGGCATCAACTGAAAGCTCACATTAACTGCAGATTTTGTAATTCTTGACCAATTATACCTACATTTAAATACTTTGTGCACCTTGTACAGACTCCACACTTGCTGCACATTTGTGCATTGCGCTGGCACCCACAATGACTGAAAAACATTGACAGACACTTTATTTCACATTTTACTTAATATTTGCTCCATTATATTCAGGGTATATCAGTATCTTTCTAAGAAAAACACTGGCAGACACTTTATACAACATCTTTAATAAAAAAAATAGTTACAGAGTTTCCAGTGGCTTTCCACTAATCTCTCTCTCTCTCTCTCTCTCTCTCTCTCTCTATATATATATATATATATTTTTTTTTTTTTTTCTTTTTTTTTTTTTGAATACATACTAAATTGTCTCTCCATGTGTTCCATTCTGTGGGCAGTCAATCCCCTCATAGGCACAGTTTCCACACAGAAAGCACCTGCTGTAGTCTACATGGGGGCTGGTGTCAAACTTGACCTGGTCCAGGGTATGTGTGGGGGCAATTCCTCCAGGCTTCACAAAACTGAAATCATCTGGAAAACACATATTTATCTCTCAAAATTAAGTTTAAAAAAAATAACAAAGTAAATTAAATTAAATCTTTTTAAACAGGAATATGGCGGGTAGGCAGCAAAGAAAAAAAGGCCAAGGAAAAAAATCACTATAACAGCCTTTTAACTCCACCAAAGCCCAAGAATGACCCAATCTTAATAAATAAATAAATAAATAAATAAATAAATAAATAAATAAATAAATAAATAAATCTGTGCACCACTCACTTGGCCCCAGTATTTCCTCCACCTTGACGTCCTTCTTGCACTGTGCACACTTCAGCCTGGACACTACATTAGTGGCGTCTCTGTTAGACAACATGTTGTGCTGGTAGAACTTCGTCCTGCTGTGACACGTCTCACTGTGTGGGCAGGGAGTGAGAAACTGCATAAAAAATTGTTTCAGAATGTTAAACTTTGATTGTTGGTCTTATAAATAACTATTCTGTGAGAGCAACATAATGTCATGCAACCATTTGCTGTTGTTTTTATTCTACTATCTTCTATGGGGTCTAAATTACAACATCAAGAAGTTGTAACGTCTTTACAACTTCTTGAGTGCATAAAACATATTTAAATTATGCATGATATTTCATACACATTTTCATTCACTTTCACAAAAAAAAAAAAAAAAAAAAAAAAAAATGGCATATTCCCTACTTGTTTCTGACAGCTTTTGAAAAAAATAAATAAATAAACAGGAATTACTCACAGTCATTTTAGTATTAAAACAATGCTTTGGAAAATCTAATATTAGGTCATACTTTTATAAAAACAGTATTTTCAAAAAAACATCCCTACCTGACAATACACCTTGAACTTCTGGCACACGTACTTCATTATGGTGACATAGGTGAGGAGTGTAGACCACAGGCAGGACATCAGAGCATGCTGATTCCTCACCTCTTCCTCTGCAAACATTTTAGTGGCACGCACCGCAATGTAGATGATGTTAGTATGCTCTGGTAGGGCCTTTGCCTTCAATTCAGCTTCTGCAATGAAAGTATTATCCTAAAATTAATGTATTCCTTTTAATAAATGGTTTTAGGCCACATTCACAACAGTGGACTAACTAGTCTGAGGATCAAATATGGCTACCCTAACAGACACTGAATAGATTTCCAAGTGGGTCAGCCACATCTGACCTGCGGATTAGTTAGTCAATTGTAAATGTGGCATTAAAGGTTATAGGAGTTCCTTATTATGTTAATTTTTTTCCATTGCTTTTAATGCACAAAATATGCAATATTCCATTTTTTATAAGACCCTTTTATAAATAAAGTATTAAATACACTCTGGTACATTATGTTATAAATCAAACATTCCCCTTTCACTGTCATTTAAACAACTGCAACATTTTAATCAAAAAGCCTAGCAAAAAACACATGCTTTCAAACAGTATATCAAGTTCAATGACAATTAACCTATTTCATCATCATCATCATCATCTTCCAGCAGAGATGATTTCAGTTTAGAGTTAGCTTGTTTTATTGGAGCTTTCTTCATTGGAGCTTTCTTCTTCCCCCCTTTTTTCTTCATCGGTCCCTTTTTCATTGGTGTCTTCAATCTAATTGGTTCCAAGAACTCCTCTAAAATGAAATTCGCACATCATATTCAACATCAGCATATATCAATTGTAATATCTGCACTTAGTAATGACTAAGTTTAAACATAAATTGTGACTTATATACGCTTTTCAAATATTATTCATTACAAATAAAATAAACATTTTAAATTATCAACTAGAGTATTTTATCTCCACACTGTGTCCATCTTAGATGGAAAACATGGATAAGGTTTGGAAAGGTCACTAGATGGCAGCAGTTATCAAGAATAGCCAAATTCTGCTGACCCCAGCAAAAGAGAAGGAAAACAACTGGTATGATACAGTGGTGTTATCTGGCAGTTCTTACCCAGTTCGTATGCTGTGGTTTCTCTTCTCTCAATCAGTAAGGTGACTGCCCCATGCTGTGCAAGGAGGCCATTTTGCCATAGCACTGGATTCGCAGCAATTTTAGAGCACTCCCTGATTGGACAAATTCAGAGCCATTACAACAACAAAACTGTCTGCCACAGAATATTGGTTAAATTATAGCAAAAAAATTTGGGGAGGACAAAACGTAAGCCTTTTGATGGCATATGAGCATTTTTACATCACAAACAGGCCTGTGTTTCTGTGCATAAGGTTAACAATAAGGTTAACATATCTTAAGTTGAAAATGCCAATAATGGTCTCAGATAGAGCATAATGTTATGGTAATGTAGGGGAAAAAAGAAAAAAAAAGAAAATTGATTTTTGCTTCATGACTGTCTTAGTGCTCATTTTCCAAAGAAACTATTGCTCCATGCTGATCAATTCTACTCCACAGGGCTACCGCTAATACAATCAGTTCATTAAATTAACATGCCTTCTTTTATTTCCACCATACTGTCATACTCAGCAATTTTTCAGTATTCTACTAAACACCAGGGGGCAGCATGATAATTGATCTGTTAATGTGATTGCATTCAGCGAGAGTCCATGCAGAATTGGACCAATCTACATAAAACAATAGTGTCATTGAAAATGAGCCCAAATCACCTGAGAAGCACTGGAAAGAACCCCAATGGGATATCTTCAACGATCACACAGCCTTTAGACAACTGGACTTCATTGCTATCTGGGCAGTCTGACCAGCAGTATTCCTGAATAATATTAAGCACTTAATAACTATTTCTCAAATCATATGGACATGCCTCAGTTTTTATTATTTATACCAACAATACAATATTAAAAATCTTTTTAACATGAGAAAGAAAAGAATTTCTATTTGTTACTGAATTTATCTAAAAATATTATAACCACTTTATCAATGATCACAAGAACCCTTCACATCAAACTAGACTAAGTGTAGCACACTGCTAGTATACAAGAATATCTCAGATATTTGGACAGCTCCTGAGGAAAAAATCCTAAAAAGACTAAAAGCTATAAACCATAATTCACCATAAGGGTCATTCCCAGTGAAACTATCATTCTGAGTAGATCAATCCACGACTCCTCTTGTCTCCAACATTCTCATATAATCACCAGCTTTTCTGTATTCTTATCAATGCCAGGAGAGGCGTGTTCAGATGTTAATGAGATAGCATTCAGGGAGAGTCCCCCCAGCATTGGATTGATCTAAGTAGAACAATAGTTGCATTGGGAATAAGCCCTTAGTTTACCATTGGTATATCTGGTTCAGCTGGCAATTTAGGGACCAGCAAATACTGTCGTGGCCTTTGGATGAGAATTCCACATTTCTCCAGTAATTTGAAAAGCATGGCCATCTAAAATGAAAAATTAAATGTAAAGTTTATTCATGATTACTTTACTACAGTATTTAAAGAGAGGTATAATTATTATGATCATAACTCTATTGTGAAAGAGCTTGGGTCTTTAAATAACTGCAATGAAGGCATAAATAGGCAAACCTGAGATTCTGAAATCCAATTTCAATACTAGGAAATATAAAAACCTTAGTATCAGACATCTTCTCTTGGTCATAGGGGATCTTGCCGTCACCGTGAGAGACAATTTTGTTGAGTTCAGTCTTCAGCCAGGAGAAATCTATGATAACTGGTTGATGTCTCATATCAGGGAAATACAGACACTGGCCCTACAAGAAGAGAGACATGCCTTTATAATTACTTAAAATATAAGTAATCGAAATTTGTAAATAAATAAAATGTATTAAAATGCACAATACTCGATCTATTTGAGAGATATTCAAATGTAACTTTAAATTTAAATTTTCACTTCTTAAAGAAAGATTCAACTGTTCAAACCAAATTCAACTCATGAGATGTTCTTCAGTTACCTGTTTGCACATCCGTTCAATGGCCTTCTGGTATTGCCAGTACGTTGGGCCAGTGTCAAAGGGCGTATCTTCTTCTTCTCCTATCTTGGCACTACTGGGCGACTTCTCCTCTACAGAACTGGACAACTTACAGCCCTCAAGATCTGCCAACAATGCCTGATATAGCTCGGAGAAAGCCCATATTCCCTGCTTGGTTCCTAACCGTTGAACGGCACCCGTAACTGCTATCAACTCTGGGGAACTAATCCAGTTGACCCGTGGGTAAAATCTGACCAGTTGCGCCATTTTTCTCCAGAATTGTTGAACACATCCCTAAAGAAGAAAATTAAAGTAACAGATTATTTGAGGGAGCTAAATTGTATAGAGTTAATGTCATAATAATTACTAAAACTCACGAAAATGAAAGTGAATATCATAATAAAATTTGCAGAAGCATCTCATAATGTTACTACGTATGTGAAAAAAAAGGCCCAATGCACACCCCCTATCATTTAATAGCAAATAAAAATCACTTGATTACAATAATGATTTTCAGAAATGCTGGTGATGAATGTCAGTCTTACTATTAATTATCTTCTCTTGATGAAAGGGCCCTAGAAACAACTTATTTTCACTTGGTATTTTATCACTTGCCTTTTCATCAAGATTAAGATTAATGATGCTTGGTGCCACCCTGTTCATACGAAGGATTTCATAGTCCATGTGTTCCTGTTGGCAACTGAATTTAAAGTTCTGAACAGTTCCGGGGGCTAGAAGAAACCTTCATGAAAAATAGAGTTCACAATATTTGATTAAAACTAAGTATATCCATTGCATTATGATGAATTATTTTGTGCAAAAAAAAAAAAAGAAGAGAATCACTTGTGCAATAATGAGAATTAATTTTAACTGAAATCAGAAGGTGGGGTCATTACTACAATAAATATATAAGTAAGTAAATAAATCTGATTTAACAGAACAACAAAAAATGAAATAATAGAACAATCATAAAAACAACAAATAAATAAATTTAACTAAAAAGTAAATAAACAAGGAAATTAAAACTATCAAAGTCAAAAACATGTACCTCCATAATAATGACTAAATTTAAAGTAGAAAAATTTAAAACAGAGCTCAAACTAAACACAAACTGTGCCACTGTTCAGTAAAAAGAAGATAAAACAATTCCATATAACTCACTCTTCATCTTGTAGGACTTTTTCCAATAGCACATCTGGCCACCAACTTCTAAAAAGTTTTTCAACAGCACTATCATCTGGGTGCTTGTCCTTCTCTTCCTTTCTCCCATCCGAGATGCATGCAAACACAATTTGGAGAGGCTGCTCAAAGAAAAAAATGAGACAAGATAACAAATGAATAAAATAAAAATCAATGAAGCAAGATAACTTTATCATCTATTAAATAATATTTAGCAAAATTCTGATGAAAGTAATTGAATGTTACAAAAGCTAGGATGCGTAATCATTCTGGAACATAAATAATTTTTCAAACCATTTCCTAAAATATGCTAATTCTTTTTGTCTTTTTCAAAATTTTATTATCAGAAATAAGGTGTGCACTACCGTATATGTGTATGCTGCTTATATATAAATAACAATTATACATCTGTACATATCTGTACCTTGTACTTGCTCAGCTGTATGTGCCTTGACAAAATCCATTTCTGGACCTCATCCTGTGATGAGAACTTGGACAGCAGGAACGGAATGACTATAAGGTTGCTCTCAGATAAAAACAAATGTTCAAATCCCTAGAATCAGAAAAAAAAAAACAATTATTGAATTTATCAATAAATTTATCAGGCCTACCCAACTACCAGACTCAGCATCGAATGATCACCAATTCACCGGCAGACTGGACCACACTACCCCTTTTCAAGGTGTTATCATACCCCGGAATCTGGTAGTTGGGTATTCAACTATTCAACTATTTTATCTATAAATCAGTCAACTGAAGTGTCAATCAAATAAAACCACCCTGTCACTCAAAGCAGATCAATAAGCTTTATTTCAGATTCTAATTGTAAATTCAATTTCTCCAGCAGGTTTGGTGCAGGAATAAAGTGGTTTACTAAAATTGGTCAATGGCAGAAATGTGCATAATTATAATCCCTAATATTCTTTTGTGTAGTACTATGCCATAATGTACTTTTTTTGTGAAAATTACTATTTTTTAAAAAAATGCAAAAAAGAATGAGAGCTGCTTAAGGTGGGAAACCAATAACAAAAAATAAATAAAATAATAATAATAAAAATAAATAAATAAAATGCAAAACAAAAACAGATTTCTTATTTATTCAAATCATGAAAAATGTCTGTTTGAAAGCCACACAAACTGTACCTGATAACCTTCACTTATCTCCAAAATGTTATAACTAGCATGATCCCAGCTCCTTCCATCAGGAGTATTAATAGGAAAATTCACTTCACAGGCTGGCAGATAGTGGAATGGCTCCTGATTTTCTTTTTTCTCCCCAGTTTCCAGCCAGTGTGTAAAACCAAACGGTGTGTACATATTCAGGACAACCATATTCATCATCACTTTGTGATTTGCAGTCAGCTCTCTCAGATAACCTATGAGGACCAGTGAACCAATTAATTACTAGAATGATGCAATTTTGACTATTTTTATAATAACCACAAAATGTAAAACATTGTTAAAAAGAAAGAGAGTAAATAAATATAATTTATGTAAATTGTTAATTTGTATAAATATCTTAGACATTGTCCATCTGACCCCATCCACCCATCAATCTATCCATCCCTCATTCATTCATTCATTTATTCATTCATTCATTCATTCATTCATTTATTCATTCATTCATTCATTCATTCATTCATCCATCAATTTATTTTTTCATCCATTCACTTCTAACTTTCTATTTACCTCTTAACTCTGATTCTCTTCCAATGTCCCCACTTGTAATGCTGTGAAGAATGCCCCGATTGCTTGGAAAGGGTGTGTGTAAAGGGCATCCCTCCAAGTTCACATGTTTCAACTGTGGGTGGTCCTTGAGACTGAAGGTGACCACGGACACTGCCGTGGCTTTCATAGAGATGACCTCTATTTCTTCGAGGTCAAGCAGGTAGAGTAAAGACATCTCTGTGAGCAGAGGGCAGGCATCCAATACAACCTGAAGGTAAGATTTATAATATTAAACAAGGCAGCAAAGCTGTCAAATGTACAGACAAAGAACAGAAAATAAAGATGCAAATAAGTGAAAAATTAAATTTTCACAAAAAACTGTTAAATTGCCAGAAAAATTTACCAAACAGACTGCGTTGCCTATTGAAGCTGTATGTTAGACCCATGTTTCTTTCCTGTAAGTTTGAGAACAGTAAGTGACATGATTTCCCTTAAATGGTCAGCATAGGAGCAGTGCCCAAAATAGGGGTTTCTTCAAATTTTGATGCAACATTACATAATGTTTAACAGCATAATGACAATCAAATGTTATTAATAAAATATTAGTAACATGGACATTCAGAAAATGTGACAAGCAAAAGTCTTCAAGATCATGGAACTTTAAAGTCACACCTTGAAAATGCCAATATGTGAAAAATTAAATTTTCACAAAAAACTGTTTAACTGCCAAAAAAAATAAATAAATAAATAAAAATACCAAACAGACTGCATTGCCTACTGAAGCTGTATTTTAGTCCCATGTTTCTTTCCTGTAAGTTTGAGAACAGTAAGTGACATGATTTTCCTTAAATGGTCATCATGGAAGCAGTGCCCAAAATAGGGGTTTCTTCAAATTTTGATGCAATATTACATAATGTTTAACAGCTTAATGACCATCAATTTTTAATTATAAAATATTTGTTTCACAGATATTCAGAAAATGTGACTAGCAAAGGTCTTCAGGCCCATGGAACTTCAAAGTCACTTCTTGAAAATGCCAAAATGTAAACAAGACAGCACTGTTCTGAAATGGGTTTATTTCCATTTTTAACACTTTTTTAACATAAAACAAAATAAACATTTTACTGCCATTTTATATGACCAACTAAGAAAATTGATGAGATGGGAAAAGTATCAATAGAACAGTGTTAAATGTCCAATTTCCTCCATTCTGAGATTCTGAACATAGTGGATGATTGAATCTGACAAACTGCAATGATATGAGTTTATTTCCATTTTTGACACTTTATTACACAATACATGATAACAAGTTTACCATGTTTTTTACATAATCAACTAACAATGTTGTAAAGATGCAGGAAATATCAAACAAACACTTTTAGGCATCTTATTAGTTAAATAATGAGACTGCTAACATGCCTAATAATTGAAGCTGAGGAAATGTGAAAAACAGTATAACTTCTAAAATAATGGCCCGATTATGCTGATTTTCAAACTCAACCTGCGTTTTAGTAAGATTGACCACTCCTGTGAGTATAATTACAATTGGCCAATCCGTTTTTCTTATATTGTGTTATCAGTGTTGTATTTATATTGAAAATAGTGAAAAAACAGCATAAATTCCCTAAAAATGGCCCAATCATGCTGATTTTCGAACTTGACCTGCGTATTATGAATATTCATCAGTTCTGTAAGTTTCAAGTCAAAAGGTAAAATGGTTTTCCACTTATCGTGTTATTGGTGCTGCAAATATGCTGAAAAAAGTGAAAAAACAGCATAAATTCCCTAAAAGTGGCCCGATCATGCTGATTTTCGAACTTGACCTGCGTATTATGAATATTCATCAGTTCTGTAAGTTTCAAGTCAAAAGGTAAAATGGTTTTCCACTTATCGTGTTATCGGTGCTGCATATATGCTGAAAAAAGTGAAAAAACAGCATAAATTCCCTAAAAGT
The DNA here is from genome assembly GCF_051362555.1 of Lingula anatina. Lineage (NCBI taxonomy): Eukaryota > Metazoa > Brachiopoda > Lingulata > Lingulida > Lingulidae > Lingula > Lingula anatina. The sequence goes on along the minus strand of NC_141769.1, from coordinate 30,072,421 downwards.
GACCCGATCATGCTGATTTTCGAACTTGACCTGCGTATTATGAATATTCATCAGTTCTGCAAGTTTCAAGTCAAAACGTAAAATGGTTTTCCACTTATCGTGTTATCGGTAAAAGTGCACGGCGACGACGGCGACGACAGACGCAGATGATGGCTATATGTACAGACACATCTGTGTCTGTACATAAAAACCTAAATTATGTAAAATTTAAATGAGTCAGTTAAATACAAAGCAGAAACAATACACTGTTAGTTAGTTTATTTCAAAATAATATATTGAAAAAAAAACAGCTTTGGATGATGAGATACACTATTTTCACATCAGCCACTGAGAAAAAAAGCAGTGTTAAACATAGCCTAACGGACATATAATGCTCCAACACTGAATGGGGAGATTTCTTATTTGTAGTACATGTAGTAAGACTTAGTGTAGGTCCAACAGACCTTCAGTATCTTCAAAGTTTTCCCCAATGGGCCATGTCTACAAAAAATCACTTATCTTACCTCTTTGAGATACTTGAATGTGTGGACCATACGCAAAATACCCTCATCAGTAAGATATCTGCAACCTAGAAAATAAAATTATTAATTTATATTAAACAATAGTTGTTACTTTGTGTATCTTTTGAAAGATCAATCAACTGTTGTAAGTGTTTGCTTATGCTCATATACTACTTTAAAGCCAAATATTTTTGGAGAACAGTGAAATTAAAAAATATATTTTTTTAGTAGTATTAGTTAGATTCAAACAATGCTAAGCTCTGCTGTGAAAAATGCAAAGTATTATATATATCACTGACTTGAATAAAATGTTTGATTTTTAAGAGTGAATATGTAGTGGATTTAGATTAAACTTCCATCATCAAATGCTTTAACATTATTTTTATTCTCAGTGAATTTTAAAAAAGGCACTCACTCACATGGGTTTATTAAAATTAAAATTAGCATATATCATACATCAGTCAAAAGACTATAATGACAAATTAATGATTCAATTAATAAAAAAAGAACAATAAAAAAGAAATGATTTTCCCTATAAACTTTGCTAATCACTGGTCTCTTCCAAATGTGAACCTAGCACAATAACTTTCTAAATTTGAACACTAAATAAATGAATTTTCCCAGGATTGTTTTGTAAGTCATAAAAAGAACATGATTTTAAGGAACAAGTGGGGTTCACCCAAGAAGGTATATTTTTCAAAAAAAAAAAAAAAATAAAATAAAAATAATAATAATAATAATAATAATAATAATAATAATAATAATAATAATAATAATAATAATAATAATAAAGAAATAAATAAAGAGTTAACAGTAAGTGAGTGATAAAAATCATCATACCACTACAATCAATTGCGGTGACTGTGAATGCTGCTTCCAAAGACTCTTCTTCATTGCGCCGCATCAAGTACTCAAATACGAAGTCCGTCAGCATATCTAACCCTTTAAAGTCAAGAATGCTGGGAGGGGGCAAAGTTCTTTCTATTACTTTCTGAAAAGTTGCAAGATACAAAATGTAAACATTGCATTTATAGCAAAATTACTGACAGATGAAAGAAATAACTTTTTTTTTTCAAAACCGACCCAAATCTTCATATTTTCTATTCAAACAATCTGAACTTATTTGTCAAAGTATGTAGTAGACTTACATTACTACACTGTAAAATAGGACAGACCATAGGGCTGATCTGCATATGTATTTGCCTATCAGGTATATGGTATATTTACTCTGAAACATAACTACAGTAGGTATCCTAAAATAACATTCAGAAATAACTTCAATGTCCACTTTAACCCAAAACCCCAAGTACAATGGCCAAAAAGTGAAAATTGAGACCCATATCAAAGCTACCCATCATCCCCTGGCCTGCTTACCACAATTGATTCTACTGGCAAATAGTGGATGGCCTCTTCTGGAAACTTTTTGTACTCTGCTTGATTAAAATCTTCATAAAATTCTTTAAATCCGATGCCTACAAGTAGAAATGTCATGTCAAGAAATTACCTACACTTATGTTTAATTTATCGAATGATTGATATATATATCATGCCGTGTCCTCTCAGCCTATAAGCATCAACTGAAACAACTTAGTACATACAGCTTTAAACAAAGAAGTACACTGTATATCAACTGCAATACCAAATATATGTGAAAAAGAAAAATATTTTTTGCACTGACAATTCACCAATCATCTTTATTACCTTGTCTTCTGCGTCCCTGGTTTAGATCTACTTTTTTCAAATTTTTCTTTGTGAACATCAGTTCTGATGGATCAACTCGCCTATTTCCCCTTTCCCCTTTAAAAAGGACAAAATATGTAATTTAAGAAATAAAAGTGTTCCTTTTTTATTCTAACATACTATTTATACAATCATGTATCCCTTGCCACTCTCATTTTTATCTGTATTTAACCAAAAAAACATTTATTTCTTAAAACAAAATGAATAAAAACATATTCTTACTACACGATCAAACTATTTATTTTGATCTTCATTAGGCAAATACCCAGATAGCATACAGCTTCTGACAATAGAACCCACCAGACTGAGCAGCTCCCGCAAGATCTCCAAACTCGGTAAACACATTGCTAAATCCCTGAATTAAGTTCGCTGAAATGAAAATAATAAATGTATCAGAAGTATCAAGCAATTGCAATTATTATGGTTAAAAGATCAAATCTTTCAAATTATTCTTAGGTGCAGGTGTCTTAAATGGCAGAAACAAAGGCATTTGAGTTACTGACATTATTATCATAGTCTAAGACCAAGAACAAACCTGTGGCAGCTTGCTGCTGCACTTGTTGAGACTGCGGATATTTCTGCTCCTGTGCTGCAACATTCAACATGTCACCAAAGCCACTAAATATATTAGCTGTAAAGACACAACAAGCAATATCATAGTGAAAAAATCTTAACTGCAATAAAATTTCACAAGTCTGAAATCAAAGAATTTTTGGGCATATTTCAGTTTTATTCAGGATTTTTACTAAGTTACCAATACATATTAAACACTCAACAAACTATGCAAGCTCATTTGTCAACTTCGGTACTTCTGTAAGCATAAATTTTATAAATATTAGGTTGAACCCAACCTGCTCACCACAGCAAGTGGTGAAATCTGCACCATGGTTAATGTTGTGATAGAGATATAAGATCTTATCATGTGATACAATAATTTACAAGTTAGAAACACTAAAAAATAACAGTGATCATACCAAACGGGTTCCCCTGTGCTTGCAATTCCTCAGGTTCTTCAGCTAAAACCAAGATTACAGTAATTACTAACAATACATCAAATACTATAACTACTTACTAGTATACAAGTTCATTATTTTTGAAAAATTATCATTTTAGTTACACATATAAATACTAAATATTTACTGACATTTTAGTGACAGCAATTACTTTATATCAAAATTTTACTGAATGCCCACGGGTTGTTTATTGTTGGAAGACCTGGGAACAATTCTCACTCAGGGCAGTTATAGGTGCAATGGCCTGGTTATAAATGGCACCAGGACCAGTGCAAGTGCTACATATGTCATCAAAATACTCTCAATGGGTCTTAATTATGGTCAATTATCTTATAATTTCGTGATCACGTAAAACAAATGAAGCAGTTATTGACTTTGAATTTTGTTACCTCTTGACTACGTTCAACCCTAAATTGGGATAATTACTAATCCAAATTCAAATAGCTTTTAAAGCACATTCACTTTAACACCAGTTTAAAAAAATATATAATGATAAAAAATTTTAATCAAAAGTCTACATACTCTCTCCATACATGTCATCATCGTCAGCTTCCTCGCCTTCCACATACTCTTCTGGATCATAAAAGGATAAAACCATGATTCTTAATAAATACATTTTACAATATAAACTTTTAGTAGGCTAAGTTTTATCTTATTTGAACCATATATGGACATTTAGTTTTGCAACACCTTCACATTAACACCAGTTTAAAAAATAATTGATAAGAAAAAAATAATAATAAAAACGTCTACATGTACATACCCTCTAGATTATACAAGTCATCTTCAAAATCTTCCTGGTTATTTACATTCTCTTCTATATCATAAAAGGAGAAAAAAAATATGAATCTTAATCAATTAAACAATATAGACTAAGCTAAATTTTATCCTACTAACCACATATGAGCAGTGTATCAACAGTTCTGCAACAGTCATGTGCTAGTATAGTGTTTCATTAATTTAGCTAAAAGACCTGAGTCTCTCAAAGTCAACAACGAAATCAAGAAAATTTGGTACTTTCATGTTTACCCAGAACATCTGAGCCCTCAAACCCAAGCTCATTCAGCATGCATGAATTAAAAAGAAAGGTTATTTCCAAAAAGCAAAAGTTCTGAGTATATGGTCGACATCTCTTATTATGGGTTGTAATTTATGAAATACTTATTTTTCTTTCAGTTTGCAAATTTATTTCTAGGCAGTCTCAACTGAATGTCCATTTCACTAACATTGCTTACAATTAACTTGATTTTAAAGAAAATATCAGTCTTGAGAATAACAAGATTGCAAACCTCATCTAAAGTCGTCACTAACAGTTATCTGTATTGCACTTTATATATATATATATCAGTCTGTCAGTTACGAGTTGGACTAGTAGTAAGCAAATATTTACCTGACAATATATCTTCAAACTCATTTCTCTCTTCTTCTGCCATTTTGATAGTGGGGAGTGTTCATGCAGCTCACCTCTGTTCATGAACAATTGAATTTGATTATTACACAGTCTGTGACAAATAAATTTTAAACAGCTAAGCACTCTCGTATTTTTACGCAACTAAAATAAATCTTTTAACAACTCTAAGAGCAACATTGAAATAATTTTCATATCATCCTCCCCCTATTTTGTAACAAATTTATTACAGTTATACTGCTGTTACAACAAACTTAAATTTCACTGTTTTTCATTACAGTTAACCATCAGACGTACTAGCGGATTATGTTTTGGTAAACATATCCACTTTGACCTGGCCAGCCAGAATTACTATGGATTAAAATGTTCCTATGCAAAATCATGGAGGCGATAGGCAAATATAGTTATTTGTGCTTTGGACAGCCATTGATCCTCCAGACCAGACTTCAAGTCACCAGATACGGTAACTGAATTTAGAAGAAAATAACATCACAAACTTTATATACATGTACTTCTCTTTGTGCACATAAACAGAAAAACGGTAGACACTTATCTGAACTAAGCTGCAGGTATACCTAAGGCAAAAGTCACTCAAAGTGAAAGTTATTTACTGACACCAAGGTCAGCCATTAGTTTACCTTCCTTAGCGCCTAGAGATGACCCAGTTTTCACAAGGTGTCAATGTTTAAGATCTTCCTCAATGCTTTTAACAAACTTTTAACTGATTTCCAGGACATCATTCGACAATCATCGTTATGCTTATACGGTATCCCGTCTGTAAAAAATAAAAAAAAATCACTTCAGCACACTTCAAAGCGCACTGTCCATCTTCATATCTGTTTGACCTTGCTGCTTGGTCACCTCAATGGTGACACTGCCATCTAGCGGAAAGACACACAAGTACTTCCGGTAATAAGAAAACAGACAGGTGCACGTGAAAATAAGAGCAAGTTAATTCTTAATGAATAAGCTGGATGTTTCCTCATGTAGTATTGTGCCACACCACAAGATGCATTAGGAAAGGGCGATATGTGGTCACGAATATTTCTACGGTAATTGTCTGTTCAATTTTTGTTAAAAACATTTTAAAAACTAAATTTTTTAAATTTGTAAAACTTACTGCTAAAAGAAGGAAAGCTTCAAAGACGACGCAGATCTGAGAGACACTTCGGCTAATTACTACTGATAACTACATGTAGCTCTAGCCTTTGGCTGTGGTTGGCTTATTTTACATAATGTATTATCAGTAGTACAAATACAGAACAAAAGATTTATAGATTAAACTCTAGTTATTTGAGCCTTTTGATTATTATAAAATGTATTAATTGCATTAAAAATTGTATTTACAAGTTCTAATTGTGTAAGATTAAATTACTCATGATGATGATCTATTATTTCAGGCATCAGTGTCCACTGTTGGCAAATATAATAGAGAACTACTGCAAATTCGTCCACTACGAGATCAGGAAAAGGATATTGTATGGGATTTTGTAACGAAGAACCTCAAAAGCCATCTCACCTTTGCTTTTATGAAAAAATTTATTTTGAGCCCTGCAAACGCCTGTGCTGTGCCAGTTTCATCACTCATCACTTATGCATTAACTCAGAGTATTCAGGGTTCTTTAATTGTAACACTATTGCTCTCTTTATCTTTTCCCTACATACTTTTTCAACACATTTATAACAAGTATGAGGAACAGTATAGAGAGGAAAAATCCGACTTGTTTGCATATTACACTCGTCCAGGATGTGCATTCTGGGTTGCAACTTATAACAATAAAATCGTAGGAACGTCAGGCATATGTAAGAAGTCAGACAGCAGAGCAGAGTTCAGAAGAATGAGCGTAGATGCAACTTTTCGACACAAAGGGATAGCAGAGGCACTGACCCAAAAAGCTGTGGATTTTAGCAGGAAAAATGGATATGATGACATAGTCCTGTTTACTTCTGATGCTCAATTACCAGCTTTGAAGTTGTATAATAAATGTGGGTTCAGAGTAGACAAACATGTAGAAAACACATATTTGATGGGGTTGGTATCTAACAATGTGCATAGATTGAGGATGAGTCTCAAGTAATTTGAATTTTAGAGTTGTGCAGGTCAGAAAGGAAGTTCCTTTACACTTGGTCATGGTCACTCGTGTGGTGAGATAATTTTACCATTTTAAGCCCTCTTTTCTTTGAGTGGTATAATTGCCTGTAACAACCACCCTGAGAGATTGGCAACAGTTACTTGAAAGCCCAGCATATAATGAACTGGGGTCACCTAAATGGAGCATACATAGGCTGTAACTAAACGGCAGCAAGTGAACCAGTGGAGAACTTGTACCCTTACCAGGGTCACAGGTTGATTTTTCACTAGATATTTACAGATATGCCACTGGTTAATTCATGGTGCTTTTCTGCATACTGTGCGTTAGAGAAATGTGTACATAATTAATCTGTGGCCCTGGTAGAGGGCAGAGAACTTGTGGGAGTAAACCCACCCTGTAGTGTAGCAAAATTAGATGTCCCAACATATAATTTTTCAGTACCCCAGTGAACTGACAATCAGCTGAGTGTGCTACTCGACATGAAGTTGAACTTACTTTTCCAAGCCATTTCAAGTCTGATGCTAGCATGTTTAATGAAAAAAAAAAAAAAAAAAAAAATTCAATGTGCTATTTTGTTAACAGGATTGTTTGATTCACCAAAATTTGATTTTGGAATTTGTTGGGAAAACTATCAAGAATTTTTGTATTTCCTCCACATTTATTTAGTTTAAACATGACAAATTAGAAATGTTGGACTTAATAATAATGAAAAAATTCAAAAAGCATCTCTCAGTCTGACAAAGTTTAACATACACCAGATGTTATAAATATGATAAAATGCATCAAACTCCTGTTTTTAAGTTAAATGTGATACTCCACTTGAGATGAGACTTTAGCCAAAGATGGAAGTTGTAAACTGAGGTGACATTCTTAGAGCTTTCTAAGAAAGTAAACTCTGCATTCACTCTTCCCCTTATACCTGAATTATTGATTTCAACTTCTCTATTGAAACAGATCTTTCATTTATTATTTGCTAATAAGAATGTCTTCCTGTAACTCTTAACAGATTTTCCAGTCTGAAAGTATCTCAATTAGATGGTGACAACAGCCTCAGCATTTTCAAGTGTTGAAATAGCAAAGATAGTATTTTTGGTAGTATGTAGAATACCAAGTTCACCATCCATATTGTGCAACTATGTCCAACCAGTTTAACCCATATATTTGTTGAAATTTTTCAGGGTGCCCATTATTTTTACATTGTTTTACCCATAAAGACGATTTCATAAGCAAACTGTTTTACCCATAAAGACAATTTCATAAGCAAACTTCTTTTAAGTTCAATATTTATTCTTTAAAAACATATTTATGTAACATCATAATTGGAATAAACAATAGAATTCCATATAATAAGAAGCCACAAAAATTCTCATAAAATAACCTTGAATTTTTTAAGTGAATATACCAACCTCCCATTTTCTCCCATCTTGCCCACAAAATAAGCATCATCATTTCTCTTTCAATGATTTCTAAAGCCACACTTTTCCCTCTAAAGCCCACAGAACAGTCTGCTACCATCTCACCAGTTTTCATCATTCAGTTATGAAGACAAATCAAATATTTTTTCCTTAAACATATTTAAGTCTCTTCCAATGTTAACAAGTCAAATTTTGCTCCTAGGTTAAAAATTTAAGTAAAGGATTGGAATTATTGAAATGTAATTGGCTAATAATTCTTATTTCTTTAGGGTGTTGCTATGAAATGACATACAATTCGTGTCTGCACTTATGAAATGGGCTTTAAGATTATTTTGGGTAGCACTACTGATTGCCTCGTTTCCTCACTTAAATAATATTCTTAATTTTCTAAATATAGCAATGTAAGGATAAAAAACTGTAAAAATGACTCGCTGTCTTACAGACTAATATTGACACATGAATTAAAAAAGCAAGAAAATGAAGATAATTTCACATTCACTGCTTTTTGGGTTTCTGTTGTTCTATAATTTTTCATTAAAAATTGAGATCAGTTAGTAATAGGAAGCAATAAATCATACATTCCAATCTGACAGTCTAAATCCTGAGCTCTTTGAATATGCAATGCGATGTTTACCCATATTTTCTTCTTAATCCTGTGATGAAACATTTCCTTTTTGCTCACTCACGACTCCCTCAATAAATAAATAAATAAATAAATAAATAAATAAGCAAATAATCATCAATATTTTACCTTAATTACATTTTCATTTACATTTTGGAAATACAAAATTAAAAACAAATAATCCAAGGATAATGATGAAGTGTAACGTAACCAAAAATTTCTCGATGGCTGTATCCATCTACAACTGGGAGGTACTCAAACGCTCATCAACCCACTTTGTTCTAATAAGACGTGAAAATTTTCTCTACTGGTAAAAACCAAGGTTGTCTCTCACACTTAATTCAATCTTTAAAAAATGTGGTGGAAATTGCTGCCCATCGTGTACAGATAAACAAGATATTCACGAGTCCTTAGATAACATGATTACATGAGAATAAATACAAATAGGACTTGAAATAAAACCCTCACAAGGAGGTCTTCGTTCAAGTGGTATATGTACAGTCATCAACTTTGAATGTCTCAAAATCAGCCAACAGTTATTAGTCGGGCTCGTCATGTTCATTCACTTACTCTATCAAAATCTCACTTCAATACCATCCCAGCCTCACTCTGGTGAAGATAATATGTGACTCTGTGTGTCAATATCAGCTGATATCGAGGCTAATTTCTTGATTTAGAAGTAAACAATCATCACCTTCATGTAGAACAATGGAGGGGGTCCACTCTGAACCATGAGAAAGGCACATCTATATTCACATGCTGGGGACTTCCCTGTACCATCAAACAATGTATCCTTGACCTGGCATGATCCTTAAGCAAGTAGTAAAGAGCAATAAACTAGATGCGACAAAAATGCAACCAAACCAACTGACCATAAAGAGCAGAGATGAAAATAAAAATAATGACAATTTTTATCTGTGGCTCATTAACCAACAACATAAGGTCGTTTTTTGTAAAAAGCCAGTGAAATTCTAGTGTTTCATTTACTGTTGGGTTATTTTTGCCACATTAAATCTTGACCACTTTGCTTTGAAGCTGCTCGCAAAACAGTTCTCTGAATTGGAAGGCGGAAATTCTAATCTTTGAGAGTATGATTGGCATGTACATAATGTCTAGTTAAAACTTAAATTTCCTACTAAACTCTTTCCAATTCTTCAAACTGGTTCCTATTTAATAATATACACGTCCCTATTACCATTCAAAATAAGCAACCTTACAAGGATTGCTATCAATGAACACATGGTATTAAATGCTTACTCTACAGTATAACAACAGGGCCTCTTAAAAATATGATCTACACTCCTTTTCAAGCCAAGAATGTGCATCCAGTATTGTCCAAAATAATAGATTCTATAATGAAATAAAATCCTATTTGACCAAAGCAATATTCATATATTATGTGCAAAAATACAGCTGCATTAAAATTGACCCGTCCAGATTATTGTCCTTAACTTCCAGTTGTCTGAGCCCCACTAAGACATCCCTGGCATCATAGGTCCCGGCATCCCTGCTGCTCCTGGCATCCCAGCTGCACCTGGCATCCCACCATGGGACACTGGCATCCCAGGATGCATCCCTGTGATGGCAGCCATGCCAGGCTGAGCGGCGCCTTGAGGTGGTACCATGCTGGCATGCTGAGCACCACCTTCCACCTGGGTTGCTGATGGCGCCAGCAGCTCATTGAAGGCAGACTCCACGCACCTCTTTAATTCTGCATATGTGACGACAATGACACTCTGCTCATCACGGGACATCAGGCAGATCTTTTCTGGAACTCCAGCATCAAGCTGAAAATGGAGAGGACAGCGATATACATGGAATATGCAGGAGTGGCACATGCATTTTATTATACGTAATTTAATCATAGGCATTTAACAAAACACATTTGAATTCAACAATCTTATTGAGAAAATATGACACGAATTTCCGACTACAGGTTTTTTTTCTGAATGGTTAAACTCTCCATTACACAGCCACTAACACAATGTTAAAAGTCCATTATCAAATAGCTTAGTCCAGGAAATCTAAGCCATTTTTGAGACAATCTAGAAACTACTGTGCAACAGTTTTTATTTTACTGCAGTGCTTTCCAGTGAAACCCTTGAAATCCCCAAATTGACATACTACAAGTCCCGAGGACTCCTAGCACAGAATTTTACACAGGACCCGTGCACATGCCCAGGTGTGCCATCTTACCTTGTTCAGACATTGCACGACATGTGCCAGATCAATCCAAGGCTGGCTGTTTTCATCCACTTGGTGAAACAGGAAGTCTCTGAACAACTTCAGCATGTATCTGTCTCCTGTTTCTGACCATGCAGGATCCAAGTGAAACCTGGAGGCATAAAAGAAATGTAATTGTTTCTTTCTGTAAATCCTTTCACACAGAAATTACATTATCAGTTTATTTATTTATCTATTTTAATTCAAGAATGCATTACCAACAGGGTTTATTACTTTTCTTCTTCATTTTTACTTAATATAATTCTCAAGTTATCTAGTATCTTTAAGACAAAGTTACACTCAAGCAAACCAATCTGTAAATACTCACTCTGGTCTTTCATTTATCAAACCAAGCTTGCACAAAAGTCTGAACAGTCTGCCATTTTCAACTTCCTGGAAGTAATAATAAAATGATCTTTGTAAAACTAAATAAGCATCCAACAAAAGAAAAGCTCACAAGCTCATTAAGGTATAACATATGTATGATTTTGTAAATTTGTTTGTTGGGTTTGTATTCCAGAACAGAGAAAAGACAAAGCACACCAATTTAAATATTTACCAATGAAAGAATGAGCTTAACATTTAAGTGCAACAGCATCATTGTTCAATGAAAACCTAATTTTCTAATGTAAGTACAGGGATGAGACCAGTCCTCACTGAAAAAGTAGGAAAATTGGCGGGGGGTACAGGGTACACGATTCACAATTATTACCCAAATGACCCTGAAAAAGTCAGAATTCCAACAAAAATCGGAAAGGTCTCATCAGTGTAAGTAAGACAGCCTCTTCTTACCTTGGAGAGTTCATTCTCCAAGACGTCATTTCTCAACTGGGCGGCATCCAGCTGTGTGTAGAACCTGGCACCAATCATTGGCATAATGTCATTCACACTGCGCATGCGATTCTGGTTGGTCAGCAAATACCTGAGACACAAAAGAAGAAACAGTGTGCCTTGACTAAGTGTATGTAAAACTTATAAATAATACAATGATAAGTTTTCATCTACATGAATACAATGCCCACCCCTGGATAATAATACATCTAACCTGAATCTTCTTATTTCTACATATCCTGAATGTATTGAGATCTGCCTTTTACTAGCAATTCCCACAAACAAAACTCCCCATCTATCATCATCGTCACAAGTCTACAAACTGTACGCTGGGGGAGGGGGTTAATACACCCTCTTTGTAGACGTGAAAATGATGATAAAAATGGAAGACCCCTTACAGTATGAGGTTTTTCAGATCTGCAGAATAGTTTCTTGCCACCAGTTCCATGGATGTCTGTATGTGTTCTCTCTGAATGCCAATGACAGAGTTACAGGCCAGGGCCAGCACCACCTTGCCCAGAGACACCAGGTCTTCTTGCTGTAACACACAGAGAGAGAAAACCCTTGATAATCATTATTAACACTGAGCAGGTATAACACTTGTAATAAAACAATATTCCAGAGCATGGAATTATTCAAGTTTCATGCTAAGGCAGTCCTCTGCCAACATGTGTGTGTATCTTACTTGACAGTGAAACTACACAGTCTGATAAGGAAATTCAACATTGCATAAGCGTGATGCACTTTTTTTTTTGTAATCAACAATGCAACATTTCAGGTATTTCTTGACAATACTGGATAAAATGTGAAAGTGCATCACAAGTGTTTACCTTGCCTTGTGCACCACACATTTAGAACAACATATAAACCATTAAGTCTGAAACTCATCCCTACACCTATATTTGTAGTTCAGTATGCATATCAAACTTGTGTGTTACCTGATAGTGGGGCATCATGGCCATGGGGTTGGCCTGATTGGGATCAAAACTCAACACGTCAAAGATCCCCACACAGTTCAAACGTAACCTGGAAACAAAATCTGGGATTTAAAACAGGTTTTATCTCCATGGAAATGACTGTTTCATGAAATGGTTTCGTTCATTGTCACACCTCTTAAGGCTCATGTCTTTGCAGTATTCTTAATTTACTTTAAGCTCAAGATAAAAAGTTGAATATGTAACAAAAGAAGTTCTAGTCAAAATAAAATAAATGGATTAAACTGAAATACCCTTGGAACAAGAGTCATCATAACTGTGCTTCTGACAAACATTAAGAAAATCCCATGTGTAATTTTATCCAGCTGAAGTGAGCTTGGTTATTATGCCAATAACTAAAGAAAAAGCTTGGTTATTATGCCAATAACTAAAGAAAATTTCTTTTACCCAAAAAATAAAAGAATAAATAAATAAATGATTTTTTTAAAAATATGCATACCTGTAGAAATTTTTAATTGCTCTAATCCCTCAAATACATCATCCAGAATTCACGTACCTGGTTTTGTCCACAATAAGTATCTTGGTCGGGTCCATCACGCGGCACGCCAGCCCCTGTGTGTGGATGGTCCGTAATGCAGAGCTCAGCTGGACCACATAAGACCAGATCAAGCTCTCTGGGAGGAGGCCTGCATGCTGACGAGGTCCATTTAACCCTACAAGATAAATCAGGAAATAGTCAAAAAGGTTAAGAATAAATATGAAATATTGGGGCTTTAACCAAACCAGAAAACTTTTAAGTTTTAACACTAGCAATTATTGCCTGAACTACATGCAGTTTCATTACAATTACTGAAATGGCGTTCTTCTTTTTTCATAAATGATAGACATATGCATCTCAATTTATATATTTTTCAAAATTTAACTTGTAATAAACTGCTCTCACCTTTACCCGCGCTGAAAGGCCTAGCAGCGCCATCTAGGTTGTATGGGTTTGCATACCCATTCAACATTGGAGGTGCGCTGAAGTGCCGTGACATCAAAGTCTCTGACCTCGGATAGTAGTCATATACAAACACCATGGCTGTAAAACATGGTTAATAACATTTCTTGATTCACTGTTATATAATGAAGATGAAATAAAATTGAATATTAATCAAAATCACTGAGAAGTATCTGATTATCAAAACCATTAATAATTAAAAATCTTCCTGTTTGACAATTTTCTAGAATAACTTCCAAGTAGTAATGAATAGCAAGGACTCTGATTTAAGCTCCAATGACAATTGCAATCATTAGTAATTGTAACTGTATCTAATATATAAAATCATATGATATTTCTATACTACTTACAGTGGTCCCCAAAAGATTTGGTAGTGAACACTTCTCTGAGGCACACCATGTTGGAGTGCTGGATCTTCTTCCACTTATCTATCAACTCCAAACACCGGGGGTGAATGTGGCGGAAGCCTGCAACACAAATAAAACAGCAAATGATGAAAAGCACACACCACACACGTTATCACTGTAACACAGCACGCTCAGGGTCTAGTTTCATAAGATGAATAGTTGTATGCCAACTTAATGAATAAAGGATTTTCTTTAATCTTCATTTTTTCCTTCGCTACTGGCTGAACCAGAAATTCACACAACAACCAATAATTTCAGCAACCTTGCAAGAAAGGGGCTCATTCCCGATGAAACTATTGTTCTACATAGATCTATCCAACGTTCATGTATAACCACCAGATTTTCTGTATTCTTCTGAACGCCAGAAAAAGACGCGTTAATCTATGAAGCTGATTGCACACAGCAAGAGTCCCCATGGAGTTGGATTGATCTACATAGAACCAGTTTCATTGGGAGCGATCCCTAAAAGAAAGCTGAGCCGACCCACCATGTATCCTCCTCAGACAGTAGGTGAGTCCATCCTCCGTGTTCACGGCCTTGTAACAGGAGGTAGGGTAGCCAAAGGTACTGGACTTTTGCATGGGGCTGATGGCAGGGGGTTCCAGGGGAACCAGGTTATGGTACTTGTCCACCTCTGCAGGGAGATCTAAAGGGGAGAGGCAATATTGATCATTTAAGTCATATCTCATCAGGCACGGAAATAGATAAATGTGTTGTGCTTGTGTGTGTGAGTGTGCTTGTGTGTGTTTGCAAGTCACACAAAACACATAAACTTTCCAAATTCTCTTTTGAGCACACAAAATAGTTCATTTTCTTCCATGCATTGATCAGTTTACATTTGATCCTCAAACATGTATTCTGGTTTTTTATTACAGCATTCATGGATAAAAAAAAAAGATTAAACTAAAATTCATTATTTCACTAATTGACATCATGTCTCATTTTAAGAAGTGAGTTCTACTACAGCTATAGTCACCTACCTAACGCCCCCTCTACTTGACACAAAGTCACTGCCTGTTTGTTCAACAATTCCTGTAAGGCAAAAATCAATAATTTTATATAATCAGACTTAACCTCAGTGCTCTAATCTCTGGCATCAAGGAATCAGCAATAGACATGGGAAATGCTTCGATCAATGCATCCCCTTTTCCTGAATAGACCCCCTTTTGAACAATAAGTATAAAACCCAGCAATTTTGTTAACCATCTTATACATGAAAAAAAAAAAAACAAAAAACAGGCAATTCCTAAAAAAAAAAAAAGATGACAACTCCCGACCCTGAGACATAAGCCACATTTAATGTCTTTTGAATACACTGGTCAACTCACCATCTTGATCTCATCAGGCATGAAGAAGGAGGGCATGTTAGACTTGAGTTTCATGTGGGCAATGTGAGGAGGCACACTGGCATACTCACTGTAGCTTGGAAATGCCTGCAAAGTTTTAAGCAATTGCTGTTATCTGGCTTGTTAACAAAGAAATAATATTGTACCAATGTTTTACATACAATTAACACCCAGAAAGCTTTAATAAAAACATAACAGCCCCCCACCCCCACCCCCCACACACACACACAGCCACTCACCCCAAAAATAAAGCACTTGTCTAATTATCCATCCTAACCACTTTTAACAGATACAGACACTCATTCACCAAAAATAGTGTGCTTCAAACTTCTAAACCAGTGACAGTTAACTGTTTCGTAAACATAAACCTACCAAAAGTAAATAGTTTTACATAAACCTAGCAAACCAATAGCAAATTGTTTTAGATAAATCTAACAGTAACAAATTGTTTTACATAAACCAAGCAAATGGATAGTTTGTTTTACATAGCCTACCAGTAGTATTTTGTTTTACATAAACCTACCAATCTCTGTTGATTGGCCACTGCCTCATCATGGGTATAAAAATAGGTGGTGCCCCCTACATTCTCCTAGGGAAAAAAACAGAAATTGTCCAGCACAGAAAAATAGTTGCTGCTAAAAAAAGTCCACAGTGATCATTTTAACTACCATATCCTGTCTCCACTACCTTTCAACAAGTTTGAGAATTGCAGACAAATAAAAAAAAATTCCTAAATCTTTGTTTCAGTCTTCTTTTTTTCAATTTTTAGGGATTTAATATATTTTCTCACTTGTATCATATACAAAAACCTCTTATGCACTATCAAACAAAGGAAATAAAACCTTTTTCTTTCATTTTACTACATATACAGTTACCTACTAATTATATGCTCGAGCTCTGGTTTCTATTCACTGTGATTTTAGCAATTCAAATACTTGCAAATCAACACTCTATTACCTGGTTAAAAGACACGGATTAAATCTCAAATCTATAAGCAACTACTACCTGTATAATAAAAACAATGAAATAAAACACCCACCTGTAGCTGCAAGGGAGTTCCTGAACCTTCTGCATTGGATGTCGCTACAGAAGTGTTCAATTGCACCAGTGGCGACTTGCTCCTCCGGCTGAGCAAGGGTGAATGCGTTGGTGTGTGCGCTGGACTCGGCCCTGCAGACAACGAGTGACCTGCGTTAAGTAGTATGACAGTGCTTTGTTGGAGAGAAACTACAGTTAGAGACAGACAGCTACACAGAGACACAAGCCACATCTAGCATGATTATCTGATAAAGCCACTTTGGCAAAATCAGAATTTTAACTATTTGGAAATAATGTAGGAAGAATATGGAAGATACTTAATTTTAAATGTTAGCAAGTGCTATGACAGTTAAATGTAAGATCATGCTGTTAGTATAGCATTGCCAGTATTAAATAAAAATATGGGCAGGAAAAAAATAAGGAAACTATAAAGCTTACATTATGTTTTTAATATGTAGTTATGTAAACTAAACAGTCAAGGTAAATATATGAAATATATTAGTGTGGGGAACAATTAAATAGTGAACTTTGCACAAAGCAATATAATTGTAACAATTTACCTCATTACTATAACATGTGGTTGCACAGAGCACATAAAAAGCAAAACAAAGTAAAATGCTTTGTGATATTAAGAATTCCCTAACCCCCAAGATTTATATCTTCCAAGCTGTTATCAGCAAAAATAGCAGACCTAAAAACTGTGTAACCATTGTTATGTCATTGCTTTCTGTGCATGTTTCAGCCTTTATAACAATGGACACACTGCTGCAAAATAATGGTCTTCCTGTAATGTTTATCCACCCCTACCCCAACACCTACCACCACAAATGGCCAACTATTTCCTTGACCTCCCATTCATTCATACCTTGCTGTTGCATGACCTGAGCTGCCATGGAAGCGGGTGGCATGCCCGGCTTGAACGGACCGACTCCATAGTCAGGGAAGGAGGGGACACTGGCACTGTGGGTCAGAGTACCCGAACTCTTAGGAATAAACTCACTGGCACCTGGCTTCAGCTCCTACAACAGAAATGCAGGAGCTTTGTTATTTAACTAGACAGCAAACCTGGCAAATAGACAGCTGCTACTAACAGAAAGTCATTTCTAATGCTCCATTTTATCTTTTTTTTTTTTTTTTTGAAGATGTCTGATATACTTGTTACTCAACATCAAGGAATCTGTGCACAGTCAGTGCCAAAAACTTAAATGATCTTAGTAAAACATCAGCGTTGAAGAAATTATGAATTCACGCCAAATTTCAGTAGTATCCTGATTATGTTTTTAAACTTACAGTCTTAGAATGCTCAATATTGAGTGCAGAGAAGCCAGAGCTAAGGTGGTCCACACCAGGAGGGCCTGAGGGTGAGGGGTCCTGCATCCCTACCCCGCGGCCACCACTGTTAGTTCTCTGTAATAAAAACAGCATCATACAGCAAAAACAACGCCATGTGTTTCTATTTCACCAGATAAGGACCATATGTGTTTCTTTAAAATTTTTCTGATCTAAACAACGGAAGCATGATAACATTTTTTTAAATTATCATTTTTCTCACTGTTAAATAATGACGTAATTAATTAAATTTGTTTTGCAAGCTTTAAGTAAGATAAAAGCCCCATACTTTGCAAATTCCTCAGTCTCTCTACAAAACACTTCACTGATATACTGTACATACCCAATTTTCTTATATATTAATAATCATTTGCAGTTAGATAAACTGATAAAATGCCAACTTGTCTTTGGCATTGAGTCAATTTGCTACACAAATATCTATTTGTTATATATATATAATATAATTTTATAAACATAATTAAAATCTCTGAACATGCTAGGACAGTAAAATCATTTGCCTAGAGAGCATCTTTTTTGATACATGAACTTACTTGAGAGTATGGTGAAAATTCATTAAAACCATTGAAAGTTGCAGTGAAATATTGGTCTCCATTGTTTGCCTCACGTCCTACAACAATACCTAGAAAGAAATAGTCAAAGAGGTTTTAGCCGTCTAGTACATGGGACGTCAGTTATCAAATAATATAAATCACCCAGTTCAATAAATTCACCCCCACTGCAAAGTACCTGGAATTTCAGACTATGAGTTTCAAAATAAACATTGACAAATTTAAATAAAAGCCAACTCCATGGGATTTTCCTGCCAAAATGAATTTTGCCAAGGTAAAGGGCAATTTTCTCCTACTTTCAAATTATTACTTTACCCATCCCAGAACTTGGGATTTGAATTTTTATTGCATTTCTAATCTAATAATTTAGTTTATACTGACTGGCCAATCATTATATAATGGGATCTGTCTCGTTTTCACACTAGAATAGGTGGGCGGTTTTGAATTGGGATCATGTTTGGTGTAAAATATAAACACTGCAAGCTGGCAATCATCGCCGCAATGGCTACAGCAAGGACAATGAGAAGTAAATAATGAGATTGACACAAGGTATACTTCAGATAAATTTCAGCATAAGGGTTTTATTATCTTTAAAATCTAACTTGGGAAATGTAAGAGGCTTTACAAGGCACTAATATGAGTCCAGATGTTCACTATGGTGAGAAAATCACATGGAGTGTTGATTTAATTTTACTGTTAGATGCTGTTTTTTTTTCAAACTGTATTTGTATACTGTAAGATCTCTACTTGGCAAGGGCTAAAACCGGCACATACAAGTGGCCAAAAACAACTGTTGGCCAGTGAACTGGCCTTCATAAGTAACAAAGCCAGGCTTTGACTTTGAAGAGGTCTATTTATTGTCAACTTCAAAAATACCAAAGTCTGTTGAGCTGATCTGTTGATTGCAATTGGTTCAAACAATCATTTATCATTTGGTAATATAAATAACTGTATGTAGATCGGTTTTAAGACAGATTTTCTACACTACAATTTATTACTACTGTACAACTTGTTGATGAAAGTAAGCCAGAATTGTTCAATTTCAAACAAACGTCAGAGTTTATTTTGATAATAGACAAGAAGACTGTTCGCTTTCCTGACATGCACGGGTCTAGAGATGGAATTTGCAAGTGATCTAAATCGATCAGGACTTTACCTTGAGGATGATCAGGTGCGGTGCCCGAAGCAAATTTTGTGGATGGCGCGCCTGTCCCTACATTTTCGGGTAAGCCATCTGGAGCATCATGCGAAAACTGACAATCAGCACCGTAGAAACAGCTCCCTGTACTTGCAAAATAGCGGCATACTGCAGACTTCTTCGCATTTGAAGGCCCACTCAACATTGTCTTGAGACCCGTACTAATACATGTGTGTCATCTGATTGCATTTGTCATGCCTTGATGCCCCGTAAATGTAAAAATCGTGAACTTGTTTTGGTAAATTTGAGTTTTGCTCCGATTTCTTGCAAGTGCGCACGCAGATTATGCGGAATTCTGGGATAGGTCAGGGCCTCGAATTCATCTAACCTGTCAATATGAGCCCAATGCACAACTGCTTGAAGAATACCACATGAGCTGGAATCCATTTCGCACAAGTGGAGTTTATGAGTCGATCCTTGGCTCATTTAACTGCTAGTCTTTACTTAAAAAACAATTTCTTTACAGATGGCACTTTTAGAATAGCTAAAATCTAACAATTTGCCCAGGGCATACTAGAGGGCCTACTAGTAGACGGTGCATGCAGAACTGCTCATTTTTCGTTAAAATGTGCATCTGACATCATCAAACCATCATTACAAAGTAATACAAAGTACTGTTTCATAGTGTTTTGAGCAAGTCCCTCTGTCTGTAATTTAATCAGTAAGTCAAAAACAGATTTAAAAAAGAAGCGGAACTGATATTACTGTGAAAGAAATAAAAGAGATTTCTACAATTTATGCGTGAAAAGTTTTATTTAGGCCTTTTTATTACCTTCTTACCAGGAAAATCATTGGAATTGTTGGGTAATAGGGCCTATAACTTCTACATACAACATACATTAGAACGAACAGGCCAATATACAGCGTGTACATGTCCCTATTTGTATTTATAATATGTATAAACAATATTCTCCCTTAACTGAGATCTAATTATGCAGGTAGCGCCTAAAATACGGGTAAGCCTATTAGGCCCAGAAGAAATACCCTACCAATCTTGGAAAACTATAGAAAACTTTCTGGAACAAAATATGTAAGAATACATATTAAAAGGATGCACAAGTACAGTATAATCCCCTGTATAAAATACCAATAATTAAAAAACGAAATTAAAAAAAATAAAAAACAAATAAAAATAAAATAATGAAAATTAAAAAGACTTAAAAACTGCACCTTCTTCAAATTTTTGGTCTTTACTTTTACCATGGACATAATGAGAGAAGGCCTTTCCTATTTAGGTCCAAGCTTTTACCTACTTATTTTCCCTTTAGTCTGTAAAGCACCGAAAGCATTATGGAAGACAAGCAGAAAACATCCGTGGAAACAGTTTGTAGGGAAATAATACATCGAACCCGCTTTTTATCTCTAAGTTATTCTGTTTGAAGTTATATGGGGACAGTTGGTTGGGTCATGTAAGTATATACTTCTATGGTTGGGTCAAAGAACGTGAACTGAAATAAGTCCTTGTTGGGTTTCACGTACACCGTTGGTTAATTGAAACAATAGACCTGGAGTACAGGGTAGGCCTACATGTATAACGTTCAATATTTCAGGGTAAGTGAGGTGATCATTTCAGTTGGGGACAGCGCGTACCGTACTCAATCTTGTACTTCTGTGTGTTGATAAAAGCCAGGTAAATGTCAGGAACTAGCTATGATAAGTTACAATTCCACGTTTTTTTCACCTGTTTTGAAATCGATTTGCAATGAAGCTTCACTTTTATGAGATTGACACCTAATTATAGATGGTGAGTTATACTATAATGTTTTAATTCAATGTAACGGTTATGCACAATACATATAACTAATCGGGATTTATGAATAATTTTCGTTGATTTCTTTTATTTTCACTTGCGGAAAAGTTTTATTATTACAATTTTTAACCAAAAAATAGGGTTTTATGGCATCTTTATGGCATCTTTATGGGTCCTCTAAATATTATGTTTGTTGACCTAAATCATGCCACAAGGCGTGGGTTCGGGGCCCGCTAAAGGGTCACGAAATTTTTTTGGTGTTTTAGAGGGCGAACGGTGTCATATGGTACGGTTTAGAAGTATGAATCAGTTAATCAAAATTCTAATTTCAAGAGGGGACCATTGGTGTTTTTTTTTTCAGAATTCGAGAAATCAAAGGGGGGGGGGTCAGGACCCCCTGGCAGCCCCCCTCCCCCAAATCCGCCTCTGCATCACTATTTGTATTTATAATATGCGTAAATAATCATTTTCTTCTTTCTGTCTAGTTATTCAGGCAGGTAGTGCATTCTTGAAAGATAAAATATTAGGTCCAGAAGAAATACCAATTAATCTTGTTAAATTAAAGAAACTTTTCTGAAACAAAATATGTAAGAATACATATGAAACGAAGGTACTAGTATAATGCCCTGTATAAATACTAGTATGTATAAGTTATTAGTGAAAGATTCTTACACGACACAAATTAAACAAAAAATAATAATAATTAATTATTAGTTATTAGTTGGGTTAAGTTCCAATGATTTGACGTACCCCGGTACTTACGCGTTCAATATGCTTCTTTAATGAATAGATCTAGAAATTAACTTGATTTTTTTTCGTTATATACCGTAGTAAATCGTACAGGGGAGAAAATAATAACAAGTAAAGGTGTAGTTACTCATTTTGTACTGTATGAAAATCGAAAAGTAAGGGCACTTATGAAAGTAAACAACACTCTACTTCAACAGTGACGTAGATGCAAACCATTGGTTAATTGAAACAATAGAGAACAGGGTATAACGTTCAATTTCTCTGGGTAAGTGAGATGATCATTTCATTTGGGGACAGCGCGTACCGTACTCAATCTTGTACTTCTGTGTGTTGATAAAAGCCAGGTAAATGTCAGGAACTAGCTATGATAAGTTACATTTCCATGTTTTATTCACCTGTTTTGTAATCGATTTGCAATGAAGCTTCACTCTTATCAGATTGACACCTTATTAGATAGTGTGTTATACTATAATGTTTTAATTCAATGTAACGGTTATGTTCAGTACATGAACCTAATCGGAATTTATGAATAAGTTTTTTGTTGTTTTCTATTAATTTCACTTGCAGGAAACTTAGATTATTACATTTTTTAACCAAAAAAGGATTTTATGGCATTTTTTTACGGGTACACCGGTTGTTTTTACATTGATACCTACATCAGACAAACAAAGCCGCTAGATATTTTGTCTATTGGCCTAAATTGTACCACCAGAGGTTAACTAGCTTTCGTCGTTACGCAAATTGCCTTACTGAGAAAATAAGAGATTTGCAAATTTCAAGTAATTTTTTTTCGTGTAGAACTCAGAATTTTATTACATTATCAACAAACTTATTGACCTTGATCTGCGTATTGTCCACTTTTAGTTTCACATCCATATTGCCTTTCAGCACAGCTAGCTGGGTCATACTAGATAAGATAACAATACAGGATAAACGAGTTCAACCTTATGTATACCATGTACTGTCCGTCGCATCTGCCCTTTAGAACGTCTTTGCAAATGTATACGCACAGGCAGATGTCGCGGTCGCTTATATCATTGGAGAAGAATGGGCTGGACTCTCTTCGAAGTCAACTCCACGAACGCGGAGAAATGGAGTTTTGCAAAGTGATTGATGACGTAATGGCCAGAGAAGGTAAGTAACTGGTTAGGTCTCTTTTAACACTCAATTTTTTACCACTTTAACACTAGATCCAGGATTTTGCCATAGAACTTTGGCACGTGACATCACTTGTCGGCATATCAGGACAGTGACCGGCTATCGCGTCCTTGGTGTAGGGAAATTTCATGTGTGAAAAAAAGTAATTGAGGTTTAAAAGGGCACGTGACCAATTCATCCCAGGCTTTGTTTTCAACCAGCAGCACATCTCGTATAAAATTTATGTTTAGCTACAAAGGTAATTTGTATTGAGTTTCATCCTGCGGGGTGGGTGGGGGTGGGGGGGGGGGGGGTGGGTGGGTAGATGTTTATAATTCGATAAGCTTCTCCGGTCAGTGATCCGTCAAATCTATTTTTCACTTGAATTACTTTCATACCCAAACACTCGTGCATAGATTGCATTTATTTTGCATTGTTTTCATTCATAGTATATCAGCATTGACTTCATCGATAACATGAATTATCAGTTTAGCTGATACATCACTGACGGATGCAGGGCAACCAATAATGTGTATGAATGGAATTTTTTATGTAACAGAAGTGAAACTCAGATTTTTCTTTTTCATGTAGCTGATATGCTGCGACAGTTAGAAGGATGGAAAAACAAATGTGATCAGCTTAAGAATGAACTGGAGGTGATTAAGAACAATAAAATAAAAAAAATAAAAAAAAAGAAAGAAAAGAAAAAAGAGAAGAGACAAAACAGATAAAACGTAGGCACACGCTTCTCAACATGAGTTTTCAATTAAACCCACATTAATTAGATCCTTGATTCCTTTTTTAAGACCACAATACATTGTTTAACTTTTATCATTACGTATTATTTTTCTCGTGTCGCTCTGTCTGCCTTCTATCAAAGAAATGCAAAAAAAAAAAAAAAAAAAAAAAACTCGTTAAAATAGATCTTTTTTTTCAAGCTGAAAGACCGAGAACTGGCCGGCTTGCAAGAGAACGTCTCCTGTTTGGAGCGTCTTCATGCCGATATGAAAATGCGCCCCGAGTGTTATGGCGTGACTCCCAGCTGCCTGGAGAACGTGAACAGTAACGAGGGGGTGATTGCAGCTCTGCAACAGGCCATCTACAATCTGAAGGCGAATATTTTGAGTCTTAATGACCAGGACCAAGTCCTCAGAGCAAGGTGCGTAGCCATATTCATACAGACCGACGCAGAGAGGGGGGGGCGGGGGGGGGGGCGGGTACTTACTACCGGGGTCACAGTTTGTCGTTCTTTTTTTTTCGATAGATATTCACAGATATGTCTCTGGTTAATTCATGGCACAATTCTCTACTCCCAGCAGAGAAAATCTTTGGCCCTTTAATTTTCAGAGGGTAGAAGGGTCGAGGGTTTATTAGACGGAAAGACAGACAGATAAGACGTGCACACTGACAAAACTGTTTCTACTTACAATTTGTATATAAAATAACACCTTAAAACAGGATACAGAATGTTTTTTATTATGGGTCAAGTGCCTTATATTTCAGTTTTACAAATTGATTTATGTTTATCACAAAAAGTCAAAAAGGACGTTTTGTACGTCCCTCCATAACTTTGGCAGCATAGGGAGCTACAGTGATTGCATGAAATGTAGACACGCCAAAAAACAATGGGAACTTGAATATTTCAGATTGTCGAAGGTTTTGTCGGATAGGCAGACATTTAGTGACATTGAAGACGTTACGGATAAAAATCGCCCCTCGGCAGTTGTTCAAGATCTCCGGACGCTGTATGACAACGAGTGGACAGACGCTTTCAGTCTTATTACTGACATGGGCGTGGCAGAGGAGACCGCGTGCAAATTTCTCCTCGACGTCGTTATGGTGAGCAGAACTTTCCGTTACCTTGATTTTCACGGAAAGCATGTTTGTTTATACACGAATGGTAATGTTAAAGGGAAAGTTTTTATTCATCCAGTTGCATTATACTAACTAATGTAAATATAATTCTAAAACTGGGTCATACGGCCAAACGGAGACGTTTCGATCTTATCATAAGGCCTACTTCAGGTGAACTCGATCTTATCATAAGGCCTACTTCAGGTGAACTCGATCTTATCATAAGGCCTACTTCAGGTGAACTCGATCTTATCATAAGACCTACTTCAGGTGAACTAATTTTTACTTGTCACGTGGTTCCAAGTCAAATGATAGAGATTAAATGTAGAATATATTCTTGAGGATAGATAGAAATTGTGAGTCTCAATGGAGTAATTGTATGTTGCATAAATAATTCGCTCCCTTTAAGTAACACAAAATCTTCTACAAGACAGTAAGACAAGAATATTTTGTCTACTTTTTTAAGACTGCGTACGAATTCAGTAAGAATAAAGTGACGACCCTAAAGAAAAATGTACCCAGACTGATAAGTCATCCACTAACAGAACACACCACAACACCACCGCCAGCATTGTCCCTCACAGTAAGTCATCAGAGACTGAGTGGAAGTGCCGACGTCTTGGACTACGACTCGGATCGGTGCAAGGACAGCGACGAAAATTCTGTCGTGGAGAAAGAAGATACATTTTTTAAGGTAATTGCTCTAGGATAACCTACAAAAAAAAAAAAAAAAAAAAAAAAAAAGGCTTCATTCCTGAAAATGGTAATAATGATGAGGAAAAAGCATAAAATCATACAGCTTTTTAATTGTAGGCCCCGTTTTTTTAAATGCCAACTTTCCATTGTAGAAAGGGATGACACGGCGACGCTCATTCTCAACTCCTACAGCGCCACACCCTCAGGGGATCCATAGCCGAGAGTATGCGGTTCTTTGTGACAAAACCAACAAAATAATTTCGTCCTTCCTCATTAAGAGCGCTGACACTACCGACGTAGCTCCTATAATTAAGGTACGTTCGGTGGTTGTGCACACTTCTGTCAGTCTGTGATTGCGAAAGGTTGAGATAGTCGTCTCATCTAACGCATTAGATTACTGGTACCGCATATGTTTTGAGATAGCACGGTGAAAGAGAAAGTGGTTTGGGTGATTTCCATTTTCTATCTTGTGAAAGGTTGTAGATGGTCAAAATGTGTTTGCGATGCATTTCTTTACATTTCACTTTTTTGTTGTAATTGAAACAACATCTTTTCGTTTTATTTATGCTGCTTGAATTAAAATTAAATATAGGGGCCTATTAGTTATACATGTAGTTCTGATATTGAGATTTGATAGCATTCTGTAGATCTAACAATATCAAATCTTTCTGTCAGCCAAGTTAACTGATTTTTTATCTGTTTACATGCACAAATAACAAACGAACCCGGACTTTTCAAATTATTATTTCAAGAAATACAAAGGTCGGACTCATGAATTTGTCATTTTTATAAATTTTTTCATTTTTTCTTCTTTTTCTTCTTGCAGCAAATGAAAATGAAATTGGTTTCAAAATCAGAATACCACTGGGTGGATGACATGTTGGGAGAGGCCCGGATGACGGCCTATATAGAACGAAGTGCCAGCGTGGCATGGCGGCTGGCGGTCCACCACCAGCAGCTTATCTTGGACCAGAATGACTGCACCTACGATCACCACCGACACGAGGTGTACTCGGGCTCGTCGAGAAGCAGAGTTATCAAATTTCACGTGTGGCCCACGCTGTTGTGGCAAGATCGCACTGTTGCCTGTAAGGGCGTTGTTGCGCTTAAGACGCTGAACAGGCTGCCATCAAGGACAAGAAGTGCAGAGAATAAGTCAGACAATTTTTTTAGTCCCACTTCTGCAGCAGCGAGGGGCTGCGGTCTAGATTTAGAGTCAAATTTCAAAGGGTTGATATACTTATAGCTATGGTTGTGCCTTCAGCCTTTCTACTTTCATTTCTCAGTTATCATGTCTCTGAAAAAAAAGAGAAATGGAACTGAAATGTATTGGTACAGCGTTTTAGCCGTAATGACGAAACTGATGTTATTTTCCACTCCGTGATACACTGGGTAGATGCTACCTTTAATTGTATGTGAAAAGTTTCCCAATTCATGTTGTCTTTTTACCTTATAAATTTTAAGTATAACTGAAACAATAAAACACTTTCTGTAGTACTTTCTGAAGTAAGGTGGACAATAAAATTGACATACTTGGGCTGAGCATTTCTAAGAAATGGAATATTGCTCAAACCAACAGTTGTTTACTTATCGCTATTTTGGACTTGGAAAGGGTTGGCAAATCAACGGTCTCCAATAATTTGATAAAGTGCATGTCTGTGTGGTACCTTTGCATCTAATAAGACTATTGGATAAAACCACAATGGACGTAAGGTGTCCTCCGTATGTTGCAAGTCTGGGCATAAATTTGAAAACCGATGTAGAGTGCCGAAGAAAAAGAAAGACGGTTTAAACATTTTTACTACCTTGCTCCTCCAAGGCCATACCCTAGTGACGAGAGTAGGCCTGCGTAACGGGATTAAGGTTGTAAATTGTTGGTTTGTTGAAAACGCGCATAGGTGACTGAAGCAGAAATCGGCCGAGATTTGTGAGAGTTGCCAAATTTCATGATCGCCGTAAACGCTGCAGGGCCACAACCCGGTGTAAACGTGGCATTGTGGTCTGACCTAGGAAATTCGTTCAACGACTTGCCTTAAAAAAATAAAAAAGAAAGAAAAAAAAGAAAAAAAAAACTTGGAACTGTCGTAAGTCGAGGGCATTCTAACCGTGGTTGTTCAGTTTGGACGGTGATACACTGTTCTGGAGACCCTGGAGAAGGACGGGTATGCTATGCAACGCACTCTCTGAAAAATATCAATTGTGTTGTGACAGTAATTATCACATTAATCGCGTTAATTCACATGAGAGTCAAATAATAATTACATGCCTTTAAAGGGTGACCGCGTGCTCAATAACATTAGAGCCCAAGAGTTTAAGGAAGATGATTAATTTTGCATGTCAAATAGGACAATGAGATGCCACTAACTAAATAACTGCATTTCAAAAGACCGTTTAATCAAAACAGGACTAATGAACGCAAATACCACATTTGATTTCATTGTTATTGATAGCTGAAGACCAAGTTATTAGAGTCAAACTATTATTTCAAATCCACATTAAGTGTGTTTTGATTAAAACGTTTGATTACACTTAATTAAACTGCATAATTGAGGACGGTAAGATAATTATGTTGGATAACTTCTTGGCACGCGAACAAGCTTATATTAATGTAATCCTTAAATGAGCCGTCAGTTTATGTACAGTCAATAATGAATATCTATGCTCTCACGCTACAGACAGTTATGTTCTATTTGTTTTCTTGCCACGTGTGACTACCGGATATGTCCGACAAGCCAGATATATCCTACGACCAGAGAAGGCCAGATATGTCCGACAAAAAAGAGCCAGATGTGTCCGACAGGCCAGATATTTCCGACAAAAAAAAAGAGCCAATGTGTCCGACAAGCCAGATATGTCCGACAAAAAAGAGCCAGATGTGTCCGACAGGCCAGATATGTCCGACAAAAAAGAGCCAGATGTGTCCGAGGTCATAGGGCATATCTGGCCTGTCGGACATATCAGGCCGTCACACCACGCCTATTTGAATAGCAACAAAACACCGTTTTAGATGCAAGTGTCCTGTACCCATTTAACCTGCAAAATCAACACTTTTTGCTAAAGTTAGCAAGATCAAGAGATTGGAAAGGTAGTGGAACTTCTATGTAACTATGGAATGAATCCGATGTTAATAAAATAAAATTTTAGACTGTGTGAAAGTTAAAAAGCAATTAGTTTTTTTAAATATTTTACTATGGATTTAATTGAACTAGTTTAAATTATTGTGACTTACTTTTGTGGTTCGACAATGAGAGTTTAACTTTCATATGGCAAACTCTTCATTTTAATAGAAATTCCAAAACCTACCTCGGTCATATCAATGTCTGGTCAGTAGTGCTTGTGACCACATCTCGCTACTATCAAGGCTCCCAAACGGCGAGGCATTCCTTCAGGACAGGTTTCTCAGAGTTTGGTCTGGATTTGGTCTGGAATAACATTTCGGACAGAGCTTGGCAGAGTTAGTTCAGATCTGTTGGCTGGGCTAGCAAATGTATGGTCCATACATTCGGAAGGTGTTACTGCAAATCGCGTTTTCGAAAATCCCTCGTGTCAGTGTTGTATCTATTTCCATGCAGATTTGACCTTTGAGTACGCCATTTTACCTGTGGTCAGTTAAATATTGCATTCAAATGGTGAACTTTTTCTATGTTATGCTAAGTCATTAAAGAAATGGAAATTTTGTGAAAACATATAAAAATTGACTGTGTATTAAGAGCGTCGTGGTCCTTTTAAAGTGTGAACTCGACATGTGCATATGAACTTGACCTCTTGTGACTTCCAAACTATTTTAATTAAAGCCCCTAGCCGAGGGTGAGGGGGTTCGAACCCATCCATTTTAGTCGGGAAAAAGTACGCATTGGTTTCATGGTAAAAGGTCCACTTTTTCAGGGAAATCACCTACTCCCTATTTAAATTGGCTACTGACCTGCTTGTTTATTTATTAAAAATGACACCTTTTACAAGTTTGTAAGTAACCCTGTTTTGATGATTCGCCTGTTTTAATAATTTACCCCTGTGTATTGTCGACCATTTTGGATTTTGGACTGAAAAGAGACATGGGATGTTTTTGAAACCTTTGTTAAGAAACCTTTGTTAATAGTTTTCCAACGTAAATAAAATCTTTCACTTGTTTATCGGACTGTTAAGGCAAATGCCCCAAACTTTTTTCGTAGGCAGCAGATGCGGCGAATCCCCAAATTTTCTGCTTTCCAGCAAATTGACCTGCTCGTCTTCTAACACGGTCGAGTTGAGAACCAGTGTAACTTTGAAACGCGGTTGAATAGTTGTGTCCATGACCGAAGCGTTTGATTCGACTTTTAGGGACAAAAGCATAATTAGAAACGATTGAGATAATTTTGTCAATGACTTCTTTGCACGCGAATTAACGAAGATCATCAATTCGATTTCCTCCCACGTAATCCTTAAATGAACCGTCCCTAAAATTGCACGCAGTCTTCAATAGATATAGATTAACGCATTCACATTAAAGACAGCTGCTGTGTGTAACAATGGCACAAACAGCCATAAATGAGCAATGAACAGATCCATTCTGTGGCATTTTTAAAGCTTAAACGCTTTTCTAATACGAAATTTTCATTATCATATTTTTTCATTAAAAAGTATAATGGCGAGCCGGTAAAATACGAGACTAAAGGCTGATAATTTAAAATTTGAGAAACGTAAGAAACTTTTTAAAAACCACCGGGTGGAGAGGGCGGTCGAACCCAGTGCGGCCCAAACTTTTTGATCCCCTCGTCCCATGATGCGTTTTAGACGTGACCCGCGATAAAACTTTAAAATGCAATTGGATAGTCGTTTCTATAAAGTAATTGCAAAATAAAAGAAAAAGTGTTCATATATATCGACCCTTACGCCTCCAATAACGTTCTTAATGCCTGTGTTACTGCCACTTATACCTCCTCCTTATTGAATAACAACGTCGCGCACCTCATCCAAAGGCAATAAAGAAGTGGTAATATTGATGTTGATAGCCCATCGTAGGCTATCTGGATTATTTTAAGTGATTAAAAAATAGCGTGAGAGGCTACCACAGTAGTGAAATTATAGGGGAAACTTACCTCAACGGGTCGTTTTCGTTAGGTTTTAGCGAAGATTTTTATTCTACCTTTACGGTATCATTCTTTCCATCATTGACGGTAAGTTCTTTATAGTTTTAAAATGTATGGGAGGGCGGGATATGAAAAACGACCGCAGATTTCAATGGTTAAGATGTGATAACGATAACTGAAAAGAAGCATACTTTAAAATGGTTATATGAGCTAATGAAAATATTGTACAAGCACATTCGTCGTTTTCATGCTCTTCCAGCAGCCTAAATCAGAACACTCATTTTTATATCTTTTTAGTTTTCCGTGCGTGAATACTTATGGGGATAAAAATATTCGTTCAGGATTTGGGGATTTAGCCTACTGTACATGTAACCTTATTAATGTGAACATGTTATATTTGCCAGAAACATCCAAACTCATCAAAACGAGATCGAACCCTTCCTGTATTGGCTTTCATAGAGGTTTGCGTAAAATTGGGTAAACTGGTAGCATCTTATTTTCAGATAGAATATTTTTTAAATTAAAGGTGTGTGATACTGTAAGTTGTCATATATGCGTTTGTATTGTTGACGTACATTTACGAGCCTGACTATTTCGAGGAAGAAAACCTAACGCCGTGGAGGTGCAGAAGTCTCAGTGCGTGCCACCAAACTTGGAGACAATATAAATTGCCCAGTGGTTCACTACTGCAGTGCCCACTTACGCACAATGCGATCGATCCGCCGCACCACAAGTGCGCACGCAATATTGAAAACAAATCCCGTAAGATTGTACTATGATAATATTTCTGTTCAACAGGGTAAACAATTATTACTTATCAACCCACACATGCCCATTGAACGCGGGGTATCAGTTTCGTTTGTATAATACATGCCATTACCTCAATACGTAGGTCCTAGGGAGCATTAAAACATCAAAACAGTGTATTTGAGGGTTCATTGTTGATAACGGACAGAGCCTAGATGACGCAGTGATAAGGTAAGTACCCTAATTCTTCTTTTACAGGGGTAGTTGAAATGCTTAGTACTGCGCGCGCGCGCGCGCGTGTGTGTGTGTGTGAGAGAGAGAGAGGTGGGGGAGAAGAATGAGAGGATGATGTAGCTTTTGTCATGTAGCCAACAATTTTAAGAGGGATTTTAAAAAAATATTTATAGAGTGGAGTTTTTTACTCCTTTAGTTGGCCCAATCTAGGAGATAACATAGAGCCTACACCAGATCAAATTATGATGAAGTGTCGACCTTTTCCGGCAAAGGGCGTTTTTTAAACCTCCAAACCTTTGCATCGAGACCCTTTTATGTTTTATATGGACTTTTCCTGTATTCTTTTCACGTATGTCCCCATAGGATAATCAGGTACATTGGTGTTCGGTATAAGACACGCAAAAAACTGATAGGAAATATGTCAATAGGGGTTAAGAGGTTTCCAGAGGGCTAACATTTCGTTAAAAAAGAAAAATATTACATGAAGATATGACCTTGTAATGTTACATTATTGGAAACAAACCTGCATATCTATGAGATTAATTGGAGTTAACTGCGCCATTTAGTTTTGTCACCATTGCGCCCGCAAAAAGAAAAAAAAAAGCCTGCTGTATAAATATTACATTTGATGTTGGCCACTGGTGTTGACCGTGATTGTGTTTGAGAAAAAAGAACATTCATGTTAAGCATCCTTGTATATACATGTAGTACTGTCACCTGTACTGTTCTAACCGGAGGATCCAACTAATTTCTTATTCTCTCTCTGTATTATTCATGCTGGTTAAACGATCCATGCGTAACGTCACCCAATGTCTTTCGTGTATGACAGAGCAGTAGTGATAAATTTAATGAGATACATATAACGTTACAGCACATGGTATAACGCACCTGCGTGGCTTTTCAGAATTGATCAGTGTAAAGTGAGGAGGCTTCAAAAACGTTAAGAGCAATGGTGTATAATACTAAGGCAGTAGCCCAGTATCGCAAAATTGGTTAGCTGGAACTTTTTCCCGTTTTTTTTATTTTGCTATAGAATACATCTTCTCTTTAGTGTAAAACGTTGAGAGATGAACTTCAAGTTATTAACGCACCTCTCAGAGTTAGTTCTTCGGAACATCTTAATAATTTCAACAAGAAAGGGAAATCTCTGTGTGTATGTGAACTCCATGCTCGCGTAAGCTGTTGGGTCGAACCCCACTAGTCCGGTGTCATTTACCTGTAGAGACCGGTTTCCATTGATTTGTAGAGGTAAGCCTCAGATATGGCCTGTTCTCTGGTGCTAGGACATATCCGGCCTGTCGGACATATCGGGTCGTCGCAAAGGTCCTAGCATGAAATATTATGTGACAGAACGTTTTACTTCCTTTCACAAGTTCTCTATAGTTATTTGGCCATTTCGAGCGCGGAGACAACATTTAGGTGAACCTCGGCCAGGAACAATGTACTACATGTACTTTCGAAAAAGAAGGCAGCGATTGTTCAAATTGCGTTGACTATCTATGAGTAAAATCAGTATTAACACTATTATTATGAGTGGTAATCATAGTTAAAACAGATGTATTTGTCATCTGTGAGGCAGCTGCCTAGAAAATTATCTGTAGTTAGTTCACATTTGACAGCTTTTTGAGATAACGAAGTTGCGAAAAAAAAAAGTAAATCGTAAAAATCTGTAATAATATTCTGCCATGTTATTTCCCGGAAGACCATATGCGAAATCAGATATATCTGCGAGTGAACGACAGCCTTGTCATTTAATTGATATAATTGCATCTGGGAACGCAAGTTTTCCGAAAAAGCCGCAGGACGGCTAGCTGCGATACCCTGCACTGTATGTGGGTTTGCATGGTAGGCTACCGCTGCGAGTACCATGAAAAACCAAGTGGAGTCAAACTGCCAACAGAGGAGTGTACGTCAACAGTCCAATGTAAAACAGATAATTATTCCCAGGAAGATTCTTGAAATCCAGATTGATGTGAAATAAATCATCTTATTAACAAAATGGTGCCACTTACGGTAATTCACATTCTCAATACATGGCACCATCTACACAAATGGCCTAATAAAAAGTAATACTATAAATACTGCAGATCAGCAAAGATGGGTGAACATTATCAAGATACTTCTGTTTTGATAAAGAAGTATTAACTCCTTAAGCTTTTAGAACAAAATACCCAAATTTCTTAAGTTTTATAGATGTATATTAATGAAGTGCATCTTCAATCAATGAAAATATGCACTTAAGATAGTGTAACTCGGTTTGTGTAGAAATTGAATAATAGCATAAATATTGTCTTCACCTTAATGTGTTTCATTAGTGTAGCTTTCCTTTCTTTATATACATTCAACGACAGACGATCGAAGTGTTAATTACTAAAACACAATTATAACAGTAAACGATACGAGTTTCACGCGTCGTAAGAAAGATCACTCAAGTTGAATTCAATTATAACGGTACCAAATCGAATTTGGTTAATTATTTCCTGTAAAACCAAAGATTTCTGAAGGACACAAACGTTATTTATACATCCAGTCTGTTTTTGCTATTGCGTTCATTGTCCTACGCTCCCATCCAGTTTGTGACTACCATGATAAAAACCACTGAAAACAGACAACATGACCTTTATTACTGCAGCAGAAATCAAGTTATCCTATCCCAGAAATCTCCTTTTTCTTAAATTTGAAAGATTATGGTTATTTAATGTCTCCAGCAATATGACATGTAATTGCTTAAAGGTGCACAATGAGCGTAAATCTTTTGTGCAGCAATTTGTTTCTAAACATCAACACTTAAGCCTTTAAAAATCCAAAACCGTTAAAAAAGCATGAACCATAAATCTGTTTTTCAGTTGTAAGTTTCTAATGTTTGAGTCACTCTCGTCACGGGTGCTGAAGACTCTCGGTTTATCGTTGTGACGGTAGAAATAAACACTAAAACATTGAAAGTAGGTTTAACCTCATGTTTTTTAACAGCGTTTGATTTTATGCTGGAATTTAAAAGAAATTTATCTGGTTTTGCTAAATAGAGATCGCATTGTATGTCTATCAATGGTCTTCTTCTTTTGGATGCACATGCATGCCTGATTTAATAAAATAGATTCTAGGTAAGAGCTCTCTTCCAAAAGCAGCCCCTCTTTAACTGTGAGCAATTTTAGGAGTTTTTTAGTGCGTTTATACCTCATGAAGAGAAAAAGAGGCTCTTGACGTTCCATGTTTGTTACTTTCCTTCAATGGTAACCGGACTTCAAGAGTTCCAATATAGGTTTCCTTTCTTGGAGATGATAATCGTTTTTTGTTTCATCGTTTATCTATTATCATATAGGAAGTGCTTCTTAACAAATTTCTATTTTTCGATCTATTTATTGAAGTGCTTTGTTTGTTTATTTTATTAAATAGGACTGGCGGTACGATATTATTAGTACAGTTGTACACGTGTAGGGATGTACAATAAATGGGAGCTGTTAATGTTGTTGACATAAAACAATAAACGAGAATTCATGGGCGGTGGTATTTGTTCACCAACAGTCTTCATATATCTGGTGGTCTTTATATTTGAGATACGATTGTTATAGTGACTGCTTTACAATGGCGAAATCAACAACGCCAAAAGGCTTACCATCTATTTACATTATTATTTACGTGCGTCAACGTCTGAGAATCAATGGGACTAATACTAAATTGAGGAAACACAAACGGAATGGAGTTCACTTCACGATGGCTGTTGTTTTATTATTGTTAACAATATAGAGAAAACGCGGAAAATGGATTGGAAAATGTCAGCATTGTTTTACTGTGACTAACAAAACTGAATGAACCACGGACGTTTGGTAGATAAGTGCAGGTGGCCATACTTCACATAATGTTAATTTGACTAAAAGGATTTATTAATGGACAGAAGTAATTGATTATAGACACAGGTTTGTGATCTGGACAAGTATGAAGTGAAAGACATTTTTGAGAATTTGGCGTATGATAAACACTTACATTTAAATGGGTGCAATACTGTAAACTGCGGCATATTTCTCTTCATTTCTGAAAGTTTTCTTAGCTATCCTAAGTCAACAATATAATTACATAACTCTAACGCACCATTAACAAGGCTAAACAAGGCTGAACTTTTCAACTTCATCTTTGTGTAGCTTTCCAGTTAGCTTTCTGTAGGGTGCACTTTGATTTCTGTTATTTCTAAAATGTCTTTTCTATTATAAGATATGAACAATATCAAGATTGTACAATACATGGGATATACATGATCAGTGTTTGCAGCATTGCTGTTTTAATAATGAGCGCAAGTGTTTTGGCGATTATATTTAATAAAAACAAAGCACCTCGAACAGAGCCTGCAACTTTGAACTGCTGACAGCTTCGCTATGACGTCGTTAGGATGGGCTTTACACCTTGAAGCCTACCCTCTACCAGGACCAAAGATTTTGTTTTTTTCACCAGATATTCACAGATACGTGTCTAGTTATATAATACGGTTTTTTGTTTGCATTGGTAGTCAAAGAAAAATGCACTTAAAATCTACTACCCTGGTAGAGAGTACTTAAAGCCTAGGTGAAGTGATGTCTGCGACGTCGGTAGCTGAGCTCATAATACACAGTCTGCGTCGGATTGAATGGCGTCAGATAATCAGTGAATCCATTTTTAATTGCTAAAAGATGTGCGGGCAAAGCGGGAATGATAAAGTTATAATAATGACCACAATGTATTTAAGGCAGAAAAATCTTTTGCTCCCCTACATCTACCAAAATTTCATTCTTTTTGGATATTGCCATGACAAATAGGAAAAACTGGTTTCCATATCCCAAGCGACTGGAAAACATGTAATTGATGAATCCAATGAGACCTGTAATTAATCTACTGCTATCTTGTATCACAATGAGATTGTGTTTGGTCAAGCGCTGTCAAAAGAGAGACAGCAGTTTAATTAGATATACTACACTGAACGATAAAATAACATTTCAGATGCATTATATTTCCAATGGAATAATACACAAAATGATGAATGAATAATCCAATTAAAGCCGCAGATGAATGGCAATTATCTTAACAAAATGTATAGAGGATCATTGTAGGAGATAGGTCATTAGAATGTTGTGATACCGAAGACGAATTTCGAAGTGATTATTTTTACAATAACTAGACATCTGATGTATGATGCTCTTAAGTAAATTGACTACCGAATCTTATACAAGCATAGCTAAATCTAGATAGACATCGAAATATTGGAGGCAATATTTTCAATACGAGCTGTTGATTAAAAAATGATGATTTTCTTTTCTAGCAGATCAAATGACAGTCAAGAAAGAGTCAATTTGTTTTTGGTGTAAGGTTAAGTAAATTGGACATGTAATTTCCTACACATAAATCAGATCGCTTCTCATCCGAACCAGTACAAATTATTTTATATGCCATCCGAACTAATGAAATCAATTTACCAACATTTTGAAATCATAAATTTAATCAAAAATAGCCATTTTCTATTTTGATCCTATGCAATTTCGCATGCAGTTCTGCTCTCTCAATAAATATCTTTGATTGGAAGCAGGGTTTGTTTTCCATCGGAAATTTTCTCAAGTGCGTGACAGTTTAAATAATAACATCAGCCTTTTTCTTTTGAATATTCCATTCTTCAACAATTGGATCGACTTAATTACACTCACTACGTTCCAGACAGGGACGTGTCTCCACCGGACTTTATTGAACGTGAGCTCAGGGGAAAATTCAGCAGTCCACAGCTTCTCAAAATGAGTCGGAACCTCAAGTATATTAACGTTACTATTCCCAAGGGTACCGTTTAACTGGACTTAACGAAGCATTGAGTTAAGCAATTTCGCTTCATCTCAATCAAATTAATGGGATCACGCAATATCAATCAGCGAGTGGCCGAGATTTAGGAGAACTTGGAGTAGTGGGACGCTTTAGAGACGATCTTCGTTATCACAAGTCGCGTTTACATCAAACATGGGCCGATCTTTCTTTGTAAGAAGTCTGGCCAGGGCATTGTTTCAGAATATCACATCCCTTAGTTCTATAAATAAGAATGTTATGTCATCCCAATCAGCAATTTTGCATTTTTGGTAATCACCTTTGAAAAATTAAGTATTTCAAATGAAAATAACAGCAGCTTTAAATATATAAATAAAAGACGGAATTATAATATTCTTTGCTTCTCTGGACATTCCAAAATATCCAATCTTTGCAGCATTGATAAAAATTGTTTACTTCCAGCGTGACATACTGGTTGGCCATGTCGGAGTGGGAATTGATAATTGCGTTATTTTGTAATAGAAAATGCCCCGCTTATGAAATTGTGTACCCTGTATTGTGACTACATGTCCACATGCTCAGCAATATCTTGAAGACATTCAGCAACGGTACCATTTTCCTTCTTTGTATACCTCATTAAGCCCCGATTATGTATAATAATTGAAGCGCGTTATGTAATCAAACCAAAAAAGGTGCATTGCATTACTGAGACAATGAAAACAAATGGCGCTACATTCTACAGTTATAATGTCATATATCAATACAGTACGCACATCTGTTGCATTTTATCTTAATTATTCTGGAATCTGTGCTTGCCAATCGACCACGTGGCCTTTCATAGATGACTACCCGCCGAAATATTCTCTTAAGAGATAATTACAAAAGCGAACTTAAAAAAAGCAATCGACTAACTTTGTATGTCGGAATAGATTCATAATGAGCCATTGGTAAGTATGGGAACATGTCGTTTATCTCAGGAAAATCCGTTTTACGGAACTTTTCCCGCCAAAACAAAGAGTTGTCATCCCTTAAACAGCACTTAGCATTTTTGCAGGATAAGTTGACCCTGTGAAACAACGGACAGACACAGCAGGCGGTACTGCATTACCATTGGCTTTATGACAATAAACTTGGATTTGGTCAATTTAATAAACGTACAGTATATGGTCATTTAAATAAGCGTACATATATGAAGTGTCATAGGTAGGCCAATTATAGGGAAGCAACATGGATGGAACTTGTTGCTGAGTAGACTAATATCCAAGCTGTTGCTCTGCGGGCCCTTTCAGAATGTCTGCACCAATAATGTCTACAATCAATCAATTTTACGACATCAAACTGGGCATTGTTCTCCAAAGCCTTTGGCCGAGCAATTCTGAACACATAGTCCCCTATTGTACGAATACAGCCGACTGAAAAGTAATCATATATTTTCTGATTCTCTTTCCCAGAATCACCTTTACGTGCTGGGTGGAGAGTACCTAGGAATCCTCTGGGTTCAACACAGGATTTTGCTATCAAAACATCTTCATACTCATTGGCTTAAAAGAGTCCAAACTGTTACGGTGACAGCACATGTCATTATCGTTGGTTGAACAAAAATCTGTCGCATCGTGTTATAATAAATATAAACAAGACATTCGTTTCCATGGTTTCCATAAGACAACCCATCTTCTCTTTTTGTTTAACGTGCTTCAATTGTTGTAAAGGATCAGACCGTAACGAGTCATATAAAGAATGAAAAATGGCATCATTGCTGCAAACCTTTAAAATACGACCGAGCACATGCATTTACAATAAAGGTTACACAATTTCCTAAGCGGTGCATTTTTTATTACAAAGTAACACAATTATCAATTCCCACTCCAACCTAGACTTGTACAAAATGTACCAGCATGTAAATTTGGAAATAAGCCATCTTTTTTTATTGACATACGGTGAGAATACAGTGTGGCACATCCGGTTACGTTTAGTCGTTTGCTATAAGTCCATGCTATGTACATATTCAGTAAAACTATCTCTAACATTTTGCCACAGGTATTAGGGACATAATACTTAAAACCATAAAGGTAAGTTTTATTTATTATATGCTTAAATCTAATTCGAATTATTCCAGCTGCAGCAAAAGCGAACGCCTTTGCCGTATTTCACACTCTTCATTGCACCCTTGGCGCTTGCATATCACAGTGTGTTGTGACTCTAAACCGACATCTGACTTATTTAATTCATAAAACACTTCAGGTGATGCAATGGCACAGGAGCACCGTAGAACTAATTTGAAATGGTTCATTTTATTCGTCAATTTGAATGCATAATACATTAGTAAAAGGCTAGCCATGGTATTAGTATGGGCCGGGACAATGAGTTAGCTGAGACAAGATTTTTTCATTAAGGTTATAAATATATATGATTAAGGCACCAATTACCGTTCCTTAGAATATTTTTGAATTGTATTCATTGGTATGGAACTTATGAATAAGCTACATGATACAGTATGGAAACGACTAACCTGCGGTGCCCAATTCTGAATGAGAGAGAGAGAGAGAGAGAGAGAGAGATACAGAGAATATAATGAGAATATAACGCGCATATTAGAATATAATTTATCTTATCGTTATTCTTCATTATGTCGGCAAATAAATCACATTTGCAACAAGGTAAGAATTCTGACAGTCTGGACTCTCAATATCGGTTCAGTTGGAGTGGTACCAGTTAAAACATTCCATACAATTTGCGGGCACAATACAGGCAAGACCTTACAGGTGTATATAGAAGGTTACGCTAATGAGAAAGCCTTGGTTCAGGAACCAATGCACTGGAATATCTTTCGGTACGGCCTTCAACGCTTTGCATGTTGGCATGCGAAAACATTTTTCGGAATATCAAATGAGAGCACGTGCCCTTGCCGTCCCTTCGGATTCACCTTGAGAAAGATTAATTTTACTTTTCCACCCTTTTCATTATCAAGGTTGGCCGAAGTCAAAACCTTTTTCTCAACCGGCCTTCAGTTTAATTCCGGGGTTTAAATCGTTTCGCAATCGATTTTTTTCTTTGGTACTGTGGGACTAGTTCATTACATAAGTAAGAATTTATAATTGGTCAGCATTGGGTACAGTTATATAAAGGAAAACAGCATTTGGATCTTTAAGTCCATTGTCTTTTTTTATCCAAAGCAAAACTAGCAAAATTGTAGGTATTCTGAGCAGAGCAGATCAACTCATACATGTAGCGTAATTCTCGAAGGTAAGGTATCTTTTCTGAAATTTTTCTGAAATTGTATGCTTTCCGTGAGGAAAATGTGCATTTTATCAAGTGCATTGTGTTAACTTTAAATGGCCATCTTCGTTATATTTCAAATACTTTTTTGTCTTAAAACAGCTTGCAGCGTCTGCCGTCAGAACAGGTG
This sequence comes from Lingula anatina, assembly GCF_051362555.1. Lineage (NCBI taxonomy): Eukaryota > Metazoa > Brachiopoda > Lingulata > Lingulida > Lingulidae > Lingula > Lingula anatina. Next base: position 30,031,345 of record NC_141769.1, on the reverse strand, counting down.
CTAGAAGCGTTTGTTGGTGCCTGTCTAGAAGCAATAGGCCAGCGCGAGGGGCCGGGGTGTGATTGGGTTATTAGTAGAAGCTCCCTAGATTGACCCGGCTTGCACACATAACATCTACTGTAATGTTTGGATGTAATGTAAAACGATTCTAGTTAAAACGCTCATGAACGCGACTGTGGATTCCTGTCCTCCCATCTCCTAACTGTACGGTCAACTGATCTAGGACATGACCTCTGCTACGGATGAGTTTCAGATGGAAGGATAATGAAAAATTAATGTTCAAATTAGTTCGTGATTGATTAAAGTATTTTGAAATAAGGACATAAATGCACATTTACTTTTTCGGATGTATTAAACCTCTTCTGTGATTTGATAGCTCATATTTCACTGTCATTTTACTGAATAATCTGAACATAACTGGAAAGACAAACACTCAACAAATATGTTAATCCATGGACGAATAGAGACACCTCAGAAAGTCTTAGTCGAAGAAGAGAACGAAGCACATCAATCAAATTAGAATTTCAAAAGAGTACATAGCACCAGAGAGTGCCAACTTCAATTTAAGATTTCTGACATCACAACAGAAACGCCAGAGAACTCTCTTGATATTCAGTGCTTGGCATTGGAAAGCGCCAGCTTCTACCAACGCACACGTTTTCTATTTGTCTGACATGGAAGCACATCAGAGACACATTATAGGCACACTATATCATCACAACTCTGGTATGACAGGAATGTTGGTCCTCTAGGGACCGTAGTCTGTTCTCCATTACTTTGTACAGGTGACATCCGTCCCAAACAAACCCCGACTTATCCTAACCTGTAGTAATCAAATGGGTAACCGGACTTCCGATCCTAGGTTCGCCATTCCTGGCAAATGGGTAACCGGACTTCCAATCCTAGGTCCACCATTCCTGGCAAATGGGTAACTGGCCTTCCAATCCTAGGTCCACCATTCCTGGCAAATGGGTAACCGGACTTCCAATCCTAGGTCCACCATTCCTGGCAAATGGGTAACTGGACTTCCAATCCTAGGTCCACCATTCCTGGCAAATGGGTAACTGGACTTCCAATCCTAGGTCCACCATTCCTGGCACACTGGTCAACATTGGACGACTTATATTATCACATCTTATCTCAGAGGATCGCGAATTTGTACGATTGGTATCTTTCGATAAAAACAATCCCCATTACTCTGTTGTCACCCCGCGGTACCAATCAAAGCCACGTGCCTTTTGAATGACAGGTTTGATGTCTTAATGACGTAAGGTCACCTCTAACAGTACCGAGCTCAACAAACAGCCTCGATGAGACGCAGCGTCTCTCGTGTGTGCATCGTGTACAATGTACGCCCTCTCAGCGCTATTAGTGTGGATACATGTATGTTGCGTTTGTACAAACCAAATGACCCAAATGGTTTGATCATAAGGGGAACCGTGGACTTTCTTCCATGCAATCACTCTCTAGACAAAATAAGATTATGATCGGAGATTGAGCATTTAACTTAACAGAGGAGGGGGTCGCAAAACGTAACCAGATGGGGTTGCCACTTGGGTTTTAAATGGCATATTAAGTACAAGTTGTGCGCCATTTGTACCCAAGAACGGCCAATGTTATGTTTACCTCTAGATAGTGATCGGATACGAATACAATGGTTCAAAACTGTTTTGCAGCAGGCGACCACTTAGACATGCAAAATACCGCCAGTCAGGTTGTATTGTCTTGTATTGAAATCTAACAGAAGGCACGGTTCTAAGAATAAACATATAATCGGATTTACTTCTATTGGTCGCAATTGATGACTGTCCATTGATATGTTATTACGATATTTGACCAATTTATGAACTCCGTTCATCGATCTTTGATAAATTGATCACATATGACTTAACGTATTACGAAGTGTAACTCAGAGACCACGTTTTTGTGTATCAAGCTCGATGAATTTCAGCTTTTAAAGAGAGTCTGATACAAACACAGTGACGTTGATTATGTTCTAGTTCCATCATAACATCACATCATCCAATTTGTTTTGAGATAAAATCATTTTAATTTTTTCCAACAAAACCAAACAAAACCAATGCCAAACGAATATGTCCTCCAGCGATCTCCAGAAGGATGTAAAATACTTTTGTGTATTTGAGTTTCTCATTCCCCTTCTCTCTCTTTCTCATATATATATATATATATATATATATATATATATATATATATATTGGCAGACCATTGATTCTTTAAGAAAAGCCTTAATTGACCATTTCTCCAGTATTCTTCTAGAAGCAGTCTTGTGTACTACCTGCTGTGCAATGTTCTTTTAAGCCTAATCCCCATCGACTGACTATTACTCAACCCATGCGGATGTTATTTGATTGTAATGGCTCTATCAAGAGAAGACGCTCTGCTCATATTTGCTAATTCTTGTCGCGGTTAATTATGCGATCGATTTGTTTCTGAAGTAAATATTGACGCTGATGACCGGGCATAGGCTTAACATGCACGCATGGCTTACTAATACCCAACGCAGCTAGGGCACAGCCATAATAGGATACCAATTAGTGATTATGTAGACATTTGCTGACTGCGGTAGCTTTGACAGGGAGCAACAGATTTGTTCTGTCGCGCATAGAGATTTTAGTCGATTTTTTTTTGCCTCTGCGTCCGGTATAAGGTAAGCAGCATTCAAACTCGGGGAATGAAATATTGTTTCATTTGTGTTGCTGGTATATCAAATTCTGCGGTTAGTGTGTGCCAGTAATTGGTTAGAAGTTTTCTGAATTATGTAATATTACTAAAATATCGGTCTTTATAAAGTTGCAGTAATGACTCTGGTATCTGTGGAAATGAAGCTGACCTTGCCGTGAAGAAAAATCATATACTCACGTCTGTTGCGTGTCTGAGGTAAGACCACGTAACACAATTGCTCTCTTATCATAGTTCTACACTACGCGATCACCGACCTTACACTTAACCAGCTACCGTCGCCATTAAAAAGCTGCGCGTGGCTCGAAGGGATCCATCGATCGGGGACGTTTTTACACGGTGCTTAAATTGAATTCACCATCCTTGAAGAAGCAGGACTCAAACAAATCATATTCTTGGTGCATTTATCGCGCATGTGCTGTTGAGAAACTGCTCGCCGTGAAGATATATAACCACAGCGGAGTGCCTGCTTTAAGGAGTTCTTTATGAAGAGCTACTTAATGCAGTGGATCACCAAGAAAAGATATCACAGTTGCGGACTGAAGGGTCTTTGCATTCTAGCATTACCAGTAATTAAATAGTCACAATAGTGCAGGAGAATTTAGTTATTTCTGGACGTGCTGGGCTGATGTCACATGAATATAACCAAGCGCAGCTTCTTTTTGCTGCATAAAAACTGTGTTTAGCAAATGAGCATTTGATCTCTTGAATATAATATCATTTATTGCAAAGGAGTGTTGAGTTTGAGGTATATTTTCAAGTTACCTCTAGGAAGTTTTGTTTTTCTCTGGTTGGAATGTAACATATGTCAAGATTAACATTATTTTCCAAAATGCATATTTTTCATAAATAAATAAATGTATCTTCTACATGTATATAACCTGTTTATTTTTCAGGAGATTTCGAGGCAGAGCATAAATAGCCCTCTGCAAGGTGAACGTCATGGATATAATGCTTTCTCTGGACGGTTGAACACTCGGGAACGATCAGATTCAAAAGAAATATTTGGAACTTTTAGGAGATTGTTGCATTATCTGAGGTATGTTAAACAGAGAATATATTTAAATATCATATATAAAGACGCATTGGGATTTTTGTCATTTTTAGTTCTTTCATATTCAAACTTTAATTCTTTGATTTATTAATTTATCGCTTCAGCTGCATACGACAATATTTGTAAAAATTCCAAAATGTGTAATTATTCCAAAACCTTTTTTCTTTTCGCACTGGCCATTTTACGTCTTTTTACTATCTGTCGTTCATCGGGTATTTTAATACTCGAATGATCCTAAATTCCTCGAAAACAACAATTTCAACTCAATTAGAAGTACAACTATCGACAGCTTTGTCCTGAACATCATTCACTCGGGTCCGTGGAGACATTGCTCTGTTGCTGCTATGGTGCCTCGTGGCTAAGATAACCGAACATTTATCCAACATTTCATGTCTTAATGATTGATTAAACCCTACACGAGGGCGTAGGGAGTAATGCCACAATTATTAATTATGATTTGACATCAGACTCAACTGAAGAGAGCGTGTGTGTGTATGAGTGTGTGTGTGTGTGTGTGTGTGTGTTTGTGTATGTGTTAATCCACGTACCGCAAGCTATACCTTATTTTAATTGTCTTTCATTCAGAAAGCAAATTACATTACTTTATTTTTCGGTATCTTTAACGGATTTTCTCTGCTTTTCAACCACCGGCCTAAAGCTATGGAGTACTACTAAACCAAATTCCACAATTCAGTGAAAAACATGTAAACATTGGATAAGGTTAAGTGAACGGCTGGATGTATTCTTCACATTCGATTTCACTCCACTAAAATGCCATTGTTAAGCTAAGCTAGTAATATCGTAATTGGAAAAGCATGTAACGGGCTTTTTAAACCTATTGAAAACTATCTGAAAGGACAGAAGAAATACTCATGAGGGCACAAATTCCCAAGAACCGCCTTGGCTTTCTGTCCTCAAGCCAAGTTTGACGACAAATACGACAAAGACATGTTGACGTAACTAATGGCTACCGTAGCTTAGGGAATGAGTTCGAAGCAAAGCTTCATATGAAAATGGCCCTGGTATCTGCAACATTCCATATACCATACAGATGATGCAGAAGTATGCCTTGCTCTTACAATCTTTTTAATTCAGACGTTTTTCGTCGTTACGCATTTTCAATTCAGATAAAACTGGAGGATTACCAAAGAGTTCATCCGACGGTCCATTCAATTTATATATAGGGGCAATCCTATAGAATCGGGAGATCCTCGAATTCAAAGAATGAAGTAATTTACTCCGTTTCGAAGACACACATTTTTAAAAAGTGGTACAGTTGGAAGAATTTTAAAGGTGTATCTTAGGGTCTCATGTCAGCCATAAGCTTATTTTCCCTTTTGGTACCGAACACGGACTGAATCCAAAATTTCGGAAAACGTGAAAAAGCGCAGGACGGCGTGTAAGAAAGAGCTACCGACGCATTACAGTCTTTACTCACCATTTTCAAACTAAGAACTTTTCTTGGACAGCAATGACGTTTTTGAAAAAGAAAGCACACTATCAGGTTTATTTCTGTTCCTTTCAGTTGGGAAAAACCGCAGCTTATCGACCTAAGAAAAAAGTAAGTGAGGCGTCTCTGTTATATGCAAACCTTATATGCAAAAACCTCCTAACTATCAGCTCATATAAAACAAGACGTCGACGTTAATAAAAGGATCCATGGATCTTGCCTGTCTGCAGAACACTTATTAGATGTGTTGATTTTGTACATAATTAGTGGGAAGTAGGAAGTGATATTGAAAAATGGATTTGGACTATCGGATATTTGGGAGGTAATGGTATGCTTTGCACTCTTTTAAATTTAATTTGCATACCAAGATTTGCGGGTAGAGAAATATTACCCAGTGAGCTTTCTCTCTCTCTCTGTCTCTCTGATTATGTTACCACTCAAGGAGTACGTTATACAATACATCACACCTTTCACTGTTGCCCAATTTTTTTAATCAGCAATCCATCCTCCTTAATTAAAATCTCGAATCCATCTTTGATGTGCGTATTGTTAATAAACGTAATGGGGATCGTATCGTAATGTAATGGCGATAAACAAAACATCGCGGTACCTTTAATTAAATAACTCGTTACTTAGAAAAGAAAGCGTCGAGGCAAATGACACCTGCGATGCATCATTGTCACTCTTAGTAGGAGCTACTATCGCCATCATCATCTTAATCTACTACTACTACCCGGTGGTGTCACCGACACCGCACCAGCCTCTACAGTTAATTCATCGGGAGCTTGCTTGAGTGTGGAACAGTAGCCCTGGGTTAAAAATATACAACATTTTAAGACAGACGTTTGATTTAGCATACAAAAATGTATAGAATATTTTGCTGGTTCTGTGGTGGGGTTTATTGGAAATTCGTCCACTAACGGGTTTGGTGTGTTCCTGTCCAAGTTGTAGAAATGGCTCTGTTGGTATTAACATGGTCCTATAGGAGGGTTCTTGGACACACCCATCTTTCCTTTCACAAGGCCTCTCTTCTAATTAAAAAAAAAAAATGGTTATTTTTTTTGTTTCTTTATTTAACTATAAAATGTATGATTATTGGCTCTTGTTATCAGAAATATATTTTCTTTAACTGTTGTTGTAGAACTACTGCAATCACACTGAAACCATACCTCAAGTCTGCCCCGATTTAAGGTATGAATGAGGTGTATACTCCCCAGAAGTGGCATTCTACTGTAATCATGCTTCACAAAATATCAGTAGAAATTGAAGCATAACGCTTCACCGCATAACCACATTTCTACTTTAAGTGCAGCAGTTTCGAAGTTGCGTGCGTTAAAGGAGCAGCCTTCTACTTTATATATATGCGTCGTAGCGAAGTAGGAAAACAGCAGCCTGTAGGTTCGTTTCTTTTGTTCTGCTCATATTCACGGCATCTCTAACCTGCTTCAAATCTGCTGCAAAAACATTGCGAATGTTACCAGCTCGTTCCCTTCTACTTAATTTCTACTTTATAGACTATAGGCAGGCCCGTAGCCAGGGGGGGTTCGGAGGGTTCGAAAGAACCGTCCCTTTTGCTGGGAAAAGGTCCACTCTGGGTAAAATTTGATGTAGGTACATGACGTTTTTATGTTAAAAGGTCCACTTTTTCAGAAAACGAACCCCCCTTTTGAAATTGCTGGCTACGGGCCTGATAGGGGAGCAAAGATATATTGCCAAACATAAATTTCCTCGCTTACGAACCGTTACAGTGAAATCAGCCCTCTCCTAACACGCTATTGCTGAGTCTTATTTTGGCGTGCTTATTTGATCTTTTTTATGTTAAAAGCTGCCTGGTACGCATTTTGTAAAGACACCCATGCGTCCTTCAAAAGTAAAATCCTCTGGTTAAAAAAAGATTTTTGTTTACTCCGTAGCAGTAGTATCAGGTTTTACATAGATAGTGTTTTTTCATATATCCCCCTTACATTCTTGGTAGCGTTTCTAATCCCCAGTCATTGCTTTAAACGTGTATATATGAATAACTCTTAATCATAAATATGAATACGAAACAAATAGTATTGCATTCGTTTATTTTAAACCTAATGTAAAAATACAAACAGTCAACAGAGAAGAGAAAAAAGAATTCCGGGTCGCATCTTTACACCTCCATCTATGAAGTACAAAGAGAGCCTCATGCTCAAGTTGTTATTTCACAGTTATATTTTATTATTAACGTGGACCCCAGTGTCTTCAAGGCCATGAAAGCAAGACTTGTGACACCTTGACTATGCACAGTGTAATTAGCTTTTTCACTACACGATTTGTTGTCTGTCATTTATTTTTAACCAGCGTCTACTTGATCTTTCTTTTTATTCAAAAGTGCATGAAACACCCTTTTGTAAAATATTTTAAATGCCCCTGTGTCCTTCTTAAGTATAGCCCCATTGGCTCATAAAATTGAAAGAGTTGATAATACAATGTTGTTATATAAGCATAGGTGACCATGAGAGGACACCCCTAGGCGTAATAAAGAAGAGAAATTGGTGTAGTGGACTTTTCAAGACCAGTGTCAGTGTACAAATATAAACATTGTGGCGGGCATCGCAGGGTTGCACATTTTTCGTGCGTTAGACTTGAGAACAAGAATTTTTTTAAATTATTTAGTGTGCTAGGGATCTGGAAGTTGAGTCACATCGTGCATTATGCGTAACCACACGATTGGAACAAGAGATAGACCAGAGGAACCGAGCAGCCAGAAAGTACTCATTAACTCCGATCGGCAAATCGTCACTCGAAAGCAAAACCATATATAATTATAGAATCACGTTTTTTTTTTTTGGGGGGGGGGGGCAGTGTAAGTGCGTTTCTGCATTTCTGAATGTATAGGAATTGTTGATCAAAATAAAGGTCACGACATGCGAGTTTTTATTCTATCGCCTGTAGGTTACTGTGTTAGAAACATGCGGTGTGCTGGTTTTTCATCTGTCCGATCCGATGTTCGCAGTCACGAAATATCAGCTAGTTCGATCCCATCGATATGATATGTACCTTGAAGTCAGACTGACATTATAATTAAATCAGTATATATTACATTTCATTGAATTTCTTCACTGACCGCTCACTGACTCGTTGAATAAGCCAGCGCGCTTAGCGCCCAAGCATTAAATATTGAACTGACGTAGATATTGGTCATTATTATTTCCGGTTAACTACTCCGATGTCTAAGAAGACGGACTTAGCGAGCCGGATTGTACACTTAGCAAGCGGCACCGTGGGAATAACAGTACATGAGAAGATCTGTTTGAATTGATTTTGGCAAATGTTGGTGTCTTCTACACACGTCTTATGTATTCGCACACTTAGAAGGCGTTAACCCGGGCACAAGCTCACGGCAAATGCTTCTTCACTCACGGCCAAGTTTACTGTCGGTACTGAAAGAATAATTCCTTATAATTGATGAAATATGGGACCGATAAAACACTATAATTATAAATAAATAAGTAAATCAATCAATCAATAAATATTCCATAACTATAGGTGGTGTGTACCGTGACAGGTTTATCAGGTAAGCTGAACAAACAGATCCAATAAATTGACACCCGAAGCATGCATGGACGAGAACATTATTTTTCGTTCATTAGCCTTTCACTTTGAAACAATATTCCTGAAAGCTCACACCGTTGTCTAGCCCCACCTTTCTTTCCACCGCATCGACCCAAAACAGTCCGTTGGTAGGTTCTCACGTGCACTACGCCATACGGTACGTCATGAGCTTTTACTGGGGGTGGCATATATCGACTGAAGAGCACTTAGTGCTGCTTCAAAAACCCATATTGGCGCCAACCATGCGAGACGCGTCCGGTGGCATATCGTTATGAAGGATATGAGCTGTTTTTGATGTATGGTCCACTTTGAAGACCTACTTGATTCTTGGCTTGGTGACGCAACTTTGAAAAGCAGCTGGACGGTGTCCAAAACCCACTCGAACACGAATGCTAGGCGCGTGTACACTTGACCAGCTCTACGCAAGTTGTTAATGCACGGCTGAGGGTCAAGATACCACTTAAGCCTCCACTTAATCGACTGTAATACACACATCTACAAAGTTAATGAGTGAGATCTCCACCGATGTTTAGTTTGTAGGTAGGTATAACAACGATGTTTTGTTCGATACCTGTTCAGATAAGCAGATGAATAACGAAAACCGCTCTTAGATAAATTCAGTCGAGCGTTCCACAAAGTTTTCAAAAGCAAGATGATACATGCTGTATACGTGGTTAAGAATGTGCATAGATAAGCGAGAAGTTTCCTTTCAGTTCCCTACGGAAATCATTAATGTGACTTAATGCGACCGCGCTGTCGCAAAAGATCCCTTCGTTCCTTTTCGCGGACGTTTCTCAACCATGAGCATTGTCAGTTCTGGGTTTAAAAGCAGCGTTTGTTTTCGAATGCGTTAAGTTGTTTTTTATTTATTTATTTATTTATTTATTTATTTATTTATTTATTTATTTATTTTTGTATGTTAATATAGCATTTTGCATAACTTTGCCGCAGTCGGTTTTGCGCTGCTTGACTTACCCATGTTCCATAGCGTTGGCACAATGAACGTTGTAAAATGGTTTATAGTTTTGTCACAATGGCCAATTGCAAGTTTAGTAATTTTTTGGAGGATAGAAATATCGTACGAAACCTAAGCACAGAAGCTGCCTAGAAGCATATATATCTGTATTCTGTTGCAGGGGATATATTGTTTGATCACCGTTATTTTTTTAAACAATATATTCTGCCATTTTTACAAGATACGTGTGGAACCTGTCGATCAATGATCATCTGCACCCCTTAACTATTGTTTAAAGTTGTAATCGCTAAATGTCTCGCGAGATCGATAAAATGATCTCTAATGGTCACTTAGTTTATGATATACGAGTGTGACGAGTGATTCCCCACGAGAGGATCTCGAGCAGTGACCCGGACTAACTGAATACGCGGAGGAGGCGCAGCACTCCGCTTCCAAAACCTAACTGCTGAAAAAACGACACCTACACGCGCCCCTTACACTACGGATCTTGAGTAAAAGTCATTTTTTCCGAGACAACAACAAGCCTGTGAAATGCGTATAGCTTTTATTAAATAGTTACTGTACAGACACATTTAGTCTATATGAATTCATATATGTGTCTAGGTAAATGTCCTTATTGATATTTCTAGGTACGTTGTTTGACATAATAACGCGTATTATAAATTTGCCGGATTTTGTCACCATAAATGTTTGCACTGTTATAGTCATTTTGTATTTGTGTGAATGGAAACAGTATATGTAAGCATAATGCACTGGCACTGGTACACCCAAAAATTTACTCAAGCGACCCTCTCTCGGAAATTAGCTGCGCGGTCAACTCGTTAATTATCTGGATCAGTGAGCGAAATTGTGCGTGATACGACTCAAGGAATATCCGGGGTGGTGGTGGTGCACATGCCCTCTTCAGTTTCCCCATCTATTTCTTATCGAGAGCCCTTCCAATAGACCTATTGCGCCCCCTTAAATCACGGCAGTGAATTTCTAAGTCCCGTATACATAAACAAGCCGATGAATCTTTTATTAAATATCCGATTCAGCATCTTCTATCCATGAATTATGGGCGTTCTCTCGTCTGCACTTGATAATTGCTCTTTACGTCTTCTTATTTCAGGGCAACTCGTCGCCATGAATACGGCCGAATTTGTGAGGAGTATAGCGACGGTCCTATGCACACTGTGGTTAATGGAACAGGTCGCTCTTTCTACGGCTCGACGGCATCATCAACGAAGGTAAGGCTATATAAGTAGAATCGCTATATAAAGATAAATCTGATGATGGCGTGATGGATTCGATGGTCTGGTTTGGCTTATTTCTAAAGGCGCAAGTAATATTCGATTGATAAGGTGTATGGTACAAGACCGATGAAGGATGGTTCTTTTGATATGGTTTGTTTCGGGTACTGGTGGGAGTGGCCGAGGGAAACCATTGTGCTGAAGGGGCCATCGTGTGAAGGGAATTTGATAGGAAGAGATTTTGACTGGATATAAATGAAAAATGCGGCGTTTTTTGTTAAAGTAGCTTGTAAGAGCTACTGTGATATGAACCAGTGCAGCATTTAAATTGTTTTTGTAAAATATACTTGCAGCTCTGAAAATGAAGGTTTCTCCATATTTGCAAACCCAGGCACAATTTTTCGGCACATATTTCAAATGATATCTTTATCCGTTATTCAAATGGAAGATTTCTAAAATGTAGAAATAAAAACCATCTGGACGGTGTGACATGCTCCCAAACATATATGCAGATCCCGGACTTTAGTCGATTACATAACAATAGCTTAGAAATAAATAAATAAATAGGATGGCAAGTATAGATGAACAACGGAATACGGGTGAATGAAGACTACTAACCAGCATTTTCGTGTAGTGTAACCTCTCTCTCTCTCTCTCTCTCTCTCTCTCTCTCTCTCTCTCTCTCTCATAGTATTCTACAAGTGTGCATCGTTTCCTAGTCAATTAACAAGAAGCACACATGTACATTAATATGCTTTAATCGTTCAAAAAGTATGTATCAAAAGGAGTAGCCGCAGTTTTATTTACTGTGGTCGCTGCAAGTTTTTTTCCCTGAAAACCTTAAATGACACAGGTGCTACATGTACAGTTAAGAAGGGTTCGCATGTGTGTGAGGACACCCATTCTAATTCAGAGTGAATTATGATATGGTGGGTAAAAATTTGTAATTGCCAAGGGCGGCATGGAAATGACCCATTGGTCGATACCTAAGTCGATTGCAAGGAGGAAGTTTTTTCATTCTTGCACGAAATATAAAAAGCAAAATAGGATATTTTCCTGTTATAACAGGACATATTGGGAATTCTTTTTATATTTCATATCCTATTTCCACATCTCTAAACGCCCAAGGGGTAACCCAAGAGTGCCCTTGGTTTTGACAAGTGTTAATAAGAGAAAGGGTAGTGCTAACTTCCGAATCTCTACCCCATGCCAATTAATGCTCTTCTGTTGTTCCTGTTTATGCAAATTCAATTTACTGAGGACGTAAGGGGTCAAATCTTGGGGTCCGAAAGGGGTCAAATTCTAGGGGTCTTAGATGCAGCACATTCCATTAAGAAGCAGACTACTCTTTTTATTTCTTGCTGATAAGCGTGCTGATATTATAATTAGACACAGGGACTTATTTCTGGGCGTATTGTACGGATTTATTACAAAAAAATATCGCCATAAAAAAACAAGCAAAAAACATTCCAGAAGTCTATTCCATTTGGTTCTTGACAAATCCTATGCCACCTGCTTATTGCAAACGTAATACAAATGTCACTCACAAAATGCACCCTCATACTTGGAGAGTAGCACTTCAGTTTGTTATCTCGTGACATGCCTTTCAGCTGATAATACATGATCACCTTTGCCACAAAAGTGACGCGATGGGGTCTTTAATAATGCATCACTTGTACCTCTACATTCTGTTGTTGACGTAAACTTACAACATCTTATCTAATTAATCACGCTCGAACTGGTTGCTCTGTACTTCAGAATGCGCGAATGCACAAATGATGAACTATGATATACGGCCCATACAGATATGTGTGTTTACTTTAATTACCCTGGCCCTTAAGACAGCCAGCGGTTAACACCCCGAAACAATCGTCATGAATAAAAGAACAGCTCGGTACTCGTGTGGTGTGTAAACCTGCCTCCCCGTGGACATTTTCCATATTACTGGCGGAGACTACATGGAACTGATTTATTCATTGGGATTCTGACTGAGCTTCCGTTGAAATGAGATTGCTAAGGATGGGGTAAACTCTATAGAGGGCATGATTTGCGGTTATTGAGGTCGTTGAATACTTGGAAAAAGAATTAGGAAATGATGCCTTGTCGGCAGACAAAATTATGAAATTGGATTCCGTGTAGAATTTTCTTTTAATACTGACTTAGAAAGCTAATGAGCATCTAAAACAAATCGATCTCCAAAGAATATGTAAATACATTACTTTTTTGGTGCATACAATAGAGATCCATTTGACTACTTAACATTATTTAAGGCTGTTTAGCTTCATTTGTACTTTTATACGACGCCGTTGATGAAAAGTTATTGGTTTGACTGTCACGTACGTGGTTTGTAATATCAGTTTTCATCATCAGACGTTTAATTTTTCCAAGGGATGTTTCCATGCAATATTTTATCAGCAACATGCAGTTTTCCGGAAATTTCCATTACGGTATTGACAACGGGGTTCATTTCTGAATACACTTGCACTAGGGGTTAATCCTCCCTTTTACTGCAAGCTGTTAGGGCCTGTTCGGAAACAAGTCGATCCTCGGATCAAATATGGCTGACCCATTTGAAAGCTTTCCGCGCAATCCCATTATGGATTCTTGCGGGGATTATACGGCAAGCTTTCAAGTGGGTCGGCCATATTTGATCCGTGGATCCGTTAGTTCTGAACAGGCCCTTCAATTCAGTTTGCACAAAGTGCTTATCAGATATACGCTGAGGACTTGTTCCGGGCAGGTTAATTCAATAAAATAGGAAGGTTTTCTTTCCCATCTTTGAGTAATCTTGAAGGTAACACAGTTTCTTTCTGCCAACTTATTACTGCTACACATTTACCTTCTGCTTTCCCAGGGGCTAAATTGATCCTGTTAGTATTTTCAGTGCATGGCGTTGTTTCTAGAGGCATTTTGCTGGTTCGAGCATTTGAATTGACCAATGGTTAAAACCAATTTTTTTATCAATCAAATGAGGCCAGGGTTTTGTTTTTAAATCGAATCGATAGCTAGAGTTAAGTAGCACTTTGTGTAAGCTAAATAAGTTGTTGCCTGGGTAGTATTCCCATGCATTAAACTACTCTGATGAAACTTCGGTCAGAAAACCCACGTGCCGTTGCTTGCAATATTTATCACCAAGGATTTTAAGCGGTCAATGCCTCTCAATGTTCATTTCCCTGGTGAACAGTATCTTACAATCGAAATTCGCGCAAAAAAGTGAGTCTCCTCAAACGGTAAAAATCTCAAATGACGCCACCGAATTATTCTATCCTGGACGTCAGCGGATCGCTGAATTACTGTAAGAGCTATGTTTTGTTATTATTGAAATATTGTCCACCTTGGGTCTTTATGTTTAAAAATGTCGAAATAATAAACACCATATATATTCCCAATATAATTGTTATATAATTTGTATATACAAATTATCTACAGTCGCGCAGCAAACATAAAACGAATTCTAAGACACAAAGAAAACCCTCGCCACATATGGGCTTTAATGCGTGATCCGTTGTTTTGTGACGTCAATTGGATCATTTCCCCCTTGAGCTGGACCAGCTCTGAACACACGTACGTACAGTTATTATTTTGATGGGCATATCAAAGATAGATTGAATAACTCCATATAAAAAAGAATGTGGTAATGGCCCGGCTAGGGTACCTTGTAAACGATTGGTCGTCTAGCCTGGCAGGCACCCAGTGGAAATGCCACTCAGAATAAGAAAGCATTAATTTAGATTACGTCTGGGTACCTTATTCTTTATACTTTGTCATTCGCTGATTACACATACGTAAGGAATGATGTACTGTTAGGTCTATAGACCTGTGAACAAAGCAGTCATTAGTGGATGAGCCTGTTGGGCTATTGATCAGCAGTTCTGAATCGGTAGATGGCGTGATACCTCTTGTGCTTAGGACGCTTAGAAGACACGTAAAATGAATTTTGAAGAATGGACGGGCAGAAGTGCGATAGCTGGTTGGTTGCTTGATCTCAAAATTCCGTCGAATTTATTTCGAAAAGTGGCATAAATCGAGCCTGTTTTTCGCGGAACTCTCTCTCTCTCTCTCTCGCTCTCCTGACAACGCCCATCAGTCCTAGCGTGTGTACCGGTATATATGGCTTAATGCTTGAGATAAGGCAAAGAAATCATATATATACAACATTGAAAACATTTTGTTTTAAACAACTTTTTAAACAGCTCTTATCTATAGAGATAAAAAAGACTTCATTTATATGCAAAAGTATGCATAACACGTTTCCTGCTACTGGTATGTGATTGTCTCGGGAACATTACACAAATGATGAACCAAGCCTTGCCAATTTCAAACAATCTTTGGGCGGTATCCAATGGACTGCATGTATAGAGCTGATGCATTCATGATTTCTTCGACTGTCTTCAAGAACTACATGTAGGTTTATATGCATGTTCTCGTGCCAGCTTGTTGCCAATTGTTGTTGCATAACTCAATTACAGATTTCAGAAAGAGCTCTTTGAGTTAACCAAACCGGTTTTGTACATTTCTGTTTCATCTGGTTACATTTTTCCACGTGTTAAGTGCAACTTAGTTATCTGGCCGTGAACATGTATTGGGTAATCAGCATTTTATCTTTATCTGTATTATTTTCCATTACATTAAGTTATATCACCCGGTGACCTTTGTATTATAAGGTAAATGCTCCTGTCTTTTTTTCTCTAATTTTCTTATTGACTATCAGTTGCTTATTTCTCAAAGACTTCTTACGTGTTTTTCAAATAGCGAATTGATACGTGTAGTTCACAGATTGTGAAAAATACTTGTTCAACTGAAAGTGAAAGTAAAAGTAACGCGCGGAACCGTTGTATTACATTCATCAGTATAAAAAAGAAATTTCGAAACTCATAAATACTTTTGAAGTTCCAGGTGTTGTAGCCATGGCTCCCCATTAAATGTCGCATGGCTCTAGCTATATTGCGTGAGGTTATGCAACAGTTTTTATCATAAATTGAGGATAAATATATCGTTTGTTTGGTGGTTGACCCTGCGAGTGGGAAAAGATGAAAAAAGGAGTATGGAACCGAGGTCCTTCCCAGGAAAAACATTGTGGACTGAGTTTTTAAAAATCCATGAAAAGAAAGTTGACAATGTTAGTATTTCCAACGTCAATTGATCATTATGTTTAACGCTACAGTAAGATAACAAAGAGTGCTTTGAAGACTAGACGGCAGTTAGGTTCTATAATTCTTTTTGCAGTTTGTGCGTGTGGTTGTATCAAAAAGCCAGAAATCTAATTCGAAGTTTTTATTACAGCTAACGCATTTAATTGTAAACTTGCGTGACACATGCAAGTTATATAATGTAATCAATCGCAAACCTTTATTTTGATGCAGAAGCGCTTGCCTTCATCTATCTTCAATGTAAAAGAGGTACAGTTGCAAAAAAAGGCTTTTTGGATTGGTGACAATAGAGTGGCCACAAGGGATACTGCAAACTGTATATCTATTTTTTAATTTAGAACCCAACTTGTGCGTCATTAATAGAGAACACCGGTAAAATCGATTAGGATAACAGTTATGCCTTTTTTATAGTGCCAGAAAACACTTACATTGCCGCCTATACCCCGTAGCAGTGAGTACCCTGAGAGCATTACTCTCAAAAACGTAAGTCTGATGATCAAATATTCTGGCACGACGACACTCCAAGCTTAGCTTTCCATAGCCTTTCATTCATGTTGTCAAATTCTACCAACTGATTAGATTTGGTGTGTTTCATCCTCCTTACTGACTTTTCAAACATTTCATCCATTTTATTGATATTTGGAACTCCTCCGCGAGATTTATACCGTTATCCACACCCACCGCGTGTAGTTTGAATACGTGGTTTTGAATAAACCACACTTTTGCTTGAGTCGCTTCCATACATCTGTATAGTAAAAAGCACGGTCATATACACAGTCCCGACTTACATCCACTGAACACATACATGTACATGTTGTCACTCTCATTGCTTCCCACCATTTCATATAGCAAATCGTCCATGTTTTTTTATCTACGTTACTTCTACTCACTAGTGGCACTGTAGTTTACAACTGAGCACATTTTCTACGAGTTACCCTTTTCCATAAGAAATCTTTATTGGGTACATTGCATGTTTTACCCAGCAAAAACTGATTATCATCTTTTACTTGTTGACACAATGAAACCAACCTTTACGTAAGGTTTTGTATGAACGTTGCCAGGGTGACTTGATAATGTTTCTACAGGTGACAAATTAATATATAAAAAACAACATTAAGGTAATGTATTGCCATGCTTTCATTTACGTGAAATACTCTGTTTCATTTTTGATAGTCGCAAAATGTTTTTATACACTGGCAATTTCGTAAAATTTGATGTTGTTTTCATTTTTTTAATATAATTTAGATTAATTTTCAAAACATCTTAAGCACTCTTTTTTCTGTAAATGATATAAATATTAAACACATTTGTTTTATGGAACTTAGTTATTTGATAAGGTCTGTATTTCTGCACATATTTATTTGAAGTATACTTTTGTAAACTCTTGTTACTTGTTTTTCGAAATTTAATCATTCTCATCACCCGCGTAAAGAAAAGTTTCAGCCAAAGAAAATTAATTTAAGTTTCTCTCATTGCAGCACAACGAGTGTAAAGGACACGAAAAAAGACGCACCTCCGCCCGAAGACAAATACTACAATGACAGTGTCGCCTTCACTCTGGTCGACTTTCTGAGGATCAAAGATGAAAGGAAGTACGATATGAGGATACGACCTGGATCCAAAACAGGTTAGACAATGTTTGTATCAATTGGAACACACTTTATTATTGCGGACAACTAGGGATTCATTTGAACTGTTAAAGCCCAGTATTGAGTCTAAATGTAAAGAAAAACTTTGATAACTATAGCTGTTTTTTTTTAAACGGCCCCTAGTCCCCATTTCACCAAATATGTAAATGTTTATTTTTGTCTCCAAGGACAGGTATTCAAATGCCCTTAAGCCCCTGGATATGTTGTATTCCATTTCAGAATTGACATTTAATCCTTTTTACTCATGCTTTTATCCGTCTAATGGAATTGTATCACAAATAGCCGTGTTCTCCTAGTGGACACGGCAGGTTGATACCAGATCAATGGGCAAAGCCATTTAGTGCAGGGTCGGGGGGGGGGGGGGGAAGGTACCCTCTACCAGGGTCAAAGATGGGTGTTTCACTAGATATTTACTGATATGTCTTTGGCTAATACATGACACGATTATCTGCGCTGGGAAGGGGGGGGGAGTGCAGATGATTAATGGGGGGGGGGGGGGGGGGGGGGGGGGCAGAGTTGGAAGCCTTAAACACGAGCGAGTTATTCTTTGGTCTATCACCGCTGGTAATTGTCTAGACGCTGTCTGAGAGAAAGGAAAAGGTTAACAGTTAGTTAAAAATATTGAAAAGGCCATGGGAGGTCCCGTCCGCAGCCAACAGCATTGGAGCAGGCAATCAGAAACCACTGAAATTAAGTGGGGTTGTCATTTGTCCAAATATCTACTTACCAGTTTGATTGTCGAAGACCTTATGGCGGAATTTAAGCCAATTTTGTTCAAATCAAAAGCCAATATTGCAACAAGTTTTCAATTCACATTCGGTGTTTTTTGTGCTGTGATCAATAAAGGACAAACGTCAAAGCTTATTGGTTGAACTTCAACAATCTCTGACTAGAGGAGATGCGATGAGGTAGATAAACTCCACTGCTCTTTGTTCTAGATTCTATAAGGTATCAAACATTATGTAGTTTATGTCACCCAATACTGTATTAAACCCGAGATGGAGCCCGTATAGTGACATTTTACTGTATAAACTGCAGTTCTTTAGCAATATTTTGCGGGTTTTTTTAGAAGACAGGATATCGACCCTTGTCTTGACAAAAGAACCATATAAAAACACTTTACAAACCAAAAATGTAGTGTGTATATAAACATTATTTTGCTTTGTTAAGCACGACTCCCTAAGGGTTACGATTTTACGCGTATTTGAAGGTTTCCTATCCAGTATTTCCTAACCGAATCAAATTATCCTCGAAATAAAAAGCTATGTTTCCTACGAAGCGTACGTCCCATCACTTGGATTGGATGATTTATACCATTCCTAATTAATTGAGTTAAAACTCTGAATAACGTATCAGCAACTTTAGACAACCATGTATTTATTTACATTTGGGAAGATAATATTGACACCAGGCACTTGAATTTGTTTTTTTAAAATCTTTTTGGAGGTCCGAACGGGGAGAGATGGGTAGCCTGACAGGATGTGTAGAATTAAGAAATATGTCTTTGAAAACGCAAGTAGTATACCTTTAAATGTGTGCTTGCGTACAGTGCCTTTTCTTACTGTCATTCAGTTATCTAACAAGGCAATAATCAACTTCTGGCAATTACATCATTAGATCATTTTCACGTCGCATTTACCAAGGCATAAATTTTAACAATAAAAAAATCTTAATCATAGCAATAATAACACATGCATGATTTTAATCAAAATGTTACACACCCAAGGCAAATCTAGAGGTTAGTGACTTAAATGAGCACTGCAAAGTCAGCTCAGTCCATCTAGTCTGAAAATCACTCAACCGGCTAGATAAGGGATAACGTCACATTTATTGGGCTAGAATCGAATTCAGATTATTTACAAATTGTGTTTAATCATACGAACTGTAGTATTTACTTACAGTTAACAAATTATAATACGTATCCTAAAAAGCACATCAAAACTCTAGGTAATCCCAGCGGACGCACTCGTTACCAGGAATTGCCGTTTCTTGCAAGTTTATTTGTCTCCCATGTTGGATCTTATCTCCTAATCAAAAACTAAATCAATCACCATATGCTTGGACTGACTTGAACTCAAATATCAGTCATAAAAACCATCAGTTTCCCTTTCTATACAAGTACAAATTACATGTAAGTACACATTTGTAGATTGTAGATTTTTCCATTTTGTTCGACAACATGCATTTTACTTTCGGATACAGTGAAATGACTCACATCAAAGCTTAGCCGTATTTTTATACCTTTGACATTGCCCATACCTGATACGCATTGGAATTAAATGGAAATGACTCCGTTTCTTGACATGGTTATATATATAATTTATTTTATTATATATATAATTCATAATCTGTTCATAGAAGGCAAACCTGTTGTATCAGACAACAAGGTTAGTTTGGTTTATTTTGAATTAAATGTTTGTATAGTGTTATTGTACGCCTAAAATTTGAAAATAATAATTTATTCAGTATATATATATATATATATATATATATATATATATATATACCACCACATTCATTATTCCCCTGCATGTCCAGATTGCATAAACAGTTGCATGGATACTTACGTACTGGTACGACACACCGCCAGTCCTGACAGCTGTATGTCTTCTGTTCTTTTAGGCGAAGTGACAACGGTTACTATGAATATCCACGTGTTTGACTTCGAGCATATAGATGAGCTGCGTTGGGTACGTATCTGCATCAAGTGATAGTGTGAGAATACCAAAGATAATATTACAAAAGATGTTCAAATGATATGTGAAGAGCCAGTTTCTTTCGATTCCGCTACAACTTGCAAGTCCAAGTAACTAACTCGCGTGTCATTATCAGGGTTGCAATATTTTTTCAAGTAAAGTTGATGATTCTTGGCTAGTGATCTTAATGTTATGTGGAAAGAAACGTGTATTAAAGGTAAGTTCGCGTTACCCCTCTCTATCTGTAACTATAGGGCACCTCCCTCTCGTTATAATGAAGTATATTTTAATGCAATATATAATAACTGATGATTTAACCCCACGCTCTGCTACAACCGAGAGAGAAAGAGAGAGAGAGAGAGAGAGAGAGAGTGAATGACATATTCATGGTCTTGAACCTTTACGTCTACAGCAAACCTAAAAAGCCTTTGCAAATATTGCTTTACGGGTAACAACACCAAAGATAGGCCTTAATTCAATAACCCATGTAGGTCTTTCGATTTTTTCTTAGACGCATTACTTTTTCGGTTTTGGTGATTAATGAAGAGAAATTACGGTCCAGCATTCACAGATATTTCTTGGAAATCTTGATCATGTCCTGTGAGTGTCAAGACTAATTAGAATTGTTCAGACTAGGACAACTTTAGACCGGAAACCTGTCCGACTGGCGTTGTTTCGTAATTTTCAAACTGTACTCACATCTTTTTAATTCTTTTCTTTTAGGAGTACTCAATCAACGTTTATTTTCGCCAAAGATGGCTGGACCAGCGCCTCCGTTTCCCAGGCAACCTGACCAAGCCATTACAGCTTCATTATAATAGCATCAACGAACTGTGGCAACCCGACTGTTTCTTTAAGAACAGCAGACGAGCTCATGGCCACGACATTGCAGTGCCCAACCGCTTGATTAGGGTTTACCCCAACGGGGAGGTGTTCTACAGTCAAAAGTAGGTTTCTATTCAGCTCCTGGTCCCAGTTTCACAAAAAACTTAAGTCAGGTCCACTGTCTAGGAACTTAATTACCAAGGTTACATGGTCACATGGGTACATCTTACCCTATCAGGAGCAGTGTAACATCACTCTCATGGAAGTTTTTTTTTGTGAAACTGGGGCCTGGACCTTGTTTGGTTTTAAGAATGAAAGTGAAAATGAGCTTTTCCCAGCCCAGTCACTGGCATACAACAGAAAAGAGTAAAAAAAGCTGCGGGACATGTTAGAACAGCTCCTCCAAGATTCCATATTATGGAATTAAGAGAGAGAGAGAGAGAGAGAGAGAGAGAGAGAGAGAGATGGGTGAAATATGTCTTAGCCAAGTCCTCTAACGAGCACAGCCGGCTACTTTGCGTTGAACAGGAATTCTAAAGGGACCCTCACAATGTCGATTTATCACGCATGTAAAGGCAACATCGTTTCTATAGTGCAGTAATCTTTTCTGTAATTGATAGCTCGTTTCTTTTTCCTCTGAGACTCATGAGACATATGTTCTTACGTGAAAGAAGGTGTCTCGTAGCTCCTCAGCTATAGTACATGTATTTTGTCGTTTGTCAAGCCTAATGCCATTGCCGTTATTACAACAGTACGCCGGGGTATGAAACAAGTCCCTTTCTGATTTGAAAAACTTACTTAAGTCACTTATTTTTGCGAAGTCCAAAATAATAACCAGCAACAGATTATTCTCAAAGGAACGCGGTAATTTGCAGCTGCATCTGATTCACAAATATACTAACAAGTTACTTCCCAAAGGAATTGTTTTATTACCACATGAAAAGTTTGTTTTATCATCTCCCCTGCATCTTCATTTTCCGTTCTGAATATCAGCTAACTGGATATCCGATTGTGCTCTGTTAATCGTTGATTACGTGTTGTTTCATTATCTGTTGAAACCATATTGTCAATTCTGTTTGCCGCTACGATACTTGTGAACGAACAAAAATGTTCTCTTTTCGGCTAAAAAGTCGATGTTTTTGTTTGTAAATCAACAATATCTTCAGTCAAATGGTGATTACTCTCTTTTACATTATGCTGTAACGGCTGCCTGACATGCTTAGTATATAAATTAATCAGCTTACAGTCAAAGCGAATACCCCAACTTCCGTGATTTATTTTCATGGTTTTAGATTACTGACATGCACAAAAGCATTTAAGTATTTTTCGTACAATAGTCGCTGATTGCAAACAAATACTCAAGAATACAGTCATTAAAAATATATGGAGTTCATTTAGTGACATTCTTCAACGGTGCTGTGACAAATCGTGTGTTTCAGACTGACTCTGTACCCTTCCTGCAAGATGGTTTATCACAGTTTCCCCATGGACAAACAGACTTGTTACCTGCAGATTGTTAGCTGTAAGTTGTTTATCTTAATGCTGTGTTCCAATGAAATATTTGATATTTGTATTCGGAATATGCTGGGAGACTAGTGTTCACATTTCACATTTATTTTTTGATATGATATGTTTGCGTACATGTAAAGCGATTTTGTATCTAACCTAAATAATTGCCGCAAATAATTATTACTGAACCCACTTGTATGTCAGAAAAACTCTTAATATATACACGTTTCGATATATATATATGTACCATAAGTGTACATTTAAACAGTTGTGTGAAACGCTGTTGTGATAGAGACTTAACATTTCTGTCCAGATGCCCACACAATGGAAGAGCTGGTGTTTCGATGGAAGGACGTAGACGGAGTCACAATCGAAGAAGATCTGGAGCTTCCGCAGTTTGACTTAAAGAAAGACGACCTTCGGCACGGCGCCTGCAACAGTGGTTATTTTACTGGTAAACTTCCCCCTCCTAGAACGTTTCGTTTCGAACTTTGCAAACCGTTGTTGGCAAAAGCGATACCGCATAATAAAAAAAAATCCCAGTAAATATACACTTCCCAGTCATTCACTAGGCTACCGGCTACCTTTAATTTATATTGATTTGGCCAATAGTTGTAGGAAACTCACTAATTTGAATTGCAGTGATTACTTGGGAAGAAAAATCGAAAATACGACCTGTTGCACCCCAATTAAAGAAGTGCATTTCAGTACACGTTAAGGTTATTTAGAAGAAAATGAAACTCACAGTGCACATGAAGAAATCTACGTTATTATCAAGTTATGATTGGAATGTACTTTCAAACTATCCACATTCGAAATAAAAGTACTGAAATTAAAGTATTAAACATCTAATTTGACCACCTGATTGTATTACAATACTCAAAATTCCCCCTTCTAAATGGTTTTGTGCAAGTCAATCCCAGAAGGGATATCTGTGCTGTATATGTTCTTATGCAATATGGCAGACGGTGTTGTACATTTTACCCCAAGGTGCTCTGTGGTCGGCATCTTCCCGTAATACATGCTGCTCACCGTCTTATCGCTCTCATTGACTGCGTCAAGCGGTGCTCCGGTTTGCACTAGTGGGAAATGTTTGCAAGTGAAACATGCAGGATTAACCAACCTTTACCAGTAATCTGGTGCGATTACATGTATGTATTGATTCCTTATCCTAAGGGCAATATCGTAAATATTGACGATTTTGTATTAAATCTGAGGTAATATGACAAAGGCATGGTATGTACGTGTCTCTCCGGGGCGTATATCAGCAAGGAACTGATGTTTTTGACACACGGGTCTTTATTGTGGAGATGTTCTGGCAGATTACATTTTGTAAAATATTGACTGGAGTTTCTGTTAACCTTATTCAATCAAAAAAGTGCCCGTCTTACAAATGACTTTCACGTCTATACATAACGTCTGGCATTCCTCACTGCATGCGATTCTGCCTGTTCGTCCCTGTTCCAGAGAAAGTGCTGTACATGTCTTCAAGCATTTTTTCATTGCTTTTGAAGGTACCCCACGCTACCAAATAATGTTTTACCATACATCTATATTGTAAAACTCACGTGAATGAATAAGAAATCAAAACATTATACATTATGCATTAACGTACGTTATGTAATCGATAAGAAAAAAATACTTCATAATCAGACGCATTTAAAAGAAAGTAGTTTTTATCACACAAAGCTAGGTCTTAATAAATTCCACTGGCGCTTTCAAAATATGGCATTTTTAAATGCACCACACACATATATTAATTGCATACAACAGCGAACTGATTCGGTTTTTATTTACAGGTAGTTACGCGTGTTTGTACGTCAAATTCGCCCTGGAACGCAAGCTGGGCTACTACTTGAGCCAGATCTACATCCCGTCTGTCCTGGTGGTCATTCTGTCCTGGGTGTCCTTCTGGCTGGACGTGAACGCCGTGGCCGCCAGGATCTCTCTCGGCGTTCTCTCCATCTTGACCCTGAGTACCCAGAATGCATCAGTGAACCAGACACTTCCGAAGGTAATTATGAATTATACGCACATAACGCTGCGGTCATTGACCATTTGCTGATAGCATCTTAGAATTGGCATCGTTATTGTTTTTTATTCTTAACTAGGTGATATATCATAGTCCTGTTGTCGGTTTGATCTTGGGGCTGTGCGTACTATAAGTGATATCCAGGTAAACTAATGATGGGACCGCAATACCTAGCAGCCAAAAAGAAGCTATAACTACACATAAAGTACACGAGGCGGTCGAGACGCATTATATTTAAGATTCTCAGTACATATAGATAAAGTGTAAGGGCATTCCCGAAGGAATTGTCTATATAGCCATAAGCTGTATTCAGTCAAACGTAAGACGCGGAATAGGTCCAGCACGTGCCATTACCACTTAATGGTAATTGGATCTTTCTCTGCAGGTTTTCTGAAGACAGTGGTAAAACATAATTTCGATTTAAAGAAGTCCTGTTCAACAAACCTTTAGTGTGTCTTTGCAGAACAAGCACTTTTTGGTTATTTTTACGTTTGTTGAAGAGAGGGGGTCTGTCGAGAAAAAACTGTATGGAAAAGGCATTGGTTCCCTGCACGAACGACGTCTCTTTATCTTGAAATATTGTCCTGTTACGTGTAATACTAGTATATAGGCTACAGTCAGAGTATGCGTTTCAGGAAATTATTTATATCACCCCTAATTCTTCATTCATTGTATCTTTAACAAAATATCAAAAGGTTAGCATATTGGCATATATACATACGGAATCATTTTGATGGGCATAGAAATACAATTGCAGAATGAATGTTTATAGGTAGTGATAGCACTGAACCTCTGCTAAAGGTCCCAGAAGAAAGCAATAATTTTCTGGATTTTGACCAGATTCCGAATTAATACCCGTTGATTAAATAAGGTCGCGTTTCAGCCGTGGAGATCATGACGCTTCCAATGGGTAAATTCCGTGTCTGAAATTCACTCCATTTTTAGTTAACTTGGGGGAGTTAAAGAAGTAGAAATCCGTTATAAAAATAGGAATAACTAGGCAGGACGGTCAATAATTAGGCCTTAGGGACTGAATAAACGAACGCTTTAATTGAAAATTTAAGCAAAGCAGTGATACGAAAATAAGGTAAAAGGACATGAATCAGTGCGCTCAATTAAAACGTCAAACGCCATGTGCATCTGGAGGGTTCTTTTGTCAGTTCGCGTTGTCCTCAAAAATGATAAAGGAGGCTGATCTCGTCAACTTGATATTTTTTTCCCCGACAGATCGATGCCTTGAAGTCGTCTGAAAGCCCTGAAATATAATGCTTAATTGAAACTGTAACCCCATATCCGACTCGAATCCGAAAATCGATCTGCATAGATGTTGAAATAGACAGTATACCGCAGAAGGGATGCTATTATAGCATTAATGGAGTGATGAATGACGATTATAGTTGAATCGTACATCATAGTTTCTTTCCATTTCTGCTGGGACTGTGTGCTGATGCTGTTGTCCACCAATGCAATTTATTGCTCTCCCTTTCCTTATGATGGAGTGTGAATGATAAAAAAATTACTCGTCTTGCGTGAAAAATATAATTGAAAACGATGTCCATCGATTACCAAAAAGAAATTTGGGCACATTTCACTATTTCAGCATTTCCTTCTACATTCATATAATTAGGTTTATGCTAGGTGAACGGTTACCTATATATGTATCTATTGCTTTCAGCGGTCTTTGTTTTCTCACTTTCAGATTTCCTACGTCAAAGCCATTGACGTCTGGATGGCTACGTGTCTTTGTTTCACGTTCTCCGCCCTTTTAGAGTTTGCAGTTGCTCACACTTTGTACAGGAGGAACCACGTGACTCAAACTATAGAGCTTCCGGTGTGTATCAGTCTCTGTTTGTGTTTATTTGGGTACTATTTACGGTGTTTAACCACGTTCTGCATAGTTTTTTAAAGATATTTATCTGTTGTTCTTTTATTGTTTGTTTTATATCTTCATAAAGAATAGTGTACACAGAGTGAAATACAGGTATGTTTGCAAACCTTAAGCTTGTTTTAATGTTATTTTGATTCTCAATGTCTTTGCACAGACAAACAAAATGTTTTCAAATTTCAAATGTTCATATGAACAACCAAACAACAACAAAAAATAGATTTTCACCCCGAAAAAGTAGCAACCCCCCCTTTTTTTCCAGAACTGATCGTTACTGAAATCTCACAAACGTCTTAAACAAATTAATATCGTGAGTCACGCCAGGGATAAAATAATTAAATCGCAACTTTATTGAGACATGCCATGATGGAACGTTATGTCATACCTACGACGCAAGATTATTTGATTGTATTTTCAATATTTCAGTCTCCCCAGGCCGGCTCGCCCAAGCGTAACGGAAACTCGGGATTGAACCGTGGCTTCTCCTTCGCCTCTCGGGCCAGTGAGTCCGACGGAACATGTCAAGCAAACTGCAGTATGCTTCCCAAAGACTCATGCAAGCGCTTTCATAAAGTGAAACCAAATAAAAAACTGGATGTTATTTCCCGGGTGATTTTCCCGGTCATTTTCGCCATTTTTAATCTCATCTACTGGTGTGTCTACACTCAGGTGTCTTTTAACGTGGATCCGCAACTCGGATAAAGATAAAGTCGGGATGTGTTTTGTAAAATGAACTGTCTTCTGTCTCATGTCATGCTACGTACATGTAATGAACACACAGTATATGAATATCATTATAAGTAACCATAAAGCATTAGTTACGTGAACATCGCGCTTCGCTGTCATCACATATGTATATTTATCATGAGTTTTTATGTTGACAAAGTGGTCAACAGTGTCATCAGACTTATAAATGTTTTCGTGTACATTTATGCTGATAAAGGCTGAAAAAGAGGAAGGCCATTACAAACAATTGATAGTAATGTTTTTGTAAAGAATGCACAGTTCCCATTGTTGATGTTCAGTATTGTGTTAGGTGAGAAAAGGCATTGTGTTGGGTGTGAGGCAAGAGCTCACTTCAGGCAAGAGCGCACTTCAGGCATGAGAAAATCAAACGCTGAACACAATATTATCAAAGTTGCCGTTAGACCCGATGACAAAACAGCACAATAAGAAAGAAAAGAAGCAAAATCTGATAAATGTGCATATAGTGACTGCTTTGTATAATAAAACATCTATTAGTGACATATTTGGTAATTGTTCAGAAAAAAAGAATTCGATAAACATACATGTACCCTCAAAGCCCTTGAAGAGTGTAAATTGGAGGTTAGGTATCCTACAGAGACATGATGTATCTCAAAGAGCGACCTGAAAACAGCACTCCAACAGTGCGATACAGGGAGGAAATAAACTCTGTTGAGGACAAGCCATAGATACAGAATTTGTAATGTTTATGCAGCCTTATATTGATGCTAGTTTTCCGGGGCTGACTTGATCTACGTGTATAAGTAAAGGGACATTTGAACACGTGTGTGATGTTTACATGTGTATCGTTTTTATAAGTTCTGTTATTGTGCATTGAACGTGCTTTAATAGTATTCACGTCTGCAAGTAATTGTATCGTTAACTATTTATGCATTCACTTTGTAGTGGACTATATATGCTATTCTGTACATATAAGCCTTGTGTTGGGAGTAAATGGTATGTTTATATACACGGAATAAAAACAATGTGATAGTGTTTGGTTTCAAAAAAAAAAAAAAAAAAAAAAAAAAATCAGAGTTATTCCTTTAAGTTTCCCTAGGTCTCTTATACCGTCGACACGACTGAGTCCGTTGAAAGAAATTAATTTAAATATAGTAAAAAAAGTTGATTAAAAATAAGAAGCGTTTTGATAAGGTGATTGAGCTTCAAATATAACATAGCATTATTTATTATTTACAGAAACGGATTGCGGATGGGGGATAAGAAAGCTCTTTCATAAAGGACCAATTTTATAGTTTTCAAGACAGTTCACATGCACCCTTAGATGCAAACTTTATGTATAATCCGCCTTGTAATCTACTCACGCACACACAAACAATGCCACGTGAGCAGTGGTGATGTTATGCTATAGTAAAATCTCCATAGCGCAGCATCATGGTTCTTTCATATGAAGTAGTCTTTAGTGCTCGTCAACTCGAACTGATGTTTATCCAATACCCTTACCAGGGCCACAGATTGTTTTTTTTTCTTTAGATATACCCTAAGATACTGTATATCTTTGGTTAAATTGACAGCTCCATACTGTGAGAGAAAATGTCCACAATAATAACTGCAGCCCTGGTAGAGGGAACGTATCTGCTGATATTTTCGTTGGGTGGTTCTTTGGCCCTAAGAGATAAAGTAACGCAGTGGCCAAGGTCGATGGACAACGGAGACGCCCCAGTGTGACCTTCGATAAGACTTAGATATCTAACAGTGTACCTGTTGCTGTGTTGCTTGGCACTGAGCGATAAATTTCACCAGAAAAAAAGCCCCCTCTCCCCCATCCAGTGTTCTTGATATCTAAATTTGAAATCTTGCTCGGTGGACTTTTAAAAACCCCTACCCCTTACCAGGACCAAGGGTTGATTTTTTATCAGATTCCCAAATTTATTGGTTAATTACCGGTGTGTGCACTAGTACTTTTCTTTTATGCGTTCAGCAGACAAACATTCCCCTCTACAACAAACAATATCGTCTCCCTACTGAAATATATATGTAAGTACAGTTGCTCAAAACATTACAGCGATATCACAGTGACGTAAACATTAAATAACCGGTGCTCTATATAACTGGTTTTAATGAATGTGCTGTCTCAAAATAAACTAAACTTCATATAAAAGCTCTTTGAACGGCTCAGTAACTGAAACGCTGACACCGCTAGTCAAAATCAAGCTTTGTCGTCTCGTGTTGACGGGTCAGCCACGTGATCAAGTCTTTTGATAAAAGGTCAATACGCCATGCGTCTTATAGGCGAAAAAATGATTAATCTCTAGAAACGATTTACTTTGGTTACTTCTTTTCCAGCAAAATGCAATAGATGATGAAAAGTTTGTTTTGACGATATATACATGTTTAGTTGTGACGACCCGATATGTCCGACAGGCCAGATATGTCCTACGACCAGATACGGCCAGATATGTCCGACAAAAAAGAGCCAGATGTGTCCGACAGCCCTATCATTCTTACAGGTTTGCGGCACCTATATTCTAACAACAACAACAACAACAACAACAACAACAACAATAATAATAAATAGGATGGAACGCGTACAACAATGAGTGATAAAACAACATGAAATCATTTGCTTTAAACTGGGTGATACAAATGAATATTCAAATTCCTCTAAAACAGTTTCAGGCAACTTGAGCGTGTATTACTGTATACCAATGCTTATTTACTTTGGGCGATAAGGGGATCAATTTATGTCCTTCAGAGCACGACCGCGTGCTTTGTAACTTTTTTTTGCGACATACCGTGCAGATCGTCATGCCTGAATAGTATAGGTACTGATGTTGCTATTTAAAAGACATGGATGATAGAGGCGCTGATATAGTATATATCTTTAAAACTAAGGCTACAGTAGGTCTAAGACTTGACCAGAACATTTTCATAGTAACTGCCATGGCAAAATATCCATTCTCTTTTTGTAGAATCCTGATTTTAAATACACTTGATTAAATATTTTTTTGCTGACCACAGCTTTGTTGAATATGATTGACCAAAAACTGAGGCAAGGATAACTCACCTACATATTTATATTCAGCAGTGTTTTTTAAACAAATCAAAAGAATCGCAGTCGTTTATGTAAGGTTCACTCTCAAACCCTATGACGAATTAGGGTACTGCTACTTGATTACGTGTTATGTACATCAATCGTATAAACGTGCTGCATCTCACAGACGTCCGAGTTTTGTTTCGTGTCCTTCTCTTCAGATCCACCCTCGGGGTTCACGTCATCCGCAGCTGTATAATATGCATAAGAATACTCGTCATCAAACGGCGCCCATGGGGCCTCAGCAGCGCCAAGTTCTAGATACTCAGGTCGACCGTCATTGTCCTCGCTCATGGCGGATCCATCGATGTATTCGCTTTTGACAAGAGACATGTAATTGTTGGCGTGACTCACAGAAGCACCTGTGTTTACCATGGGCTGCTGACTGGATGTGAGATCTGCTGTTCTTCGTTGTTCCTGATAAATATGTTACATTTAAAATGCCTAAGTTGGACATAGATAAAGAATATTTAATTAATAACATGAATATGACATAAATATGTAAAACCATTTATTTTTCTCATAATTTTACCATTGCAACCACTTCATAGTTATTTCCATGTTTAAGTTCCTTACTCAAGCATGATAAAATCAAGAACAAAATCTTTACCTGTGCTACTCTTGGATTTGATTGAACTGACCTGCAGTGGGAAAAACACACTGTAGCTTTAAGATATCTCTTTCTGACAATTAAAGTGATTTAAGTAAACAGTCCGTTTTTACTGCACTTTACATTAATGCGACACCCAGGTTTCTACAGTACTATAGGGTGAACATATCCTAATTGGACATACAGCATTTTTGTAATTTTTCACCGATTACACATTACCTCTCAGAGCTGTCCTGTTCCCTCTTTGCCATTGCAAATATAACACACTGTACAACGACAACGAATGTCGACACGAATCCATACACTCGGGCTTGTTGTATAATACCCATGGCCTGTCATTCGTAAAAGCTAGAGATACCTATTTTCCGAAAAAAAGTTTTCAGAAGATCTGCACTTAAATGTTATTTAAAGTCAAGTCTCATTAAATTATTTGAACTTTTCATTATCAAATCCTTATAAAGGTTATTAATGCCTGCGTGGCTACTGTGATTCATTGGAATACATAAGTTGTAACTCATAGACGTCTGACTTATGTTTCTTTTCATGTTCTCCTGGCTCTACATTGGCTTTCCTGCCACCAGCAGAAGCATATGCATATGAATACTCGTCACTAAATTGCGTTTCAGCAGAGCGAAGTTCTTGATAACCATTTCTATCTTCATTGCTGTCGCTTGTGGCTGATCCATCGATGTATTCGCTTTTGACAAGAAACATGTAATTGTCGCCGTAATTCCTGGAAGCAGCTGTGTTTGCCATGGGTTGCTTATTGGATGTGAAATCGGTTGTAGTTGCTTGTTCCTGATAAATGATATTTAAAATACTCGTGTAATTAAGATATTGAAGTAGGTTGGGCTTAATAATCAGAAAACAGCTTGAATTGTTTTCTTTTCTAAAAACTCTTATATTTTTAACAGTTATTGACTAGGCCTCGTTCATGTGAAGAATACTATTTTAGGAAATAGAATTTAGAAACCAGAAAAAATATCTTGAATCTTACCTTTCCTACTGAGTGGATTGATTGATTGATCAGACCTATATTGAATACAACGGTGGATTCAATAAACACTCTAACACCAATATAAGAGAATATGTTTTTTTGTTTCATACCAAACACAATTACACTTTACCATTATATGCCACTCACCGCTATAAGACAGCATAAAATAATAAAATGTACGTATGAAATACGTTGGACATAGAATTCTAAACTCCTTTAGGCAATACTTCTAAAATACAGTAGTTATTTAAAAACGGTTCTTTACCTGTCAGTACGTTTAGTTCTCCGCCACAGAATCACAAGCAGCACACACTGTATAATGTTAAGTAGTGCCAGCACCACTGATGTCACGGTACCAGCTACAATACCAGGGGTAAATGTAAGTGAATTTCCTGAAACTGACCCGCTTCTGGGTTCTGTCGTTGAGGTTGGTTCTGTAAAAGTCACTGAAAGTATACAGAGTTTTTATACTGGT
Source organism: Lingula anatina (assembly GCF_051362555.1). Taxonomy (NCBI): domain Eukaryota; kingdom Metazoa; phylum Brachiopoda; class Lingulata; order Lingulida; family Lingulidae; genus Lingula; species Lingula anatina. The sequence goes on along the minus strand of NC_141769.1, from coordinate 29,998,724 downwards.
ACCTGACACAATGTGGACCGGGAATTTTGTACACGTGTACTTTTCATCTCCACAGAGAAAGTCACTTCCCGTTTTCCTGAATATGTAAAATTTCGTTTCAAACAACTCCTTTTTAAACTGAATTAAATACACCATATATATATATATATATATATATATATATATATATATATATATATATATATATATATATATATATGCATGTTTGAAGTTATAATAATGTTAAGAATCATTATTAAAATTTGTAAATGATGTTTGAAATACGTTATAACGCGCTCCGTCGGTGACAAAGTAAGTAAGAAATATTGCAATGCAGGATCAAAAAGTTTAAGTAAAGTTAAAGTATGCTTGCATTTATTAAGCTTCTTATTATTATTTTAATAACGTACCAGCATCAGTATCAGATGCCACACCATTTGTTGTAATAGGACTGGTAAAGGTGTGTTGGTATTTGGGACTGGACCTATCAGTACGTAATGTTTCTATAGTTCTTGTCATTAAAGATACATGTACACTCGGAAATACGGTAGAAGTCGTCGACGAAGTAGTTTCTGGGCAAGTAACTCGTTTACAGTATTCCACTGGAATACCGCAGCTGGTAGGGGATATATTGCTACAGTGATAAAGTGTCCATTTGTTGTGTGCGCACCGATAATACTGTGTGCAATCTGCAGGATTTGGAGCATATGGCTCTTCTTCTGAACAGTTCTCAGCATAATATCCACACGGCCAGGCCACTTGTCAAAAAATAAAATAAAATAAAAATAAATAAATAAATAAAATAAAATAAAAATAAAAAAGATAAATGCAACAGTGATATAGGCACTGCAAAATAAATAAAGCTTGATTCACCTCGTACATCTGTAGTAGTAACTGTTTACCTATTGTTGTTTGTTCAACTAAGTTTTATAAGGAATGGCCCTGCACTATACTGAGTGCATTATGACTAGCAACGCAACTCTATTCAAGCACCAGCACATGCACGGTTTAAATCAATGCATACCATTGGCTAAGTCATACATGCTGTATTTAACAGGTACGTGTACAGCTAGACACATTTATATTCACTGTAATACTTACTGCAGCCTGGCGCCCAGTGGTTCACGATAAAAAACAAACAAAAAAGGCCGAGGTGATACACTGACATTGTAATATATTTATGACGGACACGACACATAGGTAACCGTCATGTTACTAACAGGTACAAATATACGGAAAAAAACAAGGAAGTAAAAAGAGGTCAACTTGATAACGTTGAAACTAAAAATAAACCGGATACTCAACAACATCTTCATCCATGGTATTTTCTTCCTAGCCTATAGACAGTGATATCATGTGAATGATTTCAACCCGTCCCCGGGCTCAATTATTGCACTGCTGGAGAATTACTAAATCAAGTTTCTTTTTGGAAAAAATGGAGCGTGTGCCTCCCTATCCGGTCTTCTAGATCCGTGAATAAACTATCACGAAATGGTACTGCAACGCTCAAGTACTGAGGCAGGTGGATGTGTGTACATGTATGGTGCACTGAGACAAGGGGTGGAGGTCAGTTGGGGGGGGGGGGGGGAATGACCCCAGATGTTCATTGTGCATGGGTGTGTGTATTATGAGCATGGTTCTATGCGTCTCATGACATCTTTTCTTCCATTTTCATGACATCCGCGTTCCTCTGCAAAATACCTGCTCTGGTCATAAAATACCTTTATTTAAACAAAAAACTGAAACTGAATCAAGAACTCTGCGTTGTCCACGCCGACAGAACTGTTGACCCTCATGCTGATGCAGTTGCAGAGGAAAGGCGCTGCCAGTCAACCCAAGCCCACTCTCTGTATCTTCGTTTTCAGACTCATGATCACATTCAGCGTCCTTGTTAAATTGAGGCGTTGGATCATCGCTGCGCTGCAGCGATGCTGAAAGTTGCAGATGAGGCATAGCGTTGTGTGAAGAGGAAGCACACTTCAAGCTGTCTGTGGGAAGAATGACGGCGACGTCTGTTGTATGGGCTGGATGCTGAGCTTACAAATGTAGGACTTGTCAGCGACAGTTCACTCAGCAGTTTTTTCAGCGACAGCTGTCTTCTCAGCGGCCCTCGACGACAGCGGTCTTCTCAGCGGCCCTTGGCGACAGCGGTCTTCTCTGCAGCGGTCCTCTATGACAGCGGTCTTCTGACAGATCCTGTAGCCAGACGATTGGTGGAGGTATGTCTAAACTCTCATTAAACCAGTGGATGACTGTACTCAAACAAGCCAGGTTCCAAGCAATGGTGAAATTATATTGAAAGGAACTTGTTTCCACGTTATAATTGCACTACAGACATGTAAAACTAAAAGGCACTAATATCCGACAAGTATATTATGGACGCATTCAGATTCGCACGTGGTACTAGCTTGTTCGATCCAACTCTGCGTGGGATTCTCGCTTAAGTACCATCGGTGGGATCACCTTAATCAGCACAGGATACTTAATCACCCGTAACTCCTCAAGAAGGCCTGTTAGACAATTAAGTTTAATACACTGATTGCACTTGAAGGAGAATCTCTCGCACAGTTGGACTGACCCAGCTATTGCAATGTGTAAATCCAATGTGTATAGTCTAAATAACTCCTAGCTGCGTATTAATACAGCTGGGAATCTAGGTCAGAGAGGGGCAGCAAATGCAAGGGAGCACATGCCCATTTGACAAATTTTCATGCAGTACTTATTAACTGGCGAAAGCTGACTTTGTTAAAAGTGTGTAGAATCAAATGTTGTGTAGGGAGTCCAAGAGCAACCTAAGAGCTGACAAACAAACGGTAATGCAACGAGAAGCACCTAAACTGGTTTATATTGCCTTTTTTTTATAAAAAATACTCACGTCTCAGTTTTTAAGAGAAAAAGAGATAATTAACCATTCCCATCTAGAGCCCACATCAATATATTGTTACAAACTTAAACATGCCCTTTTGAGAAGGAATGCAATTAGCTTATTAGAGGTTAAATAAACGAATAAGGCATAAAATTGGAAATTTTAGCTGAAAACTGCATACTTTTTTTACAATCCCTCTCATAGTCCAGTATATAGGAAACTTGACTTGAAACTACTTTATCGCCATTGTTTATAATTTATTTCAAAGAGGTTTTGCGGGATTTGGAAGCTGGTGGAGTCGGAAATGAGGGCAGATTAGCCTGTGCGGAGCGGCGACGTATAACAGCTCAGATAATTTATCCATGGATGCTTTTTTGGTTGTTCTTTCCTAAATTCCGGCGAATATCTGTCTGTTCAATAACTGTACGAATTCATTATGTTGTGCGTGTCAATAATACATTGCTTTCAGTGTAAGACGATAATCCTTAAATTTCAACATCGACGCACAGATGGTTTAACACTTACGCGGTTTCTTAAACGTTTTGTAATTTCGAATGACATCACACATGTCGCAAGTCTTGTTTTTATCTAAAGCTGATGATCCCAAATCCATTTACTGCTTTGGAGTCTCCTCGATAACGACCTTCATGTTGAAAAAATCTGGGGCAATTTTCCTCAAGCCGACAGAATCATCGCAACTATATTTCCGTTCTTGTAATACTTGTGCATTACCTAGACATATTCATGTGGTTAAGGCGTGGCCCAAGCGTCCATGTACAGAATATTAAAGACTCGGGGTGTGCTTTTTCATAGTACAAATATATTCAAAACAAATGTGTTCACAGCTATATGCTAAACCTTCGTCTTTATGTTTACATCTTCCATAAAAATACTAGAAAAACTAGTCTGTGAAATGGTGTTCCCATAACAACCGCTTATAGACGTTTAATGATGTCATATGAGAGGAAAGATGCGATTCCTCTTGTGTCTGAAAGTTTTTACTGCGGGTATAGAACAATGTTCTCCTACCCAACTAAGCACGACAATATCTTTCAATGTATAATTTTTGTATGTGTCCAATAAATACATCTTAATAAGCTCTCCAAACTGGCTGTTTTCTTTTACCATTCCTCACTCTTGTATTTCAATGTGTGCAGGCTTTATCTTCGTCTTTATAAAGGTCACAAATCCTCGCATTAGGTTTTTTGTGAATTGCCAACATATTACGCACACGGCAAAGATCACTGAAGTTAAAACGTCGTGATTCACTCATAAAGGCCGAATTATGTTCAAGTCTGACGTGATTTTCATGTGCCAGGACAGATAAAAAGACGTCTTCCATGAAAAGGTGTTTCCATAACGACGCTGAGTGAAGAAGTTCGATGACGTCATAGGAAAGAAGCGATGCGAATCCAGCCACATAAGGTGGGTATTTCCTGTCACTGAACTCCTCTCGGGTCTGGAAGTACTTACTGCGTGAATTGCGACGTACAGGTCCATTAGCATAAAGAAAACCAACAAATAGTTTCCCAGAATTATTGGCCGGAAGACGTGTCAGGTACCGTATGACGCCTCTATAGTTAACGGTGACGTCATGTCCACATTTTACGACAAAGCGAGTCCTAGGACAGTACTCTGCTACCCATCGAAGGGCGAGAATAGATTTCAATGTGTAATTCTTGTACGTGTCAACAAAATCGACTTTAATTAGATCTCCAAACTGTTCGCTTTCCTTTACGATTTTTTCCTCAACGTGTGGCAAATTTGAATTCCCTACAAAGAAGACGGTTTTAATTGGTTGCCCCAAGTATTCCGGAACACTTCCACAAGTTTTTCTAAACGTCAGTCTGGACTGAAAATCTCGAGGATCAGATATAACTAGGACAAGTAGAAACGGTCCCTCGTCCACTCTACAAGCGGCATCAAAAATGTACGGATAATTTTTGATATGATACCACAGGTATGGTTTCTTCTGTAGCTTTTCCTCACAAACTGACTCTGGTACTAAGCAATCGGGTTGCGTTTCTTGTTTGATTATGTGACGCCTTTTCTTGTTCAGGATATTGGTGAAAGTTACCATCAGAATGAGCAGAGCCGCACTGGCTGTGAAGAAAACGAAACCCAGCCCTTTTTTCGCCATGACATCCACTCCGCAGCATGAAAACGGACTTATAGAGATTTATAAATAAATAAACAATATGAAAATGTCGATCACTTCAATGAACCACCATTACCCATGACAATTTCACGAATAATTCAAGACTTGGGAGTGCTTTGCTTTCACCATACGTTGGATAATATTCGTACGTAACAGCTAGCTAGGGGCATGCAGGACAGCCCAGTGATACATTCTTGATATTATACAAAACATTCCTGAGCATATCCTTCATGATACGAAAATTTGTTTTTTTCCTTCTTAGAAAATGGAATAGAAAAACAGAAACGGAAAATGTTATCCAGAAGTATCAAGTGCCTAGGGAGCAAGTGCATTACCTCAAAAGAGCATTTTGAGTAATATCGATATCTTTAATTTAATGATAAATATGACAATATGCACCTTGTTTATATCGGTAAATCGCGACACAGCACAGATATCGTTTATATATATATATATATAAAGAGAGTCAGTTATACTGTATATATGGTGCACTGGGACAAGAGGTGTGGTCGTGTTCGTATGTGTGTGTTTGTGTGTGTGTGTGTGGGGGGGGGGGGGAGCCCAAGAGTTTATCTTGTATGGGTGAAGGTATTGTGAGTTTGGTTCTTTGTGTCTCTTAGCGTCTTTTCACTTTATTTGCTTTTTGTAAGCGAGCGCACCCCATCCGCAATCCTCTACAAAATTCCTGCTCTGGTAAAAAAATACCTTTATTTAAACAATAAACAAGTAAAAATAAATTGGGTATCAGTTGATCGATCTGACGCAATTGTTCTGAAATTGTGTTTAATGTTAGTGAATTAATCCCGCATATACATGTATATATCTAGCAAGAGACCAGTAGTACATGTACTGAACCAATTGAACGACCATTACGTCTCTTAATAATCTTTATTTTTTCTTTTAACAGGGTAATACTAGTATATCTGTAAGAATTAATATAACCTTTTTACGTAATATTTGAATAGATAGATTTATGTTCGACATTACGGCGAAATATTAGATTATCTCGACATGAATCCTAATACTCTTAAAAAACACTTCATTTAAATACCACTTTTCCTTCCTTATCACAAATTTTATCCTAAATCATTTCTATCGGTAAAATGGAAAAGCTGACGGGCTTGTTTGACAATAACCACGGCCTGTCATCTAGAGACGTCTATTTAAAAAAAGTTTTCAGATGATCTTTGAAATTTCCATTATCAAACCCCTGTGTAGATTACTGCTGCCAGCGTGGTTAGTGTAAATCATTCGAATACATGTGCTCCATCTCATAGACGTACGATTTATGTTTCTTGCTCTGCTCTCCTGATTTCATCTCGGGTTTCCTGCCACCAGCAGAAGCAAATGCATACGAATACGCGTCACTAGATGGCGGCTCAGCAGGGCGAAGTTCTTGATAACCATTTCTACCTTCATTGCCGTCGCTCATGGCTGATCCATCGATGCATTCGCTCTTGACAAGAGCCATGTAATTGTCACCGTTACTTCTGGAAGCATCTGCATTTGCCATGGGGTGCTTATTGGGTGTGAGTTCTGTTGTTCTTTGTTGTCCCTGATAAATGTTGCATTAAATTCTAGAGTAATCAAGATTTTGAAAAGGGGTTGAACTTATTTAATATATGATAGATCCACAAATATGATTTACCTGATGACTGTTTCGTCTGTTCATAGTAAATTTAAATGTGACAATGTCTGTCCGAGTGAACAGACAAAAAAGTCTACAGGTGATTCAAATTTTTGTAACTATCATAAATGAGAACTTTTTAACTATCAAAAATTAAGATCCGATGAAGCTTTTTTTCACAGTTTTGATTTTGTTTTCATTACTTAAAACCTCATTTTTACCATTATAGTTATTACCCTCGCACATGTAAAGAATAAATATCAAAACACTTAAAAATGTTTGTACATCCTTACCTTTGCTACTGATGGAATTGGTTGATTTGATCTAAAATGAATATAACAGTGGCTTTCATACTTGAACCAATTTAAATGGATAGTACTTATTTTCAAACGAAATCCTGTATTTCATTGTACGATAATATAGCTCATGGCACCCAACGATGTAGGGCAACTACAGGATGTATGTGCGTTGAACATTTGCACTTTAAGTATCGCAGTAGTTTTTCAAAAACACTCTTATACCTTTCAGTACGTTTTCCTCTCCGCCACAGAATCACAAGCAGTGCACACTGTATAATGTTAAGTATTGCCAAGGCTACTGATGTCACAGTGCCAGCTAATATAGCACCAGGGGTAAGGCAATTCTCAGAGACTGACCCGCTTCCGGATGCTGTGGTTGAGGGTAGTTCCGTAGAGGTAGCTGCAAGTTAACATGATTTTATGTCCAATGAGGAAAATATAGCTGCGGAGCGTGGACTTGAAAGATATGACGCTACATGTACATGTATTCTTCAACACTGAGAAGTTCTCTATTCCCTGAATATACAATCTCGTTCTAAGTAACTCATTTCAATCTAAAAACTCCTCATATTTTTGGAGTTATAATAAAGTCAATTTTAGAATCAAAATTCCTGAAGAAACGTATACTTATTATATGATTTAATTTTGAAAATACTGTTTAAAATTGTATTACTGTAAATACGCTCCATCGAAGATAAAGTAAGGAAGAATGATTGCGACGCAAGAAAAAAGCAAAGGAAACTTGTATCTAAGCTTGCCATCATTATTTTAATAACTCACCAGCTGTAATACCAGTCGTCACACCATGTGTTGAAATAGCCGTATGAGTAGTGGTAGCGGCACGTTGGTCTCTGGAACTCCACCTATCAGTATGTGTTGTTTCAGGTGTTGTTTCAATAGTCCTTATCATTAAAGACACATCTGAAGAAAGGGTGGTCATCGTCGACGAGGTGGTTTCTGGACAAGTGACTCGTCTACAGTATTCAACAGGAGTACCACAGCTGCCGGGGGATACATGGATACAGCCAATAATTCTCCATTTACCATTGACGCACCGATAGAACGTGGTGCAATCTGCAGGGTTCGGAGCATATGCATACTCTGCTAAGCAGTATCCGTCGATTTGTCCACACGGCAAGGCCACTTTTCGTGAAAATAAATGATTGTAAAAGTGACAGACAAGACAGGCAAGCTCAGGAGGAGGCCTTATGCGCCACCTCGGCATGAGCAGGGTAGTGATGATGAAAAGCGATAAATGCAACTGGTAAACGGCTTCTTCTGCCGCAAACAAAGGGTTACGTCACAGGTGTAGGACCAGAACAGAGGCTCTCAGTATCAATTTAGAGACAAGGGACCGACTTTGATCTTAGGTTAAGAGTAGAGCCATCAGAGCCGTCACCGTAACAGGTGAACTAGCACACTTATAGAGGAGCAAGGATAGAGAAAAATACATAACTGCACTACGATATGTATAATGCACTGCGATATTTATATTGCAGTTAAAAAACAAGATATGATTCAAACTATCGCAGACCATTGACAGAGACACGTGGACCTGCACCAGTTCAGTTACTTTTATATTCCATGTAATACTTACTACTTCCTGGCGCCCAATGGTTCACTATAAAACATAAACAAAGAATGCCAAGGCGATACACTGACATTATTGTCATATATTTATGAGATGAAAAATGGATAGCCGCCATAGTATCAACAGGTACAATACATATTATCAACAGGAACAATGTACATTCTTAGGTCAACCTGATAACGTTAAAACAATCTATGAGTTGGGTACTCAACCAGCTCAACATCTTCATCCATCAGTCACAGAGGTGCATCAGTGCATCAAAACTGAGGGTCCGTGTAACAGAAAGTCCACCCTCCATTTAGTTATAATGGCTTGGGTTAGCCTGACCTAAGTGAGACAAAATCTAGAGAGCGGCTTACCTGCACAAATGAATGGAAAGCGAACTCTTTATCTTGGGGGACTCTCGCTGTCACGTTAAACCGAATTATCTCGGTGTGCTCTCTCCTTCCAGTGTGGTTCTGCATCATTGCTCCCACGCTCTCTGGTCTCTGACCAGAGGATCTCTCAAGTTTAGTTTTCTAGGGACATGCATGCTGGGTACTCCTTCCAAATGTGAACTTTGCTATTAAACAGGACAATGTATTTTAATGCATCATATTTCTACATTTTAATGTCCATTCCTGTACTGTAGGTTTTTCCATTACCTGTCTATTGCGTTTGGGTTTCTGTGGTACATTAGTAGGTTTAAGAAAGAAAATATTTGCACTTTAGCAATGTCCACTGTACTGAGCAGACAAAGGTTCATTAATTATAGGGACTAACTAGTCCGAAGGTCAAATATGACGACAGACGTCAAAGTTTGCCGTCTAATATCCGCTAATAGACACTGAACTGGGTAGCCATATTTGACCCTCGGATTAGTTAGTCCGCTGTTGTGAATGCGGCCTAAGAAATGATTATCAAGAGCGAAGCATATCTTAACGGAGCTGATAAAGTACTGAAAAATCCTTCCCCTGCTTTATACATATAATTTCTTTTGAGCACGAGCGAATGGAAATGACGTTATCCATAAGTAAAACGTTTAAAGAGAACAAAGAGAAGGGTTATCTGCATTTAGTTATTTTGCCTCAACTTAAGTCAGAATTATGACAAATGAAACCATATCAGACATGCTTGATGATGTCTGGAAACTCGCAATACATGTGTAATGATGCTAAAATATAAAAAATCGGAGGTGTGGGGAGGGGCACACAAAGTTCATCGAGCGTAAGTAAGGCTATTATGAAGAAGGCATTATGTGTCTCAGTGTGTATTTACTTTTTTCACTTTTGGTAAAGGTAGTGCCCCCCTTCGTTCCTGATCTTTTAGGTCCGCTAACAAAAATATTTACCCTGTGAATAAAGTACTTCAATATAACGTGTTGTTAAAAAAAAGAAAAAAATCAATTTGTTGTTCTGCCAAAGCTGAACTTCAGTTGTGTAAATTCTAAGTGCACAGCTTAAATAATTCCGCACACAAATTGGAATCACGTAATCTGGGGTACAGTTGAACCACTGAGCGACCATTCCATCTCTTAATCTTGAATTAATATACAGGATTATACGTTTATTTATATAAACTAGGAATAAATATCTCCTATTTCTGAATATTTGAACAGAAATGTCGTATATTACGGTCAAATATCAAATTATCTTGACATTAATTCACACAATCTTTATTAAAAAAACATTACACACTACATTTAAAGACCACTTTTTCATTTCCTTATCACTTACATTTGGTCCTTAATCGTTTCTATCGGCAAAATGACCTAGATTTGACGATCAGTTCATTGAGGAAGTCTGTGTGATGTCTAAAATGTTTAAGCATTTCTAATCTCGTTGACTATTGGCTATAGCTAGAGTTGTAGGCTACTGTCTGGCGAAGAAAAGTTCAGAGTTTTAACCCCCCTCCCAAAAACATCTGATGGGTTAGTTTTATAATAACAACGACCTAGCATTCGTATAACCATGATCTAGACATCTATTTTTCAGAAAAAAAGTATTTTCCCTACATAAAAATAAGTCTTTGGTGTGTACATTAACAAATCCTTATGGCTAATATGGGCACTGTTGTCTATATGGTTAGTTTATATCATTCTAATACATCTGCTGGATCTCAAAGGCTCCTGGTTTTTGTTTCTTGTTCTGTTCTCCTGAATCCATCTCAGCTTTCTTGCCACCAACAGAAGCATATGCATACGAATACTGAAAATTAAAATGTGATGTGTAAATCTGAATGTACATGTAGTCTATGTATCTCCTTGCTGCGTAGGATTCAAAGAGGGTCAGTAAATGCAAGGAAGCACATGCCCATTTGACAAACTTTTATGCAGTACTTATGAACTGGTGAAAGCTGACTTTGTTAAATGTGTGTAGAATCGAATTTTGTTTATGTAGCCCAAGAGCAACCTTAGAGCTGACAAATTACGGTAACGCAACTAAATGCAGCTAAACTGGTTATTATTGCCTTTTTATTAAAATACTCACGCCTAAGTTTTTAAGATAAAAAGAGATAACTAGAAAAGCACTCCAAGGCAGCAATTTATTATTATTATTGATTATTATTGAACCGGATCACCACCAAAATCACTTCTAAGTTAACCCATTTCCCACCTACCCTGAAAATTTCATCAAAATTGGTTCACAACTTTTTGAGTTATGTTGATGACAAACAAACAGACAGACAGACAAACAGGGGTGAAAACATAACCTCCTTGGCGGAGGTAATTAACCATTCCCATTTAGAGCCCACATCAATATATTGTCACAAACTTAAACATGCCCTTGTGAGAAGGAATGCAATTAGCTTATTAGAGGTCCAAATAAAAGAATAAGGCTTAAAATTAGAAATTTTAGCTGCAAACGGAATACTTTTTTTAGAATCCCTCTCATGGCCCAGTAAATGTATAGTTTATAGACAACTTCATTTGAAACTACTTTATCGCCATTGTTTATGATTTATTTCAAAAGAGATTTTGCGGGATTTGGAAGCGAGTGGGGTCGGAAATAAAGGCAGATAAGCCAGTGTGGAGCGGCGACGTATAACAGCTCAAAGAATTTATCCATGGATGCTTTTCTGGTTGTTCTTTCCTAAATTTCGTCGAATATCTGTCTGTTCAACCGTACGAATTCATTATGTTGTGCGTGTTAATAATACATTGCTTTCAGTGTAAGACGATAATCCTTAAATTTCAACTTCGACGCACAGATGGTTTAACACTTACGCGGTTTCTTAAACGTTTTGTAATCTCGAATGACATCACACAATGTCGCAAGTCTTGTTTTTATCTAACGCTGATGATCCCCAATCCATTTACTGCTTTGGAGTCTCCTCGATAACGACCTTCATGTTGAAAAAATCTGGGGCAATTTTCCTCAAGCCGACAGAATCATCGCAACTATATTTCCGTTCTTGTAATACTTGTGCATTACCTAGACATATTCATGTGGTTAAGGCGTGGCCCAAGCGTCCATGTACAGAATATTAAAGACTCGGGGTGTGCTTTTTCATAGTACAAATATATTCAAAACAAATGTGTTCACAGCTATATGCTAAACCTTCGTCTTTATGTTCACATCTTCCATAAAAATACTAGAAAAACTAGTCTGTGAAATGGTGTTCCCATAACAACCGCTTATAGACGTTTAATGATGTCATATGAGAGGAAAGATGCGATTCCTCTTGTGTCTGAAAGTTTTTACTGCGGGTATAGAACAATGTTCTCCTACCCAACTAAGCACGACAATATCTTTCATTGTATAATTTTTGTATGTGTCCAATAAATACATCTTAATAAGCTCTCCAAACTGGCTGTTTTCTTTTACCATTCCTCACTCTTGTATTTCAATGTGTGCAGGCTTTATCTTTGTCTTTATAAAGGTCACAAATCCTCGCATTAGGTTTTTTGTGAATTGCCAACATATTACGCACACGGCAAAGATCACTGAAGTTAAAACGTCGTGATTCACTCATAAAGGCCGAATTATGTTCAAGTCTGACGTGATTTTCATGTGCCAGGACAGATAAAAAGACATCTTCCATGAAAAGGTGTTTCCATAACGACGCTGAGTGAAGAAGTTTGATGACGTCATAGGAAAGAAGCGATGCGAATCCAGCCACATAAGGTGGGTATTTCCTGTCACTGTACTCCTCTCGGGTCTGGAAGTACTTACTGCGTGAATTGCGACGTACAGGTCCATTAGCATAAAGAAAACCAACAAATAGTTTCCCAGAATTATTGGCCGGAAGACGTGTCAGGTACCGTATGACGCCTCTATAGTTAACGGTGACGTCATGTCCACATTTTACGACAAAACGAGTCCTAGGACAGTACTCTGCTACCCAGCGAAGGGCGAGAATAGATTTCAATGTGTAATTCTTGTACGTGTCAACAAAATCGACTTTAACTAGATCTCCAAACTGCTCGCTTTCTTTTACGATTTTTTCCTCAACGTGTGGCAATTTTGAATTCCCTACAAAGAAGACGGTTTTAATTGGTTGCCCCAAGTATTCCGGAACACTTCCACAAGTTTTTCTAAACGTCAGTCTGGACTGAAAATCTCGAGGATCAGATATAACTAGGACAAGTAGAAACGGTCCCTCGTCCACTCTACAAGGGGCACCAAAATTGTACGGATACCTTTTGAGATGATACCACAGGTATGGTTTCTTCTGTAGCTTTTCCTCACAAACTGACTCTGGAACTAAACAATCGGGCTGCGTTTCCTGTTTGGATATGTGACGGATTTTCTTGTTGAGGATAGTGGTGAAAGTAACCATCAGAATGAGCAGAGCCGCACTGGCTGTGAAGAAAACAAAACCCAGCCCTTTTTTCGCCATGACATCCACTCCGCAGCATTTAAACTGACTTACAGAGATTGATAAATAAATAAACAATATGAAAATGTCGATCACTTCAATGAACCATCTATTATCCATGACAATTGCACCATACGTTGGTTAATAATAGAGAGTTTTGGCAAGGCCTTCCGTACGACGTATAACGTGCGACGTCATCACTTTGTGCGTAGTTTTTCTCAAGGACAAGTCATAAGTCATACGGCACTACGTATGAATCGGTGATTACACGTAGGTAAGAAACGTATCGAATTTAACAGATTTACGCTTATTTCGTTCAAGTTTAACATACTGCAGAGGAATATATAGGGAGTTAAGATTCCACTGAATCACTTTTAGACGCTGTCGGTAGAAATACTCTGTGAAAACAGCTGGAAAAACAGCCAGGCAATCAGTCGTCCGTAGTAGTATCAAATTCAATTTAAGTTGATTTTTTTCATAAACAACAGGATCTGCGGTATCAATTGACGTAAATAACACATTCCATTCAACATCTTAATCAATCATCTATCTAAAAAGAATCCAAATATTATAATATTTATATATAATATAAATAAAAATAATATTAAAAAAAACGCATACGGAGTGAGACCTGCCAAAACCACTGCTAGCTTTCTCGCGTACGTAAAACGTATTACGTATTGTACTATACGTTACACGTCATACGGAAGGCCTTGCCAATTCTTACATAATTGCTAGCTAGAGGCCTGCAGGACAGCCTAGTGATACATTCTTGATATTATACAATACATTCCTGAGCAAAAAGCTTCAGGATACGAAAAATGGTTATTTTCCTTCTTAGAAAATGGAATAGAAACGGCAAATGATATCCAGGAGTTTCGAGTGGCTAGGGAGCAAGCACATCGATATCTTTGGCCCAACATATGCCACAATTTTTAAATGATAAATTTTTAAAATGATAAATTTGACAATATGCACCTTGTTTAAATCGGTATATATATCCTAAAGAGAGTCAGTTATACTGTATATATGGTGCACTGGGACAAGAGGTGAGGTCGTGTTCGTGTGTGTGTGTGTGTGTGGGGGGGGGGGGGGGAGCCCAAAAGTTCATCGTGTATGGGTGAAGGTATTACATGTACATGTATGAGGTTCGTTCTTTGTGTCTCGTAGCGTGTTTTCATTTTGTTTGCTGTTTGTAAGCGAGCGCACCCCATCCGCAATCCTCTACAAAATTCCTGCTCTGGTCATTAAATACCTTTATTTAAACAATAAACAAGTAAAAAATAAACTGGGAATCAGATGATCGATCTGACGCAATTGTTTTGAATTTGTGTTAAATGTTAGTGAATTAATCCCGCATATACATGTATATATCAATCAAGAGACCAGTGGTACATGTAATGAACCATTGAACGACCATTACGTCTCTTAATAATCTTGAATTATTCTTCTAACAGGGCAATACTAGTATACCTGTAAGAATAAATATACCCCATTTACGTAATATTTGAACAGATAGATTTATATTGGACATTACCATGAGATTTTAGACTGTCTCGACATGAATACATGCACGCACTCTTTATCGAAAAACATTTCACAGTACATTTAAAGACCGCTTTGTCATTTCCTTATCATTAAGATTTGGTCCTAAATCGTTTCTATTGGTAAAATGACCTAGATTTGACGATCGGTTCATTGAGGAAGTCTGCATGAAGTTTAAGCAGCTGAAGTATTTCCTCTCTCGCTGACTGTTGATATATAGTTAGAGGTGTACCGTTTGGCGAAAAAAAATTGAAAGTTTTAACGCTCCCCCCCCCCCCCCCAAAAAAAAAAAAATAATAATAAATAATTAAAAAACGCTGATGAATTTGTTTTGTAATAACTACGGTCTAGCATTCCTATAAGCTTGAGGTATCAATTTTGCAGAAAAAGAGGATTTGCACAAAATGGTTTAAAGTTGATATTTATCTCCACATTAAGATTAAATCTTTGGCATGCACTTTATCAAATCCTTATGGCGAATATGGGCACTGCTGCATGGTTAGGGTAAATCATTCAAATACATTTGCTGCATCTCAAAGGCTTCGGGTTTTTGTTTCTTGCTCTGTTCTCCTGATTCCATCTCGGCTTTCTTGCCACCAACAGAAGCATATGCATACGAATACTCCTCATTGGGTGGTGTACCGGCAGAACTAAGATCTAGGTAGTCATGTCCATCTTCATTGGCGTCGCTCGCGGCAGATCCGTTCATATGTTCGCTTTTGACGAAATAGGTGAAATTGTTATCGTGGCTCCGGGAAGCACCTGCATTTACCATAGACTTCCCATTGGGTGTGAAATCTGTTGTTCTCGTTGGTTCCTGAGAAATATTACATTAAATACTAGAGCAAGATATACAAACAGAATAGGCATAATGTTTAGAAAAATATTTTGATATATATTTTTTGAAATTACAAAAGCTTCACTACTACTTCACAGTTGTTTTCAACGGGTAGATCTACGTTAAATTTACGCATAAAGAAAATTAGTGGATGAAAAACTAGTGAAATATTTTGAATCCTTACCATTTCCATTGCTTGATTTGAAAAATTTGGCCTGAAATGAATACAATGGGGATTTCAAAGAAAACCTTGAAACATTAAAAATGAAACATGAAAAATTTATTACAATAATACTTCTTCAGTTTTACAAAGTCTATGTATAGAAAATGAACACAGACATTAATGTCTAATAGTTTACGTAATACTTCTTAATGCTTTACAGATTATTTTGCGTTTTTTAAAGTTTTTTTATACATAGGGCTTCCTTTACCTCTTAAAACGTGTAGTCTTCCTCTGTCGTAGATATACAAGTAGACCACACAGTAACAGGATAAGAACTGCTAACGCCAGTGATGTAGAGAGACCAACTATAGCACCGACTGGCGGTGGTTCTTCTGGCTTGGGTGTTGTGGTTGCCTCCAAGGTATCTGCAAATGCAGGTGGTTATGTATCCAACAGTACGAGGAGCGTGGAAAAGCTGTGGGTCTTTTGTATATAGTTTTTTTAAGACTTACTGGAAGGAATTAGCAGTGAAGGTCATTTTATTCTGAACAATTTACTTTAAATGTCTAAAATTTAAAAATGAAAGTCAATACTTTATGATCATGTAAACGTACCTCTTTAAGAAATAATTAGTTCCCAACAAAATCAAGAATTTAGTTGACTTACATCTTAACTTTCATATGTATTTATAACTTACCAGTAGTGGCAGTAGGCGTCATACAATCATTCGTGCTGTTAGTGGAAGTGGTATCTGAGAAAGTGATAAACGTAATAATATAGATAGACTAAAATATATAAAGTTGATATCATCACAAACAACTGGTTGCTGTTTTTCTTCTGTAGGTTTAACAATAACAAAAATTTGTAATAGGAGTGACCATTACTTGAAGTGCAATGTAATATCGTGCCAGCAAGTCAACATACCTTTCACACACACACACACACACACACACACACAAATGCACGCACACACTGATGTCAAAATACCTACTATAACACCGAGAGAGCTCTCTGAGTTTTACAAACTCCCTGGGGACGTGGTTGTACTTTGTGCCTCACAGGGCGACTGCAAGTGCACATGAATTTGCAACCAACAGTTCGAGGGGCTTGTATAACCTGTGCCCTGTTATTTTTGCAGCATCTACTTAGGAGCAGTTTACTTTAAAGTTTGTTTTATTCTGAACAACTTATTTTGAATGGCTCGAATTTTAACATAAAAGTCAATACTCAATCATCATGCAAACGTATTTTTTTCAGAAATGATTACTTCTTAGAAATGAAGATATCAGTATATCTTAACTTTGATACATATGTGGATAACGTACCATTAGTAACATTAGGCGTAATGCAGTCTGCAGTAACGGTCGTGCTGATAGCGGTAGTGGTATTTGAGAAAGTTGTACTAGCAGTGCTGGTATTCCATGCTCCTAAACGTGTGCTGGACACCGTCGACGTTGTATTTTGTTGACATGAAAGAAAGAAAATAAGCACAATAATAAAAACAGAAGTACAGAAACAACTGGTAACTGTTTTTCTGTCATTGTTTGTACAATCACTAAGAAGCGGGGTGGCGAAGGTGAATGATCCCTACTTGCAATGCGGAGTCATATGTACATGTACATACACGTTTTAAACATACAAGATCAGTTACATTTCATGTTATAGATGTATAGTTGTACTTACTGTTTCCTGGTGCCCAAAGATTCACCATAAAACACACAAAAATAAGGTGAACGTAGTACACCCTAGCAGCCATTATGCAGTACATTAAATCACGAAAAGAACATATCGGTGGCCTCAATTTTGCCACCAGGTAGTGGATTGACAAGGAAATAAAGAAATTCTTTAGGTGCCGTGGAAACAACGTGGAGATTAATTACGTGCTTGTTGCCAAAATACCTACTATAACACCGAGAGAGCTCTCTGAGTTTTAGAAACTCCCTGGGGACGTGGTTGTATTTTGTGCCTCACAGGGCGACTGCAAGTGCACATGAATTTGCAGCCAACAGTACGAGGGGCTTTGTAGTTTTTTTCAACGCCTACTAAGTAGCAATTTAAAATGAAGGTCGTTTTATTCTGAACAACTTATTTTGTAGGGCCTAAATTCTAACATAAAAGTCAATGATCATGCAAATGTATTTTTTCAGAAATGATTACTTCTTAAAAATCAAGATATCAGTATATCTTAAATTTGATATATATCGATAACTTACCATCAGTGCCATTTGGCGTAATGGAAACTGTCGTGGTGATAGCGGTAGTGGTATTTAAGAAAGTGGTACTAGTAGTGCTGGTATTCGATGTTCCTGAACTTGTGTTGGAAACCGTCGACGTTGCTTTTGGTTGACATAAAAGAAAAAAATAAGCACAATAATTAAAATAAAAGTATATAAACAAATGGTAACCGTTTTTCTGTTATTATTTTACAATCACTAAGAAGCGGGGTGGCGAAAGAGGAATGATACTTACCTGCATTGCGTTTCGTGGAGTCATACACGTTTTAAACATACAAGATCAATTACATTTCATGTTATAAATGTACAGTTGTACTTACTATTTCCTGGTGCCCAAAGATTCACCATAAAACACACAAAAAGAAGGTGAACGTGGTACATCCTAGCAGCCATTACGCAGTACATTGAATCACGAAAAGAACATATCGGTGGCCTCAATTTTGCCATCAGGTAGTGGATTGACAAGGAAATAAACAGAAAAATTCTTTAGGTGCCGTGAAGACAACGTGAAGATCAATAACGTGCTTGGTACTGCTCCTATGTGGGCACTACACACGTGAAGATGTGTGTTTATTTGATTTGTCTTTAAAATTTGAAAGTACCATTATTTTACGGGAGATTTTCGTACCAAATATCATTTTCTTGGAGAGAAAAAAAATTGCGTAGTACTGTTTTTCTAATAAAATGACCTACTGTAGTACTAAAAGAACGATGATGAGTCATTCAGACCACCATGTCTTCCTGGTTTAATTTTTTTAGAAATAAATACTCATATCAGGCACTATTATTTGAGGAGTATTATTTTAATTGATAAATTACACTTGCAAAGATAAGAAGACATACAATTTTGACTTTGTGACCAGTGAATGGATTACTTTTATTTTCTTTCGAGGAACTTCATTAAAACTTGCAGTATATACAAACGTGACGATTATTCGTAAATGAATATAGCTGAAGGCAATTTAAGAGATTCAAGAAATGACAAGCAACATATTCAGATACTAAGTAAATGAGGAAAATATCCGTGGAAGTATCATGGCTTTTGTGTCTTATAGTCTTTTCAACTTATGTGTGAGGGGTTAAAGAAATAAGTTTGGAAGGTGGAAGGTATTGGAAGGTGGAGTGCGCCTCCCCCACCCAACCCTCCAAGATGATGATATCCTCATACAAAATATCTACACTGCTTATAATAAACCTATACAGGGAGGGACCCAGGGTTATTTGAAGGGGGGGGGGGCGTTTTTGGGATTAAAGGCGGAGGCTGCGAAGCCGACACTCCCTTGGCGTGGGGTTCGGGGCCCGCTGATTTTTGTATTTTAGAGGGCGAACGGTTTTGAACTATGATTCATCTAGTCAAAATTCTAATTTCAAGAGGGGACTCAGGACTCCCCTGCCCCCCCCTTCTGAATCCACCACTGCTATAGACAGTAAGAAAAAGTTTGTGAAAAGAAAAGAAAGCAACTCGGCAGTAATTGGTCTGTCCTCGCTGGCCTTCATTTGTGTCAATTCTCAGTGCACAGGTGAATTTATATTTATCCTGAGTAAATTGTCAACACGTGACTATTTCGTCCTTTAATCTTGAATTTACATCCAGGGTTATACAAGTAGACGAAGGTAGATATCCCCTGTTAACGCAATATTTGAACAGAGAGATTGATGTCGGTTATTACGATAAAATCGTGAATCATTTCAACTTTTCACGCGCTTTATTTAAAAAAATCGCTACTGCAACTACACAAACAAATTTAGATATGTAATTGTACCTGTTACCGTCCAACACGCTTCTCAAAAATAGTCTTATTTTGAAGTTTTAGTCCCTGATAAGTTATTTTAGTCCCTGGTCGCATATTCTAGTGCCGCTGACTAAATCCGGTTATCGAAGTAGGTCAAGTTGTCCTAGATAATGACTCGCTTAAAGGTGGTCGTAGCTAGTATCAACATGACTTCAGAAGACAGCCGCACAAGGGGCAGAAGACTGTCCAAGGACTCTCACACATTCATGGACTCCATGGATTTGGAGGAGGACTTCCCATGCAGTCCGCTGCCCCTCTTACTCGACCCCGCCAGTCTGGCAGACGACCCCTTAAGTCCGTCGAGTTCCGATTCTGGCTCGACATCGACGTTGGATAGTCAGGGCTCTGAAGGTCAGCTGTCCAAGCCCTCCCTCCCGGCGCTCCCTCCGTGCCGAGTGTGCGGCAAGCCAGCCTCGGGGCTACACTACGGTGTGAATACTTGCGAGGCGTGCAAGGTGTTCTTTAAGAGAACGTTGCAGAGGAATGCTGTGTACAGCTGCAAGAGAAACGGCAAGTGCCAGATCGTGCCGAGTCGAAGGCGTTACTGCGCTCACTGCCGCTACGAGAAATGTCGCGCAGTCGGAATGTCTAGAAGCTCTATTAAAACCGGCAGATACAGCCACGAAAAGAAAGTGAAAGATATTTTGGAAATCAAAAAGCATTATGCGGAGAGTCAAGTGGAGCCCCGTGCCAATACGGACGCCTTGTTCGACCAGGCTAAAAGTGTTCATCAACAGGACCTTGCTCACTTGGTTAAATATCTCGCCGAGTGCGCCATGATAATCGACCCAGAGAGCCTCCATCTTTCATCTAAACTCGGAGACGAGCAAATTCAATTCATGGAAGTTTTCAAACTTCGCCAGGAGATATTCGGCAGCCTAGACCCCGTCGACGACGACGAGTACAGCACGTTTTATTGTATGACTGGCCTTGACCTTGATGGCCGGCGCGAGATATTGAACCAGTGGCTTGTGATGATTAACGCATGCATTAAACGACTGATCCAGTTTGCTATGTTCATCCCCGGTTATTCAGATTTGTGCACCCAGGATCAGGCAGCCTTGATCAAGTACGCGCGCCATGAGGCTCTTTTCATTGGTGGCCATCGGCGATTCAATGCCAAGCTCCAATGCTACACAATGGCCATGTCCGGTAAGGTACTGCACAAAACTGACCTCGTCAAAGCACTCGGACACGAGGATTATGTGGATACGTTCTTCAAACTGGCCCAAGAGCTGACCAACCTAAGATTATCGTACGCTGAATACGTTCTTCTTACTGCAATCGCGCTGTTTTTCTCCGACCGCTGCGACCTGAAGGAACCTTCAAAGATCGAAGCCATTCAGTTAAAACTTGTGGAGGCGTTGCAGTACTCTTTGAGAATCAACCACCCCGACAGACCAGGGCTGTTTCCCAATATCGTGAATGCCCTCGTCAATATACGCGCTCTTTCAGAAATTAGCTGGAAAATCCTCGAGCGGATTTACCTTGACATGCCTGACATAGACCTGCCCGACCTCATACTCTCACTTTGTAACACCGATCTAAGCGAACTGGAAGAAACGTAATCAAAAATCGGTGAAGATACTATATTGATTAAACAAATCCGTTTTTAATTTAAAAAATAAAATAAAAATGACGCTAATTTTAACATAGCAGATCGGACATTGCCGTTATACTGTAGATATGTGAGTGTATAATGAAATCAAAACGTACATTGTTTCACGGATTAAGTTTCTCCTGTGACAATTTTGTGTGATTGTTGGAGTTCTTTTGAATAGTGGTTTAATTTGTGCATTTTCAGGATACTGTGTGAATAAAATGCTTCTTAATCGGACGATAAATTGTTTGCAACCCCGCCTCCATTTTAAGTAGGACTTTCTTAAACATCTGAAATACCTTAGTAATTATATTTTTGTAATTAATATGTAATTAAGATTTTTGGGATTATTGCTTAAAATGCAAAATTGCATGCAGTTCATGTATTTACAGGTACCCCTTTTATCCCTGTTGGCCCTGAACCCTGACCCTCATCGGTCTTGTTTCACCTTCATGTACAGAACAGTCCTCTGCGCGGCGAAACCGAGATCACAAGTTGGAGTGCTGCTGTGCAAATGGTCTCTCTCTCTCTCTCTCTCTCTCTCTGTCTGTCTATGTGTGTCTTTTGTGTGTGTGCGTGCGTGCGTGCGTGTGTGTGTATTAAAGACATGCTTCTGAGACGGTAACTACTGATGCATTGGCTCACACTTTCTAGTAACTTTATCGAGGTCACAAAGGTTTATATATGTGTCTGTGTGACTGCGTGGCTTGCAGGAGACCTGACCCCCCTTTTGTTGATAATATACTCGGTGTAATCAGTTTTGCCAAGGGGGAGGGGTCACTGCTCCGACGACCTTCAATCCCAAATAAGATAACAATAATTACTTAATCTACTTATTTCATTAAGGTCGTGAGGACTTTTAATATATTTGCAGTTGATAAGTTGGAAATAATGGTTGTTATAGGCTATGACTTAAATCATCCCTTGTGTAATACTTTATGGATGAATTAAGTTGAAGAACTAATGTCACATTCAAACTGAAGAGATAATTAAATTTATTTAAGTACGATTCAAATATTTGATTTCATTCAGTACACGGAAATAGACAAAAATTGAAGAAAAATAATTTGGAGAAAACACTCCGTATTTAATGTCAGCTATTTAGATATCGACCATTCTACAAGATTAATGAACTGTTAATGTTATCCGTTTATTTATTTTAATAACTGATTAGTCTAAAATATCCCTGAAACGGAAAACCATTATCCAATAATATATTTGTATAATGTTGACCATGAGAAATGCACGTGCGTGAAAGTTGACGGAGAATGCGTCAGCGGAGACATGTAGTCACAACCGCAAGATGTAACGTGCAACCCACACCACGAACCTCACCAGCCAAACAGTTCTCCTGATAGCACGAACTGTTACTTTAATAAGTCTTGGTGCGTCTTAAATAACAATTAAGTCCATATATGACCGGCTCAGTTCAAATACACGTCACCTCAAGACTAAATTTATATAAGTTAGGCCCTTTATGTAATTTGAACGTCTTACCAAAGAGCAACTGTTTGTGCAGGACCATTAAAAGACACTTCACTGTCTCTCGGACAAAGAAATTAACGTGTAATTAATTGGGTCGTTATGAAATCAATGACGTCAGAAATTGGATCGCTTAGGAAATGTTTGAAACCCGAACCAGCTTACGTGCATCAAGGTACGTATAGCAGGATGGATTTCACATGTAAATGTACAGTATGCATTTTGAGACAAAGCAATGTACATGTACTCAGTCAAAACCGTTGTGTTATCTCATTGTACTTCGTTCCATGTGGATCGAGTCTATTACAGCGTTACACGTTTCCTGTCATCATGTTTGGTAAAGGTCCGCTTTTACAAGGAGACACTGCCTCTAAGACACAATATGTGAATAATGACCAATTTTTTTCTCGGACGTATCAATAACCGGATACATCTGCGTTTTATTTTATTACTTTATAGCAGTTAAAGACTTGGAGTCAATTCGAAAATAAAAACTACAAATGAAAAATCTTTATAAGATATAAACAGATAGTACATGATGCTACAGAAGCTTTATGATGATGGACGAAAATTACCTTCTCCACAATAAACGTTGTTCATTGCTCAAACCCAGTCTTTTGCGTTATCATTGGGCTTTGGCCAAGTTATAGATGACATTTCGGTTTCATACAGAGGTATATCAATAGGATGCATTTTAGCAACGTCAGATATAGGTACATTGTATAAACTCCATATAAATTAATTATTAAGATCCCAAATACAGGTAGTCCCTCTGTTTGAAACTTTATACCCTTTTTGACATTGTGTCATGTGTAAAGTCACATCGTTTAAAAGATTTGATCTGCGATCTATTTGACAGACGGACTTATTCTGTGTTCTGCGACCTCTTTTTTCATTTCCCCGTTTAATTCTTTACCAGACTCTTCATAAGAGCTGACAGTCTTAAGTGATGACGTAGTTGATTCTGCGGCTGACGTAACCATCCCTGCTGATGTCGTCGCAGTTCCCGATGTTGTCGATAGAGGCCGCGGACGTCGCTTTGCTTCGTCTTTTTTCCATTTCATTCTCCTATTTTGAAACCAGATTTTTATATGCCTTTCAGTTAAGTTTAGCATGGCAGCGAGTTCAATGCGACGTGGACGAGATATATATTTATTAAAATGAAATTCTTTCTCCAGTTCCAAAAGCTGTCCCCTAGTGTATGCTGTTCGGGTTCTTTTGTTGTCGTCTTCTAGAGAAAATTGGGCCCCTGAAAAGAAAAGGTAAATTGTAGTTGGGCAAGTTTTATTCTCAATTCAAAAGCGCAGCTTTCCAAATATAATTTGCTGTAGAAAGAAAAGGGAATTTAAATGTATATCCTGTGCTGAATAAGTTGACGGCCGTTTATATAAATAACTCTTATTCTAAATTAGTGGTGCGGAAAAAGATCATCGAATTATACTGTATATTTTCAATACGTCTTGTTAGAAACAAATCAAACCATACATTCACTACCACACTGAAAAGGATGAGATTAGAGTTTATTGGGAATTTATGCGTTGGATATATTACTTGTCCCATGCAAATGAAGAATTTGTCCTCTCTGCACAAATAATAATAATAAATTAATAAAAATAAAAATAAATAAATAAATAAATAAATAATAACGATTAAGGGGCCATCCTCCGTTTTTATCATCATTTTCACAAGCAGTCAAGTAGTAGCTCGGCGGAAGGAGGTTAATGCCCTCTGTACGCTTTTGGAAAATAATAAAAATGATGATCCAAATTGTTGTCAAAGATCATTATTTTAAGCTTTTCACTTTGTACTCTCTAAAAGGGAGGGGTCTGTAAAATGTATTCTGTCTCTAGAATTGTGAAAATTCTGCTACACTTTTAAAATGGATGCCATTTAAATAGACCTATGTTATCGATAATGTCGTGTTTATGTCCGTTGGACGCGGGTGACCAGAGAAGATCTGTCGATGTAAAACGTGAAAAGGGAGATTTAACTGACACAGCGTTGGTTTTTACTTTGAGGCCACCTCGACCCATGCCCTTTTTACCCCAGAGTATACACTTTGCGAACGGAAGGAACATCAGCACCTGAACAATGTCTATAGCGCGTGCAACGTCGCTCATCGATTAACATCACAAGATCAATTGTGCGCGCGCTTTAAATCGTTTGATTAATTGATATAATAACACGCTGCTAACCAGGGCTTGACACATTTTATTCAAAGTGTCAGATAAACGCGGATGACTCTGTCTATAAGAAGGGAGAAGCTTCTAATCTCCTTGTCAATAGTAGAGGCAGAGGGGGCGGAGTGTCAGATAAAGCAGGGATGAAGAGACGGCACGTCAATCAGCAGGTGCTTGTACAGTTGGTGCTTTATAACTAGGGATGACATTGAACGGACACTGGTGACAAATTTATATTAAGAAACGCCAGGAATGTGTTGACTCACCAATTATCAGAAAGCACACACGGGGAACCCAGCCTGGTATTTAATAGGCTGAGAATCTGAGCCACAATCTAAATTGGTTTTGATTTAATTGATTCTGTAAATCAATAAATTCTATCTCTTGTTTTGTGAGAAGGTGTCACCTCATGAGGGCTACAAGGTCGCCAGGAAGCATCTATTGCTCATCTTGTTATTGATAAATGAACAGCATCTGACAACAATGGAGATGCCGGTACATACATGTACATGTAGACACAAAAAGAATATGCGCAAAAGCCTAAGGTTTAGCAACACAGGGGACTCATCTGAGAAAATACCTATTACAGTACTTAAGGACTACTTATCAGATATTCACTGTGCATATCATTATAAGGAACAGCATTTGGCAACACCCATATTTTTACAACAGAAAAATGTGAATTTAGAAATAACTTATGCAATCATTTTAAGTACATGTACCAAACCTATTTTGATTCACAAAAATAATTCAGTTAGATTTAATATGAAATTGATCTGAAATGGCCACTGCAGATGACAGAAGGAAACAGAACAGTGGAATCGACAAAACAGATATTTCGCCGTCGACCTTCGACTGCAAGCCCTATACAGCAGTACATGTACATTATAATCGTCTTTACTACGTTCCTTTTTATGTATGGCTTACACAAAACACTTTCATATGAATATAACGTCAAGTCAGCTATTTTTCTAAAATCTCTTTTGGATCTCTACATTTTTCTTAATAAACGCATCTGTGTAGATGCTGCTTTTATCGTTCAGTTAAAAGCAAAACGTGGGTCTAAATTGACATTATTCCGTAAAAGTCAATTTGATTTTTATTTAGGCAATATCGATAGACTTGATACATACTTCAAATAATATAAAAACTGACAGTGTCCTTATCATTGTCTCTAAAATTTCATCACCCGAAGACGATAAAAAATTGCTTCTATGATCTAGTGGATGAACGTTTAATGTCGTTAGAAATTGTGAGAACGAATCTTTCTGTGAATTTCCCCCGGAGCTTTTCAGGCACACGGCAGTTTTCAATTGCAGAAACGATATCTCTATTTTGAACAAAGGCTCCTAGACGACAGCAAGACTGGGTTTCTATTCTCCCTTCAAAAGGCGTCTGAAGAAAGATCAATCTTTCCTCGCTTTCAGTATCTGTTGTTCCTTTTCCCCGCTGTGTGAAATAAACACAAGCTCCTAACATTACAAGCCCTTTTACTCCGCGGCGGAAAATGTCAACGGACGGCTACTGAGCATGATGAATGGCGGCAATAGAAAAGTTTACACAAATAAAATCCATCTGACACCTTATCTTCCGGGCGCGACAGGTACAAATTAATTAACGCCAGCACAGTCAGTCAGCTTCAATTCGACGAAATTGAAAAAAGAGCAAGAGGTTTAATTTCGCACTATTCCGAAACTAATCTATAGATTGATGGCTTAATTGATCCATGATTACTGAGGTGCATCGGCGAACACGATATTAGGAACATTTAATTAAAGCTCTTCTCGATTCTCTGTGTTGATTTTCTGCACCTGAATTCACTGACAGTTTTCATGACACACAAATAGAATCTTTCTCGACGCTCTGTCTCAAGGCAATCATTGCTTGCATATTCTCTCTTGGACTGCTGTTCAAATGTATTTAAGTGTAAATGTTGCTGGAAAAAGTTCTGCTTCCGTTAAGAACGTAACATTATTTATACGTAAAATGATTTTTATATTAATGAGAATAAAGAAAATGTGTTTTTTTAAACACATCTTACTTTTTATGAGACCATTGTTGGTTTTTGAATGAATACAACGGTCTTCTGTCGAAAACATCAAGAATTCTAGACACACTAACAAATATTGCCCAAGGATAATTATATCATTACAAAGACCTTAAATCAAGACCCAAGATTCAACGGGTGATTTTATCACAAGTCCATTATACAAGCTTCAAAGATGACTGGTGAATCTTCATTGTGTTTTATTTGCTTCAATATATATATTATTTAATTTATATAATGGAATTTAACCCACATGGTCGACATGAGCTCAATATTATATAATATTATAATATTATTATCACAATTAACGTGGCCAAACGCTATCGTCAAATAACACAATTAACAAGCACAGTAAACATGCATCTTTTCACTTCCGTGGCACCTTAGTAAATATGAAGCTGGCTGTAAAATGTCTCGGGGACAGTTATATCTACGGAGTGTAGCGCAATACACCGGATATACATCAACGATGGATAGATGAAATACTCCGAATAGGTATCCGTTGCAGGAAGGCTGTGCAAGTAAAAACAGCCGTTATTTGACCGATGTGTAATATTTTTATCTAGTGTAGATCGACATAAATGTCAATTGTTATGTGTGTCGTATTAGGTACCGGAGTACATATGGTTCTTAATATTACCACAAATTTATTCATTGATGTCATAAATATTACATGGATATAAGTTAATAAGATCACAGAGAAGGCAATTATGTTTAATAACTAAGCATACTGATACCTCGCTTTCACAAATATATGACCTTAGGTCAGTCCTTGAAACTTGATTCTAAAGGAATTTTATATTATTTCACTTTCTTTTTATTAACATCATAGGATATACTATTGTATTTGGACTTGATAGATACCCTATTTCCAATTCTTCATTAAGCTAGGAGCCATATTTTATTATACTAGTAACGTGAGATTCTTTTTTTTTAATCTATTATTTACATAAAAATTATATCATTTTTTTTTGCCTGGCGTGTGTTCGTTTGACATGACTTTGCAAGTCGTAGTTTATATAGATCAAAACTATCATTATTTTCTGAAGCGATTCAGAATCTTAATAGACGTAATCTTATTGGACGTGAAGAATGTCATACAAAAATTCTATTGCTTAATTGTTCTTGATAATTGGTTTAAAATTGTTATTCAATTAAATAACTGTTGCAATGGACGTAGTGTAGGTGAAAAGCCGCCCTTGAAATCTAAGATACTTATTATGTGCCAATAATTGAAAAAGGTATATCTACAGGCAAATTATACTTAACCAGCGTACAGGGAAGAAGTTATTCCTCAGAATGGTATGACTTAACTCAACCTTTTGGCAGATAAACCATTCGCCCAGTGCTAGTGAATGCAGCGCTGGACGGTCGTATTAGTTATCCACGGGATAAACGTTTAAACATCGGATTAATTCGGTGACCAAAAACATACGGAGTTAACGTCCTAACCTTTATAATAATAATAATAATAATAATAATAATAATAATAACCATTCTTTGCTTGTCAAATGCATTTTGAAATTTTTATAGGTTATCTTTGGTAATGTAGTATGTAGCGTACTATATATGCCGTATTGGTGTATATCCTTTTGGGCATTGTAGACGTCTCCCGTTCTGTGTACGTACTGTATTCCCCAAATGTTTTAAAGAATAAGCCTGAAAGCACTTGTTATGCACATTTAATTGAAATGTCTTCCATGTTCTACTCAAGTCTGTTATAAAATCACAGGTATTCTAGACGACTTTATTTTTTTTACACGACACGTAATCATACCAATTCCGGTATCTGTATCTGAAAATAGACTTTGAGGCCACTTGTGACGCCTTATTACAACATAGGGGTGTGTTTACCTGTCTGAAAAATTAGTCCAGAATTGTTTTGTATATTTTAGGTTATTAGAAATATTGGAATTCAATTCAAATTAATTTTCAAAAAGAAAACAAAAGTATTGACATCTTGCAGTATTGAACATTTACGTATAATGTGACGCTAACAATACGCTAGGCAGTTTGTAGTCCACATCAGCATATTTGCCAAATACCTGTTTGGTAATTTATGAATATGGTATATGTAGAATTCTTCATCATTGTTATTGCTTATGGCTTTATAATTTATTATCGTATGTTTATCACCCTATAAATGGTATATCAGTAATTGTATCTCTATTGCACATTTTCATCTAATCATGTAAATATAACATACACTTCATTAAAAGATATGTTTTGTTTAAATGATCCCTATGAATGTACAAAAAATTGTTTTCTCTCTTTACTGCTAAATATAATATACACTTCATTAAAGGATGTGTTTCGTTTAAATGATTCATATGAGCAAACAGTTTTCGCAGTTGAGATAACGGAAGGACAAAAAAATGGCTAAAATGAAAAAAATGAACGTGACAAACTAATTTTTCCAGCATCAAAATGTTTTCTTCCAAGTAATAAAAGATAAATAACCCTTTTTAATTCAACTTAGTTTGGACCGATACAAATTTCTTATCCTAAATATTTTTCACAATTGCCAAAACCTGTTTTAGATTATGAAATCGGACTTTTTAATGCCTATTCTATAGGTGATTTATTCCAACTATCATAACACAAAAACTTATACTTCCAAAAATACTAAAATCATCCCTGTTTTATTATTTCAAAAATCCGCCTCTTTATCTCAAATCATGAACACAAACCACGGAAGATCAACCGCGATTTTATCATATCAAAAACATATTGAGGTTTCAGATAAATGATGGCGGAAGTAAACACAATATGATTAATTTCAGTCGTGAAATGAATATAACCAGACCTAAAGTACAAGCGCCTGCAGTCAAGCTCGCGTTCGTGCCAGCTGTAACCTTGGTGTTATTAAAGATTATTGGGTTCACGGAACAAAGCGTTTCCCAGAGGTGGACATCAAAAACTGAGCAAGTTCAAGTTTCTGCAAGACAAGATTTGCAAGAAGTAAAATGTTTCGCCGTGACCTGAAAAGTAACAGAAGGCCCAGTTCTGTTGTAATTTTACTCCGAAGGTGGTTCGAAGGTGCTGCAACAGAGATGACGAAACTTTTGACGAAGAATGATACGGGTTTTGACTGACTTTCTGACCGGGAATGTTGTTAAAAGGTTCCGTAGGCAATCCATAAATATATTAGACAAAAGCCATGAAAAAGCTTTTTCACAAAAGTTTTAGAACATCTATTCCTCATTTTTAAAGAAAGTAGAGAGTTTGGAAAAGCGTTATTACAAGCGGAAAAATAAAACTGACTTTTTGAAACATTTTATATATTATTCATAAAAAGATCTTCATAAGCTAAAACCTATTTTAGGGTACCGTTTTAGTTATATAATGGGTAAGGGGAAATAAACGCTAATGTGTGCACGCATTTGCTCTTTCTGCTACGTAGTTTGAATCCGCTTTCGTCCCTTTATGTTAAAAATAATTAAAGAAAAAAGGAAATATGAAGTGTATGTATCAACACATCCAATGAAATGATAACCTTATGATAACAAGGCCAGGCAGTAATGGGTTATTTCTAAACTAGAACATCGCTCGAGTTTGGCATGAAAACTGCAATCCATACCAACTGAAGCTTCTCGCTAATTTTGTTTGCAACAAAACTAAAAAAAATCTTATAAATTTGCATTATCTAAGTGTAAAAAGGGCATAACCTTGTTTTATCCAAGCCGCCAAAGCAGTGCTGTAACCTTGAGGACCGGCAGATAACTTATCCGCTATGACATAACACATACAGAAATAGTATATATGTAAAAAAGGGTTCCAGGTTAAACGAGTTCCTTCAATTAAACAATGAACAGCATATCTTAAAGACTACAGAGATATTCTAGGCAAATGCGATTGTGAGACTTACGTTGATTTGTTTTAACGAATATAAATATGTTTAGTCCATTTTATTTTATTTTATTTTTTTTTGGGGGGGGGGGTATTTTTGTTTATTCATTTTGCGTTGCCACATTTTCCAAAGACCATACGAAATATGGCATTATTGTTATGCTGCTTGAACACTTTATTTTGAAAATATCTATTTTAATGATATGCAACAAAATTAATATACGCTAATGCCGTGAATAATTAATTCAATTGCATACAAATCAATGTTTTAGCGTGCATATCCCCCTACAAAATACATGTACATGGTTTTAAAAGCTTATGTGTTCAAGCAATTATCTATATATCATTTTAAAATCAAATGTCGGCTGGTCATAAATTAATGTTTATGCCTTTATACACTGACTTTAAAAGACGTGTTTTTTGTAGTTATTTGTCAATTTGGGCAGATTTTGAAAATGTTTTTGTTGTAGACCCAAGATTCAATAGTTCAAACATTGTCGCCATATGTTTGCAGTTTCGATCCCATTTCAAATATAATTATAAAATTAACTTGGATGACAGCAATTTAAATTTTAAAGCACTATCAATTTCATTTCTACAACTTACTCTAAAAATATTAGTTTAATGTTTATTTTCATCTGTTAAGGTAATCTGGGTCTTCTGTAAAATAAAATAATTATTTTAAATCAATTTCAACTTTGTGCATACCATAAGTTGCATAAGTGCATTTACATCCTCAGTATTCTGCACCTTGCCATTCAAATTCAATGACATTTATGTTCTCTAAAATCCGGTTTTAATGTGGTTATTGCGTGTCCAATTTATCCGATGATAATTTTAAACATCTGATGTTAAATGTTAATTTTCATTTGCGATATTGACATTACATGTGTATTTTAATCGAACCACGCAGAACATTACCACGTAGGGCCGAAAAATCAGCGTATACCCGTATTTCTAGTCATGACAGCGGCGTTTTAAACTTTTGAAAATGAATATTTTAAAAGCATATGTCAGGGGCATCCAATATATTGTTAAAATATATTTCGTCAGTAGAATTTTAAATATAGTTAAAACTACATCACCAATCATTCCTACAAACAGTCTTTATGTGTGATATATTTATATATGATATATTTATTTTTGAAATGAAGGATAATTTTGGTATCTTGTCGCAGAACAATGAACAGCGGCCATCGCCTCCCTGCGTTCAAAAGACATGGTCGTAAAGTAAGTTATAAAAGAATATATATATATAATATCTGTGCCAGATTATAAATCCTTAATACTCACAAATATATATTCCTTCGAACAACGGTTAAAATATGAGTTACTACCATTCCAATATGTCAATGTCTCCCTCCATGTTACCTCTGTAGAAACTACAGATTGAGGTCAGAAAGAGTCCACGTGGGGAAACAACAGGACATGAGACAGGATACCTATTACTGAAACAACCATAAAATTGGATGCTGAACTCAGAGAACAATACTGCCAATTCGTGGAGTCTATGTGAATAAAAAGCTATAGAGCAACTCTGAGCAGAAACGAAAGATCAAACCCGTCTTGGCGTATATTCGTCACTTTTGTGGCAGTAATATATAGAGAGAAAACAGGACGCTAAAAGCGATATCGCCTCCTTTTCAGGGGAAGACATCGTTGAGACGTTAAAATATTAAAGTGGTAATTATTCGTATTCTATCGGTGGTTTCAAGAATAGTTTATGGTAACTTTGAATGCATAACACAGCCGGTAAAATCATTAGCTTTATACAAACAGATGTCAATAATATGTATAACCTATGGATACTGAAATATCGGAGTGCAAAAAGCAACTCTGATTCTAACTGTTGTTTCGATGAATCTGCTACTGAAACTGAGCGTATTCCACATGTGATGGAATCATTAACTAGATAACAGTAAAAGTTAATTATTTCAGCTTACATGGGAACAATCTTAACGTCAACCATATATCGCATTTTATCAACGTAATGCATTTCTAAAATAGATGTAATTTTAATAAAACTATTATTTATGTCTCAATAAATTGTACGGAACACATCACTTTCTAAATAGGCCTACTAAGGACGGGTGCAAACCGTGCTTTCTTTAACTAATTCACGACAACCACAAGTTGACGAAATGTTCAAGTCTGCCATTGTAGGAAAGAAATACTGAGTAAAGGTCCGATTTCTGGTATCTTCAGAATAACTACAAGCCACTTAAAAAACACTTGTTTATCACAAAAAAGGCTTTGAGGACAGCAACTTTGTTACACAAGACCATTAGCAGCCACTTCGACAGATGTACACCATGGACTATTGCCTAAATATTAAACCACAGCATTTTACCTAAGTCCGCACAGACTAATGTACACAATGTACTCCAGTATATTCACCGACACACATATCTGTTTAGACGGGCCTCGCGCCTTCAGGATTTTAATTGCGTGATGTGTAAACCAGAGAGGCAAACATTTTCTTTAGAATTTCCTACCAAACCGTGAATACTGTACGACAAACTGCGATAACGCTGAAGTGGATTAGTCTCGATTTTTGGCCAGAGTAATCCCCAGACCTTGTATTTCAGTGTCACAGCCAGTCATGATTTACATATAAATAAGAAAGTGGTCAAACAGTAGCTGTTTCCTGTCACAATATTATCTTACGAGGATAAGTTACTGCGAGGGCCAGGTGTGGAAGTATACTACCTTTGAATGTTATATGGAAGTTTAGTCTTTGACTCAAAACACTTTCTTTCTCAAATACAAAAAAATTAGACATTTTGCAGTAAAATATTGTGGAGTAAATGCCGTCTTTACGATCTATGAATGTGACAAAAAAGAATCAAACATTGCAATATTTTGCCACGTGTACTGGTCAAAAAAAGTCATATAACTTGCAAAATATTTTGAGAATTAGATGAGAATCATTATCAATTAGAATTTTACGTCTTGGCACATGTTGAATTTCAGTTAAGACGCCAGTGTTGACAGGAGGAATACCATCAAATTATCACGCGGGTCTCAACAATCAGAAGTGTTTTTAAATAATTATCCTGTTTTCATATTTTGCACGCTGTATTGGGGTTACAAGTAATACCTCACAAAACACACTATACTTCTACGTAACCTGAACCTACTGGATTAAAAGTTTGTGATTCATTCAAAGACGAACGTTTTCATAATACTGGGATACTTTAAATTCACGTCACATTCATTTGCCATATCTCTATAATCTGACAAGTTATCTTTGTATTTATATTGTTATCGATGTCTGGACAAACGCGGAATACCAGATATAAAACATTAACAAGCACCTTGCAAATAACTCCCGTTGTACAAGTGCTTGATCCATGAAAATGCCTCATGTATTAATACAGCAAGATATACGATTCAACAAGAAAAGAACGGTGTTGTGGCAAAAATGAAATTTGTTATTGATTTAACTTACGTTGATTAACGAAACGGAGGGATATTTCAAAACTTTCCCGTGATATTTCCTGTAAACTTCATTAAATGCAAAACTTTGCTTTCACTACTTTTTTCTGCGATGTTTAAAGTATAAAAGTACAACTGTAAACTTATCTAAAAAAACAATGTGTTTTGTCCTCTTAGTTGTCTACATAATTTTAAATAGATAATCTTAAATATTATAATGGTATCATGGAGTGCGTATTTTCCAAAAACCTGACAAAAATGATCAGAAATCAATAAGATGTGAAATTTAAAACAATATACTGACGAAGTTAATAAATCAATTGAAATATGAATATTTGACATATAAGTTCATATATAAGTTCATATATAAATATATTATATATATTCACATCTTATTGATTTCTGATCATTTTGTCAGGTTTTGGAAAGTATAATTTAAAATTTTAACAGAATAACCCCTGATGAATATTGTACATAAGAGATTTTTAATAAAAAGTCCATTAATTTTAACTAAGCCAGTTTTACTTTCTTATGAATACCTTATTGCAACAGTAAAACATTTAATTCCATTGTATATTTTTATATGTCAAAGTTAAATATTGATCAGCTATCAAAATGTACACCTAATTACCGTGTGGACGTTCAGGTAGATTCTGAAGCGGTTCTTATTAAAATATAGATATCTTCTATCTATATGTACAGTATTGCTTGAAACTTTAAATTAGGCATAACTAAAATCCCATTCCAAAGAAAAATATGTTCCACAAAATTCGTTCGAGATACACGGCAATACGAGCAACAAGGGGAGACGTTGTATACGGGGTGTAATGTATACCTATATGCATGTGCCTATTTCTACTTTTGTTCTTATTCATAATTATATAAACGTCAAATACGACAAAGATTTTATTTAACATTAAGTCAGTTTTGAACTCAAATTGCCCCCCGAGACTTATACCGATAATACCGGTTCCTGAATTTTTTTTAACATTATAAAGCAGGACAAGAATAGAACATGTTATAGCTTATCAAGCGTCTAATAACATGATATTATACTTTTATAAGAACATATATTTCTTACAGCGAATTTATTTTCTGTAGATCATTGACTGGTCTTGAAAAAAAGACATCCATAAGCCGCACAGTGATGAATAATGAATCTACGCAATTCTTATATATGTATCATTAAAATTAATTAGATACTGCGCTATTATTTGCACATGTATTGCGATTAACTAGTAATATTAAATTACAATTTCCTACAAAAACACAAGTTTACCTTTTGCAGCAGAATAATGTTATCTTATGGCGCTAACAGAGAACTCTTATTCAGGATGGAAATGATTAATTTCCTATTGTGTTGGAAAACAATGAATTTTACATTTTAATTCGAGTAATTTTATCTAATGGCACTGACTGAGAACTCGCAATTATAGATCCAATAGTTCATTGCTATGTTTCACAATTAATGTTTTAAAAATTGCCTCGCAAATACCATCGATATTACATTTTCATTAGCACAATTTTGTGGCATGACACCGACCGAATATTCTTAATTAGAGAGGCAAAAATGAAATGATTTTCGTCCATATTATCGATCTGTTCATTGTCATATTTTCATAGGAATATTTGAAATTATTTTCCATTTTTGCACTGCAACATTTTTAAAATGACAAGTAGAAAAATTATTAATTTAGTTAATTATGGGCGGTATGGCCCTAACCCACTCGGAAAATATTCCGACACCTTAAGCTTAAGAATTGATTTTGTCCATTTCATTTGTTTTCAAACAGTCTACATTCGAAATTAAAAAATAATATTATAGAAAAGCATCAATACCAACGGCTTACACAAAATTCCCCGATCTATCACAATTTGTTCACACATCTATTCTGAAATATTTTAAAGAGTACCGTATGTGTTCCTACCGGGCCACTGTGCTTTCCACTGAGCCGCGTGGGACTTGGTCGTTTTCATCCAGGGGAACTGCAGTGCGGGCTGTGTGGTTGGGGTGTGGGTGGACCCCACCCCCGTGGACGACGGGGTGGAGGCCGGTGAGAGCTGCGTCTGGCTGTGAGCCGGCGGCGGCTGAGACTGTGGAGATACGGCCACCAGTTGTGACTGCTGGATGTGCGCCGGGATGGGTGACGGCAGGCCACCCCCTAGAGCCTGAGGAGAGAGACTCTGGGCTAAGATATCTTGTTGTATTCCGTGGTCTACCACCGTCATTGCCTGCCCACCGTACCCTCCTCCTTGGTTGATACTCGCAGGTTTGGCGGCGTAGATGCAAGCCGTTGGCCCGCCCAGGGTACTGTAGCTCCCTACCGCCGTCGACGACACCGGGACTCCATAGTTAGCCTCTCTCTGATAAATCGCCTGATTGAAGAAGTGTTGACCGTCCATTTCCTCTCATTAACCTAATGTGATGAAAAATGGCAGACGAGAGCATTATTTTATGGCGGGAATCCATCCATCATTCCCAGGCAGACAACTGCCTGAATAAAAGAAGGTCACGTGATTACGAACTTTTGCAAGATTTAATACAGTCCTTGGACTCCAGAAAGGCACTTTGTTTCCATTAAACCCCAATTACAATGAAAAGTCTGCGATTTTAATTTGTCGTCTGGCAACAGAACAAATCTCTATATTTCAATTAAAAACCACGCTTGCGATCGATTGATTATAAATCAGCCGCCAGTTTCTCACCTGAACGTATAGAGGATAAAGCGCACAAACACCATTGAGGTTAGCGGCGTCTGACAGCTGAGTTGATAGGTACACATAACTATACCGTACTGCTATTGCCTAGTTTACCAAAACCGAGGCATGTGAATGGCGCTGAGTGGATACAGAGAGCGCAATGGCGTGGGAGAAGCTAGGTGAACGGGCAGGGATGCCTTTAAACTGGGCTCAGGTAAAGAGGACGCTATTAGGAATACACGTGGTCATAGTTGTCTCCACTTCCTATTTTTAGAATTTTGATGTGTATGCTGTGAATAAATGGACCACTTCAAATCTGTGTTTGTAATATGTAGAATGCACATGTAGTTTTACCACAAAATTTTACTTAAGATCTAGGAAAATTCCGAGTTCTGCCAACGTCATCTATATTTCCGACTTCTTCAATCAAACATTCGACTTTTACATTTACATTAATAAACCTGAAAAGTTATATCAATGACTTATATTTGCACTTAAATTCATAAAAGGCATGTTTACTGCTAGATCGGTCTTTCTGCCACTTGGCAATGTAACACCACGTTTCCATACCATCCAAAAGTGACGTTATGTTTGAGCCAAATGCTAAGTGTCTATGTACCGGTAGGATATGATATAATCATTAACTTTAGATCTGCAATTTTCGTAGAAATATTTTGACGCCTGGCCTAGTCGGGTACAGGGATACTGAGATGAGTACAGTTAACCTGCTTAACACGAGCATGTCTCGGCGAGTACAACGTTCAAGTTCATTGACGTTGAAGCAGGTACTGCAAGGTATTTTGACGAACCTCTAAATGGCCGTAACTCTGTGAAACAAAACGCACTGTCCCACCACAAGAAGCAACAGAGATCTTAAACCTTTTAGAATAGATTTATAATATCATTCTTCTTAAACTCGTGGTTTTGCTCAATATTTGGAAATCTGTCTTAAACCAGATGTTGGTCAACACTAACGAACCAATTAAGTGGACAACGGAACCCCCTATTGTAATCACATCAAGCAACACCTTGTAGCTACTGTAATAATTGTGTTGGTGGGAATACCAATAGCTCGTATGAATTTAGTATTAACCCGTATCATACCACCTACCTTCGGCCTCCGCTTCCTTATCTCGGCATATTGATTGAGATTGAAGTAATTTTTGCAATAGTTTCTGCTACTTAAGTACTTGTTTCTCTTTGACAGTCTCAGGCTACCAAAGAGCAGGCAAAGTTAACAAGATAAGTCAGATAGCGGCGCACAAACCCCGGATACCGTAGACGCGTGGTCAACCGCTCAGTTTATGGGCACGAGGGAAGGTAGCAAGGTGGAGCAAGGGAGGTGGTATTTACTCGTGCTTAAGTTGAAGAATGCACCACTTATCTATCGTGGGTTTGCGTGTGACAGCGACAGAATGGGCTTCCCGTAACTCTTTCACTCTGCGTGAGGAAGGGAGAAGTCGAGCTGTCGTACCGTGCATGACAAAATTAATTCCCCGATGCCCGGTAGATTTGGCTAACCAATCATATCTTCCTACCATTCATACAGTGATTTGACAAGACTTTTGTTTTGCTGATAACTGTGAAACAACTTGACAAGGTCTTATCGTGATTCGAGTCAAGCGATCTTGGATACACGGTAATGTGCCATGCCGGCTTATCGTCTCTGCTTAGACACAGCAAGCGACCGAGTGAACTCTCTTAAATGTCACCCGCAGTTGTAATAACGCAAAATTGTGAAGGGGGCTGACGAGGTCGGTTTTACACGTACTCCCGAATCCCTACACTTACCAGGGATGTGGATCCTAAATCCTAACATGAAGTCAACAGCACGTATTTGCACAGAGTTATATTTTTCATTTGACCAGCTGATTTTTGCCGCAGCTTGTTTGTAAATGGTGGCGGAATTAGAAGCATTTGAACGTTTTCGCTGAACTGAAAAATTCGAGCATTACCATGCGTTCAAGAACAAGACGAATATAATAATTTATTTCAACAACCATATTTATTTTGCTTTATCATTCTACCAACTCCATTGCATAATACTCTCTGTGTTACAAAGGCAACGTCTAACAGATAACAACTGATCCAAGAGTGGCAGGGCCAAGCTAACGTCACTCTTACAGAACTGTCCACGTGTAAACTGCCAGAACAGATGCAACTGCATGAAGTAGCTACAAAAATCCTTCAATATAATCTATGATATTACCTCTCGAACATATTTGTATACCACTTCACGGGGTTCAAATTGTTCCACTAATTGGCTTCCGCTACAGTGTCTCTCCTTCAACCGAGCACTTAAAATGACATTAATAATCACAGATTATTTAACCACGTCAGGTTGACAGAATGGCAACAGTACCCGTTTGTCTTAGCCGGTCAGTTGGATTAGCGTTCAGGTCGCAGTGGAGTTGTGACGGGAGATAGTGGATACGAGCGTTGGGCGAGAGCGGAGTGATTAATGTTAAGTCTTCCACTGCGATTGCTCGTCATAATTCGGAATGACAGGCGGTGGTGGAGAAACGCGCACGCGCTACGTTGCTATATAATTTATTATGGGTATGATGTATTGATTGCTAAACAAATAATCACCAGTGATTTGTGATTAATGTTGATAATTCATGTCATGTACTTGGATCTGAAATATGATTTATAAGTAACTTTGTCTGTCAAACTACACAAGCCAGAAACTTGATTTTCTTCCCATTTCATTGATTGAGTCTTTGTGGCATAAACATCAGAAAGTGATTATTTTATCATTTTTCAAAAAGAGATGTTTAATTAAGGCACATATAAATTATTTGAGCTCAAATTAATTTTATCAGGCCAGGTTAATGGATCAAATGATTAAATCCTGTAATAACAAAACGGTTTTGGTCCATCAGCTACATGCAATCTTCACTGATGATTTTTTATGTTTAATTTCGGAGATCAAATTACATATATCTGTCTTTAAACAATGATTGAACTGAGAATTATTTATTCTATTTAAGGGAAATGCTACCACCCAGTCTGAAGGGCACAGGAAACCCTCTACTGATAAGCTGTGGTAGAACCAAAACTCCGAAATGATCGTATTATTTACACGTGGGGATATTATACTAATTTGGGGCATCGATGTCCCTTGTTTTTGTTTACAAATCTGAGTTTGATAAACTTGTAAATCCACGATTTTATAATACAGAGGGCAGTAGAGGATAAAAGGGCAACATAATCACGTGCGATTGTGCGACATAACGGCATTCAATTTCAGGCCCTAAAAAAAAGGGCGGCGCTGGAGTGTGTGTGTGTGTGTGTGTGTGTGTGTGTGTGTGTGTGTGTGTGTGTTTGGGGGGGGGGCATATGGCATCTACCTTTGGTTAAAGGCATGAATATACATAAAATATATAATGTTTGTTGGTAGCTTGCCATACTTAGCCAGACATTCCTCTTGTCATCGTATCACTGCCCACATAGATACCGTATCTGGTGACATACACCACACTGTTTACTCCAGTACACACCGCAGTGTCAGCTACATGGGGGTTAAGATAATGTCGTGATAACTGGAGAACATTGGGACTGAAAGCTCATCTGGTTCTGCAGAGGAAAAATGTTGAATGAGATGACAAAAGAAAGATGCCAACCGGAAGAAAGTTTTCCGTGATGGATATCTTTCATCCATTTTGTTATTGTTTAAATGGACTATGAAAAAACTGTGGTCGTTTTAAATAGTCTGTACCTAAAATTGAGCTGGGCAACGTTGTTAAATCCCTTTGGGTTGATTTTATTGAACAAATTGATACTCATAGAAATAAATAAAAAGATGCGTGTATTTTTGTTTGAATTTTTCTATCTGTTGTGTTCTTTTAGTTGGAATTTTTGGTACGTGCTTCAGATAAGTGAAAAGTAAGGACTCAGAGATCGCCAGTCAGCCTCAGAACTACCGTAGAATGAGAGTGCGGTGTCTGAATCGTCTGAGCGATAAAGATCGTTGAGTAATTGCAGGAAATGTAGATGTAATTGCTTTTCATTTGACATATAGGTGCATAGTCCTACCTTTCCCATCCATCAATCTATTATCAGAGACTCGAAAAAAAAGATTTAAGAAGATTACAAAATTACTTTGCTCTGTTTCGTCTAAATGAATTATCTGTCAAATAACATACCTGTAAGTTGGTGCTGTTAGAGAACAAAAACTCAAAAGCGGCCGTAAGTTCATTTCAACAACAATGTTCATTATTCGTGACACATCTTCGGTACAGGGGAATGTTTCACTTATTTGGTGCTATAAATTGCTTTCCCCTTGAAATATTGTAGCATAACACGTTTTAAAAAAGCATATTATCCCTCTAGATCTTTCTCGCCTACGACAATCAGTCACCAATCCATTTTCATCACTTCACACATGCTTACATAATCTCTACATAACGGTCCACTTTACAGTGTATATCATATGTAACGATGAGCAAGATTATCTCTGCCCATCACCCATTCAACCTCACCAAATTTATCACGGATGAAACCAGACAGCAAAATAAGTTCATATTCAGGTTGATACACCACGTTTATTCATAGTAAGTGGCATAGAAAACATTTTATACCAAAACCGGTCACAGTTTTTTAAGCGTAATCAGACGACGGCCAGGAATGTCTGAGTCACAGTAGGGAGACACTGTGAGAAAGGTGGGGTGTAAGAGATTTTTGTGCGCCTCCACTAAGAGACTTCTCGGTAAAAATAATGTGTTCGTCTAAATAAAAGCATTTATCTTATCTACATATTATTATTATTATTATTATTTTAAGAACTGATTACTGCACAATGAAACACTCATATCTATAGAGAAGGTTACTTAAAACCAAAATGTTGTAGTAAAAATTAACTGTTTGAGCCGCCATCACCGATCGCGAGAAAAAGATAATTGCATAGATAAAATCGGATATTGAATAAAACGCGTGTTAAAAGTTCGGGGTTGTTCTAATAGTAAGGTGAAAATGAAAACTTTCTTATCATCACAGGGCTTGATATTCGATTATTTTCTATCAATAGATAATAAACGCATCCCGGTCTTCACTGTTCAGCAGGGAATGGTACTGATAGGTTTCCCGAATCACCAACAATAGTCGTTTAGAAAATACGAAACGAGTTCACTTTCAGTTTTCTTTGTGTTTCAATTTTTTTGGCAGGTGTCCGCCTCATCGTCATGTCATTGGTGCCAGAATGTGGTTCTCTAAGTCACCGCCATGCGTCCCATACTGAAGTATCGTCCCGAGGTATTAAAGGTACCCTAGCACGCCCCTAGAGTACAACCTAAATACAAATAAACTGAAGATTAAACTTGCCATGCCTGTCTGGCAAGAAGAAGTAAACATCGCAATCCAATCTCGGACAGTTTGTTGTAACAGGTTTATCTGCAACCACGCACTGAAAAAGAAAAAGATTGTTTGCAGAAATTCCTTTTTATCCGTCCAGTATCGAACTCTTTATAGAATCTAGGGAGAAAGGTTATCATGGCTTCAAGTCGTATTTATGAACGGACCCCCACAGGGGAGTCACGCGTGCTGCTACCTCAAGTGCCACTGATAAAGCCTTAGAGTCGAGATTGCTTGCAAAATTATCATGTGGCGATATATGAGTGGCGTAAGGGCGGCGACATAGGATATAGGGGAAGAGCATATAACATGATGATTGGTTTCTTTGTAGATATCGTACATCGATCTGTTGTCATCAATCTGGATAAGATTGAGGGATGTAAATAAATCATCTGCTGTATATAGGAACAGTTTTCCAATCTTATTTCAAAAGAGATTTGTATTCGAGGGATTTTTATCTGTTTTGAAAAATTACATTTTGTTAAAAATTAATGAATAAATAAATAATAACACATAAATGGTAGGCCTTAACATCTCTTCGCCATAGACGCAATCGATGACATCAACATTTTGTTATTGGAAAATCCAATTAATTTTTAAATCTCTGCAAGCTAGTTAAAATTACTTCGTTATCATGCGGCCATGTGGAAGACTGATGTTTTAAATGATATATTTCCATGAGATATTTCTATCTTTTAAGAGTTCATTTTACCAAAGCGACTGCAAATAATGGGTAACTTTATCTCAAAACGACCATCATCATGGTTTCAATTATGTTCTAACAACAAAATATTATAGATAATGAAAGATACAAATCCTTTAAAAATGCACATGTATACATGTATATGTTCAAAAGTCATGGCCAGAATCAAAACTTTTGTCTTGCAATCTTGTAATAGAAATTGTTGTAGTCCAAACCCCGAGAAGAGCACGTTTACGGTCCAACTTCCCGCGGTGTGAACGCCTCAGGAAAACGTAGGTTTAGCAGTCAGCACAAATGTCGATTAGCGAGATTACATAAAAATAAAATATCATAAATGGAATTAAACCTACCTCTTTCTTTTATTCGATTAAAAAATCACCCTTAACGCGTCTTCCCTGAAGGAACTGACTTCAGTTTAATGCATGAAACTGGACGAAATTTAAACTTGCATCGCTAGGATTGAAGAGTACGGATATCAGCTATGCGAATTCATCGGATCTACAAAGACATGCTGCTGCTCTCATGAAAACTGAATTATTGCTTTACCAATGTTTTTTAGCCTAATTCGATCGTGTTTTTTTTTGTTCATAAATGCACTGTGAATGATTTTTTTTTTTTTTTGCATTCCAATTATTTCATTGTGACGTTTTACATAAGCTTATATTTATGTAATAAATGCACATTGATATGAAATGCTTTTTATTTTTGTGGAATTCATTCGTTTATTGTATTTTTCGCACAAAAAGCCTGTACAAGGTCTCTTTCATTTTGTAGCAAATTATTCATTAAAACGGTTTAAATACTCTTACGTACTGCTTATCAAAATAACTACTACAAAATATAGCCTGTTTAAAAATTGCCAGTTCGGCTGCATCTGTTCA
This sequence comes from Lingula anatina, assembly GCF_051362555.1. Taxonomy (NCBI): domain Eukaryota; kingdom Metazoa; phylum Brachiopoda; class Lingulata; order Lingulida; family Lingulidae; genus Lingula; species Lingula anatina. Next base: position 29,954,599 of record NC_141769.1, on the reverse strand, counting down.
CGGTAGATAAAGTACTGAAAGGAATAAAATACAATTGAATATAGAGATGCATCATGTTTTTTTAAACAGTTGTCAATATATATAAATGTACATTGCTATGATTTCATATGTGTGTGTGTGTGTGTGTGTGTGTGTGTGTGTAAGAAGGGGCTTTTCTGAATCTAAACCGTGCCACCTTTACTGACAAATCACAAGTCGTTTTCAGTGCCTTACATAAAAGATTTTGTAAAATGTGATCTTAATGCGCAGAATTTAAAGCCACGTTTAGAATCCTGATAACATGAATATCTTGTATCTTGAATGATAACGCAGACTGATATGTTTCTGCCAGTCGTAACTAACCGAATTTTATATGAATGCCATCGATGCGAATACCTGTTTGGAAATGAGTCCCAGTCATAGACAAGTACATGTATTACGTAATGCAAACATCGCTCGGAAATTATTTTAACTATTTTACTGCTTGGGGCAGGATTTGATTGTCTTTTACCAAGCAAAAAAGCATATAGATAAGATGAAACCGCTATAAATACTCTAAATTAAATGAATAATGAAAAAGAAAAAGAGAAAATAAGACAAAAAAAACTTTTATATGGCACAACATACAAGAAGACAAGTACAGAAAAGCTGCGGACATTACTATGGTAATTATTCGTTTGATATTCATAATTTGAAAACAAGTTTCGTTAAAATCATCCTTGAAAATGAAACATTACTAATGAGCGTTTTGAAAATAGTTAATTTGTCATTTAAGTTATTGCCTTCTGTTTTGTCTTTATTTACAATGTTGCTGCTTGCTTCAGTCACCACTGAAAAATTTCACTTGGGCGGCAGATCAAAATTATGCTTTTACGGTATCATTCATTGTTTTTATACACACGAGCTTTTGTTTTTTTTTAACTAGTTAATTTTCTACATTTCCTTTTAAATATCACTTTTACGTTATATGTTTTATGTTCATACAATTTGTTGTTTAAGTCTAAGTGTTAAGCATTTCACTTAGTAATACAAATTTGCAGCTGCCTCAGTTGTGAAATAATTTCTACACCCGATGATAGGTCTTTTATACTGAAATCGTATCTTAGAGGAAGATAACATAAATGTAGAGTGACACTCCATTAATATTATAGAGGTGTCCAATATTTCCGGGATACCTTTATGTAACTTAAAATGACAAATAAAGGAGAAAAACTTTGAATTGCAGGTTAGTCGTTATTATCTATTCCCTCTTCTAATTGCGTCGAATCTTAAGTTTTAACTTCAAATTATGTCAATCAATAACAAAAAAGATGCAATTCACGTTTTACTTAAAGTAGAAAATTCGGTAAATGAACGTTTTTTTAAGAATAAGGCTTGCTATTTTTTCTGCTGATTTTATCTCTAACCATTTTAAGTTTAGATATAATTATGGGGAATAATTATAATTGAAATCCCTTTAAGACAAGCGAATGATTTTTCATTGCTTATATAATAAATATGAGTCATATTTCTACAGATTCATGTGTGCGTCTTATTCTTTGTGTCCTACATAATGCATTTTCTATTTGTATAACTTCGGTTATACTGCTATACTTTAAGCTTCTTTTACTCCCAAGTAATTTCACTCTAGACGTTTTTAAATTCATGTTGCACTCAACACAAGTTTATATTAAAACATCTTATATGTTCGTAGGTCTTTCACACACAATGATGAACACCGCAAACCGCAATACACAAATACATTTTTTCACAACCACTGATCACTAGTTAGGAAAGTAAAACAATAATTTTTTTAAATGTCAGCATTGGTAGATGTTTTACACTTAATACAGCGTTTTATGCTTTCTCATGAACAACTACAAAAAAGAGTTTAAGTTGCACAGGCGTGTTGTTTGGTATCGTTCGCCAGTTTGTTCCACTCAAGTACCATTCACATTCAAACAGGGCATACTTTTCAAAACAACGTCCATTCCCGCCGTGGATAAGGCAGTGTTTGGCCCTTTTCAAGTAGTAAAAATAAATTTTTTTGAGGTCACTTGGTAAATTGTTTCGGTGATTTTAAGCAGTTTCGTTTTATTTTGATATAAAAGGTGATCTATTGAATTTCAAAAATGATGTTTACTTTTGTGAAAGGAAACTGCGTTCAGATTCATAGTATATAAATTGGCAATTTTTACTCTATGACAAACGTTTCTGAACAACAAACAAGGATGAAAATGGAGAAAAAAGCTTCATAACGTATAATATCAGTATAATATTAATATAAGCATATAAGTTCTGAACGTTATATACCGTTTATAAGAACACCTATATAGCTTCTCATCAATTTCAAAAATAATTAGTTCAAATAAGATATTTAAATTCTTTTGAAAATCCAATGTCCCCGACATGCTGCGGGTCTTCTACTGGCTAAATAATTCATTGGATGGAACTTGGCCGAAACACCATAAAACAATGGCTTACATTTTTGCTGAACGATGATTTATTCGCGTGAAAAATAAATGAAGAAATATCTTGAACATGGCTAATACAAATGTAGCTCATCCAAAAGTTGAAGCGTGAAGACAAAGAAAAGATGATAAAATGGAATTTTGGTACAATATAATTTTATGAACTTTAATGAATTTTCTACGATACTTTTCTCCTACTTACCGCCCATCACTCTTCTGTGTTCCAAACAAAAACGCTCTTTACGTTATTAAGTTTTTTTTTCTTCAGTTTAAAATACAGTGAACGGTTACATGTATTCCGTGCATTTCACTTTGCCTTATAACACATTACTTGAACAAAGGTAGTATTTGAATTATTAAGACAGGATATGGCATGCTATCGAATAATAAACAGAAGCTGTCAAAATAAAAATAGGAAGATTTAAACAAAAATCCAACGAACTCCCTCCTTAGTTTCACCTGCTGGCTCCCTCTCGTTTAGACCTTTTCATTTAGTCAATTGCGCATTTCATTCACATTTATCATAACAAGAAAATCCAAAGATATCTACTTGAGAATATAAATCTGTTTCTCCTGGGACATTCACTATGAACGTATAGGCTAAGGTTAATAAATCCAGTCCTTGTATTTGGGACAAAGTAATTGTAAGATTTTCATCTACTCGAGTTACAGACGCAAAAGTAAAAAAAAAAGGTAACGGGGTTTGTTTATTTACTAAAGTGTCAGAGTTTCATGGTTGCATGAGACCAAACATAAAACAGAGTCGTTAGTCTAACCCATCTTTAATTACGAATAATATCGCCATGAGAGTTTCTATAAATAAGCACGTGATCCTCGATGGAAATGAAATGCAATTAAGTCCTTAACAGCACAATTATAAAATAATAGTGGGTAAACTTGCGTAGGCCAATACAACCGATAAATGCATCATTGTTCGATTCAATATCAATATTAAATGAAATTCGTTTAATTTGGTTGATTGAATTGATTATGGATCGTCTACAGGTGGCGGTCGTGAATAGAACAAATAGAAGCATGTCGCACAGTCCTTGGGTGTATACATTATAAACCTTGAGAATCATCTCTCTAACGCTATCTAGGTATTCTTTTGTCAGACAGAATTATCCACACATGATAAAAAGTCTCAATTCGTCATTTATCTTTTAAATTTTCAATTACGGCGTCTAAATGCGGGATTTCACATTTCGATACAGATGTCAAAAGAGGGTTTGGCTTCGTTAATTAAAATGATGTTTTGTATCACCGTTGGAATCTTGCGTTCGTCCTTGCGAAAAACGTACCTGCATAAATATTCAGACTGCACCAAGCACACACAGGTCACGAAATAAAACTTTAACAGAACTTGAAATGTGTCCACTAGATGTTTAGTCCGTGTTCCAATTATTCATGGCCCTTGTTGATATTGAATGTCCATTGCCTGAACAATTACGTAATTTAGAATATGCAAATCCTTGATGATCAACCTTCCCCGAAATGCCATGACAGTTCGGCGAAGCACTGGTTAACTCTCTTTTAAAGAATCTATTCCTGAGATTTAAATTTTCTTTAACATTTTAATTTTATTTTGTTTTGTTTTATTGAAGAAGAGCATGCATTTATACTAGTATGCATGTCACAGTTAAATGTTTCAATATTTATCAAATGCAAATACAAACAAGACTTTGCTTAATCAAAGCGGTTTTAAAAAGTGGGTTAAAAAATTAATGTAAATTTAACGGCCAATTTTTGCTTTTGAAAGCGACAGTAATCTGGTCATTATGTACTCAAAAACTATCGGGAAAATTGTTTTATTCCATTTTTTGTCCCCCAGTTCCGCCAATATTCATTTTCAAACAACCGTCTCTCTGCAAAAATTTGTCTCATGCCACAGGCTAAATTTCAACTTGTTTGCATAATTATAATCACTTCTCTAGCAAGTTAAATGCGAAATCTTATTTTAGCTCTACTTGTAAGTTTGTTGTTGTCATTTTGAAAATAATACCTGACCTCATCCGCTGAGGACTTTGACTAAGTCAAAGCATCCATGCAGTGGATATCATTTTTGCATATCATAAGCAATGAGCTATACAGTGTGGAAGCGATACGAGCAAAATTGAATCTTAGAAAGTTTGGAAAATGGATAATGGGCAAAGAAAACAATTATAATTAGAAGAAGAAAAAGAAATAGAAGGACAAAACAAAAACTGAAAAAAAAAGAAAATTCAATATAATGATAAAGGAAAAAAAGATAAAGATATAATAAATAAATCAAACCAAAACCGTAGAATAAACATTTATATATTTAAATTTCGTTGGTGATAAGTTTGAGAGTTATTGATAAACGTTTACTTCTTATCAGTTCCATTTTCTATTTAACCTCCATAAGTATAGTGTTCAAATGCTATGAGTGCCTCTGTATTCCCGTGTGATCCACACATGATCTGCAATACAACAATACCACGTCTGTGATTTTTGTCTGATTGCGTTATTTCTCAACCAGAGTGTAGCAACCGCAATCATTACCTGCCAATCCCCTTCCCCCCAAAATAGATCATGTTAATGTTTTTTATACAGACATGTTTTAAATTGTTGCAATGTTTAAATGTAATCTAGTACATTTCAGGTGGAAGTGAACTGGAGTGCTTGATGTGATTTTAGTTCAAGAAAGAAAGCGTAAGGCTTTTCTGACGGACTGAGAGATTTGAAAAGGCAAAATCTCTAATTAAAGGTATCAAAATAAATCTCTTTTTTTTTCAAAAATCTCTAGAGTACAGCTGCATTACCCCCAACTCCCTGCAACATCAAGTGATCTATTGTTATATTGATCATATTTCAGATGAACAGTCAAAGAAAATATCTAAGTTCAGAAACTTTTCTTTGCGCCTTGGTCAAGTCACGACTAATTTATAAACCTTTTAGTGCGATTTTGACCTGAAGATAAGCCTAGGTATAACTTAAGATTTTCAGATGAATCATAAGATTGTTTCAAATAAGTCAACTACTGTCTGCAAATCGTTTCATTATTCAATTCCATTGTGCTGTAATAAATCTACAAAAGCACATTCATAGTTAGCCGTATAGTTTACAACAATTTGTCCCGTGCATTTCACAAACCAAATGAAATCGGCATTGTGATCTCCTTTTCGCAAATAAAATGTTGCTTATCGTCGCAAGGTCCGTCATTCCATTGGTATTGGACCCCTTTGTAGTAAACAAGGCAATGCTCGTTTGGGCTGCTTGGTTCGCCTGGAGCCCAGGCTGTGAATGAAACGATAGGGGAATAGGTGGAAGCCCACACCCAGTAACCTGGCTGAAGGATGTCATGTCCACTTGTCCAGAAGGCCGTACCATCATATGAACCTAAAAATAAACATTGTTTGTTTATTACAGTATATATTACAGTTAACCTAATGTCATCAGTATATGTATATTAAAACCGGTGCTGTTCTCGACTTTTGTAACATTTAGAGCAGCTTCACACATATAATCTTTTTCTTCAGATTCACATTAGTTTTACAAATATACCTATAACTGTTATATGTATGGGTCAACCCTAACGGAAATGGCCCAAATGTCTCAGATAGGAAACCTATAGGTTGTCTGTTAGAACTCTTTTAGAGTCTTAAAGTCCTATAGGGCGTCCTACAGGCAATTTAGTAAGCGACAGACAAAAACTGACCGTCATATTTCAGCAGGTGCCCTCTTATTGCCGTATGCTCTTCTTTCGTCTCCACACTGACCAATTTAGCGCCGAAGGCTTCACAAAAATGGTTACTCTCAATCCACGTTGCGAGGTGGGTGGTGTCAAAGTAGTAACATTTCCCTCCCAATATGGTGAAACCATTGGGGCACAGTGTCCAGTACGATGGTGGTATCTGACGCAGAGCCAGGTTTCCTCGAAGAACTTATGTTGACGAAAAAATACGAAATTATCCTTCGAGCGACACTTAAGCCTTCTGCTAGTGTTTTTCAATTGTTCTCTGATTAAATGATAGCCATTAAACAAATGAATTTAATACAGTTGTAGGTTCATTAACGAAATTCATAGCAGTTCATTTAAAAATGACTTTACTCATTAGAATAAATTGTAATAACGTTAATAAAACGTTTACTTGGCGATGCACTTCCGCTTGTTACCGCTAGGAGGATGCTGAGCAAGACGCACTGCAAAGGTCCTTCAACCGCCATGAATGATATATGTAATCAACAGCCTAAAAACTGACAGAATGGAATAAGCGACCCAAAAGGCTTCTTATATACTCAATGCTGAGTTATAAAAACTCGGTCAAATAGGTTAATCAGCTTCCACTCCTATGGGAAAACTGCAGAAATCTTCCCTTCTGAGATAAGTTCAGTCATGCATAACCCAATTTAACTCTCAGATAAAAATGTATGTTACAAGGAAACAAATTCTCGATTTATCAACACATTCCAAATATGTCTGCTCGAGTTCTTACCCGCAATTCTGGAGAAAGCCACATGACCCCTATTCTCAAACAACTTCACTGGCTACCCATAAAAGCACGGCTTCTTTTAAAACGTTTAGTTTGTGCTCATGCTGCTTTTTAAAACGTGGCCCCACCATATTTATGCAATCTTGTAACGGCTCACCCCGCCAATCACGCACCTCCTACCTTTTAATCTTAATACCGTGTATGGCTAGTGTGGTCTCAACATCTCTATTACTTTTCAATAATTTCATATTTTTGACCAAATACATCCAAAATTAACAATTCTAATGCAGTTCTTGAAAATCTTAAATGTTATAATTTCCAATATGTCTTTCTTAGAATCGCCATTTTAGTATTACGAAAGTAACATCAAACATCTGGTTGCAAATAAATATTATTATTAATATCATTATGATGATGATCTTCCAGGCAACATCTAAGCCACTCAATACTAGAACAGGGATTTTTTTTCCGAATGCATTATTTCTCAACCGGAGCGCAGCAATCGCAATCATTACCAGTCAACCCTTGATATCGCAGTTTAAAATGTTTTATAAATTAAGAATCCGACCCTTCTGTGTGCAGACGCTACTGTCAACTTCCACATATATAGCAAGTAAAATTAAGACAAATATAGCAAGTAGCATAAAGTCATATAAGTGTTATCAAACATACAAACATTCTGACGGACTGAGAGGTATAACATAAGCTAATTAGATGCATCATACATTTCAAACAAGTCAATCACAGTCTGCAAATCGTTTAATTCTTCAACTCCACCAGGCTATAATAAATCTACCAAAGCACATTCATAGTTAGCCGCATAGTTCACAACAGTTTGTCGCGTACATTTCATAAACCAAATGAAATCGGCATTGTGATCTCCTTTTCGCAAATAAAATGTTCTTTTGCATTACACCCGCGGTCATTCCATTCGTATGTGTAGCTGGTCGCTTTGTAGTATTGAAGGCAATGCTCTGTGTCTGGGTGGTTTGGTTCGCCTGGCCCCCAGGCTGTGAATGAACCGATAGGGGAATAGGTGGAAGCCCATACCCAGTGTCCTGACTGAAGGATGTCATGTCCACTCGTCCAGAATCCCAGAGACTTATATGAATCTAAAAATAAATATGGTTTGTTTATTACAGTATATACAGTATTACAGTACACCTAATGTTATCAGTATATGTATATTAAACCCAGTGCTGTCCTCGACTTTTATAACATTTAGAGATTTAGAGCTTCACACATATAATCTTTTTCTTCAGATTCACATTAGTTTTACAAATATACCTATGTCTGTTATGTCTATGGGTCAACCCTAACGGAAATGGCCCAAATGTTTCAGATCGGAAACCTATAGGTCTTAAAGACCTATAGGGCGTCCTACAGGCAATTTAGTAAGGAATAGAAAAAATCTGACCTTTATATCTCAGCAGTTGTCCTCTTATTGCCATATGCTCTTCTTTCGTCTCAACACTGACCAATTTAGCGCCGAAGGCTTCACAAAAATGGTTACTCTCAATCCACGTTGAGAGGTGGATGATGTCAAAGTAGTAACATTTCCCTCCCAATATGGTGAAACCATTGGGGCACAGCGGCCACGTTGGTGGTATCTGACGCAGAGCCAGGTTTCCTCGAAGAACTTATGTTGACGAAAAAAAATCCTTTGAGCGATACTTTAGCCTACTGCTGGTGTTTTTCAACTGTTCTCTGATTAAATGATAGCCATTAAACAAATGTAGTTAATAGGTTCATTAACGAAATTCATAGAAGTTAATTTAAAAATGACTTTACTCATTAGAATAAATTGTAATAACGTTAATAAAACGTTTACTTGGCGATGCACTTCCGCTTGTTACCGCTAGGAGGATGCTGAGCAAGACGCACTGCATGGGTCCTTCAACCGCCATGAATGATATATGTAATCAACAGACCAAAAAACTGACTGAATGGAATAAGCGACCCAAAAGGCTTCTTATATAGTCTATGCTGAGTTATAAAAACTGAGTCAAATGGGTTAATCAGCTTCCACTCCTATGGGAAAACGGCAGAAATATTTCCTTCTGAGATAAGTTCAGTCATGCATAACCCAATTTAAGTCTCAGATAAAAATGTATGTTACAAGGAAACAAATTCGCGATTTATCAACACATTCAAAATATCTCTCTACGAGTTCTTAGGCGAACCTGGTGACAGTCACAATACCCCTATTCTCAAACAAAATTACTGGCTACCTATAAGAATAAAGAACACGGATTCTTTAAAAACTTTTAGTTTACTGCTTTTTACAACATGGCCCCACCATATTTATGCGATCTTGCAACAAATTGTACCCCCCCCCCCTTCCCGCCGCCCATTATGCACTTCCGACCATTTGATCTTAATATCGTGTATGGCTCGTGGGGCATCTACATCTCATAATTTTGACCAAATATAACCAACTTTCAAAATGTCTTAAAGTTCTTTTTTAAAATATTATTATATTAAAATATCGAATTTCTTAGACTCGCCATTTTTAGTATTATAGACGTAATTTATCCAACATCTGGTTGCAAATAATAAATGTTTTTAATATCATTATGATGATGACAATCTACCAGACAACATCTAAGCCACGCAATACTATAGCAGTGATTTTTTCCGAATGCATTATTTCTCAACCAGAGCGCAGCAATCGCAATCATTACCAGTCAACCCTTGATATCACAGTTTAAAATGTTTAATAAATTAAGAATCCGACCCTTCAGTGTGCAGACGCTACTGTCCACTTCCACATATATAGTAAGTAAAATTAAAAAGAAATATAACAAGCAACATAAAGTCATATAAGGGATATACAACGTACCCGTAGAAAAAAATTAAACACCGGCTTAATGTTACTTAGCATATTTCGTGTGATAGTGGAAAGCAGTGCCTGCACACGGCATTCAGAACGACAGGGAATTTAGTTCAAGAAACAAATGGTGGTCCGAGCCTCGGCATATGTCACGGTCAGTACTTGCCTACAAAAGATATATATAAAGCACAATACTTTTGAAATTACAGGTAATTTATAGAAGGTCAGAAATGTGAAAATAATATAAAGATGACTTCAATTTTCCACTCATGCACCCATGCGACGTGGTCATTAAAAAACCATGTCAACAGAAAGTGTAGTATTACATTGGAAAAAAGATAACGATACGGATAAAGGACGAGTCTTTGCCTGCAGCATTTCTCTCCTGATGTTTAAATTAAGCAGGCGACACCAGATACAGAGACCGACCATTAATGTGAATAATGCAACTGCGTGCGTAACAGGTTTTGATACAGGCAACCATTAATAGGGTGATAGTCATATAATTATTCATATACACTTGACTATTGAAAAATTTTATCGTGTGCATAAAATTGTATTACGATAGTAGTTCCTCAAATATTGATTACAAATTATTCGTTTTTTTTTTTTGCATGCATGCATAGGCTCTTGTAGTTATTGAGGTCAATAACGCAGTCCTCTCTATTGTCAACTTCAGGGTTAGTATTGTAAATAGAAGAGCTGAAAGCTTGCTCTGAGGCATGTCAAAGTAGGGCATGTCAAAAAATACATGCATAAGTTATTTGAGTTTAGCCACCATGCCCACACACCCGTTCCCCACTTAGCCTTGTACAGGTATACGAAACGTCACGAGGACATCAGACGCAGGTGTGTCAAACTGGGGATACTGGGATTTTATCAGGTAACTTCGTACACGTAATGTGTTTTGCTAGTCTAGACCTAAAATGATCTCTGCGCGGCCACCTGACACATAAGGGGCTAGAATAGTGGTGGAAATAACGCAGAAAGGTAATACGATGTGCATACTACGTGGCGCAACAGTATATTTAGTTTTAATGGCACTCACCACCGAATTAGATAATAGTTATACAGTTAAAACCCGCAGTTTAGTCCAGTTTAATGCACGACTCGGCACTTGTATGATGTCGTGCTGCACACTGACCTAGGAGCTATATTACTACAGGGCTCACCTTAACCTATCGAAGATAAGATGACACACAATCGACTAAAGGTAGACATAGTATTAAATCAATCAAATTAACAACGAAAAGTCAGTCTCTCTGTGCATAAAGAGGTGCATGTTTCATATACATCCTTGGTGAACACAGTACAGGTAGTTGCATGTACATAGATTATATAGCTATAGTGTATGGTTTGTCTGACTACCTGAACACCATGCATCAATATATGTAGTGTAGGACGTAATATGACACCCAATGACAAAAAATATGTTAACTGTTCATGCTTATTTTTTTTCCTTTGATTTACGGGAAGTGGATAAATGTTTACGTAGTAAAAAAAGAATTGACACGTCTTGTCTCAGTGAGTTTTATTAAATCAGTTAGAAGACATAAACAGATAAAGATGAATGCTTGTCATTATATGATGTTAGACTTTGATATTGATATAGAATAGCCCTTGGATCAGGGAAAGACAACAAAGCCATTAGGAGAGATTCATTTATTTATTGAATGCATATCAATTAATGCTAAAAGCCAAATCTCAACGCAGCGTACCCGCAGATTTCTTAGTTAATGGCTGGAACACCTGAGTATATATTAACGTTAATCACTTGTATTGATTGGTTTGGCTATGTTAAATTTATCTAAAAAGAATCAACTCCAGGCATCCTGCACCCTAGATCTGTATAAAACGCAGACCTACTACAAAATATACTAGTTTATTCTTAAATGATAAATATTTTAGGAGCATTTCGTATGTTACACATTTGGAAAAATTACAGTAATTATAAGTAATTTTGACATTTTGAAGACAACTCTTGCTCGGGTGCGTGCAAGTGTGTGTGTGTGTGTATGTGTGTGTGTGTGTGTGTGTGTGTGTGTGAAAGAGAGAAAAGAAGGGGGTTTCTTTGGGTGCATTTTACCTGTCTTATGATTCCCAGAGTATAAAAAATGATTTAAATTCGACAGCTTAGAAAACGAGGTACTTATATATTTGGAATATAAATCATAAATATATAAATTTGGAATGATTTTTGCACGCATCTTGTCAACATAAAAGAAATAAATAATATTTCCTGTTACCCAGTCTGTTGATGTCTGTAAGGTGAGAACAGACAATGAATAAGTTGCATAATCTGATTATTATTATAACAATATACATCACCGTGACTACGCCAGCACTAGTACCTGAATGTAATGCATATTAATGAGAGGGGCACTAAATTTAGATTGACGTATCTGCAGAGTGAGAGTAGATAATGGGAAAAAAACAGGGAAACTGAAATAAATGAGGGGTCGCTAATGATAAAGAACATTAAAATAAACAGCCGTAAGTTCTGCATAGTTTTTTCTTTTTCATTCTTAATGTATCTCTATTATGAGAAAAGTAAACAACGTGAGTGCTCAATGTTTGATACATATATGCTTTAATGACTGGACTGCAGTTATATGTTCCATGCTAGTGCTGCATAAGAACAATAAACACTTGTATTATGGTTGCCAAGATACTGTTTCATGTGATATCTTGGCGAAAATATTTCTTTTGAGCATAAAAATGATTAATGCTTGTTTAAAACATTTGTAAAGGACGTCGGAGGCGTTGTAAATCGGTATTTAAAAAATAAACGTCACATATTAATGTTAAATTTAAATTATTTTCTTGGTGGCATTCAAACTTTGCAGCACTAAAAATAATGCTTAAATGTAATTGCGTGTGTTGTCGATAAAAACGAGCTTGCCTCTGGTAGTTTTGAAATACAATAGCAAAAATACAAAAAAATGAGCATAAAACGTTGAAATGCTGAATTTTTGTATGTAAGTTTAGAAACAGGAGACAAAAAATAATGGCAGATGAGGGTCTACGTGACAAGCAAAACAAAGAGGGCCTAAAAAACTGGACACATTAATGAAAGCATAAATGTATGCATGAAAGGATGAATGAAACGACGGATGAATAGAATGAAGATTGAATGAATGTTTAAAAAATCACATAGTAATATGAAAATCATTGGTTACAAAAGAGAAGTGTAAATTAACAATGTGGAGATCATAATGCTTTAAAATTAAACTTGTATCATTCCTATATTTGAAGTGTTAAAAGCATGATATTAAGTAGATATCAAGAAGCCATTCGAAAATTAAAAAATGTTAAATAAACAAAATATTCGTTATAAAGACAAGACAGTGCTTGATCAATGTTTCATCGGATTATAATGTTTATTATATTATCATGTGTATGTGCTTTTTAAGCAAAATGCTTGAATTTTACTTGGACAAATAAAACGAATTGAATTAGACTTTCAACCAAAAAGATTTGTGTTCGTCTGCCAAATATCACCTTTCTAAAATAAATACACTACGATTACTGATAATGCTGATAATTTGCCATCTATGTATAGTTTTGCAATAGCCTACATGAAAAATATATAAAACACAAAGTCAAAGATAGCATGTATTTATGTGTTTATGTTTTTTTTTTAGATCTAGAAGCGCAGACCAGTAGGTTACGTCAATTATGAAGTGTCCCATCGTCATCAACAAAAAGCTTTTGCCCTACAAAGCGTACTACTTCCTGAATTGCGCAGGTACGATTGTTCAATTTTGTCTTTTGAATTTTTTTCTGTCAACATAAATCTCTTAGACACCTAGTCTTTGAAATTCCCGTTAATAATTCTCTTTTGTCAGATTCAAGTCCACTAACTGTGTATTTAGGGTATGATCCACATTTATAAGTGTAACGAATCAAAATGGTTCATTCCTTTGCATTCTAAAATGTATAAAATTTATTTCAGGCATGTCGTCATTAATACCGTATATACCCATATACATGAAGTACATTGGCCTCACAGCTTCGGAATCCGCAATAATCATAGGAGTTATGCCTTTTATATGTTTCTTCGTGACTCCAATATGGTGTATGCTGGCCGATAAATATCACAAACACAAGGCAGTGTTGATTCTGTGTACAACTGTGAGTCCACTACTTCTGTCAGCTAGTTACTTTCTTCCAAGAGTACAAAACACCGAAGGATCCGTTCAGGTATTTATGCAAGCAAATGAAAGGATGCTCACCGTCAGTAAATGCCAATTTATTGGACAAAATTTGGAGAATAAAATCCAGTGTGACCACTCAAATCAGGAGGAAAATTCACTCCGTGTCACAGAGAACTGCAGGCTGTTATGCACTAGAACTAGCGTTGACACAACAAATGGCAATGATCTTTATTATTCAATACATCCCATACAACTCTGTAAAACAATCAAAAGAGAACGCTATATATATTGCCAAGAATTCGAATACAAGACCAATCTTGTCGTGGAAAATATATCGTTGGTGCAGACTGCTGATATGGGTTGTCCCCGGTATTCGGTGACATCATTCCACGTGTTTGGTTCTCGCTTTGATTCAGTCAAAGCCAATTCATCACTCAATTTAAAGTGTGATCTGATCTGCGAACAGCCCTCAGCCAAAGACAATAAAATCTATGACTTAGCGACGGACCACTTTTCAATATTTTGCCTGTTCTTCCTCCTTTATTTACTTTACCTGCTATTTCACGTTCCGTGTTTTAGAATTATAGACGCAGTAACATTGGTTGCGTTAACAGATGAAGATATTACCAAATGGGGTCGAACGAGAGTATTCGGCACCGTTGGGTGGGCACTTTTTGCGTACTTCTCCGGGGAACTCATGGACATGGTGGGCGGACCGAAATCGGAGTCAAATTTTCTTCCTGCGTTCCTGCTCTACGTGACATTTTCACTCCTAGCTGCGGTATCTGCCTTCTTCGTTAACATGGACAAAGACATACACTGCGCCCAGCTACTGAAAAACCTGTCAGATCTCTTGAAGGATTTAGAGATCACCATATTCCTAATAATAATGTTAATTTTCGGCATGTACGCTGGGGTACTGGCAACATTCCTAAATTGGTATCTTGAAGAACTATGCGCTCCTAAAAGCCTTATGGGTCTGGCCACCGTAGTCGCAGCAGGAGCAGAGACGATAGTGTTCTGCATTTCAGGCTGGATACTTTCCAAAACTGGGCACAGGCCGGTCTTTTACTTGACTCTGTTTTTCTTTTCGGTTCGCTTTGCTTCCTATTCACTTCTGGTCAACCCGTGGCATGTCCTGTTGATAGAGCCTATTAACGGTATCACGTTCGGCCTCATGATGGCGGCAGTGACGGAGTATACGGGCGTTATAGCCCCGCCCGGGATGGCGGCCACTTTACAGGGCCTGGTGGGAGGAATACACTGGGGACTGGGTAAGTGTCTCAGGTTTAGGAATAACCAAATCTGATGCTTGTGTCACAGTAACGCAAAGTGAGGAGGTGTTTTGACAAGGCTATGAGTATAGGCTCATTCCCAATGAAATTATCGTTCTACGTAGATTGATTAACCCCGTGGGGACTCTCGCTGAATGCAATCAGATTAACATCTAAGTACGCTTATTGTATCCAACGTAGTTGCATAATCACCAGCTCTTCTGTATTTCACTTTACGCCAGGAGGATGCATGTTAATCTGATTGCTTTCAGCGAGAGTCCCCACGCAGTTGTAGGCCTATCGGTCTACGTAGATCTGGTTTCATTGAGAATGAGTCCTATTTAGATTAAAATAGCATATTAACACAAACCATTATTAAACACTAATTATTTAAAATATAACTTTTGTAAAAAAAAGTATGCTGCTGAATACTTTTTAAATTTTTTGTTAAGATTATAGGCAATCAGAGAGCCTATGTTCGCAACAAGCGTCCGTTTTTCATTTCCCAACTTCAAAACCTTAATGCTGTTGTGGAGAACGTGCTAGCATACTACACAGAACAGCGGTTATTGAATATTATATTTTGTATATCACGCTGGGTCTTGGGTCGAAATGAGCATTTGTGTCAAACATGACGTAGTACCAGTTTTGGCATTCTACAAATTTAAATATTCACTGTTTTCCCCGAGACACATCATTCTGGCGCTGCCTCATCTATACTCCATTTTTTTGATAAAATGTAAAGCAATATACAGAAGTGAAATGATTGATATCTTTTTAGGGCTTGGGATCGGATCCCTTGTAGCTGGACAGATTTACAACAAATTTGGCGGTGTTGTCACGTTTCGTGGATCTGCTGTCTCTGCGCTGGTGGTGCTGGCCATAGTGTGGCCGTTGGAACATTTCGTGGTCCGCAAGCGCAGACCAGATCCGACAGACAAAGGGGAGCTTATAGAGGAAGAAGATAATTATACTACCTTGAAGCAGCCTATGCTGACTAGTTTGGACTCTGCGTATACAAATTGACTATGGATTTTTTTCTTTCTTTTTCCTTTTTTTGTCTAAGAGTTGGGTAAATGAGGTGATCTTAGCTGCAAACGGCTGAAATATTTACTATTATGTCTTTTTTAGATTAAAAAAATCATTAATTTTATCATTAATTTAAATTTACCAGTGTGTGAATTCGTTCTTTCTTTTTCTTTTTTATGCACGACTCATAGCACTTTTAAGTTTGGAGAGGGTCTGTAAAAGATCGATTTCTGAATTCAGATGACTTTGTAAACTTTTTCAGTTAAAAGTAATTGACAGTTATCCCTAACATTAAACCCCTAACCCAACATAATTCTACGGTATTGGGCGGATTCCTTGGATCATATAGATTATCTACGCTGTAATACACATGCACTTATGTAAAGGTGGAGGGGAGGGGGAGGTCTTTGCTTTCGTCAAAAACTGTGATTTATTCGTCCTGTATTCACATATCAATATTGCTTCAAGAATAAAGAAATGTATGCCATCCCATTGAAAGTTATGCTGTGCTTTTATCAAATGAATAAATCGAGCGAATCTGGTCAATTATTTATGAACAGCAGTCTGTAGTAAAAACCGTAATTCCATCTTTGAGGATTATATAGAGCTCCAGAACTATACTATTGTAGAGGAAGGTTGTATATAACTGATCAATCATTTACAACAGACACTTATATAATATTCGGGTGAGAGATGACATGTGAAATATGTAAAAAAAAAAAACAACAATAGTATAGTTCTGGAGGAGGAGGAGCGCAGTGTGTAAATTCGTTTCTGTGTTTTTGTTATTTACAACCAAAGTTCATCACCCTGAGCTTCAGAGCTAACTTGACACTAACCTTTTCACTGTAGCCTATCTCCATCGTGTCAAGTAACGCGGATCAACTGGTTGTGAACGCAGCCTTACACAACAAAACCCCTTAAAACCCACCAAGATGATAACTTTAATTACCTGAGAAACGCATATGTGCCTACAACCTACACTGTAATGTGATACGAAATGCTTTGATATTAAAAATTTGATTCCAATGTTTTCATTGCATTCGAGTCGCTGCCATTAAAAAAATGCCGATTCATTACCCGGAACGGTAGTATTACCTACTGAACACGATTATAGAAACTACTTACAGATGTGGTATGAGATCGCTAGAGTAACAATTTCAAGATGATTCCGAATAAAGATTTTTGCCTATGTCCGGTTCCCGGCGTAGATAAAGATGATAAAGATGGTCATATGGTCTGAGACTTGTAAATGCATTCAGTAAAACAGGTCGTATTTTATAATAAATTATTGAAAGAAGAAAATGTCAGCTTGAAGTAGTGAAAACGTTAAAAATCCGTATATGCATCTGACACATGCATTTTTGGCCTAACGTATTAATAACGTTATTAATGCTAGACACTAAACTCAGAAATATGTTCGTGCTTAAAAAGAAAAAACAAACAAAAAGAAAAAAAAAGGTCGCGCGTGTTACCAATGCTTTCATTTTACAGTCACTCCCCTGATGTATTAAATTATAACTATCTAGGTCACTCTGATTGTGTCGCCCATGACATGTAGGCTACATTTTGGCAAAATAACAATCATGAAATAAAATAAAATAACATTTTTCAAACATCAATTAACCTTATGTTGACAGCAGTATTAATGATAAAGAGACATTTACTAGTAGCTCATACATGTAGGCAGTAAGTCTATCTCAATATTGAAATTTACATTTTGAGGATAGGCCAATCAAAAGTGAACTATTTAGAATTATTTTCATCTTACAAGCACAGTAGTAGCTTATATATTACATCACACCGCGCCGCGTCGTTTTTTATTCATGGATGTTGGTATATGAATCAATTATTTATAAATCAGTTTCTATGTGCTTTGTCGGCTTCTATATTATGTGAGCGTGTCCACAAATCACAAGACATGTAAGCATGGTAAAGTCTGTATTAACACAAGAAGACATACATCCGTTTTGTCCGGGCAAAAGTCCAATTTACTAGCTAGGCAAGTAATGTACACCATTAAGGAACCTTGTAAATTCTTACTATTTTAAACATTGTGTTAATCAGTTTAAGTGAGCACTACTAGTAGTACTATAACAACTTGATACTGTGACGCTTGAAAATAAGCACGAGTAACAATGCAGTTCGTCACTGTAGGCTACGCGCTCATTATCGTCTCAGTGAATAGGCAAAAAGCACTCAGGTTTAATAATGATTTGATTTTTTCTTCAGTCAACAGCTAATACTGAGATAGTTTTAACCTCCAATATTTCGATGTCTATCAGGACATCTTCATTATTATAACTTAACACAGCTGATGAAATTCTTCTCTGACACTCAGGTATACCCTGAACATTAAAACCAGTAAAATTTGTTATTATTGTATTGTGACAATGGCATTTTTAAAAAATAATAAGTAAGCAATTTATATAAATAGGACTACATTTAATAAAAGCACAATAAAGTGAAGCAACAGTTAAAAAAATAAGCCCTTTCCGGAAATCCATAAACCCACGTGTTCATCTGCCGATTGTGATCATGAGTCACGCCACCTAACACGTCATGTGTCTGCGGTGAAATTATTGCATTATACGACGTAGTACCAGTAGCTGCTCCACGTGTAGATTGAAAGCACTCGACGATAGCAGGAGCCTTTGCGACAGGTGGATAAGGCTAAGAAAAAATCGAGATAATATAACAGGTAGGCCTAAATGTCGCCTCTTGTATATTGTGATATAGATTAAGTATTTGGTCAACGAGGCCTTACGGCCTTATTCACTGTTTTTGTTGTGATTCTTTATAACAATGCCAGCATGATCGGTATCATTAAGAAAACTGCGGTCATCTATATGTAATTTTTAAGCAAGACGTTTAAAGTAGAAATTAAGTACGTTGGTTCATATGTAGGCCTACACCCTGTATACTCGTGTATACTCTACAAAATATTCATGTTTTCTAAATAACAGTAAATGCTCACCCGCAGGCGAAGCCAGTATTTTTATATGAGAGAAAAATATATAATTCAAGGCTGTATAAATTTTTGTCACTTAATGCAGGAGCAGTTTTATGGCTCGGTTAAAATGCACTGTGCCGAATACGATACAGTAGAAAGTGGTATTAATATAAGTCAAGACAATAAATATTTTATGCTTGCATTTCCACACTGCCTTATGTTGGGCTGATATGTTTTTATTTATAAATTGACATATAGATGACGTCACTAACTCGTAGCTCGTTCAGACTGATGTCTCTCTCGCGTGACATTCTTTGTGATGGTCCATCAGTGGTCAAGCGCGACGTTTGTTTTTCGCCCATGACCCTATTATTACTTCATAAATCGATCTCTGACATGTAAATGCAGTCACAGATACTAAAAATAGCCGCTCGCTGTACACTTATGACGCAGTGAGTGATTGTGAAGGCCTTTTGTGTAAACAACACGCTTATATACTACATACCTACGGCGTTCTACCGAATCTTCCTCAATCTGATTTCAGGAAAACATTAATAATTGGTAGATATAAGACATCTAGGGCCATAATTTCCGGTGCAAGATCTATTAATCATGGACCCATAAATACACTCGGGTCCAAAGTTTGATAAACACATCTACAGTATATATATAAAACCACTGCGCTTCTCTGTTATTTTAATCGAAAACGCGCAGTCGAAGACATTGTTGTTTGAAAACCACATCAGGCTTTAAACATTTCTACGGGATTGTTTATGGGAACTTGGTAACAGGTGTTTTATATATATATATATATTTTCATATTGATTGTAGATAGTGCATACTTATGTTTAAAACAACCTGAGGTTTTTCTTTGGAAATACTTATTTTGAAAAGAAACCAAGATGATAGTAGTTCAGTTCACCATACAATTTTGGGATTAAGACTTTTCTCAGCTAACCTTGCGTTATGCCAAATTTTATTTTTGGGTTAGATGCCTTCTTTCCTTTGTTAAATTTTGTTTCATTTTATTTTAATTTAAATTTTATTTTAAACCAATATTGGAATAAATCCCTAAACCTTTAACTCCAGGAAGCGGAATAGTAGTAACATGGCTCCCAGAAACCTGGTTGATGCGTCTCCTGTACCCGTCGGTGAACTCTACGATGATATAGCGGCTGTAGAAGAAGAGCCAAAAGTCCAAGTGCCGATTAGAATTGTTTGGAGGAACGTGGTTCTTTTCTCGTTACTTCATATCTCGGCAGTCTATGGCATTTTCCTCATTCCCCAAGCAAAACTCCTCACAATTGCCTTTGGTAAGTATAACGTGTGTGTAGACCTGTCATAATTTTTCAAAGAATTGATATTTTCTTAATTATTCATTCTCAGTAAGAACTCAAAACTAACTCAGAGTCTCAGATTATCCAATATTTGGTTGTGATATGGGTTTTTTTATCTGTCCGTTTCTCAGTTTGCGGAAGACAAATCATTTAACATATGTGACCACAATACGTCATGCTGGATTAGGGGGTCATCCATTTTATCATCACTTTCACAAGTGTACAAAGAGTAGACTTTATCCAGACCCCACCCCTTCAGAGAGTACAAGGTAAAAATCTAAAAATGACACCCTAGCCATTCCGATCATACATCATTTTATCTTTTTCCAAAAGCGTACAAAGGGCATTAACCCCCCCCCCCCCCCCCCCAATTGACTCACGGTCTGTCTAGCTTGTGAAAATGACGATTAAAACGCATGTCCACTTTACTGAAAGGGTAGAGGCTACTATGCTACTCATGCGTGTGAAGGGGACCAATGTTTTGATCAAGTAATTAACATTGATGATCTATTGACTTGACCTTCCAGCCATCTTGCTGTACATAGGAAGCGCCATGGGCATCACGGCAGGTGCTCACAGACTGTGGTCTCACCGGTCTTACAAGGCCAGACTACCTCTGAGGACCTTCCTCGCTTGTCTACAATCTCTGGCTTTCCAGGTAAAACATCTATACCGACATCGAAGTAAATAATGCAAGATTAAAAAGTAATGTTTCATTTCGATGTTGTATTGTATTTTAATATAGCAAGCGTAAAAAACGATCGCCTCTCTCTCTCGCGCGCGGGAGGTGAGCCGGGGGTGGGTGGGGGGGGGGGGGGGGGGGGAGGGACGGACTTGTATCAAAGCACATTGGCTTATAAGTACAAGTAGAAAAGTAGAATTTATGGTCAAACACTTTCCCTTTTTTTCATTCCAGAACGATATCATTGAGTGGGTCCGAGATCACAGAGTGCATCACAAGTACTCGGAGACGGACGCAGACCCCCACAACGCGTTACGCGGGTTTTTCTTCGCGCACATCGGCTGGTTGTTGGTGAGAAAACATCCCGATGTCAAAACCAAGGGGAAGCAGATTGACTTAAGCGACCTTTACGCTGATCCTGTGTGCGTTTATCAAAGAAAGTAAGAAGTCATGATTTTGTTTATCAATTTAGTGACGAATGTGAATATATTATTTGCCAGGGTGTAACCATGGAAGCATATATACTTTCATGGTGTAATGTACTTGAACGTAAGGAGTTTTAGTGCTATTAGTCATTGTGTGAAATTATGTAAAATTAATAGTGGTGCGTAGTGTTTTTGATCTTTTTGAATGAAATAAAGACGTAAATCTCCTTTAAAAAGGGCGATAGATCGTGAGGGCAATATATATTTTATGTATATTCCAAACCCGCAGCTGAATCTATTATACTATTTCGTGCAGGTTCGTGAAGGTTGAATCATAAATTGGTGTATTCATATACTAGCTGCTACTTCTTAGATGCATAAAGATGCATATATGAGAGACGAGTTTTATCAATCGTAGCGGATTTTTATAACTGGTATTTATTCATATCTATGAAATTCAAACATGAAATTATTTTAATTCTTGCAGGTTTTACTACCCATCTGTTCTGCTGTTCTGTTTCATACTCCCCACGGTGGTTCCGTGGTACTTCTGGGGCGAGAGTATTTGGGTTGCCTACGTCATATGCGCCCTCTTGCGGTACTGTGCGGCACTAAATGCGACGTGGCTGGTCAATAGCGCCGCACATTTATACGGAAACAGACCGTATGACAAAAACATCAACCCTAGAGAAAACAGAATGGTAGCATTTGGAGCGATAGGAGAAGGATTCCATAACTTCCATCACACTTTTCCTCATGACTATTCCACCAGCGAATTCGGATGGCGTAATTGTTTAAATCTCACGACTGCTTTCTTAGATCTCATGGCCGTTTTTGGCCAAGTTTATGACAGGAGAAAAATATCTCCTGAACTTGTTATGCGACGAAAGTTAAGGACTGGTGAGGTGACAGATAAATGAAATTATTATTAGGCAATATATGATGTGCACTGATTGTGATACGAACACAATAGCCAGTTAGTGATTGCGTTAGTTGAACATCTCCAACGCAATCACACAACCAGTGTATTAGTATAGAGGAGCCGGCCACCCTTGTACGAACGTACTAGGGAATATCAATGTTCCAAATTTTATCGTTGTGCTTTATTAATGTACAACATGCGAACTCATGTGAAACTTAAAACCAAAGAACAGGGGTCTCGCGCATCTTAATTAAAGGAAACACTAAGTACTTGAAAGCATTTTATGACTTTTGTTAAACAGGTGCATTTGTACTGCAGTATAATATGTACTTAAGATATGTTGTTCTTGCTTGGTGCCTCTTGAAATTGACATATCACTTATGCTTTAACTGCCACTTTTTTTTTTTTAATTCTAATTACTTTTATCAATGTTGTCGATCCCCTTTCTGTATGACAGGAGATCAAGTCAATCGAAATCTTTTTAATCTCAAGATTGTGGTTTTAATTATAAGCTATTCACTGTGGGGTTTTAACAGAAGAAACGTGCAGCACACAATTTTAATAAAAAGAAGAGAAAATATTATATAAAATACCTTCATTCAATCTATTTATTGCATTTGGTCCATTTATAGTGCAGCCATTGTGAAGAAACGACCGTCTCATGATTCCATGGTACAGAATTGAAGAGCCCATGCTCCAGCACTCAAAATGTCATTTTTCCTACATCCCTTACAGCTGTGTGCCTATGACAGGGTACACCCTAACCTTATAATTGTATCCCTTTTTCCCATTTTATTAAAATATATTAAGCTATATTATTGTTGAAAGCAAAAAATAAACCATTCATCACTGATTTATGCCTTTGTTTTAAAATTTTAAAATATGAATCTAATTATAAAACTAATTATAAATTTAATTATACTTTAAGTAAATGAAAATACAGAGTAGTACAAAAACATCTCTACACCACTGTATAAAAGGATTACGGATTGAATTCTAATAAACATTCAGTACACAATGAATTAACAATTTTTAAAGATTTGAAAAGTATGATCAGATTTTTCATAAATTCCAGGAATGGGTCATTCCTTATTTTGTAAAAAAAGTTTCCCTGAGCCATGAAATATTAGATAAAAGCATTCATATTCTAGCAAAAATAGCCATGCCTGTACATGGTATGTATTAAACTAAAGGTCTTAAATAACCTGCAGACTTCAAGATGTTTTCAATAATTGACCAGAAGGTAAAAAAAGGATATCATTATGCCTGCATATATATCACACTTTGCATATTCATTCCTACCAGGTAAGCTTCACTGTCCTTTTGCCAAGTCCATGTAAGTTGCACCAAAGCGCATATTCAGGTAGTCGAGAGCACCGATTGGTTCATATTTGTTGGAGCCATCCAGGCACGTGATCATCACCTGATCGTCTGGCTGAGCAAAGAAAGCAATTGACTGTCGAGCTTTAGAGAGTAACTCCTGGTCCTGTGGGAATAGCACCCTATGCTTCTGAAAGTGAAAGAGATAACGGTTTTTAATTTATAAGATATTCACAAAATTAAATTAGTAACATAATTTTTGACAAAGATTTTTTTAAAGTTTGCTAAAAGCAATGTCAAATGCTGAAAATTAACTTAATTTTCATAATTTAAAAGTTAAAAGAAGTTCTTAAACAAAGTAAACCACCTGCAAGACAACACAACTGAAATATATAAAACTGTATCATAATGTATGCAATGTAAAAAAGTGTTTATACCAGTATATTTCTTTCATTGACATCCACACAAAATACCCCTGTAGCACTAAAATATGTAAACACACATGTACAGCAAGGCTTTCCCCAGAGAGCTGTCCAGCCATCATTTGGACAGCCACTGGCATCAAAAGAAGGCCTATATTTTCAAAGACAGCTTAAGAAACATTGGAGAATGATAGTATATTTGTAGTTGGACTCCCTAGATATGAGTGACCAAATTACACATCAACCTTTTGGACACCTTGTACCGGAAATCCTGGGGAAACCCTTGATACACAAGTATGTGCAGGCCCTTAGCCAGAAATTTCAAAAGGGGGGGTTCTGAAGAAGTGGAACTTTTTCCATAAAAACTTCATGTACCTAGATCAAACTTTACCCAGAGTGGACCTTTTCCCAGCAAAAGGGGTGGTTCTTTTGAAACCCCCCCCCCCATGGCTACAGGCCTGATGTGCCTACGTCTATTGAATACTTACAGCAGCTATGAGTCTGTCTGCAGCCCATCTCTGCATTAAATCTCCTATGTTAACAACTATAGCACCAGGAATGTATGGAACTGGGGTGTAACGGCCGTCATGAGTTAGTACCTGGATATCAGGAAAAAATCAAGGAATTTTGTAGCAAATTGTGAGTAAAACCTCATATGGTTACTACTTATATTAATATAATTTATAACTCTGTAAATGTCACTACAGGAGTAGGTAGTTTAACTAGTATGTCAAATTTGAGAAGCAAATATACGGCCTAATATTGTATGCTTATTGGTGTAAAACTGGAAAGTAATTGACCAAATCTTTGACTACAAATTTCCAACTACAAAAAAGCACACATATCTGCTACACTGTTGATTTAGCTAATACACAAGAACTCCATACTTAAGGACTCTTGCTGAATGCAATCAGGTTAACATGCCTCCTCCTCACTTTGAGTAGAATACAGAAAAGCTGGTGATTATGTAAGTACATTGGAAACAAGAGGTGTGTTAGTCTGTTGATCTGATTGCATTTGGCAAGAGTCCTTGTGAAGTTAGTGCACATTGGCTAGGTGAACAAAATTCATTACGAATGGTCCCTACAGGAAGCCACTCACCTCAAGACCTCCCATTTCTCTCTGGTACACCAGTGTTATGGACCCAAAGTCAGAATGTTCTCCACACCTCACTTGGTTTGCTTTTATTGAGGCAGCGCTAGGCACACCTAAGTGTAAGGGGATGTAGAACAAATAGAAAACTAAATTACTAAGATTGAGTATAACAAAATGCTTACCACTGTGTAGCTGGTGTATTCGAATACAATGATGGCTATAGTAAAGTAGTAATTAAAATATAAATAAACCAACTAAAAAAACTTCTTACAAAGTCAATGCTTAAAAATCTAAATAAATTTAAGAAATACAGCAGTACAATACAAAAATCAAACTCCCTAAACTACGCTTGAGCAAGGGCTTAACAATAGATATTAATAAAATAACATGCAGTGAACATTGTGCACAAACTATTATACAGCAGCCAAATCACATACAGGATCTTTTGCCATGGATTCCAAACAATCCCAGGACTGGGCAAAACAAAGCCAGAAATATGCCAGACCTGCAAGTCGGTTGCATTTCTAACCATCACTGGTTAATATTAAAATTATGTATAAATCCCAATTGTGGAACTTACATTTAGCAACGAACTGAAGTTGCAGCCTCCACCCACCCTCAACCCAAGACCTTTCACTAAATAATGGCCTGGATGGACTGGCCATCTGATTTACTGACACACAGCTAGCAAAAGTCTTGAGTGCCTATTCTATTTTATCCTTCTATTCTAATCCTCTTAGATGATTAAAAACATTCACTCTTCAATGGCTTTGTTCAGTGTATACAGTAGGTAGTCTACCTGGATAATACATTGTTCTCAGTGTAGAGGCATTGCCATCCTTGCCCAGCAGCTGGTGAGTATTCACTAGATACTGTGGCTCCTAACATATTATAGAAATGAAAATAAAATTAACTACAAATCTTACAATAAGGACAATTTGTGTTATGGCAATTTGCAAAGTACTGTTATTTTTCTGCTTAGAAGAAAAATCACAAAAAAGTTCCAGTGTCCATAAATACTAAACATCAAAAATCAAGTTAAATTATTCTATGGATAATCGAATATATTATCAAAAATTTTTTTCCACTTCTGAACACAATCTGTAACCTTATCTTACGAAAAGTAGTAGTGTATAAAAAATTGCAAACACCCAAGTGTTAAAAAGCCAGTAGTTCTGACCAAGTCTAATCCATAGGCCATGGCTTCTAATATCCTCAATGTTAATTGACTGGAAAGGTCCCAGAATTTCTCAAAAGTTGTCTTAAATTTTGGAAGCTCTTCATCAGGCCATGGCTAGAAACAAAAGTTTGTTTTAACTAGAGGATCAGAGAGGCGATACCGCCTCCGGATATTGTACCACCAGCTGGAGTAAGCGCATTTGTATGCCCCCCCCCCCCTCCTAAAAGGGACACCATCACCAGTCTTGTGTTTGACAAGCTCTATAAGATGCAATCAACAAGAGTTCTCAAAATATGCAAAAAAATATAACTAAAAATGGTACAATCAAGCAGATTTTCGAATTGACTTGCATTTTCCTACCCTTGATCACTACTGTATTCTCTAGACAAAAGGCCTATTGGTTTTCCTTGAAATGTGTTGTCAATGGTGCATATATGCTGACAAAAGAGAAAACCTATGGGAAACATGGGCACATCTCTGCTAGTTTTAAAGATATGAGAGGCAAGAAAATATGCAAAGCTAAGTTCATGGTGAAAAAGTAGGTCAAAGGTCAATTTCAATATCATAGTATATGAATTTCTATTCAAGTTCCATAGCAACCATGGGCATTTCTTTGCCAATTTTGCAGATTTAAAGGCCAGAAAACATGCAAAAGTAGGTCAAAGGTCAATTTCAAGGTCACAGATTGCTAGTGTATTACTTCCTATTCAAGTTTAATAGTAACTATGGACCTATCTCTGTCAGTTTTGAAGATAAAGGTGAGCAAAAATTTGCTAAGTTCAGTTCATAGTAAAAGGAAGGTCAAAGGTTAATTTAAAGGTCACACTTAGATAGCCAGTATATGACTTCCTATTTAAGTTCAATAGTAACTATGGACCTATCTCTGCCAGTTTTGGAGATAAAAGGGAAAGAAAATCTGCAAAGTTCAATTCATGATGAAAAGTAGGTCAAAGGTCAATTTCAAGGTCACACTTAGATTGCCAGTATATAACTTCCTTTTCAAGTTCAATAGTAACTATGGACCTATCTCTGCCTGTTTTGGAGATATAAGGGAACGAAAATTTGCAAAGTTCAGTTCATAGTGAAAAGTAGGTCAATGGTCAATTTTAAGGTCACAATAAATTGCCTCTAATGACTTTCTATTCAAATTCAATAGTAACTTTGGGCATATCTTTGCCAGTTTTGGAGATAAAAGAGAACAAAAATTTGCAAAGTTCAGTTCATGGTTAAAAGTAGGTCAAAGGTCAAATTTAAGGTCACAGTAAATTGTCAGTATATGACTTCCTATTCAAGTTCAATAGTGACTATGGACCTATCTCTGCCAGTTTTGGAGATAAAAGGGAAAGAAAATCTGCAAAGTTCAATTCATGATGAAAAGTAGGTCAAAGGTCAATTTCAAGGTCACACTTAGATTGCCAGTATATGACTTCCTATTCAAGTTCAATAGTAACTATGGACCTATCTCTGCCAGTTTTGGAGATATAAGGGAACAAAATTTTGTAAACTTCAATTCATGGTGAAAAGTAGGTCAAAGGTCAATTTTAAGGTCACAATAAATTGCCTCTAATGACTTTCTATTCAAATTCAATAGTAACTATGGGTGTATCTTTGCCAGTTTTGCAGATAAAAGGGAACAAAAATTTGCAAAGTTCAGTTCATGGTAAAAAGTAGGTCAAAGGTCAAATTTAAGGTCACAGTAAATTGTCAGTATATGACTTCCTATTCAAATTCAATAGTGACTATAGACCTATCTCTGCCAGTTTTGGAGATAAAAGGGAAAGAAAATTGTCAAAGTTCAATTCATGGTGAAAAGTAGGTCAAAGGTCAATTTTAAGGTCACTGTTAAATTGCCAGTATGCGACTTCCTATTCAACTTTTACAGAAACTATGGACCTATCTCTGCCAGTTTTGGAATTATAAGGGAACGAAAATTGGTAAACTTCAATTCATGATGAAAAGTAGGTCAAATGTCAATTTCAAGATCAGAGTAAATTGCCTCTAATGACTTCCTATTCAAGCTCAATTGTAACTATGGACCTATCTCTGCCAGTTTTGGAGATTAAACGGAACCAAAATTTGCAATGTTAAGTTCATGGTAAAAAGTAGGTCAAAGGTCAATTTCAAGGTCACACTTAGATAGCCAGTATATGACTTCCTATTCAACTTTAATAGTAACTATTGACCTATCTCTGCCAGTTTTGGAGATAAAAGGGAACAAAAATTTGCAAAGTTCAGTTCATGGTGAAAAGTAGGTCAAAGGTCAATTTCAAGGTCACATCTAGATTGCAAGTAAATGACTTCCTATTCAACTTAAATAATAACTATTGACCTATCTCTGCCAGTTTTGGAGATATAAGGGACTAAATGTTACAATTCTGAGTTACATATTTTATGGCCGCTACTCCCGTGAAAATGCACTGATTGACCCCAAATTCATGGAGATGAAAGATGACCCAAAGGGTAACACTTTCCAATATAATTATTGGTTAAGTCTGTGTAGTGTCTGAATAACAGTGCAAATAATATTTTTTTTCGTAAAAAATTTCATTTTTTTGAAAATTTTGGCCCATTTGACCTTGAAATAAGGGTCAAAGATCTAATCCAAGGGCATATTTGAAATCTACACATATGACTTTTGGAAAGCCGTCTGTAGAAAATTTTCCCATAATTCCTTCCGTAGGGTAGATAATTGGCATTGAATTTTCAAAAATTTTGACAAGGGTGCATTTCAACTAGCGTCACGCCCAGGTCAATGCACCGACTGAGACAAAAAAACCTGGGGGTTCAAGTTGAGGTTATATGTGACCTAAATCCAAGAGATGGGGACAGGGGTCATTGCGGTCTAGGAGGAGAAGCGGTAACGGTGACTTGTATCCGGCGCCAGTACGCGGAGCCGGCGGAGCCGGCGGAGCCGGCGGAGCCAACGGAGCCGGCGGAGCCAACGGAGCCGGCGGAGCCGGACGAGACGGGTCGGGACTAAAACCATGAGTACCGCCAGCGTACACGCTGGTGGTACTAATTAAATAAATAAGAAACTGATTTGGTCAATAAAAGTAAAAATATGACATTTTCCAATTTATAAAATGTTTATTTATATAAATGAATTACAACAAACTCCACTGTTATCTATCACTATTAAACTGCATTGAGTTTGGCACTACATGTATGTTAAAAACAAAGAAAGATGACATATTTTTAAATAAATAATATTTTTAAAATAATGTGTATCTCAATAATATTATGGTAATAATCAGTTAAAAATATACTAATACTATCATTCTATGAATGGTATGCTTTTTTGTTTAATAAAAGATCAGCTAATCAAATTACTGCCTTTATTTCATAACCTACTTTGTTCTGACTTTTGGGAGTAAAATTGAACGACTCCTTAAGATCTGATGGCCTCTCTTCTGGATTTAAGCTAAAAATATGAAAACATATTTAAGTATCAAAACTAACAAAATCAAATGACTTTAAGACATTATACATTCACAGACAACGTACCCTAATAAATTTGAATATATGTCTTAACTATTGCGAAGTAATTATATCAATAAATAATAAATAATTAAATAAACATTCAAAAAAGTAGATTATGATTTCCTTACCCTTCTCTCTCCAGTTCCACATACCCATGGTTGCTGTCTTTGGCTTTTCTGTGCTTCACTTTTACTTCTGTAGGCAATGCAAAAAATTCTTCTGATATCTTGAAAATATCTGCAACCTAAGCAAATTATTACTATTAAGGCAATGTATTTATCTCTTGGTGTCACAGCTGCTCGCTTTCGCTTATCTATCAAAATATAAAACACTTGAAGCTCAAGGCTGAAATTGTGTCAACATACATAAAAATCCCCAGACACATCATCAGAAGAGGAGCCTGAGAAGGAAACTGGTTGGAATTAAGGGAACCTTTTAAATTGGTGTATTTACTGAGTGCAATATATTACAGGAAGATTTTGGAAAGGGGTAATTTTTATGAAAAAATCTACTGGCCATTATTGTCCACTAAATTCACATGTTCTAAAACAAATCTACTGATCTGCAGGAAATTTTATTGGTGGCAGGCGTTGAAATGCAGGCTACAATACCTCAATTTCCGAAATTCCGTGGTTGACAACGTTGAAGAATCCAACTGTCTCGAAAGCATTGATAATTTGCTGCCCTGCTTGTTTCAGATTTTCTTCCTCGCGCACTTTGTTTATTGCGCACCCTGAAAAGTCTATAAGTGGTATTTCAACACCAGACATCATGTACCATAAGTCAGAACTACATCACCTACGAATGACCGATGCATGTGTTTTGCACGGCGATGATAATGCACCGTACTTTACTTTAATTATTATTGTGGACGGCCGATGGCGCCACTGATCACTTTATTCTAACAGGTGGCATGAAAGCCATGTGTTAGGGCATCGTGTTTAACGTCAGATAAGGAATGAAATGCAATGCTTTTGGAAAGGAAAAAATTTTACACCACCCTTTAAGTTAAGTAACGTTAATTTTTTTTATCTAAGGGCTCTTCGTGGTTGAAAACATCGGTAGCCAGTTGCTTCCTTTCGTAACATCTTCGAAACAGAAACTAATGGTTGCAGAACCGGCAGAACTCACAAGTGAAAATGTAGGTTTACGAGTATTTTTATTTGTTGAATTTGCATGAGGATTTGTAGATCATAAGAAGACTAATAAAATAATTTTTTGTTAAGTAAATATTGTCAGTCAGCTAGTAGCAGTTAGAAAAATAATATAAATCAATAGTGAAATTAATCAAGTTTGAAATTAGAACTTCCTCTATTTGATTCACATATAATCTTTAATTTAATGTTGTATTTGTAGTTTTTCCTGGCTTTGATGTTTATTTTGATCTTCTTCCAGGATATATGGCACTGCATCTTGAGCTTATATAGAAAGAAACGGTTGCTGAGCCCCTCAAAAAGAGACCAGACTTGTTAAGTTAATTCTGAAATGGAAAATTCTAACAATGGCACTCCACAACTAGCGGACCCATGGGTCTCACCAGACAGGTCAATCTGTAAACAGCTAACCCACCCGGGGGAAGGGTTGTACACACCAAATGAGGGCTCTATTGTGACAGTCTGTATCAAAAGTGTGCACATTCCTCAGGATGTTGCTGCTGGTCAACTATACCAGTATGACTGTGGGAATATTGAGATTACCCTTGGGTTCCCAGACACTTGGTGCAACGAGAACATAGAAAAATGCATTGAGAGTATGAAACCAGGGGAGGTGTGCGAGGTCTGTTTCTCAAGAGATCATAAGACCTGGGATGAATTTAAAGATGATGAAGCTAGTAAAGTTGTCCTCCGTGTTACCTTGAAAAGTGTCCAGAGATGCACAGATTTGTGGGAGAGAGAGCCGGAACTAATTTTACAGATGGCACAAAAATGCAAAGACAATGGATCAAGACTGTTTAAAGAAGGCAACCTGGAGTATGCTTCTAAACACTACAGTAAAGCTTTGAAATATCTCATAATTTTAAGAGGGTGGGATGTAAGCCCCGAGTTAAATGAAAAGATACGAAGTTTGTCTACTGTGTGTTATACCAATATATCTCTTTGTTTGCTGAGGAATGGCTCATATGAAAATGTAGTGAGAAGTTGTGATAAAGCTTTAGAAATTAACCCCCAGGATGTTAAAGCTCTCTTTAGGAGAGCTAAAGCAAATACAGAACTGAAAAACTACGATGATGCCAAGATGGACTTGGCCAAGGCTGAGGCAAAAGAGCCAGGAAATCCTGATGTAAAGAACCTGAAAAAAATTGTTGAAGAACGTTTGAAAAATTCAGAAAGTACCATAGCTGCAGGGATGCGAAAAATGTTCGGTAGTTGAAAATAAATATTTCTTTTGCAGAATTAAAGTTGGAGGGTTATTTTTACTTTAAAACCAACAGGATAATGTAAATGAGATGATTAATCAAATATTATGCAAAACTAAACAAAAATAGAGTAAGAATTTAAAAGAAACTCAGGTTTAAAGTATATTTTATGGTGTTTGAAAATATGCATATTATCAGTTCAGTAATACAGATTTTATGCTTGTAAAATAAATGACATTACAGGACTGCTTGAATCTCTTTGAAAGCTCGTTATTATCTATCAAAAAGAACAGCCAGCATTTACTTTTCAGTCTTTATTCATAGTATTTTCTGTAAGCTCCTCACATTTTACTAACAGTACTGTACCAACACAAAACAAGATCTCACATAGCAAACTGGCAGGTTACTGATTCAGAAGTAAGTTTTTTTAATTGATGCAATAGATAAATGAAAAATATTTTTTGAAAACCCATTCCTGCTGTCTTTGGTCCGTTACTAGTTGATTATATTTCATGGAGAGTTCATAAATTATATATTCTCTTTGATCTGATGTGATCTATAAAATAAGTGGATGGCTCGTTATTTTTTACCTGTTTTTTTAACCATTACGAGTTTTAAAAATATGGATTCACAGTAAATAACTCAATAATTAAGTGCTACACGATATAACACACAGCCAGCATATATTACAGAATCTACATCATGCAGGTGCCATGGGATCATCTTAATAAATGAGCATTCTACACCCACGAAATGCGTTTTCAGACTAGACAGAAAATTTACTTGAAGTGTCCTCCGACTTTCTTATCAACTGAAGCAACAAAACTTGGAACAAAATCCACTGGCAGTGGTGAACTTTTTATCAACCAAATGCTTTAAATCTTCAAATCCAAGCTATAACAACAAATCAAGCCAACAATTATAATACCTAGAATATCAGGGAATAAACTGAAATGTATTGACTTATCAAATAACCCATGAAGTTTAAAACGTGGCTAGGTAAAATTGATCACACTTGTCCAAGTGACAAATACTAATAACAACTGATGCTGCAAAAGATTTGGAAGGATAGTAAGCTATTTGTTAAACTCTTGTGACCATCAACTCGACTCTGGACTTTGGTTGGTTTAAAAAGACACAGCACATATATATCATATATAACAATCTTACAATGTTTAATCTTGTAAATGTAACACATAATAAAGCCATTAGATATATAAATAGTCAGAACATATACAGGTAGTGAGCAACCTCAGGTGAAGTGGTGGTTTAGAGTATATAATATTCAATTTATATCATATATTTATATATATGTTGGACGGATTCCCTTAGACCCCACAAAAAGTGATCACTGCAGATAAGCAAAATGGGTGCAACAGGCACAATAATATATATGTATATTAATATAAATATAATTCCACTAGTCGTGCTTGTAAATCATAAATACTACAGCGCATTAACAGTTAAATTTAAGCAGTTATGGTTTATATATCTTCTTTTAGTTTCACAGTATATCAGTCAAAATAATAAATGAAGCTTCCACAGAACTTGTTTTTGACATAACTCCTCTTTCAAAGTGAAAATGTTATAACTAATAATCTTTCCTTTGGAAAAGAACCATTTGGTCGCCCTATACTATGTAATTGCAATAGAAAAATACACTCAAAAAAAAAAGAAGAAACACAATGAATATATAGCCATCTATAGATTTAAACCTTACAATCACTTCTTTATGCATTTTAATTCTTTTAAAATAAATAATAAGTAGAATCTGGACAAAAGTCTATTTCACACACTTTGACATCCGCCTGCAACATTGGGCAACTCAACAGTATACTGCACATTTAAACAGTGAACTGTTCTCATGGTCAAAGTTTTTCTCATATTTTGTTAAGTTTCTCAGTAGCCTGCTACCCGAACAAAACACACAAGACATGCATATGTACAATACCAAGTCACAACCGTATTTCACTTCAATACAGACTGTATCAAACGGAACATGTTATACAAGAGGCCTGTATGTTAAAGTTTAGTTTTTCTTGCACTTGGTAAGGAGGAGAAGAGGGGTGGGGGATTGAAATGCAGCCTTATACTGGACAAATAAAACATATTTTAAAGAGCATATAATTCCTGAATAAAGTGCTTATGAAATTATGCCTTGGTTATATTTTGCAGCCTTTTTACAGTTGCATCCAGACTGTTTACATAACTTCAAAACTCGGACACTAGGAGATGACACAACTGTATAATAAGGACTAGCCATTGTGAATATGAAAACTGTCATGAAATTTCTATAAATTCAATGCAGCTTACAAATTATGAAATTATGGAGGAGACACAGTATGTTTAGGTATATAGTTAGGGTAAGTGAAGATTTTCCGAGGGTTAACATTTTACATACAATTTTTGCAACGTTTCAAATGGTTTGCATTTGCTGAAGTTTATGAAAAATACTTCAACATTTTTGTCAACTTTCCATTTGAAGAAAAATATGTAATGTGGCTGATATGTAATATGCCCATGCATAATTAATGCCATATATGGCAAATTTGATTAATTTCAGATCCATACAGAATTTTTTTACACAAAAGTTTTCATATCACAACACACATTTTTTAAAATCACCAGAGAAAAGAAATAAACCAGGAACAGCAATTTACAATATATATCCATACTTTGGCAATCTCTACTTTCACAAGAAAAGTAGCAGGAATCAAGTAAGACAATAGATTGGTCCTATCAAACCTCACCATGTACACATATATATTTTAATACTCAAATATAATAAACACTCTCTATTCTTTATCTGTATCTATCTTGAGATCGTCAGCTTAAACTTCACAAAATATATACTTTTATTATGTCACCTAACTGACTCCTTAACAACCCATTAAAAATCCTTAGATAACGTTACTGCTGTTGTTGCTGCTGCTGTTGAAGAAAACTTGTGTGCATCTTTTTTGCTACTTCATATATATAAGTGATGTCTGGGCGCTGTTCTGGATCTGGGTTGATACACACTGCCACCAAGTTTCTGAGCTGAAAGTGCAAGGTAATATATTATTTCTGCTTTGGAAGACCCTTTTTTTTTTCATTTTTCAGACCAATATTTTTTCATTTTGGTCGTCAGTTTGCACCTTTATCTGTGAATGAATATCTCTTTGATCAAACATTTTATGAAATATAAACACTGCATTATAAGTAACATAACAGTGTACAAATATAATGCACACATGTATAAAATATATGTACATTTGATTAAGTTATTTTCTCAATATAAATATGGTAAATTCATAACCCCACTTAACACTTACTTCTTCTGAATAATGGTCTGATGGGAGAGGGGGATAGTCACATTGCTCAATCTTTTTGCACAAGGAATAAAGATTCATTTTGTCTCCATAGAAAGGAGACTGTAGTGCTGCCATCTGAAACCAAGACAAGACCAACATTACAATACAAGCTGACAGCTTCAGCAATACTATGATTGAAGCTTTAGCTTAACATTCATTGAGTTGGTTTTTATACTTGAACTTACTATTTTAAAATAGAGCACCTTGAATTTCAGCCTTCCTTTTGAATTTAAAAAGTATTATTTGATTAACAACTATTTTCAAGAATTTTTTTCATGACCTGCACCAATATGAGATCACAATAATTTTCACTGATAATAATTTGCCTAAATAACATAGTCTGATGAAAACATTTAGGCATTCCACAGTGTATAAGGGTCCCACAGTAATAGATAAAAGTAATGGACAATTCATAACCAAAAGTGATGCAACTCTGATGTCTTAAAACACTAAGTTGGCCCTCACCTCATACAGCAGACAGCCTAAAGACCAGATGTCTGACTTAA
Source organism: Lingula anatina (assembly GCF_051362555.1). Lineage (NCBI taxonomy): Eukaryota > Metazoa > Brachiopoda > Lingulata > Lingulida > Lingulidae > Lingula > Lingula anatina. Next base: position 29,918,392 of record NC_141769.1, on the reverse strand, counting down.
AGTTGTAGCCATTTTCATGTATCCTTTCTGGGGACATGTAGTATGGTGTGCCAACTAAAAAAAGAAGTTTCTTTCTTATCTTAATGATAATTTTTAATTTTTTAATGAGCTCAAAGAAGCATAATATAACTTTCTGACATAGATTTAATGTTATGTATTTTTGCTAAATATAATGGAAAAAAAAAGATGACAAAGGGTACTTTTGCTAAATAAATATTCAAATACTTTTGACCAAGATTTCAACAGTTAGGTTAAATATTATACACTGAGCAAAAATAGAATCTCCCCATGTGATTTATTTATGTATTATGTAATGGGTAAATCCGATTGAGCTGATGTTAATCTGTAGCACACTGAACAACAATTCACTTTGTATGATTTAATATATATTACATAATCCATAATGCTGACAAAATGTTTAAAATTCAAAAATATTCAGAGGGGTGGTTACATATTTGCTCAGTGCTTATCATTCTACTATATATAAAGGTGGGCCTGTAATTACCCAAAGAATGTGCAGCTGTAGTTTTGGAGCTGAAGAACCTGCCCAGGCCCAGGTCCCCTAACTTCACCACTCCCTGTGCAGTGATGAATACATTGGCTGGCTTGATGTCTGAAACAATGAACAATACAAAACATCATAATAAAATCACATAAATAAGATCCAATGCTACTTGGTCAATTCAGCAAGCTTAGCTTCAGTTAAGATGCATGGATTCACTAAGGGAATATCTGATTTTTAAGGGTGTAGGGGCATTTCGTGACAGCAACAAGTCAATTCTTTTATGGTATGCCCCCCCCGCCCCCCCCCCCCCCCCCCACCGTGTAGTCTTTTGAATTATGATATAGACTTAAACTTTTCAACTTCTACACTTACTTGACGTTTACCTCACAAAACTTTCGATCACTACCGTGACCTCCCTTCCTGACAGAATTTTTAATTACTAAAATATTGAGTTAAAGATTACTGAAAAATGAATACAGCCTACTCACCTCTGTGCATGATTCTTTTGGAATGCATGTGCTCCAGAGAACTGCAGATTTGTATGAAATATTTCCAGATTGTCCTCTCTGGGATCAGCCTGTCCTGTTTTTTGAAATGCTGTAAAATCAAGAATATACAACTTATAGTCATTTTCTGAAACTGCCAAACCAGTCATTTATGAATACTGACGGAATCACTAACAAGGTGTCTACATGGAAGAGACCAAAATAGGTGCAACAGAACAAAATGATTGTGTTACTTAGAAAAGATTTTGCAAGTGCCTTAAAGGTACATACGAATCGAGCATCGGTGGAGCGTGGATTCCCAAGTAACACATGTAAACCACTTCTACTAGGTTCTTATATGACTCAAATAAATTCGACATGCCAAGGGATAAACGGAATAGATCACTCGATCAGCCATAAAAGACCTTTAGACTGCTCCTTTCTTTAAATTTTTGGTTGTAAAAATAACCTACTTCTGTGACCTACTTTCCTGCCCCATTGACATACAGCTTAGAATGCCAGCAGAAAAATCTGTTCAAACATCATTTTCGGGTAAAATTTAACAATGCCTTTTGGCAATTCTCTTAGTTATACTACTTGAAACTATATGTTGGCATTGGTTGGTTTTTGTGACAAAAAATTGACTTTGTATGCATCTTTAACAGATTTTATACCCGTCTCATAAAAATCATGGTTATAGCTTTTAATCAGTTTTCACTGCAAATTTGTAAGTGTGGTGCCTTTTATCACGAAAACTGCTTTTTGCAATTTCTTTAGAGTTTCAACAAAAACATAGTGTATTTAAAAATGCTAGCCAACTGAAAAATATTACACTTCGTGTTTTACAGACAGACATTGACAGAATATAGCTTTAAGGCTAAATACACTATATTTAAATGGAGGCACTGAACTAAAAAGATGCCTCTGAACATTGGTACTTAAATCAAAATCTTCTCACTTTGATCATTCTAGATAAATCCCCAGCATCGGCTAACTCTAGGACTATATTCAACTCGTTGTCTTCTATAAACGAAGCCAAATATTTGATCACATTCGGATGATTAAGTTGCTGAAAAGAACAAAAATACAAAATATAATTATCATTCACAGTACATTTCAGGCGCATATTTATCAATAGTTATACACCAGAATGTTGATATATATTTTGGACAAAAAAAAAAAAAAAAAAAAAAAATATATATATATATATATATATATATATATATATATATATATATTCTGAATCTGTCAGCTTAACTTTATTCTTCCACCAAAACAAATGATTTCATGCCTTGGACTTATAATACAAAACATACAATTGTTATAAAATATACTAAACACAACTATACATGTGTTACCAGTACTAAACATAAATTATGTTTCATGTGATAGACAAAACATTTAGCTACTTCTTCAACATTCTTGTCCTAGGAGAGCATTTCCAAGATGACTAAGTTCACTAATATTGTAAACCAATACTGTAAATATACTGGTAGATCGTGTCTAGACAAATCAGTGCACTTATAAACAAGATCAGATCTATCAGGTAAAATATCACAGATAAAAGCACTTTGATTCCTTTTTTGTAAATTTCCCACATGTGTATCAGTATGACCACTGCCTGGTTTTGGAGTATTTTATCTTCAAATAAGTTCTAAATCACTGACAGTCTCAAACCAGGTACTAGTAGTAACGATTGTCTACTAAAAGTACAAGTTTCAAATCTCCATACAAACATGCACAAAAGTAATCTTTTTTTTCAAATGAGCAAATGTCCAAAGGAATACTATAACTCACAAGGAGCAAAGGGCATGTGGTAAAATGGATGTTAAAAATATCAAATTCCAGTCTCATAACAGGTGGACCATGATTTATCATAACACAACCTATTTTGTAAAAAAAACTTTTGAACTTTCCATGGAAATAAAAAATGACCTTTTAACAGATGTGGTGAAGAAACAAGATTCTTCACATGCTTCAGAGTGGAAGAAAAACATTCATCTTCTCAACTTTGTATGTGAAATACATTAAGGCCACTGGCCATATCTGGATATATATCTATAGGATATACAGAGGAGTGTTGAAAAAAAAAATTAATCCTTTTAACTCTGCAAATACAAATGCAAAACTATTAATTCAGGGCAATTTTTAGGCCATAAAGGGTAAGATACCCCCCCCCCCCCAAAAAAAAAAAAAAAAAAAAAAAAAAAAAACAAACACACACTCTCTCTCTCTTTCTCATTGATGGCATACTAGTAAGCCATTGCAGATGATTCCATATACCACAGGACTGAGTGTTTTACATCATGTTGTTCTGGTTGATCATATTCTACTTGAACCATTTTCTATAAACTTAATGACCCTATTAACAATACCTAGCTGATATCTCCTTGGTGATCAAACTTCTTTCAATATTAGGCAGACAGCCATTTTCAATAACACATACTCACCTTTAACAGATCTATTTCTTTGATACAGTCTTGTCTGGCTTTGGCATCCATCATCTCAAATATCTGAATGGATCAATAAAGACATAAACAGCACCGAAATACAATTTTCGCAACCATTTAACTTCCAAGTTATTTTATATACTAATGAACATTGCAACATTAGGTAGCAGGCTTCATTTTTAACATATAGAGAATCAATACAAATTGCTTCAAATCCAACACTTATGATTACAAGTTATTAAATATGTTAAACTGATCTCACCTACATTCTTAGTTTAACAACATTATAATTATAGCTTATTCATATGATAATTATATCAGTTATCTTGAGGGTGAATTTTACCCATGAACTTAAGATAGAGCAGTGATTTACAGTGCAAATAAAAAACAAAACACACATTAATAATACGAGACATAACAATAGTGATACAGCAGTGCAAGCAAGTGCCAGCCAAATCCAATACAACATTTCTCTGGTCCAAATGAAATCAATTGACTACTACTGGGTTTTAATCTAATGAATGATTCAAAATCCTAGTAGGATTATTTATTATGTCATTTTTCACACAAACATAGCAATGAGATTGACTTATTGTCTGAAAATTTCTGAAACAGTTAACTTAGCCATTTGGTAAGGTAACAAGGTCACAAGAAGATTGAATTCCTTCAAAGTTTGAAAAGCCCATGACCGCCTATATTTGTTATATCTTTTTGAGAGAGAATTGCTACAGTTCAAATCCAATTTTTCTCCTAAAAAAAAAAAAAAAAATCTTGTAATAATAAGTATAATAGCTGTCCCAGTTCCCAATATGCTTAGTACAAGGTAGTTCAGAACAAAATCTTTAAAGTTTAACCTATATATAATATATATAATGCTGAACACCAGCTGATATTCAATCTTGTAAAAAGATCATACTGCTATGTGTTATTCATGTTGCTGGTTTGTGATATTGATAAGTAAGCTGTAATCCACATTTCAGTTTTTCATGTTTGGCACAGGTTGATTGTCCAACAATATAAATGACACAACATCTCATTATCAATTACCAATATATATCTGATTTTTATTCCTTTGTATTAAATGCCTAGTGAAACCAAGCTCCTCTGAAACAAGGTACGTACAAATCTTATCCATGTTCCTTAAGTGTCTTTATATGGCTAATTTAGTTTTAAAATGTTCATTTTTTAAAATCCAAATAAGGATATTTTAACTTTAAATAAAAGTAAAGTAATAAAAAAAAGTAAAACAAAATGACTTGTCTAGGAAATACAAGCAAGTGACACAACACCACAGTCTCTTCTAAATATGGAACAAAGAAAAAAGTTCAACTTGAGAAAACATTATGTCAGCTGACTCAACAAGAAATAATGGTCTAAATGATCAAAGCCATCCTTCTAGTCAAACTGTTGTTTTCAGTCTATAATGTCTTAGGTTATTGAATTTCAAGCTCGCTATGCTTTACTATTCAATTCTATTAATGAAAGGGCGAGGCGTGAAACACCAGTGATCAATACATTGATTCAGTCTCTCAGTGCGACTGGAAGCAGTTTAATAAACTTGACATGGCCCAATCGTTCAACACACAATATATTGTAAACTTTCATCTACATAAATGATTGTAAATGGCAAATTGATGCAAAACTTTCTAGGCAATTATTCATTTCATTCTGCAAGCTTCAGAAAAAAAGTTATGATTTATTTACCATGCATGATTTTATCAGTAGAGAACACAGGCTAACCTACATGTCAGGCAATGAATTTTTTCATAAATACACCAAAGAATGAATACAAAACCAAAATGTTTATTAATAATGATTGCAAAATTAAAAAAAAATTTTTGATTAACAAGATCAAATCAAACTGCACGGCAATATTATAAGAATCACAGGAAAACCTATAGCCTTTAGTTTGTTAACTATTGTAAGACCCCCAGTTTTTTTAATGGCAGAGCATGGGTTTTCCTTACCTGCACTTTTTTCAGGGCAATTGCACTGCCATCTGTCTTACATCTTGCCCTCCACACCTCACTAAACTGACCCTTGCCTATCTTTTTGTCAATCTCAAAGCTTGACAGAGTGCAGTACATGTTATTGGGGTCATTGGTGGGGACGGGAAGGTCACACTCCATACTCTCCATGGTGACTACTTCAATTTACAGATCAGAGGTCAAGGTCAAGGTCACAGTGTCAAGGTCAACTTCATGTCATATCATTCCAACACTACTGAGTCTAGGTAGAAATATGTTTCTATCTACTGAACACACCGTACATTACTGACAACCTAAAAAGAGAAAAGACACACACTCAAGAGTTAATATTGATCAGACCAGTAAAAATCAAAACCAATCTATTGTGAACTACTCAAAAGAATGCTGTTGAAAGAAAGCACTTTTTCCATGGGCCACTTGTCAAGAAAGACTGTTTTCTCACATTGTTGAAAGAAAGGAAAGTGCCATAACGAAATGGGCTGAAAATGTCAAACTTCTCAGCATTAAAAAGTGCTTTCTCACATCAGATTATGCTGCTTTTGGCTAAATTTCTAACCTTGAATAATAGGCAATGTTATGTAATTATTAAAACTCCAACCAACTTTCCATACATATTATTTTTTTCACCTATTCAAAAATAAGATGAGCTTGAGCTTGTTTCAAAACACATTGCCCACCTGGTCAAGGTTTTAAGCTCATTCAAAAACAGCTTTCAAAACACACAAAAAAGGGGACCTGCTACTGCCTATGTACAGTCTGGCCTACTGTCAATATACCTGGACTTTTTTCAGTGCAACAGGTATGTTGTTGATTTTATTCACAGCCCTATAAACAACACTGAACTGGCCCCGGCCAACTTTCTTTTCTATTTCAAAGTTGACAAGCCTGCTATAGATGTCATCCTGATGCTGCTGCACCCCTTCATAGACCTCTGTCTCCATTGCCTCCTCAGCCATGGTGAAAATTCTGAAAGTTGTCACTCATTTTGTTATTTCAAAAATTCTTCTTATTTATATTGAAAATCAAAGTTTAATACCCTTGTGGAACTGAAATAAAATCATACCAAATGAAAACAATACAGGGCAAAACTGAAAACATACGATACCTGTAATAAATCTTCATCATACAATTGTTCATTAACAAATCTGACACATTTTACACATTAAAAACATACTCATTCAAGAGTGAATTACTCTTCATAGTGGAAACAAACTTGTCAGTTTGGAATTTTGTAATGAACAAATACCAACAGAGCTGTAGAGAATGGAATTCAATAAAATATATAATCCGCAAAAAAATTAAATCAACTTAATAAATAAATAAATAAATAATCCCTTCAACTGCCACCCCCTCACTCATTCACTTGCTAAGCTTACTGGTCTCAAGCGAAATATAAATCCTTAACACAGCACTGCTATCATAACCAAGAGTTCAATTAAGTTCAATCTGATAACATGCATCATTAACTGCACTTAAAGCTCTAAGTTAAGACTAGAGCAAATTTAGCCAAACTATATTTAATGACATATTTGTTCAAGATTTGGATCTATCTGTCACGCTGTTGGCTTAAAAATAATCAAAATCGCTATCCTGATAAAACACAGGTGACATAAGATGCCTGGGAATTTTGATTACGATTTACATTGACAGATTTGACGCCAAAGCTGAATGATTGAATCAATTATAATATTGATGATTCATTTTGCAATGCCGCACTCAGTAGTTCGTAGCTGTGCATACCAACAAGGTACTATGATTTTATTCTTTCTGTTTTTATCGAGTATCACACCACTTATACAGCCAAAATGTCGCCGCTTAGATTTAATTTACTCACAGTCTATCAGAATCACAACACACAGTCATCGATATGATTGATGGCAGACAGACCGTCGGCGACTGTCTTGATTTTTTTGCCCAACCTACTTACGTGACAGTCAAGTACAATCTTGCGCAAGGAATGATGTACTGCACGTTAAATCCAAGTGCAACGTTTGGCGTTGCCCTCCTCAAACTTATTTTACAGGCCTGGCCTTTCAAAAGTTCAGCCCAAAAGATTTTCTCTGAACTTGTTTCACCTCCGCTTCCTCTAGATGCCAAGCAACTTATCCCAGCATGCAATGCTTGTCATTAGTAAAATTTGGACTTCCGGTTTATATTTCCTTGGGCGGAACGAAAACGAGTTGTTACCATTAATGTAAAAGATAGATTACATTGATTACATTAAGGAAATTAAATTAAGCTGATGTACATTTCTGTCTTTTTTGCATCTCCTTTTGGCATATCTGATTCATGCAGGTTATCCTCATTTCGCGACAACCAAGGAGTGATGTAACTCCTTACACCACCTAAGCTAGTTTATGATGTTTTGGAGGTTTATTTGGGTTGAAAGAGGTTAACAGAAACCATTCATAGGTCCCTGTTAATGAAATACCAATAAACTTTATTATGATTGATAAATAAAAAACATGCTAAGAATCTGCTACACTTCAAAAATTAGGTGCAGGTGCACTAGGGTGAGAGAAAAACTGACATTCTTTCAACGTATTCTGAATCATTAATTTCAAAAATTGATCCAAATTAAATAAGTAAATAAAATGAAAATATGGACCCTTTTTCATTCATGCAGTGGCAAAATTGCACTTTATTTGTAGCTTGTTTTCAGCAAAAAGATCATGTAGATACTTATACATGTACTGAGTAGCAACACTCAAACTAGAATTCCTGATGGAATTATACACAAATATACATACAAGCAAAAAAACATGTAACTTGTTTTTATGGTGTGAATGTTAAAAACAATGCAGACAATGACTTCAAAGCCAGACTAATACATTTTAATACAATATTTATTGTTCATTTAGTACAAAAAATGTAATAATAAGCTACGGGTGTTGACTTCTGCTCAATTCTCATCTAGAATAATATAGATGCTTTCTCTGAAATTCTTTTAAAAATTCAAATTTCACAAGGCTTCGTACTGCATTTAATTAAGGAAATGTGCCCCAGTCCTAACATTTACTGTCAAGCATTTTTCATTGAAAGACTTCACACTGCACTGTAAAGCAGTACTTAATCATCTGCGTGTTCATTTTTTTCACCGACACATCATTCAAATACATAGATCTCCAAACTTCTGAAGTTATAAAACTTGTCACATGGTTACTCTTCTGTAGGTGTTGCACACATGCAAGGTATTTGATACATGAATGTTATGGAAGTAAAGCTCTTTCCCTTAAGAGACCTCCATAGGCTCAGAGACAATCTGAGTGTCCAGTATTTCCAACTCGAGAGGCTTCACTTCACTGGTCAAGACTGCTGTAGTGCCTGGCTTGTACTTGTATGACCCTTGTCTGAAAATAATCAGCCAAAAATTTTGTTCAATTCATGAACCATGAAGTCGACGTTATAACTAACTAAACTGAGCCTAAGTGTGAGACCCAGTGTATTCTTTTTTTAATGATTCCTATCCTAATAAACTGCCCCTGAATCATTTCTTTCTGCAATTAAAATTGCAATATAGCTAATGTACCAAATTCTGAGAAAAATCCTTGTTCATTCAACAAACAATTATATTTTCTGGTGTAAAAAATGACAAATTTCATTTTATATTCAAACCATCCAAGTCGATTAATTAACAAATAACTGTCAACCTACCTCTTTCCCTTGAGATTAGCTTCATCATAAGGTCTGATATAATCCACCTTGTCTTTGGTGATAATACACAAATCCACATTACTGCCAGAGCCCAAATCATTAAAAATACCTGCAGCTATAGCATCCCGCACTAATTTCATTCCTTCTTCTTTCTGGAATACCAAGGCAGAATAGCCAATGATGACTTTTGTTAAGTTAAGGTGGGTGCATGAATGTTGAAGACAAGTCATACACTTTTGCTATCTTGCTGAGGAGAAAACAACAGCTGGATGACAGAACAGAAAATCTGCCTCTGACTGTATATTATTATCATCATGGTTTCAAGTGTGTTCTATTGTTTATTTGTGAGGCTAAAATCAAACAGTGTTGAAATTTTGAAAATGCAGTGAAACAAGTTATATACATCAAAGAAAAATGGAAAAATCTAAGAGTTAAATCAATTAACTAAAAAATATATATTTGCAATTATACATGTATTTGTTTTCTTTTGGACCTCAGCGAATTCCTATCTACTTACCTCCATATCAGGCTTGTATCTTGATTCAAATACTGACATAGCAGCCAAGGACCCAGATCCTGAAAAAGTGGGTAAAAAATTGATGTCAAATCCAATTCATATAGAAAAATAAAAAATCTTTAACAGGGTCAAAACACGGTAACGGTGCCATGGGTGTCAAATTTTTTTTTGTCTCATTGAAATTTAAAATTTTTACATTTTTGTAGAAAACAAATCAAATTTTCAGATAATGTAAGTTTCATTGATATACTCCCAGTACTTTTTCTGTGAGCCACTGGGAAACAAAAATGAAAAAAAAAAATTGTCTCTGACGGGACACATGGTCATATTGGCCTGAGTCAGATATTAGGTTGTTTTTTCAAGTTTTTATCAACCAAATATGTTAAACTAATCAGAAGTAATAGTTTAACATAGAAAACTGCCACATATCACTTATTTTGAGTAAAAAATTATTTAGCACAAGGAGTGGTGTGTCCCGTCAGAGACATTTGACTTCGAAAAGTTTTCATATTTTCCACATCTGGTAGGTTGTATAAATGAAACTTAAAATCCTCTTTTAAATAATGATAAGTAATGATTATAGCTAAAAATTACAAACTTAAAACAATTTACAGTGAATTTATTGCCACATTTTATCGTTGTCTCTGACGGGACATTTTCTGTTCCTGACGGGACATTTTCTGACAGATGTGAAACACAAGGTTTTACATCTTCAATTGAATCAATTAAAGTGTTCTGGTGTGTTACATTTCTTGTTTTTCTTTTGCAACTGATCATTACTGGGTAATTCATTAACCATTACTGATTATTAGCTAGGTTGACTGTCAGTGATTAGGTGTTGACATGTGCCGTCAGAGATCATGTCAGAGCACTAGAACTGTGAGCAGGTCATTATGTTCACTGCATGTGCATGATTTAGAACAGAGTCTGAAGGAGACCTCCAGCTCCAACCATGTGTTGTGGTATCTGATGATCTGCACCATAACAAACAGGCTGTCTTCACTTGTAATAAGGCCATTCTCGAAGACCTCCAACACCAGCAATCATTCAGCAAAGTCCATTACTGGTCAGACGGAGCCCAGCCCCCAGTCAATTCAAAAGTTGGTTTTTACTGTCTATACATGGTACTATCATGAAACAGATTTTGGTATGGAAGCGCAGTGGTTCTTTTTATACCACTGCCCATGGCAAAGAACCAGTGGATGGGATCGTAGGGAAAATGAAATGACAGGTTTGGAGAGCAGTGCTCCAGAGAAAAATGGTTGTAGATACACCTTATCAATTCTATTTGGCTGGCAAAGAATTATGCCCCAATGTCAACATAATGTACCTGTCTGCAGAAGATATTGTAGCAGCTACCGCACCCATCAGCAGTCGCTGGGAAAACTGTCCATCTGTTCCAGGAATTCAACACTTCCAACAGCTTCAGTCTCAGCCCTAGCCCCATGGACATGTTCTTGTGTCAACCAATTCTTTGTACCAGCAACCCTCTTAATATGCTAAACTTATTCATATGACTGGGGACTTTGATTTGCCTGCACATTCGCACTATGACAATGTCGGTCAAGGCACAGCTCAGTCTCACCAGGGAGATTTTGTCATTTCGGAGTTTGCTGCCAGGAAAGGAGTAAAACAATTCTTAGGTTAGGTCACCCATGACACTGAAGATGGCGAAGTGGAAGTCAGTTTCTTACGTACTGAAGGTTCTGGCAAAAGAAACTTTGTGTACCCTGCCACAGAAAACAAAGCATGGATTCCCATAAAAGATGCAAAGGAAGTCCTTCCAATGTCTAGCATAGACACTCGTGGACTTTACTTGTTTCCATCACCTGTTAATGTGACTGGTTGAAAAAATCTCTAAAGTGCAGAAAAGATATGTGTTCTAAGACTAATTGAAAAACAGGATTTATCATGTGAACTATCATGGAAAATGTTGATTGATATTGAGAAATAGGAGTAATGGACAGTGGATTATGTGAAAATTATACTGTGCCTTATCGCTGTGTCATGATAATTAATTAATATTCTAAACATATTGCATCTGGTGATTTTTCTAATGTACAGAAATGCTATTTTGCAATAACCATCAAGTAAGATTCATTAGATACAAATGTGTGACTTTTTAAACCTTTTTTCTAAGATTTTTCATTAGTGCCCAAAAGTGTCCCGTCAGAGACGTCCCGTCAGAGACAGTGACTTTTTACACTTAACAGCCCATGCTGCCAAGGAAAGTAAACAAAACTGGCCTGTTTGTGCATTAATTGCTTCCCAAGACTTGTACCTTGCAATATGAATCACAAAAGTCTTGATTAAATGAAATTTCAAAGAGAATTTTGCATTGGAGTTTTAGTAAAAAAATACAGGGGTCAAAAATGTCCCGTCAGAGACAGACCTTCAAGTGATTGTCATTCCCACATTAATTTCAATACAAATTAGCTGCTTGTTTTACATAATCCTTTATGGTCCAGCTAAATAAAAATGTATTTAAAAGTAACCATGTGGATCGTTTACCAACTGTAATTTTTAAAATTGTCTCTAAAATGTCCCGTCAGAGACATTTCAAATACCGTGTTTTGACCCAACACGACAATAGCAAAAAGGTTATGCCTTTGGTCCATAGATTGACAAATTGGTTTGTGACACACAATGACATACTTTGCCACTTACAAAAAATTGCAAAGACATAAGTTCAGACCAACAAAATCCTCTGATCTGTTTCCTTTTACAAGTCATAGTCTGCATTAAATCAAATCTCTAAGTTATCACCTATAATTCTGTTTCATATTAATCAATATCATAACAACAGAATGGTTGCCCTACCCATGGTTACATATGGCAGCTTATCCGTGGAACCATGAGGGTAGACACTGTAGAGGTGGGGCCCTGTGGGATCCACCCCGCCCAGAACTAATGCTGCACTGATATAACCTTGATACCTAAAACCACACACAACAGCACCATAAATACTATTAATACATATATAGCTGATGGCTAGAAAGCCAAAACGACAATACAATGTGTGTGTGCGCATGTGTGTGTTTACGTGTTCATGTGTAATAATGTAGAAAATAATGACCCCATAAGAGGGTCTTATATCCATGACTTAATGTTCTATGATTTTATCAACATAACATAAGTAAGCAGGACTATCAGACTGAGAATGGACTTGATAGCAGAGATAAAAAGTCGTCATTGAAAAAAATAAAAATTAGAAAAAGCAAGCACCCAAGACAACAGCTACGGAGGCCAGAAGAACATACATACATACAACACTGAAATATCTACAATTATGGGTAAACAGGAAGTACTTTCATCACTGTTATAATAAATGCTATGCACATTTATGACCATTATTCAACAGCTTTTGATCAATTTTCAAAATCAGCACCACTGTAGGTGATTGTGGGTACGTATACAAAGAGTAAATATTACTTTTACGTTTTATTTGACATTTTATTTGTTTTTACATTCTGACAAGCCTGCATGGATAGGATTTCAGCACAATCTCTTTTTCTGCCTACCTCCACAACATCTGCTTCAGCATCCTGTTGGCTGTACACACGCGGGGCACTCTCCCGGTGTTCAGTCTGTGGAGTTCAAGGTTAGACGAGATCATCTGAGTGGTCATCTCTGTGTCTGCTGCTGTCCCTGCCCCACAACAGCTAGAATATATATCATAATGAATTACTTATGATCTTCAATTAATGCTATATCATCAATTTAATAACATTTACTAAGAGATCAAAATCCATGTGCTTAATCTAATACCATGCTCCTGCATTTGAATTAAAACATTTTAATGAATTCATTATTCATCATATTCATATGAAAAATTCATGCATTTCCAGATACTGAAACTAACGTGATTATAATTTCTTCAATACCTGACGAGTCCTACTATGTAAAATATAATTTGGAATGCTTTTAAGCTTAAAAGCATGAAGAACTATTTACAATGTACTATAATTAAACATATTTAGCATCACTACTTTGGAGTTTAATTTCATCATGATGACTTACTATATATTTGGAGCTATGAAATGTATTTTGGAACAATTTTTATCTGCAACAATGGTGTCTTCTGTAGCTCTTGTGTCAGCTCCTAAAATTACACCATCCTGTAAAGAAATTTATAAAATAAATAACATAAAATAAGCAAATATTTGCACACTATATACATAGTTTTATTTTTATTTTTTCTCTAATTTCATTAACAAAAAACTTTTTTAAAATATTTATTGCTTTTCTAGTACTAACATGATAAAAACTTCTGTTCTTTTAACAACAAATCAGGTAAAATATGACATTGAAAGAAGATGCACAATGCAATAATGGTAAAGCACAGAAATCACCAACACTTGACCAAAACAGTTTCTGACAAACACAAACACACAAGAGAATGCCAATGCACAAACCTTAAATATTATTCCACAGATAGTTGTTCCAGTTTTGTATGCAGTTGGAGCCTTCATACCTTTCTGTGCAAGCAAAGCATTTCTAGAAAAAAAAAATGTGTGACTGATCGTTCCACAAAGATTTGTATTCACCAATTTCACAAAAGCACACTTTTGTTGGTTAATGACAATGCTTGTCACAAAAATTCCATCCTCATCGTGGATGCTTGAGAGTTGTAAGGTGACAGTTTCAAACACAGTATCACTAAGTTTCGTTACTACATTATTATTAGTTACTACATTATTATTAGCAATTTTTCGAGATTTTGCATATCATTGTGTGGCCACAAGTAAATAGATCTTATTTAAATGTGACAACAATAAATCCTTAAATGTGAGGCATTTTTTCGATTCCAAATATATTGACCGACAGGCTAGTGTCAGTGCAGGTAACACTATGTGTCTCACCTTTTGCAATTTTCAAAGGAAAAGCCTCCTCTTGGAGGATCCACAGCAAGTGCGGCCATGATTTGGTTTATTGTGTAAAGCTGCGCATGAGACTGCGCAGGAAATAGTAGCTTCGGCCTCCGAATTTTTTCTTTACAAAACAACGGATTTCTCATCCGGAGAAACATTTATTATTCCAACAATAAATTTATTTAACTTGATAAGTATTTTTATCTGAAAAAATTGAACATAAACAAAAGTATGTCAAATATCACTGCCTGTAAATTATACATTTTTCTTTATCACTTCCGGTTTTGGTGGTGTGGTAAATTTGAAGCACAAGAATCATGGAGTTGCTTGTTAAAATGTAGTTCGCAAAATTGATCTTCACAGATTTTACCTTTGATTAGTTTTGTTTCATAGGTAAAATGATAAAGAGAAGATGGCAACTATGGTTTTTAGAACTCCAGGAGTCTCCGAAGTCTGAGAAGTTCGGGTTGAGGGCCTAATGCCTGGCAGCGGTGAAAACACTTAACAGTGATTTGAAGGTAAATGTTCCTCCCTTTTCTTCATACAAGATTTTTTCAACTGAGCATGGCCGCATTATGCACAGGTCTTAATTATATTGCAGGGGCGTAACCAGACCTTTTTTAAAAAATGGTACGCACAGATTTTCAAAATTCCCAGGAACAGCTAAATGTACGTAAAATTTACGCAACAGGTGAAGGGCAGCTTAAATTTTATGTGCCAAATATCATAGATTAGTTTTCACCATAAATAAAATCATCACTTAAAGTTTAAGATATTCCCACTATATAATTAAGTTCCAGTAACTGTATATTACTTCACCCAGAACCAACTCTTTTGTTAGGTCGTCCAAAATTTCCATCTGTACATGTAATTTCCTTGAACATTTCAGGGCGTCCAACTTTTTCAAGTACCATGAGGGGGAGGAGGGGTAAAAATTTAATGAAAAAAAATGTATGAAAAAGGAGTAAACTTCAAAGGGGAGGGAGGGTTAAAAATAATCAATAACGATCTACTGCTGACGCCTTTTCACGAAAGGGTATCAGGACAATTCCCCCCCCCCCCCCCCCGGACAATTCCCCCCCGGACTATTCCCCGCGGCCAATCCCCCCCCCCCCGCACGATTCCCCCCGAAGAATATATATATTTATATACAAATATAAAGTAAAGAGTACAAAGTTCAAATCTTTTCATCCATTTTCTGAATATTTCTTAGTGTGATGATGCAAATCAAGGATAGATAATATTATTTTTATTAAACAAATTATTTTCATGGAGTACAAATACATAAAATTTTCGAGATCAAAGTACAGAACTTTTTTTTTTTTTAATCTGATCAAAGTATATCTCCAGGTAAAGGAGGGGTAAACAGATGATATCACTCATCCAGGTAGCCCTTTGATGAATTAACTGTTACTTTTAATTGCTTTATTTCTCCCCCCTTGATTGAGTAAGTCTTGAATAAAGAAGCATCTCTAGGGAGAGGTGGGGTAAACAGATTTTCTAGCTTATTCAGGTATCCCTGTGACTATTTGTCACTTTTAATTGCTTGACCACTATCCACCACCCACCACATTAAAAATATTTATAAAATATCTGACAGTGTTTACCTGTTCATCTGTTTACCCCACCTTGACCTGAAGGATAGGTGGTTATACTTAGATATTTAATAAATCTTCCTGTACTTGTACTCATTGAAAAGGGAATTTGTTATAAAATAATTTGTTTCATGATGAAGTTGTATTATCACACTAAAAATATTAATAAAATGGATGACATGTTTTATACTTTACACTTTCTACTTTATATTTATATATAAATATATATTTCTTGGGGGGGAATCGTCCGGGGGGAGAATTGTCCTGGGGAGGAATTGTACGGGGGGAATAGTTGGGGGGGGGGGGGGAATTGTCCTAGAATCTCACGAAAGAACTCCCTTAAATGAATATGAAAATTGCTCTTTGTCTCCCACAGATCGCGAACGATCTCCGACTTTCAATATTCCACCAACAAAGTCTCTTGAACGGATATGAAAAATGCTTTCTCATTACGCTTGCATCTTGATGGATCTCCCACTGAAGATATAGATACGAAAATTACCTTCTCCTTTAGCTAGGGTCGGAAACTATCTCTTGCTCCCGATCTTCGGCTAACGAAAGCTCTTGAACAGATATGAAAATTGCCTTCTCATCTCTTTCGGATTGTGAATGATATCTCGCTGATGATAGTCCATCAGAAGTCCTGGAACACTAAGCTGGAGAAAACCAATTTATTGGCACTATCATACTGTCACATCCGCTAATACTGTCATTGATTGTCATTTCAGATGGATTTATATACCCATGTAGTAAGCGCACAATGTATGTGGATTCTGCATACATACAGACTGCCATAACTCTGTCAGTGTTATGCATATACATGTAATTCCTACTCTCATGTAAGCTTTTTGGGTCTGTTGCTTGCTCTGACAAAATACAGGGATCCAATGGCTTCGTTTGTCACTCTATCAGACAGTATCATAGAGGAGAACAATGAGACGAAGCTAGCTCAGTTAGTACAGCAAATGATCCAGTATTGTTCTACTTCTGGAAAACCAGAGGCTGTCCCACAGAATCTGTTGTTGAAGTTAATTACAATGCTGAATGTGGACTACATGTTGTCACTGAAGACCATGGCATGTGCTTTATTAAGCCTGTTATGCCATAATGATCCAGATACAAAGGTACCAGTACCAGTACAGCAAGTTTCTGTTAAAAACAGTATGCTTCAATAGAAGAAGTGTCGTAATGGGAACCTACTGTTGGAATCATGTTAATAAAGTAAAATGATACATTATTGTGAGATGCTGTCGTTTGTTTATTTAGTCATTTACATTAAAAAATAAGTTATATCAGTGATTCCAATTATTTTATTATTATTATTATTTTTTTTTTTTTGCAATCTATTTCATATATATGCAATTGCTGACCTGAATTTTATGTAAGATATAATCCTTATACCTAATGAATTTGTGTTTGCCTCAGTTTGTCCTGATTTTATATCAGCTCTATGTTTAACATAATGTAGGTGGCTGTGGTCAAGAAGGAAGTTCTAAGGCCCATTTGGAACACATGCACACACATATGTCGAGATGGACTACCAGACTTGGAATCTTCTAGTCATATAAGACTCCTTCAGTATCTGGAGCAGATGGTGCTGCTGTTACGTAAACTCTCCTATGGGGAGGCATACAACCAGTTTCAAATACTCAAAGCCGGACTGATCAAATTGCTTTTGCAGATAGCAGATATGCAGAACTTGTATTTTTATACATATCATCCAGAAGCTGTAAGCTTCTTAAGAAATTTTACCAAGGGAAAAGACCTAATTGGCAAGGTATCACCACTTGTTGATGGAGAGAAAGAGGAGATACTTTCCCAGTACCTAAAATGTGACTCCAACAGCATACTTCAGTCTGCATCATCTTTCGTTGTTGAACTTTACGATACCACTGATAAAACCATTGATGTTGTAGTAAAAGAGGAAATGCTAAAGCGAGGACTTGCATGGCCAGAGATAAAGCCTCCTTTAAATACTCAGAAAGAGCAGAATCAGAAAATTTCCCAATCAGAATATTTGGTGTCAGGTGTTGAGATAAAGGTAAAATTGCTTGATGAAAGATTGATAACAAAAAACAATATTATTAAAATTGCATGTAAACATACGACTACATGTACATGCTTAACTTCTGACTTAACTTCAGTATGTTAATTAGGACTTCAACTCTTCCCCAAAAATACATCAAGTTGAACATGCATAAGTGTTCATATTTGTTGTCATATTTACCATCATATTTACAATCATTTATTTTAAGTTCGCAAATTTGTGAATCCCTTTGACTGCACAGCTATAATAAACCTGTGTTTCTTCAGGATATCCCAGAGAGCACAGATGACTGGTTGGATATCAGAGTCAGCCATGTCATCAGTCCTCAGTACTTCATGGCATATGTGGGAGGATTGGACACTCTGAGCACAGTAGAACAAGTCCAGAAGACAATAGCAGAGCAAGTAGACAGCAAAGGGGTGAAACTGAAAAAGGCTCCAGAACCTGGCCAGTTTGTGTGTGTCACATTGGATGGGATGGGACACTGCCGTGGACAGGTGGGGGGACATGAGTGACAGTGACAAAAGGGCTCATTCACTATGAAACTATTGTTATATTGTATATTATATTTTTTAGTATCATTGAATAAATTATTTTTAATTGTAATATTTTTTCAACAAGATATTATATTTTTTCATATAAAGACATAAGCTGTGTTATTTTTCTCCATGCAGATATTAAGGGTGAGAGACGAGGTGTGTTCAGTGTATGTCCTGGATCATGGCGTGGTCAGCAAGGTACCCTGGAGTGACATGTATTACTTGACTAAAGAGATGAACCTGGGCAAAATCCCACCACAGGCAACCCTGTGTAGACTAAAAGGTTCGTAGAAAATTTTAATATAAAATTCAGATATAATGAATTTATTATCATGCAGCTACATTTACATTGAGAAGCTTGATAGTATACTAAATAACTGATTCAGGATTATTATCCTAGGCTAGTGGTGTAGTTATTGCAGGCATTTGGAGTCTCTTTACAGAGATTTAAAGACAGCTATTTTTAACAGGCTGATGTTCTATAAGGGCAGATTTTGTATTATAGAATCTGTCAAAATATGGTTCTGAAAAATAATTCATACAAAGTTTTTTATTTCTGTCAAGGAGTAGGACCTACACCTATCAGCAATCAACTTCTTGCCAACACATTAGGAGCACTGTGCAATCTATGCCAGGAGAAATATGTTCTAGGTGAGAGACTTTCTGAATGAACCATGATTGTTTGTTTGTTTGTTTAATATATAGTAATATCAAATTTTCAGTAACTTAAGATTACTTGAATAAATACGAATCTTTTAGACAGAGTCATTTATATGACAAAATGGATATAAATATATTGATTCCTTTTGATATTCCTATGATTCACTATTGCTGCAATACAAAGTAAGATCATTTAAATAAGAATTAACTGGAATAAAATTTGGTGCTTAAATATTGAATTGCTAACATGGTGTTGTCTATATCTATCCCTTTACTTGAAATTGAAAGCTTTGGATTAAAAAAAGGTCACAGTGATTTATTATTATTTTTTACTATAGGTGGCGCTGTACTCACTGATGGGGGTATGGGAGTTATTCTGCCCCTCACAAGAGTGCCGGATGGTAAGATAGCAGAAAAAGCTCTGGAAGTCCTGATTAATCTAGGAAAACAGCAGAGTCTGAGGGAAAAGGTTGCAAGTTTGGGAGGCTTGCAGTGTTTGATAGGTAGTTATAGCACATCACAACCTTTTAAAAGTGTAACTGAGACATCTGGTAATTTCTTTATTACCACTCTGAAACATCTGTTTTGTTAACCATGAAACATTTTGCCACTTTTTGTTACTAATAATGGTTGATGGAAATGTAATCTGTAACTGTCATGCTGTGTCGCCTGAAAACTTAAATTATTTTATAATCATTTGAGTACCATTCAAAGAAATAACTGGTCTTCAAAGAATGTATAGTCTGACGGTAATAATTTTTTTCTCACGACTAATGGGAACTAGATCATTTTGGCCTGTGTCTGTTCAATATGGAGGCCTACATTTTAATATATGATTAAATTAAATATTTGAGACCTATTTTAATGATTTCATAGATATGTGCCATAGTTATATATCCGGTGCCGACCATGCCATAGAAGAACAGGTATTAGAGAAATGTTTGCTGGCACTAAATAACCTGTTGTATGGAAATGCTGCCAACAAGAAGATGTTTGCTTACTTGAAGGGTAACCTATCTCCATCTTTTTACCCATAAATTAAAGACATATGTTAACATGTGTATTGCATGAATGTATAAAATTCAACTGTTGAACAGATTCTGGTCTGATAAAAATTCTGATTCTGATAAAGATCATACTATTTTTATATATACTCGGTATTTATATGTTGAGCTTCATGCACGGATTTCTTAATGCATCTTAGCCATCTGTTTTGTGACCTCCAATGCAAAAAATTGAAATATGTACATACAAGTGTCTGCGTGTGATATATAAGCAATAATTATTTGGCAAAAGCTGAATTTTTTTTGTTACTGTTATCTTACAGCCAACTCAGTGTGATAAAAAAAATTCGGCTTCTGCCAATAATAAATCTGTATGATCCAACTACCAAACTAATGAACATTGCTTATATATATATTTATAGGTATCCAAGCACTGCTGCAGTTGGAGTCTTCTCTAGATGACGGGAGTGTTAAGACAAAGCTGATGCAGGTCCTTCGAACCTTTACAGGCAGTGCCAACCTAAGGCAGGAAAGTGGGGACAGAAGAGTGGGAAGAGCCAGGGAAAGGTACAGTGGACTTGCTTTCCTATCTCTAGTGCTTTTTTAATGGAAATATATTAAATATATATTTTTGACTTAATCATTATACAACCATTAGTTTTATTGTGTCGCTGTAATATATAGAAATATGCATTTTGGCTTGTTAGGTTTTCTTAAATTAAGTTAAGTTTTTTTACCTTTTTATGTACAGACACAGATGTGTCTGTACATATAGCCATCATCTGCGTCTGTCGTCGCCGTCGTCGCCGTCGCCATGCACTTTTACCGATAACACGATAAGTGGAAAACCATTTTGCCTTTTGATTTGAAACTTGCAGAACTGATGAATATTCATAATACGCAGGTCAAGTTCGAAAATCAGCATGATCGGGTCACTCTTAGGGAATTTATGCTGTTTTTTCACTTTTTTCAACATATATGCAGCACCGATAACACGATAAGTGGAAAACCATTGTACCTTTTGACTTGAAACTTACAGAACTGATGAATATTCATAATATGCAGGTCAAGTTCGAAAATCGGCATGATTGGGCCATTTTTAGGGAATTTATGCTGTTTTTTCACTTTTTCAGCATATATGCAGCACCGATAACACAGTAAGTGGAAAACCATTTTACCTTTTGGCTTGAAACTTACAGAACTGATGAAAATTCTTAATACGCAGGTCAAGTTCGAAAATCAGCATGATTGGGCCATTTTTAGGGAATTTATGCTGTTTTTTCACTTTTCAATATAAATGCAACACTGATAACACAATATAAGAAAAACGGGTTGGCCAATTGGCATTATATTCACAGGAGTGGTCAATCTTACTAAAATGCAGGTTGAGTTCGAAAATCAGCATAATCGGGCCATTATTTTAGAAGTTATACTGTTTTTTCACATTTCCTCAGATTCAATTATTAGGCATGTTAACAGTCTCATTATTGAACTAATTAGATGTGTAAAAGTGTTTGTTTGATATTTCCTGCATCTTTACAACATTGTTAGTTGATTATGTAAAAAAACATGGTAAACTTGTTATCATGTATTGTGTAATAAAGTGTCAAAAATGGAAATAAACTCATATCATTGCAGTTTGTCAGATTCAATCATCCACTATGTTCAGAATCTCAGAATGGAGGAAATTGGACATTTAACACTGTTCTATTGATACTTTTCCCATCTCATCAATTTTCTTAGTTGGTCATATAAAAATGGCAGTAAAATGTTTATTTTGTTTTATGTTAAAAAAGTGTTAAAAATGGAAATAAACCCATTTCAGGACAGTGCTGTCTTGTTTACATTTTGGCATTTTCAAGATGTGACTTTGAAGTTCCATGGGCCTGAAGACCTTTGCTTGTCATGTTTTCTGAATGTCCATGTTACTAATATTTTATTAATAACATTTGATGGTTATTATGCTGTTAAACACTATGTAACGTTGCATTAAAATTTGAAGAAACCCCTATTTAGGGCACTGCTCCTATGATGACCATTTAAGGGAAAACATGTCACTTGCTGTTCTCAAACTTACAAGAAAGAAACATGGGTCTAACATACAGCCTCAGTAGGCAATGCAGTCTGTTTGGTAAATTTTTCTGGCAATTTAACAGTTTTTTGTGAAAATTTAATTTTTCACTTATTGACATTTTCAAGGTGCGACTTAGAACCTCCACGGGCTTGAAGACCCTTGCTAGTCACATTTTCTGAAAATCCATGACACGTATATTTTATCATTTAAAATTGATGGTCATTATGCTGTTAAGCATTATGTAATGTTGCATCAAAATAGAAGAAAACACAATATTTGGTGCTGCTGCCATGATGACCATTATGGGAAAACGGTGTTACTTATTACTGTCAAACTTTCAAAAAAGAAACACAGGACTAAAATGCAGCCCGAGTTGGAAAAGCAGTCTAATTGGCTTCTTTTTCTGGAAGTTATACACTTAGTGAAATATTCATTATCTTTTTGGCATATTCATTGTGGGACTCAGAGCTCCCATGGACATGAAGCCTAATGGTAATCAAATTTTCTACATGTCCATGCTATTTATAGTCAATAATCAAAAATTGGTGATAATTATTCTATAATTTATTATGTAATGTTACATCAAAATTGACAATAATCTTTTTGCACTGCTACTGCAAACATTATGAAAAGAAAACTGTGTTACTTATTATTATATTTAACTTATAAGTACGATTTTTAGGATTGGCATGCAGTTCAAATTAGAAAGCCAGGTCAATTGGGTCATCATTTTTATTAAATTTATGCATTTTTTGTGAAATTTTCATTTTTCTCATTCTGGCACTTTCTAATTGAAAACTTGAACTCTGATGGGCCTGGAGCCTTATGCTTTTACTTTCATTAGCGTTACCTGTTGTGCATAATTAAAATTTTATGTTGACTGTGCAGTTAAACATAATGTATTATTGCATCAGAATTGGGCAGTCTCCTGTTTTTGTGCATTATTGTTTTCTGCTTTTCTTAAGTTGTGACTTATGGGCCTGAAGACCTTTGATAGACAAATTTGTGTGGTCAGTCTGTTAATTCCCCTTGGGTATTCACAAGGCTAATTTCAGTGCTATAAACTCATTTACCTAATTAAGTAGCCATTAATTGAAATTTCATAAAGCACACTTGTTGATATTTCCCTGTTAAGCTCTCTGCTAGATAACATAGTGTCCATAATAAGGAAGGAGTGAATAACAGCTTCATTAGAATTATATTTTTGTTGTTTCTATTTAATTTTTTCTCCAACACTGGCATTTTTAAGATCTGATTTTTAACTCCCATCCACCTGAGGCTGTGCACATTTTCAGTATTTCCACATAAGCAGCTGTATTGGTATTTATGTCTTTAAACACGATGTAATATTATTTTATGCACTGTCATCATTTTTCATATATAGGGACTTTCATCATGTGAATTTTAACTCTCATGGTCCTAACATTGTAATCTTATTGAAAGGGTGGATTAAGACCATCTTCTGGGTCTCCTGGAAGACAGTCAGATTTTACAGTTTATATTAACGGGTTTCTGTTGGAAGACTATCAAAATGGAGGATGGATCAACAAAGATACTTTGGAATACTGTCAGAAAATATCTCTGAATCTGCTCCTGTTATTGACCATGTTACCTGTTGTGCATGATTAAAAATCAGTGTTGACTGACTGTGCGTTTATAAGCATTTATTATTGCATCAAAATTGACATAATGACCTATTTTGCATCTTTTTTTTTCTGTTTTTTGTCTGTACATTTGACAGCTTTGCTGCCTTGTTAATGGTGTGATGAACTTTGGGTCATGTTCCTGTAAGATACTTAAATTGATTCAAAGTGTCCCATAGAAAGAGAATCTATTGGATATTGCATTTTTTTAAGTTGTTTGCTTTTTGTTTTTGTTGTCTTTTGGGGAAACCCCACCTTAATACAGTTTGAATTTCTATATATATTGCTTAATAATTAAAATTTCTTATTTAACAGAATAAAAAGGAATACTGATGAAAAAGATCAAACAGCCCTACTTGACATTTGCCTTGCATCTCCGTCATCACTTGGGGAAGAAAGAGGGCGCAGCAGTAGCAGGAGTGGGCGGAGTTGTAGCAGAGATAGACCAATCAGGAGAGGGAGGGGAAGTGACAGTGATCTTGAGAGAAAGCCAGCTCTGGGATCCCTATCCAGAGATAGGCTGTTACAGGTACATTGTACAATGTACTACTATTTTGGGTATTTAGGGCCATGTTGAAAGAAAAATGGGAATGGAACAAAAATGATTTGAACCATTTTTTAGCTGGCAGAAATCTTTCCAAGGTGAGCCTAGAGTATAACCTAACTTAACTGGCAAGATCACAATCTGTACTTTTCTCTACTGTACCATACTGTACGATGCCATCATAATATGACATATTATGCCATGCTGTAGTATGCCATGCCATGACTTACCATACTGTGTCAAGTCTTGCCATACCATGTCATGACTTGCTATGTCATGTCGTACAGCCATGACTTGCCATACCATGTCATGACTTGCTATGACTTGCTGTAGCATTCCATACCATGTAGTTCTTTGCCATTCTTTATCATGCCATGCCATGCCATGCCATGCCGTAACTTCATATGATTTTCTCTTACTGTACCATAATTTACTATATCTAATTCCAGGAGAGTTCCAGTGATGATGAGATATATGACTCTGCAGCCAGGACCTATTCCTCAGGAGAAGAGGCTGGAGGACTGCCAGTCATTGCATTGCCAGGTACGTTGTAAATTAGAATAAGTAGCTTTTATCAACATGTTCAGATCTGAGTCCCTGAATCCACTTTGGGTAAATTTTGAGAAATTTTAACTGGAAATGCAATTTTTTGTAGACTTGTAGACAAGCTCTCAGGGCTAATGTTGTTTTAAGGTTGCTGCTTTGTTGACGAATATGGAAGAAAGGTATGGGAAATTTTTGTGCTGTTCATGAATTAAATTCTGTAAAAAATGTTGTTTACAAATATTTATTTCAAACAAACCTGTAAGAAAAATATATTCTTCTCGAATAGGTTGCTTTTGTTTGTTTCAGACCCTAGCAAACCAGTGAATACTGCTACCTTGTATGAGCTCAGTGAAAAGAACTATTATATATTAGGTAAGGAGCATTTTATACATTATTTGATGGATATTCAGAAAACATTTATTTTTCTGTTTTTTAAATTTTGAGGAAATCACTATATATTAATATTATTGGTAAGAACCTTCTAGTAATAGATAACCAAAAAAATAAATATTATATTTATCTCTTGAGACAGTGACTTGAATTGTGAAGAGATATAAAGTTATATATCTGTAGCTATTTCATATTTGAACTTTTAAAACTAACAAAGTGAAGTGGTCCTGGCAAAGTTATTAGGATATCTGGTAATCAGTTTTGCTGTTGGTCTTTAATATGTAGATCTTTGCTAATACTATAAACTCATTTTCCAGATCAGAAAGTCTCCTTCAAGCAAGATGATCTTCATGAGTTGAGGAGTACTAGAGACGTGAAAAAAGTGATGTTTAAAACTGTTGAGAAACTAATCTGTGGTTTTATGAATCAAGGTAAGAAATGAAAAATTGATACAAAACATATGACATATCAGTGAAAGACTGATTGTGGCACATTTAAACTCAAGTGACAACGCAGAAAGTAGCTCTCACAGGCTAAGGTCAGACAAAACTGAAACATTGGTTAAGAAGAGGGACTCGCACTTTGAGGAAACCTTATTATTTTTTTACCTTTTGCATCACATGTTAAAAAACAAAAAGTGGCCACTTGCTAACCAACTGATCAATTTTGACTGGCCAAAGAATACCTTATAAGATGCAATACCACATTGTATTATCTTAATGTACATCAGAAACTAAGAGCTATTTGTTCAAGCACGTGAAAACTCTGAGACTGTCAGGAACATGGCTATTAATAATTCTTAGGTGGACATCAAACATAATTATAAGATGAGAGTTAAGCTAGATGTATTTCTTTCTGTACTTCCATTCAGCAATCTCAAAAAAAAAAAAAAAAAAAAAAAAAAATAGAAAAGATAAGAAAAAAAGAAGCTGAAGCTCTATAGGCTATCATCAATGAAGTGAAGTTAATAAAAATTTGTTCTGTCATCAGCAATTCACATGATCAAAACTGCATTATGTCATCAAATTCCCAAGTTAGTTTATTATCATGGTTTCAATGTTCCAGTTGTTGATGAAGCCACCGTTAAGCTATGGATACAATCACTAGCTAAAACACTGGCTGGCGACATCACCACAGCAGGTTTGGTAAAGTCCCACTTGTGTTACAGGTTACATATATAGAAAATAACTTGATTACTTCCAGGAAAAGGGGGCCATATTTACTTTGGCATCGACACAAACAGCCTGGTGCAGGGAATCAGGATATCCCGCGATGAGAGAGACCGTCTGCGCGTCGGTCTGGATGACATCATGAAGAGGTTCACGCCCGTAGTGAGCCACGCCATGTTTGAGGTGCTGTATTCGCCCGTAGTTCATCCAGACGGTCATGATAACCCACAGACACGGAAACCAGTGAAAGACTTCTGTGTCATAGGTGGGTGGACACATTCAAGGCTGGGTCTTTGATGAAGTCCTGGTGATTTGGTTGAATAAGTGATTGATACTGATGATGAAAACAGAAGTTGCTGTAACCAGTTAAATAACCCTGTAATATTTTTCATAAAGTAAAACAGATTGCAGACTTTTGTATATCAGATATGTTCATACTTCAAAAAAATTATTTAAGCAATGATCCATGCTCATTGTCATGGAATGTGTATGCTAAAGTACTTAGAGAAACCACTTGGGAGAAGTGGTTGAAGCTTGTTTGTTTTATATTAATTTTCTACCCTTTTCATGGTGCCATATGTACTACAACAGTCAGCAGGGAAATCCTTCAAGATGTAGGATATCTTAACATCACAAGCATGGAAAATATTGTCTTGTATTTTAGTGACATTTAGGATGTGACTCAGATCAGTTGTTCCCACTTCGTATGATTCTTGGCCTTTTACTTAATTACTGCTGTCAGTCTTCTCCTAAAAGGTATTCAGGCACAGTGCTAGGTGGGGTTTCAGGGCTGGGTTGGAAGGACCGTCTTTTTAACTGCCAAAATGGTTGGCTCTGAATCAAAATTTGATGTGGATTCTATTCCATTTTTGAAGTTGGGTCGGCTAAGTGAGTGAAAGTGTCCACATTTTCAGAACTCCTCTTTGAGATTACTGGCCTGATACTACTACACTGGTCATTTACCAGGTGCAAGTTTGTTTTGTTTTTTTCACAGTTGGATTTTGGTTTCCCCTCTTTACATTTTATCTTTCTCCTTATGTTTGACTTAAATCAAGATGAAAGTGATACATATGTAACCATGCAGTTTTAATCTCTATTAGCAATTGGTTCTTATCTTTGTTTTGTTGTCCTATTTCCAGAGTTGAGTCTGTCCAAAGCTGGGGATATCTTTCTGACCTCAGACGAGAGGTGTTTCTTGAGGGTAGAAGGGAAAACCAAGTCTTTATACACACAGGTATGCCAAGGATATTAAGAAAGGGAGAGCTGCCGCAAGGGAGTTTAATACCTTATATTAAACTAGCTCCTCCCTCCCCCCCCCCCCCCCACGCTCTCAGTTTCTTTTATGTGAAATACTTATCTTAATATAACTGCATTAGAAATATAAACTTTTAGAGCACAAACTCCCTGCTTCTGTGCATAGGGTGGCCAAGTGTTTATTGTCCATTTTGCTGCCTTTAAATTTGTGTGATATATGTAATGATCAGCTTCTGATGCAACTCTAAAACTAAGTAAGTTACTATTGTGGGTGGTGATTTCAGTCTAAACTACAATCCAGTGCCAGCCTGTGGTTTGGACTCTTTCTGTTTAGGAGATATGAGCCCTTAATTAAGCTTATCCATTATGCAAAGGGTTTCACCACTTCCCTGATAAAATCAGATGTAAGCCTTTCAAGAAAATTAGCTGGCACCAGATTCTAGCAGTCATGTTGTGATTTAATAGGTGTTATAATGTTGTTGATAGCTGTGTGGGTGAGGAATATCTGTTTGAAAGCAATCTTCTGCTGCTGTTATGTCATCAGCTTGGAATTGGCTAATTCGCCCAGTGTCTTTGTGATGCAACATCATCTTCCCATAATCACTTTGACAATGTTTATATCCACATTATCTATTTGGATGAGGAAAAAAATTACGCATACAAAACCCTATTTATTTAGATCCTCCACCAAGCGATAATGAGTACACAAAATATACATCTGTGGGGCTAAGTGTGCCTTGCCTTTGATTTTTTAAGAGAAATTCTCTGGAGGGGGGGTGGGGTGGCCTTCTTCTTTGTATGGTCTGTATGCTCCAAAGAGACTACACATCTTTGCCAATTAGGCAATTAACAAAAACCATAATTGACACTTGGATTGTTTTGTATTAGTTTGAAGCTTCAAGGATAATCGTCTAATTTGATAGCATTCATTACGTGTAAACAGTATATCAGCTTAAATTTTGTATAAGACAGGCAGTTCCAGTTTGCTTTTCCCAGGATATTTAATTACTGGTAATTTGATTGCAGTGTGCATTTTGTAGTCGGTCGAAGCTGGTGCCTTAGAGAAAAAACGAATTAAAAACAGAGCTGTTATTTAGTAAATCCGTTTTTTAAACAGCTCAATCTACTGTGCGGGTGTTTTTTTCCAGGAAATCCGTGAACTGATTGTATCCAGAGAAGAAAGGAAATTCAAGGCCGAGATGGAGCGACTTCTAGAACTTGGCAGAACTTTGAGAATGCACTTGGGTTTCTCGGAGGCCAGTGGAGGTCAATGTCCATAAGCCAGTTAACCTGTTAGAACTGCTATCTGTTGTATGTGTCCCAAGATTGATGCGATCAAGGGATGACTTGTTGAAAAAAAAATCGTTAAATTTCCTTACTCACGATGTGTTGATACGGCCGATGGGTACCCTCTGATGCCTGGTACTTCTAAAATAGTATACAAAATTAAAGATACAATAGTTTTGTAATAGACTACTATCAAACCCTGCGTTCAGAGAGTAGCCGCTGGGTGTTTGAGTAATTGGCATAAGGTGACAGTTATTTATTCTATTCTTTTAATCCCCTAACCATCTGCTATTCCACGAATAGCAAAGTGAAAAAGAAGACTAAAAATTTGTATTTTTCAGAGATATGAGTCCCTCTTGGCTGATGATCACGACGCCTCCTTTATTGTGATGTTGCGGAGCAGTTAATAATTTTTTGACGGAATAGCTAGATTTTAAGAGAGTTAAACTGAAAGAAAAATTGAAAAAAAAAAACACATTTAAAACTTTTTATAGAATATTTGTTAGATAAGTTCTTCCATTTTATTCAATAAATACGATTATTGAACGTGTGTTTTCACATGTACAGATATGTTGTTTGTTATTTAAACTGATGGTGCTGCCAAAACAATTTTAGAAATGATAAATAGTGATTGACACAACTGATCATTTTTGATATCAATTGATATATACGTAACAGTAACGACGTTTAGAGAGAATTCTTCGTACTGCGTTTTGTCATGTCTCGAGAAAAATCTCGAAGACATAAACTGGAGATGCAGGGCGTCTGGAATATGGCAGGGCTAATGCGAAGACAAATGATGTATGCGTGTTTTACAGCATTATTTAATTAACCAAGACAGGGGAATAGGACCAAAGCACACCGATTAATTTACTATTTCATAGTCTAGACTCGAGACACTGGTTGAATGATGACTAAAATGTCTAAAGCCTTTGCTTAGGTATATAAGGTACTGGGTAGAAAGAGGTTGAATAGAAATGGAGAAATACGTGGCGAGATTTTTGGCTGGACAATCCAAAATTAAAAAAATATTTGAAAGATCGACTGTGCACGGTATTTGAAAATATAAAATAAGATCCGGTGAACCTGGCCAAAGCAATAATAAATGAGAGCGCTTTCAAAATAATTTCATTTTTTCCCCGCCAGTGATACACCATTGGGATTTTAGACAAAGGGGATTGTGTTTGTCATCCGTATTAGAGCGTGCTGCATGCTGGCACGAGATGGCACGTTACGTTGTTTAAGAACTTTTTCAATTGCCATTCACTTGTTCAGTAAATAATTGATGTTGAAAAGACTGGTCTCAGATGAAAAGACTGATATTTACTTTGTAGGATGACACTCTGCGTCAAACTGCTCTCAGTTGACTAATTAAAACTCGCCGATTTATGTGGTAAAAAATCTTTATTATAAAGATGATATGCAATTTGACGTCACGTCGATAACTTATGTGTCTTTTTGACTTGAAGATTTTACGAGCTCGGAGCTCCAGAGAGGACAAAAGAAAAAAAAAATAATACTATAGGAAGCCAGTCAATGTTTGTGGGGTTCAGCGGATTGTCTCCTTTTATCTTTAGGTACGGCATTGACTGCACATATTCTCGTCTCCGTTGTCTGAAGTCAGTGTCATGTACGAGTCCCTCGAGATACAAGCCCCGCTTCCCATCGATTTTTACAGGTAAGCCCTGCCAAGGATCCTTATCCTTTTACATCATTACATCATGCTAACCCTAACCTGTAAGAATCTAATGGGAGAGGAGGGGAGGGGGGCAAACACTGTTACGTGGACCATCAGATGCTTAACACCATAGCTGGTGCCGTACACATTTTTTCGTTACCTAAAACAGGCCAATTTTGTTTATAATTTACAGCGGTGATCCCGCTTTTTATACTTACCAGCGCATGCCTTCTACTGTCTTTTTTAAATGGTTGCATAAGTTCTGTATAACTTCATGCATGTACACGTAAGACTGAAAATCAGGGCTTTTATTTTTGGCCCAAACAAATGGCCCATTTGAAACTGGCATAATATGTTGTTATGCAGCGAATTGTCAACATTAGCCAAGTAATGTACTGTGAAGTGACACAAGAGCAATTTTCCCGGTTTGTAGGCGTCGCTTTAAGAAAAGGTCTCCGGAAGCTCATCACGAAGTTCATCTTGCTTAGTTTGTTTATTGTGCCAGTCCATCCTTGCCGCATCAGGATTTGGAAGCAAACCAACAATATAATCGTAAAATTACCATGATTGCCCTGAGTAAAAAGTTGTTATTTTTCTTTGATTTGATTCTAAAAGAATCACGACGGCGAAGAAGGCCACTAATATAATTTATAAAATCAATTTTTAGTATTAATTTGATTTAGTGCGACTTGGTCGTTCTGATTCCTAGACAGCCTATAGAGGCTTTTAGGACTCAGCAGAGACGCTTCTTAGAACTTTTTTTTCGAAATTAGTGATCGACCAAGAAGCTGCTTTAGGCTAACAAATGCTGAAAAGCCAAACCCATATGTGAAAGACCGAATATTTGGAGCCCAGGCCTTGTAAATTAGTCTGTTTTTATTGGAAATGAGACATTGCTTCATTGCAACTATCGAACCACTAGGGTGCAAACTCCACTTGCTTTTGGGCAAGATTTCCTAGCAATAAGATATATTTAGATTGCTTTTAACACTTGAGTCCCTGGATAGCTAAAAAAAAAGAGAGAAAAAAGAAAGCAAAACAACATAACATATTGGCAATGGCATATTTCTACATTTTGTTTTTTCACGAGTACGCCAAACATGGCCGATGTAAAGCCTATAATGGTACTGGTCTAGGTATATGCAGCAAAATTACGTTGACTGGCATATTTTTTGATTCTTTTATGTTACCCCGTTTGCCATTTGGGACCCTAACCCTCCGCCAATACCATCACCCCAAACCTGCTTTCCAAGTGATTCCACTTCTCGTGACTTTGGTACAGAAGAAGGTTCCAGCAAATTGAATTACTGGCACCGGTTCATTTAAAATATGGTCGCCTGGTGACGTATTTTGCACCTTAACCGGTTTAGGAAGATTGCATTACACGTGCCCGTTGATGCATTGTACATAGTTCGTTCATCGATGGGTCGTGTTTTTTTTTTCTTGAAAGAAAATCCTAGTTCTCTGCTCACTCCAAGAACTGTTGGAGCCAACGCCTGCTCGTTGAATGTTCATTTATTTATTATTATTATTTTTAATGATATATTTTATGATGGTTTTAGCGCAGTTATGCTACAATTTGTTTTGACCTCCGTATATCACTAATAGATCGAAATTTACCGTTGCTGATAGCAGTTATCTGAAGGCCATGGAAATATTATGGCAGATATGCATCGCTATTATCTTAGTTATCAGACCTACAAAACCAGATCTAGACAAGTTATTTTGGACTTAAGGAGAGATAAAAGATATGCTATTCTGAGATATGCTGCCAAATAACACAATTTCAGTACTCTAAGGTAAAAGAAAATTTTGTTATTTTTTGTGAGCGTATTTGGAAAATCGTATTAGTAAATGGGATTGTTTCGGAAAATGTGATTATTTTGGCGTAAAATAAAGAATATGACACCTCAAACAAAGCCTAATTGGAATTGGTTCCAGGCGTACTTAATGCTCGAGTGTTTTTCAAGGATTGATTATTCAAGCGTAAAACAAAGAATGTAACATCTCAGAATAGTACGAAAATGGAAATGCTTCCAGGCATTCTAACATGGACAAGCGAAAGTTTATGTTCATGGACTCCAAGCTTTCTTTGAGCTATTACG
This sequence comes from Lingula anatina, assembly GCF_051362555.1. Lineage (NCBI taxonomy): Eukaryota > Metazoa > Brachiopoda > Lingulata > Lingulida > Lingulidae > Lingula > Lingula anatina. Next base: position 29,885,387 of record NC_141769.1, on the reverse strand, counting down.
TAAAAATGAATTTTTGTAGCGTTGCATTTTTATATTCCTTCAAGCTTTAATTTCTTATTCATTTTGCTGTTATCTACACTGTATACTACGCTATTATCGTCACCGTTTATTATTCCTATGTTAGAATTCTAGGCATCTGATTGGTCAGTTTTCATGCACTATGGTAACCAGCTGATGATGATTGTTCAAATATTGCTTGTCACATAATTTTTCTACATCAAGTGGTATACATCAAACTTATCCTCCTGTGATTATTTATCATCACATTTGAAAAATATTTTTAGCACTTTTGACTGTTTTTGATCTTTTTGTATTTTAGATATTCTAATTTTTAAATAATATATTATCAATCACGTAACGAATAAAAACCAAAAGGCTTTAATTTATACCTTGTCGGTTAATCAGTATATAATAAAGCAAACAGAGCACAACCCCTCGTGAACTACAATGCGTAGCTAGGGCACAGTAAGAGGAAATAGGACCCTCGGCTTCAGAGTACACAGGGGAATATGCGCCATTTGTTTATTATTACAGGAATAAACTAAACTAAAAGGCTTCTATTCCGAAACGATGTTTTGTAATTATAATCTAAAACCAAATGAAAATTTTGCGTAGATTTTGTGGTACAAAATGCATATTTTCTTTACTGTAGAAATTCCAATTTATACGACTAGTATCAAAAAAGGAACAGATTTCCAGAGGTGTCAACTTAGTGACTCCTTCTGAAGAAAGATTGCGTGTTTATTTTAGTACAAATAGTCGCACTGAAAGTACGGTTCAGTGATCTCTTCACTAAATGTGTCCCTCGATAGTCTAAGAGGTTACATTCTACACTGCGTTGACTTCTGCCTTTCGTGTGCTAGCCCTGTAATCACAGTTCATTTCAACATCTCTTACACGGATCACACGTTATTGACATATTAACTGACGATAAACATGACCAATACTCTAACCCCCTCACAGAATCCATTACTTAACGTGCACCTGATACTCTACCACGTCTTTCTTTTCCACCAGATAATGTGGACATACACACAATATCTGCTTTTCTAGTCAATCCGGGCAACCTCAGACGCGTACTAATATTAGAACAGTTACTAGAAATATTGGATTGTTGATCACTTGAACGCCTCACAAGGGGAAAAAGAAAATTGTTTGTTACTTAGACCGGGTGAATTTATTGTACGGAAAGCTCTTACACTGCGCTTTCGATGCGTAATTTATAATGCACATTGTATATACACTGTGCATGCAGATGTACAGTATATAGTGTATATTTCACCCAATCACTCACTCGAGGCCTCTCCCTCTCAAGGTCACTTACGGACTGTACAACGTCACTATGAAGCCCCGGGCTATCAAATACTCACAGCTAATGAAGTTTCAATAATTTAGATAGGGCCTATGTACGTCATTTAGCGGTCATCTATCACAATATTTACCTTATTTTTACACCTTAACCGCTTAGGAATATAGTATTACATTTTACTTTAATCGTAAGCGTCTGCCTCTGAGAAAGGTGTTTGGAATTTTTGATTTAGTTTTGATTAATTACTAATGTAATAAGTATCATTTTTACAAGTTTAGTTAGCGAGATCTCTTCGTTAAGCCATTCTCTTTTTTCTTTACCCTTTTTATGGAAAGTGACATAAACAGTTTTAAGGGTAAAGTGATTAGATGTTCGCCATCGCGTGAAGTAGTTTAAGCTTTAGCTGAAGAGCGGCACTTGTAATTATGTTTTTAAAATGTAGATTGTCAGGGCGCGGTGACGGTTCCCTAAGAAAGATTGAAGTCATAAAGACTGTCACATTCTAGCGCGCGCGTGTATATATATATATATATATATATAGAGAGAGAGAGAGAGAGCTAACGTATGAGATAAATTGCTCATACGTAGACAAACTGAAGAGGTTTGTTTCTAGTAGGTAGGCTAACGTGGTAAAAGATGAAAATTTATACTGGCTTAACTAATACAGACAGATGGTTTATTAGCGCGATGAGCGAAAATTGATTCCGGGGAAACGGTCCAACGTCCCTCAGACTATCTATTGCATTCAAACCATCTATTTCCTGTAGTAAGTCTGCCTGAAACGGTTTAAATTAAATAAAGCGATGTTGGATACCACATCAGCGAATGTAGACGCAATGGGTTTTATCTTGCTTTGACTTCAAAGGACCTTCAGGTTTGTTTTGCTTCATTAAGGTGTCGATTCCATTAGGTTTTTTGCCCGGACATTGCATAGACTCCGTTTAAGGCCATCACAACATTTATGTTTCTGCCGTGTCAACATATTTTGAAAATAGTCAGAACACTGATGCTTGAATATCGAATCCATGCTCGACATTGCCAAAACCCAAGAATGATTTTCTTGCTATCAAGGTGGTTTTAGACTGCCGGAGCCTGAATTTTAAGAAAAACAAGCATGGCGTTGTAGTCGAAAATGTTTATCAAATCCAGTTTTCTATAAGTAGAATATCTTTATTGGATATACCTTTAAGTTCATTATTGAGCCTATCAAGTATTTCTCAGTTAAGTAGACCCTTTGCCTAGAAAAGCTATAACATAAATGACTCTAAAGTATATCACTTTGACATAACAACAAATCCAATTATAGGTGGATCAATACCGAGAGCAAAACTGTTTATGTTTTCCCTGAATTGTATCCCATTGGAATTTTATCAATTACGCTGTTAAGAAGCATTAGAAACAATAATGAAAAGCTTTGCATCGATGTCTCTTATGAAAGAACATTAAAAACCATTTAGGAGTGAGCGGTAGACCCCCGGGCACAGTTTGTATGGGAGTCCTCTTGTGTCTTCTTTTTGGTTGGAATTGAATGGTGCTCAAAAATCTTAATTTACCTCAATCGTTTAATCTAAATGCTGCTTTCAGGTCAAAATTAACAAGGGACCACATCAGTCGGGGCGTTCTACGAGTGTTTTAAACTCAAACAGTAACTGCTGTACTGATTGTTTTAAATGGTCCAAATGTACCCCTGGGTGCCCGTGAATAGTTTTGCCTTGACAAAAGTTTCTTTGGCAGTTAAGTGATGATAAAGAACATTTAAATGAGCATGGGATGACTTTTTACATTTAATACCACTTCTAATGGATAAAAAAAAGATCAATATGGCATTAATGTCAGATTAATGTTTTTTCCTCATCAACTGATCATGTTATGCAATTGAATACTCGAACTGGTATTGTAACTGGGAGTTAGATAAATGGAATCAAACGGTCTCTCTACAGACCTGTACACACAGCGCGGTAATGAAAAGGCTTTGTTAAAGGCCCCGGGCAACTTACCTTTCAGGACCTATCTCATAAAAAACCTTTAGCCTGAATTCTTTTCTAAACTTTTAGACCAAATGTTTTGTCCACGTTGACACAGGACAAATAGGTTGTAGTCCAATATTAATCTAATGGAATACTGATTTGTTTTATAACATGAATGTTTGAGACCAACACTTGCTTTATTTAAGGCGACTTCTATGGATTTAACTTAAACTTAAGTAGACCAGGTTTTGGTTCTAAAAGATAAGACCAATTTTTGGGTTACATAATTGAATTGTGATGCCTGTGTTAAGCTTGATGGTTTAGCTATTAACAAATGTAATGGAAATGAGCTGCGTAGTAATCGCTGATTACGTATAAAACAGATATTTCCCCCAGTGAATTATACATAACGTGAATCTCTCAGACCAGTATTTACTTAATTTAATCTAATGGAATAATGTCCCTGTTTTACAACCTGAATGTAAAGGCCAACACTTTTTGCAACCACAAAATCTGGCGGTCGCTTGCAATCTCTTTTAAAAGCTATGGCGTATTTTGATCGGCAAGCAGTCGCAAACCGATATGAACTGTTAAACATGGCGTAGTCTGTAGCTCAACACTGAGCCCGGAGTGTTCACTGCCCTCAGGTCGTAGTGATACACAGAGGGCGTTTCGGCATTTAATACATCAGCGACATATGTATACCTGCGGTCTTTTCAATGGGGTCTCCGATGGTTCAGCCTGCCTCGGAGCAAATCAATAACCAGTTAATTCTGTGAAATCCCTTGTGCGTGTCGTGATATGGTTATTTTCATTTCAATTCCCCATGTCATACGTTCGGCCCGTGAAAGATGTGCGTACATTAAACTAACGGTACCAACAAAAAGCTTGTCACTGGGGTTGACATACGTTGGCATTCCAATTGATATAAGATGTCTTATCATTTCGTTTCGTTCAGGGGTTGTTTTTTATTAGTAATCAAACAAATATTCAAACAAAAAAAGCATGATGGTATTTTAAAAATTCTAACAATTTTCAAATTAATTCAAAATTTAGAACTCGGCTTATCAGGGCGTTCTGGCAAAGACTCATAAGTCACTAACCCTCTTGATTAATAATATGTCTTCCTAATATGGTAAACGTGTTGGAACGGCGAAACGTTTAGGCCCGTTAATGTGCCATGAATTACAGACTATGGTTCGTGCAGGCATTTGTGTTGAAAAGATAGTGACTATTCATGCATCATTAATGGCACGGCAAATGATATATGCTGGAACAAGACGTTGAAAGCGAAGACTAGTTGTGTACTTCCTCTGGGCCAAACGACCAAAAGACGACAGCATATAGGTCATTTTGGTGAAGCTTGAGTTGCAGATAAATTTTAAATATGTCTGTGATGGTGAGCTTAAGGCCATGAGTAAAGTATTTACCAATCTTGGCCACCGGCAGCAATGGGAATATATTTGTAATTAGGACATTGCCGTTTATAGATATGTCCACTTGTTAAGTGCATTTAGTCCACGGGGTCGATGGCGTTTTGATTCATCACTGCTTTTGCAGTTGTGAAATTCGTGCAGATTAGTTGACCTTCCCTCAAGGGTTATTTCTGTCCTTACTTATTGAAAGCAGTCTCATTTCCCAGCGGCCAAGAAGAATTTTTTCTTTAAAACCGAAGATCCCATGGTCACGAACCACAAATCGTGATATTCGGTGTGGCCAATGTTGTTAATTATATACCGTTGTTAATTATATTAGTGTCTTTGAAAGTGGACGACATATGCCCAGAATATAGAACGAGATTATAATTACTCCGCAGGCAGGTATTTTGGTGTAAATACACACAGGTCCAGTGTCATGAGGTTAAAATCAGTTATAATTGCTTATTGAAGTTTTGGATCACACCTATGTCCAGGGGAAATAATTAGTAATGATTTTGATGACTAGCCTTTCCCAGAATTTCGGCACTGTAGTGCAGTCCCTGCTGTTACACGCAAATCCAGACATGTATTTGGCTAGAGATTTCATGTGATTGAGTTCAAAGCCCACGTTAATACTTTAGAAGTGAAATGCACCTGAATATGCCATTTTTCCAGTTACTGAAAAAGATATACTGTTCACTTGAATTGAAACAAAGCATGGTACGAAGAAAAATGCAATAAGGTGCTTTCTCGTCGGACCTTAAATGAAATACGATTGCACCCTTCCAAATCCCCCAAAAGATGCAAGTAGCTAAATTTGCCTTAGACCACATACGCATTGAAACACTATATTAATACGGTGACGTTAATTTTTCATTGGGTACCGATTGTACTGGCGAACGTTTGGTGCCAGAATGATAAATATCTTCTTAATTCTATAATTTCTTGCTCAGTTTGATGGCCAAATTTATTATGTGACATGCACCCACAATTATTTGAATGATCGCCATGACAACATTTAGATGACGTCCAAAAAACATCCTACATGGGCTAAGTTCAATCTCCGTTTACACGCCATGTCTTTGTTTAGAATTTAGACCCTATAATATTCGATAAAGCTGACCTCTCACAGGCGCCACTGTATATAATCATTGCAGGGGATGTTCATTAAATTAATGTTTAATCAACTTAATTCCTGTGTGGTAATGATTCCTTTTACTCTGTTCTCTTGCAACGCCAGTGTATCCCCTACTTTTCGAGGCGTTAAATATGCATGTTCATTCGTCTCCATACCACATTGGTTTTGAACACCCGTCATGGATAACCTCAGTACGCTTGTTCTCAGTAACCCGTGCCTGACAGATGTGCCGACAGCTTCATATCCGGACACGATACCACCGTCCCTGGGGATTGGATCCATCAGGTGCACGGAGCACGCGAGGCCGCCGCGCCATCGTATAGTTAGCCCATGAACAAAAGGGATTGGCACAGTGCATAGGCAGCTTTTAATCAGATTAATTATCCGGTTACGCAGACACATTTGTGACAAGCTTAAAATGTTGAGAGGTCTTCATTTCTTATCAACGACATATATTTCACAGGCCCAGATATACATTTCTTTTCATATCAGTGCTTCCTAATTACAAAGCGTTGGTTTGACCTTGGACATAATAATTCGTTATTATGTCCAAGGTTTGACTTTTAAAGCAACAAGAGTTTATGGGACCATTCCCAGACCCTATCGTACTAACTGTGGATCGATCTATCTCCAAGGAAATTCTCGCTAAATTGCTATCAATTTAAGCTTCTTAGATGTCTGCCACGCCTACTGAAGCTGTTAGGGGTAATCAACTATCGTTTAGCAGCTTCAACAGGCGTGCCAGACATCTTAGCCATTTAAGCTGAAAGCAATTTAGCAAGAAACCCCTTAGAGATAGATCGATCCTGTTAGATCAATCTAGGTATGGGAACCCAGTCTAAAATTCACACGGGGTTTAATTTCTTTATTGCGTTTAAGGAGTATCTCTAACGTGTTTTGCATATGCCCGTTACACGTTTGTATCGTAATGCCCGTTTTGAGCTTGATGGGTTATTTTTATCAATTTTAGTGTTAGAATTAAATGACCCGAAAGTAATCATTACCAACTTATATAAGAGGATTTGGCCCCTCGTGAATTATGCGTAATATGTTCAATCCCACGCAATAAAATCGCTTTACAGTTAACGATTTATGTTCAGGGGATGATAGTGAGCCTTGAGTGAGTCTTTGTTTAATTTGATAAAGCAGCACGCGTACTAGTATCATGTGCCTGAATACCACTAGTCTCCTCTTCAAGTGTTATTATTCTTATTAAATTCATTCACTGTTGTGTCTGTGACAGTGCGCTCGGTATGGACACAGACACACCTTAAATGTTATATGACCGTAGCGATATACGCTTTATTTATTTGGTTATAGGAGTGTTTTTCGATGAAATGCGAGTACATTTTTTCGGTTTTTTACGTCAAACAACATACTGCCACCCTCTTGCGACATATTCCTCTAACACCTCTCGCTGACAAGTATTCTGGCATGTATCCCACGGGGTGTCAGCACATTATCTCACACATACAGAAGAATAAGAGCGCTAGAGACAGAACACCCCGAGCTGGACAGAATAACTGAATGTGTCCCCACCTCCCTGGCTATAGGTCGACAGAAGCAACAACGAACCAATCAGGGCGATTTCGCTTAATGTCTCCATCACGGTGTTAGTTGTCCAATTAAAAATCACACTTTGCCACGCCGGCCTATCGCGTGTCCAATCTTGCCTTGGCACCTTCCCAAGCATGGCGAGTCTGGCGTTATTGTATTTTACTGTTACACCACCTAGCGGCAGTCTTTATCTGCCTCCGACTAGCCTTAGTGATTACAATGTGCGCATGAAAGCAGGATGCTTTGACTGCCTGTGTCGACGTCTAAATTTCACATCCAAAAACAGAACAAAATCCGTATACATAAGAACAATGGAGTCGGTTATAATCATACTTGTAACAGGTAAGTGGCATTCCCTAAGTTTGATTACGATTAATTTATTGACCAGTAAGAAAAAATTGAAGAGATTCCTTAAGATAAAAGCAAGTGCCGATACCAGTCTCTGGTAGCAAATTAGTTTTGCAGTGCTTCAGTGATCGTATGGGATTAAGAGCCTTGTATACATATCCTTTACTTCATGGTGTTATGGGCTCAGTGAAACAGCAGACGCCTGGTAGATAATAAGGTGGCTGAAGTCTATTCAGTTATGTCGCATCGGTAAAGACGTAGATCGGCGTTATCTTGATGTTTCTATTGTGAAAGAGACGCCCTTGATAAACAAGTTAAAGGTAAGAAAAATCCTTCAAAACAGTGATGTTTTAATCTTATTATATCTATTCAAATAATATTAATTTGTCGTTTATCGGCAAAAATTTCACTTTTCTCGATAAAAGTCTTTTTAAGAATAAATGCCCTGTAAGGTATTTAAATTCTAATTACCAGTTTATTACACAACGCAAACAAAATCTGCGACATAAAACCAGTCGAATTTAGTGGCAATAGAAAAAAGTCTTTAAAAATGCATCTTCTGCAAATTTCTGGTCGTAAATTTGACCTACTTTTTCACCAGTCCGTAAGGAACAGAAAGGATCAAAAATTTTCTGTGCAAAAAGTTATCGGGAAATAATGTATCGCAACCTTTGGTATTGCTTTAAACTATACTACCTGAAACACTATGATGGCATTTGATAGGGCCTATAGTGGTAATAACCCGACAAAGTGCTCGCTTTATATTGCATCTCTAAGTACACCATGCACACATGGTGCCGAAGATGCGTCGATGCTCTGATTGCCAAAGCAGTAAATCATTTTTTAAAAGCAAAGAGCAATAATTATTGCGAACCCAAAGTGGTCGAGTGTGTCAAGTACTTTTCCACTAATAATTCCGCTCTCCGTTGCCAATAGCCTGCCCGTTGAACTAAGCTATGAACCACGACTAAGAGCATTTCTGCATGCCAGAAAGTAATCAAATAATGCCACTGCTTGTTTAAGTTCAAGTGCTGTGGGTGCGTCCATTATCACCACTGTTGTATACCCAGAGGCTTCTGGCTATTGGTTTTACTTTTTCCGTTATGGCTTGAAACTACCTGCCTGAAATATGACAAATTGATTAAAAAGTGATGTTAGAAATTATGTAGACACAAATCCAACGGATATCCTTTACACAATGTACAGAGTCCCATTGCGGATGTTCAAGGTGTCTCTAGGCTCATTTAATGTGTTAAGGGATGACCTCAAACATTACAAATAACTGGCCAATCTGTTTCTTAGGTCAAAATGCAAGTTGATGTTAATATAAAACCCATGCTTCATAATGAAAACATAGGTTATAACTAAAATATATTAGGCAACTGAACTCCTTGCCGTTACTCAAAACCATCATCGAGCACATCCGACGTCTTCCCTTCGGTCGCTAATTCTTCCCCCGTGGGAATCGACCGGCAACAAAACATGGAATGTATTTTCTGTTAATTGAAAAAGGGCAAATGAAGTGATATTGCTATCTGCTTCTGTTGAAAGTGATATATCTGTCATTCTACAGACGGTCTTTATGTAGTGCCACTATTATCGGAATGGCCCATTACACGCTACCCTGGTTGTCAGGTGTTTTCAGTGTAGCAAAGGCCTTCTTCCTATCGCAAATACTGTGATAGTGTGTCCTCTTACCCATTATTTCACCCCAGCTACAGGGTGTGTCAACTGTTTTACACCGCAACATTTACCTGATATGGTGTTTGAAATGCAGAGATGGAATGTCAGATGTACTCTTTTAAAGAAATCGTTCACCACAAACTGAATGTATTAATGGATTCAATTTATAAGTGCTCATTAAGAGAGCATGCAGATAGCAACCACTCACACACAGCAGTTACCTTTCACGCTGGCGTTTCATGCCCAAAATGTTTAAAAACAGACATGGGGCACGTGTGCTGGCTAAAATGACAAAGAATTATTGCCTTTTTTCGAGTGGTAATATCCCAATTATTGTTCACCGTATATCGAAGAAGAGAAGTTAAGATGCACAGTCAATAAGTCTCAGCTCCGAGCGCAGCCGATGACATTTAGCTGCAATCTTACAGTCTGGCACTGGCAGATAACCTGCATCGTAACATTCCCATGGAAACATACCCTTGGCGATGGAAAGTCATGTATATGAAGCAAAAAAAAAAAAAAAAAAAAAAAACTCATGTAAATTTGTACTGACATCGATGCTTTTTGGTCGCTTTGGTTTTATGCAGCCTTCTTTCATTTTCAGGATTTATCCTTGTAAAATGCAAGTCCATTTAAATAAAATTTGTTAAAGAGCAATACGCGCTATTCGTTATTGTGGCTTTTCCTTTGAGCCTTCTTCTTATTTCTATACAGTTTTGTCGAATTATATCACGGGACTGTAATGTATTTTAAAGCCTTTAAAGCTTGTCTTATTTCACGGGATCGTGAAGTACATTTGTGTATGCTGGTGACATTAACATATAAATATGGCCAAGAATGGAACGATTTGTCAGTGTCTCGTGGTATTTCACGCGAGGTGATATACTTTTATCGGGATGTCAAAATGAAAGTTGTGGTTCACCCAGTAGTCTTTTAAAAATAAAAAAAGATGTAATTATCATCATCTCTCATACTGTAGTTTACATTTAGGGACATCCCTTGCAGATTGGCATCTCGTGACAATGGTAACCACTCAACATCAGTTCATCAGATCAAGAAAGCCCTGTGACAAATCTAAAACGAAGCAACCTCCGTTTCGATCGTAAGCTTCATGCAGTGCGAGTTTTAATCACAATTGTACTGTTATCTTAGTTTTAGAAGGCTGCGTTTCCAGTTCAGCTGGGCCGCTCTGTCTTGGCACATGTCAGACCCGTTCATCACAGTGGGTCGTCCGATGTAGCAAAGGTAGAGAACCTGGCGGGTGCTCTTCTCATAACCGCCGCGACCGTAGTTGAGGTCAATCGCTAGTCAAGTAATTAGCCTTGAGTTTCTTCTGATAATAATAATTGAATGGTTAAGTTGTCATTCATTGGCCGCGATGATGAATTATTATGACATTTTGATATTACAAACTAGAAGCAGTCGGCCAGATGAAATGGGTCGTTCTTCAGTTGGATTAAACGAACGCATGAGTTAGTCAAGGACTAGTGACTACTAGCAGAAACATGAACTTAGTTCTAAATCAGAAGTTGCATTCATCTATCCTAGTACGATAACCGATTTATCTGATTGGAATATTAATTGTTTCAGCTCCGTGATCCAGAGATAGACCGCTACATGATCAGACATCTCTCTTATAACTGAGAGGTCGGTCACAGACTTGGTCCCAGATTGAGTGTGCAAAGTTCATCCTGTATTGTATCTGGCTTTGAATTAACGGGATACACTGGATATAGAATGAAATCAGAATATATGTGTTTCTATATGTGTTTCTGAATTTCGAAAACGGCGTTTAAACGCTACTAAGGCTGTGATGGGCATTATAACAAATGCCTTTTAAATTACCCATTAAGCGGTGACCAAAATGACATTCTCATAAAGATGATGGCCTGTTTGAAGCTTAAAAGATGTGGACGTTAATGCTGTGGTTTGTTGTGATCCATATTCTGTTTTTAAAAACAAAATGAAAAGTATGGCACCTAATTCGATTTTAATCATACTGTTGAAAATACTTCATCGGATCGAGAGATGAGATGGAAATCTTAAAAGGTGACAGTACTGGTAAGAACTCTGTTGTAAATCGAATGCTTCATTCAGTTATCGCCGAAATTTCCATCATCGCTTCATAGTATGACGTCCACCTAACGGGGTCCATCAATTCTTGAGACGTCACGTCAAAGTTTTCTCAATACATGTAAGCCTATTTTGCGATGAAAAAGAAGACATATGTACATGCGCTGTGCCCTACTTGCAAGACGTCCTGGTGAATCAAAGTCAAGGACACAACTGCAATTAAATTAGTTTAAGCACAATTAAAAAAGAGTAAGTTTAAGTATCTTTAAGTCTTAGACGAAGATAATATCTTATTGAGAGGTATAAGTGTCATCAATTGACCGAAATAGGAAAAAAAACATTTCAGAGACAAATTTAAGAAAGTAATCCATCAAAGTCTGTTACCACGTATTGCAATGATTCGATTATCAGTCCCTGAGATCTACATTAACTAACTCAATCGATCAGACTTGGGTGCTGGCAATCTGTAGTTCAGTTCAGCAACCACTGGAACTCAACCGGCCGCTCTACAGCATGATTTTATTACTTGCCTGGTGCCCGCAATAGGAGGTCAATTTTCCTGAAATTAAATTACGTAAAACAGACTTGGAAAACAATTCCGAGGGAAACACTCCATTCTCTCTTTTTTTCATCCCGATGCTCATGATCATCTGTTCTTAAAATTAAATTATACTTAAATTGAATGCAATTTTTATGACATAAAGTTTAATCATTGTCAATTTTGCAGGCATATTATTTTCCTGTGTCTGTATTTTTTCAATATTCATAAAAAAAATGAAAAATGCATAGAGTTTTCATACCGACAGTTAAGGAAAATGTAAACATTGTATATATAGAAAAAATATTTGATTACTTAAGGTGTGAGTTAGGTTGTCAGAAAATGCTATCTTTGGCAACTTCTTCTTGATTTTTATTGTTTCTAAATCGACGCAAAGAAGTTCAATCTTCTCCTTTGAGATTCCACTAAATGCATTTCTATCATTTAGGTGGAACAAATGATCTCTCGCAGCTGAACTCGGGACTTGTATTGGCCAAAGATGTCTAAGTGAGGTCAGGATAGCTCTGTACGGAGCAAAAAGAGCAATCAAAGATGCCTTTAGTTTTTCCAGAATCTAGAGCGATCTGACAGGCATAATGTCACAACAATCTTTTCAGCAATTTTAAACTAAGCACTACACTGTCCTTCTGGACAGCTCAACTTCGATTAGAAATGAGAAAGTTATACAGTATATAACAATGTCTCGTATTTACACTTGCAAGCGCGAGTCACTGTTTATGTTTGGCACTTCCCTGTCAATCAAATGCTGAAAAAAATCGTATTATTTATTTCATAAAATTATGTCTGTTTGTCTATATCACGTGCACGGTCTATTTAAAAAACCGGTTCTTGTTTTTTGGTGGCATAGCTTTGAAAAGCTAAGCTGATTTATCTGAAAATCTTATACTTGTAACACTTAGGCATACCAGTTTCTTCTATAACATGTGAATGGGCTATAAAACATGTTCATAATCATGCCCTACAAAACGTTGATGTCAGTGGGCTATAGAACATGGTTATATCCATTTTTCTATATATACCTTTTACATGGAATATTCATTGGTCATATAACATTTGCATGGGCATAAAAACTTACTTGTGCTATATTTCATGGGCAGATTTGGGACGAAGAAAGCCAAGATATGCAGTTACTACACTGTATCTGTACACGTTACAAGTGTATGGTGAATCAGATTAAATGTCAGTATTATCTACTTTCAGCTTAGTAGATCAACCCCCTTGATATATAACTCGGATAATGATACGAGTCCTTTCAAAATTCATCCTTTTGTTGCGTGATATTTTTGAATACTGTATAACAGGCACATAACGTAACATGACCTGCACAGGCAGACTTGGTAAGAGCTGTACTGTAGAAAGTGGGCACCCCACTCTTCGTTTCCACCATCAGCCTGATGAAACATTCTAGCCATATTAGATCTTTACCATTTAGCCATGTTATATCTTTCTGGATATTTTGTATTCCTAAAAAAAAAAACGGTTTTGAAATAGAGAATAGATTGGTTTGGTCTGTACAATTGTCAGACGATATTTCAGCAACCTGTTATTGATCAAGTGATTTCCTTTACTTTATCCGTTATTAGGGAATATGTTATGTGTTATCACAAGGTATTTTTTTCATGGCGCGTATTATGAAACCATCCATCTTTCAATTCGCATGGGCTGTCAAATTTGTGCCGTTATATCAGGTTTTCGCTGTCTTCGTTATGATTTATTTTAAATATATTTGGCCTCATAACTTGTAGAAAAAGGGAGCATAGTATCATAGCTAAAGAATTGAAAGGAGAGAGAAAGAGTATACATGTACACTGTAAGACCGGATTCGCTGAAGTCCAACTTGCGAACCCTTAAGTGTGATGACACATTTCCACGAAAATCTAGCGGAAAAGTGAATTAATCGGTTCATATGTAAAACACACCTCGCCTTTTTGATGGATCACTAAAAACGGTTTTTATTTCCTTGTCACAGGAAGAAATGTATGTTTTTTTTCGAAATATCTGGCATATCGGTGATGGCTTTAAAAATGAATGACTGCAGACTGAGCAAAATGTCAAGGGGCACGTTATCACATTTGAAGAATAAACAGTTAGAGATAAGCATATAGGTGTATAATACGAAATTTTAACTGTTTTACGGAAATTGCGGCAACAACATGGAACAGTACATGCTCAAACATTTCAAAAACTTTTTGAAGGAAAAAGAATCTTCCGCTCAGGTCCTTTGTACATACTATCACAAGTTCTTTTAAACTCAACATTCGGAAACCTTATCCAATGGCATTTACAGTAGTTTAGAAGCAATGGCCAGACAAGAAGAAAAAATAACCGCGGGGTCATACGCTAGTCGCACTGAGAGTCACACCTACGCATAAACACTAAGCAAATACGCAGGGAAGATGCGTATAAGAGCAAGATTAAAAAAGAAAAAAAAACAACGCCTTTTGTCCCCAGTCGAAACCGCTTATCTTTACTTAATTCCCGTATTCCGAGGTGTTTCGATTCCAAGATGCTTGTAATGGCCCGTTTCCTCGATTGCCACTTTTGCAATCCACGCCTATGCAATCGAGTTGTCCTCACACTCAGTTCATGCCTTCTAATATCCCATTTATTATAAATACCCCATACACTGCGGGGATATGTGGTGGCAGACCGTGTTGAAGAATTGTCGAAATGAATTAAGCACGTAATTATGTAACCAATTTAGTTAAATCGTTGTAAGCCTTTAGTTAACTCCCTCTCGTCTATCTGCCACTCTTTGGAGACTTGCAGAATAACGGTAATTGGGTTGTGTGAATGAAGATTACGTTTACCGAATAAGGTTTAGAAATAAGAATTCTCTGAAAGTCTTGGCTATATAGCCAAACATTTTATCATTAATTTTTAATACTAAGGGCAATATAGATTGCCAAGTTATCTCAAAAGTGAGAGAGGCCTTAACAGTGCAAACGAAACATATTCCTGTAAAAGGCAAAGGTTGGGTAAAATGACAGCAAATGCTGAAGAAAACACAGTATTCGCTGACGTTTTTGATTTTTTTTTTTTTTTTTTGAAAGAAAAAATCGTTCCATTTTCCGTTTGATGAAAACTTGACGACTGATCGATTTCTTTGCCTTAACCGTGGCACTGAAAAAGGAGGTGATATCCGGCTCAATGTAGATACTGTCTCATAAGGGGCTAACGTCGTTTTGACAGAAATCGGATAACTTTTGCAAAGGGATACATTGCCCTATGCCAATATTAATGACAAGTTGGTAAAAAGAAATCAGATCCTTGCTACATAAAACCTACAGATACAAAATGAGATTTAGAAAAAAATATCCCCCGATGACTGTATGTTTTCATGAAGTGTCAAAGCTTGTTTCTTCTGTATTTTCTGTAATCAATTCATTTTCGCTGAATGCCCTCCCTTGATAAAGTCATCTGAATATGGAGCTAAGTAATTGCTGCTAGCGATATGAATAATAAGGGACCCCTTAACAATTTCTAACGCTGTCTATGCCCTTTAGCAGTGTAAATTTACCGCAAAACCTGGTTGCATGACAAAATGTCCTTTGTCAATTAGATATATTGTTTTCCTCCCACTTACCAGGCTCTTTTACAATCACTCATCGGATCAAATGAAACCTGTAAAAAGTCCAATCAAATTACATAAATGCATGTGGTATGGAGCATAATTGTTTATCGTACACTATTCATTGCGTGTCATTACACTCCCGAGGGGATACTATCTTGGCTAATTGTGTAACTTAATAACTCATTCCTAATTACCTATTTCCATCAAATATCGACCGTTTATAACAGGGTAATGCTAACCAGCTACAGACTTGACATTTAATATGGAATATTTTTTTGCAAGTCATTTTTCATCAGTTTTTTCCTATTTTGCTGACTGATAAATGAAAATAAGGATTAAAATCGTGTTTTAATAATTTTAAATTATCTCTTTAATGTCATGGTGACATCAGCTCATTGGTTGAATTCGACATTGAAGCAAACAGAAATGCATTGCCTATTCTATGTCATACCACATCCATTAAAAGAGATATTTTGGATCTCCATATTTTCCAAATTATCGTCTGTAAAAGAGTTACACGCTCCACAAAGGACCCTCATGTCAGTGTTTAGTCATAGTAACGGTCGCTGTTACGCCTGGTCTCTTCTGTCTGTTACCAGCGCTCTCAAGCGGCAAGGCATTCCTTGGGATAGGTTTTTAGAGTTCAATCTGGAATATTATTCCAGGCATCGGTCCAAAATTGTCCAATTTGGTCCAGTTTCGATTTAGGGCATGTAGGCAGTTGATTCGGCGAGTAATGGCTTACCCACATATTGTCTATGCGGTTCAAATGTAGCGATTTTGATGACCAGGGTAGCTGCTCATTCCCTTGGTTCTGTAAGTTATTTGCTATTAAAAGTGCTCTGTGTGAACCGGCAATCTCACCGTGCAACCTAAAATTGTTCCTAAGGTGCCCCCTATCAAGTGATAGTCAAGTGATTCCCAGATTATTCCTTTATTTGATCTGGTTAAGGTTTTCGTCAATGACTACCATTGGTGTTTTGGCACCAATGTGGTATCCACTCCAAATACTGACGCTGTCAATGACCCGTGTCACTTCAGACGCGGCACATGCTTCGTCGTAGGCCTCTTCTGGATGTCTGTAAACTCTGTTTTGACTAGTTGGGCGGCACAGGTGAAATCTGACCTCAATAAAGAAAGCCACGTGGTTTCAGTGTTCTACCCAGAAACGGTCATGGCCCCCAATTCATTAGAGAAACAGACGACGATGTTTTGCTGTTTACAGTGGGTACCTCGGAGGTTGTCTGGTATTCTAACCTGCTAAAACCAGTTTGGTGTTCGTTAAGGGCCTTGAAAAACACATTTTGGTGGTAATTTGCCCTTTGTTCTGAACGGACTGGGTGGCTTTTGTTAAGTTGCAGCAGCATATCCCGAAAGACAGTGCGTCCTGTTCCCCTGAGGTAAGATTTCGATGCATTGGGTGTGACATCTGTGTATGTACATCAGTCTGGGCATTACTCTATAAAACTGTGTGGACCGTTCCGTTTGGCGCTTTAATCTGTCTGGTAATGTCTATCTTTATTGCACCATTCTGCCACAAATTAACAAATTTGTAAAGCACTACTTAGTTCATTTTAAGCACTTCAAAACTGACCGCTTGCATGCAAAATTTCAAATTCTTCTATGCAGTAGTTGCCGACATACGGATACTTTTTTGACAGAACCAAGCTTTGCCTAAGCCAAGCAGTGACCAGCCCAAAGGAACACCACCCAATTAAATCACCGCATATTACACAATGTAGCAGCTCAACAGACATGGAAGTCAGTTAATTGGTAGCGACACACCTGACTACACACTTCTCCATTCACAAATCATATATAGGATAGGAGTTTTTTGAAAAAAGAACGGATTTTTACCTAGGCATACCTTCGAAACTGAAATATTCCATATTAAATTTCAAGTCTGTATATACTGCGGAGTCAAGGCAGCTTTTACCTGTACCCCTCATGTACACCATTCCAAACACACACTGGCGCAGGAGACTAAAACCACCAGCTCCCTGGCTGCAGATCTTCCTCTTTGAATTTGTAACATTCTTATAATGCCGCGTGTTGACAAGTTTCGGTAGCACTGTGCTCTACTTGATGCTTTCTGTTTCGACTTAAGTTTTTTTTTTTGTCACTTGGATCATGCCCAGTTTTGAATATTAGTACGTATGGGTTTTTGAAAGGACGTCTCAGTTTTTTCTTTCTCTTTTCAAAATGCTCGAATCCGAAATTCTACAGTATTTGACCTTTTTAACAACGTATTTGGAGTGTACTGAGTAATTTACTGAACCTTCTTCGTCTCAAAATGAAACGTAGTTTATGTTAAAATCTTCTAACCAACATGATAGACGACTAGAGTTATTATATCAAGCATTTGAGCACCTTG
This sequence comes from Lingula anatina, assembly GCF_051362555.1. Lineage (NCBI taxonomy): Eukaryota > Metazoa > Brachiopoda > Lingulata > Lingulida > Lingulidae > Lingula > Lingula anatina. Next base: position 29,867,387 of record NC_141769.1, on the reverse strand, counting down.
AGTTTTTTTTCACAGAACTAATCACAATACAAATTTGGCTGGATTATTGCAAGGATTTCCATAACTTCTGCTTATAAGTGAGGTACTCGGGTATCAGCCATTCTTATTCATTGTATTGTAAGAACGTGTTAATTTTTGTAAGACGAACACTTGCGCCCCGTATCAATTAGACGTCATTGGCATAGTCGCAGTAAAGCCCACGGCTTCGTGCACAGAATGTAATTTGTGTGTCTGGCAGCTACGCTTAAATCTTGACAGAGAACGCCCAGCGTTTTTGTGAAATTACAATTGAAGTCAATGTCCTGATTGCACTGCGTGCACATACGTTGAAGTTCCAGTAACTCCACAAATGTTGAGTTCATATGTTCTGACCAGCCTCTTATAACAGTTAAAAATACACTTTTTTCGTGCACACTGTTCATATAAGTCAAATGTCATTCAATTTACTATTACTTTTACAACTCTTTGGTAAAATATCCTTGTTTCAAAAGTTATATCTGTTGTAATTTATCAACATAATGATTTCCTAATGCGAGAGCCCACTCGTTTAACGATTTAGTAGACAGCGTCATTGACATACGCACTTTTCTATTACAAATTATTGATAAAGTTTCATCCTTAATTACGAGATGAAAGATAAATGTTAGGACGCGTGTCGGCTGGCTTATCTTCAATGAATGAATATATTTCGTTGATGTCAATGCTTCTTTAATATTTCATAAATTCTTCGGATAGGCCTCATTCGTGTGCTCTAATGTGACATCTTTTCCAGTAATGGCCACTAATGCCTTCTCATACGACTGAGATGAGAACGGTATTTGAAACGTTTATGGTGTGATTTAGAGTTAAGAATGAATTTATTGTGAGGTTGATGGATAAGTCCGCGTTCATTTTCAGACACAGGTCTTAAAACTCGGCCTTTACTCGGGCATGAATCGAGTCATCATGAACTATTTACAGTCACGTCAAAGAGTATTGGTCTTTTCAAAAGCGAAAACGAACTCCTTTATGACGTCGTAATGATTTCACGTGGACATCATTTAATTAAAGTTGTCACATAGGCACATTAGCCGTTCATTATTAAACAAAGAGAGGAAAGTTTTGGCATATTTTCAAAAACAAATATTTTATTATGAAAAACTTAAACCAAGTTCTAAGTATTTAGTTCATGGATTATGTACATGGATGCTTCCATAGTTGGACTACCGCTTATATGCCAAGGTTATACAAATGCTGCCGTACAATGGTTCATTCTTGATGCTGTCGTCTTGTGGTAGCCAACCTAGGCTTAATAACTCCTTACCCATCTCAACTGAAAAACCAATTGCAACCTATGTGAAACGTACTTAGTATGCTCTGTCGAAATACTACCAGATGTGTCACGATGATCGATGATGTGTTTGTCGATATTTGGGCAATATTTATTACAATCAATTTTCTTCATCTTGTGTAATGCTATTGATAGGGGACAATTAATGACAAGCTGTGTAATAAAAACTACTGAATAGGCTGTAACTGGAAGGGTATACAAGTAATCATGCCTACAGGGCGGATGTAACGCCAAAAAGCCACAAATTGGAAACACTCAATACAAAACGTGTTGCCCAATCAATGCAATTTCCGATTTGATATTGTGAAGCGAAATTCCGAAAAAATGCAATAACCCTAAGGAAGCATTTGAGTTACTTAATTGAAAAAAGCAATTTGACTTAAAGGGGCTTCATTTTAGACAGAGCGTGAAACGGATTGATCTGTTTGTGCATATATTTCATGGAGCCTCTCAAATTGGAGCTGGCGGTGTTGCCAATCCCCATGTTGATAAGACGGCAGTTTGTACTTGTATGGTTCTTCATAAAAGCAAAATAAATAAATTGATAAATAAATAAATATGCAAGCGTTAAAACCCTAAGGAGATCCCACGTCAAATAAAATCTGGAAAATTTCAGGTGCTATTTTGCCATTTTGCGATTTGAAATGGCACCTGTTTCGGGTTTAGTGCATACTGTTGGATGAGCACTTAATATTATAAAATAACATTGAAAAAAAAACAATAAAGGTTTTATGTAGATTTATGGCAGAGGCATGTGGATTAGGGGAAGACAAGATGCATGTTTGATAGCTTATTTATTTACATTGTAAACAGTATTGTAGGGCTCCCCGAGGCCACGTTTTCTAAATAAATAAATAAATAAATAAATAAATAAATAAATAAATAAATAAATAATTATTTTCATGCCCACTTCAGAAGAACCGATTTGCTATACGCATACATGTGACATTCTAGGTTTAAGTAAATGTGCAAGATGATTACATAAGAGTCTCCTTTCCTTATGGAGCAAGATACAGATACAGTGAGCTTGTAAGCATTTGCTCACTTAAACGGTATTGCCTCTAGTAATATACGGGAGAATATACTTTGACGAGAATATTTCTGTTCCTTGGGGCAAACCGAAGAAATTCTGTCGTGCCGAACTTTTTTTGTTGATAATTGGCTGGAATGTATCACTATCTGTCAATTGATCTATTTAAATGCACTTGAAATGGTATGTCGTCTAACAATAATCGTAATGAAAACTATTGAATACAACACGTCTGTGAGATATTGCGGCTTGAAATGCTTCACGGAATAACTTTCCTGCAGGGAACGTATGACAGCAAATAGACCTAATGGACACGTTCAATAGAAAAAAACCCACACGTTATACAATCAATGCAATTTCCTCCTTACACTGCTATTTTTAAGGGAAAATCAGAGGGTATCCGTTAAAAAACGCTCGACGCCCAAAGCATAATTAGCGGCTATTTATGTCTATCGTCTCCCAACAAAACATTTTTCAAAACATTCTCTTTCCCTGTGTATCCGCACTCCACTGTGTATCCCACTGGTATTCATATGGTCTACTGCACAAGGGGATAACATAACCAATGCCTGGCCTTTCCCCTTTGGGTATAAACGATTAAGGTCTTGAGAGACAAGTTAATTAAGACGGATCTACGACACCCAACTTGCTATTACGCCGGGATATCGATTTTGTCGCCACGTCTCAAACAAACAGTGACGCAATTAAGTATGGCAGTGATCGAATGTCACCTGTTTATAGTTGTTAATCAGGTTCATTAGGCTTTCTTCTTTCTCTTTTTAATGGGGCATTTTGTCACAGTTTTGATAGCAGTGTGAGTTATACATAAGGTAGCATGCGCATGGGTCTCAAAATGCGTAGCAAGAACTTATTTACTTGAATGATTACCATCAATTCCCTCTTGGTGTGGTTAATCTAATTATCATGAGTTAATTTTCAAAAATATATGTCCCAAGAAAATATGTCAGATTAAAGTAAAATCAACAAGGTGTTTCTCAACACCTCAAGTAAAATACCATGTTGAAAGTCAATGTATAACCATTGTAATCCAACCTCTCATGGATATATTAATCTGATTTAGACCTAAATCACACAATTGGTTTGCAACAATTTGATTACCACTGTAAAAAAATATTTCGTTCCGGCTCAAAAATAATCCTTTTTGATTACGTATTTTTTTAAAAATAAATCAGATACCATGGGCGCTCAGCTGAAGCAAGTATGGGTGTGGATTTGGCTGATTGTTGCCCCAGTGTGAGGCCTTACTCTGCTTCTTAATCGCCAAAGGTACAGCCTCGAATCAATTAGCATTTGCGAGAACATTTTTTCTAGTTTATTGTTGGGTTTATTTATTGATTTCTTATTATTTAATTATAAATTTAATGACCCTACACTCATGAAACATCCTTTGACACTTTATGTCTAATTGAAAATGCAGGTTTACAAAGGATAGGAAAAAATCACCATCATAATCCACTTAGGTTAATGTCCATTGAAGTCGTGAACAAAAATTCAATGCTTCATGGTACTCTAAATGAAACCAGTATCTAAAATGTAAAAAAATGCAGATTTTTTTCTTTCACCCCAAAGTGAGGCCCCTTTGAGCTCGTGTAGAAGGGTTGGACCAAAACGAAATATCATTGTGAGGAGAGAATACATACATACATATCAATGACGTCTTTGGTCCATACTTAAACCTCGTCGCACTCAAAAACTATTTTCACCAGCTGAAGTCCAGACATCGTCGTCAAGGTCATCAAGCGGGCGGGTATAACAGTTAGATACCCAGGTCATGTCTACAGGGCATTGCCGTCCTCGTCCTAGAAATAATCAGAATGACCAGGGATTGAAGATAGTAGCCCGGCTGACGAATCGTATTAACGTTTGCATTTCCCTAGGGACGCTCTCTTTTTTGCTTCTGTAAAAGCGGCCACGGTTGGACAGTCTCTTAACATCAGAGTAGGGAAGTAGCATGTTATTCTTTATTGACAAGTTTGTCATGTATTATGTCATTCACTCTGATGGTGGCATCATCAAAGTACCCGTTGTGCATGTATCTGGCAGATACTTTCCGAGGGGTTATAGTGGTATCCACTGCAAGGTACGATATGCACAGATCTTCTGTAATACAACAATTAGATTGAACTACATATGTAACTGTCACTTTGCCAACTGACTTCTTTGTGTCTAACAAATTAGCCGTAGGATGCTTAATGTCTCTATAAACTTGGTTAAAAAATGGATACCACCGAAGTCCATGTATACACATGAAGCAGCTTTGAACTAAACTAAACTTTTACCAAGGGGGGATTAACTGTAATTTCGTTCTGTCGAATCCAGCGCGTTCATGTATAATCATTCACTGATTGGCCATTTAAGGTCACCAAACTTTTCTTGTATTTTGGCTTAAAAAGTAGCTACAGGGTCCGAAAACTCTGGGCATGTGTACATAGGCCTACGGAATGAATTTAGTCTGTATGGGCAATTGTTACCATACTTATATTGACACGATGTTTTATTCAGGCAGGGAGCTTTTAATTAAATGCATAATGTATGGTTGAATTGCTTTTGTCATAGGTACTTTGACAACTGTTGAATGATAAACGCAAGGCTGACATTTCTTGATAGCTAGGTACAGTAATCAACCCGTGCAGTGAAAACATAAACAAAGCCCATTTTTGCTCCCATTGACGAACCTTACCTCACGCTCGTTGCTTCAAAACAGTTGTGGGTATCCAACAGGATCCAAATCCAGGATAAGGCAACGAGCGTGACTTCTGACACCTGAGATCTTTTAAAAAGAATGAGTGCTATGCTTATGATATCCTCCTGGTGTCATTCAGTGAAGCTGATTGCTGTCAGCGAGAGTCCTTGCGGAGTTGGGTCGATCCACGTAGACCGATGGCATCTATTGGAAAGGGACCTATGTGGTACTTGAGGCATCTTTGAAATGAGTCATCACAGAATGTTTTCAAGACCCTTTTCCGTCTTATGTGGTCGAGGTAATTGCTCGTCATGCGAAGATTGCGGTTACTTACTTCCGAATATTTACATCGTAGTGATATAATTGAATTACCGGTTCTGACGTCATATCTGGTGCGGTGAAGAAAACAATTTTGAAGTGTCGACCGCTGCTTTCTTTTTTTCCATAAGAATGATCAGAAGAGATCTAATGGCTGATTAAATTATTATGGTAACTTTTGTATATTCTTTGGAAATCGCCAAAATTTGTAGAAACATCCGGTGTTATCTAGTTCTGGATGCGATTCAACTTTGATATTACATAACTTTGGTATGTCAAAAGATCGAAGAAACCAGGTCCTCTGGGGTATTACTAACAAACCATATGTGGAGATATCTCATGGGATGCTTCTGCATCAAAGCGTATAAAAACCAAATGTTTCGAAATTGCATACATCAGGTCTGCTAGAACGACGGGCGAAGGAGGGCTTTATTTTTCTCGGGATCAAGGTGTTTCCAGTGACAACAAAAATAATGACAACAAGAGGGCGTGGTGGGCACCAACAGCTCTGTACAGGTTCTGTACTGTTTCTCGTTCTTTCAGTCCTGCTAACCTCAGAGGCTTCCGATGAGTGCACGCCAGAAAACGTGGCGCGATGCTTGACCCCATTCATAAATGCCACTGAAGAAATGGGTTACGCCATCTCCACGACAAATTTGGGAAGTAAAGAGAAGATGGCCGCAGTGTGCAGGTACGTCTAGGTGGTGTTTAATGTGGTACAATGCATTTATTCATTAAACAGCAATACCCCAAGTACAGTACATGGTGCCCAGGAAACAAAGAACGTTATTATAACGTTATCATTACGTTTATTTAACCAACAAACGTTTATGGTAACGTTATGAATAGAAGTATATATATTGATGCACCTTGAAAAATGTACATTATATAGTTGTAAAATACAATCCGAGCTTTCGGTCCCTGGGCCTTCTTCGGGGATTATGAACAAAAAATGAAAAAAAAAAAAAAAAACAACAAACTCCTCGGATTGTATTTTACAACTATAACGTAGATCTTTCAAGGTGCATCAATATATATACTTCTATTTTTATCAAGATCTATACGGTGAATTAACATGAATCCTCATGGTAACGTTATGGTAACGTTAACAACGTTCCGTGTTTTCTGGGGTATAAATGCACATGACTGCATCAACGGATTTTCAGCGCAAAGGACATTTTACATAAAAATATAACAGGTAAATTATTTGTGTCAAAATGATTCTACTTTGTATAATGGGTGTGCATGTTTTATAATTATAAGCATATAAAATACTAAAACTACATGTAAATGTAGTTGTCGGGAAACCATCGATGCTTTAAATATTAAATGGAAGTGATTACTATGCATTCGAGCACGCCAAGAGAAATTTTGATCCAAAATGCAGTAATGTTTGCTGAAAATATTTTAATTGGGCGAAGGAAATTAAAATTTGACATATTGCTTCCGTGGAAAAAATCACAAACAATTTCCATTCCAATTTCCGTCCCACAGAGGAAAAAAATTACCGACGGTTTCCTTAATGTGGGTTTCACTTGCTGGCAGTCCCTGGAGATGGCTCTTCTTCGGCCTTAATGTACGAGAATGGTATAAGGAGACTGCATAAATGTAAGACAAATGGTTCCACGCGAATAACGCCAGATGTTGTTTACTTATACGAGAGAAATGCAGAAACCGTCATCTTATTGTATTCATTTTGAAAGTATTATTTCATTTGCAAATATTTTGGTAAACATAATTTTATTACACATGTGAAAAATGCTAAATCGTTTTGTTGTGCTTCAATATTTTGAAACTCTTGCAATAATGGTTTTTAAGTTTTTAGATTTGTTTTTATCAAGCGGGCAACAGCAACCATAAACCTGAAGTCCCTTGTGTAAGCGAAATTTATGACCTACAACAACAAGGGTGTCATTGTACTTAACCATGACGACCTCATGCTTGGAGTTTTTACTTTAGCAAAACCAAGCACTGGAAGCAAAAGGAAATAATTATAATTCCCTACAAGCTTGTTGCATCGTCTTGGCAACAAAAGGACAAAATGTAGACAAGAGTGCCAAATAGGCATGTGGCTGAGTGCGCGTAGCCCTCTTGCGTATAGTGCTGTTTTTGTTCTTAACGGCCTTTTTTTGTTTCGTTGTAGGGAGTATGGGACCATGCAGGCCTGTCTACTGCCAGTTCGACCGAAATGTGTCGACGCGAAAAAAATGTTCTTAAAATCAGTCGAAGTCCTAGAGAGCTACACGGGCTATTTGTGCAGTGAAAGTGGTTTTGACAGTGAGTGGATAAAATCCGTTTCAAGCCTGTTGCCAGCAGTGTGGCTAGAGGGGTTTGAAAGAAAGCCTGTTTGGCCAGAAAAGGTCCACTCTGAATCAAATTCGATTTGTGCCATTTCTCAAATTGGATCAGCTAATGGGGACAAAGGTCCCTCTTTTCAGGAAAAGAATTCCCCTTATGAAATTGCTGGCTACAGGTGGTTTTACCATTAAGATGGATTGTCATTTTTTTCCGGTGTGACAAGAATGGTAGACTCCTAGGAACCTTGTCCCCTGTCCCATTTACTTTGTACAGTAATTAACGTTGTTTTATCCTGTTTACTTACCAGTATACTTACGGCTTACCCTAATCTGTTCTTAATCATTTTGGACACAGAGTTTCCATTCCAAGGACTACCATTACTGTCACATCAGTTTTTTATGCCAGTGTCATGAACATTTTGTAATTTCAGTAAGTGTACATGTAGCGTTTCAGTGACTTTACCCGTTCATTCAAATGGTGATTTAGCTATCAGACCTCGTAACAAGAATTTTTAACCACGATTTTGTAAGCATCCCAAAGTTCAGTACATTTTGTAAACAAATTAAAAAATCGCCAATTATTCTTTCTTGTTGAAGAAGGTTTGCTATACGTAAAGGTATATGTGTTTTAGACATAGCAGTAGGATGGTCGAAGGCAATTGCGGTACTGTCATGAGATCCCGGTACATTCTCATTTCATTCTATTAATGCTCCCACACATAAAAACGGAGCTCCTTGTTTGGTTTCCCAGCATCCTAACCAAAAGATTTTTGAAGTGAGATGATTTAAAAACCTGGATTATTAAGTTTATCAGATAATATGTCCGCGCCCTCCATCTTCAAAGATTCTTTAACGTTGATCACCATGAAAAACGACCTGTAATATGGGCCCTAAGCTGCCAAAATGGACGCTCCTTATTGATTTAGTGACTCAGCTATTTTAGCGCAGTCATCAAGCAGGTGGGTGAGCAAATTGCGGTCTAATCCGCTGGCACATTCTCCTTTCAGCCTACAACAGGAACCACGAGTGTTTAAACAGCGAAGAGATCAAACCCTCAATAGAGAGGTGTGAAAATACGTTTCAAGAGAGAAGGCGGGAGTACGCTGGCAGGGCCGTATATCAGTCTGGTAAAACACGACTACGGAATCTTTGCAAGTACGTACATGTATCTCTATCTTTCTCTCTCTTTCTTTCTCTCGCTGATAGTTCTAGATTTGTCTCCGGTGGAATAAAAGTTAAGCATTTGTTAAATTATACTACTGTTCTATTCCCATCATTCACTAAAGTATTTGTTCCTGTAACAACAGGCGTTTATCTCAAGCTTTCACTGAGTAAGAAATGTCTTTCTAGTTTTGTCGAGTTTTGATAGGGTAAAGTTTCTACAGTTATCTCTAGAACACTGTCCATCCCTCAGAATATATACCATCTCATATCAGGAACTTTTCTAAAATATAGTATACAAAATTTAAGTATGCCATACAATTATTTTGTAATAGATTTGTATTTCTACTTCTGTCAAGATCCGTCCATACCCCCAACATGGTATTGATACTCATAAAGTCACCTTTTGCGGCTCCACGACTTTTGTAGTTTCATGTTATTCAAAACTTAAAAGTTTAAAACTCTGACATTTTGATTTCAACTTCAATTCACTACAATAATTCGATTTTTTTCTCCACTTTTCAGAATGATGAAGGATATGTTAACGTGTACGGCGAATGCACACAGCATATGCGGTGAAGAGGCGGTAGATTTATTAAACGTAATTAACAACCAGAGTTTAAAAGAAATATTTGAAGGCCAAGGAATCCCGTGTCATATTAAAAGAAAGAATCACAAGAAAAGTAGCACAGCACCCAATGTCGGGAAACAACTGGAGTATAAATCTGGCATAGAATCGTTACAATCTTATAGATTTGATAGAATGGTTGCACTCAGCATGTGTTTCTTTTATCAAATATTGACGTCGTCTTAGCTCCCTGTAAAAAATACCTAGATTAAAACATCTTGATTGATCCTGATGCAAAGCCGCCCTTTGCCATTTCTGTGAGGTTTTTGAAAATAACGATTTCTGAAAATAAGCGGTTTTCGCGCTGTTAACAGTGATATTTTACAGTAGTTGCCAGGTGACGTCGACTTACCTATTTCGGATCTAAAGTAACCCGAATGTTAGAATACCTGTGCGTGGAGGGTATTAATTTTTGCAACTTTTGCAGGAACATATGGAATGACAAAGAGAGCCCTAAAACTTGTTCCTTTTGAGTAGCCCTGTAAGATCCTTTTGAAGGGAGGGGGGTCTGTTTTAGTTCTGTTATTGGACGTTTTACCAGATTACGAATCGGTCCATCATCCAAAGCAATTTGATTTCAAACAGCCCTTTAAAATGAGTATATTTGTAGAAGGGCTTGTACTGTGAATGAAAAACTTAGGTTTAATTTAGTAATAAATGTAGGTCTTCAGTGAGCAGGTGTATGAAAAGGCCAGTAATGAAGGGAATAGAAGCAGGTGGGGTGGGGGAGAAGTCTTTTGACCCTACAAAGGAAACTCTTGAAAATCAGTGAAACATTAGGTACAGTATAAGACTTAAGCACGAAAGGTTTTGCTGATTTATTTGGCATCCAGTATGCCAGCCACAATGTACATAAAATCACGTCATAAATGTTAGATAAAATCATTGCATTCCTCGATAGGTATATGAACTATTGTACATGCATGTATCAGTCAACCGAATATTAAGTCCACTCAATTCAGCTTTACACAGAGCCTTGTAGTTTTAATACCACATAATTCTCTGCCGGAATGTTCAAGATCTTTGGTGTTGACCATCTGTGGTTTCAGTGTCCGTACGTGAACAGATTGTGTGAAGATGTTAAATCTGAATATAGCGTCCTCCATAACGATGTGTGTGCTCACAGAAAAACATGAAATGATGTTGTCGCGTCAGTAGTAATATTCATCACACATTTTATTCAAAATTTATATTGTACAAGTAGATAATGTTACATGTGAAATGTGACTGAAATAAAGCATTTGTAATCATGTCAAAAGGCCTATAAGGGCAAATTTTCACAAACGGCTTCTGAAGTTTTTAATTTATTTTTCTTTCAATTTAATTCATCAATTCACTTATTCAGTTCTTCCATTATTATTATTATTATTATTTAACAAATATACGTTTGGTCCGGAAGCCCTTCCAGTAGATATAGGCATGTATTTTCACCACCACTGACAATCCTTCCAATCTACAGAGAAAAAATAAATCCAAAAAAGAATTTATTCGAAAAGATAATCAGTGCCACATTTGGCTGTCTACACTGTTATGATGTCAACACTATTAAACAACTTTGCTAGACCAATAAACAAATATAAGATTTGTCCCAAGGTACTTGCGCTGTCTGGTTTCCTATGCTGTACCATGGCGGGGTGTCACTGACGGCCCGTCCCATCCCGCAACTCAGGCTGAGTGACGCAATAAGCCTAATCTTGCAGTAATTATTGAAGTGCGGTATTTGTCTAGGGAGTAATCTCGTAGTCATTGTTATCAGTCACTGTTGTTTAAAATGATATGTAGGCTTTGTTGGTTACAACGACACGTGAATAATTTAGATTCATGATTTCAAGATCCTGACTTTTTTCACTAAATGCTGACAGTTACTCCATACAAAAGACGAGATACAAGATAGAGATATGGGTTAGCATTTAAAGTAAACTGTGCTGCTTGAGTTAAACCCTATACACTATGCACAAAGGAAAAGAGGGCAGAAGTGGGCACAATTAAAAAATCACGTGTCGAACTATAAAAATCAGGACTGCTAACACGAGAATCCGACACAAAATGTATATGTATGATCTTTCAATTCATTCGGATCAGAAGGAATGAAAACTTTGTAAAGAGATGGAGTTGGATAAAAAAAATATACATATATACATAAAAATATACATATGTATATGGTACATATATAACGACGGCCAGGAAGGTGGGAGGGGCATTCTTCTCACGGTACTACCCGCTTCTTGCAAGTTGTATTCACATCTACGTACAATACGCAGCATCCGTCTAAACAGTTGTGGCTAAAACTTCAGGGATAACTTGATATTGTCAGCAATTAGTGAAGAAAGTTATGGACCTTAGAGCCATATATTTTATTTACTTACTGGTGTTATAAGTAAAAATAATAAATTCATTATTAAGTTGTTACCCATATATGACAAAATGTATGTATATACACGTATACTGTTGGTAAATGTTGATGCAAAATATGTTCAGTGCACACAAATAAATTATGGTTCAAACCAGAATAATGTTCTTGATCATGATATACGAGTATCTATTTGGATACAGAGAAAAAAACTTATAATTAAATTTACATTGGAAACGTGTCGTGCAAAATATACTTGTTCGTATATACTATCACCTACATGTACGTAATGTACAATGTATTATATATTTAACATTCATTTTATATTAATCATTAATACTCTTTGAGCATTGAAATAAACTCCTGGTGGCACTGGTTTGCATCCTACAAGTTCCTGAAACTAAATCATTACACTATGAAAGGTACGGTTACTCTATATGAGATGTACCCGCTAAAATGAATTTTTCTAGGGAAGAAAGCAATGTCCGTCCCTACACTTTGATTCGAAGTTTTGTCCCATTTTTGTTTAATAAGATATATTTTTACTGGAGATTGGAAAAACTATGTATTATCATCATCATCATCACTATCATAGATATAATAATAATAATAATAGCAGTTCAAAAAAATGTCCTATCTTGCCAAGTATATATAAATGCAAATATAAAAATAGCTGTTGAATCAATTTTGTAATTTAATTGATTGACCCAGACCAATATCCAGATTTCAGTATAAGTTTCATTTTAATTATTTTCTGGAGGATAATATGAACATTTTTTGAACAACTGAAGATGTGTTCTGGTGCTTCTGCACATCACAGCCAAAACACATTGCGGGACAGAACCCACCAGTCGCAATTTTGCCTGCCATTGACTTCACCATGAGGATAATACATGTATGAGCTAAGTAACTTTCCATTGCTACAGGCATGCCACTTCCAGCACCATGCCATACAGTGATTGTGTTTTGTGTACAACTAACGCATTTCCAATAGATCCACGGTGACATTGGAAATGCGTTAGTTGTACACAAAACACAGTCACTGTATGGCAAGGTGCTGGAAGTGGAGCACATGGTAATAAAGATATTCCTATATTTTAAAAGTGGAACTGGATCTTTTGTATGACTGTTAATAATCAGTAATTCAATAACCAAAACATTCTCTGATATTTAGATATATTTTTGAATTTTAATTGTAAATTTGACTGGATTGTTATAGATGCATATTGCCCTATGTATTTATTGTTATTAGCCTGTGAAATGTAATTAACTCCATATATTGGGTCATAGTAGAGGCCAATATCGTGTAGCTGAATTGCACTTAGAAAACTCCAGTTCTGTGTAATGTAATTGGATCTCATTAATTGGGTGATGTAATTAATATCTTGAGACATCTTTATTCCATAACTCAATTGTGATTAGAAAGTCCACAATTTCAGTAAGAGTCAAGAGTTGTTATTAGATCTACACACGTCCACTAGTAAAAGCGCTGTACCTTCGTGGGAAGCCGCTGCAACTGTAGTACTGGTTAGATATCTTTATTTAACTTTACTTAATTCATTTATTAAGATGATGGTTTTTATAAGTCACTTACAAGAGAAGCCAACCTAGTGACTGCATTCTCCATATATAAAGAGCGGCAAGAGCAACTGTCGTAAGTCAGGAGAGATAATTAAGAACTCACAAGGAACTTCAGTAAAAACTCAAGAAGGTGTTTTGGTGAGGATCCGACCTGGAAAATCTTGGAACACGTCAGTTTCACATAACCAAAAGGTTCACACAATGATCACGCATGTACACTCAGACACTGACGTATAGAAACTGACGTGTCCGTGAAACAGAGACCGCCTTCCGTTAGATTCATACAGGTGAGGATTAGCGTGACGTCAGTGTGCCAACATCTAGGACGGGGTTTACCTGTACAAATTAGTGGGAACCGGACTCTCTTCAACATGTCACCGGTACCAGAGTTCGTAGTTTGCACTGAGCCAGTGTATCCACAACAGACTCAAATATCAAATTAATTTAGTAATGTATAAAAATATCTGTGCCATCATCTCCCCCTTTCTCGTTCTTTTTCTCGTGTGTGTGTGTGTGTGTGTGTGTGTGTGTGTGTGTGTGTGTGTGAATATGACAACCAATCTCCCCTCCACGATATCCTACATTCAACAAAGGAATGCAATTAAGTTAACTGATATACATATATTAAACAATTCAAACACATTCGTAAAAAATTAAACCAACAAGCAAGGCAACCACCACAAGAAACGAGTTCCGCTGTGAACATAATATCACGCTTGAAGAGGAAGAGTCCCCTACTTGTACTTTGGACTCTGTGGACCGCTCTGTCGTTAATGTTTGTTGTCGTTTACTCTTTATTTCACATGTGGAGCCACTTAAGAGCCTTTTAAAGTTCTGTCTAAGTAAGGCTGTGATTAAGTCCGTGGCAGCGTCTCCGCATGGTTTGTACACGTTCGTGATGCACGAGGACAGATTTTGTGTGTTGCTGAAATATAAAGAGGTGATTTAAATCATAACGGCATCATATAAACTGTTGTCGAAAAACGCATTTTGAATATTACAGTCTGTAGAGTAGGCGAAATGGCGACAAGACAAAGTAAAAGCACTATATTCACTATGTTGTAACCTCTAAGAGATATATACACTGTAGGTACAAAAATAGTCAACAATATACTGCAGTTCTTTATCTCGTAGCTATTTTAACAAGATCCTCCTCTATCGTATTTTTTCTCATTTTCTGTTTGTTTTCATTTCAATTATATATATAATTATTTATTTTAAATATATAAATTGGGTAAAATGGGTGGAATATTCATTTCACAATCTCTTCCACCCATGAACAGTTTTTTAAACAAGCAGAGGCTACACTGTATTCATATTCTACGTGAGCACAAGTCTAGCTGATACACATGGTCTTTATTTCATATGTTATGAATGAAAATACATATATCTAAGCCCCCGTTTCCATACCTAGATCGATCTAGCAAGATTGACCCATCTCTGACATCTGGCTCTGATATCTGGCACGCCTACTGAAGCTGCTAAACGGTAGTTATTAATTACCCCTAACAGCTTCAGTAGACATGCCAGATATCAGAGCCGCTTAAGATGGGTGCAATTTAGCGAGAAACCCCTCGGAGATGGGTCGATCCTGCTAGATCGATCTAGGTATGGGAATGGGGTCTAATACTCACTAACAGATGGCTCTCAGTGTCCTCTGACGTGACACAACGGTGTCTACTATGACATGATTTGTTGCATTGTACTTAAATTCACATTCGTCGGCCGCCGATACTCTTGCTGGATCACTGAAACAAGGTTCGAGGCGCTGGAGGGCTAGAGACAAATGGAGACATTTACTCGTGCAGCAGTTACCATTGGAAATACCATCATTTTCTCGAAATAAAGAAAAATAATTGGATTGTATATACTGAATTACAGACTTTTATATCAGGTGCTTGCACATAATTAGCACGTTAGAAAAATGCCAATTTGAATTTCTCAAGAACTTTTCACTTTGATATTTAAAAAAAAGTTTGGTGCGTTTTTTCCAGCCGTTTTACATTTATGTGTTTATAGTTGACCATCTCTACCGCTCTACCGCGGTCCATTTCTCTCTCTCTCTCTCTCTCTCTCTCTCTCTCATCAAATGTCAAATATATGCACATGCCCTATGCTCCTACCTTTCTGTCTGCTTTCACTGCAGATAAAATCTAAGCGATCTTCAAATGAGTCCAGTGAAGCCTTCGTTCTGCGCTGTTGTGGTACGTCGCTTTTGCAGTGTTTCTTAACGGTCTCGAGGCACTGGCGTGCAGTTTGGTAATTACTATAATAACAACGAGGAATGCATTGTGATATGCTTTGCCACGTGGGGGCCATAACACTGGCGGATCAAGGCGGGGGGGTGGGGGGGGGGGGGAGGGAGAGGGGGGGGGGGGAGGTACCCTCTACCAGGGATGATTTTTATCACTTTTCAAGATTCAAGATATTTTATTAAAGTGTCAGCCATATGCATGAAAGAATTTTTGCATAATAAATCATTAAAAAAGAGCAGTTTTGTATGGAACTATGAGATAATGAGATTTACTAAAAATTAGAATTATGTAAATAAAATGAAATTTAAAAAGTACGCTAAAACATATTTAGTATGTTAAATTTCTCCACAGTTCAGAAAATTGGCAGCAGCTTTTGGCTGCAATGTAAATCATTCTTTTATTATCAAACAAGTATAAAACTTGCCCTGATTATGTAAAAGGTCAAAATTATTATTCACTGGAGATTCACAGATATATCTCTGGCTAATTACATGCATTTTTTGTACTGTGGGAATTCGTTCACAGAAATAACGTAATCAGTCTGTCGGCATCTGGTGGAGATTGGAGCATGTGTTACGCGTCCCCACCCCTCTTCCAGTGCGAGGAAAAAAAGACTTGGTTGCACAGCATCAAGTGCCGTATACATTTCAGTGCATTTCAATGAAATGAAACACGCTATTAAAGTATATATTTTTCAGCAGGGTGTGTGGTTGAGGAAAGGACATCTCTTCCTGAATATTCTCAATCCGTTATTGTTACAGTATTTGTATTTGTCTTTATGCAAAGTCTAAAATAAACCACAAGTAATTTAACGGGGTAACACAGATTAACTCTTTAAATTACTTGCAAAAGAGTTATTTTTTGGATACGTTGCAACTGTTGAATATTATTCAAATAATGGTGTAAGGAGTTGGCAAATGTGACAAGGTCCCATTTAGAACTAGAAGATGGTATTTATTACCATTACCAATATAATCCAGTTATCTTAATTTAACCTTATGTTCAAAGAAAGAATACGTCTTTTAAAGTGCTTGCATACTCACATGCACATATTCCGATCCTGGCGAGTAATTTTTGGAATAAGCTGTTTGATTATCTTTAAGTAGTCTGCAAAAGGTCTCAGACACGGAGCAGCGGCCTGATTGGTGCAATCTTCTGGTGTTACTGGCGACATCAGAACTGAAATGGATAATTTTGCCAATGATTTATCAGGGTATAGATATATAATTTGCCTTTGTTCACTATACAGCTGCTCGATGCAGACATAGTCACTTGAATGAAATGACTGCCGCATGGTTTTGGGATAAGTGTTGAGAGAGTGCAACAGTCGCATTTGATTCAATGTATAATCTACTTGCATCTTTGATAAACAAATCAAATATTTGTCCACAATGAAATCAGACATCAATCAAAGCATTCCTCTTCCTCTTTATTGCAGTATTTAGAGAGTCGATATATCGGTTTCGCCCCTCCAAAGTATTGCAGACACCAATGGGCTGCCTTATTCCAGGATGGTTCGTCCCTTGCGGTTCTCAGATTACTTAGTCAATAGTAAGTACAACAGAAGTGACTTTGGCAATTTTTCAGCAATTATGGCAGGTATCAAGGTCATCAGAACTTCGATGCAAAAATCTAAGCCGATAAAACCAGAGTGAACACTGATTAAGTACAACGATTATTGAACTCAAGAAAACGTTCTTTGTCTTTCTATATGTACATGTACGGTACAAGGATATTCGTTTGCCGCATTATTGTCGACCATATATTCAATATGTAACACAACCAAAACATTAACAACAGCAATTCAGAAAGCGGAAGTCCCCGAGGCCAGATTCCACAACCCTTACTGCCCTCCAACGGTCTATTCCGCTGGTCTCATGGTCGCAAACTTAATTAAGGGCGATAAGTACGTCTCAGCGTTTGCTGGCGATGAACGTAATCACATCATGTTAACCCGTGGTGGCTGGTAATGATCGGATTGAATATGGAAGAGTTAAAAGAGCCATTATCATGCTTGAAATGTGCTATGGTGGAAATGTTACACGTTTATTCCGTTAAGTTGACCCTTTGATACTGGAAATTAAGTGAAGCAGCGTCAAAAGGATGGTTTTGTCATCTTAAAAACATTGACATCTTTCGAGAACCACGAGTAAAACTGGCGCTTGTTGTCATTCATTTTCTGGCAATTAGTCTTACATTGAGAATTTTCATACGGGGGAGGTAGTCATTCTAGTATACTGAAATAAGGCGATGACTTGCACCATAAAATTATTGCCATGAAATTGCGACTCGTTAATTGTGTCTCGTTAATTCGGTGTTCGCGATCACAAACCCGAGGCTCGAGACTACAAACGACTATTTCGTTTATAAGTTCTGTGAGCGGAACAGCAACTTAAAACGCCAAGTTATTGATTCGATCGTTCAATCAGGAATTAAAAAAAGACACTACAATCAATAGATAAATATAAATCAGATAAATATTGTATGCACAATGTAGCACAAATACCTTACTTAGATTGGTATTGTAACATGCGTTGCAAAATTGGATTAAAAACGTAGTAGATTTTACAGAAATGATTTGCAAGTCCAAAACAGAATAACCAAATAACTAAAATTAAGACCAATTTTAAAACTTTTATGGGTTTAATATATATACATACGTCATTCCATACTGCAGCGACGCCGGCCACCTTTGGTCATATTCAATTGTTCGACAAGGATTGTATCGCGTCCAATATTATTTATCGAGTCATTTTGTCCAGACTACAGGCCCCCGTTTAACAAAGAATCCTTAATCCGTAGTTCATTAGGATTTGTGCATGTGTCCATGAGAGTGCTGTAGCTGTAGCACTGATCCTGATAAGGTAAGATGTGTACATGTGTAACTGGTTACCAGGAACGGCACTGTCATTATACTGCATTGGGTAGTTTAAAGAGGAGAGTTCTTACAAATGACGGGTGCATGATCGCGCAGGAAAATAATAGGTATAATTTTGGTATTATTTTGGAGCAAGTGCCTTTGCGATTTTATCTTCTAAAAAAGGCGACCAACTTCCCGAAGAGTGAAGCGGCCCTTGAAGTAGTTTGCAGCAAAGTTGACCGAAAATAGATTCCTTTCAGGGAAATGGTGATTAAGAAAAGTAATAATATAGACACAAGCAAGGTAAGCGTGTTAAGGGTGCGGCTATCTGTATCTGTAAGTGCAATATACTCCCCGCGGGCCTTGTTCATTACACTCTCAGTTGTAACCGTGGCACATTGGTAGGAACTTCAAGATATATTGTACTGGGTCTGGTCTTAGCAGATTGCCAGTTAGAAAGGTTTCTACAAAGGTGATCATCATAGTTCCGGTAGATGACAGTTAATTATCTGCCATACTTCATATACTTATAGTAGTGCCAATGTTCACATTGGGACGCCTTTAGGTATGCAATTAGGTCTGAGAAAGAGAACGAATTATAGGGGAGTAACCTACTTCATTAAACCATACGGCAATCAAGTGTGTGTAATATTTCCCAGTCGGAGCTTGCTCGGTGTTTTATGTAAGTTGGATGCATTTTTCTTATTCCAAGATAAACAAGAAAAAAAAAACATGATTAATACTCTAAAAGTGAAATACGCCAGCCCATTAAGCTTATTTATGACAAATAAAATCGCCTAAAATTGAGACGGCCGATACACCTGCGTCTATTTCATCCTTCATGATCGCTCGCTTATAGCACGGTGTAAAACATGCAGGTAATTTCAAAACATGCATGCATGCAAGGCGTTCTAATGAACTGAATCCCATAAGAAATTCCAAGGGACATCCATTATCATGACACGCTCCTGCTGTCGATATGAGGTGCATGTACGCTGGGAAGGCGAATCACTGCTTTTACCTATCTTCAGAATAAAAACGCAAGCCTGATCAGATTCCATAGGTTTATAAGCATGGTAGCGTATATCCAAATGTATTTGTTTGTTGTCCAGGGTACAAAGTACCATTATACTTAAACGTTGTTGATCAGTAAACTTGACAAACCTATTTTATTCATGGCATCAGAAAACAAAGTTAATCTGTCGTTAACTGGCCTTTGGGATAATACAACAACTATGCATAAATGCGCCACGGCTCTAACAAAAAAATAGAAAAATGCACAGAAACGTGGCCAATTGTGTCGTTAAGTAACGCCAGTGTCCTTGGAGAGATTCCACGATGTCGCAAATATTGGATTAAGTGCAAGTTACAAAAATGCTGATATATTAGGAGCACCTATGGGAGTTCGAGCTGCACAATGGCTTTTAGTGTTCTAATAAGTCGACCACGTTAGTGCAGCAACTTTTCATAATTGATAATTAAATCCTCAATTTTGGTATATACTGCAACTGCTTGGGGTTAGATATTTCAACACACTTTTACAAATTTATTTTATTTTTATTATAGAGAATTACATGTACTTGCTCCATGCAAGTAATCCTCATTCTTTTTTAATGCAAAAATCCAACAGCGTTAACACTGTTTCATTTTTACATGTTATAACACTGACGCCCATCAATGTGTACATTCACCAAATACTGTAAATCATCATTCACGTAAGTATTTACCATTATACAAAATTCAACTAAACAGTGCTTGAAGTTTTCGAAAAACCGTCAATACAAGAATTAATACACTGCAAATGAAAAATTCTGTCTGACCTTGAAAAATTAGTGAAAGGTCAAATCCAAGGTTAGAATGGGATTCTCTTCATTTCACTTTGGCTTCGACTTTTGTAGCACACTATAACCTGTCCAAATTTTAATTTGGTAAAGAGAATTTTTCGGTTCTAATTTTGAAAGAAAAAGAAAATTGAACCATTGAGACGAGCCCCACATCGATGCAAATGTACCCCCCCCCCCCCAAAAAAAAAAAAAAAAAAAAAATCCAGCAGATTATATTTGACCAAACAACATAAGATGGGGTCATGTTTGCAGCTGTAGCGGTAACTTGACCCCACCGAAAAGCGGTGTGGAATCGGCGGTTTCCTTCTTCAAACAAGTTATAGGTTTCACTGCAGGGCTTTTACTTTGCCTGGGAGGGTGTATATACTCATCGCATGTTAACAAAATCTGTTTTAGAATTAAATATTTAACGAAACAGACTGACTGACTATTTGCACCTTCGAAAGTGATTTCTCTTACCGGAAAAATTAAGGCTCGAGTGACTTTTTGAAAGGTATAAGGCCAACATATTAATCGAGACAATTAGTTGGACCTGTTCATAACACAAGTTCTGGATTAGGTGGCACCTAAAATTATTCCGTTTTAAATGTCAACCGACCAAGTTGTCATTTACCGGCTGGATATAATTAAGTAATGTGTGTAAATCTGTCCATTTGCATGCAACAGTGATGGTTTTTAAACTCAGCATGCATACAGTCACAGATGTATTCCTAATATATAATTATATTATACCTATATAACTTAATGGTGTTTAATAAAGGATATGAATAAAACCAACCAAAAAAAAAGGCGTGCATGTGCCACCCCTTCATAAGAATAAACGTGTCCCTCTGTATAACCTAGATCAGATTTTGATTCCGGATGGACATGTCCAACCAAGAGGGCGAATCTCTTGAACCCCCCCCCCCCCCCCCCCCCCCACCAGCACCCCACGCCCTTCTGTTATCGTTGCTATGAAGTCCCACATCTCCGTGCATATTTTGCCTCTCAGGTGGTCTGATGGCAAAAAGAAGTTGGTTTAGATGAACATACTTGTACGTTAGTGGTCGGAGCAGGTTCGTTTCACTCTAGGGAGTGGACAGCGATGTCTGAAGACACAGAGCAACTTTTCATCATTGCTAATGGTCACTTAAGAGTAAGTGCTGTCAAAGTATCTATTAGAGGACAGAAGGGATGATCAGGTGTGAGAACGTTTTGTATCTGTATAGTGTCTCTCTCCCCCCATTAAGGAAAGAAACGGTCTTTCCTTGGTTTTAGAAAGAGGCGGCCGTCTGCATGTAATCCAGTATCTATAAAAAAAAGGGGGGGCGCGTTTGCAAATTAAGGAACTCTGGTCAAACCGATTTTTTGTTATGATATGAATTATGCCTTTGCAACAGCCCAAAGAACACAGCTCACTTTTAATTGTCATTCAATTATTGATATCGTGGCTTCAGTTTCGTGACCACGAACCATACACCTGATGGAAGAACAAGCAATATCTAAAGCAATTTCTGTTCAATGCCGCCAATGGTCTTCAACATATACAAGCATAAAATACGTGTATTTGTAAGAAATTTTATACACATGTCATACCTTGACATTGAAAACCAGCCAATTCCAAACTACAAATGCTTTAATGTTCTTGGATTATAATCATGTGCACACACGCACACGGAGAACACTTAAGTTTGAGTCCAGGTTCAGCATTTCCTGAGGGACAGTTCAGTTGGCCACTCTAAGTTATGAAAAGATTAATCAACTGGATGAACATGTTAAAGCCAATGATCTCGTGGGACTATAAATGGCGAGAGGGCAATAAGACGAACGTTAACTACGCTCCATTGCAGTCATTCTTACAGGGGTTTTACTATGCAGCACGTCCCCTTGAAACTATTATAGTGTACGCTTTGTATGTGTAAGCTTCCCGGACACTAATGGCGTCGTATATGTAGTAGACCGGTGGGTTTTTTAATACACTAAGCAGAAGAAAACCACATTTTAGTTTTAGTGGCCATCGTCAACACATCCCCGAAGAGTATAGCTGTGTTTCAGAGCTTACAGTATACAAGAGAAGGGTATCATATTCATGAAAAGAAGTGAATAGTTATCCTCGAATGAGTCCAGTTTGGTCCGAACTGATCGTGAAAAAGACTGAAAGAGAAAAGTTATATATTTCCCTCCCCTGAAATGTATGCAATTGATGAGATAATCTGTTAAGATGTCTATCTTGGATATAGTTTCAATATATAGCATTTAACAGCGTGTGTCCCTCTGTTTAAATGTCAATAAAAAAGTCGTGTTATTCTTGTGCCCCAGTATATATATATATATATATATATATATATATATATATATATATATATATATATATATATATATATATATATATATGGTGGTGCTAATTAAGTGTGAAGCCGACAGATTTTCATCAGTTTGGTCACCAGCCAAGGGCACAAACAACCAAGGTTATTGCAGGCCAATATTACGGGCCAAAAGAGTGTCGATTGTTAAAAGGCAGCGCCGTCAACTGTACATGTACGTGTGCCGATCAGATACGTATGCATCAGTTACTAAGTACAGTCCAGTTGGTAATTAACGCATTGATCTCTAACTTGATTTAAGTAATGCAGTTATGGAGGTCAAGGAAATTGGCGTTTGCTTGATCGACTTCCATGCAAACTAACGCTGTCAATTCCCGTTCAATGGAGCACGTATACTTGGTTGTAGATTCAATAGATCTATGAAAGAACGCCCTATCTATCATTAGCTGGTTGCGTAATAGTGTTTGTATTTTAATGACTTTCTCTCTCTCTCTCTCTCTCTCTCTCTCTCTCTCTCTGAAGACAGAGCCAGACAGACATTAGTTTCAATCTTGATTAAAATGGGACAATGCAATCAGAATTTGAAACGTTCAATAATTTTCCAATAGATGAACTGTCCTTTGGCAGTCAACATAATTTTTGGCAAATGAAGTGTCGCAGCTTTGGATAACTTGAATAGGTGTGTCTTGCGTCTGTGTTGTGAGAATACCTCAGTCTTCCATCGAGGGGCAGCGACAGAAACGGAAACCAAGACTTTAAGTCAAAAGATCGCCTAACGAGCCGTCCCGATAGAATTGTAAGAGAAAATCATATAAGACCAAGTTCGTGCTAATTGAATAGCACACGGTATTATCCATTTCAGCAATCGAATAATCGTTGCCCCGTGGGTTCTTTGTACTTTGGCTCTAATGTTGAAATATAACCCAAAAGCGAGTTACAATTCTCATGGAGTGAAACGGTAACGATTTAAACATTTGACCATTAACTTGAAGCGCAAGTGAAAACCATTTTGATCATTAATACGGGGTGAATTTGATGACTTACTGGGCCACCTTTTCAAACGAATGCATACATTTACGAACCCAACATTGCCAATCAAGATGCATCCTATTCAATGTATGCAACATCGAACGGAATGTCCATTTGGACATTTCTGTTTGTTTCTCATCCCCCCCCCCCTCTTTCTCTCTCTCTGTCTCTCTTATACACACATTTTGTGACTTGACATGCTCTACGAGACATTGATTATTTATCATCACTTGTTTTGTTGCCCCTTTAAATTTTAGCTGCCTACAGATGATCTCTGATATATGTAAAAAAGAATAAAATAATATGCAATATATCTTAAGAATTTTTTCATGTGGACATGTAAATACGTAGGCTCACACATGCATACGTATGAACAGTGACTTAAGGATATATTTCCACGTTGAGTGAAAATGAGATAATCTTTACAGTCTACATGTCAATCATATATTTATATTCTTTGCATCTTAATACATATACCGGGGACATATATTTTTGTAATTATATTATATATATTTCGTGTTATTTTTCGTTCAAGTCCATTCTTCTGAGCTGATTTTTGTCGCTGGATGAAGTGCGTTAATTCCAGTAGGAATCGTTCATTGTGAAATCATATCCAATCTAGCAAAAATTTGTAAAGAAGCTCTTAAAATATAATGTAATCTAAGTTAGTGCTTTGAGAGCGGTTTGATGGATTAACCAGCGCGTGAAGTTGAAATCTCCATTCTTAACGAGTGACTGATTCTTCACGCTAGAACGGAGGCCGCCAAGTGCAGTACATCTAATTAAGTCAATCGTCATTTGAAGCTAATCGTACACAAAGATGTTATCACAGTGACAGAACTAATCAACACTGTTGATAATGGCTACTTTACCAGACGTAGCCGGTCTAACAGTTCTAAATTACTTAACGAACCGAAAGTAAAACCACCGACGCGTTGAGATTCACACGTACTGGTATTATATTCCAAAAATACGCAATACTATCATCTTAAATTAAACTTCAGTATCATGCCAAATCAACATGCTTCGCTCACCTGTAAAAAGTGTGACTATAGTAAAACATTGGATTCTCTTCTCCATTGTCAATCTCAGAGTGAGTAGATGCCGTGCAGCTCATTCCAGCCTTGCACCTCGGATGCAGCATTGGCAACACCTACCAGATTTCTGAAAGAGACCCGGAATTCGTTGCAAGTTTTGTGGTTTCTATCCTGTTGCTGGGGCAAAGGTCAAGCACGCCTCTTTTGCTAAAACATACATATTAAAACGGGAATCTGATTGCACTGCGTCATCAGACGTCCGCATTAATTATCCAGGGAATCGAATGTCAGACAGCTCTCACAGGAATCGGCTTGTTTGGTCAAGTAAATAAGCCCAATCATTCAGTCTAAAATACTTTTTAGTTTGAACAAGCCATTGGATATCCATACATGTATATGATTGTGGAGAAACGTCATTTCTCGCTTAACGAATAGAGTCCAAGCATTTCTAGGAACGGTAACAAGTTCATGTTCATTGGTGACAGCATCTGAATGAAAAGCCCGGCTTTCTCGAGAGATCGATCGTTTCAATCAATCTCTGCCCTAAGCGAGATCGTATCGCTATGAATTGGGATCGTGGAATGTATTGATCCCTATCTTTTATTAGCCATTTTCTGAATAAGAAAAGGGGACTTTTCATTTTGATACAGTTCAACAGGCGTATTTTTTAAAATTAAGTACGTCAAGAGCGCAATTAATTTTTTTGATAAAGGCAAGAGAGATTAATCTTATTACAGACACTGTATTCAATCTTTTATCGCTTCACAACTGTCAAACATATAATGAAAAGTATCAAATAAATAATAAATAAATAAATAAATAAATAAATAAATAAATAAATAAATAAATAAATAAATAAATAAATAAACATAAAGTTGCTCAGAACCCCATTTCTACGTTTCCAGAACCACACTGTTAGAGGAAATGACGATGTCAACTAGTAAGTATAAGTAAAGTGATTTGGTTAAGGTGTTTTTTTCTGGGATACTTCTTCATCTGAGATATAATCAAACAAGGACATTCCAAATACTTTGAATTCTTACATCTGTATAGTATCATAACCACCTCCTATTTTCAAAGAAACAAAATCTGGTTAAATAGCAGGTCACGTGGTTATCATCCGGGTGAGTTGTGCTTGGGGGAAAATAGTCCGGAGAGAATCGCCGTGGAATTATTCAAATATCAAATCCTGTCAGAGGCGTGTCTGAATTGCTACTGCTACACTTTCATACCAACCTTCCGACCCTCACGTGCGGAAAAAATACTTCCACATAATCTAAGATTCATTTTCTGACCCTCTTATGGTGTCTTAAGGGGATAATTATTAGCACTGGGACGATTAAGTGCAGTCGTTCCTTCTAGATATTGTATTTAATCATGCCTACTTGTAACTTGGAAAAAATCAACGGTCGGTTTATCTCAATAATCTATGAAGACATACAGTACGTGCCGCGAAACAGGTGAATGCGATAAGCGACAGCTGAAATGAGTCGTTGAAGATGATTATCAATAAGAGTGGGGAAACACAATGGTCTCTCCTATATGGCTTGTTGTAGCGGCTAGAGTGCAGACAGACAGACAGACGGACAGAGAAAGAGAGAGAGAGAGAGAGAGAGAGAGGTGTTTTTTTTTTTTTTTGGGGGGGGGGGGGGGTAGTGGATGAGACCAAAATCTTTACCTACACTCTTGCTTAAATGGCTGGAATGTTCCAACAGAACATTACACCTTTGATTTCAAACAAAGACAAATTGCATCATTAAACCAGTACTTTGGGGTTTATTTTGTTTCTATCTTTAACTCTAAACTGACAGTTAATTTATAAAATTTGTGAAGTTTTTTCCATGTGGATATCTTTTTGGTGATCAGCTATACATCAATTCATAGAAGAGTAAACGTCCCGTCCACGAAAGCATGAAATCCAGAGTCTCCCAAAGTAAATATTAGTCAACGAAGATTTCCTGCAAACAGTTAAGTTCTCCTGTGGATGTCACGAACCCAGATGACGTCATTTATATTTCCAGGCACTGACTCAACCAGTTTTTTAATGTATCTTTGGTTAAAGACAGCAGGATTAGACCGCCCGAAGGGGCTTTGCTGTACGTTCAGGGAAGGACCACACTGCAGGGCCCACAGGGTCCAATTTACTTTTAGGCCGCATTAACAACCAGTTGATCCGCGGACTAACAGATCAGCGGATCAAATATGGCCGACCGACTCGAAAGCTTGCCGCATAACCCCCTAATAAGCAATAAATAGATTCCCCTCAGAGATTACGTGGCAAGCTTTCAAATGGGTCGGCCATATCTAATTGCTGATCTGTTAGTCCGCGGATCAACTTTGGTTGTGAATACAGCCTTGCTCTTTACTAGCCCATATAAGCCTACATTAAAAAAAAAAAAAAAAAAGAAGAAAGTTAAAGAAAATAAATAAAGCAAAAATCAATGACAAGACACAGCTATACACTTATTTTAATTTTGAATTTTGAATACAACAATACGAAATATAAACCACACTGCAGAGAGGTAAGCG
Organism: Lingula anatina; assembly: GCF_051362555.1. NCBI lineage: Eukaryota > Metazoa > Brachiopoda > Lingulata > Lingulida > Lingulidae > Lingula > Lingula anatina. The sequence continues at coordinate 29,840,131 of NC_141769.1, read as the reverse complement.
CGCAAAACATTTTATCAAAACCACTTCCGTAACTTGCAAAATAATGTTTGGTCATCATTGAATTACTACAGATTGCTGCATTATATGAGTTTGCGACAGTTATCACAGTGAACTTTAAATTAAAGATGCTACATGTAACTTTCGATTTCCCTTTCATATTTAGCATGGGTCCTAGCTAGCTGTCAAGTTTTCTCAGCCATTTTAGGCCCTATATTAAATAAGTCATTAAATATAACATCTAAGTAAAAAAAAAGTTAACTTTTCTAATGGACCCCCTGACCGGGAAATTTATTTTTCCCGAATATAAACGCATGCAACACAAAACGACTATTATTGTCATTATTTAGTACACTCGAGGGCCCAGTGTATATTTGTACATTGACCTAAATATGACTCCATATTGGAATGCCTGAGATAACAAGGGCGTTAGTGCTGTATGACTTATAGTCCGCATACAATAACTACTGGACATGGACTGACTGCATTCCAGTCCTCAGGATTCGCATTTTCCACTCGACCAGTACCAGGGTGCCTCCGCCACCGACGGAACCGACCCTGAGTACGCTAGTGTAGGCCTACACCGAGTGTATACCAGGAAGCCCATATGGCGCAATGAGTCAAACTCTACCTCTTGAGAGTCAGCATAGCCTTGACGCTCGTCGAATATATAGTTGATCAGACGTTTGGTTTATCACATCTGTAAGTAATAAGTAACAGGATGTACATGTAACACACACACACACACACACACACAGAGAGAGAGAGAGAGAGAGAGTATTGGTGGTTTGAGGATACTTAGGCCTATTTGTATTCAGGCTATGGCAAGCGTCAAGCTGAGCGTACACGCGCAGAGCTAATGTCGCCCTTACTGGTATATCAAGGTAGCCTACAGTGTACATGAATGCCCCCCCCCCCCCCCCTTCCAATCAACCACCCAATGAAGGGAAGACTTGAAGCTTGACCCCCCCCCCCCCCCCTCACAAGCCACTGGTACCACATTAGTAGGCTATCATTAACAGTTATTGTGCGAAATGGCAAGTAGTCAGGCCTGGCTGCATATATATTCATGCAGTGCATTGCCAAATGAGAATGTAAAGGACATGTTCCTATCACCGTGAACATCACATTTCGTCTCTGGTGACGCGTGTAGGATCCAAGAGGTTTGACAGTCCACGGACCACTGGCATTTTATAATCATATTTACGATGATTGATGTTTTGACTTTTTCGTATTTGACGTTTTAAGGTCAAAGATATGAATAGATGCATTTGACTAAATGGCCTACATTTGTAGCTGTTTTCCCACAGACAAATTGCTCGTAAACCTACCTAAGACAATTATTGCCTTCCTCATGGGCTTGCGAGGAATACGTTCATCATTGGTTTAGACAGCCCGTGTTGAAACAGTGGACACAGGACATGAAAAATGTATGTCGACTCACGCCGCGTGCAAGAGAAAAAATTGCTTTTGTCGCAAACAATCAGCCGGTTCACATGATAATAAGGCCTCAAAATGGTTCCACCGCTTACTTGTGTTTGTACATATCTGAACTGTTACAGAAACTTATTGGAGATCTTTTACCAGACCATCCCTTGCTGGCAGACCCCCCTTACGCACGCACGCACGCACACACACACACACACACACACACACACACATTCCTGTTAGGCACCATTCAGAATAGGGGACTAACTAGTCTGAGTGTCAAATGTGGCGACCTAATACAAAGATTGCCGTCTAATCCGCTAATAGACACTGAATAGATATCCCGTGGGGAAGTATTCAAGTGAGTCGGCCATATTTGACCCTCGGACTAGTTAGTCCCCTATTCTGAACGAGGTCTAAGTGAATGTACAGGTAGCATTCATACCTAACGTGTTGTGCATGCAATCAGCGTCCCCGGTATTTTTTATATATAGTAAAGTACAAATGCACTCATTGTGGCTGGTGTATAGTAGATATCCAGGCTAATGAATATGGAACCAAAGGATACCTGTGTTAGGGCTATGTTGTATATTTATCTCCAGTGTCCGACTGTGATATGTATGCACGTTGGTGCAGTTACGGCACTTTTTCCTATTCCCGTGTTCTATATGTGTACTTCATTGCTCACAATACCATAGGTGCCATGTTGGGAAAGAGAGCGTATCTTGTCTCAAAATGCTTCAAAACTGTTTCATTGAAACACGGAATAGACAGATAAAATAAAGATGACCTAAAAACAGGTTATGTCATGTGAAGCGTGAACTTTCACCGACACGGTTGGTTAATTACGTTTTAAAGTTTCATAAAAAGGAAGAAAATTTCGCCGAATGGCTGTTTTTAATGATTAATGACTAAATAATTAATCATACATGTAGATAAACAAGATGAGGGAGAATTAATTACTACTTTAATCAACTCGCAGTACATTGTAAACGCCCTTGTTATGACTTCAAGCTAAGTTGATGACATGTTAATGGTGCTGGTGTCTGAAGACTGGACATGCCAATATAATTGATTGGAATGCCGGGGAACACGTGGTTAAGTTGTGTTCAGAGCAGGTCTAATTCAAACCTGTACATGTATGAATAAATGACGTCGCCCAGCAAAAAAGATGACATATGGACTACTATAAGACCCGTGGGACTTAGGGTCCCAGGATTGCTATATATACATGTACAGTATACGTCTAGGACCCCTTTCTAATTATGCCGTGTTAAGTAATAATCTTGAGGTCTTTAACTTGAAATCTCCCAAACTTAAACTTATTTTGAATTGTCTTAAATCTTGCAAACATGCTGTTATTGTACTGGTAATTGCAAGCACGAAAGATTAACAGTCAGTGTACATTTTTAAGACGCTGGGCGTCCGAGGCAAATTTGCCTACTTGTACTTACGAGTGTTCTTTAATATCCGTTAAAAAGAGGAAAGCACAGGAGCGGATCCAGGACACGAATATTAGTGGAAAGGGGGGGTGTCAGTCTTTGTTTTCAACCTGCACATCCTACATAAAGACAGCCAGGCAGAAATCCCACCAGGGCACTAGAAATCTCATGTGGTATGGCATGAATATCATTTCATTTACATGTGATTGTTTTGACCTATTATCGGCAGTTATTCTCCACTCTAGGCACAACAAGTGTTCGAATGCCCCACCTAGACAATGGAGCACGTGAACCCAGACATGGCGTCTAGCAGGGGACCCCCTGGCGCCCCACCCAGTTACGAAGAGGTGATGTCCCCAGCGGCCGCCCTCGGCGATCAGCTTCTTGCTGCCCAGCAAATTTCGTGCCGCGACTTCGCTCCAGTGTGGAGTGCGAGACAGTCTTTGTTTGGGTCATCTGTCACAGGCGATGACATGGCGTAAGTAGGCCTACTGGCAAACCCGTAGTTGGGCTGGGGGTTGGTGTGGGGGTGGTTTGTGTAATGCCCCTATTTTACACAGACCACGAATCCCACGAATCGCCAGGTATTGACAAATTTCAGGATTCGTGGTTGAACCGTAATCAGTTCGTGATTGATCAAGAATTGCAAGAACTGACTACGAATATATACGAATCTGTTAAGAACTTCACGAACTGATTACGATTCAACCACGAATCCTGAAATTTGTCAATTCCTGGCGATTCGTGGGATTCGTGGTCTGTGTGAAATAGGGGCATTGGGGGGGCGCGGGGATGCGAAAGGACAGCCTTTGAATAAAAAATTTCTTTCTGATTCCAAATTTCATCTGGGCAATACGTCATTTTCAAGTTGGGTCAAATAAGGGAGTTAAAGATCCATTTTTCTTTTCAGAAGAGTTGCCCTTGATGCCAAGTTTATTTCTTTTATGTAAAGAGTTGTGCATACAAGCATCAGACTCATATGGCGCATTTTTAGACTGTAGCAAGTAAGTTAACCGTTAGAAATTTATGAATTTTATTTATTCTCTTTCGGAATTATTGACTATATTTTTTCTTTTAAGGGTATTAGTAAGCCGAGCATCTTCTTGGTTGGCAAGTCGAAATGATGTTTACTTAATCAAGTGTGAAACGGTGACAAAGATTGTCAGAGCTGACACCCCTAGTGCTGGAACTGACAGCGCACTCTGGATGGAGCCACTATCCAAGAAAGGACCAATAGGTGTAATTGTGAGACATTTACGGTGTGTACGGATATTTTTTCAATTGAAGATTAAAGCGGAAGTCACTTGATAAGATTGAGAATGGAATTTTATTTAAGGTTCATTTATGATAGTTTGAAACCGGTTTTGGTGCAAATGCTTTGAGGTAGTTCGTGACACACATTTTTTGTTTTTGTAAATTACTTGAAGTACGAGCTTCACGTTCTTTGCCAACAAATTTTTGAGAATTAGTCTGCTTCTAGCTGGTAGACAAGTTTACTACCTTTGATCTCTCTTCTTCGTCAGAAATGACTATAGTATTATGTACGCACCGATGATTATATTAGTCTTGACGTCATTTTCAGGTTATGGTATAGAAAACTCCCACCGTCATCGCCAAAACCTTCTACCCCGCCTACTCTCCTTATACGTGACTTCGTTCCCAATCACGGTGACGTAACGCTTGGAGAATTGATCCAAGCTGCCAATGAGTGGCTGGCTAGGACCAAAAGTAAGTGTACAGCGCATGGTGTGATTTTGATTCAACGGCTTAATTTTGATTATTCATTGGCAGATATTGAATCGAAATACCAGTACATTATATGACTTTCCCAATTCAGCAGTGTCTCTACCTCTTCTTTTCTAGCGCACCCAAAATATGTTCTACATCTCTTATCAGATTTGATAGGTGATCGGTTAGACTTCCCAGAATAGCATGCTTTAAAAGTGAACCACTTAGAATGTCGATACACTCTTTAATTTTAAATGGTGCTGTCATATAATTGGTTCCTAGTTTACATCCATTTAAGTGACTTTGTGCGCATCAGCGCATTTCCCGGTATTTGGTATTTGATAAAACGATGTCGGTTTTTATAAATTTATCAATTTTTTGGTGTATTTGAGAGCAGCATACTTTTCCATTAATTTTGATATTACCAACTTTTTTGAGTCTATAAGCCGTCATTCTAATTTTATTTAGGTGAAGTTTTAACAATGAAGTGCCAAGATAATGTCTGTGGTGTGTAACAGTATGTTATCTGTCATTGTGTTGTATTATGTATGTTTGTGCTGTTATCAAGAACAATAACATATTACTTACACATGTTCCGTCCCCAGACCCCGTTGTGACAGTTGAGACTGTGAATACCCCTCTGCACATCACAATGTACACCCCGGCAGATCAACCGGAACGCTTTATAACTCGCAATGACTCCACAGCCTTGATATTCAAGCCAAATAAGCCTTCTGCCTTCATCCTTAGGTTGTTTTACTTTGCTCATAAAGGAGATGGGCCTAGAGAGGAAATGCGGCTAGGTAAGTATTTATTTTAAATTCCGTAAAAGGGCAAAATAGTTTAAACAAAATTGTAGATATGCCGGCCTAGGTTGGCTACCACAAGCTGAAACCTTTTTCACAAAAATTGAACCAATGACTACGCAGTTTGTTGACCTTCTTTATCATACAAATAAATTGAAAACTATGTTAAACTTTTCTCTCCATGTTAACTAGTCAAACTAAATTTAATCAAGTAAAAATAACATAGGCAACGTCAGCAGCACAAGTTTATATTGAAGATGAAAATGCTCTATTTCCAGGCCTACGAGATTTTATACCGTCTGCCCTGGGGTTTTCGTCACCCAGCGAGGCAATGCACCACATCTCCTCCTGGTTAGGCCAACAGAATGTCCACGTCCTCAATATACAGACAGTAAAAATTCTCTCAGGTTGGTGTGGTTATGGTTTTATTTGCGCAGCCTAAAAGTTGGGATCCCAAAGACAAACTGACCCGAACAACAGTAGCACGAGAAATGCAGAACTAGAAGTGTGTTTAAAAATACCTAATATCTTGCATACAGTGTGTAAGTCGGGCACGCAAATATATTTTTGACATAATTTTGACAAATAATGAATCTTTTTCCTTGCCGAAAGAGATATGTTTAATTATATGATACTGATATTTGGGGAATTACAAGAAGCCGAGTAAAATGAAATAACTTAGCATCGGAGCTTCTCCACAATCTATGATATTGAGATGATTGTTAATATATCTAAATTATTGTTCCGAAGGAAACGTCACTCGTCAACTTAATAAAGCAAATCAGTGGCTTATCGATTTTTTAAAACTTACTTATCTCTTACACATAGAAGTTATCTACGGTGACTAACTAACCTTATAACTATATTTATATTTCAGGTAGAAGTCCGAGTGCCTGTTTTCAAAAGCGTCCCTTTAAGTACATGTATCTCCCTGATAAGCGTTCAAGGCGCTCTTATCAGTACGTTACTCGGATCGCCTACTCCTTCACTCCAGGTAGCGACACGCCCACTGCAGCACCTGAACGCTTGTCATGCGCCATTTTTTCTCCTTCAAAGGTGTCCATATTGCCGCTAGGCAACGGGCAATTTTCCATGACATTCAAAAACTTTCCTTCGGTTTTGGACAGATTGCAACAGTGGATGGATAAATCAGGTGAGATGTAACTTAACTTAATTAGGTCTTAACTTAATTAAGTCTAAGCTTCGCTCGTAAGCATGCTTTCTGTGAACAGAAGTTCTTAACCGCAGTGCGAATTTTAGGTCTTGTAAATTGTACGTTGAGTCTCTGTTATTTCATAAATTGTACTTCTTGTCTCTGTTATCTCATAAATTGTACATCTTGTCTCTGTTAACTCATTTTTATTTCGCTCCAGCCCACGACCGAGAAGTGATAAGTGTCGAAACGTTCCCAGTTCAAGCTCTGACGTCAGAGGAGCAGGCGGGGGCCACCCGAGAGGACGTCACTTATCTCCATGGTGAGGAGACGTGGCTGGATACTATACGGTGGGTACTGTACTATATTTTCCCCGCTTTAAAGTCGTGTTTTTTACGTTTTACAATCTGTTAGAAGATACAAAAATCTATTAGTTATGGCGGTTAACATTTTTGTACAAGTTTTATTGTGTGACATCTTTATTCATTTTATGTTTGAATTTACGCTTACTTATTTACCTTTGTGTAATAATCATTATTACAATTGCCCTGTTGATGCAAAGCATCAGAGTTGTTTTTAAGTCGCAATAGTACAATAATCAGTATTTGTAGAAATTTTTGGGAATGTGTACGTTGGTGCTGAAGTTGATATTCCAAAATGTTATCGTTTATTCTTCTTTGATTATAAATTTCTGTTTTTCACTTGCTTTTCTAAAGAAATATATAAATCCAAGATTCCCAAAATTATTATCTGTTGTTTTTATAACCACGTAGGGTATATTTGGCTAAGAGGACGTCACAGTTTCTAGAGTTTGACAACATTCCGATAGCCTCTGCTTCCGCGGTCAGTTCAGCCAGTCCTCAACTTAACGCGGCCCCGGTGTCTGGGTATGCCGCCGTCTATGCTCAAAACACAGCCAAAGTGGCTGGATACTCTGCGCAAGATGTCCCTGGTGTGAGCGGGTCATCTGGAGTTACCGCTGGACAGGTTATGGTCAGTGCGGGTCCCTATGTTATGGCTGGCACTCCTGCACCGCCTTCACCACCACCGCCATCAGCACCACCGACAGGCCCACCAACAGTACCGCCAACAGAACCGCCTACAGAACAACCAACAGAACCGCCAACAGGCCCACCAACAGAACCGCCTACAGAACAACCAACAGAACAGCAAACAGAACCATCAACAGAGCCATCAACAGAACCGCCAACACAACCAACAACAGGACCATCAACAGAACCACCAACAGAACAGCTAACACGGCCACCAACAGAACTGTCAACAGAACCGCTAACAGAAACACCACCAGAACTACCAACAGGACCATCAACAGAACCAGCAGAACTACCAACAGGACCATCAACAGAACCAACAGAACTACCAACAGGATCGCCAACAGAACACCCAGCACAATCACCAACACAACCACCAACGGAAGAGGCAGCAGAACCATCAGGGGAAACGCAACCACGTAACACTGTGTCTGTTGAGACGCATGTTATCTCAAACATCGCACATAACATTACCGATGAGGAGGGGAATGGCGTTGCCTCGTTACAGGGTGAAGAAAGCACCATAGAAACTTTCCCAGAAAGTTCTGAAAAATATATCTAATACAGCGACAAGTTTTCGTTTTCTGCTGTGCCAAATGATGCCGTTTGCCTTGCCACTGATACTGGTGGAAAAGCCTCCTCTGATAACTCTGTCCCCTTTTGTGTCAAAGTATCCAAAATGGATGAATTTTCTGAATTTTCCTGTGACGATGACAGTACACCGAGCTAGAAAAAGATTTGAACGAAGCGGCATGTGCCTCATTTAGTATTTAGACTTCAGACGAAGTTTTGAAGGGTATAGTCATAATGGATCAAATCAACAGGAAAGGGATTACAAACTCGTTGCCCAGAAAACGCTGAGAGTTCATATTTGTCGGTTGTTTTATCACACGCCTCGTCCTCATAACAAATTGTGTTAAATTCGCAACTTGATATGCATTGATATGCACGTAAGATCTGAAGATAAAAGCTCAAACTGGTGAAACAATATAATTTGCAGCTGGCGTAAAGAATGCCAGAATTACATATACGGCCACTTAATGTCCATTTTAATGATCGTTTCCCATTGTTTTCAGATGTATCTCTATTTTCTAAATTTTTAATATGTGAAAACATATAATGGATTACGCATGCAATTTATACAATACAGCGTTGTAATATGTTAAAATGATGTTGAATTGTGTGTCACAGTGTGTGTGTGTGGAAAGGGGGGGGGGGGGGGGGTACCGTTCGTTGCCCTTAATTCTACCAACTGTGTAATATGTTAAAATGATTTTCCAGTTGTAACAACTAGCTGACTGTGTGTGCGTGCGTGTTTTATCGGACTAAGTGTCAGAGCACAAAAGGTAAAATATAATAAGTGGATTTATATTATTAAATTCGATAAATTACAACGGGTTTTGGAAAGAGATATTGGGTTTGGTCCAAAGCACCGATGATATTAGCGTTTGATATGTGTGGAACTCATTTCGCTACAACAAAGAATCGCCGTTTTACCCACTACGCTACTGATTCCACTCGAAGTTCGTTTTACTTCTTTAGTCTCCCAGGTAATTTTAATAAATGTTCTTTTCCCATTCCAAAGAGAGCTGAAAGTAACATATTTCATTTCTCTTTTCCCCTTTATAGGATCATAGTTTGTCTTTTCCCCGTCTGCTCTATATCGGCCTGTTTGAGTAGTGCGTTTCCCCGTTTAGTCGAAAACTACTGATTTGAATGCGGAAAGCGTTTAACTTAGACAAGAACACACGCTTATGGTTCAAACAAATCATCCCAGGCGGTGTACCCTATCCTTGTGATATACGAATACAATGTGCATATGACAAAAAATAAAAGATCCGGCAAACGACGTTTAATAAATGGACAAATCACATGTCACGGGGAATTAAAGAACGTGTCCAAAAACACAACCAAGTAAACAAGTCAGTTCTGTTTAAAGTGAAATAAATTCTACATAAATACAGTAATTTTGCATAAAATAAAGAATCTAAATTTCAGAACGCGCAAAAGGTAAAATGTAATTTGTGCATTATTATTTTAACGAATTCTAACCGTTTTCTCTTGTGATAGGGTCTAAAGGGGATATGGTACATGTATTTGGTTAAAAAACAACAACGTTTTTTATCAAATGCTAAGATTCTTACAGACTATACTTAGTCTGAAGATGTTGAAAATACATAAAACGTTGCACACTGCTTCTTTGTCCAATTTATTTTACATTTTTAACTGCAAATTGTCAAAACGTCTGATTGATTGTACCCTTCCAGTATGTGGCTTATAGTACTTGTACATGCACTGGATGTCTTTTTGTAGCCATTTTCGATGATCAAAGTCCTTCAGATGAAAGAACCTAGATACTTTTCATACCACATACCTACTATTCATATTTGTTTGATAGTAATTTTTTTCCTTTGAAAAAATTAACATAAAATATAGACATTATAATTTTTTTTACGAATTAACTTATACTTGGATTTTATAGTTAAAGTTAGCATAACAAAAACAAAAAGTGTGACATTTGAGTATACCCTATGAAACTTCTGAGCTTTTAAGTCAACCAAATCACTGAGACAGATATTTCAAACCTGAAGATTGTTCTAAGTAATATAATTTTTCTTCTGTTTTCCTGACCTATGATTCATTTCAATTAAAACCTTTTCTACCTTAAAGGCATCAATATACTGCGCTTTTCTGGTAATCTGTATATAAGTAAAATAAATAACACAAAATGAATTGACACAAATTAACTCCTAATGATGTGAAATGAAATAATGAAATAAAATCCTATGATGAAATAAAACCCAAGATGGTAGCAATTAAAACATGGATTGCCATTCTCCCATCTCATAACAAAACATACCAAAACAAAAAAATTGAATGAAATCAAATATATTCCACATCAAGAACTATCAAATGAATGCTAATCAAATGGGGTCCATATTTAATGATATTATATGATAAACATTGTTGAGACACCAAGAAATGACAATAAAATTTAAAAACTTATATACTCTTTAAGAAATAAGAAAAAAAGTGAGATGTTGAATAAGTAAATTTAGCAGGTAAGATTAATCGATAGTGGTACGAATCATAGCTGATGAAAAAAAAAAAAAAAAAGAGTAGATCTATACTTCTGCTTCTGCAGGATTCTGATCAACAGAAACATTGAAAATAATATAGTACATCTTGTGTATGGTGATAACAAAATATAGTCCGTGCATTTTTCACCACATACTGTTCATCACAAATTTGAGTAATTTAAGGATGATAATTTTGACTTGAAGAGTATTAAGAGGATTTTGAGCCCAAAACTTTTTCTCGATCAAACATTGAACACTGGCTACCAAGTTTCGTTCTACACTGTTCATACTTTTCAAATCATTCCTCGCTTCTGAAAGGAGCACGTTTGTGAAAAAAAATGATAAATTTAGATTCTGAATCGACAGGAATACATTTAGAATTTTTGGGAATGCTTGAAATGACTTTCTAAATATGTTTATACTGAGCACATCAAATAATGGAACTTTTGTATTATTATTGCTCAAATAACTCTAGTCTTGCCCAAAGAAACAATTATAATGGATGTCTCCCCTCCCATTGTATGCAATTCAATTATAATTAATACAAGTAAAAACGATTAAAAATGGAGATCAAATATGACAATGACCAAGAAACTATATGATTTTGACTGAGCTTCCCTTACCCCCCATCCCCCTAACCAAATGCACATGCGCGCGCGCGCGCGCGCGCGCGCGCGCGCGCACACACACACACACACACACACACACACACACACACACACACACACACACATCTAGTCCTGTTGTTAATACACAGATTTCAACAGAACTCAGACTGGCCATTAAAATTTTTACCATATTCATGAAGTCAATCAATCAATGGACAATAGATATATAAGTTTCTACATGAAACCGAAATTTGACTTAGATATCAATTATCAAGGAAGAGAAGCCTGTCACCATTTAATTTTCATTGTCATCAAATCTATCTTTACATTGGAACTGGTTTTTCGCAGCATCAGTCCCTTGGTTATCTCTTAATCAAGTCCTGCTCTCCTAGTAAGCTAGTTTTCCCAACCTTTTTTTGCGATGCTTAGCAGCACAACACACACACACAACACACTTGCATCCACAAAACCCATGAACATTAATTTTTGTGACGACATTCGCTGTTTCTATTAATTTAAAAGGATAATTCTTCATTCCTTTGTATAAGATACCATGTGGATCATTTTATAGTTTTGCTGCACATGAACAATTATGCAACACATGACGAATACTGTCTTGAGGTTCAATGGGTAAAAACTGCTTATTCCTTCATAAACATACTATATAATATCTGTGTATATGAAGATCCTAAAAACATTTTTTTTCTGGAAGCCATGCCTTAACAAGTTAAAATAGCTTAATAATAAAAGTTATCAAGAATAAGTAGACTAGAAAGTTCACTTCACCTTCTTGTTTTGAACTAAAAAAAAGTTTAAAGTAAAAGAAAATGGCACCAAATTGATTGGAAATCTGCAATACTCCATTCAGTGGGAATCCGGTCTTTGTTGACTTTTTTCTTCATGGAGGACAAGTGGGGATTTTCCTCTAGGAGAGCGATGCATCAAGTTCCCCAATCTTGGGACGCTCTCTCCACTGCTGAACCTCTTCCTGCTCTGATCTTGCTTTTCTTTGGTGATTATTGCAACCTCCGTATCAGAATCATCGTACGTGCCACCTTCAAAGTTATTTTTGTTTCCATCCTGCCCAGAATGAAGAGTGTGTGGAATATTCTGCATCAAATCTGGCAGAGAAATACCTGCTTGTGATATCTTCTCTGGGGGTATCAGCGCCTTCAGTTTAGCCACTGTGTTAAGTAAAGCAGTCCGTTCAAGCTCTAGGGTTTTCAAATGGGACTTCAGTCTGTTATGGCTGCCCTGAAGATTGCCAAGAGTGACCTCTAGTGTGTGGTTCTGATTGTGAGCCGTCTGGAGCTGTTCCAGCATCTGCATGTTTTGTCGTTTGAGACTCTGGTTGGCTTGTTCCAGTCTCTCAATGTCCATGTTCCCTTGCTGTGGTGACCACAACATCTCCTCCTGCAGGACGTGGTACTCCACCTCATAGGAATTCAACTGTTGGGAGATGTCAAGGTTGAACACCTGAGGACAAAAGGAACTTGACACATGAAATATGTGCTATAGTAAGTAAGAGCTGGAAACACAATCAGCAGTCAAAATACATTCCCTGTCGTATCATATTACATATATTAAAACTTTCGTGGAGTTTTGGGTTATTTTCATGATTGCTTGTGTAGATTAACGTAATTTACTGAAAAGAAACAGGGCAAGAAGAGGGGGGCTTTTTTCACACGTCTTAAAAAAAAAAAAAACACCCTTCCTGCTAAATACAAAAGGTTCTATAGTGCAGAAAGTAATACTGAGGTGAAGGTTCTGGTAGCTTAAATTATTTGCCAAAGTCAAAATATAATTCTCCTAAAGGAAAATAACATACATGTACGTATTCTAGCACATTCAATTTTTGAATATTCCACCTATGACCTAGATTTGGAAATAAACAAGAAAAGGAAAGAAAGAGGACAGACTAAGTACCTGATTGATGACTCTCTCCATCTGTATCATACTCATCTCAGGCAGGGTGGTCTTCAGACATTCCACGATGGTCTCAAAGCTGCTGCACTGCAGAACCAGCTCCTTATGGCTTCCCAGTAACACCAGCGCCACCTTGAAGATCACCTCCATACCCTGCAGGAATATCAGATCTGGAAGAAAACACCAAGACTACTGCAGACCATGCATGAATATGTTAATAACACTCCTCCTCATGTTTCTAATATACTTGAATCATTACAACCTACTCTGATTTCTACTCAATGCCAGGAGGAGGCGTGTAAGTCTGTTAATCTGGCTGCATTCAGCATGAGTCCCCCAGGAGTTAGTGTGCACTAGCTGGTGGGACCTAACTCATTGGCATTGGCGCCTTTGAGTAGGGTCCCCTCCACTCTTTCTTAGATGGGAAGTGTAGCATATTATGTCACCAGATGACAATATTTCACTACAGACCAGTATCTTACCTAAAGTTTATATTTTTTGAAAATAAGACTAACAAAACAATAAGGCATGTAACTGATTTGGAATAATATTAAATAGGTCAACTTAATTATGCCATGTTATTCTAATATATGTGTATGTGTTGTACAATATAATTCTAAACATCAGGTGCATACATGCATATTAAGTTAAACTGTACAATAAGAATACATCTACAATTATATAACAGAGTCATTTACCAAACACTCTGGCGACAAATCCCAGTGGAAACTGTGAGGCAAACAGAGTCAGGAACCAAGGGGCCGCATAGAGAGTGGGGTGGATCTCATTTTCCTCAAAATGCTCATATAGCTCCTTGTAGTGGTCGTGCAACAAACGCTGAAGTTGATACATTTGAATCTGGAAAATAAAGAATATTCATCGAGCTAATCTATAATGTTATTTTGTATTAAAAGCTTAAAGATGCATATTATTAGATGTATATGTAATCAATTCTCAAAAACTTTACCATTAAGTGAATGAGCATACAGTTTGCTTTAATAATTCCTCATATGCTAGATAAAATCCTTATTTCATATAGAGTATTTCCTAGAGTATCCTGCAGTTATGTTGACCGAGTTAAAATCATAAAGAATAAGTCCTAAGCCTATCCTTTGGCGAGAAACAAACAACAAATATGTTCCCACAAAAAAAAAAAAAAAAAAAAAAAAAAAAAAAAAAAATATATATATATATATATATATATATATATGTGTGTGTGTGTGTGTGTGTGTGTGTGTGTGTGTGTGTGTGTGAATTATCAAACTCGAAATGAAAAGGTTACATGACTTACTATGTGTAGCATACATAGCATATAATACCAAATTCTCTACACAAGCAGTAAACATGGGAGTTTCATAGACTATTTTATATCCCTGCCTCCTACCCCCATGTTCTAATATCTCTCCTTACCTGTAGTGAGGTCATGTCTGGCCTGTACTGTCTTCTGAACCCCATGTTCTAATATCTCTCCTTACCTGTAGTGAGGTCATGCCTGGCCTGTACTGTCTTCTGAACCCCATGTTCTAATATCTCTCCTTACCTGTAGTGAGGTCATGTCTGGCCTGTACTGTCTTCTGAACCCCATGTTCTAATATCCCTCCTTACCTGTAGTGAGGTCATGTCTGGCCTGTACTGTCTTCTGAACCCCATGTTCTAATATCTCTCCTTACCTGTAGTGAGGTCATGTCTGGCCTGTACTGTCTTCTGAACCCCATGTTCTAATATCTCTCCTTACCTGTAGTGAGGTCATGTCTGGCCTGTACTGTCTTCTGAACCCCATGTTCTAATATCCCTCCTTACCTGTAGTGAGGTCATGTCTGGCCTGTACTGTCTTCTGAACCCCATGTTCTAATATCTCTACTTACCTGTAGTGAGGTCATGTCTGGCCTGTACTGTCTTCTGAACCCCATGTTCTAATATCTCTCCTTACCTGTAGTGAGGTCATGTCTGGCCTGTACTGTCTTCTGAACCCCATGTTCTAATATCCCTCCTTACCTGTAGTGAGGTCATGTCTGGCCTGTACTGTCTTCTGAACCCCATGTAGAACATCATGTAGATAAGAGTATCAAATGCCTCCTCTTCTGGCATCTGAGGGAGAAAATGAAACATTTATGAAATTTCAATATCATTTACAGACGCTGACCATCAGAGGTTCAACCAGGATTCTGAAAAAAGTATAATTTCCTTTTTTTACAGGCCATCTAGGTTCCAATAAATAAAAATCTGGTAAAAAAACTGAAAAAGAGAGTCAAAAACACACCTGAATGGCTTCCTGACTAGTGCTGTGTCCACTATACAGATACAATAAAAAAACACAATTTTACATGTGGACAGCCTAACATGCATCAACAAGATACCAGTCATGTGGCTGATTAACAGGCTTCTAGTCTAAGCTGATCTCTGACTCCAATTACAAGACAGCCTTGAATAAACAAAGCAGCAACAATTATTGAGTGACTGCAAAGTAAGTGTACTTACATGCATTAACAAGATACCAGCCACAAAGCTGAGTCCTTGGCAGTAGCCGACCTCTGTGTCCAACAATGAGTATGCCTTGAGCAAGTTGAAGAGGGACAGTTGACCCACGCCCAGTGGAGTGGTGAAGTACTCGTGTGTAGGAAATGTACGACCTGGAGCAAAAAACACATGGTTTATAGACATGATTCTGGTAGTCAGAAAGTTTTCATTTATGATAGATCCAGAAATTTGAATTTTCATGTTGACTGTTTCGAGATAGTTGTGACCAAGTCTGTCAGAGTGAACAGACGAAACAGTCAACAGGTAAATCAAATATATAATCTTTTATGTTCCACTGAATTATAAAAGTCAGTTTACAATGACATGAATGCTGTAAAGTCATATACCTACAAACATAAACAACCACAAATATTTACCCATTAGCACTGCAAGCTCCTTTTGATAACCTATAGCAACCAAATCAATTTTGACACACTACATTTTTATTGGGGCTTGAGGCTTTGATTTTTTTTAGTCAGTTTTCATTACTTGTATCTTATACTGTGCAGTTTTTTTCAAAATATTCGGATTTTGGGCTTTAAATCACTTTTATTATTATTATTATTTGTATATCCCACCTAAGTCAATGAGTATTGCATGCTGGTGTGTGGTTAGCTGGCGCAGTAAGTCTTGATACGGCGTCTCCAGCTCAACATTGGGGAACTTCATCTTCAGCACCCCAGGGTGGTGCAAGCGGTGCTGCGCCACCAGTAACCTCCAAATGGCACCGCGCTTGGGTCGGGGGATTCCTGCGGGAGATGAGAGGAAAATAAATACCAAGATGTTCATGTTTTCAACGAGCAAAGATCAAACAACCAAATGTAGACAAATGTGCCAATCACTTACATATGTCACATTTGTAAGATTTATTCTAATAGTTTTATTCAATATAAAAATAATTTAAAAATAAAGTTATATCATCTTTAAGCGACATGTCCAAATAATAAGTTAATTAGGTTAATAACATTTTCACAATCATCATGAATAAAATCATAAGGTTTTGGATAAAACTTCAAGTATATGATTTTAAAATTAAGTTAAAACAAATACTGTAACACTCTTTTCAATTATTCCAGATAAATTATGCAAAACAATAACATTGAATAAAATCATCATGCAGCAAAAGTATCAATCAAAAACAAAATATTTCCAGTTCTAACACAATGCTGTGATAAAGCAAATATATTCACCTCTCTTCACTGCATCCAGCAGCTGATCAGCGTCAAATTTGTCTCCCGTCATCTGTTCCATTGTTCCCAGCATGCTCTCCCACTCCTTGGACACCGCTTTGAGACACGGCGTAATCTCCTTGTAGTCCAGCCTCTGACGCTTGTCTTGAACTGCGTCCTGGCGAGCTAAGGCGAGGAGAGAACAAGTTGAAGTTAACTGTTTTATTTTCTTCATTTAAGATTCTAGTACCTTGAGAAATCTTTTTAGAAAGAAATGTACAGCTATTCTGATGTAAAATTTCAAAGGCATATTACACAGCAACTTTAAACACAGCTTAGACTAATTTCAAACTATGAAAATCTTACTGCAGCAACAGCTTGAGATCAAATCACTGGTTAGCATCCCATGTCTTTCATACCAATAAATATAGTACCACAGAAGTAATGAAATCATTCTTAATGGTCCTCCACTTCACTTCCAGTGATAACAAAATTGACAGAACCACTCAAGTTGTGTTACAATCAAGTTCCCCTAGGGCTCAACATTTGTCTTAATAAATCAGTGTCAGTTAAAGTAATTTACTCAAAGTGTCTTCCTTTGGTTTCATAGTCTAAAAGACTATGGCTCCATCTACTGTCAAATAAGGGCAGTGACAGTAACAGCAAATATGGGCATATACAGAGCAGGCAGAACTTAGAATAGTCTGATTTCTGGTTTATGTGGAATGATTTGAGAAAGCATTATTATACCATATACACATAATAAACCTGTACCTACATACAATCATGCTATGAGATCATGCTGTTAATGTGACTATACACAATGTCTTGATGCCACATGCATGTTACAACACACTGCCTGAGAAAATGTTGATAAGATACACTCATGCTGGTGCTACAAAAATGAAACTTATAAACACAATCAAAGTTTTCCCTCCTACCAAAAAAAAAAAAAAATTATAATAAAAAAAATAATAATAAATAAATAAATAAATAAATAAATAAATAAATAAATAAAATAAAAATAAAATAAAAAATACTATCCAGAAACCAAAATGAAAATAGTATCAATGGTCTGTGGTACATGTTGTGTTATTTTGAAAAAAAATTAAGGTATATCACAGCAAAGCAAATGTTTCCAATAACCAAATTATCTAAATGTTAATTCATCTTTTTTTTCATGAAGGAAATTTGTTAGCTGATACAAAAATTGTTAAACTTTGCTTTTTACACTCTGTTCATTGTAAAGCACTCAAAACAATATATATCAAATAAACATAACAATTAAAGAAATAAAGATAAACTAGCTAACAAAACAGGGGGCATGACCTTCAAATACAGAGACAAATATATGGCATAAAACAGGAACTATAAACAACGAGAAAAAAAAAAACAACAACGATGAAAAGTAGTCAGTATATCTTAGATGTGCAATTTCCCTCTATGTCCCCATAAAATAATAAATAAAACATTCTTTGGTCAACTTAAGCAAGGAAGGTGTCTAAAGGAGGGATGGAGTGACTGGATTTGAAAGATTACCTGACAAAAAGATATTAGAACATGGGATCAAAAACAAGAAGTATTGCTAAAAAACTGCACACAGCAAGAAAAAACTAACAGCATCAAACTAGTTTAAAACAAAACAAAATGGCACCAATATAATACATTTTTAAACCAGGAATGTTGTGTTCTTGGAAATGCATTTTCCAATTTCTTTAATCTGTGCCTTTAAAACAGTCAAAGAAACAAACAGATAGGATTGTGTTGTCATGCTCAACATTCCATAACCAAACATGTAATCCAAGCAGAGCCTGAAAGTATCTGAACACATAGTACTTATCTGCAAACCCACTGCAACACTCAGCCAAAATACGAATCCTGCCACCAAACTTTAAACCAAATGTGTGAGCTATTACCCTGAAAAACTGACTGTAAAATTATCCACAGATTTCTTTGGAAATTTGAAAGAAGAAAGAACTGCCTCTTAAAAAAACAAAAGAATGGAATGCAGCCTAAATGATTAAAATATACTCAGCAGCCTAAAATATTCTAAAAGAAATAGAAGTACTATGTTCAAATTTAGCTCATTAGGTAGCTGATTTTTTCAGGGTACCAGCTGTCACTAGTAGGAATAGGAAAATAAACACCACACATATTTTGAGAAAATTATCCTGACTAGTAAATATGTCTCACCTGGAAATGTCACCACTAATTTTTCTCCGTAGATTATAAATGAACCTAGGGATTCAAATCAACATTAGAATGGAACTGAATAAAAGAGAACTAAATACTAGATAGCAATGAAACGAAAATGAACTAAATTAAAAATCGGATTAAAATTCAAATGGAAAGGGTTATATTCAAGGTCGTGGCTATTATTAGTACTGTGGTTTCCCTTTATACGGTTATAATTAAGTTAAGAGGAGAGATACATATAATATATGTAAGTGAAAAGCAAAAGAAGATTATTGTGGACATTAAGTTAACCTCTGCCAGATCCAATACACACACTACACCGGATCTTGGATCATAATTTTGTATTTCAAATTAAACACCAAATATTTAGCAAAACAGTTTTAAAGATCATTCTTGACTTTCTTTTATTACTTATTTAGCCATACCCTCAATTCTTTACATGAAAAGTGAACTGAAAACTTTGTGATAGCTCTAATTTCTGTTTTCAGTCTGACAGTATTTCCTGAGCTATTGCAAGGTTTTTCATCTTCCAAAAAAATTTAAAACTTTTTCAGGTTAATAAACTACTCTTACCTACAATAGTTAATAAAACATAATACCACTATAAAAGGTTTGTGCAATGCACGCACACACGCGCACACACACACACACAACCACATATTTCATTCACGTCCATTCTACAATCTCAGTCTATACCAATACAACTAAATAATACTGAAATGACTGTTATCATGACTGCCTGTAAACAAGTGCCAAATAAAGCCATTTTATCTCTCAAATTCAAGAGGTGTGGAATTCCTTAACGACATTACAGCAGTCAATTCTTAGGAACATAGAGCAATTGGAAGACTTCAAAAATCCCAGTCCCTCTAACAGATATTATTGTTATTATTTTAAATATAAGCAAAATAAATATGATTTTAAATATAAAGTAAATTCTGATAACAGCATAACTTTACATGCCTGACATATCTATTTTGCATAGAGTATAAGTTGGTGATATAGATTAATACGTAGTTTGTCTATGGATTAAACACTGCTATATCACTTATTGTATGTGTTACTTAGTCTAGCTATGTTGATTATAGTACTCTATGTATAGGTTAAGATTTAGAAGACTTGCCAGTTATGGTGCTTTGGTGATAATTGATATAGACATTCATTTTGAACTTATTCAGTGTGCTGAGAAAATTATGTTAACATGCTGAAATTTGTAAAAAGGTTATGATATACATGTACATACAGTTACTTATCAATAAAAGCTGGATTAATATGAAAAAATCATGCAATATATATATCTAAGCAAAATTAACTTTTAATATTACATATATAAAAAAATAAAAAATATATAAAAATATCCATAAAACCTGCTTTCCATACATTGGTTAATTTCCCTTCCACTTCATAATATAAAAATAAAAAAATTAAGATAAAGAATTTAAGCTGCTAAAACCCAATGTTTCCACTGCCCATATGCTACATATTTTGTTGCAATCTATTGGTTTTTTGTACCTATGATACTTTCCTTTTCAAATGTGAACCTACCCTGTAAATTCCTGTTTTCTTTCTCCATGCGAATAAGCAACAAAGTTTCCATTATTGCTTTCTTCCAGAGAGCTCGGATTGCTGATGAAGATTTCTTTTTCTGAGTAGCCTCATCTTCAAGTATTGCATTCTCATCAATTGTGTCCACTGAAATATACAAGGAGGTGGTTCATATTTGGTGGCGTTGTCAATGGCAACAGGTAGCACTGAAAGAGATACCATGGTAGCAGGTATCATGGCAACAGATACCATGGTAACATGGTAATAATAACTCTACAATGCTTCTATTACTAAACATAAGATATATTTCAAGGACAACCAGACTCTGAGGCTGAGTTACAGAAACTAGGTTGCAAGTAGCACTGCTTTTTACATCAATTACCCAAATATCATCAAATTCAAGAAGGCCATTTTTGTTATAATACATATTTTATAACCATATGCATGATACTACTTTAATTTTCTACCTCTGATAACAAATAGATAGGTACATATGCTTCAACTTCAAGATTTCACTCTGTATGAATAACTTAAGTATAAGATAACAAATAATTAAAAGATCTAGTTTCTGTTGCTCAAGGGGGGAGGGGGCTTAAGATTCTATCTTGTGTATAAAACTCTTTGATACTGAAGAACCTGTGTTCTGATTCATGGTTTGACAAATAGTCTATGTGCTATCAAAGCTGTTACCATGTATGGACTTCCTGCTGGACTTGCTGGTGGGGGTGACCACGCTGTGGAAGATGGCCTGTCTCCAGGACCCTCGTCTCTGTATGGGCGTCTTGGGGGTCTGAGGTTCCCCGGCACCATGGCTGTCCTGGGACTGGGTCGTGGACTGACTGCCTTGCTGTTGGGCATGGTGAAACCTAACAGATACAGGAATACAGATACACCTTGTCCATTTTAATAGTTTTTTAAAAAATATATTGAAGCAATTACATAGTTTATTAAACTGTCTTCAGTCTCATTTCTGCAAATAAAATGTCTTTGCTCTTATCATTTTTCTTCCTTATAATTCCACATTGATGGTATGACTGTATTGTTAGAATGTTAACCCCTTGTGCTGCAGGGGGTGCCTGGCTGGTCAAGTCAAAGACAATCATAAAACTGGCTGCAATCAATATATCACCCTACCTTGAGGTGTAAGTTTAAAGAACTCGGATGTGATTTTAGCTAGTAAAAAAAGATGGTCTTATGACTGAGGTTGACAGTGCCACAGAAGGCAGCAAATCTAAACAATAAACAAATAAATGAATAAAAAATAAAAAAATAAAAAAAAAGTTGCCACATAACTAATCTACACTTATAATTAAAGATTTGTTTAAACATTCTTAGATGTGGCTTTAATGCGCATTTCCCTCTGTAACCTCAACTCACATGCTCCTCCTCCTGGGAGTAGACACCTTAACACATTCCTGGTGATCCTTCTTCCCGTGCATGCTCGTATGGAGGGTCTTCAGCTCCGTCTGCTGCTCCGCAGTCAAGTTGGCTCCGACAGTGGAACTCCGTGGTCTCCGCTGTGATGCTGCAGACCCCCTGGGGGAGTCTCCGCCTGCCCATGGGAGGTCCTTGAATTCTTTGGTCATGGGGGAGGAGCAGGGGGTGGTATCTGGGGTGCTGCTCACAGAGGAGTCCTGGGGGGAGGAAAAAGGGAAAATATAATATTATAAAATCAATGAACTGTGAGGGTTCCTATAGACAGGTTACCTGTTACAGTAGGTCAGTAAGCCATGAGATGGTGTCTGCAGTATTTCATTTTGTTTACTGCTTACAGGCTGAAAGAGGATAATATTCTAAATCTGCTTGACAATTGAAGTCAATATCATTTTAATATGCTGATGAATAACTTATTAATTAAACTTTAAGTACAAGAAAATACGCAATTACAAGTTCTAATTTCTGTTGCTCTAGGGGGGAGGGGAGAGCTTGATATGCTGTATCTGATGTACAAAAATATTTTCTACAGTTACTGAGGAACTTTTATCACTGTATAATATATTATCAATTTATTTCAAAAATAATGACTGCAAACACAAAAACACTTAAACCATAAGTATTTGTCACACAGGCAGAACCCTTGTTCTCTGAACTATCAAGGTGTCTGATAACATAAGATCTTGAACATAAGATTTACTACACATAAATTATACCATATAAATGTGGAACTTTGTGTATGATATGTAAAAACAATTAGAAATGACACTGATGACGCTGTCAATTCTAAAAAAAAATATATATAAATGAATTACAGATAATGAAATAAATACATAAATAATTTAAACTAAATAATGACAATTATGAACATCAAGATAACATCTTTGATATATACACTTAGTTAACACTTCCCCACATACTATCCGAACCGAGGGTGGAAATGTTTTACTTACTGGTGTAGACGTTGCACCTGAACTGTCTAAGTCCAAGGAGGTCCAGCTTCTTTCTCGTCCATTAGCGTGCTGCTCAGGGGGAGCTTTCAATTTATTCTGTGAATGATAACAATTGCAAGCGCAGGGTTCACTAGCACAGCTAAGCACCATGGAAATCTATGCCATCTGAACTTTTGCATTCCATGTTTATGATAAATCACTGCTACTTACTTTTTTTTTTGTATTTCAGAAGGGAAGGGTAAGAAAATGCTTGTTGAAATTTTTTTCTTAGTTTTTTATGGAGGGATTGTAAATATCAGGGTCATAATCATAAACTTAGCAGTAAAAATTCAGACTTTGCCACTGACCATTTTATACATCTATCTGCTCATCTCTGAACATTTCCTACACATAGAAAATAATAATTTTGTCATCACTAATAAAATTAGATTAATATTTTGAAATCAAAATCTGTTTGCATCAAACAGAAAATATGATAAAATCAAAAACCAAATAAAGATAATCAATTGCTATTCAAGCATAATTTAAGTTAAACATACAATAATTTATACAATAAACAACCACAAGGCAGCAACGGACAAACAGAAACGACCAGCACAACAGCTACTCCATTTTAAAATTGAAATAAATCACAATCATTCCACTGAACTTCTTCAGTGTCAACTGAAATTTCTAACACAAGTTGGCCAACATCTGACACATACCACAACAAAACTCACAGATAACAGAATTTCATACTGCCCTCTACTCACCCTGATTAAAATGTCAAATGAACTGGCTAGTGACTTCTTAGCTTTGGACTTAAACATCTCCAGCCCAAACCTGGCCTTGTTCTTGTTGTCTACTAGGTTAAACTTAAATATAGATACAACATACGCCAGTTACCATTAGGGGCTTAATCCAGATATAAATATTTCAAGGTTTTTTTATTTCCCTAGAAAAAAAAATGGTTTCGTTTTTGTGATTTTGAAACTTCAGCAAAGTTCTGTGGCACTCTAATTTCATTATATATGCATAATTATGTAAAATGCCGAATAGATTCTATTTGACATTAATAGCAATTTCCTTTTTTTTCTAATTGTTCTGCTACTGATCAAATTATCAATTCCTCCTCATCACCAAGGCAGGGTTTGGCAAGCAATCTACGCACAACCCACAAATTATAAACCTGTCCTTACTTCCTGCTTCACACCACCGCCACCACCCCCACTCTTGCCAGTGTCACTGATGTGGACATGCTCCCTCTGCTTCACCTCGCACAGTTGCCGTAGCAACATCATCAACACCTCGTTCATTTCCTGGTAGCCGGATGGATCCTCTGCCTGGTATGAGACAAGTCGTTATATTATATGGTTCAGTTTAACAACAAAATAATATACTCAGACATGATTTGGGTTATTAAAAAAAAAAAAAAAAAAAGGGGGCGGAAATGGCTTTGTGGCCCTACAGTTAGGGGCAGCGAAATAAAATTTTTCATTATTTCAAAGTTCACACAATTTTTATCAATTATTTCCAGAGTCTACAGAGATGATGATCAAATATTGAACAGAATACCAAGATCTGTACATTCTTGGAGGCAGCTAGCATGGAGATTGAGGCAATACCTTGAACTTTGCTATAATGTCTTCCCTCTCCACCTCTGGGAGAGCATCCACTCTGCTGTAGATAAGAGCAAAGGCTTTCTGAGGCAGTAATCCTGGAACACAGACATCAATTTTATTATAAATCTTCAATGAGGATAAATGGATTAAAGCATATCTTTACTAAATCTTCCAATAACCATGCACCATCTTTTTCATTTAGGTACTGAGATATTAGCCTGCTTGAAATTGGAAATGTGATTTAGAAAAATCTAGATGAATGCACTGGCAAAGAAACATTAACTGTGTATGTTATTTTATAATTTCCAGACAGGGGGTGCTGGCAATAAAGGGCCATAGTGTTTCAGTGTTAATTTTCTACCCCCTCCATTCCTTCTCCCCTATTCAAACAAGTACACACATGCATGCATTCTCTCTCTCTGTCTCTGTGAGAGAGAGAGAGAGAGTTGTAAGAAGACAGAATTGTTTGCCACATTGGGGGGTGCCACAGCTTTATTCTGTCTGTGTAATCCAGTGCTCACCTTCTACTTGTTGGCACAACTTGTGGAGCTGGTGCATGGGGCACTGCTCACACACCACATGGTTCTTGGCACTTTGTTGAAATGCATTGTGGAAAGAACGCTTTAGATTCTTCATGATTTCATCCACCTACAACCAAGATATTATTTAATACTTTATAGAATGAAAGTTCTGAAAGGAGCTGCAGTTTTGCCAACACATCTTTTTTATAACATTTACTATATAAATTACAGCTTCCCCTTAAAAACATTGTCATTATCATTCCCCCCCCTCCAAAAAAAAAAGGTCACAATTTTTAAAGAATAATCCCATTATGCTGAGTCTTGAATTCTACCAAACAAAGCCACCCAGAAAATTTAACGTGATTAACAGTGGTGACACAGACAGACACAGTGATCAGAATATATACTGACAGAAACAAAAGCTGACCTAGACAATGATAAGGTATCAGACAAGTATCATTTGCAACACAATACATCTGTTGAATGATAATGGAGGAAAGTTCACAAGTAGAAGTAATACTTGCCACTGACTCTGCGGCACATCTGAACACATAACACATGAAGCCGCCGCACGGTTCTCTGGAGATGAAACCAAAATGGTCCACTTCTCTCACACCCTGGAAAAAAATTACTCTTAATATTTTTTTTACTTGAGGATTTAATTTACAAAACCAAAAAATACCTTATTTAAAACATTAACAAAAGAGCATCACCAGTAATTGCACACAAGCTATACCATAAACATTGTACTCACACTTTCAAGCTTTTTAGTGCAAACCAATTTCTTATGGGAAATCATTCACAGAAATCATTCATAGAAATTATAATTGCAACAATTTCCCCAGGGAAAGAAACAAACCTGTGAGACAAATGAAATGTCCTTAAATTTCCTTTCCAGACTGACAGTTTTCTTGTCAGGGCTGATGAGACAGATTTCGTCGAAAGCAATCTGGAACAACATAGTTCTGTTATGCTCCCCGGGAGTGGGCAGATGACTCTGACCAATCAGAACACTTTTCATGAGGTTTTTGGAATCTTTGTGATGTTTGTCGTCTGACGCTGTGTGATTTACTAAAGACTGCGTTTCTGTCGCAGAGGAGTCTTTCAAGGAGTCGTCAGATGACGAAACATGCTTGGCCAGTCTATCTTGTGAATTTTCCGCTGAGCTGCTACTCGTCAAGAACACGTCCCCGCTATTGCTGCTACCAGTGCTATCAGTGCTGTTACCTCTCAACTTCTGTGCCTGTGAGGAAAGCTCATTTTCTTTAACTTGGACAGAATTTTCCAAGTTGACTGGAAGGCTTTGTATACTTGTCCCACTACTGTGACGTTGTCTTTGTTCTTTCTCTTGGGCCAGTCTTTGTGAGCGTTCTGATTCTTTCTGCTTGAACATAAGCACTGTTTCATCGATGAAAGATGCCGGGGCTTTCTTCTGGGCAACTGATAGCTTCCCTTAGTAAGAATATAAAGAACCACATATGATATAACAACCATAATTCTGAAACAATATATTGAAAATTTAATTTAAATGAGCTTATCTGCAAGAAAAAATACATTAGATTTAGTTTCATATTAATTCTTAGCAAACAAAACAAGAGAAAAAATTTGTTGAACATAAAAGTGCATTGAAAAAAAAGCTTCATCTCTTTACCAGTAATCCATCTGAATCAAGAATTCAGAAATTTAACTTTTTTAATCCATTTAAATTCAGAAACGAAATAATCCTAATAACTGAGCAGACTAACCTGAATAAAGCACCTCATAGAACTGGCACCCAGATCTCATGAGTTCCCCCATGTTATCCACAGGTCTGCCCTCCTTACTGTGCTGCTGATGGTGGATGTCCTTCACAACTTCTTTGGTGGCTTCTCTAATAGCTGTGAACAACTCTGGGACCTAAACAAAACATAGGTTCACAGTGTGAGTCATATTGCATATCACTGGCAATTGAACCCAGGTGATCTAGCCACTGATAAAATCTGTGACCAGACAGTCAAAGGTTGAGTTCACAATACATCTATCATACAACATCGATCCAACTCCCTAGGAACTGTCACTGAATGTAATCAGATTTAACTGAATGACATGCCTTTAATTTGTGTGGGCTCAGATTTTGGAAGCTTTTTCTTAAGTAAATAACCCTAAAGCTGCTGAAAAGTCATGTCATTCAGTTAATCTGATTGAAGGGACAGGTGTATCCGATCACTTTGTACCGGGTGACATTTTGGAACTTCGGTAACTGATAACATGTGATCAGACAGTTTATTACAATGAAGATCAATTTTACCTGATGACTTCAAACTTGTTAGTTTATCTCCTTGTTGACTGCTACCACCAGAATATATTGTGTTATCTATTAGCTATATGTATTACTGGGGTAGAGTTAACACTCGCCAATTTAGCCAAATGCTAAAACTGCCCTTAATTGGCTAAAGAAAACGGGCTTGATTTGACTTGTTTTAGTCAAATTATAACCATTTCGATAACAAATTGACAAAAAAGTGGTGATTTGGCTAAGCGAAAAAAATGCTAGTGTTACCCCAGTATTATACAGGTATATTACATAACCACCCCTAAATACAAAAATCTTGATCAGATATCACTGCTTATATAAATGAACACTAACACTAAAAATCTGACAGTCTTTGCTAAATTAACTGAAATCATCTTTCATTTTACTTCAAAGTGAACAACTGACTCTAATCCAAGAAAACCAAAATTAGTCCATTCAAATCAAAGTTTTCATCAGTTCCCAGCACAGACCTTGACCTTACCTTCTTACTTTGAGAATTGAACTGAACACAGCACAAAACATAAGTGTTGTATATCTCAAACTTGAAGCGATTTATAACCAGCCCAGTCAACAACTTTATTCTAAATTTCTGATTGCCCTATACTGTCAACAGCCAATCATACTCAGTTTAAAAAAATTTACAAGCCGGATTTAAAACAGTCAGGCTAGGTTGTAATAAGTAACTTGCATTCATGGACATGAGCTTTGAATCAAGGTGTGCCTGGCTTTAGAATGGTTTAAATACATTGTGATCAGACTTAACCTCATGTCTTTCTGAAGAACAACAAGGTCCAATGCACAACTTCCAAGAAATCAAATTAAAAATATTTCAGAACTGCTTCAAATTTGGAACTTTCATCCCTTCTGAACAGGATATAAAGCTCTTACAAGCTGGTTAATGATTAACCAATGTAAATTTTTTCCTTACCTGTTTGCTTTAAGAGCTCTGTGGATATGAAATCTGAAATCCTACACTTTGCACTGCTGCACAATATTACCATAGTTTCTATTAATGGAATTTGTAACTTTTTATATAATTAGGACCCCACTTTCCAGATAAACAGTATTTACTCAGCAATTTCGAATATCTTATTTTGTACATTAACTTACTATTTTTTCAAGGTGTATAATTTCTTTAAAAAAAAAAAACCTTGGGACTTGAACCCAATTTATCATTTAAATCGAAATAATTCCTATCAACTTTTCCAGACAAATTACTGAAATGACACAAACACATGAAGGTAATTAAAAGGTTTTGTTCAAATTTACAAAGCAATCACCGTTTATGTACATTATGTTTACATCATATCTGTAGCTATAGCGCTAGTTGACAAATGCTATCAATTTCATATACAGGCATATTTACAGATAAGTTAATTCATTTTAGTTTGGCTTTCATACTCTGTCCCAGGTCAATCAAATTTGCACAGAAAAAATGCCAGCATGTTCAATACAGGTGCATGCATTTACTAGTATCTGGTGATACAATGTATTTCAAAGAGGGGTTCTTTTCTCTCAAAACTTTTTAACTCTTAATTAGTAGACTCAAATTGGGGAAAGACAATTCTTTTGAAGACCCCTTGCCTGTCAGGTGACTGATGGAAAATATCCCACTGGTTACGAGGGTTGCCCCCCCCCCCCTCCCATCCCCCTTCAACAGCTAGCACTCACCTTTCTCAGAACGGCTAAAATGTTTGGCATCATCAAATGCACCAGGAAGTTTTCCTTATTTATGTGGAAACCAATTTTTCATGATAGATAACAGCAGTTATATAGTTCTCAACTAGATGTCAGCTCAAAATGGATCCTGCAAACTCTGGTCATTGCTTTACTTTAAGTTTTGTGAAAGAAGATAGTCAGAGAATTGTTCATGTGTACTCTAACAGGAAATGAGTAAGCTCTGAGGAACTGTCCTTTTGTATAAAGGGGTTTCCTCTGAGTAAGAAAAGATGATGTTTCTGAAAGAGAAACTGGGCAGAAAATCATAGTGTGAATAAAAATTACCTTTTACTAGTGTGCAACCAACTGCAATTATTAAAACTTCCAGAAACAGTAGTTTTTATTTAGAAACACCCCTGAAGAGGAAGCTGACTAAAACATGGGTACACAGGTCATCAAACAATTCCTAACTACAGACTTGGGTCATATCACTTTCTCGTCCTGTTCATTCAGAAAAGGTCTTGCGTACACTGGAAAACACTTCATATGACTTCTGCTTACTGAAAGGTCTGACTGCCTACAGGATTACAGGCAGGAAATGTTCAGGAGGTTATAAAAAAAATCATCCTTTCGGACAAGGTCCACTCTGAATCCACCTTTGACCTCGGTTCTATGCCATTTTTCAGGTGAGGTCAACTACTGGGGTAAAAAGTAAATTTTAAGAAAAGAACCTTCCTTTTGAAATTGCTGGCTACAAGGATGGCTTACCATAGGGTTTTTAGGCCCAAAATGATAAGGGGAGCCCTGTGTCCCTAAGTGTGGTAGCACTAAGGCATTTGTGGTTTAAAAGCTTAAAACAAGTTTTTAATGCAATCAATGTGATCCACTGGCTAACCAAGATGTATAACATAAGCAAAGACAATGCGACCAATGCTAATGTTTATGGTTTACTCAATGACTTTTTTTTTGTATTTCAAACAGATTTTTAAATGGATATTAAGTACAAAAATAGCTCAAGATTTTAAGTGAGAAAGGAAAAAACAACCCAAAAAGCACCATTATTGAAATCAGTAATACAGCAGCCTAAACCCCTAGTGAGCTAATAGACATTGCATTATAATTTGCCATTGAAATAGCACAACATTACCACATGCAATCTAATTCCAAAAGACATTTAATGTTCTGCCCTGTTATTTTTCCCTTTCTCTGAAAAAATGAAATCCACAGGGTATGAACAATCCACAAACAGCATCCAACTTTCAATCAAGAGCAGAAGAAATATGGCACTCGATCAATATGTCCTTGATAATCAAGGGTCCAACATGAATACAAGCAGTTCCAAATGACCCCCCAGTTCCACTTTTCTTAGACTGGGTTCTCATAGATTTAGATCGATCTGTCTGGATTGACCTAACTCCCTGGGGGTTCAGGCTAAATTGTTGTCAGCGGAGGTTAATTACCCCCTTACAGCATTTAGTAGGCAGGACAGACTTTTAAGTTGGCTAATCTGACAGGCAGACCGCAATCTAGTGAGACTCCCCATGGGGATAGACTGATTTAAAATCTGTGGAAATGCAGTCTTAGTTATCAACTTAGACCCAGGATTGAATGAGAGTACCTGGATATACATAGATTGTCAGAAGAATTGAAAAGATGCAGATATTGATTATCATTTATCTTACATTAATTCCGAATGAAGAAAGAATGAGAAGAGGGTTATCAGATACCACAAGCAGGGTCCACAGTATGTGGTGCAGATGCGTTACCTAATTTTGCCCGATTTCACTTACTTTGAAATACATTATTGAACCTATGGAAATAAGTTCATGTTTCCTGTCAATTTGGACCCACTAATTTGAATATACCTATAAACCTAACTCAGAACAATTTGAACCTACCAGTACCTATATAACTCTGAACGATTTGGACCTACCAGTACCTATATAACTCAGAACAATTTGGACCTACCAGTACCTATATAATTCTGAACAATTTGGACCTACCAGTACCTATATAACTCTGAACGTTTTGGACCTACCAGTACCTATATAACTCAGAACAATTTGAAAGCTAAAAATGAAACATCCACTATCTTATTTTTTACTTTTCTTTTTGTGAGATTACGCCCTAATCTGGCACTCTACATATAGTCTCAAATCACTTCCTCGTTATAAAAAATAAGGAAGTAATTAAATGATTGTTTCTTATATTAATTTAGCCTTCAATTTGCATGGCTCTGAGTGAGTTACCAATGCAACCCAGCTAAATTCTTATATAAATGTGCATATTCTTCTCATAATTTAATCTTCACTGATGGTATAAAAATACACATTCTCTCCCTAGATAGCATATGTGTATGGTTTGAACTTACTAATACTATTGTCTGCTAAACAAAAACTGAGGTTATGCAAAGGTACAAATGAAGAATCACTAAAAAATAAAAAAAACAACAACATATTTTGAGGTCACAGCCACATGTCGCAATATTGGGATTGCCTTACACGCTACCACCATTACCAGGAATTTACTTTTTACCTGCATTAACTTATTTTTAACAGCATGACCTGGGGCTTTCACATCACCAGCATTACCTTGAACTTAGTTGTTCCAGGTATTACCAGGTAAATGTTTGTTATTGTGACTGGACTCATGTGTGGTTTGTATTAGCAGAAAAAACTCTTCATGTTACTGTAAACAAAAGTGCCAATAACATCATATAAATAAATCAAACAGTTTTACCTGCTTATCCTAAGAATGATGGAATACAAATGTTAATATGCTGATAGTCAGAATCTACTTCGTAGTTTATAATCTGAATTAAAGAAAATAAGAAGCAAGTTTCAAATGCCTCACATATTTGGATTTGTAATATTTCCTATTTTCTAGCTTTTCAATTAAATTCTTGCTCAACAAACACAACCCATGCCTAACAAACACAATAACTACACAACAAATATTATGATGCCAACAAAGTCTGCAGTGGGTAACTAACATAAGCACTTTTATTTTATTTATGTATCTATTATATAGCGCGTTTATATTATTCTTGCAAATTAAATAAAATGTCTGACAGTCATGAAGTCTACCTCTGAAAATTTGAATCCACCTGCTAAGAAAAAAACTTTGTCATTCTCAGACATCAGCTACCAAGCCTTTATTGATCTGAAAATATATATGATAAAAGTGCAATTTGAAAAAGCCATAAATCTCAAGATATATTCCACACGTTATCATATATACAAGTAGGAGTGGGCTGGATGGTAAAAAAGTCATATATAAAATGAAAACAGGAAATGAGTGGGAAGGGATGGGGTATGACATGAACTAGGTACATGACAATGATAACAGACAGTGCCAAAAATTTCAGACTGCTTTGTTTTTCTTTTTCTTTTTTGTTTGTTTGTTTGTTTTATTTAGTAGCACTATAACTGCTACCAAATTTCACCATGTATTTGAACCAGCACCCAAACTTGAATGTTGAAATGTATTTGGAATTCTTACAGAGGTGTCACATAGGGATGTGTATATTGTGCCTGTGATTTTAAAAAAAATTAGTCATTTACTTTTACAAATGACTTGTTCTAAAAGAAATGAGTTGCTTAGCTGATAAGGAACTCTGAATAATCTACTATGGAACCTAATTACGCAGAGATAGCAGAAAATGGCATCAATCTGAGAGAAAACAGGTTCAAATAGAGGACAGTTTGAGACCTTCGCACTCTTCAAATCACCTGCTCTTTCTGTCAAGCCAACAAATCATGCTTTACAGCTATTTAATTTAGCTTCTGTGGCCACCACAGGTTAAAGAAACAACCCATAAAAATCAGTGGGAGGCAGAGAGCAGAGGTGTGATGCGATGCGGAAGTTAATTAACCTACCTGTTTTATAGAGATTTGCACTAGACGGAAGGTGTGGAGTTTGCGCTCATATTCCATCTCGATGTTGTGATGTAAGCTGGAGTTGAGGCACATGCCACACTGGTAACGTTGTGCTTGGGGATCCATCGCCACATGGAGAACTTTATACAAACTACATTATTTTTTGATAATTTACAAGCTATAACCTCAAACAAATACACCTTTGGATGTTTTCACCTGCACTGGCCTCCATCCTAAGTTTTTCTCAAAACATGTCACAGGGGCTTCCCGTTTTGAAGTTTGACTCATCGAGTTTCGACACCAAGATAAGCACTTCCCAGTTCTGAGCATGTTCAAAACAAAAGGACTTTAGTCATTCAGCTACTACTTATCTTTTTAGTTCACTGCTGACTAAAAATCCCACCACTAATTTTCACAATTACTCCAGCTTCCAATGCATAACGCATTTATAAGAAAGAGTGTGAAAAACAAAGCCGCGTGAATCATAAAGCCCCAAACATGATGTTCTGTTTTGCAATGCCACATATCCAGGCACGCAGAGTTTTGTTATAAAAACATATCCTGGTATAGTCCTTGAAGCAAAAACTTATGAAAAATCCAGTCAAAAACAACCGATTCTGTCATCAACTCCTGGCATGATATAGCTAAAATTGGATACAGGTCTCCTCCTCCTCCTACAAGTCCTATTAGATTTAACATTTTCAATACAAATGCAGAACAAAAATCAGTGCAAGATGCACAGTGCATTCCCAATGGACACACTGTGAGAGAAAACAACAACAATAACACTACTCTGTAAAAATATGTGAAGCAAATAAAAATCTGGGACCTAACACTCAAAAATGCTTCCAAATCACTGTGTGATTTCCTTTCCATGGCCCTAGAAATATTTGTTCCTTTTGTTGACAAGTCATCTGGGATCTCATTAAACTCCATCTTAGTAAGTACAACCCTTCAACAATACTCCCCTTGATACGTCCAGTGTACTTTGTGTAAGTCAGGCAGCTGATATTGCTGACAAAAAGGAATAAAAAATAAACAAAACCAGCCAAATGACAAATCTGAACTTGACACAATGTTGTTCTTTGTTTCAGAAAAATATATGTTTACATCAGGTAAAAATTTTGTCTGTTACTCTGGGCTTAAATTACAATAAAGCTATAACACTTCTGCCTCATTTATCTTAGAGTCCACAACCTTTCTGTCAATATTTTGATTTATTATTCCTTGTTTTTTGCTTATAAGGCCCAAGAAAAATGCCACACATTCAAGGAACTTTGATAAAGTCTTTACATTTAAGTGAGAATAAAGCCCAGGAGATCAGACCACTTAAAAATAAATCTGAACAATTTGATTTATTCAGCTGTTCTATGAGCAAATGTATCTTTAATTCACTTACTAGTATTTATTCCATCTATTTTTAAGAAGCAAAAATTATAAAAATTATAGACACTTCAAGTCAACA
The DNA here is from genome assembly GCF_051362555.1 of Lingula anatina. Lineage (NCBI taxonomy): Eukaryota > Metazoa > Brachiopoda > Lingulata > Lingulida > Lingulidae > Lingula > Lingula anatina. Next base: position 29,805,680 of record NC_141769.1, on the reverse strand, counting down.
TATGGAAGACATTTATTCATTCCATTTATAACATTGCTCTCTACACTTTATTGACTTGTGAACCTTTAAATAAATTAGAAACCTTACTTTATAAATAAGAAAATATATTTTGCATAATGTGAAATGCACCAATAAAATTACATAACAATGTATAAGGTCACAAATGTGTGCAAAAGTGCAGGATTAAACTGAACTAACACAGTGAATATTTTTTAAATGTTTTAAGAACAATATACCCTATGTGCAAATAATGTAATCTCCAAGATATAAGTGACAAGTTGTTCATAATATTACTAGTTCTGTTCAATTGTTATACAGCCACAGATGCTGACTGCTGATGACTTTTATTACTCATCTACTTGAGAAATTACTTCCAAATCAGACAAAAAGGAAGCACTCAGATATACTAGTAGCAGTGTAACACAGTGGCTGGGTTTAGGCACTGGTTGTGGCTGAAACTAACCCAAAAGTACTCTCTTCATCATAATATTTACATTCTCATTTTGAATTAAAATAAAATACAACATTTATACCTATTTTTTGGATTATCTGCTTCAACAGAGATATAAGTAAACCTAAGCTGAACACAGAATTAAGGCTCTATTCCCATAGATTTTAGATCGATCTATCCCCACGGGGAGTCTCACTAGATTACTTTCAGATAATCCGACTTAAATGTCCGTCCCGCCTACTACAAGCTGTAAGAGGGTAATTAACTTTCGTGTCCACCCGGCTGACAGCTATTTAGCGTGAACCCCCAGGGAGTTAGGTCGATCTAAAGTAGGTCGATCTAATCTATGGAAATGGGGTGTAAGACTTGATGTATTGCGTCTTGCCTACTGTGCTGATTTAACTATCACGTCGAATCATCAATATTCACAATTAACCATTATTATAAGGATAAAGCTGTGTACAGCTGAGCTGTTGAATCTACATAATATGTAAATGAAATTAGTGTAGTAGGCACCTGAATTATCAGTAATAGAATCTTTCCGTGCGGAAAGTAAATTTAAGGTCATCAGAGAATACCACGTAATATGTTCACTGAAAATGAGTCCACCTACATCTTCCCTTTGCTGCCATTTACTAAATCACCCTAGAGAGACAACTTCATTGAAACAAATGGATTGCAAGAGGATATCCAACTGCTGAAACCCAGAAGATTAATTTACTGCGCCAACACCTTTGCCTCTAACAAGTTAATTCTGCTGAGTGTTTTACACCTACATTACTATCAGATCAATCCTAGAAATTCACCAAATCCACCATATCAGTTTTAGTATGGTTCATTTACCTACAGGGTGAAAAAAGGAAAAATATTTCAGCTACCTTGTAGTTATAGGATTTAAAAACAAGGCAGCAAAGCTGTCAAATGTACAGACAAAAAAAGAAAATAGAAATGCAGAAAATGGGTCATTTTGTCAATTTTGATGCAATAATAAATATTGCCTATAATAGCACTGTCAATCAACACTGAATTTTAATCATGCACAACAGGTAACATGGTCAATAACAGGAGCAGATCCAGAGGTATTTTCTGACAGTATTCCAAATTATCTTTGTTGATCCACCCTCTATTTTTGATGGTCTTCTAACAGAAAAAAACAGATACTCATCAATGTGAACTTTAAAATCTGACCATCTTCTGAAAGACCCAGAAGACGGCCTCAATCCACCCCTGCAATAAGATTACAGTTTCAGGACCATGAGAGTTCAAATTCACATAATGAAAATCCCAATATTTGAAAAATGATGACAGTGCATAAAATAATATTACGTAATGTTTAAAGACATAAAAACCAATGCAACTGCTTATGTGGAAATACAGAAAATGTGAAGAGCTTCAGGTGGATGGGAGCTGAAAATGCCAGTGTTTGAAAAAAATTTTTAAAAGACAAAAATATTCCAATAAAACTGCTATTCAAACTTTTAATCTTGCTATATTAACATGATATGAATAACCCCAATGTGTTTGAGGATAAAACAGCATTAATGTTGGCATTAGACAATTTTTTTTCTTTTGTAAACTTTGCAATATTAAACAATATTAACCTGCATAATTATCACTAATTCCTAATTATGTGACACAGTTAAGAGAGCTTTACCTATGGGGCTTTACAGGGAAATCTCAACGAGTGTTTTATGTAATCCTATTTAATGGGCACTTGGAAATTAATAAGGCAAGTGATTTTATAGCTCTTAATTTAGCTTGTGACTACCCCAAGGGACAATTACCACTATTCATAAACAGTAGCCCCATAGAGCACTCTATAGAGCTGCACTACTTCCAAAACAGAAAACAATCACACTGATTTTCCAACACAAACTGCACTTCAGTCTTACGAAACTTTTCAGTTAGTTTGAGAATCATAAGTAATATGGTATTTCCCTAGTGGTCATTCCGGCAGCGATGTACAAAATAGGGTTTTCTTCAACTTTTATCCAATATAACATAATGACCATCAATTTTTAATAATAAAATAAAAGTATCATGGATATTCAGAAAATTTGACATGGAAAGGTCTTCAAGGCCATGGAAGTTCAGAGTCACACCTTCAAAATGCCAAAATGTAAACGAGATAAACTGTACTGAAATGATTTTCTTTCCACTTTCAACACTTTTTTTACACATAACAAAATAATCAATTTACTGTCATTTTTAAATGAACTAAGAAAATTGTTGACATGGGAAAAATGTCAATAACAATTTTAAATGTCCAGTTTGCCCCATTCTAAGATTCTGAACATGGTGAATGATTGAATCTGACAAACTGTAAAGATGAGTTTATTTCCATTTTTTTTTTACACTTTATTACACAATGCACAATAACAGGTTTACCATCATTTTTACATAATCAACTAACAATATTGTTAAGATGTAGAAAATGTCAAAGGAACACCTTTACATATTTAATTAGTTTTTTTTTTACACTTTATTACACAATGCACAATAACAGGTTTACCATCATTTTTACATAATCAACTAACAATATTGTTAAGATGTAGAAAATGTCAATGGAACACCTTTACATATTTAATTAGTTCACATATGAGATTGTTAACATGCCTAAGAATTAAATCTGAAGAAAAAACACTAAACCAAAATTCTTCACCAAAATTGAACCGATCAAACTTATTTTTGAATTTCATCTGTATTTCAGTAAGACTGATCACCCCTGTGAATTTCAAGACAATTGGCCGATTGATTTTCCTTGAAATGTGTTATCGGTATTGCATATATGCTGAAAAAAGTGAAAAAACAGCATAACTTCCATAAAATTGCTCCGATCACCCTGATTTTCAAACTTGACCTGCGTATTATGAATATTCATCAGTTCTGTAAGTTTCAAACCAAAAGGTAAAACGGTTTTTCACTTATTGTGTTATTGGTGTTACATATATGCTGAAAAAAGTGAAAAAACAGCATAACTTCCATAAAATTGCTCCGATAACACTGATTTTCGAACTTGACTTGCGTATTATGAATATTCATCAGTTCTGTAAGTTTCAAGCCAAAAGGTAAAACGGTTTTTGACTTATTGTGTTATCAGTGTTGCATATATGCTGAAAAAAGTGAAAAAACAGCATAACTTCCATAAAATTGCTCCGATCACACTGATTTTCGAACTTGACCTGCGTATTATGAATATTCATCAGTTCTGTAAGTTTCAAGCCAAAAGGTAAAATGGTTTTTGACTTATCTTGTTATCGGTGAAAGTGCACGGCGACGACGACAGACGCAGGTGATGGCTATATGTACAGACACATCTGTGTCTGTACATAAAAAAGTAATAACAGTATTTAATGGTAAGGGAACATGTGTCTAGCACCAGCAATCTTTTTTTACTTGCTGAAGCATTTTGGTTTCATTCAGCAATCATTACAACATTCAAACTTCATGACAATAAAGATTCAGTAGGCCACAGTCTCATTTATTCTCGCCTTTTATCTTTTTGTAAACAACTTCAATCTTGGGTAAAATTCAAGGCAATCAAATAGACAAAACACCACAGTCTCCTGTGAGTGAAATTGAAAGTAAAGCATTCATTTATTTCTCAATTTGCCCAAGCACTGAGGGCTTTAACTTTGAAATCAGCAGTCCGTTCATCATTTCCTTTCTGATCAATAACATCACAAAAAGCCCCACTTGTTTCCACTGAAATGCTTTAATAACAGGCAGAGAAACAGAAACTGGAACTGGCTTGCCAGATTTGTGTAATAATACCCTTCAAAGGATGGTTTAATGAATGTATTTTTAGTTAGAAGATCTTTAAGGATCAATAAAAGCTTGATAAGAAGTGAACATTGACATATATTCATCTAGTTTTCAGCAGTGCCACTGAAGCAAGCAGTCTGTCTAACTCGCAGGCAGAGGTCCATATTCTACGGATCAAAGTTTCAACTTTCAATCATAATCAAGATAGATTCTTATTCCTCATATCCTGCCAGAAACACAAATGGAACTAAAGGCAATTGTTCTCTCATGTTCTGCAGCTGTCAAAGGCATACAGACACATTACTAGTATATATCACAGCCAAGGATCAAAATCAATGTACGTAAGCCCAAAATCAGAAACCTAGATATAAACACTTCTTTTTATGATGAATATTCCCTATCATAAAATGCCAAAAGTACTTTACAATCACAAACATCCTGGATTCTATGTTTTTATATGAAATATTTTATATATCTCAACAATGTTCATTCCAAATCAGGGTGGAGATACTAAATATATAAAAAATTCTGCTCTGGTGAGTTCTGTGACTGTCCACTCAACAAGTTTAGTGTATTCTTTCTTTTAGCCTTTTCTTGGATCAATTTCCAATGTCCAACTTAAGAGGGAGTAAAACAAATTGATGCTGTGTTATGATTGAAAAAAAAAAAGAGGTAAAATTCTTAATAAGTTACAAGTCGCTTTAAGAATCTTTGAAGTATACATATCATATAAGTGATAAAGGACAACACATTTACCAATCACAGACCAATCATTGAGCACATATATGAAGACACAAAGTACACATTATTATCTTAGGCAAAACTTCTGGGCAGCTATTATTTAAACTATAAACTGAAGTCACCTATTCTGCTAAGTCAACATACAGTATATATATCTGAAATCTCAAACCAAACAGAAACCTTGCAGTGCTGTCCAGATTATTAATGTATAGGATTATTAATATATGGGTTTATTATAAATCAATATACAGTTGAAGAAATGGTGTATTAAGAATCAATGAACTATTCTGATTTCACAATGTCACACTATGGGATATTAGGGGCTAAATATTACATGTACCAAACAATATACCAGTGTTCTAGTATGTATACACCTTGGCAGTGCATAGCACACCTGTTTGCTTAACATCATTAAGTAAACTTAATATGATGCAATTAGTCAAGAGGGTTTCTAGTAATCACACAAATAGCCGAAAGTACTTATTGAAGTCGCAGATCCAAAATTGAAACCTAGCCATCAAAATGTTCTTTTTAAAACCTTATCTCTAAACCAAACATTGAAGGATTTGTTGGATGCCTTGATTGATTATTTTTTACTGGGACAGAGGAATTCAGCATATGACTGTTATTTCTTTTTTACATTTCCTTATATGGAAGCAGTAAATTACACCTCAGGAGAGAGATATAAATGTACAATTGTACAACCTAGTTGTCAGTATGATGAAACAGCCCCGATTACATCTTATATATCAGTATATTATAATTTTATGAGTGTGTATGCATGCAGCAGAGCACGTAGTTGATTCATCTTCAAAGACTACGTGCCACCTTCACCTGAACGTGTATGCCTGTATGTACACAAAGCCCTGTCTAGGTCAGTTGAACCACATACTAGTAGATACAATTGTGTACTAGTACCTCCTTGGTGTAACCAAACTGAGGTGTCTATGACTATGGAGTCACAGGCTTGATTGTAATCCCTGAATGAGTTCGGTGGTCAAATACGTAGTGGGGTCCATTCATTTTTATTATTAATATCCAAAGTAACTTAAAAGAGCCTAGTTAATAAATTTCAATTAACCTAATGAGGCTGGAACCAAAACAATGATTATTTGGCAGAAAAACAATTAAAGTACAGAGCAATTTCCTAGCAAAAAATATTTCTTTTGTTCAATGATAAAACCAATGCCAGAAAGACTCTTAAGAGCACCTAAAGTAAAGAAATGGTAATTTATTATCAATATTTCTCAAAACATTTAAGGTATAAGTCATAAGTAAAGGCCATACTTATTAATATTCTTGCCAAACTTTAACAAAGAATGTATAATAATTTTTTTGAATAAGGCATTTAAGTGTCAAAATTCAGTCTGCAATGCAAACAAATACCATCAAATGCTCCTTATACTATTGCATGTTCATATAGTGGACTTAATTTTAGAAAGTACACCATGAATGTTTCTTGCAATTGAGAGGCTTTATTGTAAATTAATAACAAACTGACGATGAATCATATTACCAGCATTCTGTAACATGACCTTTATGTGTAGATCAGCTACGAGTGACAGAAAGATCAATGCTTCTTTTAACAGAAGAAAGACGAGGAAGCAGGCAAAAGGTCCTTCACTGCATCTCACTATCTCGAGGAGCATGTGAAGAGGCAGGTTCACTTCTGACTCACTGGTTCCTTTAGGACTAAAAGCTGCAGTCACATACATACAGGACTAATATTGACTGAGAATGGGAATCTTCCGAGAAGGCCAATGTTTCACCACTTTGCATAAAATCGAGCGAGATTTGGGAGTCAGAAGAGTTTACGAGTGGGGTCAAAAAATAATGAAGCAGACTAGTGAAAACAGTGCAGCAAGTGTACATAAAAAGTTGACTGAATTTAGCCATGGATATTTTCACTGGCCATTTTGTACTAAATTTTGCAGAATTAAACATTTCTGCACTTGTAAATGCATTTATTCACCATGCGTCACGTGAAACATTGGTAAATGCTTTTTAAGACACTCTCAAGCTATAGAGTTTCATCCTCTGATTGCCAAAAGGTTAGCCACACCTCAGGCAGAATCTCTCAAGTTTTCTAGTCTCATATGACATCTATGATCACGCAGTGCTGACAGCTTTCTTTTTGATTTTCACCCACACACAATAAGTGTAGGAGAGAGAGAGAGAGAGAGAGAGAGAGAGAGATTCATTCTAGTATTAAGAGAGATTCATTCTAGTGTTGAGAGAGATTCATTCTAGTGTTGACAAAAGGCTTTGTGTATTTATTCACCATGGGTGGGTTGATATGTTTTTTTTTTTTTTAAAGAATCAAATGGTGTATTAACTGGCCAATCACCCGTATAAAATAGTTCTGTACTGTGACAATTTTGCCTGCTGTGTGCTATGTTGTATGCACTCCATATCACTGCACAAGTTGGTGTCTCGCCCTTTTTCACACTTGAGTGGGTATGCTTTGCTGGTTAGACTGTATTACAAGATGGCAGTAAATCATCTACTGGTTCAACAAGTACTGGTATTTGTTATTATGCATGCATGGTCCACCTGCATGCAATGTGCATGGAGAAAGGGGAACCTGAACCATAACAAACCTTTCACTTTTCCTCCATGGGATGTGCTGGGTGTACCTCTCCTGCCTTACATAAGTACTAGTACACCCTCAACATTTTGACCTATCAGTTCCACTTGTTAACATCCTTCAAGGGCAGGTTTATCCGCCAGAATGAAAACTGGTCTAAACTTTTAAGCTTTTGCTTTAAAATTCTGTCTTCTTAATTAGTTCAAGATAGTGATCCATGTTTAAACTAAAATAACTACGGGTATGCAACATAAACGTTGTATTGCCAAATGTAAAACAGACACAATGTTGCCAGGGGCCGGGTGCAGAGGGGGGGGGGTTAGAAAGAACCCCCTTTTGTCGGGAAAAGGTCCCCTCTGGAAAATACTTTACCTAAGTACAGGAAGGTTTTATGGTAAAAGGTCCATTTTTTCTGAAAAAGGACCCTCTTTTGAAATTGCTGGCTATGGGCCTGCAATAACTGTTCTATCTTGGATGAAAATAGACCAACTCTTGGTTTAAAAGTTACAACCAGGCTCAAGTACTATTGTGAAAGAGGCCCCAGGTGTTTTTCTGTGGTCAATTATCTGAAAGCCACTGTTTCTAGGAACTTTCATGACTGAAATATAAAAACAACCCAAAAGACATGTAAAAGAATGAATTCCATAATGAAAAGCTTGAATTCTTATTAACTTAATGACGCAGTATTTTGATTTTGGTATACAGAATGACATCTGCAAGTTGTTTCGAATGAGTCAGTGTTTGTTTTCAAGATGAAAAAGCCAAAAATAATTCAATACAAAACATGAGGCACCTTCATATCAATGTAGACAGATTTCTACGAAAATATGACAGATAGAGTGAAACAAGTCAGAACATATACAGAACTTAACATGCCAGATAGCTGAAAGTGGGAGAGAGCCCATAGGAGAGCTCAGGGTAGTTGGGAGACACCTTGGAGACAGAAGAAACGTAAAGTGTGCCTTACAGGGAAACTTTTCTCCTACGGAAAGTTCACTTGTGACAATTACCTTGTAAAGATTTTTGGCTCTTGAGGAAATGTTGCCATTATTGCTGTTTTTTTTCAGTTTTTTTTTCCTGACATGGAGAAAATTTTACTTGTGTGTGCTGACAGCGAAAACGTTCTAAGCAGAAAGCTTTCTTTCAGTGCAAATGGGGATAATGTCAATCACAATCAAACACAAGTTTCTTCACAGTACAAGCACAAATCTCTTCACATAACAGTACATACTGCCAGGAGTTGGAGTCTACTAGTACCTCTCTCCACACACTCATGTTGGCTCAGTGTGATCACCTCTCATCCCCCAGCTTCTTAGAAAAAATCCCCATCACCCAGAAGAGTGCATCACTCAGCAAGACTCCACCATGGATGTTACAGTAAAATGGTCACTCAACCACATACAGTAAGCACCATTTGTGGTATATCCTTGCCATTTTAATATCAATTTAAGTGTCAGTAGGTCATTAAGACTGAGAATAACTGAAAAACAAAATGCAGAAGTGCACTGAGTGTATTTCAATAGACAGACACTAAAGGTCCCTACAACATAAACAACAGCAGCGAAAAACTTCAGAAGACAATACCCAGGTGAAAAAAACTAATACTTTGTTTAGATTATTTTCTACCAAGGATAATGTAAAAAAAATATTGCTTAAATTTGACCTCTGGGAGAGAAGACATCCTGCACACTTACAACTCACAAAATCAAAAAACAAACAAATAAATAAGTTCTAAGAAAAGAAAACAAGTTCTCACAAATGATATAATAATGTCAACTTTTCTCAGGTCACGTTTACCTTTCTAAGAGCCATCTCAATCAGTTGCCACCTGATTAAATATATTAAAGCTGACCATAAGATGTCATTTTAATGGCATGGTTATTCCCTTTTCAGAGGCAGAGGGTTGGAAAACAGTGTGATTAGATCTGCTGCATATGTTTTGCTATTCAATAATCTTATGACCCTTGCAGATAGGCCATACTGATACAGACCATCCTAAGCTGACTAGAAACACAACTGACAAGTAAATTGCTTAACCCGGGGTCTTTATTCAGGAATTTCCTATGAATTTATATGCAATATTTCCATGGCAGTACACCTCAGCTATATTATTGTACTAAGTTACTACAGTACACAAGTTTTATTCAGCTAAGCTTTTACCAGTTTAGAAAGATAATAATACATATGAAAACTAGGAAGGTGAATCTTGAATTTGTTCAGATAATTTTAATGACATATCATTAGTAACAAATAACACTTAACTAGCCTTGTATGTTATCATTTTGGGAAAAGGAGCCTCATGTGTCAAATGCTGCTGCCTTTTCACCAGATTAACCTCAATTCTTTTCACATATGACGTGACACTGACTCCAAATACATTGACTACTGAGCACATCAACTTCTTGTTTATTTCCATGCACTTGGAATACACCTTTATCATTAAGGCCAATGGGCATGAAAATGTAGGCCATTACCTGTATTTATTACCTATATGTATTTATCTAGCACTGTATCCACAAGAGTACACAGGGGGAGGAGGCTATTTAAAGGGTCACACCACAAGTGTTTGATGACCTTAGCTTTAGCCACTGAGATACAGTTATACTGGCTGACATGTTACACTTGAAAGCTTAAGATCTGGTATTTACTGACCTATTGAAGACAAACCTTACATCAACAGGCTTAACCTAACCTGAGACTTTGTTTATTCAGGATATATCATTATACCATAAAATTCGAGTCAATGACTTCATGTTCAGTATCAATATTATATATATATATATATATAGAGAGAGAGAGAGAGAGAGAGAGAGAGAGAGAGAGAGAGAGAGAGAGAGAGAGAGAGAGAGAGAGAGAGAGAGAGAGAGAGAGAGAGAGAGAGAGAGACTTTAGTAAAAAAAAAAATTCCCAGTCAGCTCAGCAGTTGTCATGCTCATGGGCATGACTGATATATGAAAAAAAAACACCCAAAACTAATTTGAAATTCCCCAGCCTTCCTCACAAAGCTAATATCTCTCTTTGATCTTGCATATTCTATTGATAAATGTTTTACTAAACACTTTCTATCCATCTTCAGCCAAGCTGACATGTCACTGGCATTGCTGCACTAAGTACATGATTTGTGCATCTTTAAATCCATTTAGATGCCACTGATATGGGGACTACAGTGACCACAATCAGATTGTAAATCTAAATCATTTTAACGTCACTCCTTTTGTCCTTATATGTGGGGACAGAGAGAGTCATTTCTCTAACTCAAGGCTTATTCAGCAGGCGCTTTGTTGAGGAAAACTAGATTTTAGTAAGAGATGGACGTCTCCTTGCCTATACAGGTGTATAATATTTGTGGAATGTTTAGACTAGATGATGAGATTTGGATCTATTTAGAAAAAGGAAAATAAAATATTTAGACCCAGGCAGGATTAAATAACAATTAAATCTTATTCTTCAAGTTAACCCAACTGGCAGTTTCAACTAAAATAAGAGCATGATTTGTCTCTTGCTATCTAAACAATATATATTACAGCTTGAACATTCAGAGTGAAATACAGGCAAATGTTGCATAAGGTAACCTAGACTAAACAGGTAGTCAGTCATAACAGCATATGATAAATGAACATACAGTATTTTATTTTTTTCTACCTCTGATATCTATCTCAAGTTTAAGTGGATGTTGAAATCCAACTTATAGTGCAATCACTAGACATAATCGCCACTTTTGGTTTTCATCGATACTAAATAAAAGTAAGTAATAACAATATATGGAATTTAGCTCTTTAAGGACCCCACCCCCTTAATAATGTACAGTAGATAGATATTTGTTTTAAAGATCTTTAAGATTTTTACACTTTATATAAACGATCTAATGTTTTATATTATCTTATAACAATCTATTATAGATATATTCATAAGTTGTTTAAAATACTTACCAAGTGTTCTTCAAGGGCTTGAAAAACGTAGCAAGTAAATGGCTTGTCTGCACTGGTCCTCATCAGATAGGCGAACACGGTATGGTCCGAATGCGCCCGGGCAAACCTGGTGATATTCTGCAACTTGTGTTCAAACAGGCAGTCGTCTTCCTCGCTATGTTGCCCAACTGCGGCAGCCCGTAGAGTGTGCAGGTGGAGATCGAGGTGTAAATTGACCATTCTCATTTCGCCGTGGCGGTGACAGTGGCGTTTCATCTCGGCCATGATCCATGGCAACATGTTTTGCGTGTACCGTTTGTCCAACACTGATCGGCCCAGAAAGCACACCTGGTATACTGATGTCTTTTTACCATGAGGGCCAATGCGCTCAACGTGGTGTCCTTTTTTACAAGAAGACTGTGGCAACGTGGTATCACTGAACTGATTCATGTTCATTTCGGCAGCCTTGTTGACGCTCAACGCCGAGGCATTAGATGGTCCATCGACTCCATTTTTTAACGATAAATCGGTTAGTCTACTAGTTGTATTTTGTACACCAAGTGGCACACCCCTTCCTGAATCCATTTCTTTTAAATAAAGATTTACTACTAACGCTGATAATCCTTGGTGCGCTGCTTTACTAGTGTGTTTTTTCCGGTTGACTCTCAGCTGATGGCCGCCATGCCAATAAATGACGTCAGAGTTCAAGGTCGATTGAAAAGGCCGCGCCTCCAAGATCCCAATTGTTGAGCGCTTGGAGATTGTGCTCGATCAATTTACCTATCTAGTTAACGATCCCACCCAAAATAGGTAAACGATTAAATGAAATAAATTTTAGATTTATTTCAAAATACAAAGAGTATTTTTAAAATAAAAAAATTAGATTAAAAGATTTAAAAAAAATTTATTTTGCAGTCAAAGAAGTAGTTTGTCTTTATTTTTACTTTTCTATTTAAATTTGTCATTATTATTTCATATCAAAATAAAGCAAGTGTAGGGAATGGTTAGCATTCTTTGACTGAAACATACCATGCTGATAACTTTTCAACGTACTACAATGTAATTCATTTATGTAAAAACGTTGCAATTCAAGATACGCACCGATCCTGAAGGAAAGTGCGTTTGAGTTTTGACCTACTGAAAAACGAACTTGACATTGACACTAAGGGAAAGCAATGGCGGAATTAGAGGGGGGTCAGGGGGTCTTTCGATTTCTGAAAAAAATCACACTAATGATCCCCTCTTGTAATAAGAATTTTGACTAGCTAAATCATACTTTTAAACAGTACCAAATGGCACCGTTCGTCCTCTAAAATACCAAAATTGGGAGGGTCGAATTCGCATCCGCAGACCCCCCCCCTTCAAATATTCCTGGATCCGCCCCTGGAAAGGTATTGCAAAAGTATTATAATTGTCTTCTTTCATAAAATACAATATATATATATTATTCCTCCGGGAAATCGGAAAATTCAGTATTTCTCCCTTTATCATCGAGTTTTACTCTATCTAAAATGGCTGCAAAAATCCCCAAACCCATATTTTAACATGATGTAAGGGTTAAAAATAGAAATTATGAGAGCTTGAAAACGTTTTTAGACGGTTATGCATCTTATAGGGTAAATTGGTAATTAAAGGAAAATTTCTTCTTCTTTCAAATTCCTTGAATTTTGAATACAGCTATTTACAGTGAGCAGTATTTATCTTTTTTTGGAAGGGTATACGCTGCACGATTTATACCCGTAGTCAAAAGAAAAATACCATTTATTCAAAAGTTGTTTCTTCAATCTTATCCAGTCTTACAATTAACATGGTTAATATTGGCAAAAATACAAAAAAGGGCTAAGTGGTCATTTATAAATCAAAGCATCAGCAGCAACATCCTGCTGTTTTGTGCAAAGTCACAGACGACTGACAATCAAGCAAGTTTAATTTTGCAGTATAAAACTGTCTCCCACGCCATGACCCACTACGAGTATTTTTTAACATGTAAGGCATATCCAGAATTTACTTTTATTTCCCTTATTCCTATAAACAAATTCTGTATAATCCAGGTGTGGTGGCATAGCGTTATCAAATTTGGGTTAGTAGCCAGGGTGATTTGGGGGGAGGGGGGGGGGTTTGAACAAACCGCACCCTTTGCCAGGTAAAGGTCCACTCTGGGTAAAAATTGATCTTGTTGCACGAAGGTTTCATGGTAAAAAGGTCCACTTTTTCAAAACGGTTGGATATGGGCCTATATAGGGACAAAATACGAGGCATATGCTTTGAAACATGGACTGAAGCAAAGGGACAATACACTATGTACATATAATGATTTTTTTATTATTTCGGATAAGTTGCAAGTCTTTCAATATCATCTTAATGTTAATTTTTAGTCATTCTGAACTCAACATTAGAGAGGTTTTCTTCCTGTTTTTTTTTTTTTTTTTTTTTTTTTTTTTTTTGTCTCACTTTCATAAATCTGGCAACAAAACTGCTCAAGACCGAAACTGAAATTTCCTGTTCTAAAATTCTTTGTGCACAATCTCTTCAGCTTGCCACAACAATTTATCCAGAAGGTTCACTGTTTCTGTTGTAACAGCATACTGTTTAGCCCAGCCAATGACAGCAGTCCTCTCACTGGGCTGTGAGCTGTATTGTTGTTTCAGCATGTAGGAGATGATCAGGGCAGATTCAACTGGGTCTGGGAATGTCAAATTCTGGAAAACGAAATAAACATTCTATGTATAATGTATTTCTCTAAAAATAATTTATCATATCAAAACAACATTAAAATCAAAAGAGTTGGTATGCTCTATCTTGTTCTATAGAGGAAAGTTTTTTTGAAGTTTGGTCTAGAATGAAAAATTATTAACAAAAAAAATGTAATGGGATTATTCATAAAAATGAACAACTGAATTTATGAAGGCATAATATTATTAAAACGGTTTCTATGAAAAGCACAACTACATTATAATATCACATTAGAATTATGTTAGTATTATATATAGCATTGCTAACAATTTTATCCATTTTCAAAACTTTGCTTATAATTTTGGAGAAAATGAACCTTTGACATGAAACAGTTTAAAGGTCCCTTTACCTTAGGAAGAGCAGGCAATCTTTCCAACATCTCTTTCAGTTCTTTCTCTTCCGACTGGACTGTGTCCACCATTCCTCCATTTGCAGAGTTTACCTTACTTCCATCTATTCCATGAATTTGATCATCTTTTACTAAGTGTTCTTCAATACCCGGTTCTGGTAAAGACATCCCAATAGCTTTTGAACTAATGTCATCAGTTGCATTGGGTGTGTCATTATCACATCCAACACAATCAGTCCTGTCACACCTAACACACTTAGGTCCATCTTTCTCATCAGTACTATTTATAATGGTCTCAGCATCACTACCAGAGGGATGCATATTCCCTTCATCATCAATTATCTCCAATTCACTTTTGGTAACAACACTGCAGGTTTCTGTTCTCATAGTTCTGTTATTTTCAGCACATTCAATACTTTCTGCACCTTCCAACTCAGAACCTTCTTTGTGTAAATCTGTCGTCATATCTTGATTGTCCTTTTTTCCAGAAGTATTTTTGGCCAATGTTTTTTCAATCTCCATCAAAAGGTAATTATATTTGTTTCTAGCTGCATGGACATCCCACAATAAAGCTTGACAAAGTTCTTGCAAAACCTTGCCATCAAGAAGATCTAAGTGATCTGAATTTTGTACTGAAAAACTGTTATCGCACTCTGCTTTTGCACTATACTGAAGACTAGATGAAATTGACTCCTTGCCATTTTCTGTATAATTAATAGATAACCCAGTGTCATCAATATCACCATTTTCAGATCTTGCTGGCCTTTCCTCTTCAACATTTTGACTGAAATTTTTGTTATCAGGGAAAGGAGATGAATAAACAGTGTCCATTTCCCCGTTTTCTACGTGTCCAGACACTACATTCCTGGCAGTGCAGTTCACAGCATTTTTCCACCACACATCAAGGAGAATGGACAAGGCAATGAAAGCATTCAGACAGTCTTGTGTATTGCACTCTTGCCTGCTTGTGTGGAAGAGCTCTGGGGAGATATTCTTTGCCTGTCTGCTGGCTGTAATATTATTATCTCCTCTGTCAAGGGCTGCCTGAACCATCTCTTTAAGAGAAGTGTTAGTGTTAGACTTTGGCTGAGTAACCCTCGCCCCTGAAATAAATTTAAAATTATAAATTTAAGACTATGAATAATTCTCAACATTGGGTCAAGAGAAAGATTTTTCTTGTATAGGGATCATGCACTTTTATAAATTATTCTTAATATACTTCATTAAATATATGGTTGTTCTTGTGATATTTGAATAATGTAGTTCACCTTAATAAAATATACGTGCAAACAATAAGTTCCCCTGGACTTTGTTTCTTCATGGCAATAAAAGTCTATCGTATCTCATCATGGAATTTTTATGATAGTCACAATGGAATTGCTTCAGGCTTAAATACCTCAGTCATTAAAGACAAATTTTGATTAAAACAGCACAATGACCCACATCAGGGGTGAATACAGAGTTATTTTCTGACAGTCTTCCAAATTATCTTTGTTGATCCATCCTCCATTTTTGGCCGTCTTCAGACAGAAAAAATTAGATGCCCATCAGTGTAAACTGGAAGACCCAGAAGACTGCCTGAATCCGCCCCTGTACATGTAGGAGACTCAGATAAAATATTATAAAGATTTCAGCTATTTCTTTAAGTGAAGAAAACTCACCTCCCACTGTAAGCTTTCCTTGAGGAAACAGCATTCTGCACAGCTCTATCATTATGTCTACATGGCCTAACTCATAGGCCCCAGATAATACTTCTAAGAAATGCCCACTCGCCACTTCCAGATCTCCCCACTGTAGAGCGAGAATTCCCAGAGTTGTTTCCAAAGCAACATGGATGAGAAACTGAGAAAAGAGGAAAACTGGCATTTTAATGTAAGTAAAAATATCCAAACTGCAAGAAAGTTAACTCATATGCCTACAGATTAACAGAAAACTTCAAAGTTGACTTCTAGTTCTATATGCATGTCATATCTACATATTTTGTACTATTAACTACTACGTTATAACCAATACTATTACTGTTATAAGTAATGTCTAATAATAATAATAACAATTTAAAACCTGTGAAATGGACAGTTGTCCCTGTTTCACTGCCCTCCACTTTATTAGTTGTTCATATACATCTCTCCATCCAACAGACTCTTCCAGAGACTCAGGTAAAATCTTTGCTTTCCACAGGTTGGTAAAGTACTGCATAAAACTTCCTCCTTCAATCCAAACAGTACACCACTGAGGAAAGCCATCATCACCTGTAAATTTTAGTTTTATTTTAGCATGTTGTAATGCGAAGTGGAAATTCTAATACATGATTACCTAAGTTAACGAGATCATGCATTGCACACACAAGATGTGATAGTTATGTTTATTGAAATACTTAATCTTTAAAATAAAAAAAATATATAAACAAGTATGATATTTAAACAAACTTTTTTCAAAATAATACAGATATCCACCAACAATAGAGACAATCCAATAATGAAAATATTTTTTTTAAAGCTTCCTAATAATAATTTTTATACTTTCAGGAAGATAAAAGTTTTCCCGAATTGACTTTGACTTACCTTTTCTTAGTTCTGTATGCTCCAGTGCCTCTGTGGTCAGTAAACCACCTGGACATGACTTCTTCAGATAATTCCTGTCCAGACATTTCTGGTCGACAAGAAATCTCAAGACAGCTTCATGCATTGTCACAAACAAGGCCAGAACCTGCAGAAGAATTGGAAATGTTAATGTAGTGCACTGACCTCAGGGCTGATCCAAGATTTTGTGAGACAAAAGGCGTGTGCTAACTCTCATCCCTTCTAAATGCCAAAACGAAGTTGTTTTTTATGCAGATAAACTGGGTGCCAATGAAAAGAAGAGATGGTTCCTCCACCCCTGATCTTCCAGTATGACTAACATTTCAAGTTGTAAAAAGTTAAAATCTGTGTATGTACCCTCCTATAACTGGTGATTGTTATATTATCTACTAGCAGTACAAATGAGTAACAGTCATGTTAAATTTTCATTTCCCTCTTTTTTCTATGTCTATGATTGGCACTGTTTGGACATTTGTAACAGCTAGTGAAGCATAAATTAAAACTCAAAATTTTAAGAAATAGTAATTAAAATGGTAAATATTTTTTATCAAATTCTTACTGTAAACTGTTCAGCAGACTTTGAGAACATTACTGCAGAAGCCCAGTCACAGACTGCCAAGCACTCTTGTACATAGCGCTGAGCATACACCATCCCAGCTTCAATTTCATTGGCTGATATGGTCACATGGGCTGCAGCAGCCAATCCAGAGTGGTCTGCTCGCCGTGCCATTAGTTTTGCTGCTTCAAGAGGCTGTTTCAGTGCCAAATAACTATTCAAAGAAAGGGCATATGTTTTAGTAACATCTAAATAGCAATTGCAGTCATACAGCCAATCTGAGCCGAAACTTTACCTAAATTATAAAACAATTAGTATTACTTGGTTCATATTCACATGCAATTCACTACAGTACTAGTGTTTCTGATATAGTAAGAGATACCAGTGACTGACTCTTCTCTTACTTCTCAGATATAGTTTTCATTCCTTGTGACTGGTCTTGAAAATTTAACAGGAAAAAATGTTAAAAGAGCGTGGTTGCTTTAAATAATCAGTACCACTACCCAGTAGTATTACCCACCATTTTGCAGCCTGTTCATAGCTGCCATCTTTAGCGAGGTGTCTCCCCCAGGATTCCTGCAGGCTGGAGAGCAGTGGATCTGAGGGAGAGAGGCGTAACTTGGCCAAGGCAACTGCCTCCCTGAAAAATACACAGCAAATGTTAACATTTAATATCTAATTGAAAATACTGATTGTATCAATTCCTTTAATGTGGTTTTTTTCTGAATAGGTCCTGAGTGTTTTATTGATAACATCTTAAAATCTATGCAGAAATGCAGTGCTTTTGTCAAACATTAAGAAACAAAATTGATCTTCATTAGCCAGTATTCATATAGAAGCCAAAGAAGCAAACTAATCACAATGTAAGCACATACAATAATTTTAAATTTCAAATTCATATATCTCATCAGTTAGGTAATACAACTTTGGTTTCAAGGCATAAGCAAGTTAAAACTTAATAAGATCTACCTGAACAGCCGATTCCTTTTCAACATATCAATTGCTTCATAGACCTTGTGACAGGCCAAGTAATAAGAGGCGGCCTTATGGTAGTTCCCCTCCTTCTCCAGCTGCTGAGCATATACCTCACAAAGTTCCAAATATGTCCGCTTGGAAGCTGATCAGAAATAAACAAACACCAGTGGAGAATTAACAAGGCGGAGTTCTGCAAGCATGTCTTTTAGTTCAGGATTAGTTAGTGTTAAGAACAAATGATTTCAATTCAGGAGAAATGTCTTAATGATCCCATTACCTCCACTAGAATTCTCCTCTCTTTGAAGACTTTTGAAATATCCAGCAACTTTTTGACAAAAGAGACCTTTTCAACCTGTTTTCTCACACAACATCATGATTATAAATGAATCATGGTCTATAACTTACATCAGCAACATATTTCTATATGTGCTACTCAGAAGAGGATCCTCACACATTAGGGTTAATATATTACCTGGTTTTGGACCCAGACTACTTAACTGAACACAAGCGGAAAAATGTGACCAATTTTTAAATTAACTCATCCAGTACTGCATGAAAACCAGTGCTGAAGGAATACAGAGGTATGAAACAGGTTCTCACCGTGAATTTATATATTTGAATCCAAATAAGGCTTACCCATGGGTGCTATGGACATCAACCAGTCCGAGAGGACAGCATGTTCTGCAGCATATTTCAAGGCTCCAGAAACGTTTCCCTTCCAAACCTCCAGCTGAAGATAACCATCTATATAACCTTGAGACACATGGTGGTCACCTGAATATGAAGACACACTTTTTGTATAATTCTTTTACTATGAACTGTACAATTAACTTAGTTTTTCAATAAGACCCAAACTTCACCTTTCTTTTTAATGAAATGAAATTTTCTTGGCAACCGTACTTGTTACACCTTGCTCACCATGCTCTAACCTTCTTAGAACCTTTCTATGACATTTAAAAAATTCAATACAAAATGCTCATAAAAACTGTGCAAAAATCATTAAAAAAAGAGTACTAGGATGAATAAAACAGTCCCACCTTCTTTCCTCAACAGCACATACACCTGTGGTCTGTCAAGGTACAGTCCTAAATGGTTGGTGTCAACCTTGGCATCTTCTGCAGCTTTTCCTGTAAAGAGTATAGCAATGTGGACCAGGTCCAGTATATCTATAGTAGATGGCTCAAGGGATAAATAGAAGCCAAATTATTATAAATTTTGCTTTTTTAACTAATAATTAGTATAAATGTCAAGATTTTATCATTTTTATCCATTGTGACTAGGGACAATATTCTCCAAATTCATAAAACTATTGAAAATGTGAAATATATTCTATACTGATGACTTTTCAAGAGCACGATCCTGAGTCAATAAATTTTTCAATCTTCTGACAAAATACATAATTTGATTTTATTTACCACAGTACACCAAATGTTAAATATTACTCATACCAAACATTTTAAAGTCATGAAATGTATGTAACATACCCCACATCTGCTTTGCCAGGTGCAAACAGTCCTGTGCTGCCCCCTTGCTTCTGTTCTCAGCAGCCCCTGACACAGGGAACAGGGACTTGGGCTTCCTCTTCTTCCTGTCCTTGTGGTCTATGCTGGGAATCACTGGAAAGAGAATGGACACCATACATCAGCTATGTATATTCACTTTAAAAATTATGTCCACTGAAATCCAATTTGCAATTAAAGCAGGCTTCATCAGCTTTTTTTCACAAGAAACAGAGTAACTCAACACAAGAAATTGAAAACATACTAATATAACCAGGCATACATAACAGTCAGGAACTTAATGATAGTCTTATGATCTCTGGTCACAAAATAACATTGCTACTTTAAGTAATTTCCAATTTATCTTATTCTTTTCTAATTGATTTCTCTTATGAATCAAACTGCTGTCTTTGTACTCAAATTGCTATTTTCATCTGGTCTTTGCTGTTTGAGAATGAAAGCAACTGAACACTAACCTGTTCTATTTATCAAATGTGTAGGTGGCACCATTGTACCCTCTCCTGCAGCAGCAGCAGCTGAGCCCAATATGGCAGACAACAGTTGCCCTTTGTCTTCCACCACATTTATTCTTCCTGATTGGTCTTTTAAAATTAATGAGATATGTCAAAACAATATGAAAAAGTTTGTAAATTTTAAAATATTAGACTATGAATCTAAATAATATAAAATGTATACTTTAACTTTAATTTCTTTTGAATTAGTAAACGTATTAAGGTCCACTTCAAAGAAAAAAATCTCAAAGTTTCACTGATTTACATATCTCACTACCAGAAATAGAATTCACATCTAAACTAAACTCAGAAAAACTGCCTCCATCATACCATTACTCCCTTCCTCCACTCGTTGTTGCTCTTCTAGAAGTTTTCTCTTCTCATCTAACATCTTTTGTAGCTCTTCCACTTCAGAAACATCTACAGAATGTGACTTAGGCACATTGGTATCCTGTGTGGCAAGTTCATTTTGAGTATTACAGGAAGAAGGTTCCCTCGGAGAATCAGAGAATTCTGCTCTATGGTTCTGGCTGCTGTGATGATTTCTACCTTTGCTTTTATATTTCTTTCTTTTCTGAGGCCCTCCTATGGAGCAAAGGAGGAAAACACTGCATGGTGGTGTTTTACTTATAGAAGCTTACAGTAAGGCAATAAACATGTAGCTATATGACAATGATAAAAAAGAAATGAATTTCACATTTTTTAGGCAGAAGGTCTAGATAGTAAAACAATTTTCAAAAACCTTCAGCTTTACTGCAGTTATGTATATGCACAAAAAACTTAACCATGTTGAACATTTATTTACATATCTACACACACAATTTTAATTTTCTTTCAATTGATCACATGGCATAGTTACTTCACCTTTATCTTCATGCCCTTTCCACTCAGACAGTTTCCACTGGTGGACGGCAAAGTCATCCCCTCCACTAAATATGACATCACAGTCCACACTGCTCCACAGCACAGTGAGCAGACGACCATTGTGACCTGTGTAACATGCCACTGGCTCCCTCTTCAGGACATTCCACACCTGGCATCAAAAATGGACAAAAATGTAATCTGATAAAATCGATTGTTTGTCTTTTAAAACTGGTAATACTGTGAATAAAATAATAACCAAAATCATCCTGGCAGACTAAGTTTATCTTAAGCAAGTAAAAGTTCTTCACTTTTTACTAAATATAAATTAAAGACAAACAACAAGCTATTTGCTTTAGTAAATATAACTTCAATTAAGAGATATTTTTATTTACATAACATTTTTCAACAAGTTTTCTTTTATTCCAATAAAAGTATATCGGTTTCAGTTTCACCTTTGCAGTTCCATCATATGAAGCTGACACCAACATGGCGTCTGTGTGAAGACTCCATGACAGTCCAGTGATTCGACCGCTGTGGTCCTCTAACTGGCAGAAACTATCAGTTATACACACTGGAGCAGGTGGTGGATCCTCTGTGCTTTCTATAAACATGCAAAGTATTAGAATTAGATCTTGTCTTTTATAGAGTATGATAAAATATCACGCAATAAAATCAGTTCACCTATTCTATTTAATCAGTTAACGTACAACAAGCAAATTACAATAATAACATATATTAAGCTAAAATTAATTACACCAATTTGAACTGGCAGTTTTTTTAAATAAATGAAAACTTAATTAAAGAGCGCGCTTATCTAAAATGTGCCCATAAATATGACAGTAATACTTAATCAATAATCTTTGACAAGAAACATATTTCTTATCAGTATCATAAAGTAATATCAATTACCTAAAATATTCCCGAGATCGCAGACATGAATCACGGACTCATTGGAGCCACAAGCCAGCCAGTGTCTGTAGGGGGAGGGGCTGCTGGTGGTACCCACGTGCTGGGGATGCCACCGGACACAGTTGATCAGCTTTTTGTGTACTTGGACTGTACATAACAGCTTCAGTGAGGAGGTCTGGTACACTTCCACTGACCTGGTGTGTAGCACATAGAAGATCATACCACCAGAAATCCTAATCTTATTATGAACAGCCCCAAGAAATCTTTTAAAAAAATATTTAAATTTTTGCTTTTATAGATTCTAAAATAGATTCTAAACTCCACTGCTGAACTTCCATATATCATACATGCGACATATAGATCGACATTACCAAAATATAACAACCTCTGACTTTAACTGCAGAATAAAATACCTACTGTTACACTTTTTATACCACCAATATTGATAAGGGTTTCTGAAATCAATAATGAGCTTTATCTTAAAATGACTGAAACCTTTTCTGTAAATGAGCAAAGACTGACATTATTGCCTAACATTATATTTGGCTTATATATTCACCCATCATCATTCCCAATGGCAACCACAGAAAAGTCCGACTTCCAACTTATTTCACTGCGAATTGGAAATTTCTGAAAGGAATTGGATCTTCTTTAAGATTAATTTTTACCATGTTTAGGTGGACACAGCCATTATGGTAGCAAAACCGTTAGTTTCATTAAAATTTTTAATCAAACTAAATATGACATACCGTATTTTGCAATGAACTAATTGCACAATATTGTCTAAATTTTACAGAATGTGAGAGACATTTAATCACTCCAGTGTGGCAAATCCCCCTAATAAAAGCCATCCGTGGAAAAGTAAATTTCATTTAGTTAATTGATTAACCAATTTATTCATTTATCATACTCTATTGTCTTGAGACATATTTAAAATACCTTTACTTCTTTATTTTGTTTACAAGCAAGGACCGTATTTTTAGTCTGATCTTTGTCTACAAACTTTCAGCTACTGTATCACATAAAGTGCTGATCCTTTTACCCTCTCTCCATTCACCCTTGCTATTTCATCATTCAGTTGCAGGGCAGGGGTATCCAGCTTATAGGGGTCGTGTTGTAATATCACACCGTCACCTACACTGTGCACTGCATGGAACACTTTGATAGGATCTAGAAAAATATTGACAAAATGATTGCTTGATCTGATTCACATTACTTCATGAACTGGATGTAATTAACCTCATTTGTAACATCGAGTACAAGATTTCTTTCTTTTATATCTTGGAACATCATGTGTGCCAGAAAGTGCACGGACCAATATTAAATTTAATGCTCTACTTAAACCAACATCTCATTCAAAACAAAAACTTATTCACTTCAAATACCAAAGGCAAACCGGACCAGGTTTAAGATCACTTCATATCACAAACTCTGCCCATACCTGTTTGCTGAACTGCAGGTCCCCATGTGACCACATAAACTGTCTTCTTGTGGTATGTATTAGACACTAGAGGAGGCCTGAGTGGAGGGGGGGAAAATGCATATTAATTATGGAAAATGACCAAAAGAAAAATCAAACTGCATATGCTGGTTATTGTTATACCTCTGCAAAAGGAACAGAGAACTGAATACACTAAAAATTAATAGATTGAGAATTGTCATCCACACTACATTTGTAACACTTTAAAATTAAACAATCTGAAAGTTGGTGCGTCTTTTCTCTAGAAAATATTGCATAAATGTATGATTTATTGATTACTTTTCAGTTTTGTGTGCCTTGATTCTTGACATAGTTGACAAAAATGGAACAAAAATATAAAACAACAACTTAAATATACATCATGACATGGAGATTCATTAATACCCTATTCATACCTTAAAATCTAAATAAAACCCAATTTCATGTCTGATGAAAATTCTAGAACTAAAATCTAAATCATACCTATTAGACAAGACATCATATATGCCTACTCTGCCATCATCAGTGCCATATGCTAGAACCCCCTCCCTGTCTGGGTGCCAACTCAGCTGGAGAGGGAGAAACATAATATGATCACTTAGCAACACATTCTTAATAAATTCGACAAGCATTGGCCAGCAAATAAGAAAGAAATAAAAACAGAAAAATAATTCAAGTAAAGACAAAATAATAATGAGACATGATTTTTGCTGTATAAAGATACAAATGAATGAGTCTATATTTCACTAGCTTTTTCATTCTATTTTTTTCTTTCAGTTTTTCCTTTTTATTGGGTGGAGACTACATCAAATTTCAACAGAATTACTGAAGAGCGAGGCAATACCAATAAGAATAGCAAAATAAAAATAGCAATTTGGCACAGAATAGTTTCTTATACACCAAGTCTAGAACCATGTTTTACATATACTTACAGCAGTAACTTTCCCTCTTATCCCCTGCCACAGTAACAGGTAGTCGTACGGGTTGCCAGGGTTACCAGTGTTCCACACTCGTATCATTTGGTCTCCAACTCCAATAGCAACGCGACCTAAAACACAACACATGCCTGTTACTGGGAATACATGCAGAATTCATCAATAAGCCTCAGTTTTTCTACCTATCCTGTATATTATAATCCAATAACAAAGTCAAAATCTCTCAAAATGAGAAAAAATATAAAACATAAACCTGACTCAATATGTCTGTTGTATTGAATAGTACTGATGGAAAATGCAATCTTAATTTTCTACAATGTAATTTTTAAGAGTGGAATTATTCAGCCTGGCTTCTCCTTGCACTTACTTGGATCCACTGGGGAGGCAGCAATATTGTAGGCAAAGCCCCCTAAAGTGGGGATACTCTGTACAGAACATAGGTCTCTTAACGACCACACAACAATCTGAAAACAAATTTAATTCATTATATACCTCTTTCACCATTGCCAGTGAAATATTTTGCTCTATTCAACTGAGACCAGGAAACAACCAGATAAAATCATGATTGTTGACTTCAATAATGTGAACAATGATTCTCGAATCTTTTAACATGTGCCAGTGAACTATCAAATCTGAGCCTGAACAAAAATTATTTTCAGTGAATGTACTTTACCCTTTGGAAATTTTATATAAAAAAACATTACCTTTTTACAACACACATCTTAACTCAACCCATTATTTGATAGTGTTGTCTTTAAAATGATAAATGGCATTTAAAATCTTACAGAATCCAATAAGATGAGATCCCACAGACCTGTCTATCCATGGATATTGTACAAAGAGTATCCATATCCACTCCACCACAGCAGATATTAAACACAATACGGTTGTGTCCTCCAGCCTCCTTATGGTTCAGTGGCTGCCATTTTTGTTTCTGAGCACTAAAAGGTGTCCAGTGGAGCAGGTCGCCACTGTGAAAACAAAAATCTCATTTGAATTATTCATATTGTTTTTTTTTTCCTCATGCAAATAATAATAAAAATAAAGTGGGAGTCAAGTTTCACATGAATTCAATGTAATCAAGAATCATTCTTGATGTAATTTAATGGTATGCTATTCGATTTTCATTAAAGAAAAATCAAAATTCACTTTAATCCACATACAGTTTACCCACCTCTGAGTGCTAGATACCAGCTGCAGTGGCCAGCACTTCGGCCAATATATGGCCAGCCACACCCTCGTCCTGCCCCAGTCTTCGCCTTTGTCTCTGCGCTGACCATGACTGGACGGTAGCCTCAACAGGCTCACCTGTCGCCCCCCGGTGGTGCTCCAAAGCCGTATTGTCCTGTCTCGACTGCCAGACGCCAGCAAACAGCCTTGGTCTGTAGGGGGGTCTGCATCGCTGGTGTCCCCTGGAAATATATTATATTATATTATATTATATTATATTATATTATATTATATTATATTATATTATATTACATTGTATTAGAGTTGACTAAATGAGAGAGATCTAGTATCAGGATTATAATGATTTATAGTGATGTGGATTATAGTACAATTTGATCACAGGGTTAGCCAGTAGTCTGATGCAACATTATTGTATCGCCTATACTTTATTTTTTGTATACT
Organism: Lingula anatina; assembly: GCF_051362555.1. NCBI lineage: Eukaryota > Metazoa > Brachiopoda > Lingulata > Lingulida > Lingulidae > Lingula > Lingula anatina. Next base: position 29,779,226 of record NC_141769.1, on the reverse strand, counting down.
ATTTTAGAGGCCCCTGATATCAGAGGATAGTTTACAGAGTTTGGAGTAAATGATGTGGTTTAAGGTGATATGAAACACTTACTGGTGAGTTATTGCAATTATTCATTTATTTACTTATTCATTTTGTAAGTGTGTGTGTGTGTGTGTGGGGGGGGGGGGGTCAGCATCTATATTTGACAAAATCAGTAATAGACAAGCAACAATTAATTTATCTTGAGCAATGGGCATAGATATTCATACCCCTAGTTAAGCTTAGACCTACCATTTTCTGTTTCATTTTTCCTCCAGTTCTCTCCCACCTCTTCCCCAAGAGAAGGACTCCACACAACACAATGGACCTCGTCATCATGACCTCGCAGTCTGTGTAGTATGGCTCCATTCTGAGAGATATCTACCAGCAGAATTAGACCACTTTTGTAGCTAAAATGAACATAAAGGGACTTACAGTATATTAATGCAATAAGATGATTGATTTTGGTAACAAAATTTTTATTTTCAGTACTCAAGCCCTGATAATGTACCCACTGTCTTTAGTCACTTTTTTATTATACAAGAACTCGAATGAAAAATGCTTATAAAAAGTTAAAATGATGTACGTGTCGAGTTGTTCTCAACAATTGTCTTCCTTAAAGGAAATTCTAATGCACTATTGCTGCAGAGGTTACATGTAACTTTCAATGAACTTTGTTTACATATGTACCATGCAGCAATGGCCATGCATGCATGCAGTGATAATGTGCCATGCAAAAGCCCCTCAAATGCTCCACTCACCCTGCAGCTACATGTCTTGAATCATGTGGTGAAGCAGTTAGACAATAGATTATGCTGCCCTCTGGTGTGAACCTCTTATGATACCCAGAGGTGTAGTTCCAGCAAACCAGGCCCCCTCTGTCATCTCCACTGATAACCAGGTCATCCTTCACCACTGACCAGTCCACACACGTCACTTTGTTCTGAAGTTATGAAGATAAGAACATGGTAGTACATATTTTTATTGCTTGTAAATTAAAGTACAGTATTAGATATACATCAGGCCTGTAGCCAGGGGGGGGGGGGGGGGGTTGGGGGGGTTCGAAAGAACCCCCCTTTTTGCTGGAAAAAGGTCCACTCTGGGTAAAATTTGACCTAGGTACATGGGGATTATATGGTAAAAGGTCCACTTTTTCAATAAAGGAACCCCCCCTTTGAAATTGCTGGCTATGGGCCTGTACATGTACATGTATTACATGTATATGCACAGTATGTCTATGCATGTGTGTGTGATGGGGGGGGGGGGGGTATTGCACAAGATATACTACAATATGCGATGGAGGACAGGCAAATTTTCCCAGGATGTGGATATCTATAGCGCCAAGATTTTGTATCACTGGGTGTTATGGGGTCTTATATTACCCCTGTAGAATGAAACTTGTAAGGCACAAAAATTGAGACGTCTTGAGCTAGAGGTATCAACTTACTTTATCGTGTAAACGGTGCTCGTGCAAGCAAGCCTTGGATTCCAAACTCCATATCTTCACCTTGCCATCGTCCCCACCACTGCAGCAGAGGTGTCTCAGGCCCGCGTGCTTGCACAGGGACAGTCCTGTAACTCGGTCCCCGTGCGCGTGCTGAATGTCTCCAACAAACCGAGGGGGTCGAACATTAGCGTCCAGGAGATGGAGGCTGTTTCTAGCACCATATATAAATATCCCCGCCTCGTTGTTGTCACTTATTCTGCTGCAGTACCAGCTAGGTGAAGGCGGTAATATGCACCCGCTCATTGTTAGCTATACATTAAACCCACCATGGAAAACACCACTTTCAAGAACGTCAGCCTCGCGACAGGCATGTAGATATATTACCTAGTAACGGTTGTCGTAAATGTCGTATTCTTTTTGAAAATAAAAAGAAGGGATCCGCTTCGTCATTGTTCAGTGCATTCAACAAGACAAATACTAGTATTACATCAGTGTTTTTTTGTCACCATCAAATTAAATATGAACAATGCTGTAGAGTTTTTTAAAGTCGTAAAAGCTAGGTCAGTGTAGAAGGGAGGTGACAGTAGTCCCCCCCCCCATTCTACCTACACCAATAAGCTAATTTCAGCTTATGCACATGTATGGACATTTTGTAATATTCGTTAATGATACAATTTCAAAATCATTATTATTATTATTTTTATAATTATTATTATTATTATTATTATTATTATTATTATTATTATTATTATTAGGCCCCTAATTACTCGATTATTAGTCCAGCTATCTATTTATTCCTCTTTTTCTTTCAGTATGGCAGTTTTAAGTGCGTTCGGCATAATCACAGAGGTGGTCTTATTTCTAAGACGACAGTAAAACGTGTTTCGAAAAAGTAAAAATTACCACAGGGTTTCGATTCATTATAACCCGAAAAACGACATTTAAGAGATATTTTCTGCTGTGCGGACCGGAGGAAAATAAGATTTAATTAACGACCAGAAATTTGAAAAGGGGGTAGTTCAAAAACCTTTTTTTAAGCTGAACGAGCCACTAATTAAGATTGAGCCCTTTTTTAGAAGGGGCGGATCCTGGATTTTTGAAGGTGTGGTCCGCGGATGCGAGCCCCCCCCCCCCCCCCCCCCCCCCCCTTGTGTGGGGTCCGGGGCCCGCTGAAGGGACCAGAAAAATTGTGGTATTTTATAGGGCGAACGACGACATTTGGAACGGCTAAGATATATAGATCAGCCAGTGAAAACACTAATTTCAAGAGGGTGATGTTATCAGAATATGAAGGAGGGGTCAGGACCCCCCTGACCCCCCCCCACTCTAAATCCGCATCCGCGGACCCCACCCTCAAATAATCATGGATCCGCCCCTGAACAACCCCCACCTGAATAAGCCATATGTAATTTGCATAACAATATGTTGCTCATCGTAGGGCAAAGTGTCTTCCCATTTGGCAGTTGGACACGGTTGGGCGTAGTCGCAACATTGTGTGGTGCAGGCCCAAGGTCGCATTATTATATGGAGTAGAAGCAAATGCATGTTTGTGAGTATCACTATTTCTTCATTATATTCTAAAGGCACAGACGAATGAGAGGATATTCAAGACAAATATTCACATAAATATTTGCAGAATTTTATTACTAAAGGAAATTGTCACCCCGCGCCCAAAGAATCAAAATAAATAAATAAATAAATAAATAAATAAATAAATAAATGCTAAAATACAATATCTGTAGCTTTTATCATTATTCAGCTATAAAAATGAAAATATAAATAATATCTATCTGATAAATATATATTGAATAACATAATATATATATATATATATACATGACATGTAGCCTATATAGCCTGTCTCGGGGTTACTCAGCATTCCATCTATCCCTGCTTCTTTGATAAATTAGTGCTTTGCGTAGAGCAGGAAGAAGTAGGTAGGTCTTGCCACCGGGAATAGATAGATCATTGCAAAGCTATACTAAAATTATTCTCAATGATTACTGTATTTGGGAAAGATGCCTACTCGTGGATGCGAAAACTAATCAGCAGAGGCTCGTTAGATTGAAGTCATACATGGCTGTACTTGTTCTAAAAGTGGAAGTAAAATGTGCATTTCATGGCATCGGGGAAATATAATAATAATAATATTAACAGTAATAATAATGGTTATAATTATAGGTATCCGTTTAACATAAATAAAGTGGCGTGGGGGAGGTGGGCGGTCTAAGCTTCAGAAAATTTTCTTTCTTTGCTAGATTTTGCTTACAGACAGACTGTGGAAAAAACTGCAAAACATGTGAACATAAAACCGCTATCCACTTCCCAAGAAGCTAAGCAAAAACAAACATTTTGCAAACTTCCATCTATCACTCTCAAAACGTTTCAAATAAGTTAGATACGCCTCTTAAAATTTACACTGTATCTCCACACGAAATGTTTATATAGATTTCTTGTCGCTGAACTCTTAACCCTCAATTGTATTGCCATTTATATCTGATCATGACTAATCAATTACTGTATATTCTAACAGTACAAATTATTATTGAAAGAATAGTCGATTTATACACGGTTCCACAGAAATAAAATAAAAACTTAAATACGACGGTAGCTTTTATTGTTAATAACAGTAGCTTTTATTATTATGCGAGTATATATAAATAATGAGAAATATACATGTAGTGTTCTTGCGTAAGGAAGGTCTGTTGAGCACGCAAATGGCACACGCATTCGCTAGTAATCCCATCACTTACACCACTGGGCGGCCTATCAAACGCAAGCGAAATGAAAGACAAATCAGCCAATTTCCTGTTGCTTCACACAGACGGGCATTTGTCATTGAATGACAAGATTTCCGTGCAATTAAGATCTGACCCGTCGGTAAGGAGCTATTAGTGTCTGTTCTTAAGACTGGAATGTAGGCACTGTCATTTTGATAAACTTCGTTACTTCTGTTTACTAATGATGACGAATATCAGCACCAAGCTTATTAAATATCAACACACACACACACACACACACACACACACACACATATATATATATATATTATATATATATGTGTGTGTGTGTGTGTGTGTGTGTGTCAAATGTTACTTCGCCCAGACGACGGTAATTCAATTGCTGGCTGCATAGAAACATGTTTCTTTTGAAAGTTTCATTGGTGCTATTTACAAGTAGTAGTAGTAGTGGTGGTGGTGGTGGTGGTGGTGGTTGCAATAACAATAATAGAAATGTCAGCCAAACTTTCTTCATTTCTTTCTCCATCAATCAAAAAGTGGTAAAATACTCCATACCTACCCTCTAGAGGTTCCAACACGAACACACAGATACCTGTCAATCCTAATTCTCTGAAACTCACCGTAGGATGGTCCACTTGAATAAAACCACTCAATATCAAGTTACACAGAATACATTTTACGGTTACCTTAAGTGTGTAAAAAAACGTATAGTCATGAGAAAAATACGCCGACGTCTCGCTGAACCCTCGCTGAATGCAATCAGATTAACTGAATGACACGCCTCCTCCTGGCGTTGCGTAGAAAAGCTGGTTATTATGCGTGTACACATGGAAACAAGAGGTGGCGTGATAATTTGTTAACTGATTGCATTCAGCAAGAGTCCCCACGGATTTACGTTGACCGATAATGTCACTGGGAAAGAGCCGTAAGTATTTAGGGACCCATGGACGAAGAAAAATAAAGTGGTTCGTCAACCATAGGACATGTGCAAGAATTTGACCTTTTGCGGAATAGGGGGGCCGTCAAAAGTGCTGCTTGTCCATGTACTGCCGATGAAGGATCAGGGTAGCTAGGTGCAGTGACAACATGTTCTGAAACTGATGAATTTTGCGAAGCGGCCAACCTCCCTGTTTTCGATTCCCTCAGAGAACTGAAGTCTTCTAAAATTGTCTTTTATTACATGTCTTGAAAGTGTCAAAAGAAACTGTTAAAAGATACTAAATACAGGGCCGTAGCCTCCGGGGGGGCAGGGGGGGGGGACAGCCCCCCCCCCCCTGGAAATTGGGGTGCAAAAAAAATAATCGCAAAGGTAAAAAAAATAATTGCAAAGTTGGTATCAATTCTGTGAGAAAAGGCACTCATGGCCACTAGACAATCATTCAACAATCTGTTTACAAAGGTGTACTTTTTTTAGCCAACTCTGTTCTTGCCAAAAAGCTCATCCTCCCTGAGGGAGCTATCCCCCAGGCCAATTGGCGTGTTTTGTTGAAAAAATGACTGTACTTATGGCAAAATGAACCCACAATTTCTGACTACTGATTGACCAATAAATAACAGTTAAAATGCACCAGAATGCAGTATTATACATACAGTTTTTAAAAAATTTCCACACCGTGGGAGGGGGACATCCCCTCCCACACCCTCCCCCCTCGGGGGCTTCGCCCCCTCTTGTCCGCTTACTGCCCCCCCTGGCATTTTGCTCAGGCTACGGCCCTGAAATAAAGGTAAAAAAAATTCAATCAACAACGCGTCATTGCGGATTGTTTGGGCAAAGTCTGGAGATTGCTGCCGACAAAGGGTCATCTATTACTTCCCAAAAAGGACCATCCTTTCCTCCTCTGTTTCGCCACATTAGCCCAATAACAACCTTGGCTAAGTCAGTGGCGAGAGTCAGGCCAACCCAACTATCAGACGCGGCACGCTTAAACCAGGCAAGAGGGTGCTGCTTCTGATATTTCATGGCGCGTACTAATACATGTACACACTTTGGAAACCGGTAGCGTGATCCGATCTACGGTGATTCTGGATCCTTCCGTGCCGCGTCTGGTAGTTGGGAGAGAGAATGAAAGTGGCCTGAGAGTGAAAGCATGATCAGTGGTAAGGATTTGATAAGATAGGAGTAGAATAGGATAGGGTACGGTAAGGTACGGTAGGGTACAATGTAGGATATAGGGTAGGATAGGATAGGGGAGGGGGCAATGTAGGATAGGATTGGGTAGGATACATCATAGGCTAGGAAAGAGGTTATAATAATGATGTAAAAATGTAATGTACCGTATGGTGAGCAAGAGGAAAAGCTCAAAGAATGAGGGTAAGGGCTAAAAGTGACCATCAGACGGAGATCCACAAATTTGTCATAGACGTACTGAGGTAGATAATATAAAAGGACATCTAATTATTATAGTTAAAGCATTTTCATTTCAACAGTATTTGAGTGAATATGTAACAAGCCACCATTTAATATTCTTTGAACAATGCTTTAATATATTCGACATGTCTTAGAATAATAAAGTCAAGTTTGGTTTTCATAATGTTTGCAAGGCTTTCTTATTTAGTTTACATCACCAACTTTAGGAATTCTTATTGTACTTAACCCATGCATTTTACACTGATGCGTATGTGTAGCGCATTTTTATTAAGATAATAATAATAATAAACTGATATTAAACGAACGACTATGACAACATTTTGACAGAGCACAAAATGAGAAAAATCTCCATTTCGTTATATGCACAAAATGGATGCTTCTGACAACGCCAACGTCATTTCCAGACATAGAAAATCGAAAGTTACGTTAATGCTGTCCCATGCACAAGTGGTTTTCATTTATACACAGCGTTTAACTGCAATCAAACTGTTTTAGAATAAGTGATGTATGAAGGCAAATAGGATCACACGAGAATATTGAGCACTTCTCATGTTAAGAATATGTGTGAAGCTGAAGTCCCGTAGAACAAAGAGGGTAATATTACATGTGCGTAGAGAACACGTTTTCAGATGCATCAGCATCATCAGCTGTGGAGCAGTCGGCGGTAACCTGTGACATACTTAAAATTTGTACGACGCTCGTAGAATACTTCGTACTGCCGTTATCAAGAGCACTCGTCTGAGTGCGAGTACTCCCGTATCTGACCAAGTCGGGTTCAAACACATCTGGGGAAAAACTTCCGTCATTGCTGGTTTCAAATCTAGAACTTAAGTGTTCCTGTGCTATGCTATTCAAATGGCCCTGATCCCCCGTGTTTGCCGGAATGGCGGTTTTGCGTTGACAGCCGAATCGTCCTAGAACAAGTCTTATTGTATCTTTTAGTTCTTGGCGGTAACGCTGTGCGCTCAGGCAATACAGAAAGAAATTTGAGGCATGGTTCAGGTAGAATAATAAAATAAAGATAGAATAGAAAATGTTATATGTTGCCATTGCATCAACATCATTTAGTTCACTAATGTTTATAATTCCGCTTTGAATAAAATTCAACCCTGAAACCATGATCAAAAATGCAAATGTCACAAGTAGTAACATTTTGGTTATTTGTCCTTGAGAATGGCCGGATTTATTATTATTACAGTTACGCATATGTTTAAGTTGTTTCTCTCTTTTTCGTATTGACCATATTATAAACCCATTGATAATAGGAAGGCTAAGAAGTGGCACAATCCAGTACAAAGCAAGTGAGATCCATCTGTTGACGTATGCAAAGAAGTACGTCACGCCGTCAGTATGGTTGACAAGTAAGTCCACGCTGTCGTGATAGGTATTCCAGCAAATGTCAAAACCGCAAATAGAAAAGTACATATCGGCAAAGAAAATATGACCGTTAATCGCAATGGCCACACCACTAACGAGTAGAATTGCTATTTTCGCAGATCGAGGATTGGAATTTTGTGACCAACGATGCGGAAACCTGATTTTCATTAATCTCTCTGCACTCATTATCACTAGTAAGAGTGCACTTATTTCGGGGGCAGTATAAACTGTAAATAAAGTTAATTTACATACGTAAGGATTAGCCGACATGGCATGACTATCGCTTAGTTCATACTCGACCCAGAAGACGAATCCGATGACCAATACGAACATGTCTGCCACTGCAACTCCAATAAGAAATATGCATGTAGTGTTCTTGCGTAAGGAAGGTCTATTGAGCACACACATTGCACACGTATTCGCCAGTAACCCCAACACGTACACCACAGGGCGGCCTATCAAACGCAAGCGAAATGAAAGACAAATCAGCCAATTTCCTGTTGCTTCACACAGACGGGCATTTGTCATTGAATGATCGTACAAGATTTCCGTGCAATTAAGATCTGACCCGTTGGTACGGAGTACATATTGTTCATTACTGTCTGTTCTTAAGAACGGAAAATGGGCACTGTCATTTTGATAAACTTCACCTGCCATCGTTACTGCTGTTTACCAACGACGATGAATATCTGCACCAAGCTTCTAAATCTACATATATTTGTCACATGCAAGTTTGTCCAGATCACGGTAATTCAACTGCTGACTGCGTCTTCTTTTAAACATTCTATCCGTGCCATTTGCTGAGCCGTTGAAATAGTCTGTTATTTCGTCATTTGTCTCCCATATTGAATGACCTGAAATGGTAGATGTGTAGACGGATATACTTACATATATATTTGTATCTACCAGATATATTTCCTTCAGATTTGACGCATTAAATTAGCGTTAGCTCTATTTTGTTTTTCCCCTGTGAGACGCATGTACGCAAAATGCAGTGATCAACATCGTCCATAAAGAGCAAACATGAACTTGGAAGCAGCGTCCAGAAATAACTTTGAAATGCTGAAGCACGCAGTCCATCCTCACCTGGAGACAGATATTGAAGTGGCTATTCAACAACAGCAGTCCCTTGTATACTTTCAATCCGGACTACACTATGGGATTAAGGTGCCTATAGGTTTGGCAATACCATAGGATAGTTATAGAATTGGTCACAGTTTAGAATATCAAAAAATGGTTTGAGACCCTTTTTGTGGTATTCTGTGGCCTAAAAGTGATCATACAATAATGTAAGATTGTCTATCATGTTTAATCTTGGCAGCCTGGTAGACACGAATTTGGTCTGCTACACCTGAGCGGAACAATTTTCTGAAAGGCAAACAGTTTCCAGGGAAATTCCATTTTTGCTGCATAAAGGTCTAAAGCGCATCGTATTCCTTTAAGTATAATGATGAAAACAAGGCATAAAAGCATAGTGATGTATCTGTATCCTGTGAAGTCATATCAGTATCATCGTTCACTCAAGCAGATTAATAAGACATTTCTCCTTGTCTGCTAAATGACAATTTAAACTCTCTGTAAACTAAATTTTAGCTAATGAAGCCATGCTGATATTCAATAACAATAATAGTGAGCAATGATGTGGGGAAATTCTAATCAACAATGAGGAGCAAGCCCGCACAAATTAATGAAATAGAAGTGATTTTTACATACCACTTTGTTTATCTCCGTTGGTTTCGTGCTGACGGAGCTAACACAAGCACAGCCCTATTCAGTGCACTTAAAATAAAAATTGTTCTGTGTCGAATCTGTTGCAATCATTGTATTATCATCAAAGCCTTTTGCTAGTCCAGTACCAGTGTATGTGAACATGGTTGTTCATTCTCGAGCTCTCCAATTTGTGACTGTTTTCAAAATCTGATTTAAAGTGAAATAGCACATGTCAAACTGAAACGAACAGATGGTTTTGAATAGTTCCTGAGACTAATTAACTTCGATTACAATTTAGTGTCTTTATCCCTTGTGGTGTCTCAACAAAAACTCACTGATTGGCAATATGTTGGTGGCTTCATTTGTTATTGTTCTACTTGACATTAGTGTAAGCCGTAGGTGTTCGCTTAAGTATTTTGAAAATTGAATTTCTGGTGACGACAATGTCACTTATTAACGTTTAAATAAACATCATGGTAAACTTGAGGAGACATATATTGTTATTGAGTTGCATTGGTATTGACGTTCAACCCTTGCACATCGAAGGGAAATCAAAAAATCAAAGCATCATTTGATGACGCCCCACGACAGAGATTTTTTAGAAAGAGAGATTGACGTTTGTCCCCTAAAGGCTACATGAGTAGAAAAAATTCATTTTCCAAGTGCATCTACTTCCATCTCTTGCAAATGACAAAATAAGAAACAATGGGTTCAAACGGACATTTGCCTTTAATAAAATGATAAAATACTCCGAGATATAACATCACCAAAATGACACTTTTTTTGGCATTAAACTGAATCGGTATTAACATTCCACCCTCGCACAATCATCCGGATATCAGAAATCGTAGCATCATTTGTTGACGCCACACGATGTTTTTTTAGAAAGAGGGTTGTCATCATGTTAGTGGAAAGAATTTTTCCGTCTCTAAGTATAGGCTACCTTCCTTGAATTGACATAAAAAGAAACACTGGGTTACAGTATAGAAAACTGGTATTTGATATGACCTGTACGTGTTACCTGTGCACTGTAGACTTGGAAAGGTGAAGTTCCCGCGGGAAATATACCGGTAAAAGTTATTTTCCTGTCTTCAGTCCATCATCAATTTTACAGTTTCATCAATATTCTAAAGACTACATATTTTGTTCAAGACCATTAAGCGCTTCTGTGCTTGTGGTAATTGGCAACTAAATGATTCGAAAATGTCACATCGATGTGATAGAATGCTTTTCAATTGTTAAATACCCTCCACTATTACGCAAACTATCAAGCAATGTGCCTTTAAGTGCTAGCTCCCCAATCGATAGAATTAATGAAGGCAACCGCCAAAAAACCATAGAGTGGCTGTTTTTGGTGAATTTGCTATATGGTAAACCTTAATGGTAATGATGCTTCACAAATTGCCAAGACATGCAGTAGTGCCTTCTACTGGAACATGTTCCCAACTCATTAAAAAAGCCTATAATACCACGTGTGAAATGAATTATTCAGGGAAATTATAGACACTTTAGGTAATGAATTTTTACACGAAAACTAAGCGTTTCATTCGTAACACTTTTTGATAAAATCTCTTCATGTATATATCAGCAGTACTGGGGAGGGTGGAACTGTACAATTTATTCCTTGTCAAAGGGGAAAGCAAGCCAATCAATTATTACTAATCTGTATCAATATGTAAAAATAACATGCACAATATACTAATAAATGTTTATGCATGCAACATTGTGTTAGTTGATTAACCAAAGGAGGATGACAAAACATCATTAAGTTGTTATGAGAAAACAACATTATTCTCTTTTTCGAAGTGATGATTTGCCAGCATCAATTATGACCACGATTTTAAAAGTCGTTATTGCTGCAGTAGTTGTGATAACCTTCTATTTATCGGGATGCCGCAGAAACCCAAACAAGCACCTGAAGATATACGGCTCCCATTTAATGTATTTAACAGGAATATTGGGTTTTTATATGTTACTTTTATAACGCTAATATTTATACATTATCGAACCACTCTTAGCTTATGGTTGGAATAGAATAACCCGCGCCGCAACGGTAGTTACACTACATCTGCAACCGTCTTCATTTCCAATGTAAATGCAATAAATCATTATCTAGAGACCGATTAGTGGAGAATTCCGTTCCCCAAGTGCTTTCAGTTTTCCTTTTTTTGTGTGTGTGTGTTCGTATGCAAGCAGGCAAGTGGTGCAAAGCGATGCAAAACGTGTTATACTTATCTGCACCTGTGTAACCTCCTATGCACTCCCAGCTGCAAGTATGGTAAATGTTTGTATCCGCAGTGCTAGCTTCTGGTTATCATTGGTCAAATGTACAATTACAACTGATACTCTGATGTGTGTAAATAAATTGTCCTTTCCATTTGTGCATTGCCACAGTCAAATGAGATTGATTTATTTGGCCAATCTCGCGTTAATGTTCTTATCATGCAAACCATACCGGCCAATTAAATAACTACTGACTAAATTCCATGTTGCATCCCGTATATTGAGTGATTGTCAGTATTTAGAGTTGTATGCAATCCAAGGGACCTGCTGTCTTAGGCTGTATTCCCAGAGCTTTTAGATCGATCTATCCCCGCGGGGAGTCTCACAAGATTACTGTCAGATAATCCGGCTTAAATGTCCGTCCCGCCTACTACAAGCTGTAAGGGGGTAATTTACTTTCGTGTCCGCTCGGCTGACAGCTATTTAGCGTGAACCCCCAGGGAGTTAGGTCGATCTAAAGTAGATCGATCTAATCTCTGGAAATGGGGTCTTATACGTGTCCCGATTCATGACCCCCTCAACATAAACATCCCAGATCCATCCAAGTTTAAACAACGGGAATGTGGGTACCTCGAACTTTAACTGAATCTGAAGATGCTATTAAGGATCTTGTTAACTGGCGTGTTAATATACGGTACCTATTTGGTTTAGATTGTAATGGGGACAGATAATCATATTTTGGAAGGGATATTATTCGAGATAGCCTAAAACGAGACTGTTGGAAATGCGTAACGTCATATGAAACGCGTCATATAAAACGCGCTAGGATTTTTGTGTAATATAAAGTTAACGCATTATAATGCAAAACAGAAGGATTTCTACTGCTCTACAGTACACATAACTCAGGAGAAAACAGTCAGAAAATATCCGTGGAAAAATTCTGTCAGCTTGAAAAACGTTATCGCTAGTCTGCCATTATTTCTGAACCATGTCTCCCCCTCCCCCTTATTTTACGCCAAGTGTCGAGATTTTTCCTCCGCGGCGGACGTAAGCGTGGGTGTTGGTCTGGCAGCTAGTTGTTAACAGCTTGGGTGTTCACACGGTCTTTACAGGATGTACTGGTATATTGAGTTCATATATAGAATTCTCGTCATTCAAGTGTAAATCTTCCCACTCACAATTCATACTTAATGTCAACAGGCAGCTCATAACTATACTAAGTCAAATCCGTAAAAAGTCTAAATGACGCCATATGACGACCAGATCACATAGCCCCCGCCCAGTGGCGTACTGCAAAATTAAAAGCATATGTTCAATTAGCAATCTGGCAATTTTCAATCTGATTGTGTTTAATTTATCTTGGCCCGGTTGTGAACAGAAATAGGAATGCTTTTATCGCAACACTGTTAACACATTCTTCGGTATCTGTATGGGCACCTTCTATCAATCTCTGACTGAAAATCAAAAGAATTTGCCGATTTTATTCCATTGTTGTTATTTCCTGTAAAACACAAGTATGAGGTAATAGAAATTGTTACACATCTTCTCTTTCTCAGAAAAGAAAATTTTAACGCTTTTTCATTGTATTTCTTCTGTTTTCTTTAAATGGATATATGTATCTTTTTCAAATTGTTGAACGGTTTCCCAAGAAACAGCTTCAATGATTGCCCATGAACTGATGAGTGAATGGTTCTGTTATAGATAATGATTTGATAATTTTAAGCTTTTCTTGATATTTGGTTGCTGTCCTTCTTAAGCATTATCTATATAGGTTATGTTATTTCTGATGTTGCACACGTTATCGCTTTTAATTTTCTCTTGATTACATGTTTGAGGCACTACAGTGGCATGTATTAAACGTTCACTTAGCACAGAAAATCACTCCATAGCATTTTGATAACAGATTGAAACTCGCAACTTCATGGCAACTTCATTAAAAATGCATTAGTTATCTACAACTACTTTCGATAGAACGTCAATAACGGTACATATTATGTTCATACATTTTGTCAACTATATTTGTCAAAACAGTTGATGAAATATCGCAATTAATAGCAAAGTTATGCTTCGTGAGAGACAATTGATAAGAGCGACTGATGCTTTAAGGGCAAATTATGCCTTATTTCAGTGTTTGTGTTCATAGTTAAGAGCTTGACATACATGTACATGTAAGACTACGCCATGCGACCAGTGTGCACAGTGATAAAGGGGTGACTTAATCGAGAGAGTAGGGTCAGGTGCGATAGAACTTCCCTGGGAACAGTTAACTAAAAAGCAATGCTCAGATTAACATAAGTTTACCTACTGCTTTATCACATGCCTAACCGGAGCCTACAAACGGCAATATCAGTTAATTTACAAAGCGGGCGTGATGATCTTTGTCGTAAATTTTTTGTGTACTTAAGTACATACAATAAACCACTTATTGCTAAAAGGAATGAATATTTTATACCCTCAGACGCCCTTAGAATTTATGTTAGAAAAAACTCACAACTGCTGAATTGATCTGCAATGGCGTTAATTCCATGAAGATTGGCTAATATTAATGGCCTTCAAAGGTGTGTGGCGTATGTGATTCCGCCATTTTTTTCATCTATTTCTATTTTCTGTTTTAAGTTATAATACATTAATTAGTATAAGTTACATTTACAGATTAATAAACCCATTTAATTGAATGTTCGCTTGGCAAAAAAAAAGGGGCTTTCCTGGGGTAAATGGCTTAATTCCCACATACATACATACTCATGGTAAATGGATCCATACCAGCATTCAAAGTTAGGGACCATTCCCACAGATATTTGGATCGATCTATCTCCCTCGGGAGTTTCACTAAATTGCTATCAAACGAACCGACTTAAACGTCTGCCACGCCTAATAAAACTGTTAGGGTAATTATCTTTACCCCTAGCTGATTAGGTAGGCGTGACAGACATTTAAGCCTCTTGAGCTGATAGCAATTTAGCGTGAACCCCCAGGGAGTTAGATCGATCTAGATGGATCGATCTAAGTGTGGGAACCCAGTCTTTGTCCATGTTTTTTTAACGTTTACGGAGGTATAGCCATCTATGAAAATCCACGTGGTCTGATTCCAGAACAAACGCGATGACCGCTGATTTGGTGTTAAATGGAATTTATTATATTTCTATGAGTTGCTTACAGAGTATGTATTGTGAAGTATGGACCTTATACGAACAGTCGTCATCCTTTTTTGTTAAAACAGCTGGTTGCTACTGTGCCCTTGTGAGGACACATCATAGTTTAAACTACAATGTCATGTTGAAAATGGGATTACACAAGAATATTGAGCACAGTATGCTCATGTTAAAAATCCATGTTAAGCATCAGGCCCGTAGCATTATGAGCGTTATATTACATATGTGTGGATGACACGTTTTCTAATGTTTCAGCGTCATCAGCTGGGGAGCAGTCAGCAGTAACCTGCAACATACTTAAACTTTGTATTACACCAGTACAATCCTTCGTCTTGACGTTATCAAGAGCACTGGTCTGAGTCCGACTGCTCCCGTATCTGACCAACTTGCTGGGTTCAAAAACACCTGGATCAAAACTTTCGTCATTGCTGTCTTCGAATCTGGAGCTAGATTGTTCCTGTGCTATGTGATTCAAATGACCATTATCCCCTGTGTTTGCCGGAATGGCGGTTTTGCGTTGACAGCCAAATCGTCCTAGAACAATTCTTATTGTATCTTTTAGTTCCTGGCGGTAACGATGTCCGCTAAGACAATACAGAAAGAAATTTGAGGCATGGTTCAGGTAGAATAATAAAATAAAAATAGAATAGACAACGGTGTATGTCGCACGTGCATCAATATCATCAATATCACTTATATTTACTATTCCTATTTGAATGAAATTCAAACCTGATACCATGATCAAAAATGCAAAAGTCACAAGTAGTAACATTTTGGTTATTTGTCCTTGAGAATGGCTCGGTTTATTATTGCAGTGACGAATGTATTTTAGTTTTTTCTCTCTTTTTCGTATTGACCTTATGATAAATCCGTTAATAACAGGAAGGCTAAGAAGAGGCACAATCCAGTATAAAGCAAGTGAGATCCATCTGTTGACGTATGCAAAGAAGTATGTCACGCCGTCAGTATGGTTGACAAGTAAATCCACGCTGTCGTGATAGGTATTCCAGCAAATGTCAAAACCGCAAATAGAAAAGTACACATCGGCAAAGAAAATATGACCGTTAATCGCAATAGTCACACCACTAACGAGTAGAACGACTTTCTTCGCAGTACGAGGATTCGAATATGGTGACCAACGATGTGGGTATCTGATTTTCATTAATCTCTCTGCACTCATTATCACTAATAAGAGTGCACTTATTTCGGGGGCAGTATAAAGTATAAATAAAGATGATTTGCAAATGTAAAGATTAGCCGACAAAATGTGACTATCGCTTAGTTCATACTCAGCCCAGTGGAAGAATCCGTTGACCAAAATGAACATGTCCGCCACTGCGACTCCAATAAGGAATATGCATGTAGTGTTCTTGCGTAAGGAAGGCCTGTTGAGCACGCAAATGGCACACGCATTTGCTAATAACCCCAACACGTACACCACTGGGCGGCCTATTAGACGTAAGCGAAAAGAAAGACAAATCAACCAATTTCCTGTTGCCTCACATAGACGGGCATTTGTCATTGAGATATCGTACAAGATTTCCGTGCAATTAAGATCTGTCCCGTTGGTACGGAGTGCATATTCTTCATTAGTGTAGGTTGTTAAGACTGGAAAATTGGAATTGTCAAGTTCATAAATTTCACTAGCCATTGGAAATGCTGTCATTATCAATGGTTATATTTTTGCCGAGTAATACATATCGTCACAAGAGTTTCTATATGTATCTGTTACACGCAGAAATTGTTAAGATGACAGCAATCCAAGTTGCGCAGAGACGTATTTTATTTGAAAATCCATCCGTGCTATTTGCTAAGCCGTCGAAATAGATTGTCTTGCCTATTGAATGACCTGAATGAAATGGAAGATGTGTAAACACTACGTTGTTAATGCTAGTATAGGTAGACTATACCATAGTATTTTTGCCGAATATATATATATATATATATATATATATATATATATATATATATATATATATATATCCCTCTCTGTTTGCAGTCCGTAAACTCAATGGCTGCCAATGCTGAAAACAGGACAGAAGAAAGGAAGTGTCTTGATCAATGGTCGTAACAATATCGTTTATTTTTATTGGGGATAAGCAAGCAAATCAATTTAATACTAAGGTGTTCCAATTGATAAACCTAACATAGAACAATAAAACTCCATTAAGGTTTATTAATAAAACATGACATCATTCTCTCTATTTAAGTGTTGTTTTACCAGCATTAATTATACATTGCAAACATGATGAA
Source organism: Lingula anatina (assembly GCF_051362555.1). Taxonomy (NCBI): domain Eukaryota; kingdom Metazoa; phylum Brachiopoda; class Lingulata; order Lingulida; family Lingulidae; genus Lingula; species Lingula anatina. The sequence goes on along the minus strand of NC_141769.1, from coordinate 29,761,945 downwards.
AGGGGTTACTGCATTGGCACAAGCTATGGTTACCTTTTTCAAGAAGCGACGGAAGATCCAACAAATAATCGGGTTAATGGCTCCTATTGATCTATCAGGAACATAATAGTTTCATCAAACAGATCCTTCTGGTAAAATGTATAAAAAACCATGATACGTATACGTACATACATGTACTACTCTATTAATTCCAGAAGTCTACACACTTTTCATCTGTCTATTGCGTTAGAATGAAATAAAATGGGTTGGCGTCCCTTTTGTGCATTGCATTAGTCAAATGGCATTAACTGATTTTGCAAATCCTGTGTTAATGTCTTTCTCGTCCAAACGATATGAGCCAATTAAAGAACTACTGATTTGGGGGCTGACAGAGAATTCTGCAAGGCAAATGTGTCGCGTGCTCAAAGTGCATATCAAGGATCTTAGCACGGTAAACAAATTCGTCGAAGCTGAAACATTCGGAAATCAAACTTGAGCGAGGTATTCATATATACAAAGCCTTCCCTGCGAATCTGATGAATACCTTCAATCTGCAACAGAAATAAGAGCTTTACAAACATTACAAGCAATAAGACTGTAGTATGCAAATTAATTGTGGTCAAACTCATCTCAAAATCGAATTTTATCGAGATGTTCATGTGAAAAAACCTTCATTGCGAACTTGATGAAATTTATATATATGTAGAAATGACGCTCTAAGCAGAGGTCCTGGCTGCTTGTGAGATGACCACTGCCTAAAGCGCCTTTTCTATCCATTTGCAGTCATGATCGAGTGAGCAATAAGCTTTTGCCACTGTCATCTGAAATGCGTGGAGACGGAAGACCTACCTGTATGAAGTAAAGACTTGGAGTTGCCAGATGTGTGAAGGCATAAGGATTTATCCGGGGTAGAAATAATTTGATTCCATCTGGTATCAAATCATCGAGGTCCAGCAAGAATTTATGCATGGGATTGACGATATTTCTCAGTCGAGTCTAGTAGAGAGGACCATAGCAACACATACAGCCCTGCTTCCGTATCTATTTGTTCTACTTTTTACAAGTCACGGTGAATCATGGAGGATTAGAGATAAGGATTTCAATGAAGTTAACTCGTGGAAGAATAAAGATCCCTCTTTAACATATAAGTGAAACCATCATGGTGGTATTAACCAGTTGTAATGAAATACATATGAACTTATTCATTCCGGAACACATTGTTTGAAAGTATCTTTTCAGTTTATCAAAGCTTCAGTTCTATAACCAGAACAAATTTCACATGTTCAACAGAAAAAATAATTACAGATAGCGTAAAAACTGTCCTTAAAACATACAGTATACAAAAAAAAAAAAAAAAAAAAAAAAAAAATCATCTCAATTTCAGTCGATCTGGAAATGGCAATAATATAATTTGCTGCAAATAAAAGACCTTAGTCAGTGAAGTCGTTGATCCTGATGCGACAGTTGAGACTAATAGGAGCAACCATTGTAGCATTTTTACACAGTTTTTTTCGCTTCCTTGTTTCAAGAACCATCCATAGGTATGGGTGACGGATAGAGGCGGTGGAGTAGCTTTGCCCAACAAAAAGCTTTGTGGTCCTATTCCATACTCCCTATTAGCACCTGCAGCCGACATAGAAAAATGATGGCTGAAAAGAGTAATAAAACCAGAAACAGTTTTGAAAATATTGCGATGAAATTGGAGACATTTGAGGAAGATGACGTTTTTAATAAATGCTGAAAATTTAACGACTCTTCCTCTCTTGGTTTAGCTAGGCACACCGAAAAAATTGAAATCTTAAGCATAAAGTGCCATGGCGGCTTATGTAGCTTCTGACAAGTGCCAGTGTCTGGCAGTAACGGCACCTGTCAATATGTTGTTTACTTGATGATAATATTAAAAATGCTTCACTTTAATAATTTTAATTAATGAAACTTTAAAAAACTTTAATTTTAAAAACACTTTCAGGGTTGACGCACGACAGTGCAATAAAATTGTGTGCGAAATTTAAATTTTAAAGCTTGTATACTTTTGAAGTTATTGAACCTTGAAATATGTAACAGTTTATATAAGTTAGAAATTACCATTCTTTGTCTTTATATTTTCTAAATGTTTGTTACAGTAAATTGCATTTTGTACATGTCACAGTTTATTGCATCTTTTATCGTTCATTATAGTCCAGACTGTCAGCTTTGCAGCGCCCACAGTGTAGGAGGAAATCTTTTGCTCTGCTAGCATATTTAGTGTTATAAATTGTATATCTCCTCCGAAATGAAGAAATACCACTAATAACTACTAACGATTTTTCCAGTCACCCGATAATCATGGAGGCGTGAAGAAATATTCGACAACCTATTCCATTAAACATTTGTTTCCTTTGAATAGCAAATGCGACTGAGTGAGTGTGCAACCATGTGAACAGTCTAGAAACTAGAAGTTTATTGTTCGTCCCCACGGTGGCGGCGAGCTTGTGAATTTTTAATTGGGCAGACACTGGGAGATCACACAGCAATCTGTCAAATGTGCAAAAAGTGTGTGGGAGATGCATCCATAATGAAAACACATTATAGGAAAGCAAAGTTTTTCCAACAGTTTTTCATTTATGTGCGCCTTCGGGGCGGGTGGTGAGCACACATTCCTAACGTTTCCAAAACCGTCGAATAGACGACATCATCTAACAATTTTTAACATGATCGCAAGCTCCCTTTTTGTGCGAGCTCCTGTACAATTTTGTCTTAGATACTTCAACTTCGGTCTTTACGAAACACGGACCTTAACACTTCCTTGGCAAATGTTTGTTTATTTGTGCCAAAAAGTTTGCATACAGGGTCCCATAATCGTTTTAAACTGTATACTTGTATCTTAATTTTTAGTGTGTGAAATAGTTAAAGCTATTAACGCGCAATCATTCTCATTTACTGATTTGATCGAAGTATAGACATTTGTTTATACTTTCTAGGTGGAGGTATTTGATCTCTGAGTGCTTTCTAGTTATTATTATTATTAAAATTATAATTATTATTATTATTCAAAGCATCGTTTCCCTAACTGAAATGATATATTAAGGACGAACATTCTTTGTAAAGAAGCAAATCCAAAGGATATAATTTAAAAAACAAAACAAAAAAAAAAAAAACGTTCAATTTTCGCTTGACTTGTAGCAGGATATAGCAAAACGTATGCTACCACCTTTTTTGAAGTGAAAAAGTTGGTTAACTCTCTGTTCAGACTTTAGGAGGGAAGGACGACGCTGTAAAGTCTGGCATGCGTTCAGACAGTTTTTGCCCCTGAATGATTTTTATTACACCTAACAAAATTTAGGGTACAGACAATGGGCGTGCAGTGTTAGCCAGCTTCGTCAAAAATATAGGCCGTATTTTGAGGCCAATAGGCATTCAGATGACGGCTGGACGGCTGTCTGGGAAAAGCCTTGCAAGAGACCCTACAAACGGCAGTTTCATTATCTTTACAAAGCAGGCGAGAATTTATGTTCGAAAACTCACAAACGCTAAATAGATCTGCAAAGGCGGAGGTACAAATATAAGTGAACACATTATAAGTTGCTTTGAACGCCTTTCAAGAAGCTGATGGATTTAATATCTTGAGTAAAGAATGACTCATTTATGTTTTAGTGACCAATTTCCAAAGTTGTTTGGGCTACTTTTATCACTCTCTTTTAGTGAATGAACAAACCAACTTTTAGTTACAAAAGTAGACATATTCTTATTATTACCATTGCAATTTAATTTATTCTTACTGTGCTAGTGACAATTGCTTATTATTACTTCTTCACAAAGTGAGCAAAATCAACAGACCACTGCGCTATAAATAAATAAATAAAAGATGGAATACACCAACGTCATTTCCAGAAATCAGATTGTTCTAACATTTTACAAGATGTGACGCTTACATTTGATTACACAAGAATATTGTGCACAGTATCCTCAGTGTAAGAGTAAAGCTACAGTTCCGTAGCACAAAGCGTGTTATATTACATGTGTGTGGAAAACACGGTTTCAGATAGACCAGCATCATCAGCTGTGGGACAGTTAGCGGTAACCTGTGAAACACTTAACCTTTGTACGTCACCCGTAGTGTCCTGTGTGCTGGCATTACGAAGAGCACTCGCCTTAGTGCTAGTGCTTCCGAATGCAATAGACATGTTGGGTCTAAACACCCCCGGAGCAAAACGTTTGTAAATGTTGGTTGCCAATTTGATTCTAGATTGGTCCTGTGCCATGTGATTCAAATGACCATGATCCCCTGTGTTTGCCGGAATGGTGGTTTTTAGCTCACAGCCAAATCGTTCTAGAACAATTCTTATTGTATCTTTTAGCTCCTGGCGGAAGCGATGTCCGCTAAGACAATACAGAAAGAAATTTGAGGCATGGTTCAGGTAGAATAATAAAATAAAGATAGAGTAGAAAACGGTGAATGTCGCACTTGCATCAATATCATAAATATAACTTATGTTTATAATTCCGCTTTGAATAAAATTCAAACCTGATACCATGATCAAAAATGCAAAAGTCACAAGAAGTAACATTTTGGTTATTTGTCCTTGAGAATGACCGGATTTTTTGCTATAGTAGCACATGTGTTTTAGTTTTCTCTCTCTTTTCCGTACTGACCATATAATATATCCGTTAATAGCAGGAAGGCTAAGAAGTGGCACAATCCAGTACAAAGCAAGTGAGATCCATCTGTTGACGTATGCAAAGAAGTACGTCACGCCGTCAGTATGGTTGACAAGTATATTCACGCTGTCGTGATAGGTATTCCAGCAAATGTCAAAACCGCATATAGAAAAGTATACATCGGCAAAGAAAATATGACCGTTAATCGCAATAGCCACACCACTGACAAGTAGAACGACTTTCTTCGCAGTACGAGGATTGGAATATGGTGACCAACGAAGCGGGTACCTGATTTTCATTAATCTCTCTGCACTCATTATCACCAGTAAGAGTGCACTTATTTCGGGGGCAGTATAAACTGTAAATAAAGTTAATTTACACACGTAAGGATTAGCCGACATGGCGTTACTATTGCGTAGTTCGTACTCAGCCCAGAAGACAAATCCGATGACCAATACGAACATGTCTGCCACTGCAACTCCAATAAGAAATATACATGTAGTGTTTTTGCGTAAGGAAGGTCTGTTGAGCACGCAGATGGCACACGTATTCGCTAGTAACCCCAACACGTACACCACTGGGCGGCCTATTAGACGTAAGCGAAAAGAAAGACAAATCAACCAATTTCCTGTTGCTTCACACAGACGGGCATTTGTCTTTGAAAGATCGTACAAAATGTCCTTGCAATTAACATCCGTCCCATTGGTAGGTACTGCATATTCTTCATTAATGTACGTTGTTAGGAATGGAAGATTGGAACTGTCCAGTTCATAAATTTCACTAGTCATTGGCAATGCTGTCATTATCAACGAAGTTAATGTTTATATATAAAGACTATCTCAAAGTTTTTTCGCCGAGGATATATATATATATTCTATTTCAACATCGACACAGTTGCCTCCTCTGTTTGCAGTGCGTTAACTCAGTAACATCTTATTCAACTGTCACATCACTATCGTTTATTTTTTGTTACTGGGGTTTAGCAAGCAAATCAATTTCAACTGATAAACCTTACATAGAATAATAAAACTCCATGAAGGTTTATTGATAAAACACGACACCTTTCTCTATTTTTAAATGTTGTTTTACCAGCATTAATTATACATTGCAAACATGATCAAAGGGTTTACTGAACACAAGCTGTGGTTACCTATTTCATTCAAACCCACGGATTTGTGCCGAGTAATACATATCGTCACAAGAGTTTCTACATGTATTTGTTACATGCAGGAACTTTAGAGATTGTCCAGATGACGGCAATTCAAGTTGCACAGAGACATATTTCATTTGGAAATCCATCTGTGATATTTGCTGAGCAGTTGAAAATAGATTGTCTCGACCATTGAATGATCTGAATGAAATGGAAGATGTGTAAACACTACGTCGTTAATGCTGATATAGGTAGACTCAAAATATTTTTGCCAATATATATATATATATATATATATATATATATATATATATATATATATATATCCCCTTTGCAGTGCGTAAACTCGATGGCTGTCATTGCTGATAGAGTTAAAACAAACTAGCCTGGAGGACGCCGGGAAATATCTTGATCAACTGCCACAACACGATCGTTTACTTTTTTGTCACCGGGGATTAGCAAGCAAATCAATTTTATACTAAGGTGTTCCAATTTATAAACCTTACATAGAACAATAAAACCCCATTAAGGTTTATTAATAAAACACAACACCATTCTCTCTTTGCAAGTGTTGTTTTACCAGCATTAATTATACATTGGAAACATGACCAAAGGGGTTTCTGGGCACAAGCTGTGGTTACCTATTTTTTCAAGATACGGTGCCCTCTATAAATCTCTGACCAAAAATCAAAAGCATTTTTGTCATTGTTATTCCATTGTAGTTATTTCCTATACATTATATATAAACCCCAAAATGAGACAATAGAAATTATTAATTATTTTTTCACAGAAAGGAAAATTTAAATGCTTTTTTCATAGCATTTCTACTGTTTTTTTAATGAATAGGAGATGCATCCGTTTCAAATTGTTGAACGGTTTCCCTAGAAACAGCTTCAATGTTAAATGAAAATCTGTAACTAGGTGCTCAAAACTCCGTGAAAAACATATGAACCAAGACGACGGCACAGGATTGTAGCTTTTGAAGCTCAAAAATCCACAGTAAGAGACGAACGCGACATGGGTCGTGTCAATCTCGCATCTATGGAGTTCAGTAAGTGGCGATCAGACACAGCCATGTCATTTTTTGGGTCTCAAAGCTCTGTAGTAATAGACGAATGCGACATGGGCCTTGTCAATTCCGCTGCTAGAGGACTTAATAACATACGAAATAGACACGGTGCATGTCGTTTTCGCATGTAAAGAGGCGTCTAAAAGACGCACGCGTAGGCTCCTATGGGCCATAGTAAAATAGATCTGCAAAGATGTTATTTCCATGAACACTCACAAATATTAATGGATACCTCAGAAGAAAACTGGCCTTCAAAGATATGTGGCGAATGGAATTCTTTCATATCTTATATATTTCTATTTTGTTTAAAGGTATAATACATTTATTAAAATAAATTACATTTAATAGTAATTAAGTCATTTCATTGTATTGTTCGTTTTGGCCAAACAACGGGCTTTCCTGGGGTAGACGTCAATTTTCCCATACTTAAATATGGTAAATGAATCCGTTCCGACATTCAGAGTTAGTTCATGCTTTTTTTAAGTTTGGTTTTCAAAATTATCTCTGAAGAGATTATAACGGAGGGTAGCCCTCTATGAACGTCCACTTGGTCTAATGGCAAGCACAGATTCCAGAATAAAGTCGATAACCGCTTTCACTGTGAAATATGAATCTCATACCAACAGTTCTTATCCTTAAAACAGCTGGTTAGGCCTCTATGATACTGAGCCTTTGTGAGGAAACATCATACCTTAACATTCTACAATATATCATGTTTAAAATGGGCTTACACAAGAATACTGAGCACAGTATCCTCTTGTTAAAAAATTCATGTTAAGCAGCAGGCCCTTAACATCATGAGCGTTATATTACATATGTGTGGATGACACGTTTTCTAATGTTTCGGCATCATCAGTTGTGGAGAAGACAGCGGAAACCTGCGACATACTTAAACTTTGTATGACACCAGGACAATCCTTCGTGTTGGCGTTATCAAGAGCACTGGTCTGAGTCCGACTGCTCCCGTATCTGACCAACTTGCTGGATTTAAAAACACCTGGATCAAAACTTTCTTCATTATTGTCTTCAAATCTGGAGCTAGATTGTTCCTGTGCTATGCGATTCGAATGACCATGATCCCCTGTGTTTGCCGGAATGACGGTTTTGCGGTGACAGCCAAATCGTCCTAGAACGATTCTTATCGTATTTTTTAGTTCCTGGCGGTAACGGTGTGCGCTCAGGCAATACAGAAAGAAATTTGAGGCATGGTTCAGGTAGAATAATAAAATAAAGATAGAATAGAAAACGGTGTATGTCGCACTTGCATCAATATCATCAATATCACTTATATTTACTATTCCTGTTTGAACGAAATTCAAACCTGACACCATGATCAAAAAGGCAAAAGTAACAAGTAGTAACATTTTGGTTATTTGTCCTTGAGAATGGCCGGATTTATTATTACAGTTACGCATATGTTTAAGTTGTTTCTCTCTTTTTCGTATTGACCATATTATAAACCCATTGATAACAGGAAGGCTAAGAAGTGGCACAATCCAGTACAAAGCAAGTGAGATCCATCTGTTGACGTATGCAAAGAAGTACGTCACGCCGTCAGTATGGTTGACAAGTAAATCCACGCTGTCGTGATAGGTATTCCAGCAAATGTCAAAACCGCAAATAGAAAAGTACACGTCGGCAAAGAAAATATGACCGTTAATCGCAATGGCCACACCACTAACGAGTAGAACTGCTATTTTCGCAGTACGAGGATTGGAATATGGTGACCAACGATGCGGGTAACGGATTTTCATCAGTCTCTCTGCACTCATAATTACTAGTAAGAGTGCACTTATTTCGGGGGCAGTATAAAGTATAAATAAAGTTAATTTACACACGTAAGGATTAGCCGACATGGCGTGACTATCGCGTAGTTCGTACTCAGCCCAGAAGACAAATCCGATGACCAATACGAACATGTCTGCCACTGCAACTCCAATAAGAAATATGCATGTAGTGTTCTTGCGTAAGGAGGGTCTGTTGAGCACGCAAATGGCACACACATTTGCTAGTAACCCCAACACGTACACCACTGGGCGGCCTATTAGACGTAAGCGAAAAGAAAGACAAATCAACCAATTTTCTGTTGCTTCACATAGACGGACATTTGTCATTGAAAGATCGTACAAGATTTCCGTGCAATTGAGATCTGTCTCGTTGGTACTAATTGCATACTCTCCATAAGTGTACGTCGTTAGGACTGGAAGTTTGGGATTGTCAAGTTCATAAATTTCACTAGTCATTGGGAATGCTGTCATTATCAATGGTTATATTTTTGCCGAGTTACACATAACGTTATGAAAATTTCTGTTACAGGTACATATACATGTTACATGTATCTGTTACATGCAGGAACTTCAGAGATTGTCCAGATGACGGCAACTCAAGTTGTGCAGAGATGTACTTCCTATGAAAGTCCATACGTACTATATTTTGCTGAGCTGTTGAAATATATTATTACCACGACATTTGTCTCTCCTATTGAATGAAATGGGTATAATGGTAATGTGTAGACGCTACGACGTAAATGCTTATATACTGTATGTCTCTCAAACTCATATATATATTTATGCCGGATATATTTATGTTTTCTACATCGAAATATCATTCATTTGCTCCCCTCTATTTGCGATGCGTAAACTTAGTGGCTGGAAGTAGCAAACCAGCTGAATCAGCTATCACAGCATTATAGTTTATGTTTGGCCACCGGTTGTTAGCAAACCCATAAATTCCATACTAAGTTATTACGTTTGATAAACCAAGGGTTATTAGGTTCTATTTGTGTAAGGGAGGTCTGTTGAGCACGCAGATGGCACACGCATTCGCTAGTAACCCCATCACGAACACCACTGGGCGGCCTATTAGACGTAAGCGAAAAGAAAGACAAATCTGTTGCTTCACACAGACGGGCATTTGTCTTTGAAAGATCGTACAAAATTTCCGTGCAATTAAGATCTGTCCCATTATTAGGAAGTGCATATTCTTCATTAGTACAGGTTGTTAGGACTAGACTAGTCATTGGCAATGCTGTCATTATCAACGAAGTTAATGCTAATATATGAAGACTATCTCAAAGTTTTTTCGCCGAGGATATATATTAGGGAGGGGTGTTATTTCACTTTTTTTAGAAAAGACAAGGTCTACCCCCCTGAATTTATGTAATGGGACATAAGAAGTGTAAAAAATTTTTTTTTGAAATTTTTACCCCCTCTAACCCCCCTGTACATACCTCCTGAAGTTAATGATATTCACAGATCTAGCGGTTTGGACGCTTGTTTGGCGTTTAAGTATAGTATGTCATATTGTGAGTAATTAAAATGCTCACAATGGATAACATATTATGTTTGCAGTATGAAGTATATGTTTCCTATATGTACATTCTATAGAAATCCTGTTATTTGTTCTTGGGAGTTGAAAGATATGAAAAACTCACATTTAAGCGACTTCTGCAATATTCCATGCATATGCTTACATACATTTATTTGCAACTGCCTATTTGTTCACCAATGAAGCCTAGTATCTTGTATGGCCATAGTTAACTATTTCTATTTTATTATTAAAAAAAAATTAGACCCCATTCCCAGAGATTAGATCTATCCAACCAGATTGACCTAACTCCCTGGGGGTTCACGCTAAATAGCTGTCAGCCGAGCGGGCACGAAAGTTAATTACCCCCTTACAGCTTGTAGTAGGCAGGACAGACATTTAAGCCGGATTATCTGACAGTTATCTAGTGAGACTCCCCACGGGGATAGATTGATCAAAAATCTATGGGAATGCGCCCTAAAACATTAATGTAATTCAGGATGCATACAAACTACCTGCATCAGGAGAACCTGGAACAATTTTTGCATTTTTTGTTAGATCCATCTGTCGAGCTGTTTACATTTGCACTGATACTCGTATATATCTGTCACCACAGTTTAGTACTTTAATTGATGTTAAGATGCTCAAATACACATTTCCTTTCTTTAAGTTGTCTGAATGAACTCATCTGTAGGTCTATGGATGCAGAAGTAAATAAATACATGATACAAACGTTATTTTTTGGTGATTATCAACACTTGCGTTTTGTTGTAAATAATAGGGAAGGGTAAATAATAACTTCTTTGGAAAACCCTAGAGGAATGGGTGTTTCCAAAGGCAAAATGGGCCAGAGAGTCCATTTCTAATGAGAAATTTGAGCTATGAGCATTATTTAGATCAATAAAAAACACCATTTTTGGATTGCATACAAAGTATGTGTAACAAATGTAGAAACAAGCAGTATGTACTGTATATACCCCAGTACCTGTATGGAATATGGTTGGCTGAATCTCCTGATTTTTTATTAACAGGTATTTGCTTTGGCAGAAATGGATGCTTAACAGATGGGACAGCTTTTTTCACAACAACCATCTAGGTTGATAAAATCACCATTTTCAAAATCACTGACAAAATGCCCTAACAAGTGTTTCATCATCAGCAATTAAATGGCCCATACTTTGTACTGTTCCTTTTCATATGTTCATATTTAGGGTTGTAAGAAATATTTTTTTATGTTACATTTGAAATGGGAGTTTGGTCACCTTGTGTGTTGGTAGTACATTGTCAAGCTTGATGGAAAAGCCAAAATCTCAGTCAAAGCAAGGAGTGATGAGATCTTAAGTTTAGTTGGATGTGAATTGTAGGGAACAATTAGAATTATCCTCACCTCAAGCAACCAGAGGGAGATTATCTTAAGATCATGAAAAATAATGGATGATATATCTTGGTTCTTCATGTATGCAGACAGGAAACACTCATTGTCATAAACTGAGACCAGCAAAGAAGTTGCCATTGCAATATCTAATGTCTGCATGTCCAAGAATATCTTTCCCCTCTTTGAGTAGAACATTTCCAACTGTATAATGTTGTATAATAATAAATTGAAGGAACTAATGAAGCTGGGTTGCAGTGTGAAATACATGGATGGAGAAAGGATGGAGAAAGGATGGATGGTACATGTATACTGTATGTATAGGATCTAGTTCAATCTAAACATGACAAAGAATGTTGATGATATAACTAAGTTACATACTTAGCAGTTTTCTTTGTCATATTGGGGTAATGTATTAAAACATTGTACTTATGATGTGGCTTTGATCATAAATATTCTTTGTCAAGTTTATATTGAACTCCTTCACCTTTATATATCATCATATATGATCTGCCACATTTAATTCTTGCACTTCACAGACAGGTACTGCTTTGCTTGTTCCCTGAATATATACTAGTAAATATCCAACATTATTCTGTTGGGCATCTCTTTTCAAAGATAGAAAAAATTTTCTGAATTAAACATTTGACAAAACATCTTCATTTCACACTCACTTGCATGTCCTCCAAGGCAACAAAATCAAGCAAGGGGTTGGCAGATGTCTTAGAATTGCTATTTTACCAAGTATCTGTAGGGCTGTGCAATATTTGGAACAGTTATTATTAAACATAAATATAATTGAAATTTATAGTTTTATTATAAGAACATAGTTTCTGGTGCTGACTTATCATTCAAAAGAGGTATTGAACCCCCCAAATCACATAAGACAAGCAACCGCCTGCATGATAAAGGGGGTAGGGGTAAATTCTGATGTGTAGGTGAAAACCCTGAGACCAAGGTGACTATTGTTTCATACCAAAAAAAAAAGGCCAATTATCAAGGATTATTTTGATGTATTAAAAATACTATTCAGATATAGCATATTCAGTGTGACATAAAATATGGGTCTGTCCTAAACGATTATGAGCACAAATGGTCTAATTTTTCGTTATTTTTTTAGCAATGATGTTGAAACTGGTTTTATCTTGATATTTGTGGATAAAAAAATACAAGAATATATTTCTCTAAGCCTTTGGTACATTAAGAAGGGCAAATACCACGAAGAAAATGCAAAAAATTGCAAAAATTGCAACAAATTAGTAATTTTCGAATATGGCAAACTTCAGAGGGTTATGTACAGGGGGGTTAAAGTGTGTCAGGAACCACAGTGGACCTATAGAAAAAAGTGTAATTAGTACTTTTTAAACTTGCATACTAGGTGTAGTATTAATTCAATCAGAGGAAGCAATTGTTTCATAAAATTCATACGTGAGAAGCCATGTTGTATAAGTAGCTTTAGATAATACTTCACACCTTGCATTTCAAATTTTTATGTCCTTTGTTTCGAAGCCAGTAATCTGTTAGAGCTTGATTACACGGAGTTATTAACAGTGACCACCAGGAAGAGAGTGGACTTGGGTATGAAGTAACCAATGAGTTTTTATGTGATTGACAGTTTAACTGATAAAGTTTAGTATAAAACCTGTAAACTTAAATCTAAGAGGAAGAGTTATATGAGATGTGAGACTGAATAGAGAGTAAGATGTAGAGAGAGGAGGAGAGAGAAGTCATACTTGTATCATGTAACTTTTAGTGTAGCAAAATATATTCTGTTGAAGTTACAACATGGAGTCGTTCCATTCTTTTCCGTGTGCAGAATTTAAGATCAGGAACCTGGGAATCTCTGTAGCAGTACAGGTAGCGTTATCCAAAGATGTGAGCCCATTGTGCCCAAACCTCTAGGGGGTTTTATTATTAAAAGTAATTTTACGTAATGTGGGAGCCCGGGGTGGTCTAAAGGGGGTTCCCCACAAGGGGTTTAAAAATTCTAAAAAAAAACTGTTATGTCTTTTAAGACCCATTACATAATTTCAGGGGGGTAGTACAAAAAGTTGGTATTATCACCTCCATATATATATATATATATATATATATATATATATATGCCCCCCCACCCCTTTTGCAGTGCGTAAACTCGATGCCTGTCATTGCTGATGGAGTTTAAACAAACTAGCCTGGAGGACGCCGGGAAGTATCTTGATCAACTGCCACAACACGATCGTTTACTTTTTTGTCACCGGGGATTAGCAAGCAAATCAATTTTATACTAAGGTGTTCCAATTTATAAACCTTACATAGAACAATAAAACCCCATTAAGGTTTATTAATAGTTTATTAATACCTGCAGTACAGGTAGCGTTATCCAAAGATGTGAGCCCATTGTGCCCAAACCTCTAGGGGGTTTTATTATTAAAAGTAATTTTACGTAATGTGGGAGCCCGGGGTGGTCTAAAGGGGGTTCCCCACAAGGGGTTTAAAAATTCTAAAAAAAAACTGTTATGTCTTTTAAGACCCATTACATAATTTCAGGGGGGTAGTACAAAAAGTTGGTATTATCACCTCCATATATATATATATATATATATATATATATATATATATATATATATATATATATATATATATGCCCCCCCACCCCTTTTGCAGTGCGTAAACTCGATGCCTGTCATTGCTGATGGAGTTTAAACAAACTAGCCTGGAGGACGCCGGGAAGTATCTTGATCAACTGCCACAACACGATCGTTTACTTTTTTGTCACCGGGGATTAGCAAGCAAATCAATTTTATACTAAGGTGTTCCAATTTATAAACCTTACATAGAACAATAAAACCCCATTAAGGTTTATTAATAAAACACAACACCATTCTCTCTTTGCAAGTGTTGTTTTACCAGCATTAATTATACATTGGAAACATGACCAAAGGGGTTTCTGGGCACAAGCTGTGGTTACCTATTTTTTCAAGATACGGTGCCCTCTATAAATCTCTGACCAAAAATCAAAAGCATTTTTGTCATTGTTATTCCATTGTAGTTATTTCCTATACATTATATATAAACCCCAAAATGAGACAATAGAAATTATTAAACATTTTTTTCATAGAAAAGAAAATTTAAATGCTTTTTTCATTGCATTTTTACTGGTTTTTTAATAAATAGGAGATGCATCCGTTTCAAATTGTTGAACGGTTTCCCTAGAAACAGCTTCAATGTTAACCAGTGAACTGATGAGTGGATGGTTCCACTATACACAATGATTTGATAATTTTAAGGTTTTCTTTGTCATTGATATTTGGTTGCTGTCTTTAACATACATTATATATACAGGTTATGTTTATTCGATGTTTCACTCGTTATCGCTTTTAATTTTCTCTTGATTACATGTTTGAGACACTACAGTGGCATGTTTTAAACTTTCACTTCGCACGGAAAATCACTCAATAGCATTCATGGCAACTTCACTACAAATGCATTAGCTGTCTACAACTACTTTGGTTAAAACGTCAATAACGGTGCATATTATGTTCTTACATTTTTTCAACTTTATTTTTCAAAAGAATTGATCAAATATTGCAATTAATAGCAAGATTATGCTTCGTGAGAGACAATTTGAAATAAGAGCGAATGATGTAATACTTTTAGGACAAATTATGCCTTCATTGATAACCGCTTTCACTGTGAAATATGAATTTCATACCAACAGTTCTTATCCTTAAAACAGCTGGTTAGGCCTCTATGATACTGAGCCTTTGTGAGGAAACATCATACCTTAACATTCTACAATATATCATGTTTAAAATGGGCTTACACAAGAATACTGAGCACAGTATCCTCTTGTTAAAAAATGTTAAAAAGTACAGTGTCCTTAAGCTTGTTAAAAATCGTGTTAAGCAGCAGGTCCTTAACATTATGAGTGTTATATTACATGTGTGTGGAGAAAACATGTTCTGGTGATTCAACATCATCAGTTGTGGAGCAGACAGCGGTAACCCGCGACATACTTAAACTTTGTATGACACCCGTACAATCCTTCGTGCTATCGTTATCAAGAGTACTCGTCTGAGTGAGACTGCTCTCGTATCTGACCAATTTGCTCGATTTAAAAACACCTGGACCAATACTTTCGTCATTACTGTCTTCAAATCTGGAGCTTACATAGAACAATAAAACCCCATTAAGTTTTATTAATAAAACATGACATCATTGTCTCTTTTTAAGTGTTGTTTTACCATCATTAATTATACATTGCAAACATGATGAAAGGGGTTACTGCATTGGCACAAGCTATGGCTACCTTTTTCGTCAAGAAGCGACGGAAGATCCAACAAATAATTGGGTTGTTCCTCCTGGAGGTGTTCTATTGATCTACCAGGAACATAAAAAGTTTCATCAAACAGATCCGGCTGGTAAAATGTACAAAAAAAAATCCTGATGGGTATACGTACATACTAGACTATTAATTTCATAATTCTACACACTTTTCATTTGTCTGTTGCATTGAAATTGAATAAAATAAAATGAGTTGGCGTCTCTATTGTGCATTGCATTAGTCAAATGGAATTAACTGATTTTGCAAATCCTGTGTTAATGTTCTTCTCATTCAAACGATACGAGCCAATTAGAGAACTACTTATTACTTTCCATATTGCATACCGTACCTTGAGTGACTGTCATTCTTTAAGGTATGCAAGCCAAGGGCATTGGAGGCCAGTATAACTTGGTCACTTTCAGTCTGCCAACTTCAACACACGAATTGGAGGCTAACAGAGAATTCTGCGAGGCAAATGTGTCGCGTCCTCAAACTGCATATCAAGGATCTTAGCGCGGTAAACAAATTCGTCGAAGCTGAAACATTCGGAAATCAAACTTGAGCGAGGTATTCATATTTACAAAGCCTTCCCTGCGAATCTGATGAATACCTTCAATGTGCAACAGAAATAAGAGCTTTACAAACATTACAAGCAATCAAACTTAGTATGCAAATTAATTGTGGTCAAACACATCCCAATATCGAACTTTATCGAGGTGTTTATATGAAAAAACCTTCATTGCGAACTTAATGAAATTTATATATGTAGAAATGACGCTCTAAGCAGAGGTCCCGGCTGCTTGTGAGATGACCACTGCCTAACGCGCCTTTTCTACAAGATTTTCCATTTGCAGTCCTGATCGAGTGAGCAATAAGCTTTTGCCACTGTCATCTGAAATGCGTGGAGACGGAAGACCTACCTGTATGAAGTAAAAGACTTGGAATTGCCAGATGTGTGAAGGCATAAGGATTTATCCGGTGTAGAAATAATTTGATTCCATCTGGTATCAAATCATCGAGGTCCAGCAAGAATTTATGCATGGGATTGACGATATTTCTCAGTCGAGTCTAGTAGAGAGGACCATAGCAACACATACAGCCCTGCTTCCGTATCTATTTGTTCTACTTTTTACAAGTCACGGGGAATCATGGAGGATTAGAGATAAGGATTTCAACGAAGTTTACTCGTGGAAGAATAAAAGACCCCTCTTTAACAAATATATGAAACCATCATGGTGGTATTAACCAGTTGTAATGAAATACATGTGAACTTATTCAATCAGTGTCGACTACACATAATGTGTAGAATTCAGGAACACATTATTTGAAAGTATCTTTTCAGTTTATCAAAGCTTCAGTTCTATAACCAGAACAAATTTTACATGTTCAACAGAAAAAATGATGACAGATAGCGTAAAAACTGGCCTTAAAACATACACTATACAAAAAAAAAAAAAAAAAAAAAATAATAATAATAATAATAATAATAATAATTAATCACTTCAATTTCAGTCGATCTGGAAATGGCAATAATATAATTTGCTGCAAGACCTAAGTCAGTGAAGCCGTTGATCCTGATGCGACAGTTGGGACTAAAAGGAACAACCATTGTAGCATTTTTACACACTCTTCCTTGTTTCAAGAACCATCCAGAGGTATGGGTGACGGATAGAGGCGGTGGAGTAACTTGGCCCAACAAAAAGCTTTGTGGTCCTATTTCATACTCCCTATTCGCACCTGCAGCCGACATAGAAAAATGATGGCTGAAAAGAACGATAAAACCAGAAACAGTTTTGAAAATATTGCGATGAAATTGGAGCAGTTGAGAAAGATGACGTTTTAAATAAATGCTGAAAATTTAACGACTCTTGCTCTCTATAGGCACACCGATATAGGCACACCGAAAAATTGAAATTTTAAGTATAAAGTGCCATGGCGGCTTATGTAGCTTCTGACAAGTGCCAGTGTCTGGCAGTAACGGCACCTGTCAATATGTTGTTTTCTTGATGATAATATTAAAAATGCTTCACGAAGCGAAATTTAAATTTTACAGCTTGTATACTTTTGAAGTTATTGAACCTTGAAATATGTAACAGACTTTAAATAAGTTAGAAATTACCATTCATTGTCTATATATTTTCTAAATGTTTGTTACAGTAAATTGCATTTTTTACATGTCACAGTTTATTTCATCTTTTATCGTTTATTACAGTCCAGACTGTTAGCTTTGCAGCGTCCACAATGCCGGAGAAAACCTTTGGCTCTGCTAGCGTATTTAGTGTTATAAATTGTATATCTTCTCTGAAATAAAGAAACACCACTACGAACTATTAACGTTTTTCTTTCCAGTCCCCCGATAATCATGGAGGCGTGAAGCAATAGTCGACAACCTATTCCATTAAACATTTGTTTCCTCTGAATAGCAAATGCGACTGGGTGAGTGTGCAACCATGTGAACAGTCTAGAAACTATTGAAAGTTTATTGTTCGTCCCAACGGTGGCGGCGAGCTTGTGAATTTTTAATTGGGCAGACTCTGGGAGATCACAAAGCAATCTGTCAAATGTGCAAAAAGTGTGTGGGAGATGCATACATAATGAAAATATATAAGAAAGCAAAGTTTTCCAACAGTTTTTGCATTTATGTGCACCTTAGGGGCGGGTGGTAAACACGCATCCCTAATGTTTCCAAAACCGGTCCACTGTACGACTTCACCTAACAATTTTAACGTGATCGCAAGCTCCCTTTTTTGCGAGGTTCTGTAAAGTTTTGTCTTTGAAACTATGACTTCAATATCGGTCTTCACGAAACACGGACCTTAACACTTCCTTGGCAAATGCTTGTTTATTTTTGCCAAAAAATGTACATACAGGGTCTCATTTTCGTTTTAAACTGTATACCGGTATCCTGATTTCTAGTTTGTGGAATAGTTAAAGCTATTAACGCGCAGCCATTCTCATTTACTTATTTGATCGACGTATAGACATTTGTTTACACATTCTTGGTGGAGGTATGTGATCTCTGAGTGCATTTCTAGTTACTATTATTTTAAAAAAATTAAAATACTATTTTTATTGTTGTTATTTAAGGCATATTTTCCTTACTGAAACGGTATATTATGGATAAACATTCTTAGCGTTGCTTTGAACGACTTTCAAGAAGCTGATGGATTTAATATCTTGAGTAAAGAATGACTCATTTATGTTTTAGTGACCAATTTCCAAAGTTGTTTGGGCTGCTTTTATCACTCTCTTTTAGTGAATGAACAAACCAACTTTTAGTTACAAAAGTAGACATATTCTTATTATTACCATTGCCATGTGACAATTGCTTATTATTACTTCTTCACAAATGAGCAAAATCAACAGAGCACTAAATAAAAGATGGATAAATGCACCATGGAATACACCAACGTCATTTCCAGAAATCAGATTGTTCTAACATTTTACAAGATGTGACGCTTACATTTGATTACACAAGAGTATTGCGCACAGTATCCTCAATGTAAAAGTAAAGCTACAGCTCCGTAGCACAAATGCGCATTTGCACCCCCACCTTTAATAATTACATATTTCTTTTTAGTTAATTTTAATCGTGTCACTATAATATATAAGCCTTATCGCATAATTATTTTTTAAATTCCATTACAAAACATACCGGTGACTCCCTTCGCCACATAAGTTTCATGTAATTATTAAACAGAACAAAAAATGTCCCTATTTCTGTAGTATTATAAAGAGTGTTATATTACATGTGTGTGGAAAACACGGTTTCAGATAGACCAGCATTGTCAGCTGTGGGGCAGTTAGCGGTAACCTGTGAAACACTTAACCTTTGTACGTCACCCGTAGTATCCTGTGTGGTGGCGTTACGAAGAGCACTTAAATTGTCTTAGTGCTTGTGCATGCAAATGCAATACACATGTTGGGTTCAAAAACACCTGGATCAAAACTTTCGTCATTGCTGTTTTCGAATCAGGAGCAAGATTGTTCCTGTGTTTTTGTGATTCGAATGACCATGATCCCCCGTGGAATTTATTATATATTTCTATGAGTTGCTTACAGAATACTTATTGTGAAATATGAATCTTATACGAACAGTCGACATCCTTTTTTGTTAAAACAACTGGTTGGGCATACTTGTTACTGTGCCCTTGTGAGGAAACATCATGGTTTAACAAACTACAATGTCATGTTTAAAATGGGATTACACAAGGATATTGAGCACAGTATGCTCATGTTAAAAATCCATGTTAAGCACAAGGCCCGTAGCATTATGAGCGTTATATTACATGTGTGTGGATGACACGTTTTCTAATGTTTCAGCGTCATCAGCTGGGGAGCAGTCAGCGGTAACCTGTGACATACTTAAACTTTGTATGACACCCGTACAATCCTTCGTGTTGGCGTTATCAAGAATGCTCCCGTATCTGACCATCTTCCTGGGTTCAAAAACACCTGGATCGAAACTTTCGTCATTGCTGTCTTCGAATCTGGAGCTAGATTGTTCCTGTGCTATGTGATTCAAATGACCATTATCCCCTGTGTTTGCCGGAATGGCGGTTTTGCGTTGACAGCCAAATCGTCCTAGAACAATTCTTATTGTATCTTTTAGTTCCTGGCGGTAACGCTGTCCGCTAAGACAATACAGAAAGAAATTTGAGGCATGGTTCAGGT
The DNA here is from genome assembly GCF_051362555.1 of Lingula anatina. Classification (NCBI taxonomy): domain Eukaryota; kingdom Metazoa; phylum Brachiopoda; class Lingulata; order Lingulida; family Lingulidae; genus Lingula; species Lingula anatina. The sequence goes on along the minus strand of NC_141769.1, from coordinate 29,741,451 downwards.
AGAATAATAAAATAAAAATAGAATAGAAAATGGTGTATGTCGCACGTGCATCAATATCATCAATATCACTTATGTTTACTATTCCTATTTGAATGAAATTCAAACCTGATACCATGGTCAAAAATGCAAAAGTCACAAGTAGTAACATTTTGGTTATTTGTCCTTGAGAATGGCTCGGTTTATTATTGCAGTGACGAATGTATTTTAGTTTTTTCTCTCTTTTTCGTATTGACCTTATGATAAATCCGTTAATAACAGGAAGGCTAAGAAGAGGCACAATCCAGTATAAAGCAAGTGAGATCCATCTGTTGACGTATGCAAAGAAGTACGTCACGCCGTCAGTATGGTTGACAAGTAAATCCACGCTGTCGTGATAGGTATTCCAGCAAATGTCAAAACCGCAAATAGAAAAGTACATATCGGCAAAGAAAATATGACCGTTAATCGCAATAGCAACACCACTGACAAGTAGAACGGCTATCTTCGCAGTACAAGGGTTGGAATATAGTGACCAACGAAGCGGGTAACGGATTTTCATTAATCTCTCTGCACTCATTATCACTAATAAGAGTGCACTTATTTCGGGGGCAGTATAAACTGTAAATAAAGTTAATTTACATACGTAAGGATTAGCCGACATGGCGTGACTATCACGTAGTTCGTACTCGGCCCAGAAGAGGAATCCGGTGACCAATACGAACATGTCTGCCACTGCAACTCCAATAAGAAATATGCATGTAGTGTTCTTACGTAAGGAGGGTCTGGTGAGCACACAAATGGCACATGCATTTGCTAGTAATCCCAACACGTACACCACTGGGCGGCCTATCAAACGTAAGCGAAATGAAAGACAAATCAACCAATTTCCTGTTGCTTCACATAGACGGACATTTGTCATTGAAAGATCGTACAAGATTTCCGTGCAATTGAGATCTGTCTCGTTGGTACTAATTGCATACTCTCCATAAGTGTACGTCATTAGGACTGGAAGGTTGGGATTGTCAAGTTCATAAATTTCACTAGTCATTGGGAATGCTGTCATTATCACTGGTTATATTTTTGCCGAGTTACACATAACGCTATGATAGTTTCTGTTACAGGTACATATACATGTTACATGTATCTGTTACATGCAGGAACTTCAGAGATTGTCCAGATGACGGCAACTCAAGTTGTGCAGAGATGTACTTCCTATGAAAGTCCATACGTGCTATATTTTGCTGAGCTGTTGAAATATATTATTACCACGACATTTGTCTCTCCTATTGAATGAACTGGGTATAATGGTAATGTGTAGATGCTACGACGTAAATGCTTATATACTGTATGTCTCTTAAACCCATATATATTTATGCCGAATATATATATGTTTTGTACATCGAAATATCATTCATTTGCTCCCCTCTATTTGCGATGCGTAAACTTAGTGGCTGGAAGTTTCAAACCAGCTGAATCAGCTATCACAGCATTATAGTTTATTTTTGGCCACCGGTTGTTAGCAAACCCATAAATTCCATACTTAGTTATTACAGTTGATTAACCAAAGGGTTATTAGGTTCTATTTGTGTTTGTTGTCAGGAAGCGGCAGACCCACCAAATAATTGAGTAGTACGGCTCCTGTCCTATTGATCTACCAGGAACGTAAACGGTTTCATACACAGTAGTTTTCATTAACCAATTTGAGATGGTAAAATGTACAGAGATAAATCATGATACCTATTCATTCGTACTAGACTATCTTTTCCATAAGTCCTCGAATTAATCAATTATATATTGTGTTGGAATAGACCTCAACAGTCTACAGTCACTACTTCACAAGGCGAGGGGTATCATGGAGGATTAGAGAAGCAGACGTTCAATTGATGATAACTTCAATGTTGACAATGTTTACCCGTGGATAAATTAAAGAGAAGTCTCTGACATAAAAAAGAACATGGTGATAACCAGTAGTTATGAAGTTCATGTGAACTTATTCACTGAAACCCTCTGTGTTGACAACATATAAGGTATAAAATTCAGGCACTAATTATTTGGCCTTAGCTTTTCAGTTGAATAAAACCTAATTTCCATAAACAACAAACATTTCACATGTTTAGCTGAAATCTTGACAGAGATCACAAAACCTGGCCTTAAAATCACAGCATATAAAAATATTTATAAAATCATCTTAATGTTGGTGAGGATCACATTCGATCTGATAAATGATAATAACATAATTTGCTGCAAATTATAAAATGCCTGCAGAAATGACAACCAAAATTATTTGTACATCATTTTATCATAATGTCACAAACTCCGACTGTTGAAACTCCGACTTAGGAATCAAAGTGACTAGAAGTGTCTCCTCTTTCAGCACCGCTACTAAGCAACATATTTGGCAGTGAATATACGGAGCCCTCTTCTTCCACTGTTAAGCCGTCTTCTGCGTTGAATAACTTGATATTCAGCTTGATTCACTAACAGAAATCTCTTTGTGCTTGGGAACTGCGTTTTGAAACGATAAGTCTTCATAGGACGTTGTCAACATGACACAGGCAGTCCTTAGTCAGTGAGGTCGCAGAGCAGGATGCGACAGGTGAGACAAACTGGAGAACCATTGTAGCATTTTTACAGTTTTTTTTTCGCTTCTTTGTGTCAAGAATCGTCACTAGGCGTAGTGACAAATAAGGGTGGTGCACATACATGTGGTCCCGTAGATCTACAATAAATGATTTTAGGGAAATGCAGTCTGAGACAGGTCAAAAATATGAATATGTGCTTGTAAATGCGATCTGACACACACCTTGAAAACGGGTAGTGTGGTCCGATATACCGGTTAATTCAGGATCCTTAGGTGCCGAGACTGGTAGTTGGGTAGGCCTGGCACAATTTAAAGGTAAGGAAGAATCTTGTTGTATAATCTTCTTTGTAACAAGCACCGATAATGTACAATCTATAATCGCTCATGTTTTTTACGGAGTCGGCTTTATAGCCGTACCTGCATATTTGTTGGTTAGTAAGTTGACAGTTTAAACCATGGCCTCCTTTACAAATTAACTGCTTCGATAAAAAAATGTTAAGTGTCAAAAAAAATGTTAAGGGTCAAATTCAGGAAAAAAGCAAGAAAGAGCATGTACATGTGTTATCTCGTACACCCTTCTATTAACGGTGAAATTCAGGGATTGCAGAAGAAGGGGGGGGTGCGGCCAAGTCTTAACATCCGGAAATAAGAAAAAGAAGCCAATTGTGCGAACGCATATGAACCAGTTTACGGGTCATAACTGTGACGATGGAAGTTATCTGAAGGTAAAATTGATATAAGTAGGCTTTAATTTCATATATTATCATTGCACATGTATACCTTTGCTATCATTACCCAACATTATTACCAATTACTAACAGCACTTAATGCGTAAAGCAATTAAGGGGGGACTGTTACTTTCACTTTCGCTACAAATTTCTCGTTAGTTCACTTTACAACAGGTAAAAACAACACGTGATGTATTACGCACACTTGTTCTATTTTTACTTACATCTAGGCCTAATCAGGGACTTTCAGAGCACGTATCACTGAAGTCATCTGGAAATAACGTCGCAGTGCTGCAAAGGCCACTAATATTTTTTCTCGGTGGTGGTGGTGGTGGTGGTGAGGATAACAGTTGAAGGCCTACAATACGCGTGTTAGCATTTTATTTGTAAAATCTGTGGTACCCCTTGCGGTGCGGTGGTATTGATGCATTACAGGTAAGGAATAATATTGTCGTATAATCTCCTTTGTAACAAGCACCGACAATTTACAAGATTTAATCGCTCATTTAGTTCACTGAATTGGCTAGACGCGTCTGCACATTTGTTGGTCAATACCAAGTTTATACCATGGCCTCGTTCACAACTGCTTTGATAAAAATAGTTCAGTGTCAATTCGGGAGAGAGGTAAAGACGAGCATGAATGCAAACCCCACGGTGTAGCCCAATTAGCGGTGAAATTTAGGATTGCAGCAGAAGGGAGCGCTGCAGCCAAGTCTTTAAGTCCAGAATAAGAAAAACAAATCAAGTGTGTAAACGCATATGAAAACATTTACGGGCGTAACTGGGATGATGAAAATAAGGTAAAATTGATATTGATATAGGTTTCAATTTCATATATATATTATTGCACATGTAGTATACCTTTGCCATCATTACCAACGTTATAACCTATTACGAACATCATTTATTGCTTTAAGCAATTAAGGCGGGAAATAGGTACTTTCACTTTCGCCACAAATTCCTCATTTGTTTACTTTACAACAGGTAAAATATCACGTGATGTATTACTCATAGTTCTATTTTTAGTTCCATCATTCGTATCCAGGGCACATATAACCGTAGTCATCTGTGAAGGTACGTGACACCTGGAAATAACGTTGTCAGTGCTGCATTGGGCGAGAAATATTTTTTGGAGGTGGTTGGGTGGTGGGGTTGTGGGGTGTGTTGGGGGCAATAGTTGAAGGCCTAACAATAAGCATGTTTGCATATTATTTGTAAAATATTTAGTACTGATCAATATGCTGACTGATGGAGAAAGGTAAAGGTTGAACTTTTAGAGAGGTCCCCCTAAAAAATTACCTCCTCCCGGCTGTGCGTTGTTGATCGCACTGACAGCATTAGGTGACACGCCTGACCTCGTCAATAATAGCATTTTATTGCACCTTCATGTTTGATAAATATGAAGTAACCACCGATTGCAAAAAAATAATTATATTATAAATAAATGAATACACAAAAATTAAAAAAAAAAATGAATAGGTAAAAAAAAAAAAAAAAAAAAAATATATATATATATATATATATATATATATATATATATATATATATATATATATATATATATATATATATATATTACGAACATTACCATCATAATAATCTTATTATTTTCAGTTTGAAGCCAGGTGTGAAACCAATGGTTCATCAACAATGGATAGAGTGCTAGTGACAATAATAATAAACAAGATGCTGTCTTTGTCGCTCGCCGCCAATGCTTTTCCGGACCCAGAAGGAGAAATGTCGGTTTATATAGAGGACGTCGGTGACCCAGGGTACAGGATAGGGGATTCTCGGTGGTATCCTATAGGAAACGGCTCTCACGCCAACAGGTGCGGAGAAATCCTATTCAACCAGGCGGTCACAAACTCTCGTCTTCACATAGACTATCTCCCCAACAACACGTTGGTCGCGGCTGCAGACTATATGCGTGTTATAGGGCGACCGACAATATACTTCGTGGGCTTGTTCTTCAACGTACTTGGTATGTGTGTCCTGTTGAGGAGGGAATTACGCAGAGTGGCCACCTGTAATATCATGACAGCTTTGGCTGTCGCTGACTGCTGTATCTTGATCAACGGCTTCTTCTTCTGGATCGAGTACGAGCTCCTTTACCCAGGGATGACAGCCAGTAGAGGGCTCTGTGGCCTGACTGTATTCACGGTGTATTTCGCGCCCGAAATGAGTGCGTGTATGATAATATTGATGAGCGGGGAGAGACTCCTCAGACATATAAACACGCCAAAACACGAGGTGATATTTTCAACTAAGAAAACTCGGATTTACATTGTTGCGATCGTGGTCTTCCTCCTCATTTTGAACATTCCTATCCCTTTATTTGATATATATTTCTATGAGTGTGGGCGGCAGATATGTTGGAATATCTTCCACGATTCCCCAGAACTCCTGGAAATACACAATCACAATGCAGGTAAGCTAACTATAGCGAAACATTAACCCAGCGTACAGCATCAGCCAGTATATATAAATAAGATCCAAGGTCGCGTTTAATTTAAATAAGGAGACTTACTGATTTCTTTCTAGGATAATGATAAGCTATAGACAAAATGTTCAATTTTTCAGCTGAGGAAGGGGATTACTACTCGGTATACAGATGGGTGGCTCTAGTGATATACTGGATCATCCCTTTAGTCGGCTTGCCAGTCATTAACGCCAGGCTTATATATGCCATCTGGAAAGATAATAAGAAGAAGGGGTCGCAAGTACTGGAGTCCACCATACCAACCCCAGGCTCCGGGTTACATAGAGACTGGCTAGTCGAAGAACAGAAGAGCGTCACTAGAATGCTCATCTCCGTCACGGTGGCATACTGGATCATGACAACGGGGTTCAACTTGATTCAAGCAGATATAATAGATATATATCGAAATACTACCGATTACGAAAGAGCAAAGTTTTCTATGATTTACACAGTTTTCATACTACTATTTTACATGAATCATGCCTCGAATTTCTTTCTTTACTGCTTGAGTGCCCGCCCATACAGGGAAGAATTAAAAGCAATGTGGGTTGATATTAAGGAATGCATTTACACAAAAAGAGAGACAGAAGGAGCTAGAAGGTCACACGTGCTCGGCCGCGCCTCATCGTATGGCAGCTTAAATCAACTCGTCGGAAATCAGGAAGTGTGACAAACATTGTATAAAGCCTTCGTAACTTTCACTTGCTCTTATTGAACGAAAACGAAATTATGCGGAATAAATTTTTATTAGCTAGGTCATATTCCTATTCAAAGTTAGTATTTAATTGTTTCACTTCTAATTGGACCTCGATTATGTACTCTTTACACAGAAGTTAGAACAATCTATATATATATATATATAATTTCTTTCTGGTATAACATGCATTGTTATAATATGGAGGTATTTCTTCACTTTCATAATATTATCCTATAAATATAGTAAGAATGTGAAATTGGTTATATATTTGTACAGATATTGGTCACACGTTACTCATAGCACTTTATTATCTTATTTCCATACGCATAGATGACAAGTACACAGGTCTGTATAGGTTTGTGTATGCATACTTCTATATCCACAGATGCATTTCGTTAAGAATTTACCTTTTTGACGGTCATCCATTTACAGAACTAACTTGACATCCTCTGTAATGTCAGGAATATCAGGTTTATCAAAGCGGACATCTGTAATAGATATAAAAAAGTATAGTCCAGACTTTTTATATTAACATTTTTAGATAATGTGTTCATGTTCTTGTAAATTAAAAAGTGGAGGCACTTTTCTATGTAGGAATAAACAAACTTTCTGCTTTGGCCACTTAAAATGTTATCATGCAACAAAACATTTTCATTTATTTTGAATAAGCTGTCTTTCTATGAATTTGTAATTATATCAGCTAAATTTGATATGTTTATGTTGCATTACATAAATAATATGATAAAAAATAAAGGTTTACTGTAAAACAAACAGATCATTTTCTGTTTGATTGTTTTATGTTTCCAAGATCTTTTAGCAAAGCTTTGGAATACTTTTTCAAGAAACAGTTGTAATCACCAAGTTCCTTACACTAATGGTCTTTAAGGAGATAACATAAATAACACTTGATAGAAAGGCAGTATGTTTCCTTGACAACGAACTGCTTTTAACCAGTTGAAGCTCCAAAGTTAATGGTTCAATCAAGTTGTCCTACTTTTCTATTTTGGCAGCATTCTGTATTTCTTGTATTTCACTCATACTTGTTCTATTTTATTCACATCATTATTGACTTCGGAGTACGTATCACTGAAGTCATCCGTGAAGACGGCGCCTACGTAGTCAGTGCCGCAAAGGCTGAGAATTGTTTTCGGTAGTGGTAGGGGTGGCAATAGCTGAAGACCCACAATACACGTTATCATGTAATTTGTAAAATATGTGGTATTCGTCAATATGCTGACAGAAGGACTTTTGATCGCCAGGAAGAAAGGAAAAGGCTGACATTTAAAGAGGTACCCCGAAGAAATCCCCACTCCCCTCGGCATGCGTTGTTGATCAACAATCGCAGTAACAGCATCAGGCTATCAATATATATATATATATATATATATATATATATATATGCCTGACCTCGTCAATAACAACATTTTCATTGCACCCTCATAAATACCAATGTCTGATAAATATGAAGCAAGCACCGACTGAAAAAAAGATTAAATGATTGGTCGGGTATATCAGTGTTAAAACAATACATATCATTTATGATGGACTCTCTATCGGCTAATATTTTATGGTGCATATATACGTCTTCCTGGGTTGAAAATTCGAAGTATTTCATCAATTTGTAAGGTCACTTGAGTAGTTATGGAATATGCCATAAGGAATTTCACGTTACTGTTAGTGTTGTTCTAAATTCAACACTTGATTTCCATCAGTAATGCCTACATTTCAGATCAATGATTAATAATCATTCAGTGATCATTAAAAGAACATGAGTCACTGCGCCGGCTCTACATATTATTATTTTTATCACATTATCAATATATGTTATATTCTTATCAGTGCTGTTGTATTTATCATTTTTGTCACGAGCATTACTATCAATATACTTTTATTATATTTATTTTTAAACCCGAGCCATTGTTTCCAGCTGTGAAATCAATGATTCATCAACAATGGATAGAGTGCTTGTGACAATTATAATTAAACAGATGCTGTCTTGGGCGCTCGCCGCCAATGCTTTCCAGGACTCAGAAGGAGAAATGTCCATTTATATGGAGGACGTCGGTGACTCAGAGTACGCAATGGGTTATTCTTGGTGGTATCCCACAGGAAACGGCTCTCACGCCAACAAGTGCGAAGAAATTCTGTTCAACCAGGCCGTCACGACCGCCAGGCTCCGCATCGACTATCTCCCCAACAACACCTTGGTCGCGGCTGCAGACTATATGCGTCTTATAGGGCGGCCGATAATCTACTTCGTGGGTTTGTTCTTCAATGTGCTTTGTGTTTGTGTCTTGCTGAGGCGGGAATTACGTAGAGTGACCACCTGTAACATCATGATAGCTTTGGCTGTAGCTGACTGCTGTACCTTAATCGACGGCTTCTCCTACTGGGTCGAGTACGAGCTCCTTTATCCAGCGATGACAGCCAGTAAAGGGCTCTGTGGGCTGACTGTATTCACGGTGTATTTCGCGCCTGAAATGAGTGCGTGTATGATAATGTTGATGAGTGGGGAGAGACTCCTGAGACATATTAACACGCCAAAACACGAGGTGATTTTTTCAATTAAGAAGACTCGGATTTACATCGTTGCGATCGTGGTTTTCCTCCTCATTTTGAACATCCCTATCCCTTTATTTGATATTTATTTCTACGAGTGTGGGCGGCAGATATGCTGGAATATCTACCACGATTCCCCAGAACTCCTGACAATACACAGTAAGGATGCAGGTAAGCTTGCTACAGTGAAATATTAATCAAGCGTACAACATTAGCCAGTATATCATTAAGATTCGTTGTTGCACTTAAATTGATGCACTATTATTTAGAGGACTTCTTTTTTTTTAGGTTATAATGATAGGCTAAACAAAATGTGTACAGTGTAATTTGCTTTTCAGGCGACGTAGGGAATTACTATTCCACATACAAATGGGTGGCTCTAGTGATATATTGGATCATCCCTTTTGTCGGCTTGCCAATCATTAACATCTGGCTAGTTTGTGCCGTCTGGAAAGATAATGAGAGGAACGGATCGCAAGTACCGAAGACCACAATACCAATCCCAGGCTGCAGGTTACATAGAGAGGGACAGGTCGAAGAACAGAGGAGTGTTACCAGAATGCTCATCTCCGTCACGGTGGCGTATTGGATCATGACAACGGGATTCAACATGATCCAAGCTGATATTATCAAAATATATGGAACTACTACCGATTACGAGAGAGCAAAGTTTTCTATGATTTACTCAGTTTTCATACTATTATTTTACATGAATCATGCCTCGAATTTCTTTCTTTACTGCTTGATTGCCCGCCCATACAGGGAAGAATTAAAAGCAATGTGGATTGAAACCAAGGAATTAATTTACACAAAAATTTGGATAAAGATAAAGGGAGGTAGAAGGTCCCACGTGCGCAGCCACGTCTCTTATGGCAGCATAACTCAACCCAATGGCAATCAGGAAGTGTGACGTACCTGGGATTTTGCGTACGTAACTTTCACTTTCATTCCCTTATTGTAACATAAACGACATTCTGCAGAATTAAATTTTTATTAGCTAGTTCGTATTCCCATTCAAAGACTCGTTCCAAAAACCAGTTGCGTTCAATATACTAACCTGATATGAAATATATCTAACACTGCATGCCTAATGATTAGCACTGATATTTGAATTAAATATTTGTATTCGTTAAGATATTATATCTATTTTTATCTGTCACCCATTTCTTCCCGTTATAAGGATTTCTTCCATTCTTTCAATATGTCTGCTGCTCTTTTTAGGGTGCCGTCCTCCTTCAAACAGAAATGAAGTTTAGTCATAGTTGAAATTCTTGTTATCAGTTCAATACCATTTAAGCAAATTAATCCATTTTAATCAATTAATGATTCGTTTGAAGCTGTGTTTCTACTTAGAGAATTCAAAGTACTTTTTGAAGAATTCCCACACTGCTATAAGATTATTCAGCTTTAGGCATAATTTTAGTTGTGTGGAAAATGGTTAGACGTTCATTGTATGATAATTTTACAATTAACAATCAAATATGATTACTTGGAAGGCCGATCCCATATCTGTTAAGCCTTACCCATATCTATATGTATATAAACATTGTCAATATAATATTTTATTGTCATCTGATGTTATACCTCAGAATAATGTAAGTATTGAAGGCCCAAAAGAGAATATTAGCTAAAAGCAGATGTCAAACTCTTTTCAAAAGCGTATATATTGAGTAACAATTGTTTATTCACATGTAACAAGGACAACTGCGGTAATATTCCATTGATACAGAAGACCAATGGATTGACTGCTAAGACTGTTATATGGAAAAATAACCACAGGTCAATGAAAAAAAGGATGTATCGCCCTTATATTTCTCAATCTTTACTTACCTTGATTAAGCAGAAGCGTAGATATTTGGCTCCTAAATGTTTGTTACCTTTGTGGTAGAAAACACTTGGTGGGATAGCAGACAGCTTCTGAAATGTTCGAATGACAGGTATTTAATTTAGATTCACAATAAACGTTATAATTTCTTCCTGGTATTAAATGCATTGTCATTATATCGAGGGTGATCTTCACTTTCATAACTGTGACAAAACATTATCTTATTTACATATGGTAAATAAGTATCTTATTTACATAGGAATATGATAGTAAGAATATTAAATTGATCAAATATTTTTACAGATTGTGATCACACTTATATCATTATATTATCTTATTTTCATGCACATAGGTGAGAAGCACACAAGTCAGTGTATTCGTTTATGTATGCATACATGTATATCCACACATGCAGTTTGTTTATAATTCACCTTATTGACAGTCATCCATTTGCAGAACTTGACATCCTCTGTAGTGTCAGGACTGTTACTGTCATCAAAACTGACATCTATAATATATGTAAAAAATGTATAATCCAGACTTTTTATATTAACATATTTTAGATTATTTGTCTAGGTTCTTGTAATTAAAAGATAGAGGCACCTTTCTACGTGGGAGTAAACAAACTTTCTGCTTTGGCCAATTGAAAATTTTACCATGCAACAAAACATTTTAATTTATTCTGAATAAGCTGTTATTTTATGAATTTGTAATTATACAAACTGAATATAATACTGTATGTTTATGTTGTATTACATAAGTAAAGTGATCAGAAAATAAAGATTTATTGTAAAACAAAGACAACATTTTCTGTTGGATTGTTCTTGGCTTCAAGATCTTTTCGTAAAGCTTTTGAGATGCTTATCATATACTCTGGAACAACTTTCAAGAAACTTTGCCTGCTATATACTTCACAATGACCTCTTTAGATAAAAGCAAAATATAGTAGTATCTTAAATCTTTCGTTCCAAAGTAAGTGATTTTCATCTCTGAAATGTTACAGTCCCTTATGATATGGAATATATGCTATTCCTTGTTTTCCTAATAGATATATTTGCCTTTTATTATTCAAAATTAAATTAATTTAAATTCGTGTTTCTAAAAAATACCAACTTAAATGCGAAAAGTCGGCCATCATGAAGTACGCTCCTTGGGGAATGACAGGAACGAACCCGACCTCCTGAAGATCCTTGGCAAGAATGTCACGCTTTCTTTCCAAGTCATCACTAAGTTGTTTGAAGTAGCTGTCTGCCTGACCAAGTCTGTTTACTTCTGTTTCCATGCCAACAGCCACTGCTTCCTAATTATGATAAAAATGCAGTTACTGGGTACCTGCATTTAAATAGCAACAGTCAGACTAACTGTTTTTCCATGCCTTTGTTGGCAGGTAACTTTACAATATATACTCATGAAGCAATACACCTTTAATTTAAAACATACACCTATATATCTGATGTCCCACATACCTGTAGTGGAGTAGGGCAGGTGTAGTTACAGTTCTGGTGAATCCTCTGAGCGCCCTCTATCAGGTGTGGAGGTCCTATACACCAGCCCAGCTTCCAGCCTGTCACACTGAATGTCTTCCCAGCACTGCTGATACTGATGGTACGCTCCCACATGTCTGGTAGGGTGGCTAGAAAAGAGGGGATATTTTTTTACAAGTTGAAATAATTCAATAATAATATTAATAACTAGTACTTAAACATTTAAGTTCTTATTTTAATTACCGGTTGGATGTTAAAATTATAAAGTCACTACATGCAATTCCACAAAGTGGTTTGGAGGAGTGGCAAGAACTTAATTCTTTTTTAAATGACATGGCATCTGAGAGATTTAAATCATTTTTATAACAGCAAACTAAACGAGGCAGAAAAGCTATCAAATGTACAGACATAAATCATAAACTAAAATGTCAGTGGACTAAATAGGGTTTTTATTCATTTTGATCCAATATAACATAATGCTTTACATCATTATCACCACCAATTTTATGTATATTTACAAAATGTATCTACATGAAGCAGTAGGCTTCAGACCCATAGAAGTTAAAAGTCACCCACCGAAAACGCCAGTGTTGAAAAAAATTTAAAAAGTCGTAATTGAATAAATAAATAAAAAACTTCAAAACGAAAATGCTAAGCAGGCTTGAACAAGGTGTACCTGTATATGTATCTCAGTCCTAAAAATTGAGTTTTAGGAATAAAGCCACATGGTTATCCATTTATTGTGTTTACAATGAAAAGTGAACAGTGATAAAGATGTCGGGCGACAGTATACGCAGGGGATAGTTAAATGTACAGGCAGCGTTTGTATAAAAATATCAATATAGAATGTGCGAAAATCATCCTACATATTTGTAAATATTCAGATCCTTTTCAAAATACTTTTTCTGAAAAAAAAAGTGACTAAATATAGGCAGTGATTAATCAGTCGTAGGAGGAAGTAGAGCACATGCTGGAGTTTTCCTACCTATTCTCACATGTTCCTCCCCTTGGAAAGTAATCCACTCATACACTTCATCTGATATCACCATCACATCATGCTGTTTACACAGGTCTGCTATCACCTCCAACTCTGCCCTGGAAAAAACCTACACCAAGGATAGATCAGAGCCGTGGATGATATGTAGCACTTCAATCGCCCTTTTTTTGTTTCAACAATTAAACAAACCCTGAATTTCAGAGGACATTGGAAAACACCTGTCATTTCCAGTTCCAGCAGAGACAGAAAAATACAAGAGAAATGACCGGGTTTAAATGGTCCATTGAAACTAATAAAAAATACATATGCCCTACATTAAATGAACTATTAAAACCTTTCAACCTACTTTGCCAGTTGGGTTATGTGGAGTATTGATAATGATTGCTTTAGTTTTAATATTAAACTTGCTGGCCAGTTCTTCTGGGTCTAGTTTCCAATCTGCACTGGATGACACCAATGTTGCTTTCTGGAAAATCCACAAACACTTAAATCACAGTTAATAATATAACATTTTTAAATTAAGTAATTGCTGTAAACTGGCAAAATATTTGAAGGGGGTGTTAAATGCCATCATTCACATTATAATGTTACAAGGTTTTAAAAAAAAATTAATCTATGAATTGCGCTGAATAAAGCTTTTATTTTTGCAAGCTGTATACTTTTCTTGATCTGGGAGCATTTCGCTCTAAATGTGACAGGTGCAACAAAACACAATCAGCAATCCAAGCACCACCATAAATAGTGCCCTGGTTGTGTTTGCTGTGGAAATAATCACCATGCAGCCATTCTTACCTCTGCTCTAAGTGGTATAAACACTGGTACCCCCTCTGCAAGCCTTACCATAGGCTCATAACATCCAAAAAACGGCTCAATAATGACCACCTGGAAATAAATGAGAAATGTAACGTCTCACCTTTAACCCTCGGACCCTTAATTCACTTACACTTATCTAAATACGTTATCTAATATTTGCTGACCTTTCCAAATAATTATATAGGATTATAATAATCACTATTTTAACCCATACTTGTGCACACTGATCATGCTGTATTGTTTTCCCTTTTAACTGTTGCCAGAGCTAAGGCTGTAAATCTCTTTTGATACAATTGACTGCATCATTTGACATGACCAGACGTCAATGTTTCACTGGGAACCAATCACAGCTCAAATCTCTTAACACCGCATAACCAACCTATCTTGTCATTTTATGGAGCCAAATCAAGCATGTTAGACACTTCAGATCTTGGTTTTAAAAAAGGATCCTGTAAACAAACAGAACGACCAGAGAACCTGTTCTTTTTTCATTGCAAGTGAACCCACCTGGAAGTAGGACCTACCTCATCCCCAGGGTTGATCAACCCCATGATGGTACAGTACAGAGCCCCATAGGCACCAACTGTGACGATTATCTCATTCATTGGGTCAATGGTCCGACCATGGAGTGGGGAGAACATCTTGGAGATTGCCTGAACAAGTCTAGGGTGACCCTGGAAGAAGAGGACATCTTAAAGATTGCCTGAACCAGTCTTGCAAAACTCTGAAACATGACGTCACCTGATGACCCTGATTTAAAAGAATATCCTATTCAAAATATTTTAAGCTATTTGAAAGTTCCAGGAAACCTGGATTGACCCCAGAATACTGTACATGTGTATTATGGTATTTCTGATATGTACAGACCTAATCCAGAAGCAACAGATAAACAAAATCATGTTAACTTTTAAAAAGACAAGTGAGCCGATCTATAACTTCTAAACCTAAATACCGCAGGTGGAAAGGTTTGTGGGGTTGTAGAAAGTGTGCTTTTTCTTTTAAAATTGCGCACTAACGTCCGTAGTGCTGTGCATAGATCCATGGCCATGCATAGAGAAATATACAGATAAACAGTGTAAAATAATTGAATTACATGAAATGCCAGAAATACTGCAGGTGTTTCTCAAGGAAATTAAGCATGGTGCAAAAATCTCCTAAAGGATTCTTTGCGTGGTTATAAGAAATTAAGGGGTTTTCCTTTCTTTTATTAAGGCATATAGCTACCCTACTATAACATAACACAACATACCAGATATACATGTTTATTGGTATATAATTCCTTCCAATGTAACACTGTAAGTAAAATGCAATAAGACTTACAAAGCTCCTGGTGTACTGGTTCAGCAGAACATTGCTGCTCATGGTGGCATCACAGAGGGCTTGTTTCACATATTCTGGAGGGGAGAAGTCTGGAAATCCCTGGGAGAAAGGACAAGTTTATGTTCAGCGGACAGTAATCATGTATGCCTGGATATATTGAAATAGTAATCATCTTCATAATCATCATCAGCCGCATCACTCATCTCGCATCCGGTGGTGGATATACATGTAATACTGTAATTTACATCATGTACATGTACACGCTGTACGATCCCGTCAACGCTTCTGCTTAAATTTATGTCGATGTTACAAATGTTACAGAGTGCATTTATTAGTACCGTAACTAAAGATTTCAGGACATCTATTATCTCAGCGAAGTATAAGACTGATTTTTTTATAAGACATAGTTACCAGACCAAGGTTGATAGCCTCGTGCTCGGCTGCTAGCTTGCCAAATTCAGCCCTGAAAATTATCACAATATAAAAATTCCGTAAATCCGAAAGTAAATTCATTGGAAAATGGGATGAAATTTATCCCCTGTAAAGATGGAAAACAGTTTCACTGTAAAAACTCATATGACGTTATTCGCTAAGGTGTATTCAGACAGGACTATTTTGGACCGACAACCAATTCAGTTCTCGTTGCTTAATGACAAGATAACAGAAATCTCTTCAAGCTCTTTCTGATGGTGCAGGTGAGAAAAGTGGCTTTGTATCGTATGCCTGAGAACAGCTTTTAATACTGTATGTATTTCCCCGATGATGTGGTCTTACCAAACATTGTTCGCTGAATGTAATTCTGTCCTGTGTGCGCTGACCAATTTACTGGACATCCTAGACTGCAAAGAGAAGAACAAATAATAAAACACAAACTTAACAGAAAAGTCCACAATGTTACATGCAACAAGTGAGTGGCTAGAATGTGTAATATATCTTGAAAATGTGATCTGGAAAAAGAATTATCTAAGAACCATGCTACCTACTAGTATAAACTGTCACGAGATGGACGTGACCTTTTGACATGAGACGGAATAAATACTAAGATGTCAATATGAACCAATTGTAAACATTTCACAAACAATTTACCGGTACTTTGCCAGAAAAAAATAGAAAAAAATAGCCAATCAATCTGTTATATTTTGCTTAAGTTATAAAAGACAACATGGCAAAAGACTATTATTATTGCTATTGTGCATAATGGGTTACATTACCATAGTTGTTAACATTACCATTAACTTACTACTGCTTTCTTACCGAGTGGTGACGGGGTGTTTATTCTGAGAACAGAAACTTCTAACGACCGAACTCTTCCTTTCAACAATGGGTCTCAGAGTAGTCAACGTGCCCTGTGAATACATATGAATAAAAGGATTAATGGATAAATAGATAAGTCGATAGGTATATGGACAGACAGACTGTCAATATTACATGTACATAGAGAGATTTCTCATTATTATATAAATATATCTGACAAACAGATACATTTACTTTAGTACATACTACACTAAGTGCACGCGTTATGTAAAAAATAAATATCTCTCACTTACTTGTAGTAAGAATTTGACTTATACATACCATATAACTTGGTTTTTAATGTTCAATCTTTAGCGACTTCTTTTTTTTCACGAGCAGTTTCACAGAATTTATTTAAAGGCAAATACTACTACATTTTCGTTAATTACTGAACAGTTCTTTAACGAGTCACAAAAGTAAAAAGATTTATAAATATATTATCCTGTTTAACTATAGAAGTATATGCTTGATGAGAGCATGAAGATTTTTAAGAAGGCCCCTCACACATATCGGACTTAATATCCGTATATTGCCCTGAACGGATCACTTAACGTCCCCTCGCCGCTACTACTCCGTATCGGGACGCCCACAGGTAAAAAGACGAAAACATTTTTCTCAGCTTTGAAACCTGGCCCTAAGATTTCTAAAAACCCGACCCGAAAGTAAGTTTGTAAAAATATTCCCTTTTAAACCATTGAGGGGGGGGGGGGGGGTACCGATTCGGGAGTGTATCAATGCGGGGAACTCATGTCATATATAATATTGCTCCGATGCGGGTATGTACAGGCTCTGTTACACCTAGCGTAATAAGGAGCTCAAGAGTGTCGTACTTGAAATCGGTTATAGACCTGCATAAATTAAATCACCATTTTCCAGCGTATGAAAATTAACATGAAAGCATGTATCTAAGCATTGTTTTTGTTCATGTCTTACTTATCTTAACGATGTGGGGGAGGAGCAATGTCAGTAATAAAATGATGACCCTGTCAGATCAGCGACGCTCAGTTATTACCTGTTGCTGAAGCCATGTTGTAAGGGAAAATGGGGCGTTCGGCCAGATAACCTAGCCATTACGGTGCCTGATCGCTTATAATCGTGGGGATATCTTAGAGCAGAGTTAAAGGGGTCGGCAACTAGTGAATTTTCTGATAATTTTCTGTGGTATTGGATAGATAAAGCTGTCTACCTTTATGTAACTACCCGCCCCAAAACAAACAGGCATAGCAGCAGAAGAGATAATTTGGGTGGGTAATCACACAACTGAGGCGGATCTGATTTTATTCAAATCAAGCCTCGCCTTTCTTTTTTTTACTGCGTGACTGCCTGCCCATACAACTTTTACAAGGAAGAACTGATGCCAAGGAAATAATTTACACAAAACTTTGGATATAGAGAGAAGAAACTAGAAAGGTCCCACGTGCGCAGCAAAATTTAAAATAATCAATAAAATTATATAGTAATTTTTTACTTGTAATCTTCGTCTTGTATACGTAAACTGTCAAAGCAGAAATAAGAACAGACAAAATTCCATATTTTTTGTGTGGAATTGTAATTTTTTTTTTATTTTGCATCAGTTGATACGATTCACATGACGGATTTTTTTTCCAATCACAGTTATTACAATCACAAAACAATGATTTACATTAATAAAGGTCTCTCACGTCAATCTCTCATCAAAGGAGATATCAGCAGAAAAATGGCACGACTGTCATTTTGCACCGGTTTTAAAGATATTGAACTGCTTAAACAGAAAATAGGTTTTAATGTTCTTGCATAAAACTAGTACTGCAGGTTTCACTGAATAAGGGTGAATATGTGGAAGGGGGGGGGGGCTACATGACACTGAAATGTTCATCCAGATACACAGAAAACAATTTTAAGGCATCTTAAAAAAATAGGAAGAAGAGAAACATTAGGCCCTCATGCCACAACTCTTTGGCGCATTTACTGTAAGTGCATTTTGTATATTCATCTTTGTAGAATACTATTCATTGTATTTTATACATTAATATTTGTAGAAAGCTATTTATTGCTCTCATTAACACTTCATTTGTAATAAACTCTTCTTTTAAATTATGTACAATGTACTGATCTGATATAAAATAGTTTATTATATATTACACTGTATGCCCTAAATTTCATACTCTTTTCAATTAAACAGTTTTTGTATCCGTATATTTTAATGTTATATAAATCTGTTTTATTTGTCCTCCTTAATCTTCTCCTTATAAGGATTTCTTCCATTCTTTCAATATGCCTGCTGCTTTTTCCAGTGTGCTGTCCTCCTTCAAATAGAAAAAAAGTCAAATCATTATCAAAATTCTTAGTATAAATCCAACAAAAGTTGGCCAAATAAATATTTTAGTAATCTGAAGCACACTTTTCTACTGAGAGAATTCAAAGTACTGTTGTAAATAACTTCAGTCTACACTGCTATTATTGAAAACCCAGTGGAATATGGCTGGTTTAAACATACATAGGGTAAAGCTTTATCCACATGCAAAAATGGCAACTTGGGTAATATTACACACTTGATACACAGGAACAATCAGTTGACCTAAAAATGGACTTAATGACCACAGGGCTTTTTATTAAAAATTGATATTTCTCAATCTTTACTTACTTTGATAAAACAGAAGCGTAGGTATTTGGCTCCTAAATGTTTGTGACCTTTGTGGTAGAAAACACTTGGTGGGATAGCAGACAGCTTCTAAAAAGTTTAAGTAATGATTTTTAATTTTTGATGTTTGATGTTTATTATAAATTTAATAATTTTTAGTTGTGATAACTTCACCTTTGTGATTACAAAATTCTCTTATTTTCAGAATGAAATTAAGTCAGATTATTATCGTTTTTCTTTTTTTTTTTTTTTTTTTGCAGCTAGTGGTCACACTAAACTTATATCATAAAGTCATTTTATATTATTTTTGTAGAAATAAGTACATATTTACAAGTATAAAAGTCAGTGTACGTGTTTGTGTACGCATATATCCACACATGCAGTTTGTTTATAATTCACCTTATTGACAGTCATCCATTTACAGAACTTGACATCCTCTGTAGTGTCAGAGCTGTCACTGTCATCAAAACTGACATCTAGAATTTTTTTTAAAAAATCTCTTGATTATATTTATATTGCATTTCATAAAAATATGATTGAAAGATAAGAAATGTATTGTAAAACAATGGAATGCACTTTCTATTAGATTGTTCATGGTTCAAAGATCATTTAGTAAAGCTTTAGTGATGATAATCGCTTACTTTGGAACAAACCTTTTAAGAAACTGTTACAACAATGCAATGTTTTGCTCTTATTTCAAGAGCATCATCTGGCTTGTTAAGAGCAATGCGTAGCTGTTTCATAATGTTTTTTTCCTAATTAAGTGACTACATCACTACATCTATATCTTTGCCTCTGCCATTAACAATTTAAAAGTATAAGTATCCATCTAAAATGCTACTAAAATACTGACTTAAATGCGAAAAGTCGGCCATCATGAAGTACCCTCCTTGGGGAATGACAGGAACGAACCCGACCTCCTGAAGATCCTTGGCAAGAATGTCGCGCTTTCTTTCCAAGTCATCACTAAGTTGTCTGAAGTAGCTGTCTGTCTGACCGAGTCTGTGAACTTCTGTTTCCATGCCAACAGCCACTGCTTCCTAAATACAGTGATGATAAAGTGTATAAACTCAGACAACGTCATACCATGGGAGATATTTACCCTCTACCAGGGCGACTGATAGATTTTTTACAGATATTCACAGATATGTCTCTAGATAGATAGATGGTCATTTTGGTCCAAGACTTTGGTTCAAGAGGTATTATTAGTTCTAATAGCTTTTATTATTATTGATGCTGTTTTTCAGCATTCTCACTTGTTATAGGAAAATATAAATGCAGTGATAAAGATTTTATTTCCATATAACTGATGTCCCACATACCTGTAGTGGAGTAGGGCAGGTGTAGTTACAGTTCTGGTGAATCCTCTGAGCGCCCTCTATCAGGTGTGAAGGTCCTATACACCAGCCCAGCTTCCAGCCAGTCACACTGAATGTCTTCCCAGCACTGCTGATACTGATGGTACGCTCCCACATGTCTGGTAGGGTGGCTAGAAAAGAGGGGATACTTTATTTACAAATTGAAATAACTCACATGCTTCTCTTCTTGGACATTTTTTACAATTTCTTTAAAAAATTAGTTACTCCATAAGGTCATTGATTGAACTCTTTTAGGAGGAAGTATTATCTAGTTTGACTGCTTGACTTGACTGATATTGTCAAAAAATCTAAAAAAAATTTCTTAATTTCTTCTGCTAACTATCAGGACTCAATCAAACAAACAAACTATATATATATATATATAGAGAGAGAGAGAGAGAGAGAGAGAGAGAGAGAGAGAGAGAGAGATCACATGCTGGTTCCTACCTATTCTAACATGTTCCTCCCCTTGGAAAGTAATCCACTCGTACACTTCATCCGATATCACCATCACATCATGCTGTTTACACAGGTCTGCTATCACCTCCAACTCTGCCCTGGAAAAAACCTAAACCAAGGATAGACCAGGGCTGTGATAATAACACTGCAGTGCAGTATGGCATGCAGAGGTTTACTTACTGATGTCATTATAATTATAACTGAGACAAAGTCAGGGGCGGATCCAGAGCTATTTTCTGACAGTCTTCCAAATTATCTTTGTTGATCCATCCTCTCATTTTGACCGTTTTCCAACAGAAAAAATAAGCTGTCAATGTAAACTTGAAAATCTGACCGTCTTCTGGAAGACCCTGAAGACGGCCTAAATCCCCCCCCTGAAAATCATGGTTAGAGTAAACATCTTTGTAAGAGTAATAATCTATAATGTCTTGACTGCTACTTTTACATTATACAAGACATACAGCATTTCAACTAAAAAGAAACAGATGTAGCCTATTATAAAAAAATCTTACACTTACTGTCCTAATGCACTGCAGTCTTTTCAACTGTCTTATTTTTCAATTTTAACTTAATGAACCCCCAGCTTCAGAAACACACAAACTAAATTAAATGTACAGGAACAAGCTTTCAACTTACTTTGCCAGTTGGGTTATGTGGAGTATTGATAATTATTGCTTTAGTTTTAGTGTTAAACTTGCTGGCTAGTTCTTCTGGGTCTAGTTTCCAATCTGCACTGGATGACACTGACTTTGCTTTCTGGAAAATTCGTAAAATTTTAATTTATCAGCTACTTATTAATTAAAAAAAATTACATAAAAAGTTTGAAGAAGGAGTTAAAAGTCATCATGTTCACTTGGAAGTTACAATGTTTTTTAAGAAATGATCTATGAATCACAAGGAATAAAGCTTTAAGTTTGTTTTCTACACATGCATATTGATGAAATGAAGTCCAATTCTTGGCAAACACTGTAAATTACTTAAACTTTCTTTGTAAATATGTTTCAGTAAGTATCATGATGACAGGCAGATTTAATTCTTAATTATATTCTTTTTCTAATATGGAATCATTTTGCTGGAATTGTGACAGGTGAGACGAAACACAATCAGCAAACCAAGCACCACCATAAATAGTGCCCTGGTTGTGTTTGCTGTGGAAATAATCACCATGCAGCCATTCTTACCTCTGCTCTAAGTGGTATAAACACTGGTACCCCCTCTGCAAGCCTTACCATAGGCTCATAACAGTCAAAGAATGGCTCAATAATGATCACCTGGAAATAAATGAGAAAGGTAGTCATGTCCCATCCGTCCACCCCCACTTTAACCCCTCACTCACACATGGACGTTATCTAATTTGCTGATCTATCCAAATAAGGCTTAGGATTATGATAATTACTGATATATCCCACATACCAGTGCATAGATACCACATTGTGATTTTTTTCCCTTTAATAACAGTTGCCAGAGGGAATATCATACCAAGAAGATATATATGGGCTACTACAGTACCTTTATTACACAGGTAAGTTCAATGCAAAGCTCTCAATCTCTGCTGTGAATCAGTACAATTTTCTTTAATACTTGCACGTGTTAACAACTGTGGTACTTCAAGAAATATAGGTTACAGATATTGAACAGACCGATACAGGTCTGACTATATTCATATCCTTTTAGCAAACATGACACAGAAATAACTCCACTTATTGAGCCAAGAGTGGGTGTATTTCATTCCAACTGTAGATATTAATATGTAGGTTATAGGAGAGTGAGGACAGATATTGATCAGCAAAAGCACCCTTGCACATAAAACACAAGGCAAAACATGGATGGCCATAAATCCGGCTGTCAACACTTTATCTGAGGAATATTTTAAGAATTTCTGTGTGATACGGCTACAACTGTAGTACATTTAGCACTGTTAAACAGTGTAATGATATAAGAAACCAGCAGCAAAATATTTTTTAAAATCAGCAAGTTATATGCTTTTAACGTTTAAAGTTATAATCATGCTGAAGATCAAATCTTTTTGAAAAATTTCTGTGAAAGGAATCATAGACCACAAAATTTAAATTAAACAGAACTGTAAGGAGGAGTAAATAAGATGGTACACCTTATGTTATTCTTTATGAAAAAAATCCATTTGTCCTTTTCAATGTCAGACAGATTTATAGCAAAAAAAATTCATAAGAAGTGTACGATATTTTCTGAAATCACATTTTAAGTTCCTTAGCTATTACTTCAAGACAATAAATTTTTATTGCCTAGAGTTCTCTCACTTAAACTGAACAAAAATCAGAATGGCCTTTTCTATACAACATGTGTACATAGACTGAAATCTTTTTGGGGACAACAGAATTATATGTAAATATATCAATATACATGGAACAGATAAAAACTAAAAACTATTCAACTTCTGAATCTTACAAATCTAAAAACCTGTAAAACCTTGTACGATCTCCTCATGCAAGATCAAAAAGAATAAAGAAATTATCTCAAATTTTCAAATTAAAATTTTTCTTTATAGGAGATTTGAAAAGAGATTTCAAGCTTGCCTGGTACCCGCAAATGTTTGTGTTGCCTAGGACGCCAAGATAGCTTGTAAAGCAATCAGGTAAGCTAATCTTTTGTGCAAGCATGTTCGAAGTGATTGGCATACTGGAGTACAAAAATGCTTCACTCAGTAAGTTGACACTGCCCAGATACAAAAATACAAATATACCTAATCTCTTAAACCTTTATTTTGAAGGCATAATCTTGTTGAAACTCTTTTACAACTATGAAAAGATTTTCAGGAGAAGAATGTAGAGTAATATAGCATAAAAATGAATTGATGTTAAAACCAACCCCTGATTTCAAAAGTCTTAACTGGAATATCACAAACAATTAAGTTTGATCACATTTTATTTGTAAAAGAAAGCACAAGAAGGTGATGAAATTAGCACACTCTCATTTTGCTCTGTCAGGCAGAGAGCGTACTGTAGAATGAAAATGTACCAGTACAACTAACCATCTGGTTGAATTTCTGGTCAAGCTACAACTGTTAAGTTACAAAAACTGATTAACATATTGCTTAATCATATTGTAACACAAATCAAGCCACTTGCTGACATCCAGAAAAATATTAATATCTTTTTTTTTTATCATAAAGTTGATCAAACTTTTTCTTTCATTGATTTCGCATAAATTTGCTTGATACAGTTTAGGAACAAATATCCCTTTAAAACTGATAAGGATTTTGTTATTTAAAGATGTCATGAATGTTTTCAAGTCATTTTCCAGTTTGATTTACATGTATTAGTATGTATGGAATAACAAAACATCCAAGAGAATATTGTGAAATATCTGAACATAAATTTCATAATCTGCTCACTGGAAGCTGTTTTCCTTTCTCCCCAAGCTTTCTATTCTCTGGATGTGTAAATCAAGCACAGCAAAACCAGGACACCAAAAATAACAAAATAATAATCAGAATACATAATAGGTATACCTGTGAACAATTTCAATGCCCTGCAAAATACCGTCAAATACCCCTTTCACCAACTGTAAGACAAGCTGTTGACACAGAATGTGTTTGAATAATCAACACAGCTTTGTACAGATTGAAAAGGGGTACTCATCCAGAAGCCGAGGCCCTAATGAAAATACCTGTGTCCCTTTAACGGTTATCCCAATTGTTCTGCCCAGTTTAATATTACATTCTACGACCAGTTTTATTAAATCTTAAGCTCTTGCAATCAACATACATATGCACTGTTTCAACCTGTTACAAGCTGAAATGAAGGATATCTAATCAACCATAGCCAACCAGAGCATAAAGGCACGACTGAAACTTTCATTCTACAGCTCAATGTTCTGTATCTTCTTCTCCTCCCCATTTCTCAGTGTTTATTCAAATCCCAATGTTAGTTCAGTGGACTTTGTAAAGAAATGCACAGGCTTTGTGTGTGAAAGGGGTGCCCCTGCGGTAAGGCTAAAGGTAAGCTGGGTTCAGGCTCTGTAAGGCTGGTAATGAGAGAAGTGGCCTGGAAGAAGGGGTTGTTCTAGGTCAAAGGCTTGAATGCAGCAAGCGGCACTGCAGAGTGCAGCTTGAGAAACTAGTGTAGCTTGCCCAAAAACATCCAGGAGGAGTTATCCTCTAACTGACAGCGGGAGGGGGGGGGGGTTTAGATGGGGAGGGGTTGTTGTTAATAAGATGAACAGTTAATAATTTAAAATTGCGAGGGGGAGGGGTTGTTGATAATAAGACGGACAGTGAATAATTTTGAAATTCTGTGATATTTTTGTGTGGTTTTTATCCGATTTCATCTAATTAGCTTAGAAAATAAAATCACTTATCCCAAATTATCATGCTACCTTTTTAAACATTTATGTTTTATGTAGTTAACTTTGCAACTGTGTCAGCACAATGTTGCATATTTCAAAGGAACTGAATGCAGCCACAATGAATATATTGATTTGCCATTCAGTGCTCACTGTTTTCAACACAGATTCTCCATATAAACTTAATTCAATACTTATACATGAACCCTTGATTAAACCATTTCTATTTCATCCTCAGCCTCTCCCTAAAGGAACCCAGGACCTATCTCGAAGGTAGATTGCCTGACCTTGCATCAACCCGAGTTTCAACCACAGCAATTGGACAACAGGTGTATGTGTTCCCGGCTCTGCACAGGTGTGTTTCTAGCTCCTAGCACTGTGTTTATAGGCGCCCTCCCTGACAATACTAGGCAGTACAATATATACCTTATAATAGGACAAAAGACCAGACTTTGAATTTCACTGTTGGTTAGACCCCCCAGGGCCTAGATTTTCTTATTTTCTCAGCATATTCAAGTTTGCAATAAAATACATTTTCTGAAAGTTTTGAGGTGATTGATTAAAATGTAATCTTTTATAGGCAAAAACCACAACTTTTAAAGAAGTAACTTTGAGTAAAAAGTTATTTAAAAAAATGTAAAATTATGAGAACTAGGGGCAACCCCAATTAATAAATCTTATTAGAGCAAACTATCAGAAATTATATCATCTTTACTTTCCTACATCATTTTATTATTCTTAAATCTTATCACAGACCTATACTTAACCTTTTGCCATAAGCCATATAAGCAAGACATCTAATGCTGTATATTAATACTGCAGTTGTGGTTACAGGTTCCTGGACACATCTTAATGGAGGTTTATAAAACAAGAACATCAGCAAGATGTCTGGTCAGCTGGATGTGGATGTGGATTTCAACAGGACAGAAACCAGGGAGTGTTCTAAGTGTTGGAACAGACCACGTGTACCCTGTTGGCCATTCGGTTTTATATTGAAGGCTTGCAGTCCCAGGAAACCCTACAATTTTTATTTGAAAGCCCAAGCCCCAACCGAGTGAGATGCCAGGTTATGACCATAGTCTGACACGTACAGCATAACAGTAGTAAAGCTGTTCATTGAGTCTTCTATGCAGGTACATGTACATTAATTATCAGTAGTTAATTTCCTATATTTTGAAGGCAGTTACATGTATTATCAACAGTTACTAGCATACTGTTCTACAAACCTTAATACTCTCTGCATTTGTTGTATTTTAGACTTAAGTTCATGCCTAGAATATAGCTTGCTTTTTCTTTGATCTAATTAAAAATATCTTATCAAATCAATACATAGGCATACAAATCTAATATTTAGAATACTCACCAACTAAAATTATTTTATCCTCAGCTTTTTCAAAAGTCCTATATACCAGCATGAACCATTGGACCAGGTGTCTCTGAGTAAAATTTCTTTGATTATTAATTCAGGATTTCTCAAGCAAAGCATGAGATTCTTGAAGAGTTAAATGGGCAGACTAAAGGTCCAACAGTAAGTAAACTAGAGGGCAGAGTGTCAAGTTTTACATATCATAGTTTTTCATGCTACATGTAGTACCATCAGAGACCAAATATCAAATAAAAATGAACATCGATTCATCTTGTTGTACTTCCATATTGTTACATTGTTGTCACTGGATTTCTGTTTTAATTATTATCAAGCAACCATGCTCATCATTTTCTTCCATATACTGTGTCAACTTTCCACTTTTTATACATTTTGCCTCAACTAACTGTACTCAAAAATGTAAAATGCTAAACCTGCCTTACTCTGTTCTACTATATAGCATGTGTGAATGCAATCTTTTCTAAAATGCAGAAGAGCATACTTTTTATAACATGCAATTTTTACTGTGTTCTTCCAGGCCTGTAATACAGATGAAGAGATCATGTCTGCCTAAAACTGTGCTACAATATAGGTCACTATGCCTGGAAGACAGGAAGACTGGGTTCCCATTGCTACTAACAATATCTATTCATCTCAGAGGGTTTCTCACTAAATAGCTTTCAGCTTAAGCGGCTAAATGTCTGGCATGCCTACTGAAGCTGCTAAACGATAATTTTTTATCAGTAGGGATATCAGACATCTAAGCCCCTTAAGTTGATTGCAACAGAGATAGATCGACAGCACAACATTCCTCCAGTGGCTTCACACCTGGTCATGCACCAGAAGACAGGTAAAATACTCCTTAATATGGTGGCCTAATGCAAAAATATAGACCATGGACTGACTGAGAATGCAAAGTCCACTTAATACAAAAAAGGCATGCTTTTTTCAAACATTTTTTTTCAATGTCAACTGGAAAAAATCCAACACCAATGCTGATGATACGATAAAGGAAATAGGGACACACATAAAGTTTATTGTTTCACAAAGTGCTAACAGTCTAATGTCAAGGTTTGTGTTGTAATAGTAACCTCCATGCTGTGGACCTTGATATCCCTTTTCTTGGCACAGCTTTATTTTCATCCCAAACAAATTAAAAAAAAAACCCTACTCCAGTCCACACAGCCATAATATATGGATAGGAAGAAAACATGCTTTACATACAATTTAGCACTGTCAAGAATTGTAAGAGAGTTTGATTCTTTTTATCAAGCTGCACATCTGCCAAAACATTCTTCATTGTTAGTATCTTGCCTGCAGCCCATGTACTACTTGAGGGATAGTAACAAATACTCCTTTGTGATGCTGTTTTTTCTGCATTTCAATAATATATCTCAATATTGTTGGGATCACGACACGTGCATTGAACTTCAGTCCTAATTTTCTCCATACAAAATTTGTTCAATGTCTCTTTCTTTATATTTTTCAGGTGGGCAAACAGGTTCTTCAAAACCAGCAAATAAGTTGAGAAGACTATGTATAGCAAATGAACTTCGGGTGTTACAACCATCTTGATGGAATAAGTGATCATGGACAAAAGAGGGGAAACAGAAATATCTTGTTACTTATTCTCTATGACAGATGTATTTTTCTTGATTAGGAAATAAACATACAATATGTACCTGTATACATAATAATACCAAAGAATCTGCAACATATCATTTTTATTTCTCGGGGAGGTAATCATTTAAAATGATATATATTCAAGTTGGAAACAATATGGAAGTCATTCACAGAATATCAATTTTAAGGTGTGGTGTATTACTCTACCAATTTCAACACATTCGGTTTGAAAACTGGACTTTCTTTTTTTAAGAGCTTTTAGTTGTTTTGTAGAAGCTGCTCATATCTAGATTGCAGTATGTAACACATCATTAAAAGTTCACTTATACATGTCATTGTATAATACTGTTTTAAATATCTAATCATCAGGTAATATCACATTATAAGGTTCTTACCACATGCCACTATATATAATAAAACCACACATTCACAAAGACAATATATTGAGATTTT